>NC_091685.1:20352500-21602500 GCF_041296265.1 Equus caballus
CGCTCTCCGTGGTCCTGAATAAGGTCTTATTGGGATTTTTCCTGACGGCTGCATCTCCTGGCCTCTGCTTGTTTGTGCTTGAGTCCTGAGCAGGCCAACTCAGCAACTGTGGTTTTTGCCAGCCTGTCTCTGGCCTCTACCTTTGGGTCCTCTATTCATCCTTATTCTGTAAATGTTACCATATCAGTCTCTCTCAGGGCCGACATCTTCTCTGGGGTCCTGCCCTGAGCAACACAACCTCCCAATTAAAAGATAACCTCTGATCCCAGGTCTTAGACTTCCCCACCTCCCACATAAGTCTGCCCCACCATCCATCCAGGACCCATCTGGTTCTTAGTACAGGCCCCAGTCATAACTACAAAGAGATCTGCTCTCTGTTGCAATGTGCATGGAAAGAAACAATTGAAGAAAAGTTAATCAACACCTTTGCATGTGGAAGGCAGTTTAATTTGTTTGAATGTAGCTTACAATCATCATAGGGTATAACATTTATTGCGAAATTACAATGTACCAGTCATGGTGCTAGGTCCTTCACATATATTATTTCAGCCCTCTGAGGTTGTTTTTGTTCTCCTCGATTATCCAAATGAAGAAACTGAGGCTCAGAGAGGAAGTGCCTTGCTCAAGGACACACAGCTAAGAAGTGATGGAGCCTGGGCCTCCCTGTTGGAGCCTGTGTGCTGAGCAACTCTACCAACCATTGTTTGGGGTTTGGGAAGAGAAATGAATGTCCCTTCAAACCTGTGAAAGGGCTCTTCTCAGTAAGAAATTGAGCAAATGGTACAAAACTGCAGACAAGCGACCTAGAAAGGCTGATCAATAGCAACATCTCCAAGAAGCAGAGCAATTAGGTGCATAAATGGAATAGCTTTTCTGTCTCCAAAATAATGGGCTTATGTTAATTCAAAAATATTTTCACTTCATTGTCCACGATAAGAGATCCAAGTTCGATTCCTTCTGCTTGGATCGCTCCTCCTCGTGTCCTTGCACAGCTGGCTTTTTCTCATCCTTCAGGTCTTGGCTTGAATGTCACCTCCTCAGAGAAGCCTTCCATGACCCTCCAAACATAAAGGAGGTCGTCCCTGTGGTTCTCTACTGGCCTTCTGTTATTTCCCTTTGTAGCAGCTTTTTGCATAGCACCATTTGCAGTTGCATGTGTGTGTGTGTCTGAGATTGTTCAGGCTCTTCCACTAGCCTATAAGCTTGGTGAGGCTAAGGACCACCTCCCATGCTTTCACCCCTGTAGACTCCACACCCAGTACCCTGTCTGACACATAGCAGGCGCCTAGCAAGCATTTGTTGAAAAGACGGATGAATAAGTGTGTTGTGTTCTTATTTACCAGAGTTCAGAAATCCATTTTTACGTTCCCTGATCTTATTTAATAACATATCACTTAAGAACAACTTGATATCTATTGCAATATATAAACTGGGAAATCATGTAAATGTGGTTGTTACTTTCTGGCTATCAATGATGCCTTCATATTCTTGGAAGGGAGAGAAGTAGAATAACAGAAAGTGCATTGCACAGGGAGTTGGGAGAGCTGGGTACGAGCCCTGGCTTTGCTGTTTACTGGCTGTGTGACCTTGAACATGACCTTTTCCCTCTCTGGTCTTGAGTTTCCTCAGCTGTAAAATGAGCTTGGACCAGTGACTCTCTAAGGGGCTTTTCAGCTGTAAAAGTTTAAACTCTGAGAATTAAGTAAACTGAACTTTTATGTGACTGAAATGATTGGACTTGGGGCATCAAAGCATATTTTGGCCTTCTCTCGAACTGGGACAGAATTTCATGGGGATCCAGTCCCAACCTCAAGTCTGGATGGCTCCCTGTGTCGTTTCCAGTGTCGAGGGAGGCTCCCAGTCCTCTGTGTGGTGCTGGGAGTGGTGGTGGAGGGCTGAGCTCCTCCTGGTCCTTCCTGATTAGGTCGTCTTTTTTCTTTCCCATCCTGAGAAGCCCTGTGAACTGAAGCCCAGTAAGAAAGAAGCTGCAAAGAAAGGGAATAACATTCAATGTTACCCCAATAAAAAAATAAATAAAGGAACAACAATTGTTCCCTTTTTCTCCCCCCCTGCCACCATCTCCTCATCCTCAGACCACAAAGCATCCAATTGCTACTCGGTGACTGGACTGGTATGAGAGTAGGAGAAGATGCGGCTGAGTGTTTCTGGGCACCATGGGCCAAGGAGCCAAGAGAGCCCTGGAGGTCACGGGGTCTCCCTGGGCCAGTGCTGCAATGCCTATTAATCGGTATTTAAGTGGGTTCATCAGCGTGGAGTGGCTGCTGCTGCTGCTGAGCTCAGCCCAGCCCAAGGAGCCAGGAGCCGGGTTAATAACACCTTATTTAGCAGAAAATTCCACTCCACTGGAGCATGTTTCAGAGGAGTTTGATTTGAATGAGGATTGATGTCAATCCTGCAAGGCAAAAGCGTCTGAAGCTGCCGCCGCAGCAACCACTATAAAATGAGCCATTTGTGGTGACCACGGGGATACATGCAGAATGTTGCAGCACCCACGTCCCTCCACCCCCACCCTGGCAGGGCAGGCACAGGGCTTGTCCATCCTGGATGGGTAGAATGGACCATCCTTGCAGGCCAGTGGGAACCTTGGTGTCTTGGAGATTCCTGGGCATGTTTTCAGCTTTGGAGCCAACAGTCCAGGGTTCAAATTTGGAGCTGCCAGTTCTTAGCTGTGTGATCTGGGGCAACTTGTGCAACCTCTCATGGTTTGATTGACTCATGTCCACCATGGAGATCTTGACACCTGCCTCAGAGAGTTGACGTGAGGATTGAAAGAGCTGGTATGCGGTGGGTTATGTAACTAACACACTTCCTGCTACGGGGTTGGTCCTATGTCTATTTGAGATCCCATCTCACTCCTGCCCCAGGCTGAGGTGGGGACAGGGGGTGACGGGAGGAGTGTGGATCCAGCGGAGAGTTTAAGAGAAGCCCTTCCACCTCCCCCCGGTGAGGGGGTGTGGTTCACTGTGATTCACCTCCAAGGCTTTGGCTTCAAAGCCTTGGTTTAGGGGCTCCCTTGGACTTAGGAGTAGTGAAGAACGAGACCCTGTCTGAGCTCAACTCCCAAAGGTAGGGCTGGGTGGCTCCAGGTCCAGGGGTGTCCTCAGAGGTCCAGATCAGAGACAGTATGGTTGGATAGCTGGGCTCCATAGATCTGTCTGGTAAAGGGTGATGAAGAACGAATCTCTTTCCTTCTTCAGTATATGTCCCCCTGCTGTTGTTGTGATTCTTAACTTGCATTTTACAACCTGCATATGCAAGATGCTGTTGGAGAAACTGGTCTAGAAGGGGAATCAGGAGGCCTGTGTCCTAACCTTTCCCAAGTGTCTGGCTCACTCTGAGGTCTTGGCCCATCCTTTCCTTCTTGGCCTCAGGGACCCCATCAAAGACCCAAAGCTATGGTCTCTAATGGCTGTTAGATGCCCAGATTTTGAGTCTGAACAGAGAAGCTCTGCACCATTGTCTTCACAGCCTTGGAAGGAGTCACTGTCCCCTCCTGAAGGCAGGAGTCAAGAGCCAAGGCCACATGTTTTGCAGCTGCAGAGAAATAGGGCCCCGAGAATGGGTACACAGCTCCATTGTGTCTCCACTGAAGGACTTTGTGAGCACCTCTGCATGGGGCCCAGAGTGGTTCTCACATTTATTTTAAAATCTCTTTGGGCTTGCTGTTCTTAACGGTGCTGGTTTTAATTCTTCTCCTTCTCTGGCCCTTTCATACAGGAGCTGGATGACAAGGCATGGGCATGATTGTGTTTGCCCAAGTGTAGATAAGATCAGTCTTGGCAGATCTGCCGAGCCCCAGTTCCCAAAGAGAAATGGAACATAATAAACAGGTACTGAGGGGATAAATAGGGAGGATTAAATCTGAACAAAGGCAGGAACATCTGGGACATACAAAAGCTTGTTCAGAGAATTGCTTGGGAGAGAAAGAAATGAAGATGAAGGCAGTCCACTTCAATCTCATCTGGCTCCTCTACTGGGCTCCAGGAGCACAATGCACCCGGGGAGCCTCTTGAGAGGGGTGGGTGAGGCTGGAGCAGAGCAGAATCTGTGCTCCTGGAGGATCCCAGTGGAAAAGCTCTGGCCAGCCCCCCAGCTGTCCCTGTGGCAGAGGAACACACAGGCCCAAAGCTCCCCCATGTCAGCCCTCATTTCCCCTCTGTAAGACTTACTTCACCCTCCACTGGGGATCTATTGACTCTCTTCTCTCACAAAGCCTTCTTGGACTGCCCAGAGATAAGTGAGCAGGCTCTGCTCTTCCCTGCATTGTGCCTGAGATGATTCCCTCTGGACCTACTTGTCTGATAGAGTGTGAGCCCTATTTCAACTCCTGGTTGACTGAGTGCACCAAGGGAAAGAATTTAGTTTAAAAAAGTATCTTATATGGATCTCCTGGACTGGTCTACTTCTCTGCAGCCAAGCTGCTCATATCCCCTGATTCTAGCAACCACGACTTCTCTCCAGTAAGATTCTCTTAATTGTCTTCTCCCTGCTTGTTTCATTCCTCCAATCTGTTCTTAATGCTGAGGCCATACAGATCCTCACCTATATGAAGATCTGACTATGTTAGGTCCCAGTGAGAACACTTCATGGCAGGAAAGGACTTCTTGAAAAGCACAGCAAGAACCTCCAAAAATCTGCCCCTCCATAAAAGCAATGAGAACACTGGAAAAATTGTCAAAACCAACATTTCCAGAGCTCTGGAAATTAATCAAAGTCTTGCAACAATCCAAAGGGTGTTTATTCAAGAAAAATGGCTTAATCTCAGCAAGAAAAATAAAAATAAAACTTGTGGCATTTTGTCCTATTCCCACGCCTCTTTCCTCAGCTCTCTGGCAGCCTTGAGAACCAGCAGCATCACAATCATTGTAGGTGTGAAAATCAGCAGCCTAGCAGTCACTAGATGGGGAAGAATAAGTTTTGAGCTCCCCAAATCTCCATCTTCAGAGAATTGTCACTATTTGATCTATATGGCAGCTCCCTAAAAAAGTCCCATTCATAAGGCTTGTCTTTATTTGATCTGACTCAGAACTTATTCAGTGAGACACTTTATCTGCAGAGCATTTGTCAAAAGTGATCATAGGTAATTGTTTGACATCAGTTATCCAAGTGGTGGTATCTATTGGGACAAACAAGAGGCTGGCCAAAAAACTTAAATCTGGTGAATGAGATGTCCATAGGGGACTTGAGAAGCTGACATATTCCTGGGCATCTAGAAGGCCACACTCATATGCAGGGCTGTGTGCACACCCAAGAAAGACTTGAGAAAGCCCCAACCCCTCACCTCTGGCTCATCTTGGAACTCTACACAAGCAGGAATGAACATTCAAGTAGAGCTGTAAACTGCCACAGCCTTGAAGGTGTGCTCCAACACACACACAGAGCCCCTCAGAAAAAGATGGGAGACTTATTGGCTTAAAGCATTTGAGGAAAATCTCTCTTTGATCATTAGATAATTACTAAGCTAACTGAGCAGAGATCTCAAGGATTGTGCACCACAAAGCATGCAGACTCTACAGAATTAGTTCAGAAAAGTCACTAAGTAAACAGCAACAACAGCAACAAACAGCAATAATGATGAACTCCGGAGTGGGAGAGAATCTGATTTCCAGAGTTGCCACATTGTATTATTTAAAATGCTTAGTTTTCAACAAAAAAATACAATACATGCAAAGAAAAAGGAAAATATGGTCCATACATGGGGAAAAAAAGCAGTCAATAGAAACCCTCCCTGAGGAAGCCCAGATGTTGGATTTACCAGACAAAGACTTTAAATAATCTATTATAAAATGTTCAAAGAACTAAAGAAAAACACACCCAAAGAATTAAATCAAAGTATGAGAACAAGGTATTACCAAATAGAGAATATCAACAAAGAGATAGATTATAAAAAAAAGAACCAAATGAAAACTTTGGAGTTGAAAAGTACAATGATTGAAGTGAAAAATTCATTGGGAGATCTCAACAGCAGATTTGAATTGGTAGAAGAAAAGATCAGCAAACTTAAATGTAAATCAACTGAAATTATCTAGTATGAGGAACAGAAAAAGAATGAAAAATATGAACAGAGCCTCAGAGACCCATGGGACACCATCAAGCATACCAACATATGCATAATGGGAGTCCCAGAAGGAGAAGAGAGAGAGAAAGGGGCAGGAAGAACCTTTGAATAAATAATGGTCTAAAACTTCCCAAATTTGATAAAAAAAGATTAATCTACACATCCAAGAAGCTCAACAAATTCCAAGCAGAATAAATTCAAAGAGACCCACACTTAGAAATATCATAATCAAAGGATCAAAAGTCAAAGACAAAGAGAGAATCCTGAAAGCAGCAAGAGAAAATGACTCATCACATACAAGCATCCTCAACAAGATGGAGAGCTGACACCTCATCAGAAACCATGGAGGCTGGAAGGCAGTGGGATGACTTATTCAAGATGCTGAAAGAAGAAGGTCAACCAAGACATTCCAGCAAAACCATGCTTCAAAAATGAAGGAGATGTTAACATATTCCCGGATAAATAAAACCCAAGAATCTGTTGGTAATAGACCTGCCCTACAAGAAATACTAATGGGAGTCTTTCAGGCTGAAATGAAAGGACACTAGACAGCAACCCAAATCCACACAAAGGAGTAAAGAGCACAAGTGAAAATAACTACATAGGTTAATATAAAAAACAGTACAAACGCATTTTTGTTTGTAATGCTTTTATTCTCCTATCTGATTTAAAACACAATTGTGTAAAGCAATAATTATAAAACTGTGTTGATGAGCTTATAAGGTACAAAGATCTAACTTGTACAACAATATAACAAAGGAGGAGGGAACAGAAATGTATTGGAACAAAGTTTTTACATATTATTGAAGTTAGATTAGTATTAATCTGAACTAAATTGTTTTAAATTAAGGTGTTAATTGTAATTCCCAGGGCAACCACTAAGAAAGTAACAAAAAATATGATAAAAAAAACAATAGGAGGGGCCAGCCTGGTGGCATAGTGGTTAAGTTCACATGCTCTGCTTTGGTGGCCCAGGGTTCTCTGGTTTGGATCATGGGCAAGGACCTACACACTGCTTATCAAACCATGCTGTGGTGGCATCCCATATATGAAATAGAGGAAGGTTGGCACAGATGTTAGCTCAGTGACAATCCTCCTCAAGTAAAAAGAAGAAGATTGGCAACAGATGTGAGCTCAGGGCCAATCTTCCTAACAACAACAAAAAAGGAAACAAGAGGAAATTAAAATAGTACACTATAGAATGTCTATTTAACATAAATGGAAGGATAGTGGGCCAAAAATCATAAGATATAATATACATAACAAAAACGTAACATATAGAAAACAAATAGCAAATGTCAGATGTAAATCCTACCTTATTAGCAATTACATTCAATGTGAATGAGCCAAACACTCCAATAAAAGGCTGAGATTATCCAAATGGATAAAATAACCCCACCCCCCCATGATCCAAGTATATGCTATCTACAAGAGACACATTTTAGATTCAAAGACACAAATAGATTAAAAGTGAGAGGATGAAAAAAGATATACCATGCAAACTTTAACCAAGCGAGACCTGGGGAGACTATACTAACATCAGACAAGTAGACTTTAAAAGAAAAATTGTTACTAGAGACAGAGAAGGGCATTTTATAATGAGGAAAGTGTCAATTCCTGAGAAAGACATAACAATTATAAACATACACGCACCTAGCAAAGCCCCAAAATACACGAAGCAAAACCTGATAGTGTTGAAGAGAGAAAGAGACAATTCAACAAGAACAGTTGGGGACGTCAATACCTCACTTTCCAGATGGATAGAACAGCTTGGCAGAAGATCAACAAGGAAACAGAAGACTGGAACAACACGACAGAGCAGACATCTGCAGAACACTTTTCCCGATAACAGCAGAACACATACTCTTCTCAAGTTCACACGAAACATTCTCCACGATAGACAACATGTTAGGCCATCAAACACGCCTCAATAAGTTCAGAAGGATTGAAATCATGCAAGTATGCTCTTTGTTTGCAAGGAAATGAAATTAGAAGTCAATAACAGAAGGAAACCTGAGAAACTCACAAATATGTGGAAATTAAACAAGACATTCCCAAGTAACCAATGAATCAAAGGAAAAAATCACAAGAGAAATTAGAAAATAAAGGAATTTAATGATATCAAAAGTTGATTCTTTGAAAATATCAACAAAGTTGACAAACCTGTAGGTAAACTGGTCAATAAAAAAAGAGAAGATTCAAATTATTGAAATCAAGAATGAAAGAGGGGACATCACTACAGACCTTACAGAAATAAAAAGGCTTGCAGTAATACTGTGAACAACTGTATGCTAGCAAATAGGATAATCCAGGTGAAATGAGTAAATTCCTAGGCAGATACAACTTACTGAGACTGACCTAGGAAGAATGGAAAATCTAAATAGACTTATAATAAAGAGATTGAATTAGTTAAAAACAACAACACTTTCAACAAATAAAAGACCAGGTTCGTGTGTCTTTACTGGTGACTTCTATCTAACATTTAAAGCAGAATTAATACCAATATTTCACAAACCTTTCTAAAAAATCAAAGAGGAGGAAACCCTTCCCAACTCATTCTATAAGGCCGTTGTTACCCTAATACCAAAACCAGACAAAAATATCACAAAAAAGAAAACTACAGGCCAAAATCCCTTCTAAACATAGGCACAAAATTCTCAACAAAATATTAGCAAAATGAACCAAGCAATATATAAAAATGATTGTACACCATGACTAAGTTGGATTTATTCTAGGAAAGCAAATTTGTTTTAACATCTGGAAATCAATTGATACAATGCACTGTGTTAATAGAATAAAGAACAAAAACAACATGAGCCTCTCAATAGATGCAGAAAAAGTATTTGATAAAACCCAATTATTTTTCAAGAGAAAAGCACCGAATAGAAAAGGAATAGTAGAGTGGCCAACCCAGTGGCATGGTGGTTAAGTTTGGCGTGCTCCACTTCAGCAGCCTGGGTTTGCAGGTTCAGATCCCATGTGCAGACCTACACTACTCCTCAGCCATGCTCTGGTGGTGACCCACATGCAAAATAGAGGAAGACTGGCCACAGATGTTAGCTCAGGGCGAATCTTCCTCAGGCAAAAAGAGGAAGATTGGCAACAGATGTTAGCTCAGTGCAAATCTTCCTCAGCTAAAAAAAAGCGGTAGTAGAGCTCTTCCTCAACTTGATAAAGGTCATCTACAAAAAACCCACAGCTAACATAACGATGAAAGACTGATTAATTTCCCTCTAAGACTAGTGGTAAGACAAGGATGTCCACTCTCACTACTTCTATTTACCATTGTAATGTCTAGCCAGGGAAAATAGGCAAGTAAAAGAAAAATAAGACATCCAGATTGGAAAGGAAGAAATAAAACTCTCTCTATTTGCACATGATGTGATATTGTATACAGAAAATACTAAGGAATATACACACACACACAAACTATTAGAATGGGTCTAGCATGATTGCAGAATATAAAATCAATATAAAAAACCAATATTATATTTCTATGCACTAACATAAACAATCCAAAATTAAATTAAGAAAAAATTTCTATACATAATAGCATAAAAAGAATGAAATACTTAGGAATAAGTTTAACAAAAATGCAAGCCTTGTACACCAAATACTACAGTTGAAAAGTATTAAGAGAGCTAAAGACCTAAATAAATGGAAAGACGTTCCATGTTCATGATCAGAAGACTTAATATTGTTAAGATTGCAATACTCCTCAAATTGATCTACAGATAAAATGTAATCCATATCAGAATCTAACCTGACTTCTTTATTGAAATTGACAAGCTGATTCTAAAATTCATATGGAATTTCAAGGGACCTGTAATGGTCAAAATTATCTTGAAAAACAAAAACAAAATAAGAGTACTCACACTTCTTGATTTCAAAACTTACTACAAAGCAACAGTAATCAACACAGTGTGGTACTGGCAAACGTATGGATGTACAGATAAACGAAATAGAATTGAGTCCAGAAATAAACCCAAATGTCAATGGCCAGTTGATTTTTGACAAAGATGTCAAGACAATTCAATGGGGGAAAGAATAGTTTTTTTAACAAATGGTGCTGGACCTTGGACAGCCACATGCAGAAGAATGGAGTTGGACCCCGACCTCAATCATATACATAAATTAACTAAAACTGGATCAAAGACCTAAATGTAAGAGCAAAAACTAGAAAACTCCTAGAAAAAAACAGAGAAAATCTCCATGACCTTGGAGTTGGCAATGGTCTCTTAGATTTGACACCAAAAGCACAAGTGACAAAACAAAACAAAAAATAGATAAAATTGACTTCATCAAAATGAAAACTTTTGTGGTTCAAAGGACACCATAAAGAAAGTGAAAAGACAGCCCACATAATAGGAGAAAATACATGCAAAGCGTACATCTGATAAGGAACTTGTATACAGAATATATAAAGAACTTTTACAATTCAATAATAAGACAAATAACTCAATTTTTAAAATGGTCAAACAATTTGAATAGACATATCTCCAAAGAAGATATACCAACAGCCAATAAATATATACTCAATACCATTAGTCACTAGGGAAATGCAAATCAAAACTATGATGAGATATCACCTTATACCTATTAGGATCGCTAAAATGAAAAAAGACAGACAATAACAAGTATTGACAAGGATGTGTGGAAATTATAGCCTTACATTGCAAGTTGAATTGTAAAGTGGTGCAGCCACTTTTTGAATAGTTTGGTAGTTTCTCAAAAAGTTAAACTTAGACTTACTGTGTGATCCAGAAATTCCACTCCTAGATACATACTCAAGAGAAATGAAAACCTATGTTCACACAAATACGTGTACACAATAGTTCATGTCAATATTATTCATAATAGCCAAAACGTAGAAACAACACAAATGTCCACCAGTAGATGAATGGATAAACAAAACGTGGTATATCCATATGATGGAATATTATTTGGCCATAAAAAGGAATGAACAACTGATACATGCTACAACATCAATAAACCTTGAAAATATTATGCTAAATGAAAAAAGCCAGTCACAAAAGATCACTTATTATATAATTCCATTTATATGAAATGTCAGGAATAGACAGATCCATTGAGACAGAAAGCAGATTAATGGTTGCCAGGAGTTGGGAGTGGAGGAAATGGGAAGTAAGTATGAAAGGGCATGGATTTTCTTTTTGGGGTGATTAAAATGTTCTAAAATTAGATAGATGGTTACACAACTCAATGAATATACTGAAAATCACTGAATTGTATGCTTTAAAGGGTAAATTTCATGGTGTGTGAATTACATCTCAATAAAAATGCTATTTTTAAAAACTCCATGGTTTCCCCATTGCTCCCAGGATGCATTCCACCTCCTTAAGGTGATTCATTGAGGTCTTGTGGGATGTGGTTCCAGCTGACCCCCTGAGGCTCATCTCTTGCTCCCTCCTCACACAAGCATTCAATGCTCCAGATGAATGATCAATACCCGAGCATGCCCCCTAAGCCCTTACCTCGGCACCTTCCAGCTTGCTGTATACGCAGGATAGAGGACTTAAGCAGGGACCTGGGTGTCAGGCAGGTCTGGGTTCACATCCTAGCTTTGCAGCCTCTGCTGTTTCCTGCACGATGCAGCCTCCTTGCCTTACAAAGACCAGGCCAATGTAAGCTCCGTCTCTGAGCACTGAAGGATGCACTGAAAGGCTTGATGACCTCTTACACTAGAAGGTTCCATGACCTGCCTTTCCTAGAGGCTTTGCTAGAGATCCCAAGTTTGTTAGATATTGGGAATTTAATCTAGGAGATGCAAAAACTGGTTGGCTGGTGGTGGGCTCTCAAGCTGAGAAACCAGGTAGAATCAGGGGCATGGGATGAGTATCCAAATTAGGTTGGCCAGAAGAGAGGGAGAGCACTCAAGAATGGCAGTGAGAGAAAGAGGAGAGACCAAGCAGCTCTGGGAGATGGACAGAGGAGGGCCAGGTTCCATTGCAGTTCTGTGCCTTTGTTCTGTGAGATGCTCTCTATCTTTTTCATAATGTCCCCCTCTTCATATGAGCCTTCTTTTTGTTTTTTTGCAAACCAAGAAGACCTCTCAGATACCCTGCTTAAATACAGAGAACATTCTTTCCTGCCCTTTAACACTCCAATGGGTCTCTGCCTTCCAGATGTGTATTTAGTCTTTTCTGTCAGGACCATGGACAGAAGCTCTGTGGCTCGGTCCCAGCATGTAATAACACACATTCTGCTATTCGTTACACTTCCTCTTTGAGCTTCTAAGATCTGGGCTTGGGCAGGCAATTTTCAAGCTCTGGCTCTCCTCCTGGAGAACTCTCCTGATGACAGTCTGGACATTTAAGTCCTGTATGTCCCAAATGGCATTACCCGTCTTTCCCTTCCGTATGAGTCCCTTTAAACGAGCCACCCGCCATCAGCCTGCATGTTGCGGTTGTCATCCCTGGCCTTCCAGTCACCCAGGTGGGAAGTCTGGCTGTCAGTCTGACTTCTCCTTCTATCTCAGCTCCCAACAGTCCACCCTTCCTCCAAGGGTCTCTCCACCCAGATGCCTCTCCACTGGCCTCCCGCCTCCAGCCTCTCCTCCTTGTCTGTTGCTCTGCACACAGTTGCTATAAGACACTCCTAGATACTGCCTTGACATCAGCTGAAGCAACTCACATGTGTCACGCATCTACTGCAGGTTTGTATACTGTACCAAGAACCTTACATTTTAATTCATTCTCACAACGATCTCAAGAGGAGGCTTTCATTTGTCCCATTTTATAAATGAGAAATTTGAGGTTCAGAGGGGTTAAGTAACTTTATGTCCCTCACTCTGTACAATAAGTCACAATTTAAACTCAGGTCTTTCTGGCTCCTGCTCGTTCAAGTACACTGGACCGGATCAGGTCATTCCTCTGTACAAAGACCTCCCATATGTCTATGTTCCAGAGAGAAAGTCCAAAGTTATTCTCTTGCCATTCATGGCCCTCCATGAGCTGACCTCAAGCTGGATCTCCAACTAAATTGGCCAGTTGGTTGCTCATGTTTTCTTTTGCTCCTCTGAATTTTCATCTGGCTTTTTCACCTTACATAGAAAGGTTCTCCTTCTTCTAGTAGAAATGGTCTCTGAAGTAGTGCCTAATGTGGGCTTTCCCTGAGTAAGATAGAAAGCTCCCTTATGCTCTGCAACAGGAGAAGAGGTTTGGCAAATCCAGGACGTCCTTCTTGACTGGGAGAGCCATGGGATTGGGACAAGAGGGAAAGCAGGATATTTGTGATAATTGAACACAGCAACTATTATTGGGAATTATTAGGACGTCGATATAACTTATGATCCAAAACACAACACTTTTGAGAGTCAAAAGGGAGTTGTAATGCTATTAATAATTATATGAGACAACGGGCAAAAACTGAGACTCTCCTAAGAAACCAGGATGTATAATGACCCTGGTAATTACCCCTTTTATGAAACCCAGCTTCCCAAGAGAGAACTCACTTTCCCCACCTCCGTATTAGCTCCCAGCTAGGCATGTGACCTGGGACCCTGCAATCAACCGCATCTATGAGAAGCTTCTGTTCAGAGGAGAACACCTGGAAGACACAGGCGCCATGTGGGAGCCATGCTGTTAGCAAGGAGGTGGAGGGTGGCAGAGGGCCAGCGAGCTTTCGCAGGCGGCAGTGACAGAGGTCCTGGGATGGCCTTCCATGCTCCAGGTCTACAAAGCAAGCTTCAGTACCCTGGACAGCGGGTCCATATCCACGAGTGGCCCAGCCATAGGACTTTAGTTTTGCTCCTGACAGTGCAGGAGACCAGCTCTCTGGGCTTCTCTGAAATTCTTTGAGCTGTCTAATCACTTTTGATACATTTATTTTCTTTTTAAAACCAGTTAGAGTGGGTTGTGGCTTCTGACTCATGCAACAGGGAAATGTGTAGGTTTTTGTTGTTGTTGGCTTCTTTGATTTGTGTGTGTGTGTGCGTGCGTGTGTGTGTGTGTGTGAAGGGAGCAAATTTCCAAAACGTAGAACGTGGCAGCCTCAAGGCTGTAGGTAATAGAGTTAAAACGCCTTTGTTCGCAGCCCTGGGCATTCTTACAGGGCTTCTGCAGATGCTCAGGCAGCAGTCTGCTCTTACAGGTTGAGCAACTGACTTGGGGGATCAGCAGAGCCTGGGGCCTCACCGAACTCACCTCCATCTCGCTTTCCCGTCTCCGGTCTGCTCCTATATCTTCTTTCCTAACTTGTTATTCTGAGAACTCTCTGTCAGCTCATGGTGGGAGCTTCCTTGAGGCCAGGGTCTCTCAAGGGGCCCTTGCCCAGGCCGTATGTGCCTTCAACCCCGGGCAGAGCTGACAGAGCTCTCCTGGTTGCAGGGTCCCAGGGCGGCCATCCTCAGTGTCAGCTTAATTTGGCCCTTGCCACGTACTTCGAAACCTGATTCAAATTCCTCCTCCTGCTCCAAGCCTTCCTTGCTCAACCAGCTCAACGATCCCCCCAACCTGCTTCCACTCCTGCCCTCCAGTAGCTCCCATCATCCGTTGTTTAGCAATTAACCACATTGTCTCGTTTAGAATTGTACGACTCTCTCTTCTTTCAAAATGATTGAATTCACCACGTGATTCTATTTGGTTTCCCTGACTACGTGGTAAGCCCTTTGAGGGAAGAGATGATGACTTAGACCCCTAATTTGCTCTCCTTATTTTCCTTTGTAGCATTAACTGAGTGCCTTCCTTGTAGGAGATGTTGGAAAATATTTGTCGGAAAAAAAATACACCAAGCTAATATGAAGTAGGAAAAAAATGCAGTGAGAAGAGCTTCTAAGCTGTTTGCTTTGGTTATCTCTGCGTATTCCATTATTGGCTGTTTTCAAGCACTCAGAGGCCTGCTGTTTACATCTTGTGTTCAGTTTCCGCGTGTGTGCATGTGGGGAAGGCTCATTCTCCTGCGAAGTCACAAGCCACCAGCTCAGGAATGCGGCCTATGAGGATCGGCGGCTCTCCTCCACTCCCGGAGGCAGCCACTCTTTGGAGCAAGCCTGGGGCCACAGCACACTCCAGATGGAAACTGTGTGGTGTACAGTTTGAGAAGAGGGGCTCCAGAGTCAGGCCCCCCAGGTTTGATTCCCAGCTCTTCCACTTTCAGCTGTTACACTTTAGGCAAGTTACTAAATCTCTGTGCCTCCATTTCCCCATGTGTGAAACGGTGATGATAATTCTATCTACCTTATAGGATCATTGTGAGGTTTAAATTAGCTACGAGATGTGAAACACTTAGAAGGTACTTATGAAAGTGCAGCTATGGTTATTACTAAAAACTGCTGTTAGTAGAGAAAGCAAAAATTTGTGTGAACAAGCGTCAGATAGAAAGATGATGTAACAATGCAGAAAGGTTTATAAAATTCTCCAGCACATGCGTGTTCCTATGCCAACCTCAGAGAGCGGCAGGAAGACTGAAGCTGGGTGCCGGGGGATGGAGGCAAGTCCACTTTCCTGGCATATGGGGACTGCACCGGAGGACCTTCCAGGACTGAGTGCCTGAACCCTCCCATTGTGCACCGGCCAGGCCCATATTTATCATCAAGCAAGGGTTTTTTGGCCCCAAGTCACAGTGGCTACTCCAACAGAAAATCAGCTCTGTTTTTTCTTTGGTCCCTCATCCATCTTACCGCGGCTCTTTGCTATGGATCCTCCCCCATTTCTCTCTCTTTTTTTTGCTAGAGAGAAATCACTTCCGATTTCAGGCCGATGGCAGACATTGCAGGTGCCAGGCCACATCCAGCCCTCCTTTCCCCCAGCACACGGAAGAGCGCACTTCCTGGCTTCTTTGCAGTTACGCAGAGACACGTGGCTGGTTCTGGCCAAGGGGATTTGACAAGAGGTGACAGAGTGCAGAGGAGAATGTGAGGTCTCCAGACGTGCTCTTCCCCTGCCTGCCACAGTCCCCGAGAGGACCAGCCTCCAGAGGGTGGCACCTCCGTCAGCCTGGATCCCTGAGTGACTGTGAGGAGCAGAGACCCCAGGCTCACCCACAAGGAGCATGCATTGTGAGTAAGAAATAAAACGTTGCTTATGAAACCACTGAGCATGGGGTTTAATTTGGTGCTAGAGTCAGCCTCCCTGTGCCGACCAGTACAAGGGTCTTTGGTTGACTCTCCTCTAGGAATTCATGGACAAGATCATCCTCCCTGCCCCGGCCGTGATAATGCCCTGTGGCACCAGCAGTCTCCACTGTCTGCAGTAGCAGCTGAAACTGAGACTCTGCTGGCTGTTCCATTCCTACTGAACTCGGGATTTTCTTTGGTCTGTTACTACCTCGCCTCCTTCCGATCCATTCTCCACCCAGCAGCCAACGGGATGTTTTGAAAAAACACAAAATCAGGTCACTCCATGTCACTCTCTTGCTTAAAGGCAGTCAATTCAGCCTTGCGTCAAAGCATTATACTCAGAGCCGAATGCGGATTCCTTGCTGTGGCTAACAGGCCCCGCCCACCCTCTGACCTGGTCTCCTACAAGCCTCCAGCCACACCTGTTCCTACCTTAGAGCCTCCTCACCTCACCGGCCTATCCCTCTGCCGCTTGCTCTTCCCTCTTCTTATTATTCAGCTTTCAGCTTACCCGTCCTTCCAGAGGGCTCCTCCCTGACCACTGCAGCTAAAACGCCCCTCAGCCACACCCTGGCTGCTCTGTCGAATCACTGTGTTTAGTGCCTGACAGCACTGACCACAATCTGAAAGCCTGTTGCTTAATGATTTCTTTACTCATTTCTTATCTGTCGTCCCCATTAGACTATAAGCTCACTGAGGGTGTGGCCCCTTCCTGTCCTGTTCACACTTCATTCCCCGGCGGCTGGCACAGTACCTGATGCACGGTGGAAGCTCCATAAATATTTCTTCAATGGATGGATGAACCAAGGAACGAATCATCATCAGTTTCCTGCTCACAGATGCCTCCTCTGTGGAGCTGCCTGCCTTTGAACTTGACCTCTTAGGTGGAACAGCAAATTTCTTCTTCAGGCTTTCTGACCCCATGTTCTTTCAGAAGAGCCCAAGGCAACTCTGCTTCCCAGGAGCCGAAGAAAGGAGCAACAGCAGTGGGCGAAAAGGCGCCCCTTTTCGGGGGAGGAAAGCCCCTCTGATGGCCATCTCTCCTGGCAAGTTCAGTCCTTGGGATGCGGAGGTTGGTTTGTTCTGTGGTGTAACCCGGGCTGTGCTGACTGGTGGGATGGTAGAGCGCTCTCCTCTCCCCAGATTAGGTTGTGCTCTCAGTGCCATCAGGTTTGGACGGATAAACAACTCAAGACAAGAGTCACAGAACGTTAGTGCCAGAGGGGAACTGAAAGGTAAACCTGGTTTACTTCTGCAGATGAGGAAACTGAGGCAGCAACAAGGGAGGGAAACTGCCTAAGGCCTTTGACTTATTGGTTCATTCACTTGGTCAGTGTGAACTACTCAGCATGTGTACCCTGCTCCTAGGAATTCCCCAGCTGATGGCTCTTGAAGGGAAACGGAGCCCAACCCCCCCTCAAGAAAATGAAACCGCCAAGAACTCCCTTTCCCAGCATCCCTTGCAGCTAGAGTGTGGACATATGATCCAGGCTCTGTCCAGCGGGCCACCAGCCTCAGTCTCTCAACCAAGAGTTAATAGCATGAAGGAGCACAGAGAGGGACAGCAAGTTCAAGCTCCCAGAGAAGCAGGGGCGGCACTGTGGCTGGAGGGGTCAAGGGTCCGTGGCCAGGGCTGGTGGTGGCCTGAGCCACAGGGTGGCAGTGGCATCCTCATGAAATGAGTCCTGCAGTGTGGCTGGCCATTGTTCTGCTCTGCGATCCTGAGCCTCGTTCTCCAGACCTTGCTGTGATTCTGTGGGCTGCTCTGTAGCCCTCGAATAAACTGTTTTCCTCCTTACATCAGGCATTATTGGTTTCATTGCTTGCAGCTAAGAATCCTGGAGGATTAGTTTATGCCTTCAGTGATGCAGCACGTACTTTTAGGACTCCTACTGTGTGTCAGGCACTGTGCGAGGCAGCAGAATGACAAGAGTGAGTCCAACAGGTGTTTGCAGCCCTCTTGAAACTTACATTGTAAGTTGTTAGATGATTGAATAACAAAAATACATTGAATTGCCTCACGTGCTCCACTAGATGACATCCATGATATGAGAGCACTAACGACCTGGCCTCACCTAGTGGTGATGATAATCGGATACTTCCTGGAGGAAGTGCCATTTAGCTGAAGGATGAGTAAGGGTTTTCTGGGCACAGAGGGAGGAAAAAGACAGCTCCAGGGACTTCGGGAGGGTCAGAGGTCGGAGAGAGAGCACGGTCTTCATCGTGGCTGGAGTGGCACATTCACAAGAGGAGCGCCACACGAGAAATGGCTGGATCTGGGTGGTGCAGAATCTTGTCCCCATCTTAAGGAGTCTGGAAGTCATCTTAAAGGCAAAAGGAGCCACTGATGGTTTTTAAACAGGTGGATGACAAAGCTGGGGTTGGAACCCAGGCGCCCTCTCTCCCAGTCAGCTCCTTCCCTGCACCAATTTCCTTTAACTTTTCAACGAAAGCGGAATCTTGGTCCCACAAGATGCAGCTGAGACAGTGCGACCCCAGGGGGCAAGTCACACACCCTTCACAACAGTCTGGGAGGAAATGCAATTTCTCTGCCTATTTTCCCCTGTGGTTGCAGGACTGTTTGTGCCTTCCCAGTGCAAGGTGACACTGCCAGTGCTGAGAAAGTGCGGTGACATCGGGAGGAAGACTGAGGGCCACTGTGGCTGCCTCTGAAGGACGGTCCAGGGAGAGAAGGTGGACAGCCGTCCTCCGTGCCTGCTGGAAGCCGGGAGGAGGGACACAGGCCGGGAGGACAAGCCGGGCCACAGCAGGCCCCTCTGGGGAGACAGGTGGACCATCTCCAGCCTTGGGCTGGGACCCACCAGGGCCTCTTCCACAGAGCCAGCCGGCACTGGGGGAGGCGAGGGCCGGGAAGGTGGGTCTTAGAGGGACGGTCCACCATCTTAGGGCCTGAGCCCAACACTGCGTAGCAAATTTGAGCTTAGTTCCAGGACTATCAGTGTAAAGCAAAAGCTTTGGTGTCCGTCCGCCCTATGTTCAAATTTCAGCACAGCCGCTATTTACTGTGTGACGTTGGGCAAGTCACTTAACTCTGTTAACCCTCTGTTCTAATTTTCCTCATCTATAAAATGGGTGTAATGATAATAATAACACCCACTTCAAAGGGCCGTTGTGCGCTTTAAAAGAGATAACTCTATTAAGCACTCAGATCTTTGCTCTTGTGACCTTGAGGGTGGGTCCAGGCAGCGGGCGTCCGGGGACCCAGCGAGCAGCTGGAGCTCAAGTCAAGAGCTCGGCATCTTGGCAGTGATCCAATCAGTCCACTGAAACTGGCGGCTGGCCCTGTGGGGACCAGGATGCTGGGGTCTGCTCCATCCAAGAGAGGGGACAGGAAAGGGCTTGGTGGGTCCCAAAGCCTCGATCACGAAGGGCAGAGTCTGGGGCAGGCAGGCCGGTGGTCTGATGAGGGAAACTGAGGTACAGATCGAGCAGAGCTGCTGGGAGGTGGGGGAAGACTGCACCACAGGCAGGCGGGGAGCCTTTACGCACAGCCCCTCATTCACTCAGCCCTTCCTGCCTTCATCCGGAATGAATTAATCAAGCCCCGGCCACGAACTGAGTCTGGGCTGGCGTTGGGGAGATGACAGTGAATGAAAGACCCCAGTCCCTGCCCCCTGAAGCTTCCACTCCAGCACAGAAGGGTAAATTGCAATTAGAAGAGGTGACAGTTGTGCCAAGGGAAGTGCAATGTGCCCCGGAGCCCATGGCAGAGGGACCCACTCGGGGTGGGAGTCAGGGAGGACTTCCTGGAGGAAGTGGTGTTTTAGTTGAGAGCTGAAGGAGGTGTAGAGTTGGCCCGAGGAGGTTGGGAGCGAAGGGAGGAAAGTGTTGTCAGCAGACAGCGTAGCGTGTGGGGAAGACATGGCCAGAGAAAACATGCTTCTTTGGGAAAGGGCCTAAATCCATGAGGCCAGAGCTGGAGATGATAGGGGGAAAGCTGAGGTGGCTGGACGGGAAGGCAAGGTGGGGCCTTGAGAGCCACGCTGAAGAGTGTAGACGTCATCTGCCGGCAATGGGAGAGTTGTCAGGAACTGATTTTAAACGGCAAGTGAGCAGTACTAATGGGACACATTCCCTAGGATTGTGCAGTGAGCAACCAGCACAGCTGAATGCAGTGGTCCTAGTGGCCCAAAGAGGCGGAGGTTCTGAGTGTCCATCCTGCCTGGATCATAATGTGCTCAGGGCCTGGATGTTCTCGGAGGGCAGTGAAGGGCTCCTTGGATCCTCCAGAAGAGAAGCTGACAGGCACACAAGACAGGGGATGCTCCTCACGTGCCCCTCTGAAGAAGAACTGGAAGTTCCCCATCTTTGGGTCACTGCTGGGCTGGGGGAGGGGAGGAGCGGGGAGGGGGGAGTGGAAGGTCGGCCCCCTGGAGCCCCTCGTCCGTCCTATGATGGTCCCTATGGAAGCTGCTATGACGTTCGAGGTGATTGACTTCCGGGATAGAGACATTTCTCAGTTTGAAACTCAGTTTAAAAAAAAAAAAAAATAGATGTTTCACATTTGGCGGTGTTTGGTTAAAAAAAGAAAAATAGCTGCAGCCTGTGCTTTCACGGCGGAAAAGAGTGAACCCCATCAATTACAGCGGGGAAAACAACCGTCTCACGGCGGGTTTGTTGCTTCCACTCCAAAAATATGAAGTCATTTAGCCCCACAAACCGTCCACTTGGCGAGCGGCAATGTCTTCATTTGAAAAGCACGGCACCGAGCGATTTCTCCCAGACCGGGAATGTGGGGGAGCCCGGCCTCTCGGGGACCAGCCACCTGCCTGACCCGTGAGCCCCTCCGAGGGAACCTGGAATCGTCCCCAAGGCCGGACCTGCATGCCGCTCCCATGCCCCGGACCCAGGCCCGGAGAGGTGCCCGCTCTGTGCCCCACAGCCTTTCACGTCAACTCTCAGTGGAGCCCTCAGGAAGACATGAGGCCTCCATTCTGTCACCCTCAGCATCAGTATTTTTTCAGTTTTTTAGTTGAGTCCGATATGCAGCCAAGGTCGGGAGCCAAACAATGTAGAAATCTCCTAGAGGGCCTATTCGGAGTCAAGTTCCACCCCTCAGATGCTCCAGTTACTGCTTCTCCCAAGTCCTGTTTGCCCTGGTGAAGTTTATAATGTGAGATAAGGATGTCAGAGGGGGAGGTATGTGGCTATTCTGGATGGCTCTCATTAGGGGCCGTACTTTGACAGGGACACCAGGGTTCAGCCCCACAGGTTCAGATACTCAATACGCCTGCAGGGAATGAGGCTCAAGGAACCAACTCAAACTGATTAGACTCACAGGAGCCTGATGTACCAGCCAGTCATCACTTATTACTGGAGGACTGTTTATTTCTACGCCCGGAACCCTTATACTTGCCATTCCACAGAAACTTCTTTATGTAAAAAAAAAAATCTGATGTGTATTTCCTTCCTATCTTTATTTTTCCCATACGTATTTTTCTTTTTAACAAGCTATAGTCAGACAATGTTTACAATTTATTCAATCTTAAATCATTTCCTACACATCTATATAATGTTCATAATTGTTGTGCAAAAGTTCCATCAAGGAATTATTCCATTATTTACTTAGCCATTAAATTTTTAGATATTTTGCCACTTTCATATTTTAGATGCGACGTCATACATGTAGCTATTGCCACGTTCCTCAGGCCTGATTCCCAGAGGTGGGACTCCCGAGTCAGAGACGTGGTTCTCTTTGGGACAGCCCCACATCTCGAATCTTCTCCCCACCACTGTGTGTGTTGTGTGAGATGCATTTGGCTAGATCAGTGATTTCCTGATGCTCTAGAAGGGGTAAACAGACGTTACTGAAGGGGACGGGGGAAGTTCTGTGGTCAAAGTTAAAATATAAGGTTGGGTTAAACGAAGTTAAAATAAGTTTCTTTACGTTGGGCCCTCTGTGAGAATACAGGTCTGACTTAAACAATATTAGGATAAGAACTTCTCTACACAGGACCTGTCCGGGCCTCTCGTACACTGCTGTGCATCCTGAGTCTTTAGGACAGGGCTTCTGTGCCAGGCATTTCAAAGTTACCTTGACCCTGGACATCTTTCTAGTGGAGCCTTTTATGGGGCCAGTTATCCAGGGAAGGCATTTTGGGAAAAGCTGGACTGGGGGATCTCGAAGACTCCTTTATGGTCTGAGGTTCTGAGATTTTTTTTTTTTTTTTTTTTTTTTGAGGTTCCGAGATTTTTGATCCAAGAGACAAATCCAGCTTCGGCTGCCCGCTCGTCACTCCAGGACTCCTTTCAGTCCATTTCCCCTGACACTGCCCTGCGCCAGGCCTTCATTTTCTCTCACTTGAATTACCCCAACATCCTGGGCTCCTGCCTGCCGCCTCCTCCCCTCTGCTCCACCATCCGCAGCTTGGCAGACCACCTCTTCAAACTCTGCTCTGCTCGCGTCATTCGCCTGCTCACAGGATCGCGTTCTCCCTCCCCACCCAGCCGCCCTCACCTGCCTTCTCTGACAAGGTCTGCCTCATTCCCATTGTACATTCAATTACCGCGGGAGCCTGCACGCGGGGCCAGGACCTCCATCCAGAGGAGAGCTGGCCTCTAGCTGCCCAGGGAAGTCCTGAAGGTGAGTGGGGGCAGTGAGGACATGGGGTGAGAGCAATGCAAAGTCTGCCCCTCATGCCTTCTTAAACTGGGTAGCATCTAGAGGAGCACATGCTGCCTCTGGTGGAGAGACCAGCGTGCCGGGCCTATGCTCTCCCATCTCCACGGCAACCAGTGTGGGAGGCCTAAGTGATGGCATTGGCAGCGGGGGGCCTGGGGTCTCACCCTTTTCTCCTGGAGCCTGAGGGCTTCTGGGCCCCGCTTCTGGCATTTACACTTCCTTCCCTCCTTCCTCTCTCTTCCTGTGCTCTCTCACTTCCTTTCTTCCCCCATTTATCCATCAACACATAATTACTGGGCCTCTCCTAGTGTGGTTCCCCAACTTGAAGATCAGACAGCGGTGTAGGCCTGGTCTCTGGGTTTCAGCTGAGCCTTTGTGAGGGGCACCCATGACACCCGTAGAACTGAGCAGTAAGAACGGAGCCCACGGATTGCATCCCTACCATGATCCAGGCCTCTTTCATAGAGATTATTTTATTTATGCATAAATCATAAAATGTCAGAACTGGAAGTGGCCTTAAAGACTGTCACATCAGTGGTTTTCAAACTTGCTCTTGGCCGTGAGCTTTTTCCCCTAACTGAAACTTTTGTGCAGAAGCTTTACTTACAAAGCAGACAAAAGACGGGCTGCTTTGGTCGTAGTGTTGTTGCACAGAGCTCCAATCTTAGCTCCTCGGCCTCCCCTTTGCCTTTAGGGGGTGCTAGGGCCAGTGGAAAACCATTGGAAAGCCGCTCATTTAGCCTCACCATCATTCATGGGGGAGACCTGAACTCAAAGAAGGGAGAGCGCGTCCCAGGTCACACTGTGAGTTCAGGCTGCCTGGACTTGGCCCTGAGACTCCTCGCCCACAGGACGGTGCGTTTCACACTTTTCCACCCTGTCTGGGGCTGTGCTTTCTGTGGGCAAAGCTCTGGCAGCCTCTGTCTGGCTGCCGAGGCAGAAGCCAGGCCTTCTGTTTACATTGTGACCCAGTTGTGTGCAAGATGGAGAGATGCCCGTGAGCAGGTGGTGTGGGGCAGCCCCACGGATGCCGTTGCGAGTGACCAGATGTGTGGGCACCAGGTACCCTCATGCCGTAGCCTCTTGTGCCATCGAGATCCACCTAATTCAAGGCTGCAGCAACTCTGAACATTCTAGCATCTCCTGGGAGGCGGGCCTCCCTCACTTCCCCAGCATAAGCAGGCTCGCTTTCTGCAAGAATGGGAACCAGCTCTTCTTTGCCCTGGAAGTGGCTGACCCCAGAGGAGTTCTTGGCCCTCGGGAAATCCAGAGTCCCAGCACCCTGCCCAGGGGAGGCTGGCACAGCAGAAGCCTCGTTCACCCACCTGAGCTGACATGTTCACCCGGCCTCCTTGGGAGAAATGCCAGCTGGCTGGTGCCTGTTGATAGGAGCATGCTGGGAAGTGGCAGAGTGGGAGGGAGGCGGACCCTGTGCTCATCTCAAGGAAACGGCTTTTTTCTCAGGCTCACTGGAAGGGTGCCCATGCCACTTACGTGGGAGGAGTGAAGGACAGCCAGATCCGATTCTGCTACAAGGCTGACACTTGTTTGGGTGAAGTTGAATTTGAGCCTGGCTATAGATGTCGGATCATGGTGGCTGGAAGGATGGAGCAGGTGACGGAAACAGTGATAGAGAGGTGACAAGCATTCCTCAGTCATTCTACAATCATGACCAGAGAAGCTTCTGTGTCAGACACTGCAAGGCACTGGGAACAAAGACAGACATGGATGCTTCCCTCAAGGGGCTTCCTTGAAGCTTTTCCTGACCCCCAGGTCCAGGTCAAGACCCCCGTTACTTGCTCTTGGGGACCCCTGTGATTTTCCTTCATAGCACGTGCCACTGTGTGTAATGATGCATTTGTGCAACTATTTGGTTTCTGCCCGTGTTCACCTCTAAACCACAAGCTTTGCTCACGACTGTATCCTCAGGCCAAGTCCAGTGCCTAGCACATATGAAGTACTCCTAAAATATTTATTGGAGAATAAAAAGAGGGTCGCTTTGGGCAGTCACAGTGTGGGCTCCCTTCAAAGTCTCAAAATTTACCCTTTAGAGAAAAGATTATGTGCTCACAGATCAGGCATGGCACATGGCTGGTCAGGGGCAGGCAAGTGAAGACCCTTTTGGCTCAAGGGATATAAGATGGTTGAATGCTGGTGGGTGGGGTTGGGTAGCATTGATGACAGAGTTGTGGGGGAGGCGGACAGCTAAGGAGGAGAGGGCCAAGGGTCTTATCAAATGGAATGCCTGGCTTTTCTTCTGCTTCCAGTCCGATCCTTAGCGAGAGAGAGTCAAGGGCAGGAATGGGATGTGCACGTGTCAGGACGCCGTGGCAAGTTGTCCTGCTCATTTGGATTGTAATGGAGACTCGGAGAGACAGAGGTCTCGACCCAGTAGATCACGTACCATTGGCATCCAGATTCTTGGATGTGGGCGGGTCATAGGATTGGCGCCATAGCTGTCACAGCAGGGAGCAAGAAATCCTCCCGTCAGTGACGAAAGCTGTATGCCTGTAGTGTCCACTGTTGTGCTCAGGTCCAGAACCTTCCCCCTTCAGCTGCTTCTTACCTCCGGAGCCTGCTGGGAGGCTGGGGTGGGGCGGAGGTGGGGGAATCCTTCTCAGGTGGCTCTTGGCAGTGACTTCCTAACCCTGGAAGCTTGAGGAGGCATTGAGACAGACATTTTGAGAGGAAGTGTGACACCTGGATATTACACACTGTAATGGAACCAGCCAAGTGGTAAATGTAGCTTTTAAATAGGTTTTGTGTTCCCCGTTAACTTCCCTGATGTTGATTGTCCCTGACAGCGTAGGAGAAGGGGCTGGTCAGCATGGTTCCCCTGACAAGGCCTCCTGGCTCCCCAGGGCTGTGAGACCTCAGCGTACCAATTCGGCCAGGTACCAGAAATTGCATGGACATGCTGGGGGGAAGGGGCAAGGGTGCTTTCTGGAAGGAATCTGGTGGACAGGCTTGGACCCAGGCTCCTATTCTTTTTCCACCCCTTTCTCTACCCCTGCACCTCAAGTAGAGTTGACCATGGAGGTATGGAGCCTGGTGTAGGGGGTGACCTCCCTTTACTTACAGGTGTGGGAAAGGGCCACACTACTGAAGCGTTGCTCAGTCTGGAGGTGCCGTGGGAACAGAATGACCCTCAGGACTTTGAAGCACTTAAATGGCCAACTGATTCCGATCTACTTAATGGCCTTCTCTAGATGAACTTTCAGACTTGGTTCTGGAGACAGGTAGGTCCACCCTCAAAACTCAAGGAAGTCACCTGGAGGTCATCTAAGAGCCCAGGGACCATCCCACCAGGATGCCATGTTCCCTAAAGCAAGGGCAATGACTGAAACCATGGAAGATTCTAGAATTCCATGGCTTATCTACTCTCATGGAGCAGCAGAAGAGATTATAATAAAGGAGGCTGTGGGATTATCCTTGGGGAGAGAGAGGCAGGAGGAGCTGGGGAGACTGAGTCCTCTCTGGTATCTGTGCTCAGGGTTCGTAGGTATGTTGGTGCCTCCAGAAAATGGAAGAAGCGGGATACGTCCTTGGGCTTGTAGAAAGAAAGAGTTCAGAGAAAGCTGATCTGGGGCACAGAAGGGACACAGGGTTTTAACCCTAGGGTATTAAGCCCAGAGGAATGGGGACAGAGGAGGTGTTTCTTAGCCTCCTACTCTCACCATACATCTTCAAAGGAGATTTTTGTCAGCTGATTTTGTACATACATTTCCCAGTTCAAGCCCTGAGTCCAGAGTATTTGACCAAAGGAGAAACATCTCCTTCATGTGCCTTCCTCTGAGTGAACTGCTTTTGCTCAGCCCTGGACTTGAGGTGGCAAAGTTGTGAAGTCGTGGAAGTTTATCATCAGTAGCTCCCACCTCCTTTTGCATCTGCCTCTATGGGTTGCCTGTCTCTGTCTCACAATCCTTTACCCCACTGCTCCGGCAGCGTCCACTCCCTCCACCCCCAAGAGGAGAACTCTTTCAACTCACTGGAGGTAAATTGCAGAGCTGAGTTTTAACTCTATTCTGTCTGACTCCAGGCTTGTGCTCTTTCTATCACCCCATGTGGTTTTCACATAAAAATGCTCATCATAGCACAGTCTACAAAATAAAAAACTGGAAATAACCTAAATGTTTAACAATTAGGGGTTGTTTAGTAAATCATGATGCATCCATTTGTTAGAACATTATACAGACATTAAAAGTGATCATTACAGAGACTGTATAGCAACTTGGGGAAAGGTTTATAAGACACTAAGTGAAAATACAATGCAAATGCTACAATTGCTTTGATTGCAATGATGGGAAATATGTCAGTGTGTCAACAAGGGCTGAAAGATAATATGCAGAAGTGAAGAATGGTTGGGTTAGGGTGGAGAAGCTATGGGTGTTTTTTTTTCTTTTAAAATGAATTACTTCTCTTTTATTCTTCTCGCTTAGTCTTTTCTTTCTCTGAGATAGTTTTTCTGGGTTGGTGTAGAGCATACAGAATATAAGATGAGACAAGACCAGAATCTGAGGAATTTCCACAATGGGAAACCTCCTAGATTGGTGATACCGACTCCTTTGTGTTGAGTGGACCCAGGTTAGACAGAGCCTGTGGTGAAGAGCATGGGTGCTGCAGTCGGACACGGATCAGAATCCCAAGTCTGCTATTACTAGTTGTGTGATCCTGAGCCTGGCTCAGAGCAAGCACCCGTGACTTTGCAAACTCAATGTGACCAGATACAGAAGATGAACTTCTCAATATACTTTGACTCCATAGAATGTCTTACCAACCCCTCTTTCATAATCCATCATCGGTACCTTATGTTTAAATTTCCCTACTCTCCCCCAAAGCAAAACCCGTTTGTGGGAGAGGGGAAGGGAGGAGGGCTCGCCTGGCTGTCGCTGTCCATGGTCCTGACCCAGCACTTCACACAACTACATGGCTATTTCTCTGGGAACTTGTGAGTCCTGACAATCCCCATGCCCTATTCCATTCCTCCCTAAAACTAGATTTATGCTACCAACTTCAACATGGTCTTCCTTAGTGGGAGACTGAAAAACATTGGGATTTCTGAAGCTGAATGGGAAAGGGAATTAGAAGAAGTTACAGGTTGGGGGAAGGGAAGGTAGAGGACATGGCAGCCCTGACTGAGTTCTGATCCTGGTTAATGGCAGCAAGACATATCATATATTGGGCAGAGAGTGAAGGTTTTAAGTCATAGTGGGCGTTTTTAAGCATTGAAACCAGGAGTGCAATGCTACAGGACGAACAGTTGGTGCTGGTGCCACATCCCTAAGCTGCAGTTGTCACAGAGTCTTGGTATATTTTATAAAGTGTAAAAAAGTGGCTTTGATGGTCTGTTCCATAGATTATCTTCAAAATGTTGCTTGATATCAACCAGAAAACAGCCACCCAAATAGGAAGTAATCTGTGCCCACTCTATCTCTGCCCCTGTTATATTTTTTCTGGACTTGTCTCTGCCTTTCTCTGTGCTCAGGTATCCTCTCTCCCTCTCTCTCCCTGTCTCTCACTCTCTACTCCATCCCTCCCCCTTTCTACCCTCAATCTATTTTTGCTTGCCAGAAAAACACCATGTAATTTTCTTTAAAAATTAATTCTACTCTACAAACTATGTCTAAAATATTCAAGAGGGAAAAAAGTAGCTTGCATTAAAATTGTTTCTTCCAGCATAATCGAGTTAATGAGCACTCCCTTAGACTTTAATGCAAAGTAACTTTCACACTGGTGGTGAGCCTCAAAGATGTGTAAATAGATAACTAATAACATGGTTCCCCATGTCAACCAGGGTAAACTTTGATCCTGATTGGGCAAAAACAGTCAAGGAAGGGATGGAATTGAGTGCAAACATCCATATTTGTCATCAGTGCTCTTTGAAGCAATGAGAAGTAAAGAAAGGCAATAATGGAAGGTAGAAGAGGGTAGGGACGGGTTGTGAATCTGAAATCAGTTGCAGTTTTCCTTTTGGACTATGGCGTTTGGTCTGGACCTAACTGGAGAAACTAGAAGGCGGGAGTGACACTCAATTCTAATAAAACCAAGAGCAAGCAAAAATTATTTTCAGTGTGCTTCAATAGAGAGGCTGGTCAATCCATGAGGTGCTAGAGCAGGCCACCAGACAGAGGTGAGTCCAGTGCTGCTCATTACCCCTGAAAGCCAGAGCCCACAGCACGAGCAAATACAACTCAGGGAGGCTGCTGACATTAGGACATGTTCAAAGAAAATCTGCAACCCAGTCAGTCTTGAAGCCTGGACACTCTTTCTACTTAGCATCACTTTAGTTCATCTATTTTCTCCATCCCCGCCGCCTACACTCAAGCCTGTATCATTTCTCACCTGAACGACTGCAATATCTTTCTAACTTGTTTCCATATTGGCCAGAAGGGTTCTACTTACCACTCAAATCCAGTCACACCTTTCCTTGCTTAAGTCTCTTCAAAGGAGAAGAGATCCTTAACATAACGTAAGGATGCATGATATGAACCCTTTAGTACTGAATACAAGGTCCTTCGTGATCTCACTCCACTTCCCCTCACTAGCCAGCCCCTCCTCTCACCTCTCCTCTACCCTACTCCACCATACAGTCCTATTATCAGACCTTCTGAACAACCTGCCATTCCACTGACTTTTGTGTCATGCTTTCTCTTTCCTCTGGGTTAGTCATTCTGACTGAAATTCTCCCTTCTTCTCTTACCCTTTCCCAACTACCTCATGCCCTCCGAGATTCAGGTAAGGTACTACTCCTGCCTTCCCTGACCATTACTTCCTTCAAAGTCTTGGCTGACTGCCCATTCTATGTATTTCCTAAACACTCAGCACATATCTCTATTTTAACACCTATCATCTTGCCTTATAACTGTTTATTTACCTGTCTGTCTGTCTTTACCATAGGATCCTAGAGAGCAGGGGCTGTATCTGTTTCTTTTGGCACCCAAGCTTTTATGGCATATGATAGGCACTTGGTAAATGTTTGTTGAATAAAAAAATGAACCCAAGATTTCCAAGTAGAAATTAATTATAAACAAGGTTGAAAGTGAGAAAGGAATAAATCTGTCCCTTGACGCTGCATTCAAGTCTTTCTTCAAGTAGAATTTTCTCCTAATTTTAATATACAATTGGAGAGTTGATGTCACCCATATTTGTGAAATTTCATGCTTTCAATAGAAGAAAAATAGCACCTGTGCACAAGCAGCAACTATAAGTGAAATATGAATGGCAATAAGATGAAGTGCTCTGGGAGAACAGAGGAGAGAGAAAGAAGGTTGCTATTGAGCACGATGATGGGGAGACCTCTTGTAGCAGTGAGAAATCCTCTACCCTGACCCTGTGCCTTTAACTCACATGGTGCCCACTCATGCACCAAGACTGGTGGCTAAAACACTGAGTTTCTGAAACCTTAGCTCTGGCCACGGCAGTGGAGGAGTATTTTATTTTGTCGCACTCCTGTTCTTACGCCTGGTTTGTCCCAATGCTTCTCTGACTTCTGATCCTTCTGGTTTGGTCTTGTCCTCTTGGTTTTATGCTCGCCTAGGAGATACACTCTCTACACTTGTTTTCTTGGAATCCTCTAGGATTTAGATCTATCACCCTGCTCCTGGATGTTTTGGGGGACTCCTGAGACCTTACCTGTATTACCCAATTGGCTCCCTGCAACAGGGGATAGGAAAGAAGTGAGCCTTAAAGGATGATGGGAGCTTAATAGGCAGAAACGGAAGGTGGGGCAAAAACTTTTCAAAGTGAGGGAGAGAGAGAGTAAATGCATGAGTGGGAGGTCAGGGATAGCGTGCCGATTTGGGCATTGTCTCCATTCCAACCACAGCTGGGGCTCAGGGGGAGAGCATGGCCTGAGGAGAGAAGTTGCTGAGAGCAGTGAATATTGCCTTGGTGAATGCCCATCACTGAAGACACTGGGAGAAAAATATGAGCCAGTAGACAAGGCAGTGAGCGGCAGGAAGAGCTGCAGGAAAACATGAGAGAACACCACAATGGGGATCAAGCAGGACACCAAACTAAGGACAACCCAACTCGGTGCCAGAGCCCAGGAAGGCATTATGTACCAACTTCAAACCAAGTTCTTCCCACAGGTACAGAGTTGAGGCATAGCTGGGTCACAGACCAGGATGACTCAATAAGAAATACCAGTCTCCATAGGTCATTTTAGGGCTCAAATTTAACAGGGGTAGCCAAGAGACCAAGACCAAGACCAAGAGGAATGAGGCCCCAGGTAGGGTGGTTCTGGGAGGCCTGAGACTGCCCTTATGGGTATACAGACAAACCTACATCCACCCTAAAGTCTGGGCCTGAGTCTAGCATCTGCAAACTTCCTGTGGGAGGGTAGTGTCCACAATACTAAATGCTAAAGAGACTTGAGTTTGAAGAAGTCATTGGCTTAGGCAATTTGGAAAACAATGGAGGACTTACAGAGAATTGTTTGAGACAAATAAAAAAGAAATGGGCCAAATTATGGGAGGTCAGAAGAAAAGAACCATTCTCTCTTGACAAGCCTGGCTGTGCAGGAAAACGAGAACCAGGACAGTAGCTAGAGGGTTAAGTGGGGGCTTTTACACTGTTATTTTAATAGTTATACTTTGCAATGTAAAAAGATTGCCTGGATAGGTGGTGTGCATCCGTTTCTGGCCACACACTCCTAAGGGAGGAGCCCACCTTAACCAGGACCTCAGCTCAGGCAGCACAACCCAGCTCGGAGCAGAGGAAGGAACTTGCTAGGACTGTCATCTGAAAACTGGGCCCTTGGCTCCACAGGGGTCTGTGAAGACAGCAGGGCCTCTCTTTGCATCCCTTGAACTATTGTCAACATCCCTCAACACTCAACACAAAGGACGCATTTACCTGTGATCAGACGGCCCAAGGCTCATCAAAGCTCAAATGGCAGCTATCTTTGCTTTTGGCTGGAAATACAGCAACTCAGTGTGACAACAGGAGCGAGCTCCCGCTGCTCTGAAGCTCTGATTGCCAGTTATAGATGTCTTTGATGAATAAAAAATGGGAAAACGAATTAATTATTACTTATGCAATGCAGATTGTTTGGTAGACAAATATCTCTTAAACTTTGGGGCTCATCAGGGAGGATGATAAACATAATGATGAGAAGGCGATGAGAAGGTTGGCATTCATGGGTCTAGGGGCAGCTCTGAAAACCCAACTCCATCATAAGTGATGGTGATAGTCTCCCTGTCTCTCTGTCTGTCCTTCTGTCTCTGTCTCTGTCTCTGGGTTTCTCTCCGGTGTTTCTGTCTTCCTGACTCTAGGTTTCTAATTTTCTCTGCTTACGCCTTTCTCATTCTGTTGCTGTCTTCAGCCTCCCTGATTCCAGGAGTGACTCTATGGTGCTTGTCTCCTCTCTCACTTTGTCTTGGTTTCTTAGGATTCACAACTGTTGGCATCTCTCTTGTGGCCTCTGCATCTCCTGGTTCCTCTGGTGTCATTTTTCTTGTGGTTTCTCTATATCTCCTCAATCTCTCTCTCCCCCTGTTCTCCTCCTTCCCCTCCCCCTCTTTCCCCTTCTCCCCCTCCTCTTCCTTCTCCTCCTCCTTTTCTCTCTCTGCCCTTCTCTTCCGCCTTCTCTTTCTCCTCCTCCTCCTTCTCTTCCCCAACCCTCCTCCTCTCTCTCTTTCCTCCCACTCTCCTTGGTCTACTCATGGTCCCTATGATACTTCCTGCCTCTTTCCTGGTGTCTCAGTCTCACTGGCTCTCAGTTTTTCTATCACCTCACCCTATTTTATTTTCTTATAGCTATCTGAAATCATCACATTTGAGGGTTTCCTTGCAGGTGGTCTGTCTCTCGCACCCGACCCATTGCCATTAGACAGGAAGCTCTGCGAGAACAAGGCTTTGTCTTACTGACATCTGTATCCTCAGTGCCCAGAGCAGTACCTGGCACACAGTGGGGATCAGTAAATGTTTGTTAATTGACTGGGTCTCTCAGATCTCTGCTCTCAGTTTTATTTGTCTGTCTAGGTTTCTGTGACTCCTGAGTCTCTCATGATCTCTATCTCCATCTTTATCTGTCCTGGGCTTTCTGTCTCTCTGCCATGGTGTCTCTTTCTCTCGAACTCTTGAATCTTTCTCACGCTCTCTGTCTCCGTCTGACCTGGCATGTCCCTTGTGGTCTGCAGCTCTCTCCTCTCTCAGCAGCATGAGATGAAGCTGGAGGGCAGCCTGGATTGGTGTAGAAACCAGCCCAGCCTCCTGCACAGCCTGCTGCTGGGCCTTTCTCCAGGATCCTGTCACAAAAAGAGAAGATTCGTTTGCTAACAGTGGTGGCCCCTGATAGCACAGATAAGGCTGCCTCGGACTTAATTAGTGCCCTCGCCCACCCCGCCCCTCTGCTTGGCCCAGTCAAGAGCTCCGAAGAACAGTCTGGACAGCAATTGCAGCTGGCCTGCTCCTGGCAGGGCTGCGGTGTGGGGGCCACTTTCTCGGCAAGTTCTTGCCTGCTCGTGGGCTGAATCATAGATGGATAAAGTTGTTGCTGGAACTAGTAGCCGTCTCTCTGGACCCATAACTGCTCGTTGACTTCAGCCAAACATACCGCAGGGGTCCAAATCCTAGGGAAGGGTCGGTCCTGGAGCAATGAGACCTGTGGAATGAGGTTCTGTGCTGTCGGGGTTAAGACATGAGTTACATAGACCGGGATAAAATCTCAGTGAAGCCACTACCCTTGTGTCTCAGTGTTTGCGTCTGAAACGGGAGTGGCAGCCTTTATCCCGTTGAGTGGTTAGCAGATTAACTGTGATCGTACATGGCAAGCACAGTGGTAAACACTCAGCAAACAGTAGCTATTAGAGATGGCGGAAGGCATAGGAGTTCTCCTGCTGAAGAAGGGAGGCATGGCAGCTGCATGCATTCTCAGCAGGGACACATCTAGAGTAGAGGAATTCTGGAGAGCCAAGGAGCCTTGACTGGCCATCTGGTCCAGCCCCCTGCTTCAGGCAGATGACTTTGCAGACCACTCGGGGGCCCAGAGGGAAGATGTTCTCTTCCAGAAGTTCCCCAGGGGCAGAGGCACTGCAGCCTCCCTCTGTCCCCCACGTCCAGCTTTACTTCCTTGACACTCGAGATGAGCTTCCTTCAGTCCCCCTATAAAGCCTCATGCTTTCACACAGACCTGCCAGCTTGTGGCAAGTGCTCCCCAGACGTGGAGAAGAGTTCTTGTGCTGTCAGCTGTCACAGTGGCCCTTCAGAGAGTGTGTCTCCCAGGCCGCGGCTGCGACTTCACACGGAAGCCTTTGCAGTCCCTCATTTCAGCAAATTACAGGAAGTCAGATGACACAGAGTCTGCAGCACAGAGCCAAGAACTCACTCGAAAATGTCTCCAAGACCTTTGCCAATTTCCTGGAAATTGGTGAGTGTTTCCAAGACTCAGCCTTTGCGACTGGGCCAGGCTGGGCCCTGCCTTCCTCTCCACCGTCCCTAAACCTGCGAACCCACCCCACCCCCGAGCCAGCTCTCACGGTGGTTCTTCCCCAGCCCTGGGCCCGCTCTCTTGGCTCTTTGATGTGGTCCCGTGGATCTCGGCACCTGCAGATGCCGGCAGAGTGGGAAGGGAGATTTAGGCGAGACTTGTTCCCATCTTTGCTTCAGATGACTCACCACCTGCCTTAGCTTTTCTCTTCCCATCATTACGTAATCCTGACTCCAGGATTAAAAATACTCCACTGACTACCTCGTCCATCTGTCATTCTCTCTCTCTCATATATATATGATCTTATTTTAAAAATACTTTGGAAAGAGCACTTCCATCATTCAAACTGTATCAGAGATGGGGTTCCGAGTCAGCACTGGCTTCCTTCAGAACAGCAGTCCTGGAGGAGTGAGATTTCCCGAATCTCGAGGATTCTGGTCTGTTTCCTGCCTTCACTCTCTAACAAGTTGGTCTTGTTCAAAGGATTCTTCATGGGAGCTGTCCAGCACTGTCTCAGAGCAGCTCCTCGGCCCACAGCCCAGGCTGGCATTTACTCCATGAGGAGTTGGAGAGGGTGGTGAGCTGGGTCGTCCGGCCTAACTCGGGGTGCTGGTGGCAGAAGGCTTGAGTCCGGTCACCAGGACGGGGACCTCTGCTCCCTGCTCCTCTCCTGCCTCTTCTGACCCAGCTCCCCCCATCTCCATATACCAAGAATCGTGCCTGGATGGATGGAGAAACATGCAAGGGCCGACCTCTGTTGTCCTAGCTTGATACAACCTGAGGGTTATCTAGGGCCAGAGAGAACTGACCCCCGTCAGCGGAGACTCATTCACTCATTCACTTGCTCTTTCTACGCGTGCTTATTGGGGCTCACCACGGACTTGGTGAGTCAGATAGACACAGTACCCTCCAAAAGGGTGCAGCCAAGGTAGGGGAGACAGCTGGTGTAGACCAGAGAATTTAGTGTCACAGGACCTAGGTTTGAGTCTGGTCTCTGGAAGCCAGCCATGTGACAATTATCAAGCTGCCAGAGCCTCAGAGTCCTTGTCTAGGCACTATAATTCTGGATAATTATAATCTATGTGATTTATCTGTATCTATATAACCTATGTAATCACTGTAATCTATATAATTATACATAGATTAATATATGTATAATGGGCACTATAAATTCTGCCGCCCAGGACTAGGGCTGCACTAACGGGACTGTAGGTGTCCTGGCGGGGACAGTGTCCCTGAGCAGGACAGTGTCCTTCCGCGTTTGTGCTTACAGACCTGGAGGCTCCTTTTGAAGAAAACGATGCCCAAGCAGCTGCCCCTCACGACATAGCCTCCAGCCTCGCCTCCTCCGATCCCCTTTCCGCACGGGCCATCAGAGTGTTGCGTTCGGAGTTTAGACTGATCTTTCACCCTGGCCATGGCATCCAGCGTAAACTCCTCGGAATGCTGCCAAGGGTGTCCTCCCGTGTCCTCCCTGGCCTGGAGGCCTGGCTGAATGCGTGCTGTTCTTCCTGCTCTGAGTACTTGCCAGCTGCTGACTACCTCTCTGTGTCTCAGTTTCCTCATCTGTAAAATGGGACAAAGGGGGATATATACCCAGAGTGTAAATGAGCGAATACATAGAAAGCACGCACAGGAGAAACCATCAACGAGGGCTTGTTATCAGTAGCAGTCATGGTAGCAACTCACCCTCGGGGCCTTTGAAAATGCCGTTTCCTCTGCCTGGAATTTTCTCTGTCTCCCACCCGCTACCCCCAATCCAGTCAACTCCCACTCGCTTCAAGATTCTTTTTAAAAGGAAACCCCAGTGTTCCTGGCCCTTGTGATGCTCTGGTTCTCAGGCCCTTCTCCGGCTCTGCTTCCTCTGTAACTTGTGCACATCTCAAGGGTCTCATCTTGCCTAGCACTTGTCCAGAGCCAGGCCCACCTTCCTCCTTCTCCAGTGCTGACTAAGTTTGGATTTTGTGCACCAGTAATCGTCTCCTCTCTGGCAAGCCTGCGTTGAGCCTGTTTCCTTCACTTCTGCTGCATACCACCCGGCTCTGTGAGTGCCCACCCTGTGCCAGGTGATGGAGAAGCGATGCCTCTCAATAATCCCGAGAGATTGTACCCACTGCATAGATGAGGAAAGTGGAGGCCATGGGGAACTAACGACCACCCCGTGATGCTGATGCTGACTTGCTTTGGCTTCAAAATCAGGTGACGGCCTCCTGCCTGCACGCTCCTGACCCCCCATCCCTGATGTGCCCACACTGGCCTTCCCCATTCCTGTCCCAAATGGAAAGGCCGGCAGGAATCACATCCAGCTCCACGGCCTGGGCAGGGCAGGGAGAGGAGGGCTGACCAATCCCTGTCGCTCTCTCTTGGCCTCAGCCGTGTGTCTGTCCCCAGAGCAGAACCTGCGCCCAGACAAATCTGAGGAGGGTCGCTGAGCCTGGGGACTTCTGCTCTGCTGCCCAAACGACCTGGACACACACTGGCTGCCCATGCAGGGCTGGCCTCAGCTCGCTGGGGAGGTCCAAGGAAAGGCAGAAGAGGAGGAAAATTGCTTTTTCCCTGCCCCAACTACAGTCAGCTCCAGGCTGTTATATAATCAATAAAATATCAGTGCCTGCCAGCGAGCGTGTGCTGGGCCTCGCGCCCCCGGGGAGGCCACGCTCTGTCTCCGAGTCTGCTCCGTGATCGCTCTTCAGCTGGCTGGGCTGGCTTTCAGGACGGCTGGCAGTGGAAGGCGGCCAACAAGCCCACTCCCCCACATGGGAGCTCCTGCCTCTCTCCTCTTTCCAGCCGCATCTCTCCCCGCCTTTCCTCCTTCCTCTCTGCCACCAAAGTCACCTACGGCTGGTTTGAAGCTCAGCCTTGATCGTGCCATTTGTCCTGGGGTGGGACTCTCACGGCTCACAGGTGCACCCTCTCAAACCCACTCAAACGCTCACACGCACACACGCTCTCCCCGGGCACACACAGCCACACACTCACACGTGTGAGTCTCCTGAACTCACAGCCCGTCTCCTGAACGCCTTCTGAAATTTACAGTTCCTCTCACATGTGTGTACACACACACTCTCACAAACCCACCACGGAGTTATAGACACACTCATACTTGCTTCCCCTCACAGACCCTTTCTCTTACACACGCGCACACACACACACACGCAAATGCACATCCTCTCCTAAACACAGAGCGATTTATCTTTCCCTTTATTCCTGTCTCCCCCTCTTTCCAATGCTTTCTCTCTCTCTCTCTCTCTCTCTCTGTTGGAGATGAGGGGAATTTGGCAGCAACATCTCTTTGTCTCTGACTTTTTCTCTGTCGGCCTCTCTGGCTCACAGCGTCTGCACACACAGGCACGCAGAGGCACGAGAGTCTGCACACACTCTCCCTCTCACACACAGACGTGCAGGCCCAGGTGGCAGGGGCTCTGATCTGCGGGGGCGGGGGGGGGGGGGGTGGGGAGCGGCAGCGAGGGCTTCCAGGAGGTGGTCCAATTCGGAAGCCTGGCAGACAGCCTTGGCATTAGGAAGTCTGACAATAGAAACAACAATATCCAGAATGGAAACCACAGCGTCCACATAGAAGGCAGACGCAGCGTGGCGACTCGGAACAGACTCTCCAGCCAGCCCCCCTCACTTTGAATATGCGGTTCTGCCACTTATTAGCTGTTTAGCTTTGGGCAACTTCCATAAACTCTCTGTGCTTTGGTTTCACTGTCTGTAAAATGGGAGTATATCGGCACCCACCTCATAGGTTGGTCATGAGTTAAATGAGTTAACACGTGTAAAGTGCCTAGAATGCCAGATGTGCAAGCTCTAGGCACTGTATAGGCACCACATATGGATGATCATATTTCATTCTCCCATCACCTCTGTAAAGCAGTATTTCCCTATAAAGGTGAAAGGCCACACGGTTATTGAGGGGGAGCCAGACTTAGAACTCAAGTCACTGATTCATCAGCTGCCTACTATGCTCTCCCCCTCCACGCCGGCTCTCCTTCCCAGAGGCGGAAGCTGAGGAAGGGACACAGGGCAGCCCTGGGGAAGGACAGCCACAGAGGCAGGGTAGGAACTAAGACCCCACCAATGACCAAGTTTGGAAACTTTAGGCAGGTATAAGTCTGGAAACCATGGCAGAAGCCCAGCAGAGCTGACTGGCCAACAGCAGAGTTGAAGGAAGGTTTGGGCCAATGGGAGGATAGCAGAGCTCTGGTCCAGGGATGGGCCAATGGGAGGGGATGGGAGGGCTCTGGTCCAGGGATGGGCCAATGGGAGGGGATGGGAGGATTCCAGCTTAGGGATGTGAAGGCTCTGGGGCCCAGCTTTGGGCTGCTTGCGGGGGGCGTCATGTTGGCATGGAGCATCTTAGGGCTGCCCACAGGAGTCCCTCAGGTCGCTGTGTCAGGGTAGGGCAAGGCGTCACCCTCTTACTCTTCGTTCTGGGGACAGAGTGGGGGCTAGGGTGGGCCTGACTCCACAGGGCAGGACCAAACATCAGCAGGGGCAGGTAAAGGGCAAAAGAAGGACACAGACGCTCACTGTGTGTGCTGAGCCTGCCCACGTGTACACTCATTGGAGGCTAACCAGAACCCGCCCGCGGGCATTCCCATTTCCGTTTGCAGCAGCAGAAACTGCAGCTTAGGCTCACCTGAGTGCCCAGTGGCCTATGCTTGGGCCCTCAGACCCCTCCCTAGGGCAGGACCCGGGCAAGGACTTGGTCGTGGGATGGCCGAGCGGTCTCTGAGTAGCCCCAGCCACGAGAAGCAGAGGCACAGGGCAGGGGGCCAGGCACCACATGTCACAAATGGACTCGTGGCATCCACCTTGGCTCCGGTGCTCCCTCGTCCCACGACCCAGCAGGAGCAGCGTGGGGCTGGTACACGAGGTTTTGTGTTTAATGAAGGACCACACATCTCTTCTCCCCTCGACGGGCAATTTCTTTCTTTTGTTCTCTTTCAACAGCGGGCACTGGACTGTTTCCTCCGCCAGGTGGCCGGAAGAGCCAGGCGGCACGGGGGGGAGAGGGGCACGCGTGGTAAGCAGGGGCCTGGGTCACCTGCCTCATGTTGAGCACAGGATGCAAGTTTGGGTGGACTAACTTTTGGGCTAATTCACATTTTTTCCAATTAGTACTCGCATGCAAAAGCAGGGCTTCCAGGGGTGGCAGTGCCCCTGTGCTGGCCTGGGAGGGAAACGGGTCTCCCGGCTTTTCAGCTCTGTGTAAGTGGTGTGATGGGCAGGGGGTGCTGGGAGGGCAGTGCCAGGATGGTGCTGGCAGTGCCCTGGGTGACGAGGGCTCTGCGGTGCTGGCAGCAATGATCCCACAGCCAAGCTGCACGGGGGTAACTCCTGAGGCTGTTCGAAGGAACTTCACATTCGCCCGCTCAGTGCAGGACTGTGTCTTAGTCATCTCTGTATGCATGACACGTGAGGACCTACTATGTGCCAAGAACTGCACCAGGTGCTTTGGCTCCTGTCCCTATAGGGCTTGCAGGCTGGGAGGGGAAACAACCCTCAGTAACAATAAACTATACGTCCCATCACACAAAAATCTGGGAGATGTGGACCCACGGAGCAGACATACAACTCTACATCCGGGGCCAAGCTGTAAGCTCCGTGAAGGCAGGGACTGTGTTGATCTGGTTCCTACTGGATCCCCAGCGCCTAGCACAGGCTTTTGCACATGTTAAAGGCCAACAATGTCTGTCAAATGAATGAAGGAGGGACTGAATGGCATTAAGCTGAGACCTGAAATATGAGGAACGACCAGGGGAAGTAGAGTGGAAATGGGGTTCCCGGCAGAGGGAACAGCATAGGCAAAGGCTGGGAGGCAATAAAGAGCATAGCATTGGTTTAGCAGTTCTAGAGGAGTGGAGGTGGGCGTGGGGTGGGCCGGGAGGGGAGAAGAGGAGCGGGAGATGAGGCTCCAGAGGTAAACAGAGCAGGTCATGATGGGCTGGTGGCCCCGTCGGGGCAACGAGAAAGCGGGAAAGTGGGAGGGATGGGCCTGAGTCATCCCAGTGTGGAGTCACATTTGAGTGGGGCAGTCTGAGGGCAGGGAGACCCTCGGGGGCTGTGGTGGTGCCTGACATGGGAGAGAATGGTGGCCTGCCTGGAGGAGGGGCGTGGCAGTGGGGATGGAGAGAAGGGATGGAAGGGACAGGACCTGGAAGGGGAATGGACACAGGGCTGAGGGGTGGTAGAGTCATGGGGACACCCAGCGTCTGGTTAGGACCATTGGGAAGAAGGTGGTGCCTTTCCCTGAAATAGGAGATGAAGGCAGAAGAAGAGACACAGAGCAGGCACAAGGGGCACATTACACAGAAGTGTCTCTGGACCAGGGACTTGGCCAAGATGCAGCTCTGCTCAAGTCGCCCCACACCCCCTCCCCTCAATTGCTTCTCCATGTAGAGCCAGGAGGTCCCTCTAAAGCACAAATCTGACCACGTCACCCCTCATCAAAAACCCTCAATGACTCCCCAGTGCTCCCCCACGATGAAATCTAAAATCCTTCTCACGGCCTCTAAGACCCTGCGTGATATGGCCAAGCTCGCAGCTCAGCTCTCATCTCAGACACTTTCTCCTTGCTCAGTAAGTGGCAACCAAGTGGATCTTGTTCCATTTCCCTCATCCCAAGCTCCTGCCTGCCTCAGGGCCCTCACAGGTGCTATTCCCTCTGTTGGCATGCTTTTCCCCTTACTTCCTTTCTTAGCCAACTCCACTCATTCTTTAAATCTTGGCTGAAAATTCACTTCATCAGAGAAACCAGCCTTCACTCCCAGACCACGATTAGTTCCTTCAGGTAGAGCACCACATTCTTCCTCTCCTGCTTTGTCTCCACAACTGTAGTTAAACCAGGATTTGTATAATTGCACCTGCCCCCTCCCTAACTCCAGGCTCGGAAGGGCAGCCACTGTGTCTGTTTTATTGGCCCCTGTTTCCCCAGTGCCTGGCACATGGTGGGGACTCTGTTAGTAATTATCAGTGAATGAATGTGACATGTAATATATTTAAGATTATTTGTATCATGATGAATGTTTAGCAACAGCTAATTTACAACATTAGTCAAGTCAACTGAGACCAAAATAGCAGAAGCATCCACTTTAAATATAAACCTCTATGGAGATGACTCCCAAGCCTGCACTTCCAGCCGCGAATCTTTCTCTCCTTCCAATCTGTATCTCCAACTGCCTACTGGACATCAGCCCCTTTGTAGAAAATGCCTCAAAACCCTTTGCTGGCTCTCCTGTTTTGGTCACCAGCCTGTGTTTTGTTTTTCAGGCATCCCAGCCGAATGCGGGCTGAGCCTGACCCCCTCAAGTCCACAGATGCCTTCCGGGGATGGAATTGGTGACCTCGCACCGTGGGGTCTTCCTTCCAGTCTCTTCCGTGTGCTCTCCTTTGGGGAGGTGGGAGGAGCGGGGCAGGACATGGGGATTCCAGAGCAGCAGGGAGTGGCTGAGAGCCCCTCCTTGGGCAGGGTCACAAGGCCAAAGCAGGGGACCAGGCAGAGACGCAGCTAAGGAGACAGATGGGTCTGTAGCCACAGGCAGGGACCAGGTGGAAATGCAAAGCCTAGGCTGAGAGCACGTTCACTTATTTCTCCATAATTTATGATCCTGCCTACATCCAAAAATGATGCGAGGTCACTTACTACAAAAATACTGGTCAAAGTCTACAGGTAGATTCAGAATAGACAGTAGGGAGATCAGCAACCAAACAGATGAGGAGGAAGAAAGTGGATCAGGCACAGAAGCGTCGTCTCCTACTAGAACAGGGCCCATGGTTTGCCAGGCTCCGTTGTGACAATCCTGGCCTTGTTGGACCCCGACAGTCTCCTCTCATTCTGCAGATGGCCAGAGAGGCAAAGCCACTTGCCCAAAGTCACTCAGCTGGCCCGTGGCAGGAAGCAGTGACTGTAGCCCAGGGAGAAGCCCAGGGTTAGAGGGCGCTTTTCCAGGAATGCCCCTCCTCTCCATCTTCTTGGCATCTCCTCCCAGCTCCCGTGCAAAGCCTCACCCCTGCCCCTGCTCTGCAGAAACGTCCTGCACCTTCGCCCACCCTGGAGCAGCCTGCACAGTGGGACCAGACTCATCCCCCTCAGCTGACAGCTCTCCGCCATCCACAGGACAGTCCACACCGCCTACGCCAGTGCTCCCCACGGCTCTCTCCACTCAGGCCCCACTGGGAGGGTCGGCTTCAGGTCCCCTTCATTTCGCACCAGGTAGCAGCCACAGTGCAGTCTGAACCCATTCCAAACCCGTGCTGGGCTTTCCCTCCAGCTGTCCCTTCCACTCGGGGAGTGGATGTAGCAGAGTGGTCAGACCCATGGACCTCGGAGCCAGAAGGCTTGGGCTCAGATTCCAGGTCAGCTCCCTTAGCTGTGCAACCTTGGACAACTTCCTTCACCTCTCTGCTCCTCGGTTTCCTCATCTGTGAAATGCCCTCCCTCGTAGGCGCCTCTCTCTTGAGTTGTTGTGAGGATCAAGCGAGGAGGTGACACATGTGGAAACTAATAAAAGAAATCCTAACTAAACTGAGTTGGGAAGGCCTGTAGGGGGAGCTCCCAGCCCAATCACTCATCATCAATTACACCACACAGGAAGAGAGGGATGTCTGCATCACTGACAAGAAGTAAAACTACTTCACTGCTGGAGGAAGATTTCTCTGTCCCCCTGGCAACAGCCCAGCCAATAAGAAATGCCACAGCCCAGCCAATGAGAAACGCCACAGCCCAGCCAATGAGAAAGGCTTCAGCCCAGCCAATGAGAAACGCCACAGTTCAACCAATGAGAAATACCACAATTCAGCCAATGAGAAATACCACAGTTCAGCCAATGAGAAACGCCGCAGCTCAGCCAATGAGAAACACCACAGTTCAGCCAATGAGAAATGCCACAGCTCAGCCAATGAGAAACGCCGCAGCTCAGCCAATGAGAAACACCACAGTTCAGCCAATGAGAAATACCACAGTTCAGCCAATGAGAAACGCCGCAGCTCAGCCAATGAGAAACACCACAGTTCAGCCAATGAGAAATGCCGCAGTTCAGCCAGTGAGAAGCCACCAGGACCCTGAACTGTTATTTCCCCCAATGGATTTTTGTTTAGGACAGCCCCTCCCTATCCTTCTTCTTGTCTATAAAAGCAGCTCCCCTCCTTTGCTGGATTTGCCTGTGGTTCACTACAGCATGCGGATCTGAAATTGCAATTCTTTTGGCTATTCCTGAATAAACTCATTTTGAGATGAAGTAACAGGCAAGTTTTCTTTTTAAGTTGGCAGCGTAAAGGGCTTAGAGTCCTGCCTTGCCCGACTAAGTGCTGTTGGTATGAGCCCTTCTTATTACTCATCCCGCTTCCCTGCTTTGGGACCCCCCACAGCCTCCCGCCACATCATCCACTAAAATCCTAAGTAGACCTTGCGGTCGAACTCGCCCGTCCTGCTTCTGCGCCCCTCTGCTTGCGGGGATGGTTCCAGCTGTCTTTCCCACAGTCTGAGCATCCCTCTGTGTCAGAGGACACTGCCTTTGATCCGGAGGGCTTTTCTCTCCTTCGGAGAGCGTCTTGATCCCAGTGTGAAAGTGAACTCCCAGGGCGGGGACCCTCTCTCATCTCTCTGAGAGTCATAGCAGGTGCTTTGCAAATACTTGCTAGGTTTACGTTCCGTAATATGAGCCCTCTTCTGCCCTAGTAAATCACTCTGCTCCCTATTAAAGGGGCATCCTCTGGGCTGGGGCTGAGACAGTGGACCGTCTGTTAAAGACATTGTCGTATGTGTGCTGTTATGAGTCAGGCGATGAAGTGGGGGCTGGGGGGTGGTGAAAACTGAACCAGGGTTGGAGCAGGCTGCCAGCCATGAGTCAGATGGCAGGAGAGCAGGCTTCCAGACCCAGAGGTAACATGGGCCAGAGGGTAGGACCAAGGCTGGCAGGGACAGGTCATCTGAGCCGAGGACAAGAGCAGACAGGCGAGCTGGGGGCCAGAGGTTGACCCAAAGGAAGGAGTTGACCAAGACTGGGGAAGGAGGAAACAAAATGGTCATCTCTTATTGTTCCAATATTTTTACTTTCTTCTTTCATGCCAGGCATTACACTCACCCAAAGATCTCTCCACCCCCCTTCCACCAGTCTGCTAGTTGCTGGCCTTGGACAGCACCTGATTTCGCCAGCCCCACCTGGGTAGAGCGACTAATAAGCCTCTCTTTGTGGCCTTCTGGTGGAAAATGTGATAGAAAGTGCTGGTTCCCAAGCCTCGCTGGAAGGGCAAAACCCCACGGGGTCACCTACAAAGGCAGGTACCAGGCCCCACCTTAGTCCAACAGAACCAGAAATTCCATGGCAAGGAGCTCAAGAATCCGTAGTTTAAAAAAAAAACAATCCTAAAATTCCACAAGTATTCCAATGCAGCTGGTCCAGAGACGGTGTTTGACAACTGCTTAAAAAAAAGAAACATGTCAAAGTAAGTTCTTAATCAGAGTTAATATCCTTGCTTCTTTCCTTTTTTCTTCCTTCCTAATTAGTAGGGAGGGTCACCAGGTTTAATTAATGAAAAATCCCTAATACCCAATGGTTTGAAAGAATTATCGCTTGATTGCTGTAAGGGGGCCTGCTCCATCGGGCTGGGTGACGGCACCTCCTGGCGAGGCCCTCAGATGATGCTGTCAGCCCAAGGGGTGAGTCTGCAGAGGTTGGGGGGTGCTTAGGAAATGAGGGTCTTGAAACAGCTGCCCCTCTTCAGTAATTCAGACCTTCTGGCCATGATTTGTTTTTACCTTATGAATTTTCTTAACAAACTCATTCATTGGTTCAACAAGCAGGGAGCCATCTCCCAGGCACCAGGCTGAGTGAGGTCACGGGACTCAGAGATTAAAAACCAAACAGCGCTTACACACAGTCCCTGCCCCGCTGCCTAGTGGGGGAAGCAGAACCACGTAAGTGGGTCACTGAAGTGAAAGAAATTGATCCTGCAGGAGTAGGCTGGGGGCTGTGGGATCCCAGAGGAGGGAAGGTCGTCTTGGCGTGGAGCCCTTTTGGAAAGTCTCACAGAGGAGGTGGCGTTTGAGTGGACATGGAGCCGAGTTGCCTCTGGAGCCACAGCACTGCCATCAAACCCCAGCACTGCTGGCTGTGTGTCATTAAGCAAGTTACTCAACCTCTCTGTTCCTGGGTTTCCTCCCCTGTAAAATGAGGATGATAATTTTCTTTACTTTATAGGACTGTTGTAATAGATAAGCTAACATATGTAAACATGTAGAAAAGTGCCTGGGGTATATAAAATTTTAAAAACATGTGTATACACACACTATTGTTATTATTATTTTGAGAATGCCTGAGACCTTGCCACACAGAGAAGGGGAAGGCAATCTGGGCAGGGGGGAAATCACGTGGAAAGGCACCGAGGTGGGAAGGAGCAGGAGGAGCTGAGGGGATGGGGAGCAGGCTGGTGCGGCTGGGCAGCAGGTCGGGGTGGGGCCACATCCAGAGATGGGGTCCTTGGGACTCAGGCATCCTCGTGGATGGTGCTACAAGGGTTTCCCTCCCAGTGCCCAGCCACATTGTCACTAACTGTGGACCAGTCGAGCCCAGGTTAAGCGGATTTGGTGGTGGTCTGGGCACACCTCGCTCCATTGGGTGAAGACCGTGGTCACTCATGGACTATGACCCTGAGACTCTCCCCAGCTCCCAGCACAGTGAAGTGTCGTCTACCCTCCCCCCACCCCACCCCGTGAAAGCCCCTTCTACCAGGCAGAGCTCTTTCACGCCTCCTCATCTGATCCGGTCAAGGGCAGGTGCTCGGTCAGACTGCCCGCCGAGAATCCCAGTGGCGAATTGACATTTTTCTTGTTTTCAGCTGTCTGGATCCTTGGACCATCCTCCATGCTCTGCGTCTCCGAGGGAGAACCCAGAATTCTCGCTTTCCCAGCCCTCTTTGCAGCCAGGAAGTTGGCAGATGACCTGGGCTCCACCAGCCAAACTCACTTGACCAGACTCTCTGAGAAAATTGGGAGAAATCGGGAATGGGGGCCACTATGGAAAGCAGTCTGCTATTGAGCAGGACCGCCAAGGCTGCTGCCTCGGGGGGCGGCAGGGGTACAAGGTGGAATTCCTGGGGCAGAAGTGGCATCGGTGCTGGCACGTGGAGTAGGTGCACAAAAGAGAAGGTCCTGGCTGTGATGTGAACAGCATGGCAGGTGAACGGAGTGGCAGAGCGGGCGGAGGTGCAGAGATGGCTTCCTCATCTATGGTGTGGTTTTGGGAGCTCAGCCTCAAGCTGGTTCTCTGGCCACTCACCCGCCTATGGATGACCATCTTCTCTGTTTAGACATCTAGAGTCAGTTTCCATTGCTTGCAGCTAAAATTCCTCTTGAAACACAGCTCTGCCGCTTACTGGCTGTGTGTCCTTGGGCAAGTTACTCAACCATTCTGTGCCTCGGATCCCTCCTATGTAAAATGAAATACGAACAGTAGCTACCTTGGAGACTTGCTACTAAGATTCAGTGAGATGCTCTGCACATTCCTCAGCCCATGAATTAAGCCCGCAATGAACATTAGCTCTTATTTTCACTAAATCTGAGAAAGATAAGGAAAACACCGTTGTTAACTAAAGAGGCACGAGGAAGTGAAGCGACTTTTCCAAAAGCCACAAGTGAGCAGGGGGGAAGGTCTCTGGTCTCCAAAACCCAGAATCTTTCCTCTCTCCGGCAGCCACCTTGCCTTGCGTGTGTGTGTGTGTGTGTGTGTGCGTGCATGCGTGTTCCTTATTGCATAAAGCCACTGTATTATGTGTGCTGTCAGATATCCTATTAAAAAGCAGAGTGGAGAAAACAGCGAGCGGCTTCCTCTGCCTGCACTTCCACTGATTACAAAATTAAATTAAGCGGCGTGGCTTGCTGCTGGTCTTTGATGGGGAATACAATGAACCGCTCTTCGCCTCCCCGTGAGAAGTCCCAGAGAACGGTGCCGGGGGAGCCGGGCCCAAGACAGTATTTCTTCCTCCCAATGCCCGGGGGGCAGAGCCTTCCTCTCTCCAGAAATGTTAAGCCCCTGAACCAGGCTGCCTTTTTATTAGGTTAATAAAACACCAGGCCCATCAAGGCGCCAGCTCGTAAAGGTCAGTGAGTCATGTCTGAGCGCAGAGGAGAGCTGGTGGGGCAGCGGCCCGCTCCCCAGGGCCGGCGGGAGGGCGGAAACTGCCCCCACCAAGGCCAGCACTGCCTCCGGGGCCAGGATGAATGACGCAGGCAGGGCCATGGAGGCAAGATGGACGGGGATCCTCCTGTGCCCCTCGGACCTCAGAGGCCTTGGCCGCGCTGGGTCTCCAGGGAGGGATCAGGACCAGGAGAGGGCGGATGGAGGTCGAGCTGGCAGGAGACGGGGACCCGAGTCTGAGCGATGGACAGGCAGACGGGCAGGAGCGTTAAACCAGGGCACCAGCGATCAGAGACTCTTTGGTGTTACACAGCACGGTGGAGAGGAGCGGGATCGCCATCAGTGAGTTCTGGGTTGAAATCCTGTCTCTCCGTCTGCGTCTGCCCAGCTTCAGTCTGTTCTCGTGTTTCAGTTATCCAGTTGTGTGACAAACAGCTCCCCAAGCTTAAACTAACTGACAACAACAACGCCCCTCTGTCTCTCAAAGGTCTGGGAGGAGACTGAGCTCCCCTGAGTGGTTCTTCTGCTCCACGCGGTGTTGACGGGGCTGCGGTCCCCTGAGGCCGGCTTGGCTGGCGGACGGCAGCTCAGCCAGCGCTGGTAACTGGAATACCTCTGTTTTCCACGTGGGCTTCTCACCGAGCTGTCTGGGTTTCCACAGGGGGCATTCCAAGTGACCAAAGCAGAAGCTGCAGACCTTTGAAAGCCCAGTCTTAGAAATTACCCGGCATGACTTCTGATGCATTCTATTGGTCAAATAGGTCAAGGGCCAGATTCGAGGGGAAGAGAGATAGACTCTCCCTTTCCATGAGAAGAGCAGCAAAGAGCTAGTGCCATCTTTAATCTGCCACATGCCAAGGCAGCAGTGATCTCCTTACAAGGTAAACAAGATTGTGTCACTGTCCTGTTCTCGTTCTTTGGCTTCCCTTTGCCCTGGTGATAAATTCCACACTCCTTTATCATGGCGGCCTCCAGGGATCTGACCCCTACCAACATCTATAGGCCTCAATTCATGCACTCATTACCTTGTTCAATGTGCTCCAGCCTCACTGGCCTCCCTTCAGTTCCTCCAACATAGTAAGCCCTTCCCATCTCAGGGCCTTTGCATGTGCTGTTCACACTACCTAGAGCTAGCCATTCCTCGCCTGACTAGTTCTTTCTCATTCCGCAGCTATCAGCAAAAATGATACCATGTGACCTCCTTTTTCACTTAGTCAGCAAATATTTACTGTGTGCCTATTATGTGCTAGGCGCCGATCTAGGCCCCATCAAGAATAGATCCTGTGTTATTTTCTACTTTAGCATCCCTCTCTGTTTTTGGCACTAATTAAAGCCTGTAATAATCTTGCTTTATTTCTTTGTCAGGTTCATTGTCCATCTCCCCGACTAGAACGAGGGCGGGCCCGCCTGGCTCACCATGGTTTCCCTTAGCAGAGACCTCAACACGGAGTAAATGCTCAACAAATATGTGCTGAACGAATGAATGTTGCTTGCCTGGCCTTGTGACCTTGGCCAAGTGACCTGACCTCGCTGTCTCAGTTTCTCCATCTGTAACAGGTAGTTATCAAGAGTGACCTCCTCACAGGAGCAGGGTGAGGATCGAGAAAAAATAATGCAAAGAAAGCCTCGCCGTGTTCGGCACGTAGTAAGTCCTCACAGAAGTGGCCCCTGATGCTGTTACTGTTATTATGATGATGATTTTATTAAAGCAAGACTCTGGGTCTGCTGCGGCAAGAACTAGCCCGTGAGTCTCGTGAGGGCCAGAGGGCCATGCTGGCGGTGTCTCATCCGTGTGTGAGACCCAGCACGGGGTCTGGCTCTTGCAGGGTGCTCAGTTGGTGTTGGTGAAACCGTATTTAACCAAGGAATTTAGCCGGCGAACGGACGCCCTGTGCTGGCTGTGTCTTCTGTCCTACAGTGTGCAGAGCCTCTGGCCCATAGCTAACATCGTCCTCCTGTGCCGGGTAATAGCCAACACGATTCAGACGCCAGAAAAATCCCCCAGCGATGGATGTCCTTCTACTGTGGAGTTGTCCGGCCACCATGTGGCCCCTCAGAAGGAGGGGCTGGGGAGGGGCTGCCTGTCTCTTACCCTGTCCATCGCTATCAATAATAAAGGGCAGTAATCGTCATTGGCTCAGTTTCCCTGTGTTCAAGGACTGTTACTGCTTTTTGTAGACCAATTTAGGCCAATCAGCTATTATCCTGGCTGAGGCTCAGAGAGGTTGAGCAGCTTGCCCAAGGTCCACCAGTCAGGATCTGTCTGACTCTGTGTCCAAGCTCTTGTCCACTATACCGTCCCGTGTTCCTGGTCCCCGGTTAGACCCTCCCTGCGGCACTCCCACGGCCTCTGTAAACACCTGTTATCACCCTTTGCCTGTAGCCACAGGTCAGAGCCAGCATCACGGGCAGGCACCCTGTGCTCTCACACAGGGCCCTAAGCTCAGACGGTCCCCAGGCTTGGTTTAATGATCTGCTGTCACATTCTTGAAATCTGTAATAACTTTTTAAACAAGAAGCCTCACATTTTTGTTTTGCACTGGGCCCCCCAAATTATGCGGCCAGTCCTGTTATAGGGTGTTCATCTCAGTATTTCCCCCACTGAGCTGTGAAGTCTTACAGGACAAGGCATGGGTTTAGTTTCTCCTTTTGATCCCCAGCACCTTGCACACGGCCTGGCCCCAAGTTTAGGGGCACTGGGCCAATGTGAGACAGACATAAGGGGAAATGCCTTTGGCTGAGACACTCCTTGGGAGAAGAAGACATGAGACTTGGCTCCACCAGCGCTTGCTGTGTGACCTCTGGAACATCGCTTCACCTCTCTGGGCCTCAGCTGTCAGAAGGAAACAGATAGTGCTGCCCTTCCTGTTTTTCAGGGTGGTTGTGAATCAAGGCAACAACAGGACACATGCTGCATGGACACAGTGCTGTACCATATTGGCTGTCTGGGGCTGGTGGGGACACTGAGCGTGTGGGAGGGGTTGGCCCCTGGGGGAAAGGGTCCAAGCAGGAACTCCTCACTGGAGTCTGGGCCCACCTCCCCAGGCCCACCTGGGCTTGTTGCTGATCCTTGGAGGTGACAGCAAGGTTTCCCCCCCAGAGAGAAGAGACAGGATGTGAAAATCCTCATCCATCCACCCGGCCCGGCCAGAGGCTTGGCTCTCCCCCGTGGCTGGCACGCCCGCTCCTGGGGTGCTCATTGCTCCCCTCCCCTGCCCGCCCTGCGTGTGTAAATGTCACGGGCTGCAGAGGGCAAACACGCAGGAAGCCCCGGCTGCCTTTCCATTTACCTTCCCCTCCGGCCGGAGATCAGCCCGCCCAGGGGACTGGATGCAAATTGCAGCCACAGGGTCTGCACCAGAGAGGGATGCCGGGCGGCCCCGAGGCTTTGGCCGTGTGAGCAGAAGTGGGGACAGACCCTGTCCTTTTGGAAGTAGAAGGGAACCCTGCCTGGGCTGAATTGTGGGAGGACTAGGTTTGGGGCGTGCACATCGATCCAGGCACCCTTTTCCCAGTTCCACTAAGGACCTATAGAGCGTCCTTTGACTGTGGGCCACAGCAGTTTCTCTCATGTGTCCAGTCTGCACGCTTACACCCACATTATCTCAGCCAGGCTTCAGGGGCATCCTTTAGGGTTGTCACATACCATTGGGCAGATGGGGAAACTGAGGCTCCCATGCCCAGGGGCTGGAAGCTGGAAGTGGCTGTTCCTCCTATGCTCTTTGCGCCATGTTATGTGCATCAACTCAAGAGGCGGTCCAGGCAGGAAATAGGGGTGGGGAGGGAGAATTTAGATGGATGCCTCATAACTGACCATTCGGGCTAATCACGTGGGCTAGCTCCATCCTGGGGAGTACTTTTCAGGAATGAATATTCTAGAATGCCCTTCTAGAGTTGGGGAGTCTGGGGAGGGGGCAAGGACGAGGTGGCACAATGGAAGAGAAAGTGTCTCGCGGACTGTCAGTGCCCCAGGCGTAGGAAGGCAGGTTATTCGTAAGAACCGCAAGTTCCCTGCAAACGACATCTCGAAGGTCAGAGTGGAAGGGAAGTTCTTGCTGCGTCTTTGCTCCCTGTGACTTGTCCCATGTATTTCTCTCTGTCCATCTCCGCGTGTGCATCTTCCCACTGTGTTTCTGCGCCTCTCTCTCCTGAAGGGCAGGATGGATTTGAGGAAAAGCAAGGTAGAGAAGAGGGTCAGATATAAAGCAGACTCTTTCCAAGGATTAAAATGAGGGTGTAAGAGTTTCCTATAGGATAGGTAGATACTGTGGAAAGCCTGAGACATGTTGCTGCTACTCTGCCCCAGAGGGCTGTTTGCCAGGCAAAGGGCCCCAACAAGGAAGAGAGGTATGCATTCCAGGATAGGAGCCAGCTGGGAAGGGGTCAAAAGAGGCCAACACAGATTCAGAATTCCTATTTCTGGAACTGTGTTGTGGGGAGGCTTCTTCTAGGACCCCTTGAAGAACACTGTATACTTCCCACCCAACTTATAATTAGACCATCTCTCTTGGTCTTTTTTCCTGTCTCTTCCATCTGTCTGACTCATCTCTTCCGTCTGTCTGTTTCATCTCTGATCTGTCCTGTCTGCTCTCTCTGTCTGTCCTTCCTCTCCCCCAGGCCCCTCACCGTCCCTCCTGCCATCTCCCCTGCCAGATGCTGTTTCCAAGGCTGCACACAGGTTTTTCCCATCCCGAGTGATTTATGGACCTGGCTCAGCCCAAGAAATGCTGGCTGGAGCCTGTGCTGTTCCAGGAGCTGGTGCCTGCAAGGCAGGCTCCGCCCTCGGCCCCCAGGCACCATCTCTGGGACACGTTCTGTTGTTTATGCTTTCTTCTGATGGTTTAGGCCCCCACCCTGATACTCACAGACAGATGCCCAGGCTCTGAGCTGCCCCCCTCCCTGACTGACCCTGCTGTGTCTCTCTACGTCTCTGATGTAACTTCTGGCTCTGCCTCCATGTGTCTCTGCTGTTAGCTCAGTTTCTGCCTCTCTCTGTCTCTGCACACCTCTCTTGTAAGTCCGTCTCCATCTCTGACCTTGATCTATGCCCCCATGTGCCGGTGTCTCCCTATCTGGTTGTGCATCTTTGTGGTTCTGTTCCTGTCCCTCCCAGATTTAGCATGCAGCGTTTACGTGGTGCCAGAGGCTGCAAGGACTACCTGCGAGCATCTTCTCCAAGCCAGATTACCCTCAGACGGCTCGGACCTAACACGGGACCCTGGGCTAAGCCGCCGCCACCCCTGCACCCCTTGTCTTTCATGTCACGTCGAGGAAGTTTCCTGAACTCCCGGTGACACTGCTGTCAGGGCCCGACTTACCAGGAGAGCATGAATAATTAAAAGCTGTAGCTGAGGCTTGTTCTGATTTAAACTATATTAGTGTTGCCAACTGTCCTGACCCATTTAATATTCATGCCATTCTCGGCTCCCTTAAAGTGCGAGGAGTTTTCTACCTGATTTAAATTGCGCCTGTCAGTTTCGATTAAAGATCAGGTTGACCACAGTTGCGGGGAAATTAAATGAACATTCTCTTAAGCAATATCATAGAATTTAATGTAGCAATTAATATCTATTGCAACGCGCTGCTGTATGAGCCGCTGGGAGTATAATCTGGGGCTCATGGGGGCTAGCAGTACCCCAAAGTCTCGATCCTCCAGAAATGGGCCCCCATGTGGGTCTGGTCTTTAACTGGCTTCTTCCTCCAGGAGGAGCAGAAAACACAGGGGACAGCTGTTGTTCTCTAGGGCTTGGGGCCCATCATGCTGCCTTTTGACCAGTTCACATTTGGGGAAACTGAGGCACATGGCGTCAGAGGTTTGCTCAAGGCCAGTTTCGATTTGTAATAGAGTGGAGCACTGCACAGAGGGAGGACCAGCCCCTTGGGGCCAGGAGTGCCCAGGTGGCAGTTAGGCGCTGTCCACAGCGGGGGGAGACATGTAGGAACACAGGCCGAGCTCTTTCAGACAGAAGGGCTGGGAGGGCCTCTGGGGACCCGCAGAAGCAGAGGTTATGTGCAGCTGAGGGGCGGCAAGTAGGTTTCAAGGTGTGGGCCGACTCTGATTAATTGATGGCACCTGCCTGCCGTGGGGGGACCTGAGTTTGTGCCATGATCCATCAGCTGGCTCTGCCATGGGCCTGGTGAGGGAAACGGTGTCTGAATGAGCTCCCTGCCTCCCAGAGGAGCCTTGGTTTCCTCTTCTGGAAGATGGGAATAATAACCTGGTCCCGGAAGGGCCAGTGTGAGGACTAAACGGGCCAACTGAGGCAAACCACAGGCTCATGAAAGGCTGTGCTTCCCAGTGGTTAGAGATAGAGGCTCCGGAGCCAGGCGGGCTAGGTGTGAATCCCGGCTCTGCCACTTGGTAGGTGCATGTCCTTGGTCAAGGTGAGCTCTCTGACTCAGTTTCCCTATCTGCGAAATGCAGATAACAATAGCACCTTACCTCATAGGGGTTTCATGGAGGTCAAATATGTTAATACATGTGGAGTGTTCAGAGCAGAGCCTGGTCCAAAGGCTCATAAGAATATTTACTCTAAGTAATGTGACGGTCAGGACTCGATGGGCACACAGCGTGGAGATTTGTTGTTGTCACTCTTACGTGAAATTGCTTGTAGGACACTAGACAAGAATAAGGTGTTGTTTTATTTTCTTTTTCTCTCTTTTTATTTCATCTGATTCATATAAAAGCATATATGTGTGTGTGTGTCTACACATATGTGTTATGAAGATAATGAAATGAACACCAGTGTTTCCACCCCAACCTAAGAACTGGAACAGTCCCAAACGACTGACACTCCGGGGTGTTTCTTCCTAATTGTAATTCCTTGCTCCCTACCAAGGGTAGTTCTGTCTGAATTTTGTGTTTATCATTCCATTGTTTTCTGTAAAAACATGAAGTCTGGGTTTTGTTTTATCGGTAAACAAGAAAAGGTATTTATTTTGCAACTTTTTTTTTAAAGTTTGGCACCTGAGCGAACAACTGTTGCCAATTATTTTTTTTTATCCTTCTTCTTCTCCCCAAAGCCCCCCAGTCCATAGTTGCATATTCTAGTTGTGGTCCCTCTGGTTGTGCTGTGTGGGACGCTACCTCAGCATGGCCTGATGAGCAGTGCCATGTCCATGCCCAGGATCCGAACTGGTGAAACTCTGAGCCACTGAAGCAGATTGCACGAACTTAACCACTCGGCCAAGGGGCCAGCCCCTATTTTGCAACTTTTTTCCTCAGCCTTATTTTCTAACGTTCCTCAAGCTGTTTGCACAGCAGCAGTTCATTCCTTTTCAGTGCTGTGTAGTACTCCACAGTGTGGCTATAACACACCTTGCTTCTCCAGTTTTCAGTTCTGCGATCACTGCTGCTGAGCACCTTCCTGGCCATGTTTCCAGGTGCGCAAGGCAAGTGTTTTTCTAAGGCATGAACTGAGGAGAGAATGGCTGGGTCCTAGGGTGGGACAGCCTCAATTTTAGTGACTTTGTCAAGTCCCTGGATGCATTTGAGACCCCAGTGAAGCCAGCCTGGGTCCGTGCTGGCCGTGCTGGAGAGTGAGGGTGGGTCGTGGACATCACGACCTCTTGGGGCTCCGGGATTCTGTAGAACCCACGCCAACTCTTTCATACCGAGCAGTGCGTGGAGCTCCCCAGGACGTAAGGTCTTTAGGAGGTGAGACAAGGTGAGTCCACGGGCTGCTGCTGGTTAGCAGGCTCAGCCCCCACCAAGAGTTGGGGTAGTAAGCACCCGATAAATGTCAGCTATTCTGTTATCACACACACACACATGCACAAACACACATCTGTGCACCAGGACACACACAGAGTAAATCCTCCTTCATTTCGCTCATTTGCTCTTTGTAACAATCCTGTGATAGAGCGATTACTGCTCCCATATCATAGATATGGAAACTGAGGCCACACGGTCAGTAATCGACAATTCACATCAAGACTTCTCAATCCTCAAAATGCAGGCTCTTCGTCTCCGTGCCCTTCACCCCCTCTGCCCCTCTCCCCACAAACATACGTGGTCATAAACATCACACATGGAGCACCTCATTCGATTCATTTGACAACATTTTATTGACCGCCCTCTGTGTGGGGTAAGGCTTGGGGCTGTCAATTATATGTGTCGTGTAACGATCACAACAACTGTGCGGTTCTTGTTTTATAATAGGTGGGTATTATTTTATCCCCACTGACAGATGAGGACACTGCAGTTTGGAGACACGGATGGTTTGCTCCATTTCAGTAAGTGACAGAGCTGGGACTCAAATCCATCTGGTGCCCTGGAGCCCATGTGGTCAGCAGACAGGTGGAGAAGGTGCCCTCACACCTTGAAGAGAGGGGACACTTGAGAGTCAACGTATACAGCAGGTGTGTGTGTCCCTGCCCCGTGCACCCCCGTGCTGCAGACGGATGGTAAGGGGTTACTGAGGCACTGTGTGAGCCCTTCTGGGATGGCCTCGAGGACGTCACCTAACTCTCTATGTTGGCTCTGCCTGACGACTGGCTGGGAAGTAGAAGGGGTGGTCTTTGGAGTCTAAAGAGAGTGCATGCAGGAGCAGGATGTCATTTAGCTGCTCCCAGCATGGTCTGGGGAAGAAGGTGCCCTGTGCGGTCTGTGCAGGACGTTGCCACAAGCGTGCAGCGATGGCTGGGGGAGTCTCGGGCCACGTGGTTCATGCCAAGACTGTGATGCCCTTTCTCAAATCCCTGGGGCTGATTTAGGGCCCCCAGTGATCTTCAGATGGGAATTCAGTTCCTTTCATTTACATACTTCCGTGGGAAAAGGCAGTCCTGGCCAGCGGACCCCAGGGCTCCGCTATGCTCCACAGTTCTACTTCTCACCGTAAAGTGACAAATGGGCTCCCGTGAGTGGGGTTGAGCAGTGAGTGGTCCTGAAACTTCAGGGAGAAGAAGAATCAGCAGACCACTTGCTGAAGTTGTAGGCTCCTGGCCCTTCCCAGGATCTGTGGTTCTGGGTCCTCTAAGGTGGAGCCAAGAAGAATGTGCAATTCTAACGAGCTTCTTGGGTGATTCGAAGGCTGGGGGTCCAGACCACACTGGAGAGACAGTAGGTGTGAAACCTGTGCAGTCAGGCCGGGCTGGGCTCTGCTGCATTAATAAACACACTAGGACATCTTGGTAGCTTAACACAGCAGAGGTTGGTTTCTGTTTGTATCACAGTCGGACGTGGATTGGGTTGCACCCCTCGAGGCGTTCCTCCTAGCGGTGACTCAAGAGTCCAGGCTCCTATCTTGCAAGGCTGTCACTCCCAACACATGGCCTCCAAGGTTGCTGATGAAGGGGAAGAAAGGGCGTGGATTATCACTCAGCCAATTCTGCTCATAACTCATTGGCCAGGCACGGTCACATGACCTCAACTTAACTGCAAGGGACACTGGGAAATGTAGTCTTCCCTTGTGCCCAGGAAGAGGAAAATGAAATGGGATTTGGCAAACATATAGCATTGTCTCTCTGTCACAAAGCTTGATCCATTCTGGGTGCACTAATAAGACCAAGCTTCTGCCCCTGCAGTGCTGAGGGCAAGTGGCTGGTCTGTGTCTGCCCCTGCGAGGCCCTGCCAGCTTCTCTTCTGTGTCTTCCAGCCCATTTTGAAAGAGGGTCAGTCTCTGCTTGGGTTGGTCACAATTCACAGCATGGTCACCCCTCACCCGTCCTGTCCACGTGGTGAAGGAGTGGGCTACAGGATTTGCCTTTGATTGAGTGCAGTGTTGGGTGAAGAGGAAATTTTGAAAGTCACGTTTGGACTCGGTAAGTTCTGTGATTGAGTAGTGATGTCTGCCTTGGGATGGGCAGGGCAGGTGGTGGCATGAAGGCTACACATTTGCCAGTTTGTCACGGCTGTTATTAGGACTGACTCTGCACAGCCCACCAAAACTTCTATTAGCCCAAATCTATGCTGCTGGGAGAAGAGTTAAGAATGGGTTAGGAGTGGCTTCCGGCACATAGTAAAAGATGAATAAATGTTAGCTATTATCCCAGGTGGCTTCTCTGGACTCAAGCTGGTTTCTGCATCCCTCTCACAGTAAGATTGCCCAGAGTTAAATTCAACTTTGTAGATGTGGGCTGATCAAGACAGAGTAGAACAGGGTTTCCACCTCCCTCTTTCTACACTCTACCTCTATTAATAGAGCCAAAGACTATATTAGCTTTTTGGTGACACACTAGTGATGCACACTGGTTCATTTCTAATCCCACAGATCTGTCTCATGTGTATTGCGACCAAGCCCCATGTCTCAGCCTCCTTGTCTTTGTTCAGATTTTCTTTACCTGAGATTAGGTCTGTGCATTTACTCCTGTTTTACTTCATCTTGTTCAATTCGGCTTCCAGGTTGTCAAGGTCTCCTTTTTTATGCCATAAATGCTCTTTGTCTGCTCTTAAATTGACTTTTCAGAAGCAAGGTGAAGACTGGGTTGGCTGGCAAGAAACCCGAGCTGTGAGAGTAATAATCACCCTCATCCATCCAGCACTTGCTGGGTGTCTAGAATTGTGCGCTGTATGTACTTTATCTCATTTGAGCTTTATGCCAACACCATGAGGTGCATATCGTAATTACACTGTTTTATAGGCAGAGAAACCCATCTCAGCCCCAAGGTCTCATTGGTAGAAAATGACAGAGCTAGGACTCGAACCAAGGTCTTTCTAAAGCCTGAATCCATGGTCTCAACTGCTGTACCACACCACTGGTGTGGAGGGGAGACCAAAGCAGAAGCTGGTGCCACGCTTAGGGGGCTGAGGTTGCAGACGGAATATACTCCAGCAGGCAGAAGTGGAAGGGCATTTATTATAGGGTCAGGCAGCACACAGAATTGCTGGGAGGGCTGGGAAATAAAGCCAGGAGAAATGTCCTGCCATAGACTAGAACTGTTCCAATGAAGTCCAATGGCCGCCCCCTCCCACTGCTCAGCACCTGCGACCAGGGACTTCACAGCAGGCCCTGAGCCAAGGGTCTGTTAGATCCCACAGCTCCCACCCCACCTGCCTCATCTCCACCTTCCAGGTCTCACGCAGTCTGTCCGAGACCCAGGTCACACGCACAAACGTAGTTAGCAGAGGGTGACACAGAAACATAACTTGTCACTTTCTAGTCTCTATTTTACAGGAGGACATCTCTAAGGCTGAGAGTGAGGTGCCCTCCATACTCGGGACCCTCCAGGAATTTAAGGAGAATCCTGGCATTTTGTGTTCTGAATAAGCTCTTACTCAGCTCACACGTCTGTTCTCGGGTGAAGCCCGCTCTACTCCCTCAGGCTGGCTTACCGTGCCTTCTACAGCGTTCTAGAATCCTTTACAGCCACCTCTGCTGAACACGACTGCACTGTGTTCTATTTCCACGTCTCTGTGCCCCACCACCCTGAGCCTGCCTCAAGGCCAGGACCGCGTGTCTTCATCTGTGTCTGAGGTGGCCAGCATGCCACCCATCAGACAGTAGGTGCCAAGAGACCCGTGTTGAGAACGTGGGTGAGCAGATGGGTGTTTGCAGATGACCCTCCCAGCCCAGCTGTTTTCAGGAGCAGGTGTCCTGCAGGGAAGAGTGTGGGGGGGCTGCTGCTCGCTGGGCGTGAGGGCAGTGCACAGATCTGGCCTTTGCTCCCAGGAGTGCAATTCTCCCTCACTGTCCCCGGATGCTGCCCCACTCCTTGGGAACCCTGGAGCAAAGCGGAGAACGTGGAGGTCAGCCTGCCTCACGAAGTCTTAGAAGACTCTGTTGACGTCATGCTGTACAAGAATCGTGGGCATAGACAGCATGACGCCCAAGGACCACTCATGGGAGTGAACTTCATAAAAAGTAGACTTGTCCACATCCCCTCCTCATTTGCGGTACCCTGCCGGGTCAGGGTCTCTCCATCACCATGACTACCCGCATCCCATGGTAGACATTAAAAACTACCATCCCAGGGAGTTTTTCACCTTTGCCTCCAGGAATCCCACCCAGTGGTTTCATCCTTCTCTTGGGGGTCTTTTCTATGCACGGGTATAGTTTTCAATATGCCTATGTAAGTGCATGGTGACATGTTCCTGGTTGCGAGTGACGGAAACTCCAAAAATGTAACCAAGAAGAGGAATTTGTTAGAAGGTTCTTGTGACTGTTGAAGGGAGGTGGCTTGGCAGTGGGGGGACCTGGAACCAGGTTCTCTGTCTCGCTCTTGTCTCTAACACTAGCTCTAGCTCCTTCACCCTCCATCTCTCTCCCTTCATCTCGCTCATCTCTATGCGTTAGCATTGTTCTCTCAGGCCACCTTCCTCCACATGTCAAGATATGACGGACATTTGCCATGCCTTGCTCTCCACGGTTTAACCCCCTGAGAGGACCAGCCCCTCTTCCCTTAATTTCAGGTCTGAAACTCTCAGGGAAAGCCTCCGCCTGGACCAGCGCAGGTCTCCTGTCCGTGGTCAGTCTACGTCTGAACTCAGTGTAGCCGTGGGGTTAGGTACTGTGACTGGCAGCCCATCGAAACCACATTGGAGAGAGAAGAGGAGCTGGATACCAAAGAAGGGGCAGCTGCTCCCAGAAGATGGGGATGCTGGGAAGACAAGATGTTAGATGTGCCCCATCCAATCAGCATTCACTAAGGCCTCATGTGGGTCAGGTGCTCCCAGCCTCTGGGACCAAACTAACCGCTCGGAACCATAAATGTCCTCGTGAGTGCCCTGCGCTAGTACATCCAAGCTAAAGCAAGTGCGAGGAGGATCCTTCACGGCCAGTAGTGGGGAGGTCAGTAATTCCTATTCCGACCCAAGTTCATCGCAAAAGGAGCTTATAAAGCAGACCAGCAACTGAGTTTTATCTCATCTTCCAGTGGTAGTGGCTGCCTGGAGCTCTGGGTTGAAGTAACCTGAATCCACCTCCAGCCTTAACAAGAAAGATTGCTGTGATTGATTGGTAATGTCTGCCACAGGTAGAGAATGGAGGATGGATGAGTGTGCCACTTCTGCTCTAAAATGCTCTATTATAGCAGGGAATGTGGGATGGAGCTCCAAACACTGGCCAGAGTGGAGAAACATGTTTGAGGTGTCCTTTGTTGACCTTTGCCCTCTCAGGCCAGTCTCTGGGTGCATGGCTGGCCGCAGTCCCTTTCAAGGATCCCTCTTTTTCAGGCTCCCTTATCCTCTCCATGGCTGTTTCCCAGGCAGGATCACAGCTCCAGATCTGCACGTGGATCTGTGGTGCCGCATTATTTAAAGTCAGCCAGTCCCATCCTGACTGCATCGTCCTGAAGACCTGCTGTCCCGTAAGTGATCCTGGGATAATGCGGCTAATCGTGTGGGCCCGGGCTCTGAGGATGTCCTTGGGGGACGACTGTCTCTCCTGCTGCCCTAATTCATCCTAGTGGACGAGCCTGGAGGGGCTAATAGTGCCAACACAGGAGCTCTTGTGAGGCAGAGCAGAAGCTCGAGTGATCCGTGCGTGTTGGAATAATTACAGTTGTTTGTAGTAGCACCTTGTTGGCGGCACAGCTGCTACAGAGAAACTCTGATTCCAGGCTTTCCTCTTAATCAGTTAAAAATAGTGCTGAGTCTTTGATTAAATTGTTCCAGGAAAGCAAGAGGGCCAGGTGCTGGGGGGAGCTGACGCCGTCGCCTGGATCGTTCAGCTTCCCGAGCTGGCAAAGACAAGATGCAAAGACGTGGCCTCTGTCCTATCCTGTCCTCTGTGGGCTCAGGGATCAAACACTGGCCACTTGTGACAAGTGCCGGGAGAAAGAAGAAAATTGCACCGAATGATCTAATTGGTTCCTAAGCCAAAGAATTGTGAAAGTATTTTAAGGCTCCATTAGAGAGTTGCCCTTGACCTCCAGGGTCAAGTTCAGTCTGGCCTTCTACACTTTTCTTGTTGCTAGAGGCTGTGTCCACTGGGGGCCCAAGGCCCTCAGGGTGAGTGCTGTTGTCTAAAACAAAACCACCATCCAGCCTTATTCAGAAAGAGTGCCATGATTGATTAGTGATGTCTGCCACAGGCAGAGGATGGAGGATTGGTGAGTGTGCCATCAGCTGGGCTCCATCCGCCTGGTCCCGAGCCCTCTGGAGCTAGCCTCACACGTTTGCCTGCCTCCTGTTGAGGGAGTCAGGATCCCTGTAATCAGGGGGCCTCTGCCTTTTTTCCTGTCTCAGGTGGAGGAAGGAACTGGTACACTCTTGGGCTCTGTAGGACCCTATACTCAGGTGAGCCTGTAGGGTTTCAGCTCATTCTCTCTACTTTCTCTCTCTCTCCTCTTCTCTCTCTCTCTCTGTCTCACTCCAGCCCGGCTCAGGCCTTCTCCCACCACAAGTGGCTGCATAACAGGGCAACAGGCTCTCCCTTCCGCAGGCTAAGACCTCTGGGTGGGCGGTCCACAGACACCCACCCCAACCTGCACCACCGGGTTTGCCTTGCCTTCCTCTGGGGCACTGGGCGTGAGGGAAGCCATGTCTTGGTATCTGGAGCAGCTGGCAGGAAGCCCTTGAGGAGGCTGCTAAGTCCTGTGCACGGTGGGCCGTGGAGTCAACTTCATCTGCGTGAGAGCCTGGGGTGGCCGTGCCAAAGCCATAGAGCCTCGTCAGGTGGTGAGCTCCCCATCCATGGAGGTTTGCAAGAAGCAAAATGGCAAGTGGTCCCTTGGGGATTTCTCACCCGGCAGAGAGCCAAGTGCCCTTATTGTCTGTGAGTAAAAGGGGCACACTAGTGTCGACCTCGCAGATTGTGTGGGGTTAAACGACTGTGCTCGGTGCACGGTGGGTCCCTCTGGTCTCTGAGAAGCTGGTAGCGCCCCCCCCCCCCCCCAGGCTGCTCCCAGGGCTCCTCCTGTCTCCGGTTCTCACCCCTGCAGAGCATCTTCCGCAGTCATGATCTCAGGCCCAGCTTCCCTGTCCTCTCTCTCCTGCTCATCGTTTCCTCCAGGCCTCAATGCTTCACCCACTGTCATGACTCTTCTCCAGCCCGCTCCCAATTTGCATTTACAATCGACCTCATCTACACAGAGCACTCATCTGACGGCTCCTGCATAACAGGAACAGGTTTGCACCACTTCACAGGCCTCCAGGAAGGCGCTTTGCTCCCCACTCTTTCCCAGCTCCTGGAGACTCACTTTCTTTACAGCAAAGTCCAGTTGGCTTGTTGATATTTATGTTAAAAAGATCTGAGAGGCAGAGGGGACTATGTTATGTGAGCCAAGGGAGTGATGTGGCTGTGAGGCTGTATCAATAGAGGTCTGATGCCCAGAATGAGAGAGGAGATGGCCTGTTTTGGCCCTGCCCTTGACTGGGGTTGTGATGCCACATTCTGGAGCAAATTGAGAGGAGGAGGCTCAGGCCCAGCATGGGAAGGGTGATTGCGGCCACCCTGGGAGAGAGGTGCTGTCAGGGCCCCATTCTACAGGTGGGGAAATAGAGACTTAGGGAGTTTCATGGACTGTCTCAAGGTCAGTAAGGTAGTAAACGGCTGAGGTAGGATTTGAACCTGGGCAGTCTGACCATGGCCAGACTGGCTGGGGAGAGAGCTAGACAGGACTGGGCACCCTGAGCCTCCGTTTCTGGAAAACCCTGTTAGGAAAGGCACCGAGAGGTGCTGTGGAGTGCTTACTAGTAGACAGACTGAGCTTCGAGTCCTCTCTGCCATGGCCCAGCTGGGCGACCTTGGGCAAGTTCTCTAACTTCTCTGAGCCGCAGTGCCATCATTTGTAAAATGTGGATGACGTCAGTACAGACCTGTGGCTGTATTGAGGATTAAATGAGCAACTGTGTTTCGAGCCACTGGCACGAAGCCCGGTCCTGAAAACCAGCTGCTGGGGTTGGAGGTTTGTGCCCACCCTGCCCCATGCCACCGCCGTTGCTGGGGGGAGCTGAGAGCAGGAGCTGGAGTCGGGGAGGGCGAGGAGGCCCAGCAGACAGCTGCTTCTCCTTTTCCGTGGAGCAGGCACCTGGAGGCACGGAAGCCCGTCTGCGCGCCTTGGAAGGTCTGACAAGTGCAATCACACAGTTCAGCTGTAACACCGGAGTCTCTGGGTACAAGATTTGTCGCCGGCTGTGAGCAGGGCTGGCTGCAGGCTCTGCCTTCAGAAATGCCTGCGGAGATTTCCACCTGATCCCAGGCGCCCTCTCCCGCCGTGTCCCCACCTCCCAAGGTGGGGCTGGCTGACTGGCTGCAGGCAGGCGGGATGGGACGGGGTGCCCTGAGCCCTCATGACCAGATTCTGGAAAACCTCATCAGGGAGAGCGCTGAGAGGGGCTGCGGAGAGTCTGGGTGCCAGGGGAGCACTCTCGGGGCCCTCTGGGGTCCTGGGCAAGTGTGGGAGGGACAGACTGCTCAGGGCAGAGGCAGCTGTCTCCTTCCGACCCCTCGTAATTCAGGGAAGATGCAGCGAGGTCCAGCACAGGAGCTGCCCAGAATGAAATAACCTGGAGAAAAACCACCCGCAACCCCTCATCTTGCTCCTCATGGTCAGCAGACAACCCTACTTTTGTCGTTTCCCTGAGAAAACAGAAGCAATCAGAGGTGAGCCTCACAAACTCCCACCACCACCTCCGGAGAGCTCCCCATGCCCACCAGGTCTGTCCTCTCTCCTGAGACTGTGGAGGACAAAGCCAACCCCTGCACCTGCCCACCAGGCTGCATGCCCTGGGCCTGCGCACGGACACGGCCCTGCAGCTGGCCGCCGCATCATCGCCTTCCCTTACCACGGGATTGTTCCCATCATAAACACGGTGCTCTAATTGTATACCCCATCTCTAGGAAACGCCTCAGTGGACCTTGCCCTCCCCCGCAGCTGCAGGCCCGTTTCTCTGCCACTCTGTACAGCAGACTCCCGGGGACAGTGTCAGCGCTGGCTGGGTCCAGGCCTTCTCCTCACTCTCTCTCTTGAGCCTGTTCTACCAGAGCGGCTCTGGTCAAAGTCTTGGTCCTCCTTCACCTCTGTGCTGCCAAACCCAACAGTCAGTCCTCCACTCTTGGTGGCAGCAGGTGACACGTTGGCCACACCTCCTCCTGGAAGCCCTATCGTCACTTGGTTGCCTCCGCAGGCTGTTCCTCAGTCCCCCTTTGCAGGTTCTCATCATCTCCCAGCCGCTGAATGTTGGGGGGCCCCAGGGTTCAGCCTTCAGCCCATTCTCCTTCCCCGCTGGTACCCAGGCTCTGCGTCATCCTTTCCAGTCCTTGGGTCTACCCTCCTACGCCAGGGCCTTCCCCAGATCACTCAGAATTAAATCCAAAGTCCCCAGCGTGGCCCACAGGCCACATGGGATCAGGCCCCTCTGCTGTCATCTTCAAACACGACTAATTGTTAAACGAACAAACAAGTGAGCAACAGGGGCAGAGGTTGTGCTCACGGCTGCGCAGGATCGCACCCTCCTCCCTCTCCAGGCCCAGAGCCGTCCTGCCCTCTGCCCCCAGGAACTTCTCAGCCCTGTCCCTCATCCTTCCTGGGATCCACCTGACAACAGCCAGACCGAGCCCCCACCTCCCCCGGGGGCCTGCTGGCCTCCTCGTGGCTGCTCCTCGTTTCCGTCTTTCTTTCCGTGGCGGCCAGGGGGCCACTTGTGCTTCTTGCCAGGTCGGCCTTTCCCACGCCCCTCCACCTTTCCACCCAAAGGTCTGCTGGAGCGTCCTCTCCATCCTTCACGCCGCTCACACCTCTGCTTCCTCTGAGAACAACTCAGGCGTCGTCTCCTACGGGACTACTTCCCAGCAGCCCCAGATGAAGGCGGGCACCGGCCAGGCTGCTGCCTGGGCCCCTGGTTGTCAGAGGCCCTAAGTCATCATCGGAAATTGACGGACGGGGAGGAGAACTCCTCTCAGACAGGGTCCCGGGAGACATCCTTTGATAAGCAGGGAGACCCTCAAAGAGAAAGAAGGCAAATGGGAGGGTCTGTTATCTTTTGGGCTTTTGTTTTGAGAGGGGGGTGGCCAATGCGGGAGCGGAGCTGAGTTGCTCAATACCTGGAGGATGGGCTCATCAGAACCAACCAATAATACTGGTTTGAATAGGCATCAGGTGACGTCTTCTGGGGGCTTCTGTGCACGTGCATTTGGCTCTGCTTGCCTGACCTCCCAGTCTGGGTTAGAAGCCCCGAGTTCTCCACTCGCTTAGCAACTTCATATCCCGCAGGAACTGCCGCGCTCTGTGACCTCTGTCCACACGCTGTCTCTCCCGCAGACCGCAGCCCCTCGGAGGGGGGCGTCTGTCTTCTCTATCTTTACGATCTGAGCTGTTAGCACAGGAGACTGGCATGCAGTAAGTGTTTAATAAACATTTGTTGATCGGGTGGCTGGATTTTTCCCTTCCACCCTCACGTACACGGGCCGATTTCTTCCCTTGCCCAAGACTTGAGGGACAGAATCCGTCCCGAGCTGTGCGTGTCATCACAGGTCCACAGATTAGATCGTGCAAGTGTCACAGGATGTTCAGGAGACCCGAGAGGAGGCACCAGGTTCGGGTTCAGGAAACACAGGGTCCTCCTCATGGTGTGGTCTTGCCATGGTCGTTTTCCTCCACGGATCTCCCTTTCCGTGAGAAAGAGGCTGGAGTTGTGGATCTCAAAAGCCCTTCCCATCTGAGAAGCGGTGGCGATGGCGGAGGGCTCCTGAGATTTGGAGTCAAAAGAGCTGGCGCATGCTCCACGAACCTCAGTTTCCCCATCCCTCTGCTGGGGGCAACGGTGAGGGTTTAACAGCCCAGCAGACGGGAACATGCTTGGCAAGCTACGTTGGGCGATGTCCATGGAAGCGACTGTAGACAAAGGTCGCCACGTGATCACCATCCGATGTCTAGCAGCCACCTTGTCATCTAATCCTGACCCATGTCCCTAAAGACCTTGGGGACCTTCATTCATACTCTCATTGTGTCCTCTATGTCCTTGTTCATTCATTTATCACTTTTATTGAATGCCCACCATGTGTCAGGCCCTTGGGCTATGATTGGACAAAATTGAATGAAACCAGATTCGGCTCCAGCCTTAGGGCTCACAGTCCAGAGCGTAGTAATGGCTGTTACGACTTATCGAGGCTCCCCTGCCAGGCGCTGAGGTGGGGGCTTCTGTGTGATGCTCTCCCTTCATCCTCACGTGCCACTGTCTCCATTCTGTGGATGTGTAAACTGAGGGGCCGGGAGGCTCAGCCACTTGCTCAGCTAGGTGTGTTGGGGATGGGATTAGAACCCAGGGCGTGTGGGTTAAGAGCCTGAGCACCACCCCGGTTATGCCGCCTTACTGGTCCCACGTGCACACCTGGCTGCTGGTGACCGGGGAGCAGGGGACATCTGCCTAGACCTCCTGTCCCCACCCCCAGAGGGAGCCAGGAGGGCCCAGCCCAGCCCAGGGGCAGACGTCGCCTGGGGCCCCCCATGGGATCAGCCTTACTGAGGCCTTGGCAGTCTGCTCACCTGGGTGAACCACCCAGGACACGGAGTGAAAGGACCAAGAACCTGTGCCCTCTGCATACCCCCACGCGTAGAGCAGCCCACCCCGCCCAGCCCACGCCACTCCTGCAGTTCCTTTGTTCTTGCTCCCAAGTCACTAGGTGACAGCCTGTTCCTCCTTCCTGAGGAAGCTGTGATCTGAGTCAAAACTGGAGCCTCAGTCAGAGCTGCTCAGAGAAGTTTCTAGAAAAACCCTGCCCCTGGGGGGCCAGAGCCTGCTCAGCTTGACGTTTATAAAAGAATTTTCAGGCAAACATCTCATCACACTCATGGATTCTCCACTGGTAACTAGAAAGAGCCTCCCGGCGGGGGAGGAGGCCCAGGAGGGCTTGGATTCTTGCTGTGCTCTCCCACAAGCCCCTCCGCGGGCAAGCCGGTGTTTGTGCTTGGGCACGTGCACGTGCAGAAGAGGGCAGGGGCGTGCGTGTGTGCACGAGGCTGTTTGCAGGCGGGTCTCTGTGTCTCTGTGTGCACGTGCCTCCCGGGAAGTGTTTGCTGGTGAGCTCTGGCTGCAGCACAAGCCACACCACCTGTCATTGCCCTGCCTGGACTGCCTAGGCTCCGCCGATGGAGGCTGGGCACATCCTCCTCCTCCTGCAGGACCAGAGGCTAGCCCGGGCATGTTCTTTTCGTGGTGTTGGCAAAAAGGCAAGAGGGCAGGTGGAAACACGTGAGGTCTCTTTAGGCCTCTTCTTGGACCTGGCACGCTGTCACATCTGCCTCCTTCTATTGACCAAAGCAAGTCACGTGACCAAAGACAAAGTCAAGAGGCAGGAAAATATATTCTCTCCTCGGGGGGAAGCGCTGCAAAGTCACATGGCAAAGGATGTGAATACAGGGAGAGGTGAAGAATGAGGGCCAACGTTGTGTTCCACCATCGCCTGCATGCGTGTATGTCTACACGGGCTCACGCCCATGTGGGCAAAGTGTTTACACATGTGCGTGAGAGGATATAGCTGTGTGTGTGCCTAAGTGCCCTTTTACGTGTGTGCAAATGTGTGCCTAGCTGTGTACACGCATGAGAACATCAAGCTCAGCGTGCCCTCGTGTTTCTGTGTGTGCGCACAGGAGCATCTCGCAGACACACACGTGCAGCACCCAGCCAGGCCACGTGGGAGGAGCAGACGGGCCGATCCTGCGGAGGGAGTCAGACCCTCACAGAGACGCCTGAGGGACCCTTCAGCCAGTCTCCCGCCATTGGCGCGTGCTGAGGTAGGTCTCGCTCCGTTAGTGGCCCTGAGAAAATTCACTGGTCAGTTGTCTTGTACTCTATTATTACCCAGATGTCTGTGTGTTCCAAACAATTGTTTTTAAATTGCTTCATTAGCCTGTCTCGGCAGACCCAATCCCGCCACACTCAGCTGGCTCAGATTCTCCGGGACCGAGCTGGTGGGAGCTGGGCGGGCAGCTTGCTAGCTGAAGCATCTCCTAGGAGGGGCGCAGGAGCAGCTGCCCCAGAGGAGACGAGTGGGAGGAGCCCCCATCCGTCCTCAGAAGAGGCCGCGTTGTGGAGCAGAAAAGGTGTGGACTCCAGAGTCACAGAGAGCCAGCTTCGAGCCCAAAATGTGCCCTTTACAAACTCTAGGGCCTTGTGGCAGCTCCTTGAGCCTCAGTTTTCCCTTCTGCAAATGGAGTCACTGTCCCGAGATTGTGGGTAGTGTGAGGATGGAAGGAGATGATGTGGTGTGTGAGGCATCCCTGCGGCGCCTGGCCCGCCTGGCCAGTGACCAGAACGCGGGTGTCCCTTCCCTCGGCTTCCGCAAAGAGCCCGTGATCTCTCTGCAGAGGCCCCGCCACAGCCAGGGCTGAGCAATCTGGTAGGTGGTACCACTGGGGGTCCTGGGGGGCAATGATTCAGGTGAGCCATTGACATTCCAGGTAACCTTATCTGAGGTCCCACATCTAACTGCGCCCCCCCCCCACCCGCCAACCTAAGAACAACCCTGCAGCAAAGGTCAGGATGCAGGACCGGGGTCATGTGCCAGGGCTCAGCTCCCTGCTCTTCGCTCTGCAGCAGGGGGACTCAGGCCGACTGGCTATCGTCTCTAAGGCCCAGGGCTCCTCTGAGCAGGGATGAGAATGGTACCCACTCACAGGGCACCTTCTCTGCACAGTCAAGCTCTTCCATGCAACCCGCAAACTGCATCCCACTCTCCGGGACAGCAACCATCCTGGAGCACTTGCCCGTGTCCCTGCCTCCCCAGCCGGAGGATCTGGAGGATAAAGTCTCTGCCAGGGACTCAGCATCAGGAGAGTCAGCCCCCCACCCATGCGGGAAACAGCCCTGGGCCCCTGAGCTGTGTCCTTCCCCCCCCCCCCCATTAGCTGTCACTCCTCCAGCAGCCAGGGTGCGACAGAGATGCTCGGCACCCCTGTTCCTAACCCGCTACGGAAATTTTTTCTGTAAAGGGCCATATAATAGATATTTTAGATTTTGGGGCCACGTATGGTCTCTGTCACATATTCTTCTGTATTTGTGTGTTGTTGCTTGTTTGTGTCAACTCTTCAAACATGTAAAACCCATTCTTAGCTTGGCAGCCACACAAAAAACAGGCTGTGGGCTGGATATGGCCCATGGAGAGCCAGGTAAACACACTAGTTTAAAATGTATGTTGGGGCCCAGGCCAGTGGTGTTATGGTCAAGTTGATGCGCTCTGCTTTGGCGGCCCAGGGTTCGAAGGTTTGGATCCCAGGCATAGGCATATACGCTGCTCATCAGCCATGCTGTGGAGGTGTCCCACATACAAAATAGAAGAAGATTGGCACAGATGTTAGCTCAGCGACAATCTTCCTCAAGCCAAAATAGGAAGACTGGCAATGGATGTTAGCTCAGGGCCAATCTTCCTCACCAAAAAAATGTAAAAAGTATCTTAAATAAATGTCATCAAGGCTATGAGTGAGAACACCGCATCACTTTGGGGCAGTAATTTCAGGTACTTGAAAGCATTTTCTCCTCATAGTGAGAGGCTACATTCCAAGGGCTTCTAACTCCTGATCTTTTCTTCAGTGTGGCGTGATTGCCACCAACGAACATTCCTTCAGCATCAATTACGTGTGGGGCGCGGTCCATGTGCTTTCACATAACTGATCTTGCTTATTTCTCAAACAGCCTTGTGGGGTGGAAATTCTCATGCCCATTTAATCCAGGGGGTCAAAGCCAACATCCATTTCTGGTCACCTCGCTGCAAAGCTGTCACAGCCGAAAGGGCCCCTGAGTGAGTGTCTGGAGGGGACACAGAGAGAGGGCACGTAGGAAGGAGGAAGAGAGAGGAAGAGGAAGCATTATATATTGTTATAATACAGCCCCTGTCCTGTATTATAAAACTGGCTAAATAGCAGAGTGAGTTTTTGGAAAGTGTTTTTCCTTTTTTTTTTGCAAAATATGATACCTGCTCATTATTATAAAAATCGGTCACAGAAAGCAAGGAAGAAGAAAGCAAAAAAAGTCACCCGAAGTCCCACTTCCAGAAACAAGCCCGGTACCATCTTGGTGAGCATTCTCAGACACCTCTGTCTGGTTGCAAACACATATGCACAGGGTTTTCAGTGAACGGGAGCAGACTCCAAGCGCTGTTGTGTAAAATGCTTTTTTCTCTCGACAATATGTTGTGGACATCTTTCCATCTCAATAAATATAGAGCGACAGCTTCGTGGTAAATGGTTGCATGATACCCAACTGCATGTGCAAACAGGACTTTCAAATGCAAAAGAGGCATTCAGTGCCATGCGGCTCCCAAAGTGGGTATTAGTGGGACTGTGCTCAGATGCCTGACACCGTGGCCACCAGGGCCAGGGGTCTCGGGCTTGTCCCCTTAGAGACCAGGTCACTCCAGCCACCGTAGACTCCAGGGAGCGGCCTTGAGCAGGGCTGGTGGCCCCCACTCGCTCTGCAGAGAGGCACTGCCTTCCTCGCGGACCTGGCTCTCTTGGGCTGTCGTTTGAGGTGCCGTGAGCGAGGCAGACGTCTCCATTTGTGCGGAGGCTGTGATAGTCCGGACCTACACATCCGAGGAAGGAAGACGACTACTCCTTGGGACAGTGTGATGAGTGACTGAGAGCGGCTCACTTTTGTGATCCTGGGCAAGTTGTTGAGGCCCCGCGATGCCGTTTCCCCGTCTGTAAACCGGGGATGAAAACAGTCCCTAAAGCATGGAGCTGCGGTGAGGATTAAGTGAGAGAACGGAAACCAACTCTGAATGCCCTATCTGGCTGGCATCTGTAGGTGTTCAGTGTACGTCAGCTCCCCCCGCCCCAGCCATCCCCTCCTCCTCCTCATCCTCTCTGGAGACCAGCAGCTTTTCTCTGACACCAGTCTAGACGAGTGAAGGGAGGAGAGAAGAATCTCCATACAGGGGCGGGATTTTCAGGGGACGGCTGGGGGTCCCGGGGATCAGACAGGAGAAGAGAAGACGTGGTGGAGGGGTGGTCTTGGTTCTCCAGGCTCTGCAGGGAGCAAATGAGTGGGGGAGGGATCTGGGACTCAGGCTCAGACTTCCATCAATGGGGGAAGATGCTGGGACACCAGGATGGGTCAATAAGGGCAGAGGTTTCCAGTGGGAGAGCTGCCGTGGGCTGCCTCCAGGGGCCTAAGCACCCATCCCTGCAGGGCTGTGGGCACGGGAGGGGATGAACTGAGCGAAGTCTTTCCAGGTCCGGGTGGGTACGAACAGAGGTCAGTGGATGCCCCCTAGCTTGATGGCAGGCGGAGGGCACATTGGGATGAAGGTGCAGCTTCTCACCTGCTCCCTGGGGGCGGACGGGGCCCCAGCTGCTGCCTCTGCGATTTGCATTCAGCCCTTGTCTGTGACGAACTCTGCATGCCGCAGCCTGCTCCCAGAGATGCGCTATTTTAAGTGTTTCCCCTCCGCCCCTAAGGGTGCCATGTGTTTATCTTGCTTTCGAGTTAAAAGGGAAAATCAATTTCACTCTTACCTTAGGAAGGTTTGGGCGGTGGGGGCCTTGGGGTGACTTCACTGCATTAAAATGAAAGTAGAAGTGGGGGCAGGAGGGGCTTCAGATGCCCCTCCCCATGGCCAGTTATGAATAAACAAGAGCCCCGGTCCACAGCCTGCTTCCCTCCCCCGTCAGCCCAGATTCCGTGGCCCCAGGAGACCTGGCATTCGCGTGCAGTGGGCACGGGACTGTGGGAGAGAGGAGCCAAGCTTGTCACTGCTCTGTGTGTGTGTGAGAGAGAGAGAGAGAGAAGAAGGGAGGAGGGGGAGAGAGAGAGAGAAAAGAAGGGAGGAGAGATGTCTTTGGGTCTTTGGTTCACTGAATGCCCATTTAGAGAACAAATTCAACATTTATTGAGCATCTACTGCATGCCAGGGGCTGGACTAAGCACAGGAAACCTGACGGTGAACAATTTGTGTCCTGCCCTTGAAGAACTGTCTGGGAGAGAAGAAGAAAGGAGCCCATAGTGACTAAGTCCCAACGTGTGCCGGGACGTCTGACATTCAGAATCACAGTCTCGTTCAGTCCTTGGGGCATGATTACCTCTATATTGAATGTAAGGAAATTAGGCTGTGCGCTCCCTGGGGGAGGAGGGTGTCTCCTGTTTCTGGCTGCAGCTCCAGCTCCTGAAATAGTGTCCGACACGCGGTGCTGATGCCTCAGAATGAGAAAAGATGGGCGGAGGACTGACTCTGGACGTGTCACCTCATGTTACCTTACTCCTGCCCAGAGAGGGAGTCCTGTCATCCTTATTTCACCAATGAGGAAAGTGAGGTTCAGAGAGGTGAATCGCCTGGCCCAAGGCCACACAGCTGTGGAGACCGGGCTCTGAGGGCCGTTGCTCCGGGCAGCCTGGGGCAGGCTATGGCTGAGGGAGTAACACGGTGCTGGGTGGTATTCAATCAATTCCTTCACAGCACTCAGAACCGGCACCGGGCTCAAGAGTTATAACTACTGCTGGGGGATGCTGGGGCCTGGGCTGGAGGGGCAGGGGCTGCGGAAGGTGAGTGGGGAGGGCCGCAGTGCGGATTTGGGCCTCCAGGCCCTGCATGAGGTTCCTACATCTCCTCCTGCAGGAGGAAAGGAGTGACTGTGTGTGCGCATGCGTGTGTGCACGCGTGTGTGGCTTGAGCTAGGCCAAGTCTGTGTGTATGTGTGGGCCTAGAGTGGCTCTGAGCTCTGGGTAACATTCTCTGCGATAGACAAGGGCTCCAGGTCTTGGCTGGGCTGTTTCGGGCTCGGCTGAGCTAGGCTGGGTCTGGCCACCCTCCTCGCCTGTCCCTTTTATGGCTGCCCCCTCAGTGGTGTGCGTTTCTACCAGGGGCCTTCTCTCAGCCTCCAGGGAATCCCAGCTCCAGCCTTTGGTCCAAGTTGCCACTCAGACTGCCTCCTGCTCTGAGTCCTGGTCCCCAGGAGGCTGGGTGGCTCCAGAGAGAAACCGAGGCGGCAGTGCAGCCGTCCATCTATAGGGCAGAGGGGCCTGTCCAGAGAAGGGCCAAGCAGAAGTCTCTTTCCTGTCTCTGGAAGTTTTCAATGAGAATAAGCTTTAGATTTGAAGATTTAGAGAAAGGGCTCCTTGGAGCAATTTTGGAGGTGGAAGACTGGAGATGGAGTCTTCCTACAGAGCAGTAAACCTAGGAGTAAAAAGTAGGTCGTAAATCTACCTTTACAGCCATCTCTTCCCAAAGACCACTGACCCTGGGGGCTTCAGTGGAAGCAGACCAAAGACTGCCGGGGTAAGAGTGTGGTTTGTTGACTGCTTTTCTTTCCCATCCATCCGCTTATTCAACTAATGTTTACTGAGAATCTTAGGTTCCAATCTATTTTAAAAACCTCCTTACCTTCTGGTTGAATGACACCTCCCATGCACTGGGCTGATGGAGAGCGCAGTGATAAACCAGACAAGGTCCCTGTCCTCAGGAGCTTATGATCCAAAGGGAACTAGACCCTGGGACAGACTCAAGGACGTGGCTGCTCTGATGGAGACACGAGCAAAATGCCGTGGGAATGACCGTGTGAGGACAATTCATCCTGGTCCAGATCTTCAGGGGAAAGGCTGGCAGAAGAAGTAGGGTTTGAGCTGTCCCTGAAAGGATGAACAGGGATTTAAAAGGTGCCGAAGCAGGCAAGGAGTGACCCAGCCTTGGGGAACAGCCTTGACAGGTCTTCAGGGACCCGATGTGCATGGTAACGGGGGCAGTAACGGAGTGGGCCGGAGCGGGGCAGGGTGGGTGGGAATGTGCACCAGAACTGGGGTGTCCTGAGGCCACAGGGGGTTCAGAGACTTCACAACTCGCATTTTATCCTTGTGGCTGTCCTTCAAGGTCAGCATGATCGTCCCCAATTTGTAGGTAAGGCAACTGAGGCCCAAAGAGGACAAATGATTTGCCCAAGTTCAGACAGAGAGTAAGTGGGAGAGCCAGGATTCAAACCTGCGTCTCTCAACCCCAGAGGTTGTGCAGGCAGAAACAACAGCCTTGGGTGTTTGATGGTTATGATGGAGGCAGTAGGGAGGGAATGGGTGTCTTGAAGGTTTTCGAGAAGAGGAACCGAAGGGTCTCAACTGTTGCCTTAAGTAGATCACTGTAAGGGTGGTGGAGGATGGGTTGGCCCTGGGGAGGAGGCAGACTCAGAGGGCCATCAGTGGGCTATCAAAACAGCCCAGGCTGGGGAGAAGGAGCCATGGCAGTGGGCATGGAGGGTACTAGAAGGGTGCGAGAAGCAGGGCCTGGTGACGGCAGGATGGGGGCAGGGTGCTTGTAGAGCTGACACTGGGCAAGGCTCTCACCACCACCTCACAGAATCCAGGGGCTGGAAGCCATTAAGGTCATGCGGACCACACTCCTGCCCCTGCCCCTGATGCTTGAGTCCCCTTGTAAATGACCTCGGCTTTGGGAATCCAGTGAATGACTCCACCAGGACTCAAAAACACCTCAGCATCTGATGACACTCCTCCAGCATAGGGGTGTTCACTTCCTTCCGATTTGTGGATGCTTCCGGCTGTTAGAAAGCTCTCCTTTCAATGGAAAAGAAACGTGCCTCTCCACAGCCTCCACCCAACCAGTCTAATTCTGTCTCTTAGGATGAGACAGAAAGGGTCTGATGCATTTTTCATATGACCAATCATCAGATACTTGATGACAATTCTCGTGTCCTCTCAAACTCTTCATCTCTAGGCTATACAGAAATAATGGTAATAATGTGCACATTTATTGTGCTTTTCCTGTTCCAGGCAATGTGCTGAGAGCTTCACATATGCTGTCTCAGGGGCTGGATCATGAGTAGCTTTGAAATGTCTTTGCGAGCAGTTCCATGGTAATCCCAACAACATGAGGGCTTATGGCAGAATTTTCAGTAGGACAGAGGATCTTTGAGGAAGATCACTCAGGTGGCCAATGTGAAGAGCGTCCTGGTGGGAGTGAGAACGAAGCAGGGAGGCTGTTGGGATAATCCAAGGGAGAAACACATAGGATCGGACTTGAGTGGTGGTAAAGAGTATGGCAGACAGGGGCTAAGTTGAGAGGCATTCAAGGGTAGCATCAATAGATCCTGCAGTGTAGTTGGACATGGGAGGTGAAGGAGAAAGAGGAACCCATGGTATCTTCAAATTTTTGCCCTAGGGGGATTCTATGAGACAGAAAGTCCGAGAAGATTATCTGGATCATTTTGGGGTGATGAGAAGGAGAGATTAGAAGGAGAGGTTACTTTTAGCTTCGAACATATGGAGTTGTAGATGTCAATGGGATACTATTCATTGATGTGTTCATTTGTTCATTCATTCATTTAACAAGCCTTTCTTGAGGATCAATTATGTAAGAGGCACTCTACTAGGTGCTGAGGTTATGAAAACTTGGTCACCCCTCTTCTTGAGGGGCTTACTCTCTAGTAGAGGGAGACAGATATGTAAACTGACTAGTGGAAAAAACTTGTATCACAAGATGTCTTTCAGTAGCTGAATGGATAAATAAACTGTGTACCTCCATACAATGGAACATTATTCAGTGCTGAAAACAAATGAGCTATCAAGCCCTGAAAAGACACGGAGAACTTAAATGCATATTGCTAAGTGAAAGAAGGCAATCTGAAAAGGTGACATACCGTAGGATTCCAACTATTTGACATTCTGGACAAGGCAAAACTATGAAAACAGTAAAAAGATCAGTGGTTGCCAGGGGTTAGCGAGGAGGGATGAATGCACAGGTGGAGGACAGAGGAATTTTAGGCCATGAAACGACCCTGTATGAAACTGTAAGGGTGGATTCACGTCATTATACATTTGTCAAGACTCTTAGAATGCACAACACCAAGAGCGAACCATAATGTAAACGATGGGTTTTGGGTGACAATGATGTGGTAGGTTCATTGATTGTAACAAATGCGGCATTCTGGGGGAAGAGGTTTACATAGGGGAGGCTGTGTATGTGTGGGAACAGTGGGTATAAGGAAACGACCAGTATTTTCTGCTTAATTTAGTGGTAAACCAAAAACTGCTCTAAAAATAAAGTCTATTTTAAAAATAGCCTTGTAAGATGCGAAGATTGAAATCTGTAGAGGGAATAGAATTCTGAAGGAGGAGGGGTGGTCAGGAAGAGCTCCATCATGGAGGTGACACGACTTGTGAAAGACATCAAATGGAGATAATGGATCTACCCGTCTCTAGCTCAGGAGAGGGCTCCAGGTGGGCGATAATGATTCAGAGTTCATCAGATCATCAGTGAGCACTGTGGAAGCAAGGGAACCCAGGGAAGAGTGTGTGAAGTTCAGGAGAAAGGGGGCATGAAGCTGGGCCCCCAGCTATGCCAGCGCCTGAGGGGAGGGAAGACTTTGGAGGAGATGAGACAGTATGTTCTGAAAGGGAGGCGAAAAACAGTAAGAGAGAAACACTGGGCAAGGGGAGGATGCTGGAAAGTGGGGAGAGAGGCTAATTCTGTACGAGAGTGGCAACAGGGAAGTCGGAAAGGAGAGAAATAGATAAGCCTCTGAGAGCCAATTGGGATCAATGGACTAGAGCAGAGATGTGCTGGGTCATCTAAAAGTGAAAAATAGTCTGGGGGCCAGGAGTACTGGCCTATAGCCTATTTCGTATGTCCAGGAAATCTAAAATGAGAACGTGTTGGTCAGAAGGGAGTCAGTCACAGAGCAGAAGAAAGTGAGAGTCCCCAAGGTGAAGATGGGCCGTGCCTATCCCAGGGCTGTCTGGAAGGCAGGAAATCTTGTCCTTTAGGCTCAGAACACTCTGTCCCTAAGGATAGATCCAGAGGGTTCAACCCATAAGACTCCAAGCTGGCTGGTTCCAATGGCAAGACCATCTCAAGGGCAAGATGGACAGATGCAGAAGGCTGAGGTGGCCTCTAGTCCCTTCCTTCAGCCAGCCGCCTTTGTTCTGTGTCTGCTCACCAAGCAGCCTTCCAGCAGCCACAGATCAGCCAGGTCCTGAGCCAGGCCTTTCCCAGTGGAGACTAAGAAGTTGGAATTTCGGTGTTTATTTCAAGCTGCTCACCACATCCCCCACATGCCCTTTCTTCTCCTTACTTGGCCTCCTACTTCATTGACAAGATGAAACCCCCCTGCCTTTCCCCTACCAAATTGACTAACCTGCCGATATCCGGTATCTAAACCAACGCTTGGTGTCTTTCCTTCTGTTACATGGATGAAGGACTCCCGTGCTTATGTCCAAACCCTCCATTTACGCCCTGGACTCCTCCCCAGCTCGCCTTCTCAAGGACCTGGCTCCTTCCACTCCCCTCACCTTCTCCAGGAACTCCCCTCGGCTGAGGAGACCCTCCTTGCCCAAGGCTATCCCTGCTCCCCAGGGCCACACCCACATCCAGTGACTGGTTGATTCTAGGGTCTGGAAGCCTGGCTCTCTTGCCTTAATTCAGGACTGCTCCGAGGGGCTCTCCCAGCTCTGGAGCTCCCCGTGGGGTGGGCTGAGGGCTCTGTTGCAACTTCTTCACAGTTCATTCTCTCCCTTTGCCCAATCTTGCTTTCCTCGCTACCCCACCGGTGGTGTTCCTGAGTGTATTCCTCAGTAAATTACCTGCATGCAAATCACAGAATTTGAGAGTCTGTCTCCTGGGAAACCTGACCTACATCACTCTAGTCAAAACCTCCACGATTTCTCCCCCACACCACGACAACAGCCAGCCAACTGGGCTCCCTGCTTCGGCCCTTGAGTCTCTATAATCTATTCTCCGTGTAGCAACCAGAGTGGTCTTCATAGGACAAAAACCACCTCGTTGACTCCCCTGCTTGAAAGCTCTGTTGACTCACTGTCACACTTGGAATAAAATCCAGACTCCCCACCACAGTCTACAGGGCCCCATGTGACCCGGTCCTGCCCGTGTCTTTGACCTCATCTCCCACTACTTGTCTGCTCACTCAGCTCTGCTCCAGCCACACTGGCCTTCTTTCTGGCCCCTGGACACCCCAAGATTTTTCCCACTTTAGAGCTTTTGCATTAACCATTCCCCTGGCCTAGAAAACTCTTCCCTCAGATCTGGCTGGCTCCCTATTCTCATTCTGACTCCAGCTCAAGTGTCACCTTCCTAGAGAGTCCCCCTCCTACCGCCCAGGCTAAGTGGCTCCACTATGTAGCATTCTCTATCGCTTTGCCCTGGCCTATTGTCATCATAATCCTTACCACTCTCTGAAATCTTACTGCTGCTCTATCCATTGACTTAGTTTAGTCTGTGCCCCTGTGCCCAGAGTGAAATCACCATTGAGAGTAGGGACTGTGCCCGTATGACTGAGTGCTTCAGTACCACATCTGCAGTGCCCCAAAGTGTGCAAGCGTGGGAATGGATGGATGAATGAGCAAATGGATCAATGAATGAGTGAAGTTGCCAGGAGCCAGCCTGTTAGAGTCTGATCACTCTTGGCTTCTTCTGAAAGAGGTTTAGATTCACAGAATGTCTCCTTGGGACAAAGCTTTGAGCCACTTCAGTCACCAACATCAAAGGCCACAGACGAGTCACGTCCAGGAAGGACCCAAACCATCCATCAGATTTAGTAACTAGGAGATGATCGGTGACCTTGAGGGGGACAGCTGCTGGAGTGGAGGAAGCAGAGGAATTAAATTGCAGCAAAATGGGAGTGAATAAAACAGCAAGAGGCGAATTCAGAAAACTCTCGGAAGGAATTTATCAGGGATGGACAATGAAGAAGGCTAACTTATTTCTGCTGATTTTTTGAGATGGGCTTTGTTTAGTTCTAATCTAAGGGAAAATTGCTGAGCTGGTACCACCACAAGCACGAGGCAACATCCATAGTCTATGGGCTGTGCCAGGCTCTCTTTGAAGCTCTTTGTGTGTGTATTCATTTTCTATTGCTATGTAACAAATTACTACAAATTTAGTGCTTAAAACAACACACATTTATTATCTCACAGTTTCTGTGGGTCAGGAGTCCCGACATGGCTTAACTGGGTCCTCTGCTCAGGGTGTCACAGCCTACAGTCAAGGGTCAGCCAGGCTGTGTGCTCATCTGTTGGCTCGCCTGGGGCAGAATGCACTTCCTTTGCCATTGTAGCACTGACGGCCTTGGCTTCTTGCTGGCTGTTGGTGAGAGGCTGCCCTGAGGTCCTGGAGGCCACCTAGGGCTCCTAGAGGCCACTTGAAGTTGGTACAGGCCACCTGCAGTCCATGGAGGATGCCCACAGTTTCCCAATGTGGCTGCTTACTTCACCAAGCCAGCAAGGAGAGTCTGTTTTTCCAGTCTTCTAAGACAGGTTCTTAAATAACGTGACATCATCATGGGAGTGACATCCCATCATCTTTGCCGTATTCTGTTGATTAGAAGCCAGTCACAGGTCCTGCCCACACTCGTGGGAGGGGAATCATACAAAGGCCTGAACAGCAGGAGGTGGGGATCGTGAGGACCAGCCTGGAGTCTGTCCATTTTAATGTGTATTAACCCATTTAATGCTCACAAAGACACTATGAGGTGGGTCTTATTGTTATATCCATTTTACGGAGGAGAATGCTGATAATAAGAGAGAAGGGATGACTGATGGGCAAGACCTCCAAGGAAACAGGGAAGGAGACAATGCAGAGCATAGTGGAAGAATTCTCCTGCAATTGGAAGAGGGACGCCTTCTCCAACTGGTCGATGCTGGAGAGGAAGGAGGGAAGGACTCAGACTAGCTTGTAAGAGTGGGCTAACAGCCTAGGTATCTAACCAAGCGAAACTGAAATATATTTCCATACAAAGGTGTGTATGCAAATGTTCATAGCAGCATCACTCATAATAGCCCGAAGTGGAAACACCTCAGATGTCCAGCAACTGGTGAATAGATAAACAGAATGTGTTATATCCATGCAATGGAATACTATTCCTCAATAAAAAGGAACTAACTACTGTTACGTGCTACAACATGGATGAGCCTCAAAAACATTATCCTGAGTGAAAGAAGTCAGACATAAAGATTATATACTGCATGACTCCATTTATATGAAATATCCAGAAAAGGCAAATCTATGGAGACAGAAAGTGGATTAGTGCTTGCCTAGGGCTGGGAGCGGGAACGCAGAGCGTCTGCTAATGGGCACAGGATTTCTTTCTGAGGAGATGGAAATGTTCTTAGATTAGAATGTGGTGATGGCTGCACAACTCTGTCAATACACTAAAAATCCTTGGCTCGTACACTTCAGATGGATGGATTTTATGGTATGTAAATTATGCCTCATAAAGCTGTTTTAAAAAAAAGATAAGGGCAATAAGTTGACAGAGTATCTCCCCCGCCCCCTGTAAACTGACCTTTTTCTCTGCGATGGAGGAAAGGTCATGTACTAAGAGTGAGGAGTGTGGCCCTGGGTGAGGGGCATTGCCAAGAAGGGACGAGGACTGAAAAAGTCAGTAGCAGGGAGTGTAGACAAGGCTGATGTGTGCAAGGTCATTGCCGGCAGAGCTAGGGGTCCAGCCCAGGGTGGAGACTGTCAACTGGTCGTGTCCCCAGTTTAAGTATAATATTTTCCAATCTTGCTCCCCTCAGAAACCCAAGTCCCTAAGAAAAAGAAAACAGTGGTTGAATTAAACCAGACTTGGCATTTTGCTGGATGGGATGGACAAAAAGGACAAGGAGGTTGAGAGTGTCGGCAAGATCAGGATCAATATGCTGCAACAGCATCTCTGCTGGGCAGGAAAGGACGCAGTGCTGGGTACCAGGGAGGAGCTGAGGACTGAGACTGAGGAGAGTTCAGACAGCAGGGTCTCAAGCAGGTCAAAGGCCAGGCGCAGTGGGAGTGAGAGTCTGCAGAGACAGTCAGAGGGGATACTGCATACGCTGGTTCCTTCGATCTTCATGTCCCCAACTGTCAATGCTCTTCTGGAAGCCTGGTGCCAGGCCTGAGCATTCCATCCCAACGTGCTGTGGCCCGAGCAGGGCAGAAGAGATGGTCCCCTCCCTTGGGATAGGTGTTAGGCTTCTGCTAATGCAGTCCAGGTTTCAATAGTCTTTGGCAGCTTGGAGCAGCCTGAGCAACAGGCTTTGCAGTCAGCTTGTCTGTATTTCAAATCCTGCTTCCATCACTCTCTAGGTGCAGGCCTTGGAAAAGTCACTGAACTGCTGTCTGCATTAGTTTCCTCACCTGCCAACTAGGGATAATAATAGTATGTAGCTCGTGGGGCCATCGTGAAGATCCAATGGGACATTTCCATGAAGCGCCAAGTATTGTGCCTGACCCGAAGAATGCTCTCCCAAGGCGTGTGCTGTCATTGGTACCCACAGCAGAGAGCTCACTGAGGCTGCACTTACTCTGAACTCATAGCCCCAGAGCTGTGCAGTGGGGCTGCTGCAAGCCAGCAGCTGGACTAGGGACCCAAGCACAAAATTGCGTATTTATACTTATGATGCTTCATCTGGTAAATCTCAAACTCTTGGTCCAGCCTGAGGATGGCTGATCCCACCTCCGCAGTGCCTCTGGTGTCTCCTGCAGCTGTGTACTGTCTGCAAGCAGGTGTCTCGGCGATCTCTAAGTCACTGGTGGAAATGCAGGCTCCTGGGCTGCAGGAGCTCCTGCTGCTGCCTGTGGCTGGGGCCCTGGGATCATTCACCCAAGGAGGGAAAATACGAAAAATTCAAGTGTTTGGGTCTTCAAACACTTTCTGGGAAGTGAGATGGGGGGGATCAATCTCTTATATTGGGTGCCTCCCTGGGGCTCAGAACCTCCTCTCCTCAGCCAGCCGGGCTCCTCGGAGGTGAAGGAGATTTCACCCCAGCCTCCCTCCTGGGGCACCTTCCGTTCACGCTTCAGCCTCTCCTGGGGCACCTTCCGTTCACGCTTCAGCTCCCACAGGAAGGAGGATCGATGCTTTCTGTGTCTCCCGGAGACAGACCGCGCATTCCTGCAGGACTATTGACAGCCTCGCCTCTCTCGTATCTTCCATACTTCATTTGTGAAAAGAACTGTAATTACCCTCGAGGAGTCATTGGAGAAAAGTGTAGAAATTGAAAAGGACTGGAAATGGCACCTCTCGCTGTGGAGAAAACACTTTCAATATTGAACGGTTCTCTTCACTGGGCCTGTGCATTCCCATTTTCCTTGGCCCTTAGCATTTCTGCCGCAAACTGTGGCAGCCTTTGTGCCCACCCTGACAATGGGCGTTTGACACGGAGGGCAGCGAGATTAATGAAAGACCAGAGTTTTCCATTTCTTCCTTCAGCCGCTAACTACTTTCTTTTCAACTCCTACTGCTAAATAGCTTGGACAATTAATAAAGCTTCGGTTGTGTTTCGTTTTTTTTCTCTTTTTTTCCTTTTCTTCCTACACAATTCTTTGTTTATGTTGCCCTAACCTGACCGTCCAGTGGCCTTGTTAAGTCATCCGAGATTTTGATCTTGCGAAGTGTGGAGAGTTCTGGGATTTGGGGAAGAAAAGGTCCCTGTTAGGGGGCAGTTATCTGAGGACAAGCTGCTGAAAGCTTTGTCCCACACCCTGAAAGGTGACCCGGGGCCAGGGCCAACCTCTGAACTCCCCGCCCAACTGTCTGGTCTGATGGAGCCTCTTGGCATTGAGGGTTTTGTGTCTTGGGAGCTGCGTTCGTTTCCTAGGGCTGCAGTGACAAATGACCTCAAACCTGGTGGTTCACAACAACAGAGATTTATTCTTCCACAGTTCTGGAGGCTGGAAGTCCCAGATCAAGGTTTTAGCAGGATTGGGTCCCTCTGGAAGCTCTCAGGGAGCATCCATTCCAGGTCTCTCGTTACTGCCCGCAGTCCTCGGGGTTTCTCGGCTTGTAGCTGCATCACTGGAACCTCTGCCCCCGTCGCCCCGTGACCTGCCCCTCTCTGCATCTCTGTGTCTTCTCCTTTTCCATCTCTTATAAAGATATTGTTGCTGGACGTAAGGCCCGCCCTCATCTAGAAGGATGATCATTATCTTAATTACATCTGCAAAGACCCTTATTCCAAATAAGTTCATGTTTGGAGGTTCCAGGTGGATGCATCTTTTGGGGCACGCAATTCAAACCATTACAGGACCCAGCACAACTCTTGTGCCCCTGGAACTCAGACCTTGGGCTGCTTCAAGCCGCTTTCTCTGCCTGGTGCCAGAGGCTGAAGACCATCCTGTGCCCACAGCAGCTCTCCTGGGGAAGCAGCAGAGCGATCACAACCGCCTCAGCAGTGCACTGGGGGTGGGTCCCCCCAGTTGCCTTCTCCCTGGCTGTCCGCCCTATGGAAAGTGAACCCTCAGATACCAGCGGGGCTTGAGGAAGCTGCTCGGGACCCCTCTCCCTCAACCCATTTCTTCTTCGTCTTGCCTCCCCAGTGCTGAACTCTCCAATTTAGGACATTGAATTCAACCCTGCGTTGGCCCCTCCCCTGGTTTCTGTCCTGGGACCTCTGTTTGCGCTCAGGCTGTGCTGGGCTCCCTCCCGTAGCCCTGGCTCCTGCTCCTGTCCTGGATGGCAATCAGCACTGAGCACACATTCCTCGTGTTTCTTCTGCGCCAGGCACCCAAGTCTCTAAGCACTTTATATACATTGCTCCATTTAATCTTCATAAGATTAGTGCCCTATGAGGAAGGTACTATTAGTGCCATCCCCATTTCAGAGATGAAGAAACTGAGGCACAGAAATACTTAGTAATTTGCGTAAGGCTGGGTTTCTCAAGCTCATCACTATTGGCATTTGGGGATGCTGATTCTCTGTCGTGGGGGCTGTGTGTGTACTGCGTGATGTTGAGCGGCATTCCTGGCCTCTGCCCGCTAGATGCCAGTAGCACCCCCACCGCCTCAACTGTAACAACGAAAAATGTCTCCAGAGATTGCCAAAGTCTCCTGGGGGGAAAATCACCCCCAGGTGAGAACTGCTGGGCTAACGTCATATGGTAGGGAGTGGCAAAACCAGGAGCAGAGCCCAGGAAGTCTGCACCTGGCCCTCTACTGCCCTGTAATGATGCCCCTTCTGGGCTCGAATCTGTGCTGTCACTGCAAGTCCAAAGTTAGGGTTAAAACTTTAGCCCCATGAAACCTAACGTCCATCTCGGCCTTTCACTGAGTGCCAAGCCAGGCTAAGCAGGCTGTGGGAGGAGGCCTGCACACGTCCTGGAACGTCACAGGGTCTCTCCAGCCCCGCGCAGCTCCTGGCCGTGGCTGTCCCTCCTTGCTGCCCGGCCAGGCTCAGCATTCGGGCCTGAACATCGCGGCTCCGCAGGCATGTGACCCTGGGTTCACAGGGTGCCCCAGGATTCTCCCTAGTCTCCCCTGCTCAGGACGGGGGCTTAGGGAACTCACCCCCAAAATGACTTCCCAGGGAAAGTGCAAGAATTCCGCCCTTTCTCCTTAAGAACATGAGAGGTTCCCACTTGTGCTGGAGGGTATGACCTTCAAGGTCACTTCCACTCAGGCTTTTGTTGATTTTAAAAACGGTGTTTTGGAGTCTGCAGAGAAGGATTAGAATTAAAATGCTGAGTTAATTGCCCCTGGTGGTCATGGCTACTGCCCTTGGCTTCTGGCCATCTCTTCTTCCACAAAGAAGAAAGGAAGGTATTAAACTAGTCGAGCCAGAGAGAGTTGTTGGTTCTGAATTCTCTCTCTTACACTCCCACACACACACACTTGCGTGCATAGTGATTGTGAAAAGCTCTGCATTTCTTTAACAAGAGTTCCTTTCTGCCTGAGTCCGCCATGAACGTGGAAGTCCCCCATCGTGTCATTCTCGAGGGAAACGCATCCGCTCTTTCTAAACATACAGGGGCTCCGAGGCGCTGGCTGCTTTTCATTGTCTGCTGTAATCGCTCGTTTTTTATTGGCACATAAAAGGGCTTCCTGTAAAACATATTAAAGCTTCCAATTCTGAATGAAAAGCACTCCATGTAAAATCTCGCCGTGAACAGGAGCTGGAGTCACCGTGGGCTGACGGCATCTCCCCCATGTGGAAGGGACAGAGCAGCCTGGAGCCAGCCAGGCACCAGCCCTCCAAGGATCGGGGGCTCAGGAATGCTCCCCGGGAGGGCCCAGCCTGGCCAGGGCCTCCAGGAATTGGGGCGTCGGCTCCTTCTCCTCCAGCTGAGCTCCGCGGTTGTGTTCAGACACGTCCTGAGGCGGATCCGAGGCCCCAGGCAAACACGATACATGGCTCCCAGAGGCCTGTTTTATTAGAAGATTCGGGAAAAAAATGTTATTATCTTCATGTGCAAACAAACATGGCACTATTAGAGAGCAGAATACAAAATGAGTGCATTTTTATGATTAAAATACAGGATTTCAGAGAAACTGCCTAGGAGAGCAATGCTCCCTTCGAGGAGGAGTCCTTTAGCGGAAGAGTGTAAGCAGCCACTCACACTCACATTGGGACCCAAGCCCCAAGTCGTCAGCATTCAGAATCCTTTATGATCTGGCTCCATCACAGGGTGAAAAAGTCCACCCGCCTAGAACATAAGCTCCCTGAATGCTGGCCCTATTTTTTCCCAGGTGAGAGAACTCAGGCTCAGAGGGGGCAGTGGATTCCCCCAGCATCACGCAGCATCAGAACTCAAGCCTGGAATTCCTGACTCACCCCATGCTGCCGATGGATGTCATTGCCCTCGCCGAGGCCTCCTGCCATGGGTCACCAGCCCTGGCTTCACCAGGCAGTGTCATGGTTGGGGCCACAGGAGCTAGGTGTAGCTTCCATTTCCCACCCGTATGAACATGGGCAATGATAGTGTTAGCCCACATTTATCAAGTGTTTACCATGGGCCAGGCACTCTTCCAAGAGCTTTGTGTGTGTTAATTTATTTGTTCTTGGTAACAGCCCTATGAGGGAGTTAACATTATCATGCCCATTTTACAGATAGAGCAACTGAGGCACAGAGTGGTTAAGCAATTTGCACGAGGTCACACAGCCAGGAAGTAGAGGAATTCAGGATCTGAACTCAGGCATCTTGCTGCAGAATAAACACACACCTGCACACTTTATTGTATCTACTTTTCTTTAGATCAGTGTTCTCAAAGACTAGTACCCAGACCACCAGCATCAGCATTACCTGGGAACAGGTGAGAAACGCACATTCTCAAGTCCACACCTGGGGCTCCTGAATCCGAAACCCTGGGGCTGGGGTGTAGGGGTCTGTGATTTAGAAAGCCTTCCAGGTGGTTCCGAATCACGCTAAAGTTTGAGAATTACTGCTGTAGAGGGTTAAGATGAAATAATGTTTATCAATTCTTAGCACAGCCTTCAACAAATGTTAGCTATTATCATGACCAGCTTTGTTTGATAAGAGTGAAAAAACTGTTGTGGGGAATATAAAAAAAACACCTGCCTCCTTGGTAAAGTGCCATAGAAAGCAACTTAAACTGGCAAAAAATTTTTTAAAAAAAGGAAAAAAAGTATTCAAGCAAGGAAGAGAGATATTGACAAAACCGCCGTGGCGCACCTGGCACCTGGCACCTGATCCGGTCCAACTGGATGCAGCCACCCGAAGGGCAGAGCCCATTTTCTGCTTTGAAGGATGCTGTTGCCTCCTCCATGAGCCCAATATGGTTTGGTTAATGTGCTGGCCAGCTGGTCCATGGGCTGGCTTCCGAGCTAGACCCAAACCCAGGCCCCGCTGGGCACCCCAATCACTGCCCACATGGCCTCCTGGCTCAGAAACAGGGATGCCACAGCCCCCGGCCTCCTGTGTCTGCTGGCGCCACCTGCCCCCTTGCCATGACGTGTCACCCTCGGTGGTGACGTGCCTTCCCCTGTCCGGGCCGGGTGTGTAATTGGCCTGGCATTACCCAGCAGTCTCCGGGGAATTGTTTCCGTCAGGAGTGGAACAAGCTTATCTGTTTAGCCTGAATTATGTCACCATGCGCTCCATGTAAATCTGACCGCCTTCCCGGAGCACGGAGCCTGGATGGATTTGTGCCTCATTCCGCCACCACAATTATTTCACAATTTCGAATCTTCACTGGCAACTTAATGCATAGGTTGCAGCGAGAAGCTGCATAAATCAGAACTTCAAACAAAGGCTCTCCAATCAGGCAAGGGGCTCCCGGTCGCAAAGAGAAGCTGGTGAGCTCCTTACTCAGGGCGGGGAGCTGGGCTTCCTGCCCCCACCCCACCCAGGCCACGACCCCAGCTTGGAGGGTCCGTCTGCATAGGGGCCTTTGCAGAGCTCTCCAGGCTAGTTTTTTCTCGTTGTCGTAGTGTTTTCGTTGATTTCCACCTTTATAAACAGGAGTGGAGAGTGATGGTGGCTTTACCACCTCTCTCCCTGCTTCTAGAGCCACGCTCCCTAATCTCTGCAGCCCCCAGAGCATCTGTCAATCTTCACGTGTTCACTGAGTGGAATCTGAGCTAGCGGGGCCCCTAGAAATCGTCTATTCCAGCATTTCTCAATGTCTGTTCCTCGAGGTCCCAGGGGCGCCTTGGGGGCAGCCATCAGTCGAGGGAGAGGCTCTGGGCTCCACCACGTGTCAATCAGAGCAGCTCCCTTTTGATTTATTTTATACTTTGGGGTTCTGTTTGAACAAAAGGGTTCAGCTGCTAAAAAGATGGGGAAACCTGAGGTCTAATGTAACCCCTTTGTTTTACAGAACGGGAACTGGAGCTTCCGAGAAAAGTGGCATTGCCGAGGAAAGTCGCTGTAGAGCATGCAGGTTAGAAACTCGAGGTCTGGAACAGGCCCCCACGTCCGCCTTCTCCCATTCACTAGCTAAGGCTACTTAAGCCCTCAGGCCTCAGTTTCCTCATCTATTGAATGGGAATAATAATAGATCTGTTCGGTCGATTACATGGGGTGATGTGTAAATTGCCGAGCCCAGCATGTGGCACATAGTAAGTCTGAATAAATCCATGTGTTAGCTAATACCATGAACTTGGGTCTGCTGGATGCTGACCGTGAGAACACATCTCAGAAACTATTTTGGGTAGAGTCTGTAAGGAAAGAAGAAACCGGCATGGCCTGAGCGCCTAATTCCCTCCAGTCTCTTATCATTTCATCTTCATAATCCGCCTGGGGGCTTCTCATCTGAATTTGCAGCGAAGGAAACTGCAGCCCCGAGTGGCAGACGGCCCTGGCAGCCTCCCCGATGGGATTCCACCCTCCTTCCACCAGACACTGGCTGTCCCGAGCCTTCTATATCATTTTAGCTAAAAGGATTCCGTTGGCACTCAGGCTGGGCTATTAGCAGGTTCTTTAAACCGTGTTAGCTGTTTTCCCTCAAGCGCATCTTATTAGCAGACTTTAGTCTCTACGCCGCCTTTGACTGTGTTTACTTTTATAGCATTCTACTCCTGCAGCCTGTTGTTCTGTTAGCGACCTTTTTTCCCCCTAGTTTTGTTTTGCTTCGGTTTTTCCCTCTCTGCATTTTTATAAGTGATGAAAGAGACTCATAAGGGCCTCCCATTGGAGAGGGAGCACACGGGATGTGTGGTGGATGGATGGTGGAGTTCTTTGCAAGCTTTAAGTCAGTAGACAAATGAAAGTTGTTCTTTCTCTGTCCATATGGCCGACGGACTGGGCATCCCTTTCTTTTTTTTTTTTTTTTGAGATTAGCCCTGAGCTAACTACTGCCAATCCTCCTCTTTTTCCTGAGGAAGACTCGCTCTGAGCTAACATCCATGCCCATTTACCTCCTACCACAGCATGGCTTGGCCAAACAGTGCCATGTCCGTGCCAAGGATCTGAACCAGCAAACCTCGGGCCGCCGAAGAAGAACGTGCACACTTAACTGCTGCGCCACCAGGCCAGCCCCTGGGCACCCCTTTCTTCATTCCATTGTTTAACTGATACTCATCAGCACCTGCAGGCAGGGAGGGTAGAGCGGTGGAGAGGGCAGACCTGGCCTCTGCCTCCGTGGAACTCGGAGTCAAGCGGAGAGGGCAGGTGAACTCGCCATGGGAAGACTGAGTGTTGCTGCCACAAGCAGGCAAGTCCTTGTTGTGGGAGCACCAGGCAGGGGCCCCATCCCAGCACCCAGCTCAAGGCATGGCCGGGAGGACGTCTCGGTGAAAAGACAGAAGGAGCATTTGTGAGAAAATAACAGCGGCATCGGCTTATCACTCCAGTCCTTCCCCTCGGGTCCAGCCACTGTCTGCTCACACCTATGGCGGCCCCAAGGAGGGTCTCCACCGCCAGGGGTACAGGGCAGCCCTCTGGGGTTGCACTGCTTGCCTTCAGGACAGTGTCTGGCTCCAGGCCATTCTGAGCCCCCAGCTTTCCTTGCCTGGAGTCCATCCGGGACCTGAGAGATCTCAGCTGGGTGGGGATGAGCAGATGAAATAAAACTCCTGCCCCTTTTAATCCATTCCGTCACACACGTGCGGATGTGTACAGGTACCTACTATACACCTACACACAGACTTGTGCCCACAGACAGGCGTGGGCATCCAGGCAGACATGCTCCCCTGCAGAGGTACATGGCAAGCATGCGCACACACACACACACGGAGCGTAGATTCCTCAAGTCACTGAAGCCTTGTTAAAAACCCACCGGTACCAGACACCATGCAAGGCACAGGGGTTAGCAGAGTTACAGAGAGCCACTCCCTGCCCTCACGGAGACAAAGAATAGACAAGTTAACATGCAAACAAATATACAATAACAAGTGGAAGGAAAATAACAAGACACTGGGAGAGAAAATGGCAGGGACTGTGTTCTTTAAGTTGGATAGGGAGATAAACAGCAGGGGAACATTTTTCCGGCATGGAGCACACAGGGAGAGGCCTGGATGGAGGAAAGAGCTCCATACGTTCAAGGAGTCTCAAGATGGAATCCGCGCTCATACGAACACAGACCGCACGTACCTACAGAGGAATCTCCACCCTGACGAGTGTGCGCACCGAGCACACACACCACACACACACACACACACACACAGAGGGGCACGGAGCACTCACACTCACTCTGAGGCACGTATACCTGTGTGGACGAGCACACACACACATGCACGTATAAACACGCACAGCCGCACGCGGAGCCACATGTGTCCGGACACGCCCAAAGACACGTTTGCCCGTATGCACACAGACCCGAGATGAGCCTATGCACACTCACCCTCCCCACGTGGCGAGCGCGCACACGTACACGGGATACGTGTAAGGAAGCAGCGGGCGCTCCAGAGCGTCCGAAAGCTCAGGGATTCCCGAGCCCCGGATCAGGAAGGTCAACGGCCCTGGAGCAGCTAATCCCTCATTCCATTCTCTGAACGTTTAGGGGCGTAATCCGCGGCCTCCGCCATTACCTCACAGCTTCGAAAGGATGCTGGGGGTGAGGACCCGCGGAGGGGATCCGGGTATTAGAGTCCTTGATATTGTTGAGCCGTCTCAGGACGGGGCTCCTCCTCGGGGCTGGATGCAGACGCTCATCTCAGGCTCCCGAGGGGGTTGGCTCCCTCATCCATTTCCTCTGCCTTTCTTTGGAGGTTAGTGTCCTACTGCCAAAGCTCCCCGGGACCCAGAGAGTGGCTTTTTCCAGTCGGGGAGGGTCTGGACATCCGTCTCCACTGCAGGGTGAGCAAGGGAGGGTCTGGGGACTCTGCTCTCTGGGGAGATGCGGCCCGGCTAAGGGGCCAAGAGATTTAGCCAAAGTTAATTAATCGATTAAAATAAACCTTAGCACAATCGAATGAGGCCCGTTTGGGAGCAGTGTGAGCTAAGCATCCGCTGAGCAGCCTGGAGGGAGAGTCGCCTAAGGTTTCTGATCCTCGGTTTGGTGATCTGCAACATGGGTCTGGTCATTGGACACCTTGGCTGCTGCCTCGGTGGGAAGCTTGGAAGACACATGAGATCGTGGACCTCCAGGATCTTTGCTGGACCTTCGAGGCCCCTCCATGACCCGAGCCTTCTCACTGTCCCCCCTAGTCTCATTGCTGGCCTCTCTCTCCCCCCAGCCCCCCACCTCTGTGGTCCAGTCACCCCAGACAGCTTGAAGTTCCACCAGTGCACCTGCTCTTTCCTGACGCTGCGTCTTCGCTTCTGCTGTTTTCTCCCCTAGAAATGCTCTTTCCTCCCGTTTCCTCAAAGAAAGTCTTCTGACTTATCAGGAACCCCCTGAGGTGTGGCCTCCTCCACAGAACCTGCCCTGATCCACCCACAGGGCACCAGACGGTTCCTCCTCTGCGATCCTATCCTCCCGCTCAGGCGCCTGGAAAAACATCTGCCCTTTGCTGCAACGGTGTCACCACATTCTCCTGCCCCATTGGGAACCCCGTAAGGACAGGGACCAGGTCTTGGCCATCTCCACATCCCCAGGTGTTCCATGACAGCCCAGATGCTGAAGGACGATAGAGTGCAATAAAAATGTGAGGTCAGGTCGATTTTAAGAAGACGACTTATTTTAAAAGCCAGATGCAGATTCCCCTTAGAGAAAGAACTGCCTTTGTTTAGGAAGGACCTTAAAGACCTTTCGGGAGTAAGAGGTGAAGCGCCTGCACTCTTTCTCATCTCAAGACATGGCTGGAATAAGCCGGAAAGAAAGAGGGGAAAAGGAGGTGAATTGCTCCACAAAACTCAGTGGGAGAATTTAGTTTCAGGAGCAGCTAGGGGAGAAGAAAGCTGGGGGCCCAGGAATGGGGAGAGGGTAAGACTGGGGAGAAAGGACGTATCAATACAGTGGGACGCTGGGGTTCCCAGGAGGGGTGCCCCAAGTCTGTCTGACTTTTAAGAGTGGACTTTCGATTCGTGTGCTGTGCTGGCCTGGATGTAACGCTCTCCATTCCCACCTCCCAAACTTCAGTAAAGTCGGCCACACACCAACGCCTTGTGGGTGGTGCTGAGAGGAAACCAAAGAAAGGGGCTGTGCTTGATGCCAGGAGGGAGGAGCCAGCAGTTCCTGGAGAGAGATGCCAGGGAGGACCAGAGTTCAGCAGGAAATTGGATGGAGAGGTGGCCGGAAAACCTGTCTCCACGAATTGGCAGGGAACCAGGAGCAGGAGCGTGGGTGGGATGCAGGTCGAGCCACCAGCCTGGAGGCCTTGGGGACCCTGGGCAGCTAAGAAGTCGATTAGGGTGATAATAGGAATCAGAGGTCTGAAGACGCCCTGTGGCCTGGGGAGTGGGAGGGAGATGGAAGAGGGAGAAGGGAGATTTCCTGAGGGCGGTGGGCCTGGATTAGCATTCAGAGAGAAGGACGATTTGGAGGGACACTGCAATGCACGAAGACCTGGAGGGGAGATTGGCTAAGCTGGGTCTGCAGATAATGGGGCTCATCAGGTGACAAGGGGGAGCCATGCCAGGGACCTGCAGATCCAGAGGAGGGGCAGCCTGCCAGGGCTGGGTCTACACCTGCCCCCTGGCCAGCGTGGGCTGAGACTCCGTTGAGGCAGCTCTGACCCGCGAGGCGGCCTCTGCTCAGCCTCTCTACCGCTGCCTCCCTCCCCAGGGCCCACACCTCGAGGAGGAGGCTGCAAACATGCCCATCACGCCTGCCCCTAGGGAGGCCGAGCAGAGTTCACTCGACTCAGCCATTTGGCACGTCTATTAAATTAGATTGAGCAATTACGCGTGGTTTGGAGGCACAGTGATGGAGCGAGAGGAAGGCATGTCAGGGAAGGGGAATGCAAATGCATCGCTCACGGTACACGGCTGATCCTTAGCTACACAGCCGGGATCCCCACCCGCCACAAAGCCCCTGCTCGCCACCACTGGGCCATCCCGCCTCCCTGACCCGGGAGCTCTGCAGGGCATCCTGGGTGGCTCAGGCCACGCTGGGGCGAGAACTCTCAGAAAAGGGAGAGTGGGAAGACATGAGCAACTGAGGGAGACAGCTGGAGGATTTGACGCTGGCTGATCAGAGAAGAAGGCGCAAGGAGTGGGCATAACATATGGAGCCGTTTAGGAGAAACTCCTCAGGGACCGCTTCCCACGAAAGGGAGGGGGAACGGCTCGTTCATTCATTCAACAAATATAACTGGGCACCTGTGAGGTGCCGGTTCTCAGCGTTTGTGGGAGAGGTCGGGAGAGCAATTAGGTTGGAATTGAAATGTGTGCACAAAGAGCAGAGACCTGAACCTGAATAGTGAACTTGGAGCCCCAAGTTCAGCTGCTCTTGTTCCCTCTTGATCAGGAGAGCAAGGAAGAATCCTTGCCTTGACAGGGAAGTGGGGACAGGGAGAGAAGCCAAAAGTGGAAGTGGGAAATCAACTTGGAGACGTCTGCAGCAGCCTGACGAATGAGCCTTCAGTGCCAACTCAGCAGAAGTCCCCGTGCCCGTGGCTGGCGCCAGCTACCTCTGCAGACAGTGATGGAGGCCTTTGCGCTCTAACCAGCTGGGTGAGACTGCGTGTGTGCTGAAGGTGGCAAGAGGAGATGACTGGGCGGGGGGGTGGGGGCGGGAGTAAGAGGAGAGGGTGGGAGCAAAGGTTCCTCTCAGGTGGCAGCAGCGAAATGAAGGCAGGGCTTGCGTGTGTTTGGGTGCCCAGTGTGCAGTGTCCAGGGAGAGCGCCAGGCTGCAGGTGAGGAGACCTGGCGTCTGCTTCCAGCTGTGCTGCTCCAGTGTTTTGGGGTGGGCCCAACGAGCAGCCAGAGGGAAGTCAGGGGGTTCAGCTCCTGGGCAGGGGTGGAAGCATCCAGAAAAGCTGGCGGAGATGCGAGGCAGGCACATTACACACGGCTGAGCACTCCTCTGGCACGATGAAGCTCTTGATCTCCATCCCATCTCAGCCAGGCCTGGTCAGGCCAGAGTCAGGGACCCGGTAAGCCAGCAGAAAGGGCCGAGGAAGGCCGGGCAGATGGGGGATGCGGTAAACCCCAAAAAACAGGGTGAAATGGATCTTTCTCCAAATGACGCTGTTTAGATGGCCTGTAGATGAGGCAGGAGCTCGCTCTGATGCTGGAAGAGGCTTGGGCCCATTTTCCTGAAATGATTTATTTGGATTGAGGAGGGTGTGGTGGTGACCTGGGGAGAAGGACCACGACTCATGGCTCCAGGAGAGGAGAGGAGGAGGAGAGAAAGAAAGGCCTTGGAGGGCCAGAACTGGAGTGGGGGGGCACTTTTCAGGGCAGCCCGCACTAAGGTTGTGGGGCCCTGGGCCCCTTTTGGGTCAAGGATTGAGGGCTGAGTTTGGCAGTTCTTGTTTAGACGTTAGAAAAACGGCCTCAGACACTCTACCCCCAGGTGGGTGGCAGAACCGTGAAGGTGGAAGGGATGGTGAAGAATTTGAAGAAAGACCACAATATGCTATCATTTATGCCCATTCAATTGGGAAGAACCAAGAAGTGTGATGGTGCCACGTGAGGAAGAGGATGTGGATCGACACGGCTTCAGACATTGCTAGAAGAAATACAGATTGGCACAACTCCCCTTGAAAACGGTTTGACCCTGTCTTGTAAATTTGAACAATTGAAATACCCTCTGCCGCAGCAATTCCACTTCTGGGTATATCGGCGCAGAAACCCTGGCCCCTGTGCCCCGGGAGACACACACACAGAGGCTCGGAGCAGCAGTATTCATAAAAGTGAACATGAAGACACGGAAATCTGGAAACTACCCAAGTGTCCAATGCTGGAAGAATGGCTCCATAAACTGCGGTAAAGCTCACGCTACAGAATGATACAGAGCAATGAAAAATGAATGAACTGCTGCTACACACAGCGACTCGGAGAAAACCTGGTAACATAACATAGGGTGAGAGAGCAGGTCTCGAAAGACGACATCCCACCGATGCCTTGTGCGTGAAGATCAGAAGGAAGGCAGAGCGCATGGGAGTTGTTTCAGTGTGCACCATGGGAAAGCTGAGGGAGGGGGCCAGAGAGGGAGGAATGGAAGGAGGGAGGGAGGAAAGAAAGGGGGGGGGGGCGGGGAGAGAGGGAAAGGGAGAGAGAGGGAAGAAAAGAAAGACAGTGGGAAGGAAGGATGGAAGGAAGGGAGGGAGGGAGGGAGGAAGAAAAAGGAGAGAAAGGAACTCATTGTGGCAATTATCTGAAAGGAGAGGGCAGGACCAGAGGATTAGGGAGCGGCAGACAGGGAGATGTAAGTTCTACGTTGTGGGTTGAGTGGTGGGTTCATGGTTGGTTGTTACATTATTAAACCAAAACTAAAAAATAACTCAATCAACAAAAGAGGGTCGTGACGAAACAGAGGGTGTCACAAACAAAAGTTTCTAATAGGATTCTGTGCTCTGAGGGACAAAAGAAGCGTGGAACCCCTTGGAGGTCCCTTTTAAGAGCTTCCTCCAGCCGTCCCAATGTCCCTTTTCTGCTGTGACCTCCCTCCTACCATCACCCCATCACTTCCTCTGGGCATCTCTCTGCGCTCAGCCTGGAGGGGCCACTGAGGAGCAGGGTCATGGACAGGGGACCCCTGGGAGGAGGGGCTGTCAGAGTCACTGCTGCATTCCTCGACCCCAGCATGGGGACCGCTGCTGGGCACTTGGCCAGAGCGGAGGAGAAATGGCTGCTTCTGGGTCTGACGTGGGTCCTTGCCCTCCTCATGCTCTTGGCAGCTTCCTGACCTCCCTTGCTGCACCCTTCTGCCCATGATGGGGTCGGGGGGAACTTACTGTCAAAGATCTGCAGGCTCAGAAGCCATAGAACGCCCCCTGCTCTCCTGGTTCCTGCCCCAGCCACGTCACTGGCTCCTCTTCTGTTCACTCATCCATTCAAATATATTTCCTGAGGTCCTACTGTGTGCCAGGCTCTGTCCTAGATGCTCAGAACACAGCAGTGAACAGAAGGAACATTCTTGCTCTGTGGCACTTGTCTTCCTGGTGGGAGGAGGACAAGCAGGGGGACACAGTAACAAGATAAATAAGAAAACGACCTCGGGTGGTATATAGGGAGTGACAAGTGTTGTGGGATGAGGGTAAACAGCAGGCTGCCGTTTAGAAGATGACGTTTGAGTAAAGATCTGAAAGAGGTGAGAGAGCAAGCTGTGGGGATATAGGAGGAGGAGCCTTCCAGGCAGCGGGGATGGCCAGTGCAAAGGCCCTGTGGTGGGCGTGCCTGGATGGAGGGGAACTGGGGAGAGGAGGAGGAGGTGATGTAAAGCGTAAGGCAGGGGACAGGTAAGGAGGCTAAGGTGACACCCCAGCAGGAATCAGTGGTGACCCGGGCCAGGCTGGTGATGGTGGAGGTGGTGAGAAGGGTTCAGGTTCTGGGTGCTCTTTGAAGGTGGAGCTGACAGGGTGACTGACAGATTGGATGTGAGGTGTGAACGAGGGGTCAATGATGACACCAGGTTTCTGTCCTGAGCCCCTGGAAGGATGGTGTTGCTATACACCGAGATGGCAAAGCTGTGGTGCCCCAAGTCTGGGAAGGAGGAAGAGTTCCGTTTTGGATGTGTTAAGGCGAGATGACTGGGATGTCCAAGTCCACAGTCAGTGGGCAGCAAAAGGGATAAGCATGGAGGGATCCTGGGGCTTCAGGAGAAACCAGGGATCGTTTGCTGGGCATCCTGATTTCTCAGTGCCCACGACAGAGCCTGACCCACAGGCAGCATTGAATGAGTGAATGAATGAATGCATGCACAAAGAACGAGAGTGTGTCAGCTTGCTGGTCTGCCCCGATGCCTACGTACGATCAAAGTGGAGGACGGAAGAAATGCGTGCCGTGACTACAAGCGCACTTTCCAAAGGGTCTTCTAGAGACAGTGGCCATCCCCCATTTGAGGTCTGCCACAGGGGACTGGCGCGCGGGTGGAAATTGACGAAAGGGACATCCGGGGCCGGAGGCAGAGGACAGTTGGGTTCAGGGTGACTGTGCTGACACCACACTCCCCTGCAGCTGCTCCTCGGCCTCAGGGAGGAGAGCGAGAGCTCTGCAGAGGCCTGGCTTCTGGGCAAAGACAGCGCCCCATTCCCCAGCGGTCTCCTGGGGTCGCCCTGCCCTCTCTTTCTGGTTTGGTCCAATCCACCAAGTTCTTTAAAGTCATGGAACCGTCTAATGAACCCTCCCCCGGAGTTGGGAGAGGAGGGGAGAGAATCGCCAGGGGCACAGGACCCCAGGCTCCACAGAGCACAGTTGGAGGATGGCGGTGTCCCCATTGTGGGTCAGGGACTGGTTGCATTCAGCGACACACATTCCCAGGATGTGCCCCGGAGGCTCTGAGTCCATAGGTCTTTACTAACGGGTAAGCCCTCGGCCTGGGGTTTCCAGGTTGCCACTCCTGTTCCCTGAGGTCTGGGATTTGCCCAATGGTTTCACCCTCTCCCAGCCTCAGTTTCCTCCTCCTGCAGAAATGTGAATTCTGCAAGTACCTTGTTTGTAAATGAGGATTCGTCAGGACAAAGCACGGAAAGCCGTGCCTGTTCTCTATTGTGACTATCACAAGGCTTCTCCAAGCGAGCCAGGTTTGGGGACACGTAGCTGGGAGGTCACCACCACCCTGAGGACACCATTGTCGCTGGATTTCATTGAGCATTTCCACCATCCACCCACTCTGTGTTCACGCACGTTCTGGGCAGCTGCGACCGTCTGCCTCTCTCCTCACCCTACCCTCCCGCGCTCCCTCCCCGCCTCTCACCTGCCCCCTCGCAGCTCCCACCCCCAGTCCTGGAGAGGGATGCGGCCTCTCTGCACAGCATCGCTTGCGAGACTAGCAGGTGCTATGGGGACAATGGACTTCAAGCAAGTCCCCCCCTTCCCGCAGCCTCTCACAGATTGGGGGCAGCTTCTGAAGATGCTGTTTTTGGCCCAGGCACCACCAGCCCAAACAAAAGCGTTTTCTATGGCTGCTGGGAAGGGGCAATTGTTTTCATTTAGCAAACGTTTGCTGCCAGCGCTAGTGTTTTCTCTTGGAAGCCAATGTTTGGTTGAGAAGACAATGCCAAGCTAAATATTTTCTCTGCATAAAAATCCCTTTAATTTTTTAATGATCTGGCAAACGTCCCCTTCCTCCCTCCCCTCGCCCTTCTGTTCCTCTCTTCCCCTCGCTCTGTCTCCGGCTGGGTCTCTGCGACACCCGTCTGGGCAGGAAAGGTTGGGTGGGTCACACAAATGTCTCCAGACCTATGGTTGTGGGCTCTGTGCAGGCACACGTCTGGTGCATGTGTTAACATCGTGTTTTTGGATGTATTATCTGGATACTTGAGGATGATGTAGACATGACTTTTCAGCCCTGCCCTACCCTAGTTCCACTCTAGCTGCTTACATTAGACCCTGGTTCAGAGAGGCCAGCCAGACAGTGACGAGGGGCCCCTACGCCTCCAGCCAGGGCCAGGGCGTCACACTAGTTCTCCATCACTCTAGGGTCAACCAGCCCCTCTTGCTTCCCGAGCACCCCTCAAGGAGGACGCCCTCATCTTATTCTCTGTGCCAAGGTCCGAGGATGCTCAGAGCTTTGGGCCCCCAAATTCCCTAGATCCAGGGAGATCTCCCTGCCCTGTGCTGCACTGTGCCTGCTTCCTGAGAGCATCAGGCCTTGGGGCTGGACCACTCACTCCCACCTCCATCATGGTGCCACCCTTCTGAAGCTGCCCCCCCATCACACTGCCTGGGGCCAGGCCTCCTCCCCACCCACTTTGGAGGTTAATGGATTCCTGGAAGACCTCCATGTGGACTTGACCCAGGTCTCCCTTTGGAAACTTGAATCTCCATGCCACCGCTTAGAGGGTGCAGCAAATCTGGGCGGGACTTGCAGAATGAACGGATAAGTGGATAAATCAATGAATGGATGGGTGGATGAGTTAGTGAATACGTGAATGAGTGACTGACTGTGTGAGACACCAAGTGAATAAAGGAACTCATCCCTGCATCTGTGCCCAAGGGGACGGTGTGCTCGCTGACATTGGAAGTGAGTCCGATAAATGGGAAATTGTGCGGAACGAGTCTCCACGGAGCGCTTCACTGGTAAAGGGCGATTGTGACTATTCCTGGTCAATGATGACAGCTCCACCGTCTGCAGGAGGAGCACCAGCTTTGGACCTGGGCTGTCCCTCTGGGCTGGATTCCCGGCTTTGTCATTTCTTGGCTTGTGACCTCAAGCAAGTTGCTTTACTTCTCTGAGCCTCGGTTTCCTCATCTGTAAAATGGCATGAATGGGTACCTATCTTCTGGGCTGTTTGGAGAACTGGGGGTGAACATAAGAGACTTGCTAATTGTTAATGCTGAGCTCCCTAAAGGAGGATGAGGTTTCAGGTCACTGGAAAAGATGACCTTTGGGGTAGCTGAACATCGCCTGGCAACACAGTGGGCAAAGGCCACCTTTGGGCTCCACAGGAACATCTCCCCTCTCTGTGGAAGGACATTGGGTACAAGGACCTCGGCAGGAACATGGACATCCCCAGAGGACACCGCCAGACTCCTCTGGCCTTCCCATCCCTGTCCTAGCTCGGGTGAATGGTTTTGCTTTCTTTTAAAAAATTAGTTCATAGACTTTATTTTTTGGAGAAGTTTTAGATCTACAGGAAATTGAACTGAAACTACTTAGAGTTCCCACAGTACTTCCCCCACTCTGCCCCATTTGTCCCTATTATTAACATCTTGTGTTCACGTGGTACATTTGTTACAATTGCTGAGCCAGTCTGGATACATTAGCGCTAACTGAAGTCCATAGTTTACATTAGGGCTCGCTCTCGGATTTGTAGCTCTGCAGGTTTTGACAAATGTGAAATGACACACGTCTACTCTGACAGTATCATACAGAATAGTTTCACCGCCTTAAAACCCCATGCTCCCTCCTTCTCTTCTCGAACCCCTGTCAACCGCTGATCTCGCCACTGTCTCTATAGTCCTGCCTTTTCCAGAATGTCATGTAGTTGAAGTCCTATAATATGCAGGCTTTTCAGATGGGCTTCTCTGACTCAGCAATATACATTGTAAGGTTCCTCCATGTCTTTTTGTGGCTTGACAGCTCATTTCTTTTTTTTTTTTTTTTTTTTAAATATTGGCACCTGAGCTAACATTGGTTGCCAATCCTTTTTTTTTTTTAAAGATTTTATTTTTTCCTTTTTCTCCCCAAAGCCCCCCAGTACATAGTTTTATATTCTTCGTTGTGGGTCCTTCTAGTTGTAGCATGTGGGACGCTGCCTCAGCGTGGTTTGACGAGCAGTGCCATGTCCGTGCCCAGGATTTGAACCAACGAAACACTGGGCTGCCTGCAGCGGAGCGCACAGACTTAACCACTCGGCCACGGGGCCAGCCCTGCCAATCCTTTTTTTTTCTTCTCCCCAAAGCCCCCCAGTACATAGTTGTATATTTTAGTTGTAGGTCCTTCCAGTTGTGGCATGTGGGACGCCGCCTCAGCATGGCTTGCTGAGCGGTGCCACGTCCATGCCCAGGATCCGAACCAGCGAAACCCCGGGCCGCTGAAGTGCAGCACACGAACTTAACCACTCGGCCACGGGGCCAGCCCCATCTCATTTCTTTTCATCACTGAATACTATTCTATTGTATGGGTGTGCCACAGTTTGTTTATCCGTTCACCTATTGAAGGACATCTTTGTTGCTTCCAGTTATTGGCAATTATGAATTAGGCTGCCACAAACTCGTGTGCAGGCTTTTGTGTGGATGTAAGTTTTCAACTTATTTGGGTAAATACCAAGGAGCAAGATGGTTGGACTGCATGGTCAGAGTGTGTTAGCTTTGTGAGAAACTCCCAGACTGTTTCCAAACTGTCCGTCCCATTTGCATCCCCACCAGCCATGGGTGAGACTTCCTGTCGCTCCACATCCCCAGCGCACTTGGTGTTGTCAGCGTGTTGGGTTTTGGTCAGTTTACGTGGTGCGTGAGTGGCATCTCATTCTTGTTTTACTTTGCATTTCCTGATCACAGAGGATGTGTAGCACCTTTTCCCATGCTTATTTGCCATTCGTATGTCTTCTCTGGTGAGCTCTTTTGCCCATTTTAAAATTATTTTTGTTTTCTTACTGTTGAGTTTTAAGGGTTCTTTGTATATTTGAGATATCAGTCCTTCAGCAGATATGTGTTTTGGAAATATTTCCTCCCAATCTCTGGTTTGTCTTTTCATTCTCTTAATGGTTCTGCTTTTTTTTCTTCCCCTGGTAAATGTTTGGCATCTCATAGCCCAGGCCAGGGTGGCTGGATTCAGGAAAAGTCCTTCTTGGTGTGAAAGAGGGGGCTTCCTAGGAAGCATCACTACTGAATAGCGGGGGCAGACCAGGGGGAATGTTTCCGGGGGCCGAGCATATTCATCGCCAAGGCCAACAACTGCTGTGACCCTGAGACCCGGCAATGATGTAGTCAGGACGCCACTGAGGAGGGACTTACCGGCTGTGGCCTTGGCAATGTTATGTAACCTATGTGCCTGTTTCCTCATCTATATGATAGACAGATAGCATCTGCCTCAAGGCTTGGAATAGGGCCTGGCACACAGTGAGCAATATATGAATGCGAGCTATTAGGGTAGACTGAATTACGGTCCCCAACTAGTTGCTCCCTCTCCTTGCAAGAGGACTATACAACCTCTCCCCATCGACTTTGGGCTTGGCCATGCGACTTGCTTTGACCAGTGGAATGTAGGTGGTGGGACAGTGTGCTCGTTCCCAGCTTTTAAGAGCATCTAACGCTTGTTCTCTTTCTCCCGCCTCCTGCTGAATATGAGAACAGCACATTCTGGGGAATGGTTGTTTCTTCAGCCCGGGACCTGGGACGAAAAGACACATGGAGCCCAGCCGAATCTGGCCAAGTGCAGGTGAGCTGCAGCCCTCGGGAACTGAGAACAAGAAATAAATGCTCATGAGTGTAAGCCACAAGACATGGGCGTTGCTGTTACTGCAGTGAAAGCTGACAAATGAAGCTATCATTACTGTCTTTATCCCCATTTTATAGATGAGGAAACTGAGGTTGCAAGACGTTAAGTTACCTGCTCGTGGTTACAGAGTAACTAAGGGGTGCAGATGGAGTTCAAACTCAGAATCATCCACTCATTCAACAATCAGTGGCAGGCATTGAAAAGAGAGAGAGGGCCCTGCTTTCATGGAGCTTAGATTCAAGTGGACAGAAATAGAGAAATACAAGTCAACTGGTAAATAAACAAGATTTCAGGCAGTCATAAGTGAAGGATATAAAATGGGGTGACATGATCATGACTGGGGAGAGGTGGGGGGCTGGCTTGGAAAGGATAGTCAGAGAAGATCCCCCAGGGCAGTAACATCTGCATAAAGATGCCAAGGATGAGAAGGAGCCAGCCGTGGAAGGAGACAGGAAAGGAGTGTGGCAAACAGAGGGAACAGTAGACGCAAAGGCCCAGGGGCCAGAACAGACATGGTATTACAGGATCAGAAAGGGGCCCATTGTGGTTGGAGGAAATGAGAGGCAGAGAGTGGGAGACAAGAGCGCAGAGGGAGGAAGGTAACATGTGGCTTTGTCATCTACGCTACATAAGGGGTCTGGAATTTATTCTGAACGCATGGAGGATTTTAAGCAGAGGAGAGATGTATCTGGATTTCTATTTCAGAATTATCATTATTTTGTCTGGAGAAGGATTTCAGGAGGGCTGCTGGAGAGATGGCTGTAGTGATGGACGGAAAGCGGGGCTGGGTCCCCGGGGTGGCCAGGGTGGAATAAAGCAAAGCAAACTGACGGGATATCCTTCAGAGGGAGAGACCACAAATTCACTGGAGCTTTGGAGATGAAAGAGAGATAAAGAGATGACTCAAGGATGACCTAGATGTGACCTTGGGTGGGGTGGTCCCAGCCTCCGAGGTGGGGAAAGCTGGAGTTGGGATGGGTGTGGGGAGAAGGCAAGAGTTCTGTGTCAGGCGCTCACCTTGAGAGACCTGTGAGCCCTCCGGGGGCTGTTAAGCAGGCAATAGGCTGTCCCAGGCTGGAGGCACAGGTGTGGGGATCACCGGTGCACAGGTATGATTTAAAGGGACAGGATGCAATCACCTAAGGAGTGAGGAAGAGGGCAGAGGGTTGAGTTCAGGGCACCGTGGCAGCTGGCAGTCAGTTGGAGTTAGAAGACCCAATAAAACAGTCTGAGAAGGAGCCTGCAGGTGCCTCTGTGCCATTCCAGGGGTGGACCCATTATTAAAGAAGATCTGTGACTCTAGAAGGCTGAGACTACATGGTACCATACGGTAGCCACCAGCCACATGTGGCAACTGAGCCCTCGAAATGTGGCCGGTCCACGTTGACGTGCGCTGTAATTATAAAACACACACCAGACTCCAAAGACTTAGTATGAAAAACACAATGGAGAATTTCTCATTAGTAATTTTATATTGATTACATGTTGCAATGATAATATTTCAGATATATTGGGTAAAATAAAAGTAGTGATAAAACCAATTTTACCTGTTTCTTTCTACTTTTAAAAATGTAGTGACTAGAAAATCTAAAATTACTCCGGGACTCACATTTGTGGTTCACACTGTATTGCTTTGGGACAGCAAGAGAAGGACCACAATAGAGTGTCACCCCCACATAATGATGTAACTGCTGAAGCACTACCCAGAGCTGTCCCCTAGGGTCCCTGGGGTTCCCCATCCAAGAAGAAGTGTCAAATTTCTCTGCAGAGACTCCCCTGACAAGTTCTCACTCCAGCCCATCCAGACCTGTTTTTGCCTAGAAACTGCATGCAGTTTCCATTAGAAAAAAAAATACACACAACATGAAACTAAAGAAAGGAGCAAAATTTCCCTAAAGCACTGCCAAGCAACTGTTCCATTTTCCACAACGCCCTGCAGTTTCTTTAAACACGAAGACGTTTGCCACATGGTCAATGAAATCATTTGGGAAAGTATCAAAAGACCATACGTGGCTTTGGGAAGTTTGGGAGCCGTGCGATTTCCCCGTTCCCCATAATGGTCTCGGAACTATGGACTGTTTTCCCACTCAGAGCTCCCCTGAGCGTGGTCCTTGAGATCACAGACCTGTGAATCCACAGCCCCGCCGGATCCTACCTCTGCCCCTGCCTCTGCAGGTCTGTGCGGGCCCTGGGGGCACCTTGGGGCTCTGAGCAATTATCATTTCTCCTTCATGAGGGTATTTGAACTTAGCAGGGTCAGGCAGTTGAGGGAAAGTGTCATCTGTCCCTGCCTGCCCACTGCCCAGATGGGGTAGCACCATGCCCTGGGCCCAGTAAACCAGGTGGACCCTCAGGAGAGCGAGACAAAGAACTTCGAGCTGCACAGAGCCCAAAGAGAGAGCCTGGAGACAGAGAGACAGAGAGAACAGCAAATGCAGAGCAAGGGGAAGGCCTTGGGTACCCAGGACAGGCAGGCCTGAAGGAAGCTCAGAGGAAGAGAGTGCATTCATTCAGTCATTTATTCATTCATTCATTCCGTTATGAATGAAGACATATGAAGACATAATTGAGTACGTTACAGGTGCTGAGCACTGTGCTAAGTGTGGGTACCATGATGGTGAGTGCAACAGATGTGGAGTCTGCCCTCATGGGCTTACAGACCATGGGAAGACATTAAACCACAAACATGTGAATGCGTTTGTAACAAAAACTGCAGGTGCTGTGAAGGACAGGAATATGACCCTGTAAAATCCCCACCAGACATTTGAGCTAAGTGAGGAGACCAGGAAAGTCTTCCTTGAGGAAATGACATTTGAGCCGAGACTTGAAGAGTAAGTGGGGGTTAAGTGCACAAAAGGGAAACTGAGTATGCTGAGCAGAGGAAATGGCATGTGCAAAGGTCCTGTGGCAGAGGCAGCAGAGTGAATTTCAGGAAAAGAGAGCAGTGTGGTTAGAGCAGAAAACAGCTAAGGAAATCTTGGTAGGAGATGAGTCTGGAGAGGAAGGCGGGGGCAGACCACATGGAGCCTCTTGGAGACTTCAGAGTCAGGTCAAGAAGTAGAGTTGAGACTGAAGCCAGGGGCTAGAAGAGCAGGAGACTTGTCCATTGCCAAGGAGAGCAGATGCATGGTGATACGTGGTGGCGGCAGCAATAGAGGATGGTACTGAACCATAAGTGGGTCGCACCTGGAGTCAACCAGATCTGGGTTCACACCCTTGAGATAATTTTTACTCTGTGTGGGTATCATGAAGATTAAATGGAATAATACTTGGGACGTGCATAGCAGACCAGTGGCATGTGAGTGAATGAACACATTATAAAGCTATTATTAGTCTCTTATTAATATTGTGGAGATGGGATGAGACACCGAAACAGGGAGTCCCACAGCAGACCTGGGCCTTAGGGACAGAAAGGCGTTGGCCCACGCAGGACCAGGCTTGGCGACAGGCAAGCAGGCGTCAGGGGCGGCGTCCGGGGCAGGGCACTGCCAGGCCTCCCCAGGTCCTGCCAGCACAGTCCAGGGACCACGGTTCCCATCTCTCCTCCCACCTACCAGCAGGCAGGCGGGCACTAGTGGTTGGGCTGTTGGCTGGTCCTTCCCATGAGGGAGGTGAACAGAGGGGGCATCCTGGGCCTCCGGCTGGTGTCTCCCTCTCTCTGACTCAGACCTCAGCTTTGTTGCTTGAGTTAAAGAAAGGAGACCCTTGTCCCCATGCGGCGCGCCTGCCGCCAGCTTCTGAGGTCTGCTCTGTGGAACGCAGCCCCCCTCGCTGGCGCCTTCTGGGCGGAGCCTTCAAGGCAGCCTGGGGTCAGCATCAAAGGGCCAGAGACTGGGGTGGGGGGGGGGACCCACAGGGTTTAGGGGATTTTAGGCTGCTCACAGATCCCAAACTTTGAATCTGCCTCTAAAAATAACTTTTTTCCATTTCAAAGGTTTGGGGTTGTTTTTTAAAGTGCTGCCTATGGTCTGAAGAAATCCAGACAAAAGCACTGGGGGATTTGGAAGGTAATTAATACACGCAATATTTAATTGGTTTTCTTAATTATAAAAATAACGTAGGCCCAACCCGGAAATTTGTAAAGCACAGAAAAAAAATTCTTTTAATTGCCCTAAACTCACTATCCACAGATACTCACTGTTAATAGTATTAATGTAGAATATATATTTTTTGAGCTCGTTACAATATATACCAGCCACTGCATTGAAGTTTTCATCCATGATCTCATTTTGTCCTCACAACCACCCTACGAGGTAGTACTATGATTATTCCGATTTCACAGATGAGGAAAGCGAAGCTTAGAGCAGCTACGAAGTTTGTTCAAAGTCATTCACACCAGGTGAGAAGCAGCAGCTGGAATCCAAACCCAGGCCTGTGTGACCCTGAGCCCACCCAGATGACCTGCACGCAGCCTCCTGCTTGGGTCACATCCTCAGATTCTTCCTTTCGATGCGGACATGTGCATGCAGACTCAGGTTTATACTCACACTGACCTATGACCCAGACTGTTTGGCAGCCCATCGTTTTCACTTTGCAACATATCATGTATATTTCCTCAATTCAACATACATTCTTCTGCAACACTATTTTTAACATCTGCAGAGTATCCTGCAGTTTAGACTAATATGGGTTGTCAAACATTAGTTCCAGCATCATCCGGGAACTTGTTGCAAATGCAAACTCTCAGGCCCCACCCCAGATCGATTGCATCAGATATTCTGTGGGTGGAGCCCAGGAATCTGTGTTTTAACGAGCCCTCCGGAGAGTCTGATGCAGCTAAAGGTTAAGAATGGCTCCTTTAGATGTCGTGTATTTTTCTGAACTAATCCCCCATAACTAGTCCATTTTGATTGTTTCCAGGTTTGGGCCATCAAAAAACAAGGCAAAATGAGCATCCTCATTTGTGCATATGTGAAGATCAAGAAAATGGTTTTAAAATAAAACAGGTGTTGAAACCCAATCCAAACAATGTAAATTAATGTGTTATTTTTAAAAAGGAAACTAAAGAAAAGCAAGAGAGGTTTTGGTCAGACCTAAGGAAGCACTTTCTTTTCTGACAGGACCACCTGGCAGGAGGGGTGTCTTTGGAGCACTTGAAGCCACCTGTGGGGACAGCTGAACGCAGTGGGCAGCCCGGGATGGCCCCCAGCACCGCTGATGAGCTGCAGGCCTTTGCTCACGGTTTCTGGGCTTTGGAGGATAATAGCTGAGATGTTTATTATTAAAGAGACAGCTGCTGTCTGGGCCCACCCAGCAGGGGGAGGGCAGAGGGGCTCCGGAGCTGCCGAGATGGATCTAGAGGGCAGGCCGGCCACTCGCCTCCCAGCTGGAGATTTCATTAAGCCGGGGGCCTGCTGAGCCCGCTCTGCCCCACGCCTCACAGCCGCCCGCCCTGCCAAGCTGCAAGGCTGTTAGTCTGAGGCTGAGCCCAGATCTCTGAAATAAACTCCAGGCTGTTACCCCAGGGCTCGAAAGACACCCTCCATCTGATGCCGAGCAGAGAGCTGTCGACAGGGCATCTTGTTGCCTGTTCTGGATCCCAGGCCATCGCTAAAGACTGCCAGTTCTCATTTCCTGGCCAGCCTGTCTGTTGGCAGAAAATCTTTCCTGGAACCTGATGGGCCCGAGGAATGCCTTAACAGAGAATTAAGAGAAGGCGTTTTAACTTTCTGGTGTACGTCAGTGTTCTTGCCTGTAAAATGGGAGTGACAACCCCAGTCCAATGAGAAGAGGGACTGAATGTGGGTTGTAAGCGGTAAGTCTTACATTTTAGCTGGATGTTTGATGTCCTTGCTGTGTTTTCGATTCTGGAAGCTTCTGCTGCCTCTGGCTAATTAGAAAAGCACAGGTCTTTGGGGACATATTGGCCTGAGTTCAAATCACAGCTCTTCCACTTAGGGGCTGCGTGACCGTGGGTGAGTCGCGTCTCCTTTCTGAGCTTCTGTTTCCCCATCAGTGAGACGGAGGTAATAATATTACTTCACCAGCTGGACGTGAGAACCGAGTGGGCCCGCAGGGGAGAGGGTGTCCACCATGGTGCCTGGCACACAGCAGGCTGCTCAGCCAATAGTACTTGAACTGGAGTCTCCATCCTTGACGGGGCGGGGCAGCAATCTGAGCTCTGACGTCACATACTTGCAAATCTGGGTCCTGGCGTTTCCGGTTTATGTGTAGCCTTGGGCACGTTACTTCACCTCTCTGTGCCTCAGTTTCCTCATCTGTAAAATGGGGAAAAGAGATCACCTGCTTTATAAGGCTCTTGAGAGAATAAAGTAAAATCATGTTCTTAAAATGTGAGTGATTGGGGGCCGGCCCAGTGGCATAGTAGTTGAGTTCATGCATTCTGCTTCAGTGGCCCAGGGTTCACAGGTTCGGATCCCGGATGCGGACCCACACACCGCTCATCAAGCGGTGCTATGGGGGGGGGGGTCCCACATATAAAATAGATGAAGATTGGCAACAGATGTTAGCTCAGGGCCAATCTTCCTCCAAAAATAAAAGGAAAAAAGTGAGTAATTATTAGGTATCATTACGACCGTTTTTTCAGATGTGGCAAAGCCCAGGTCTCTGTACCGTCAAACATCTGGAAATGTGTGAATGCCGGGAAAGTCGACCACTTTCCAGTTTTGGCTGGACCTTCAGTCGGCAGGTATCCACTGAGCAGCAGCTGTGGGGCAGGCCACTGAGTGGCCGGCCCATCAGTCCGTTGAGTTTGGGGTTTGTGGACGATTTTACACACAGCACAGAGGCCTCGGGACTGACACACCCGAGGGCAAAGGGGCCACTGTGAAGGTCAGAGGACGTGGACAGCCCTCGGCCCACTTCCCATGAGGAAGCCAGTTTCTTAGCGGGTGTGGAAGCTTCTCAGAACGGTGGCCGTCCCTCACAGCCCCTCTCCCACAACCTCCAGAAAAGCAAGACCTTAAGAAATTTCAGGTTCAAACGCAGCCCTCAAATTTGCCTGTAGGTTACTCAAAGGAGAAAAAGAATAGAAATCAATGAGAACCCCGTCTCCGGTTCTGAGGCACAGTCGCATCTTGTTTGAAACCTGAAGGGATCAATAAGAGATGCTTCTTCAGGGCCATTTTTTTAAGCTCGATACCATGGATGCAATTTGGTTGACAATTATGAACAATTCGTTGTCTCGTAGTCTCGCTCCCACTGCCAGCTGCCCGTTCGAGCAATCATGAGCTATTATCGAGGGGGCTGGCGCTGGCGAGGGGCTGGCTCCGACCACGCACTCACCAATGATGGCTCAGAAGTAAATGGAATTTGCCGATCAATTGAGTCATTGGGACGGAGAAGTTATGAACGCTCGGACGCAGAAGCCTGCTTCTTGAGTTTTCGGACCCATTAGCCAGGGTGTAGGGTCCCATTGATTAAATCATATGTCTCCCCAGCATGGGCGGTCACAGGGGCCAAGTGTCTAGGTTAGGACTTGCAAGAGTTCAGAAAAGCAAGTCCCCTTGCTGCCATCAAGCATGCAGAGGGTGAGGGGCCAGCCCGGTGGTACAGCGGTTAAGTGCGCACGTTCCACTTCGGCGGCCTGGGGTTCCCCAGTTCGGATCCCATGTGTGGACATGACACTGCTTGTCAAGCCATGCTGTAGTAGGCGTCCTACATATAAAGTAGAGGAAGATGGGCACGGATGTTAGCTCAGGGCTAGTCTTCCTCAGCAAAAAAGAGGAGGATTGGCAGCAGATGTTAGCTCAGGGCTAATCTTCCTCAAAAAAAAAGAATGCAGAGGGGTGACTGTCTTCACAACACAGATATCTGAGTTGGGTGGATAAAACTCTGTGGGGCGCCCCTGAGGGTTAGGTGCCCCAGAGACAGCCCTGATGTCTAGATGGGGAACGTTCCTCCAGGATTCTTGGCATGTGGCCTCTGTGCTGCAGGAGCCCACAGGAGCAGCCCTCGGCAGAGCAGCTGAGCGCTGGGGACCTCAACCCCTTCAGGGTCAGGGACTGCTTTGAGAAACTGGCGCAGGCTCTCCATCCTTTCTCTAGAAAATTGCTCAGATACCCCAAGGTTTATCTATCATTTTAGGGGGGCCTATGAAACCTGGGATAAGAATGTAAAGCCAAGGGTTTTGGAATCACATGCATCTGAATTCCTTCCCATTTGCAAGCCGCATGATCCTTCAGGAGTAACCTTAGTTCTCCACACTGCAGATTCCTCCCTGGAACGGGGACAGCAATAGTAGCGACCTAACAGAATGGCAGGATGACCCACGTGGAGCAGTAATCCCTTTGCGTCGCATGTGGTAAGCGCTTAATAAACATTAAACAGCATCACTGTTAACATGCGTAATACCTGTTAGCAGGAAATAGCTGTGAATCATGTCATCTGTCTATGCTGCATCTGTAAAAGGAGGGTATAACAGGACTTACCTCACAGACACATTTAAGAAAGTGTTACTAAAAATGATGTGTGGAGGGGGCGGGCCCAGTGGTACAACGGTTAAGTTCACACATTCCACTTTGGTGGCCCAGCGTTGGCCAGTTCAGATCCCGGGTGTCATCGTGTGTCAAGCCATGCTGTGGTGGGCCTCCCACATATGAAGTAGAGGAAGATGGGCATGGATGTTAGCTCAGGGCCAGTCTTCCTCAGCAAAAAAAGAGGAGGATTGGCGGCAGATATTAGCTCAGGGCTAATCTTCCCAAAAACAGTATTAATAATAATAAAAGGATGTGTGGGAAGCACGAAGCCCAGACCTGGCACATGGTAGGTGCCCATACATAGTAGCCATTTATTGTGATTATGGTTGTTCATATTTTTTAACTAGTGAATATTACTATTTCTTGGGCATTTCCCATCTGCCCAGAACTGGGCTGGGTCTGAGGGGGATTCTGACGCAGGCCTTGGCAGCAGGCTGGTCACAAAGATCGTGGTGTTCACGGACACCACAGACACCATGACTCTGGACAATGGGAGATGGGGAGGCCACAAAACAACCACATGACGCAAGTTGCCCCACCCCAACTCTGTAATGGCTATGCTGTGTGACCTTAGCCAAGCCTCTTGCCCTCTCTGGGCAGCACTTTCTCCAAAAGTGGTGGGAAATTGAACTTGATGATCTCCAAAGGCCTAGACTCTAGTTGGCTCAACCCATCTAGTTAATTGCTGGACAGATTTCCTGTAGCTGACGCCGGGTCTGGACAGGTGTGGCTTGATGCTGAGGGTGGACCAGGAGGAAGCTACAGCTTGGGCAGAGGTGAAGAACCCTCCTTTCTGTTGGAAGGACAGGGCTCACCGAATACAGGTGTTTCCTGAAACCTCCCGGCCATCGTGGGTCATCTCCTTCCATCACGTCTAGAAGCTGCCAGTTGGGACAAGCAGTTGGGTCCAGCAGGCCAGGCAGCCAAGGTCATCTCTCCATCCTTCCCAGCCTTACCTGAGCCCAGGAAGTGTGGGCGGCCTCATGCTGGATGCCTGGGCCGGGCGGTGGGAGGCCCAGCTGGTCCTCCCTCCCCCATTTGCTGAGAGATCTCTCTGGGCCTTCGTTTCTCCTCGTGTGGGTAAACAGCCTTGCCTCGCCTTATGCCTGCAGCAGGGCCTCTCCGTGCAGAGCAGGGACAGCGATGTGGCCACCAGCCAAGCCACTGTCCCCTCACCAGCCCTTTGAGCGAGTTGGCCCACCCCCAGTGTATCCTCATGGCCCTTACAGAGGAACTGTTGATGCCTGGGGGCAGAGGAGGCAGTCTTTCTCATCCTGGACCAGCCTCCTTCCCTTGACAACTTCTCTCCAGTTCCAAATTTCTGATGCCATCTCCCCACCTTTCTCTTCCACCTCCATGCCAGCCCCTGGGTCGATGTTCGTCTGGACCCTTTCCTGACATTGCCTCAGCTCCCACGCTGTTCCCGTTGACCAGCTCCTGGCTGAGTCTGTCCCTTCCTCTCACGACCCCCAGGTCCTTCCCTTGGCACTGTATTCATTCTTATTCACGGCCTGTCTTCCTAGGGGAAGTGGGAGTAAGAAGGACTGGGTGACTTCTAAAATCCTGGGTTGCCTTATTAGAGGCATACTATTTAGGAAAAGGGAGGTGACAGTCCTGTTCACAGCCCTGCCAGGCCACTCAGGTGTCGTATTCTTTCAGGGCCCCTGTTATCACTCCCAGAGAACTGGGTCCTTCCTTTAGGGCACACTTCCGTTTGTCATTACCCATTTATTCATGTGACTATTTGTTCACATCTGGCTTCCTCACCAGACTGCATGCTCCACAAGGCCAGGGGCCACGTGGACTGGTTTAGTTCAGCCTTCTATTTATAGGGGCTCCCCAAGTCCTGCCACATAGGAGGTACTCAATATCAATTTATTGAATGTATGAATGGATGAAGGATGCTTGGATGGATGGATGGAGAGGTTAAGAGGGAAAGCAAAGACTTTCCACAGCGCAGCCCCTTACAGATGTGAGTTTAAAGGCAGTTGGGGCGGGGGGTGCTGAGGTCAATGTTCTGTGCCTGTCTAGGAGGCACCCCATCTCTGGACCAGAACCCAGGTCTCCTCTCAGCTCACGGCACTGCCAGAGGAGCAGGCTGGACTTGGGGTCCTGGACAGGTCCCCACCCTTTTCCTCTGTCCTTCTTCCCATTGGATGGCAACCTCGTGCTCTTGCCTGCCTCGCCCCAAACCATCTTGCTTTCAGAAAGTGATCTGATCCTTCCAGGAGCACCTGAGACTTAACTGGATTCCATCCTTAGGGTTATTTGCGTTTTAACGACCAGGGGAAAAAACCCATATAAGTCCAAGGAGTGATGCAGATGCCGTGAGACAGCCAGCCCTTGGGTGGAGGCCCTTCCAGGTGCTGAGAGAGCAGCTCTGGGTAAGGCAGGCTTGGGCCCTGCTGCTCCACATCCTACTGGAAGGTTCCCCCACCACGCAGCTTCTCTTCCCACCCCCAACCCCTACATCTACTGTTCCAACGACGTTCTTTATTTCCAGAATAGGGCTGGGCTCTCGCAAGGGCAGGCGTCACCGCAGTCTTTCAGAACCCGGTCACAGGCTCTCCTTACCCCCTCTCCCCGGCCTAGGGTCCCTCTACCTGCCCAGGCCACCTGGCCTGGCTGGAAGCCCTGATTCTGCACCTGGAGATACAGCTTCTGCAGAAGTGGGCCTGGAGCAGCCAGGCTCCTTCGAAGCCAGAACTGGGTTTGCAGGCAACTCCCAGCAGCCCCCTCGCCCCCCCCCCCCCCCCGCCCCCGTAATTAGGCAGGCGCCGGAGGGGGGGGAGGGCGGTAAGAGCAGGTAGGAAGCACCAGAAAAACAGCCGCATGAAGTGCCCATTCTCGGTTCTCCGTTTCAGCAGTCTCCCAGAAGGCCCAAATGGCTATCAGCGACCCCAAAGAGGACCCTGGTGGGGAGAGGGGATCCAGGGAGATGGGTTGAGAGGAAAAGGGCCTTTTCCCAGCCTCCCCCCGGTGAGGAATTGCTTTCCCAATGAAAAGCAGGCCCACTTTAGCCTAAGTGGCTGGTCCGCGCAGCGCATTCATCTGGTATTCATGAGCTCGGCATTAACTCTAATGGCGAGGCGCACGGGCTCTGGCTGTGACGCCCAGCACGGCCCTGCCGCCCCCTTCCCGGCCGCGCTGTGATTTCCCATTAGTGAAATGAACGCAGAGGACGGTAGCCTGACTGCCAGGCACTGACACGCACATGCGTGCACGCCTGTCTGCACATGCAGACGCCGCGGTTTGGGGCCTGACCCAAGGCCTGGAAAGCCACCTCCAAACCGAGCTACATATCCTTGGGGATCTGCTGGGGAGCTGCCACATCACAGAACGCGAGAGGGCTCCAGAAGAAGAGCGCCGAGGGGAAGTCAAGACACCTGGTTCGAGTCCCAGCTAAGAGCTGAGATTGGCGGAGCGTTCCTCCACCTGCTGGCGCCGGGCCGTGCGCAGCATGCGCCTTAATCCTCGAATTCCCCCCACAAACGCTCAAGGAGATGTTATCGTCCAATTCTACAGGTTAGGAAACTGAGATCGAGGAACTTGCTTGACGTCCTGCAGCTAAGACCAAAGCTGGGACTCAGACCAGACGGGCCAGGGTCCAGCAGAAGCGGGCGCTGTCCCTGTGCTACTTACGAACCTCACGATCTTCTAGGAGCCTCCGTTTCCTCATCTACAAAAGGGAAGCGCACGCCCCTCCCACTTCCTGCGCAGGATTGTTACGAGGTTTCCGGGTTACATGCGCGCTCGTACCTACTGCTCCCTGGGATTTTTAAGCCTCTAGGTCCGTGTTAGATTCTAGACCCGAGGTTCGGGCTGGCTGAGACAGCAGAGAGCATTCTTCATATTCTCACCATGAAAATCCCACTCCCATCCCTTGAGTGATGTTCTTTTCCCTGTGAAAAGAGTGGATCTGTGGTGGAAGAGGTGCCCCCAGCTGGACTTGGCGATGCCCAGGAGGACTGAACGTAATGAATTTCCGAGAACTTTCACCAGGGCCTCCCGGACTCATGGCCTTGAGGGCAGAGGATAGAGCCAGTGAGAAGGGGTCTATGGCCTCTGACCCTTCGCCTTGGGCTCCTGGCCACAAAGAAAGCTTTGGAGCCATCCGTCCCTTCCAGCCTCTAACCACCTTTGTCTGGTTGACGGGCTCCCAGGTCCGTTCTCCTGGGGCCTAAACCGAAGGACATCTCCTTTGTTTGTTCCTGAGTCACAGACTACCAAGCAAGCATGCGTGGGCTTTCTGAACGAGGAACTGGACAGCCAGGAGGCTGACTCCTCTGCCTCCGAGGCCTGGACACAGGATGGCTGAAGCCACCGGGTCTAGGCTGACCTGGTAAGACTGAGGCAGCAGAACTCCCATTGCAAATGGCAACCTTCTCCTCCTATGCATGAACAACACCGCAGCCACCTGCGTGGGGGGTTGGAGGGGTGCCAAGCTTGCCAGTCTGTCATCTCCACATGGAAATGTCCCAGCTAGGGGGCACGGAGATTTGTGCGTTCTAAGTGAGAGAGGCTCTGAGAGACAGTCAGGGCATGAAGTTATTCTGCTGGACCCTTTGTCCCAGAACCGAAGAGGCCACCGGAGAGGCGAGTGCAGGGTCCTGGAGAAGGATGAGCTTGCTGGCAGCTCGTTTGGGTGAAGCTCCCTCACACCCCTCTTCTTCTGCCTAGGCCCCAGGGGCAAAGGAGCCAGGCGCCTCCTTCCCTCATTTTATCTGCAAGCCTGTTCTCATCGCTCTTCGTGAGAGATCCTGCCCCAAGCCCTCATCCTGCCACATCCAGATGTACGAGTCAGTGCACATTTATAAAGATGTGTGTGTATGCACATGTATATCTATGTATTTGTGTATGTGTGTGCATACATGAGCTTATTGATGTATGTGTACAACATATATAAGGATGTGTGCATGCCTGCAAGTGTTTAATGCAAGCACGAGCCCACGTGTTTGCACATATGTGTGCATTCTCCGCCCACCCTCCTCCCCCATCCTTTCCCTGGTGGGTGGGTGGGGCCTCCTCAACCCTGTACTTTCTTCTTTTTTTAAATAAAACCTTCTAATAATTAAAAAAAAAATCTTTATTGAGTTCATAATAGTTTACATCAATGTAACGTTTCCGTGGTACATTATTTCTTGACTGTCACCACATAGGTGCTCCCCTTCACCCCCTGTGCTCACCCCCACCCCCCTTCCCCTGGTAACTACTGCACCCATTTTCTTTGTCCATGTGTTTGTTTATATTCCACATATGAGTGAAGTCATCTGGCGTTTGTCTGTCTCAGTCCTTGACCCTGTTCATGCTTCTTCTCTCCTGAGTCCACACTCTCATGGGGGAACTCAGGATTGTTCACAGCTTCCTTCCTCTCCCCGTGGGGATAAAACTCCCAAATCTATGCCTCCAACCTCTGACCTCTTTTCCAAGCTCTTAAGACTCGTTTCAGTGGATGATGTGTGCACATCCCAAACCCATCAGTCCCAAATTGTCTTATCCCCTCTTCCCCAAATCAGATTTCTCTCCAGTGCTGACTCTGCCTGAGGCTGGCATTGCTGCCCTCCCAGCCTTGCCTCTCTCACGTCTCTTGTTGCAGAGGCCTGAGGCTCCCTGTGAAGCATCATCTTCTCTGTGTTCACCTCTGCCACCCTAGGCCGGGCCTGTCACCACACACCTGTCCGCTCACTAGCCCTGACTGGTCTCCTAGCATTCAGGCCTCTGGACCCAATGCACCCAGTTTGGGGAGAGCGGAGCCCATTTTAAAAGCTTGAGGTGCGGGGCTGGCCCCGTGGCCGAGTGGTTAAGTTCGCGTGCTCCGCTGCAGGCGGCCCAGTGTTTCGTTAGTTCGAATCCTGGGCGCGGACATGGCACTGCTCATCAGACCACGCTGAGGCAGCGTCCCACATGCCACAACTAGAAGAACCCACAAGGAAGAATACACAACTATGTACCGGGGGGCTTTGGGGAGAAAAAGAAAAAAAAAAAAAAAAAAAGACAAAAAAAAAAAAAGCTTGAGGTGAATCATAACATTACCCATTCTAAACTTCTCGCTGAGTTCCTGTGGACTTTGAGCCAGCTACACCTGGCCCCAAATCTCCCCTCTGATGCATGCTACCCGTGGGACCCTGGCCAGGTTACCAGACCTCTCTGAACCACACCATGGTTTTCACAGAGTTATGATGAAAACGGAGCAAGACAACATGTGAAAGTACCACAAAGTATCCTTTATGTAATAGATATTATATAAATATGTTATATATAGAGTATAAATCCATATAAGTATTGTATAAAATATGTATTTCTTAATTTCAGTTCCTTGGTTTAGGGGGAGAAGTAGTGTGTGTATGCATGAATTTGCAAATATGTGGGAAAATGAGAGTTGCATATAACTGCATCACAGAAGTGTTTTTATTTATCTATCTTGTTATTCATTCATTCACTCATTCAGCATCTCTTGACCCTATGATGTACCACATTTTGCTTCAAATGTATGGGAAGACCCAAGTTCTAGCCCTTAAGAATTTGGCATCACATAGAAACTTCCTCTCAAGTCATAAGCCCTGAGCAAAGTCCAGATTCATCTGTCAAATCCTAATTCCCTTGTTCAGTCAGAGTTCATGGGGTGTAATGTTTTCAGAGAGGCCTGGCTGGCCCCATCCCTCCGTCATGAAGGGACCCCCTCCCCTGGAGTTCTTTGCCCTGGAAATCACCAGGCCCCACGAGTCCGTTTGCAGCCTGGCAGGCTTGTCCTCTGTCCTGCTTTGCTCTATAGAGTGTGGGGCCCTGGTCAGTGCAGATAGTGGCCTGGGCAGAGGGGCTGAGGTGGAGAGGCCCCTGCCCACGGATCCTGGGAGAACCATGCTTGTCTTGGTGGGGGCAGGAGCTGGAGGTCGACAAAACTCCATCACACTGAAGTCTCTCCAATTCACTTTCAGGAAGGAGCTCCATTAACGCGAGTGTTTGGGGAAAAAAACAAAAACACTCATCACCATCTGAAATGTACATGCTATTTCCCATCTGGCATGCGGAATTGGATCGTCTCGGGAGTCTCGGGAAAATGCAGCAGATGGGCTGGGTTTGGAGCTCGTCTCCCCACAGGCAGTGGAGAGAAGAGGAAGAGACTTGGCACGGGAGCCGACCTGTGTGAGGGATGGTGGGCCCCGCTGGGCCCCCATCAGCTGGGGCCTGGAGGAACCCCACCCCCACCCCCCGCACACACTGTCAGATGCCTGCTGCAGCCAGAGCAGCTGTGTTGGCTGCCCCTGTGGCTTCTGGTCCATTCTGGGAAGCGGCGGCTCACGCTCGCAGTTTGCAAAAACTCTACTGCGATTCAGGCTGCAGAGGTGCCAGGCAAAGACTGGAGGGGATCAAACACTTGCTGGTGCTGCTTCCTGGCCATGCAGTTCAGGCCAGTCACTCCCCAAGGACCATAGCAGGTGCCTCCCAGAGTCACCAAGAGGCTCAGTGAGGTTACTGGGAGGCACCTAGCGCTGGGCCTGCACGTGTTGTTACTTGGTTTGGATGCCCTCAAGCAGAGGATTTGGGGATGCTCCAGAGAGGATGGGGGCATGACAGACCTCTGCTGGGGAGGAGGAGTCGCCCCCAAGCTTATGGCCTGCCAGGCCGAGGGAGGAGGTGTCCGGGGTCCCCACGCTGCGCCACGACAAAGGGGCGTGTGTGTCACGGACAACAGCGCATCCTGGGACTTCTGAGTGGAGTGGAGTCAGAAAGGGGAGGGGCCTGTGCAGCAGGCAAGAGGCTGGGACAGCTCCCAGAAGGTGGGAAGAGAGAAACTGGGAGGGAAAGAGCCAGGTGGAAAGCAAGACGCCTGGAGAGAAGGACTACGGGGGCTGGAGGGGGTGAACAATGCTCTGGAAATTCTCTGCTCGCAGAGTCCCTTCCAGAGAAGGGATGGCTCCCTCCTCCCTCTGACCCCCACAGGTGACTGCGGTCCTATCAGATGGCAGGATGCCACCAACACCTTCTCTGCAGGGACCTTCAGTCCCCCTCCCTGGGCACCCCGCCCCTCAACATCTAATTAAAAGGAGGAAAGTAATTAAGGAAGGGCATGTAACATTCCCTGTAACACTGAACTTAATGACGGCCCCCCGGCCCCTCCCCCACTTCTGATCCATAAATATGACACGAGAACAACTCGCTGCAACACCAAATTGTTTATTGCTTGCTAAGCTGGAAAGCACTTGAATTAACCTCCTGCATAAGCGGAGTTAGGAAAGATCCAGGCGTCTTTAAGTGGAAAGAGGACGTGAGGCAGAGTCCTTGTCAGGGAACCCAGGGGGTGGGGCCTCCCTGCCTCCCTCTCTCGTTCACACAAGCCTTTACTGAGTGCCCCTATGCCACTGACGGTTTGGTAGGGCTCAGGATCCACAGGAGAATGAAGCAACATCGCCCACCTCTGCAGTTTGAGACATGTTGTCCTCTGCAATTTTAAAAGTGGCCACTGTGACCCAGTGAGGGGAGGGCTTGCTGGGCTGGGAGAGGACTCTTCCGGGGCTGGGGGCTAAAATGAGATGCAAGACAGCGTCTGGGTCCTGGCTGGACCGTTGCTGCTCAACGAGCCTGTTACATACACAGGCTCTGTGGCAGCACAGAGATAAAGCAGACACCGCCTTCCACCAAGAGACCCTCAGAGTCGAGTTGAGAGACGGACTGGGACACAGCAGGAATGGCAGCATTAAGAGAGCCGCCGCTCAACTGAGATGTGTGCCAAGCGCAGGGAAAACACGGGGACGCGAACAGTTAACTTTGCCCGGAGGAGTTCTAGAAAGGATCACAAAGGAGCTGACATTGAAGTAGGGTTTTGAAGCATAACTAAGAATTCCCAAAGGAGAAGAGGGTGCAGGAAAACCTGGGTAGGAGGAAAATCTTGTGCAAAGGCTCAAAGGCATGAAAGGGCAGATGGCCTGTTTGGGCTGAAGTGGGGGGGGGGGGGGACAGGTGCGGGAGGGGAGGAAGCCGTGGAGATGATCTTAGAGAGGAGGATAATGCACAACCCTCGAAGGAGGATACGGGCTAGAGGTGGGGCTGCCTGGATTCAAAACCTGGTTCCAGCACTTCCTGGCTGTGTCCCGGTTTCCGCGTCAGCAGAGTGGAAAGAATAACAGTACCTACCTTGTAGGGTGTTCGTGTGGATTAAGAGAGTTAACACATGGAAAATGCCCAGCACATGGCAGCAATAAACGCCTCTGATTACGATCTACTTCTTATCGCCGCCGTTGGAGGGTTTCAGCAGAAGACCAGCCCCCTCTCTTTGCATGTTGCATTTTGGAAAGGTCCCTCCAACAGTGGTTTGGATCTGGTATGTCCCCAAACACCACTGTCCCAGAATCCCCCCAGGAAACTTGCTCAAATACATAGTCCCAGGCCTTCCCCAGAAGTACTGAGTCAAAGTCCCCCACAGAAGTGGTCACTGGGAATATTTTGGGATGATGCAAATCTAAAACTGGATTGTGGTCTTGTTGCGGGAACTGGTTTATTGTATGTAAATGACACCTCCATAAAGCCACGTGAAAAAGAATACCCCAGGTGATTCTGTAAGACAGCTCAGCCTTGGGGGCGAGGCAGGCTGGGGTGGGAAATCGGAGCCTGACTCTGCAGGGCTAGTGGGCTAGTGGGGGGAAGGGACAGAGATGGGGAGCAAATCCTGCACGTGGCTGGCTTGTGCCGTGCTCGCCTGAATTTGAGGCTGCTTCTCTGGGCTTAAACTGCTCTCTCATCTTTATCAAGGAAGCCATTGGATTTGGCTGAGGGCTCTCCCTCCTTAGGGCTCCCACAGCGCCAGCATCGGTCTGCCTGCCCTTACAGCACTGGGCCCTTCCAGGCCTGTCTCTGCAGGGGTCCTGAGAGCCCCTCAAGAGCAGGTACACAGGGGGCACAGACGAGGAGGTCACCCAGCACACAGTGAGTTCTCTGTGCACACAGCATCCCTGGCTGCCTCTGTGTTGGGGGTGGGGAGTGCTTCAGATCCCAGGTGGGAGCCCAAGGATCTGGCCCTACAAACGCCCTCCCAGGAGCAGATGCTGAACTTGGCCTTCAACTCCTGCTGCTCGGAAGCTGCTCCTGGCCAGCCACTTCCTCATTGCCTCCTGCTCCTCCTGACATCAGCCTTTATCTGTGTCTTTTCTCCTCCTCGAGGCTAGGAGCTGCTCAGAGGGGAGATTCCTCCTTTTTTATCCCCAAGTCCCCAGCTTTGTCCCCTCTGCTCTTCCCTGGTCACCACAGCTCCTCCCTGTCTTCCTCCAACTCTTGCCTGGGTTCCAAGAGCTCCTACTTTGGATGACCCCCAGTTTGTCCCTTTGTCCCCTCTGTGGGTCCTCAAGTTGTCATCTGTCCCCTCAAACTCTCCACATAGTCCCTTTGTGCTTTTCTGTGACCTCATGATCCCTACCTGCATCCCCTCTGTCACTGCTTGTGCCTCTACCATTCATCCCCAAGGATTCCGCCTGTGACCTCATGGCCGTCCCCGTGTCATCTCAGCCTTTCCCGGTCTCCCTGTGACAACGGGTCACCAATAACACTTGTTGGAAAAGAATAAATGGATGGATGAGGGAAGCAGCTGTGGGGGTATTCGGAACTAGCTTGAAGTGTGATTTGTATGGAAGTGTTTTCCCTTGAATTATCTGGAAAATTGTTTCTATTTTTTGCTCAAAAATGGTGTGTGTGCAGAAGCAGGCACAGTTGTCCACTCCCCACACAGCCTGTGGAATTCTTGTCCATACCTCTACCCTTCTGTCCCGGCCTCTGGCCACAGGCGCAAAAATCAGCAAGGTAGGAACTGTCTAGCTAAGGGCTCCTGGCTCCCTGGGGCACCCCCTACACACTGGCTCTCTCAGGAGGCACCCAGGAGAGGAGTGTGTGAAAAGCCATCCAGTGTCCCCTCCTAGCTGCTCTGTCATCAAAAGCCCAAGTCCCCTGACCCTGCGTGTAGGGCACCTGCTGCTCTTAGCAGGGAGCCGGTGGACCACGTCAGATTCCCTCCCATCCCTGAAGCACGGGCATCACAGTCTTGTTCTCTGTCCCCATCCCCTGGTTCCCATCTGTCCTCAAGCTGCTCTGAGTTTCTCTGAGCTTCCGTGGGCTTCTCTGAGAGCCTCTGAGCACCCTGGTGCTTGGAAGGGACTTGTGTGCATGCTTGAGAGCAAAGGACTGGGCTGGCTGAGTCCATAGAGTGAAATGAAGCCAAATCAGAGAAATGAGGCTGTGGCCACTGGCATCTGTCCCCGCCGGCTCGTTTACTCAACCCAACCAAACCCAGGTGGATCGGGAGCCTGGGATTAACTGATTGGCAGAACCCGGTGCCCCACTGCATGGTCCTCCTGGCGCCTCAGAGATAACACAGAGCTGGGTCTGGCTCCCGCAGCCGAGCCTCCTCCATCCCTGGTCCAGGGCTGCTGCCCAAGCCTCCTCTCCCTGTGGCCTTCCACAGCTGCACTCTTCTTTCCCCTGGAAAGCACGGTAACTTTCGGCAGCCAGGACACTGGGCCTTGGAGCCTCGAGACCCCAGCCCTCCCCCAGGCTTCCAAAGGCTCCCAGCTCTGGGTCACGGTGGAGAGGCGGGCGTTCTCTTTCTAAGTGGGGTCTCCTGAATTGTTTCTCAAGCCAGACGCTGGGAAGTTCCCCTGCGGATGAGAGGATCCTGGACTGAGATGCAGGCGGGGAGGGTGTCAGGTACATCACCAAGGTCAGGACCAAGAGGAAGTCCAGGTGGGTAGGGATGGGGGCTTGCTGGGGAGGAGGGAGCCTGGAGAAATGTCCAAACCTGGCAGCAGGTTTGGGGAGCAAGTCCTAGGGTTCTGTTCCCCCGAGGCTGCCAGCCAGGCTGCTGCATGAACACAGAGATCCCCTCACCCCACCCAGGAAACCCACAGCTTCCGTGGACGTGTTCCATGCAGTGGTCATGTATGGGGGGTAGAGGGATGGTTTGCTGCATCATTCCTCCCCATCCCACTCACACACATTCCAGGAAGGCCTGGGGTGAGCGTGCGTATGCATGCGTGTGTATGTGTAAACACGTTCCTACTGGAGGCTTGCCGGAGAAAGGCTTTTCTCCCGGGTTCCATTCAGGAGTCCACCATGTCCATCAGCAGGGACAGTTACCGCCAAGTACAATGTGCCCGGACCGTGCGCCGAGCACTACTCTAAGCACATCACATGTATTCACTCGTTTAATCCTCAACAACCCTGCCGGCCTGATACTATTATTATCCCCATTTTACAGACAGAAAACAGAGGCACAGAAAATTAGGTAAATTGCCCAGGAGTCCTCAGTTGGTAAGAGACAAGGCAGATGTGAAGCCAGCCTGCCTAGCTGCAGAGTTCTTGCTTTCACCAGGCAGGTGGATGCTAGTGGCTGTGTGTGTGTGTGTGTGTGTGTGTGTGTGTAATGTTCCTGTACTGGAGTGTTTGTGTGTAAAGCACAGCCCTGGGAGCCCTCTCATGCAGCCTGCCTTGCTCCATTCAATGGCATCTTGAGGAATTTGCCCCTTCTTCCCGGAGAGGAGGCTGTAGCTCTCCTCCGCCCAGGCTGCCCCTGCCTCTGATGGGCTCCCTGAGGCTGGTGCTCAGCCTCTCTGTGCCCTCCCTGCATGTGGACAAGGTGCCAGGAGGAAGAGCAGCAACAAAGCAAAGACACATCTGAAAGCTGAGGTGTGTGGGTGTGGGGGGGGGCTCGATTCCCCGCACCTGCTGCCGCTGGAATTTTGGCCACCCCCAGCTCCATTCTGGGCACAAACAGCAGTACTTCCCTGACGTTTGGCAGTTGCTGGAGGAAAATCTCCTCTCCCTGGACCAAGGCGGGATGGGGGCTGCATCATCGGGGATCTGCTGTACCACGACGTGGGGGCTGGGACAGTCCCAAACAGAGCCCAGGGCTGACAACATGGAGAGCTGGGGACTCAGTGCCCGCTCCCCTCTGGACCTGGGGCAGGGAGGCAGTATCTCTTCCCCACAGCCTGCAGTCCCCATCTCCCCCTGGGTCCCCCTCCCGAGTGTCACAGGCACGTGCTCCGCTCCACTCCCGGCCTGGCTGCCTGCCACCTTGCCAGTCTTGCGGGCAGAGAAGCGCCATACCTGCATGCGAGAGAGGCACAGGTGTGCCCGCGCCACTCACACAGTGTACCACCTGCTGGAATCTTGGCGGAGCGTGGGCTTGGGATGGGATCCACGGGAGAGACAGTCTGTGGCATAATTAAGAGGGAGCAAAACACAAAACAAAACAATGTTTTCCTTCCTCTCTCTTTTCTACCACTTGCCCTAATTATTTTCCCACTTTAAAATTCTACATCAACTTTAATTAAGCTGGCCTCGGGCAGGGAAGTCTGGCAAACTTGGAGAAGTTCACTTGTTTATTTTCTTATCACTCCGTGATTGGATTTTCGCGGCTCACTCTGTCTCTCTCCCTCTAAGGAGGGATGACGGCAGCCTCTCGCCCGCGGGGGGGACAGGTGCGCACGAGAACTGCTTGCCGCAGCCTCTGAGGGAGGCCCTTCTCCAGAAAAATCTGCCATTGGCCAACTCTAGCTTTGTCTCCCCTCCCCCTCCCACCCCTGCCTTTCGCTGCACTCTGCCAGGTCGGGATACGATAGAGGGGAGCCATTGTTGAGCAGCTGAGCGAGCACTGGACTTGGAGTCCAGAAACTTGGGTCAGAAGCTCAGTTTTGCCACTAATTTGTTGGGCACAGGTCATGCACACATTCATTCATTCATTCATTTGCTTAATGTCTCATCTATTCATTCATGCATTCATTTACTCTTTCATTCATTATCCATTTGTCCATTCATCCGCTCTCACTCCACACTGGGCCAGGAGGTTCATGCCTGCTTCTGCCCGCTCTCCCCCCCGCCCCCAGCAAGTCACTTGTGGGCAAGGTATTTGGCTCCTCTGAGCCCATTTCTTCATCCCTGCATCCCTGGGTTGTTACAAGGACAAAGAGATCACATGAATGCAAGTCAGTGTGGCTCCTGGCTCAGTGTGGTGGCATCATGTGGCATCTCTAAGATTACATCCATCATCAGACCTGGGCTCTGGGTCTTTGCTAGGAAGTCAAATGCCCGGACCATCTCCAGGGTCAAGGATGCTGGCTGAATTTCGTGATAAAGTGAAGGCTATGAGAGCGGGGGGCTCTGATGGAGCAAGGACACCTGGGTGGCTGACTGGGGAGCTCAGTGCATTGCTGGGGCTCCCTGGGCTGTACCACAGAGTAGGCTGGTGTCTGAGGCTCAGCCTGACACGTGGCTGAGGACAGGAGCCGCAGGCAGGTGTCTCCTCAGTCTGGTGGGGATGCGGTGTGTGAATGACAGTGAATGAATGAGTGAGTCACGAGCAAGGGGGTGATTGAGCAAAGGACTGAATACATGAACGAAGGAGTGGACAACCGAGGGAGTGAATAAAAGAGTAGAGGACTAAGTAAACGCATCAGTGAGTGAGTAGATGCATGTGAGTGAATGAATGAGTGAGGGAGTGAGCAGATAATCACACACAGAGTGAAGAAATGGTTGAATTAATGAATGTCCAGTGAACTGTTGAGTGATTGGATGAATCAATTAATTAGGGAATGACAGAATAAACGGACAAGTGGATGAATGGGTTAGGGACTTGAGTAAATGAAAAAATGAACGAGTGAATGACTGGGTGGAGGATCCTATGAACAAATGAATGTGATGAATGAACGACTGATTGCATCAATAAATTAATCGGGGAATGACTGCATGACTTGAATGAGTGAGGGAGGGACTCTGGTCCTCTCTCCTGGTTACTGGGGAAAGCCGACCTGCTGCCGGGACCCGGGGGCCCGGAGGTGATGGTTTCCTGGGGATAGTTTCCCCTCCGCCCCTCCCCGACGGCAGCAGAACCCCATCGGCTTGCAGACCATCAGGGGCTGTTCCATTATGTATAGATACAAACAGGGCTGCCGTGTACCATTTACTCCTCCACCAGAACTGCACCCGAGCTATTGAAACGCAGATGTCAGTACAATAACATATCTCTGGTGGCTTGTCTACCTGTCTCCCTCACTGCTGAGAAATAACTCGCAGCAGCGGGTTAAGCTGACAATAAACACAGGAATTGACTTCCGTGGGAATGAACTTGCTTGACTGTTGACAAAAATCTAAGGTGATGCAACCTTCGCTGGGCGTGTCGCTTGCTCCGGTGGCAGCTGGCAGCTGCAATGCTTTTTCCTTCTTGGGACAGGGATGAGGGACAAAGGCCCCAGGCAGATGAAAAGGTCTCTGTCCCTGGGCCCCGAGGCAGGTCGCAGTGTCCTGCCAAGAGCCGAGCTGAGGTTTGGCCTTTGTGGTTCGCTCGAACTTTGCTGTGGAGAGAATGCTGTTGAGTAAAGAGTGGGCTGGCGGCTGCCTCCTTCCAGTCCTGGTCCCCTCCAGGGTGAGATGGGGGCGAGACGGCCCCACCCCACCATTCTCACCAAGGCACCCGGAGAGCTGCATCGCCGCCACGTGCACGCCAGTTGTGGGACCCTTCGGGGAGTGGCCGGAGCCCCCAGCTTCAGCATCCAGTCACCGCCGGCAGGCTGCCCGCCGGGCAGCCTGAAGGGAGATGAAGGTAGGCAGGCTTCGGCAGAGAGAGGGCACTCGAGTCCTAGGAATCTGCACTCAGCAGCCACACGCGTGTGCTCGGTGGTTTCCCAGGGAAGCCGAGATCATGAATCTCGGTAACTCGAGCCCAGGGCCTCATCACTCACCGTGATTGTGGGGGGATTGAGAGCTGGAGTGGATCGGTCTAAACAAAACACACACACAAGGGGACTCGTCCAAATGAGCCCGCTTGGCCGCCGCTGGGGCCCCCGCCCGCCCTTGCAGAAGCCAGAGAGGGGATGGGGAGGGGGCCGGCAGCCTAGGGTTTCTCTCTACCCCGAGCCCCCACCCGCGAGCTGGGGGAGACATGAATCTTGCTGGCGGCGGCTTGGGCCAGCTCGGCCAGCGCGTTCAGGGATGCTAATGAAATGCGGGAGCACTCCTCCTCTCAGACAGCGGCCCTTTTATTTTGGAATGAAAAGCTGCATTAGTCTGAATGAGGTTTGGAGGCCTCGTAAATCCGGAGCTGGCTGCCTCGTGGGGGAGCCGCGGCCTGGCTGGTGGGTAGACTTGTTTACCAACAATTCGAAAAGCCAGGATTGGCGGCTCCCAGTCCCTGGAGATGCAGCTCGAGACGGTGCCAGCCCTGGTGCCTGCCAGTGGTGGGGCAGCCTGGAGAGGCGCATGACGATGACAGGCAGAGGGGAGCAGTTTTGTCCTCATGAGTTGGGTCTGGTGGAGCTCCCCACTTCGCTCTAGCCAAGGGCTCAAATCCTACTCTACTCTTAGCCCGTCTACAAACAGCCAGAAGCCACAGTGGGCGTCTAGCAGAGGTGCTGAGCCTGTCCCCTGCTCAACCCAGGCAGGATGGGACAAGGGTCAAGCCTGCAAGCTTAGGAGTCAGATGGGCCTGCATGCAGATCCTGGCTCCTCACAAACAGTGTGTGGCAAACAGTGACGACCAATGAGTATCAGAGGAAAGAAGGGAGGAAGGAAGGGAGGGAGGGAGGGACGGAGGGAGAGAGGAAGGGGGAAGGGGGAAGGTAGCAGCTGTGTGACTTTGGACCTCTTAACCTTGCCGAGGCTCAGAGTATCCGTCTGTAAGATGGCAGAATCACACGGATCCTAGCACAGCGGGCTGTGGAGAGGGTTGGAGGAAGTGATGCATGTAAGGTAGCGAGCACGCTGTCTGGAACATAGAAAACACGTAATGAATACTAGTGGCTGTTGTTACCATTGCTGTTGTTTTTGTTGTTGTAATGCGTTCCCCCCCCCCCCCCCCCCGCCTCCCCCAGACCGGGAGGCATCAGGCTGCTGTGGGTTTGGGAGGACCCCTGTGTTACAGAATGCTTTGCAGCTAGGTCCAGAATAGGGTCCAGTCCTGGGCTGAAGGCGGCTGGCTTCCCTCTGACCCCAGGGTTCCCGCTGGGCTGCCAGGCCCAGTGGCCGAGCCCCACAGCCTCTGCAGCTGGAGGCTGTTTCCCACCGCAGCCAACGTGGCAGCAGGGGACAGCCTCTCTCTGCAGCGCTGGCTAACTCCCGCCCACTCTGGGATGCGGCAGGAGAGGCCCAGCCTGCCTGCTTCCCTGGGGGCCGCGAGGGGGCCTCAGGTTCCCCCTCTGCCTTCACCCTAGGACCACTCTCTCTTTCACAGCTTTCTTGAGGGCTGCTCCTCCTCCTCCTGCTCCCCGCCCATCACCCGTCCCTCCCACTGGCCTTTCCCAGGGTTCTGGTCTGGGGTGCAGATCTGCCCATTTCCTGGAACCACACCTCTACCCTTCTGCTTCTTCAGCTTCCCTGCCAGGCCATTTGTCCCCTGCAGCCTGCCCCTCTCGTGACCAGAGGCTGCCTGCAGGGTAACCAAAACAGAATCAGCCTCCAGGCTCTTCCCCTGTCCCCAATCCCAGCCATCACTGGGCACTGTCGGTGATGCCTTTGAGCCCTGCATCCTTGGCCTTGAGTTCATGTGCTGCCAATTTCCTTTCCATTTCCCCATCAGGGCACTGGAATTTTCTTCCTTATAGAACAGCCGGGACTTTTTGGTTCCTTGGAACAACTAAACCAACTGTGGAAGCTTATAGGGGACGGGGATGGGGTGTCCAGTCTTGAAGGAACAGGCTCCCCAGCTTTATCCTGGAGGGTGGGGCCTTCGGCTCCCCTCTCCTGTGCTTCCTCCTTGCTGATGTCACTGGGGCCCGTTACTCTTTATCAAGAGGTGGCAGCTGCTGCTTCTCTGGCTCTGCATGTCCTTCCCTCTGGTCCCTTGGGCAACATTTTCCAGTGGCTGCTTGGGAAACCAGCCACTCCGGCTCAAGGATGAGGAAGGCCCAAGTCTGGCAAAGACAGCCAGCCAGCCGGTAACCTCCCGGTGCTGGTGGATCTTCGAGGACGGCCTCAAGACTGGCATACGTCTTTCCTTTCTCAGGAGGAGAGCCCTGGGAATCTTTCCTCCTCCCACAGCCAGGGTCGCGCCCACTTCAGGTGGGAGGGAGTTCCCTCCTAATTGGCAGGATTGGCCACACTGCAATACTCACATCCCCACACAATGCACAGTCCCCTATGCCGTGACAGGGAGGGAAAGAAAAGACCGGGAAATTAACAGGCTGGATAGAGCTCGACTCATAGTCTATTTGTAGGAAAATTAAAGATTTGCTTTTCAGATGTTGGGGGCCATGCTCTTACCAGACAGCTGGCAAATGGGAGAGATTGGGAATGATGGAATAGATCAAATTATTTAAATGAGAAAAATAAATTCACACACAGCCTAGCCGCTGGCCGGTGACAGATCCCTTTATTTATCTACTGTATCGGCACCGCTTTGTCTCTGTCAAAAAGGTCATTAAACTCGCCTAACTGCGTGATTCGCAGCCTCCTGCTCCAGACTCGCTCCACAGCCCTTCTCTTCCCTCGACACCCAGCGCCTCTTGAAAAAAAAATTTATTATTGCTAATAAACAAGGTGGTTTTTTCTTTTTAACCCTTTCTAACTTGCTCCCCACTGGCTTCTACTCCATCCCACGGAAAATTACAGTTTCTTTTTATTCTTTCTTAGGAGGAATGGAGAGAGGAGCCAGCTCCTCCCGCATAGTTGGAGAAGAGGGATGGGAAACACGCGGGTGCATCTCAGACGCCCCTTTGAATCTAAGGGTTTAGCCGTCTCCCCCCGAAGCCCCTCCAGTTGCAGTGCACGGCCAAGTCCTGCCTTCCACAGCAGAGGGCCTGGCCTGGGCTCCTTCCACCCCTACCAACCCCTGCAGCTCCCCTAGCCCAGCGTGGACAATTCTCTTCGAATTCTGTCTCCCCCGAGCCCCAGTCCCAACTCTGCTTCCAGGAGAGATGGGGTTAGGGAGGGAAACCGGCTCCCGCGGGTCAGTCTCCTCCCGCGGGTCAGTCTCCTCCCGCTGCCGTCCAGCCAGCGCCTGCCGCGCGGGAGCTGGAAGGCGAGACTCCGCAGACGGAGGGCTCCGGGTCCCCTCGCTCCAGGCGGGCGCGTCTCCTCCAGCTGGTCGGGCCGCTAGGCTGCCGCCGTCTCCCAGCGCGCGGTGCCAGCTCTCGTGCTCCACGCCTGGCTCCCAGGCTCCGTGCCCTCGCAGTTGAAGGGACTGGGGGTGGCAGGGCGGATGGGGACGTCTGGGAAGCGAGAAGAGTCCTCCTTCTCCGGGCGTCCCCCCAAACCGGGTCCAGGGGCCCCTTCCCCGCCCCCTGCGCAGGTGTGAGCGCGCGAGTGTACGCCTCGGCGGGTGTGAGTGTGAAGTGTGTGTGCGCGGGGGAGTGCGCGGAGGGAGCGCGGGCGGCGGGCGGCGCGGGAGGCGGGAGGCAGGGCGCGGGGGAGGGGGCTGGGAGGGAGAGTGTGCGCGCGTGCAACTCCACTCCGGGGCTTTGTGCGAGCCCGGGCGATAGCATCGGCGGCGGCTGGAGGAGGAGCGGCCGGAGACGCGTGCAGCCCGCCCGCCAGCGCCCCGCAGCCGGGGCAGGTGGGAGCCCGCGCGGGAGTCTAGCCGACGCGAGCCGGAGCCGAGTCCGAGCGGAGCCCGGGCGGAGCCCAGGAGCCTCACTAGCGGGCGGCCCGTGGGCGGCAGCCGGGCGGGGCGGGCGCCGGCGGGGCGGCCCCCCAGTAAGATGTGCGCGGCGCCGCGGGGCGCCCCCCACTCGCAGCGGCGCTCGGGAGCCGGGCAGCTGGGCCAGGCGGCGCCTTGGGGGCTGCTGCGCGCCCGCGCCTAGAGCTGCCGCCCCAGGGAGCCCGCCACGGCCGCGCCCCGGGCACGCTCGGCGGCGCCCAACGATGACCGCTCCCTGGCGGCGCCTCCGGAGTCTGGTTTGGGAATACTGGGCCGGGCTCCTCGTGTGCACCTTCTGGATCCCGGACTCACGCGGGATGCCCCACGTCATCCGGATCGGTAAGGGCTCCCCGGAGCCGGGGGTCTCCGTGCGCCCGGGCGGGGATGGGAATGGGGGGCCTCTGAACGCCATCCCAAGAGATTTTCCCAACCTCTCTGGGCTGCCGAGGCAGGGTGACCACCAGGAGCTCGTCCCAGTGAGGACAAAGTTCCAAAGCCGGGGTCACGGGCCTTACTTATTGGGGAGGAGGCAGCCGGGCGGCGGCGGGCGAGGGCGAGGGGCCCTTGGCGCGCTCCTGGGAGGCCAGACCTGGTGGAGTGTGGCGAAGCGTTCCAGCGCCAACCCGAGTCGCGGGAGCGTTTCCCGGCGACTGCCAGCACGACCGGCGGGAGACGGAGTTCTGGGACCCGGCTTCTCTGCGGAGCGGGAACCCTGGGGAAGGCGCCAACTTCTCTTTGCTCCTCGCTCCCCGCGGGGCCCCTCGCCCCCGCTTGGGGCATGGCTCCAGCGCCGCGGCGGGGACGCAGTGTACAGCTTCGCATGACGGGGGTAGCCTGTCTCCTCTCCCGCTGGCCGCCCATTCGGCCCCGTGGCGTGGGGCAGGGGAGGGGCAGCCCCCCGCTGTCGTTCCAGCTGTCCCTCTCGGCCGAGACCTCTCCCTCTCCTGGGGCAGCGCAGGGCGGGTTAGGGAGCGACGAAGCCCGCCCGATGCAGCGAGCGAAGGCGGCCAGAGGGATGCGAGTGTTTTTAAAGTTCGCCGAAATCCCTCCGCAGCTGGCGGCGGCTGGCTGGGCTGCGCGTGGCTTTCTGGGGCTCTGGCGTCTCCGCGTCTCTTCTCGCTGGAGACTCTTACTTGGGGCTTTAACTTTGTTGTGGCCGCCCCAGGCACCCTGTCGGCAGCGCTCTGGGCTGTGCGAGGGGCCGTGCGCGTCCCAGGCCTGCGACCGCCAGGGTTGGGCCCGGCCTGACTCTGCGGGAGCCACCGCCGCGCAGGCCCTGCGCCCGCCGCCAGGCCGGAGACCTGGGCCGCCTGGGTTCGCGAGGCGCCGCCACCAGCGTCTGGCACAAGGCGGGCAGAGCTCTGCTGAGCCAGGGCCACCTTCCTTCCCTGTGGTTCTTCTCCAGGCGCGGACCCTGGGCTGCGAGAGGCGTGAGGGGGTGCAGGGAACCAGGGCTTGGTTTCCATACTTGAGGTTTTCCTAGGAGGCGGTCAGGAATCGGGAGGCATCTGTCTCCTCCGTGGCTCTCTCCTGGATCCCAGACCCTTTTGAACTCGACATCTTGATGGGGGCAGAGCACAGTCCTCAGCTCTGCCCAAGCTAGGGTCTTTCAGCCCATGCTCAGGACTCTGGCAGGTGGACGCCCGGAGGCAATGGAGTCCAGGCATGGGACTCCAGGGACAGCCCTCACGGCCAGGCTTAACCCTTTGCAGCCCAGGCTGCTCGCGGCATGCCAAAATACCTTCTGTATCTGCGCCTTTGCCTGTCCCAGCGTCTAGTCCTACCATTCCAGGGGCAGGTGACCTCTGGGTAGTGGGCCAGCACTTCCTTTATTCCCTCCTTCCTTCCCTCTGTTTTTTGCGGGGCCTGCATGGTGAAGTACCCTTGGGGGAAAAGAGGGCGGGGGGACCCAAAAGGTCCTGTTCCCATGCCTTGCAGGTCCTCCTTCTGTGGTCCTTCCTCCGCCGGGATGGGATGGGCATGCTCCCAGCCTAGCCTCAGGGGTGGAGGTCTTTGGGGGCCCAGGAAGATAGGAACAGGTGAGGGGAGCCCCAAAAGGATGAGCTGAGGAGGGGCAGTGTGCTGTATCCTGACCTGCCCCCTCTTACTATGAGATTGTCTTGGACTGGGGGTGCTTCTCACTGCCTGGAGGGGAAGCGCCAAGCCTGCCTGCCCTTTCTTGGGTTCAGCATGTAATAATGCAATTAAGGATGGCAAAGCCCTCCTCTCTTCTAATCTTCTTCGTATTAAGCCCCAGGATTAATTAGCGTGTCGGCCCAGGCCATTTATATCTGAGAGCCCTGCCCCATTTGAGTCCCAGCCCACGGACCGGGGTGCTGTGCCGATGCCAAACGTGACCGCAGGAGCTATGCCAGCTTGGATGGAGTCTGGGAAGGCTCTGAGACCCCTGGGCTTCTCTGGAGCTCCTTAGGGAGCTGAACTTCTGTCCTTCTGAGTCTAGGCTGGAGCCTCCGCTGGAGTCAGGGGCTACAGTGGCCGTGGCACCCCGAAAGAGAGAGAAAGAGAGAGAGAGAGTCTCATGCTGAAACGCAAACACACCCACCGCCTTGGCTGGGCCTGATGCTGTCTCCCTTTTCCCACCCCTCGCCACCCCTGGGATCTCAGGACTCTAGCTGGGGCTGCAGAAATTGAGGCCCCAGAAATTGGGCTCCAGAGTGTGCTGGTTGCTTCTGGTTCCTGAGCCAGCTGCGCTTGGAGCCGAATCGAATCCTTCTCCAGTGGGCAGGCGTCATCGAGCACCAGCCCCGGAGAGCGTTTTCCTGCAGGTGCGCAAGGGGCTCTCTGGGCTGTGGAACAGCATACCCGCCCCCTCTCTTTGTGCCTCTTTTGGGGGCTGAAATTTCCTCTTAGACAGGGAGATGGATAGCTCAGCAGTGTGACAGAGTGTTCAAACAATCCGTCTTGAATAGATGAATTGCATTGCTCTGTCTTTTTGTAATTGTGTCTATCAGAGGGAGAGGTCAAGGCATTGATTGCCTGGATGGTTTGCAAGTAACAAAGGAGAGTAAGGCAGAGAGCGAGGGAGAGAGAGTAATTGGATTGTAGTCTGCGGGAAAAAAATGATCATTGATTATTTTCTATGAATATGTGGAAGATGTATTCTGCTTGTGATTATCAAGCATTGCTCGTTGAAGGTTCTCAAGGCATATTGTTCAGGATTTTATTATTACTGTTGTCATCGTTATTATTGTTCAGATGGATCCTGCTCTTAACTCATGGAAAGCAGTTTAACGCATGGGTCCTCTCAGCCAGATGGGCTTCAGTGACCTCATATGGGGACCTGGATTTCCTGGTTACGTGACTTAGAAGCTGAGGAGGAGGGGCCCTGGGCTGGGAGCCGGGGGCCTGGGTTTCTGCTCTGTCTTCCCCCCGCTGACCGGACTACCTTGGTCAAATCGTATTCTTCCCCCAACCTCGAGCCTCAGTTTCCCCATCTGTAAACTGTTGGGTTGGCCTTGAGGGTTAGGGATATTCTGTGGTTTCAAAGTTCCCTTCAGTGTGGACGGATGGGGATTGTCAGTGCCACTGTGGGTTTCATGGTTAGATCGTCCCTCGTGTTACATGCATGCTGTCGGATCGAGGGTCAGCCTGGAATTTGAAAAGGGAAGCAGACAGTGGTGGCAGCAGTTGGGGTGACTGGTGGGGACCTCTCGCCAGCCGGTGGGGAGGTTCAGAGCCAAATGACTGCGGAGACACAAAGCAGGTGTGTGTGCGTGTCGGGGTGGGAGGGACGGGCAGGCTCTGGACTCTGTGAGCATCTGCAGACAGAGCAGAAGGGAGCTGTGGGACCCTGAGCCTGGACTGGTGGGGGAGGGGGGCAGGGGCAACACCGTCTGTCCCAGGGGAGTGAAGTCCCCTCCCCCAGAGTCCCCAAACCAGCCCCATCTGTGTCTCCTCCGTCAGTTCACCCAAACGGGGTCCTGAACGTTTGTCTCCTGAGTTTGGGAGCCACTGTGTGTAAAACAATGAGAAATTTCTCGCAGTGACTGGTGATGTGCTGAAACATCGCGGCTGTGTAGGAGCAGACAGGAGCTGAATGAAGATCAATAGGGTTTTCCCCCCTGGAAGTAAATAGCTTCAGACAAGACCTGGGAGTGGCCCGAGGGGCCTTCGAAAGCATTAACTTGAGGAATTTCTGCCTCCACTTTCCAGCCCAGCTGCTCCTGTCAGCCTGGGCGTCCCCCCTTCTCCAGCGAGCGGGAGTTTAATTTCTTCTTGATGCCTGCCTCGCGCACTGCGCTAAGCAGTCTTTTGACGTCAGGATGATCTGGGGTTTTTAGAGCTGGTTTAGGCAGGGGGAGCCAGGCACCATGTCCCAACCAGGTCCTTCCAAGGTCACTTGCGTCCCCCTGCCTTGGGCATGACAGCTGACTTCGGAAGTGCAGCCCACTGTGCTAATTTGAGAGGGTTCTGAGGGGCAGCTCTTCATCACCCACCCCTTCAGGAAGGCAAGGCTGCTTGGCTGCCTGTAGGCTCCTTTATGGGGTCCCTGAGTCCCTGTGTTCCCATGGGCACTCTGTGTCCCCCTCCCAGGAAACAGAGCCCCTTGCGTGGGGGAGGATGCTCCGATGCCCCTGTGGGTGCCAGAACAGCCCCTCCTCTGGGGAGAGGTGCAAGGCCATATGCTGGGGAGGCTGCAGGCTGCTTGGGTGCTCTTTTAGGGGGAGACCTGGTTGTACTCAACACCTGGGACTGTTTCTGCTCGGCTGAGGCCAGGCTTCCTCCATCCTGTCACAGACAGCTGCCCCTGCCTCCTGCAGCTTCAGCCTGAGCCCCTCCTCGCTTGCCCAGGACCCTCCACGGGGAACAGAGAGAGCTGATGCTCCACTTGGCTGGGCAGCCACAGAGAGGAGCCGGGAGCTCCCCAGGCCCTGCCTGGCAACAGAGAGCACTGAAGCTCCGGGGGCGGGACCCTTCCTCCGGAGCCAGCCCCCAGCAGGCTCTGGCTTGTCCCCCTGAGGCTTTGTGGTGGGACGGGTGGGTCGAGGACCTGGTGCAGGCGGGCAATGGGTTTGTTGGCTGGACTAGCTGTTCTCCGAGGTGCTGATTCTCCAGCAGCAGCAGCAGGGGGCAGTGTGCTTGTGTCGAGGTGGCTGCCAGGCTCCTGCCTGGGACCCCACCTGGTCTGGAGCAAAATCAAAATAATTAAACAACATAACAACAGTACACCAGCCTCAATTTATTGAGCACCCGTTAGCTGCCTGCCCTGTGTGAATGCCTTCCACATAAGACTAGTGGTGTGGGTGAATAGTAAGTGCTCAATAAATGTAGCTGTTGCATTTTTGAAAATCTTATTTAGCCTTCACCACCCTGCAGGCATTATCCCCATTTTGCAGACGAAACTCAGCTTGGTGAAGTCACTTGCCCCGGATTGCACGGCCAGTGAGTGGTTAAGGCAGGATAAGGACTCCCATCAGCCTGACTCCAGATCCTGTGCTTTGAGCTGTCTGTGTAGACGGAAGATGGAAGGCAACGATTTTCACAGGTGTCAGTGCAGTGCCCCCACCGCCATGGTTCTGGGTGCTGAGCGGAGCATCCCTGGGCTGGGCTGTCTGACCTGCTATGGGGGATGGCTTGTGGGCTCTGCGACATTTAACCCACCCAGCGCTGGTTTTCAGAGTCAGACAGTCCTTGCCGATGAGCCGTGTGGCAGATATGCTTCCTCTAGAGGGAAGGGATGGATGGTCTTTCCCACCCCTTCTGCCAACGCCCATCCTTACATTGATGGCACCCCACCTTGTTGCGGCTTCTGGACTCTGCCCAAGTCTGTAATCCAAGCCTGAACTAAAGAATGGACTCTCCTTTGGGTGTGTCCAGTCCACCCACAGGAATCCCTCTGCTCTGGGGACTCCAGCCTACATGTCCCCCTGGCAGCCACCGGGCTGTCCTTGAAGACATCCTTGAGGACACTTTGGGGCCCTGTGTCTGTGTCTCCCTAGTGACCTGGCCAGAGAAGGTGCCCCAGAGCGTCTGCCTCACCTTGCCTGGTTCTGTTTCCTTTGTAATTGCCTCCAGAGTCCGCCCTACCTCCTGCTCTAGCCTGGCACTCCCGTCTCCCCAAAGCTCGCTTTCTCTTGTCGTGGTTCTTGCTTCCTGTGACCTTTGACCTTTATACCTTTGACCTTAGCTGCAGTTATGTTCGTGAGTGTGTCTAAGGCTTTCTCTAGTGACGTGTCTCATGCCTCTCCAGGTGGACAACTTGCTGCCCAAAGATGCCTAAGACCGCCTCTCCCCCATCACCACCAAGAGGCAGTATGAATTTTTTTTGGAGTCGAATAATATATTTCATTGATTGTAAGATGGATTCCCCACCACATTTTCACATCTCTAAAATCGGTCCTGTGTCTCATGTCACGTCTGAGTTTACTTGCAGAATGTTTTCTTTCTTGGCATCTCAAAATGTAATGGTGTATCTTGGGTTTGATGAAATGTGGTGGATCTGAGTTTGAGTGTGAGTCTAACATGTACTTGCTGTGTGACCTTGGGCAAGTCACTTCACTCTGGGCCTCTATTTCCCCATCTAGAGGGTAGAAATGTTAATATTCGGTTAAACCATATTCATCTGTTTTTGACCTATAAAAATTTCATGGGGTTGAACCTTATAGTATCATCTTCATAGGGTTAGTGTGAGGATTAAAGGAGATAAAGTACTATAGATAAAGCTCTTGCATGGTGCCCGATGCTTAATAAATGTTAGGAGAAAAAGGATTGCCCAAGGATGCGGCTGTGTTTCTGCCATCAGACTGTGAGCTCTGAGACTGTCTGCTTCTCTTGTACCCTCTGCCTTGTGCTCAGTACTCCATGCAACTCAATAGGTGGCATTTGCCCATTACGCACATACCCATGTGCCGCACTGTGGAATGGATGGATCCACCAGCCAGTGACAATTACCCACCGGGCAAGGGAGTGAGAGAGGTGCCCTCCCTGGGATGCTCCTGTATGTCAGCTCCTAGACTCCTCCTGGCCTGTTTTTTATCACACACCTGCAGCCCATGGCATGCTGGTTCTTTCCTACATTTCTACATTTGCAATGTTTTAATTGATGTGCATTTTGCCTGTATGCAGAGCTGGCAAGATCCTGGTTATGGGGTGCTCTTGAGGGATTGGTCCAGGAAGTCCCCATGAGCCCTTCTTAGTTGAGGAGTCCAGTCTTGCTTCCTGGGCAGGCCAGTGTGACCCAGAGAAGGTCTGTGGCTGGAGGCTGGGCCCTGGGGGATAGACACTGCTGGCTCTGCTGGGAGACACCGGGTAATGAGGCCACAGCAAAAGAGAGAGAGGAGAGAGTCCCCGTGGGGATCATACAGATCGGAGATAATGAGATGGAGTGAGATCCGGGGGGAGTGGCAGCTTCCACTCCAGATCCTTTGGTGCCATGCTGCATGGTGGTTAAGGAAGGCAGAGGGGAAGAAAGGAGTGAGAAGGAGCTGAGATTCCAGTTTGTCTGAAGAGGGTTCCAATCCATAGGAGACAATTAAGTCTTGCGCTATTAAGGGGACTAATGCGGATAGGCTGCCGATGGAAGGAGGTTTACAGAGTTCTCAAAACAACTGCAGGGATGAGCTCTTTAAATATGGGAACGAAGGAGACTTCTGCCAAGCCTTTCTGCATCTGCTTTGCAGAGCTGAAATATGCTATTCCAAAAGGCCTGCCCAATTGGGCGGAAAAGCAGGAGCAGGGAGCTGAGGACGTCCCAGGGCTCCAGGCATCACATTTCCTGTCGATGGTGAAGAATCACAGAATCCAGGCTGGAGAGAACCCCAGGGGTCATTCTAGGCCTCTGGTTCTCAAACATCAGCATAGAGCGCTTATTAAAATACAGATCGCTGGACCCCACCCCCAGGGCTTCTGATCCCGTGGGTCTGGAGGGAGGCCTGAGAATTTGCCTTTTTAACAGGTTCTCAGATAATGTTGATGCTGCTCATCTGGGACTACACTTAGAGAACCACTGTTCTAAGGCACTGGAGGACCCCTAGTGGGTGGGTATCTAGTCTCCGAATACCACCTGTAACAGGAACCTCACCACTTTCTGACCCTGCTTTGATCCTCATTGCAAATATTTTGGCCCACTCCAGTCTTTGTTGCAAAATTTCCCCTAAAATTTGTCTCCCTGCAGTTCTGGGAAAGACGATAGAACCTGGATGTTGAGAGTGTAAGTTCTAGAATCTGTCTGTGTTTACGCTGTCATTCCCTCCCTCCAACTATGTCACTTGGGGTATGTCACTCATCTTCTCTAAGCCTAGATTTCCTCACCTGTGCAATGGGGATAAGAATAGCTTTGACCTCCTGGGACCAGTGTGAGAATGAACATGCTTGGCACAAAGGAAGCTCTCAATACGTTGCAGCAGCCTAGCATTGTGGATAAGCTCACAGGTTCTAGAATCCAGCAGCCTGAGTTTGAAGGCTGCCTCCATCATTGCCCACCTGTGTGATCTTGGGCAAATTCTTCACTCTTAAAATAACAGTAATAATGATAGTAACTACCTCACGGGGTTTTTATATTAGTGCACATAAATTGTTTAGACCACAGCCATGGTAAGCACTCAATAAATGTTATCCGTTAGTCTTACTATTATGATCGTCCTGCTGACTGTTTCTGGTTTGGGTTTGCTCCCTGTCCCATAATGCAGCTGTATGGAGATATATCCAGATTAAAGATGCTCAAATCTTCCTGCACCATGTCAAGAGCTAACGACAGTACTGCTTATGTGTTGAAACCAATAAACACGTCACCTCCTCAGATCTCAGCTTTGGCATCTAGTTATACGACCCTAGATTATTTCAGCCTTCCCAGCAGCCATTTCACTCCGTTGATCTGTGCTGAGCTGGTGGTCTCCTGAGATCACGAGGTCTTTCCTACAGGCATTGCTGCAGATCTGGAACTTCTCTCATCCTCTCTCTGGCAGTTGATCTTTTGAGCCTAAAGGCAGGACCTGTCATTTATTCCTGGTAAATCCTATCATTGAAACTTCAGGCATTTATTCTTGCTCTCTGTTGCTGGACCACTGAAGCCTGTCTCGGGAGGTAGGCCTGAGTTTCAGCCTCTTCCCCTCGGCCTCTCTCCGGGGGTCTGTGGGAGGGTGAAGTGGTGATTAGCTTACAGTGTGGTTGGAGTAGGAAACCACTGCTCTGGACAACGAAGATTTTGTGGCTCCCTTTCTGTTGTTTTTTCTGCCATCTGAGCCTGGGATGAACATGGCTTCCCTCACTTCAGCTATGTCTGCCATCATCACATTAGGCAGCAAGTGACAAATGTCAGAGACTGTCAGCTTTATTCACTGGTCTTGGATCTGCTACCTTATGCTTTAACCAGCTTCAGAATCCCACTGGCTCCCTCACGCTTTCAGGCCCTTTGCAACCTGCCGTGGTTGGCATCTCCAGACTCATGCGCTGTCTCTCCTTGCTTCACACACGCTCTCTGCTCCCCTGTATGGAACATCCAAGTCCCCAGAAGGCACTGTCCCCTCCCTCACACTCTGGGCCTCTGCTCTTGCTATTCTTTCTGGCTAACTTCTAGTCATCCTTCAGGTCTCAGCAAATATGTCTTTTCCTCCAGGAAGCCCTCTTGACTCCTCTCTCCTTCTATGAGTCCCCAAGGCACTCTGTGCTTCCCTTGTTATCACACTTATTGTAATTCTTCATTACTGTAGAGATAAGCACTGTACAAGATGGACTGTCACTGGCTTATTCACCACTTTATCCAGTGCATCTAGTGCAATGCATGGCACATAGTAGGTGATTAATAGCTGTTTGTTGAATAAATGAATGCGTTGAAGAATATAGTCATTTGAGTATAAGTCCACCTAACCGCCCTGTCATTCAGTTCAACACTTTTTCCATTTTGTCAAGAGGGATTCCGTGAAAGACCTTGTTAGATTCTTCAGTGACGTCAACGTCTTAATGATGTCCATGGTATTCTTATGATACATCATTCAGCACCTTCTGTGCCAAGACCTTTGCCATGAAGTCTATTGGGCAGAGCTGGAGTATTTAGGGGAGTGAGCCCGTCTTTCCCAGGCCTAAGATTGGTCTTTACATCCGTTGTCTGGTCTGTGTCATGATGATTCCCCTCTTGAGAGAGACACAAGCTGTCTCCTTCAATAAGAGACTGAAGAAGAGACCATGATCCCCTTGCCTTTCCTGACCTCACCTGTCTCTCATTCCCACTTGCTTCTCAGCATCTCTGCTGCTCCCTCTGGGAGCTGAACCAAGGAAGAGAACTTCCGCTGCTCCGTCCTTCATAAGCTGGTCACTCAGGACACCTGCCAGGCGGAACCGTAGCTGTGCCGCTTGCACTGCTGTCAGTCATAGGTCAAGCCTCCTCTTTTCCTGTCTTCACTACATCACTGGATCCTGCTAGGATGTGCAGACAACGGGTCTACATGACAGCTTTGTGTAAAGCGAGGTGTTGACAGTTAGCCTGGAGATTCAAGCTGTATAGACAGTCAACCTGGGTCATTTAGCCCTGGGGACATAAACATTATCCACACCAGGGTCTGGGGAGTGTGAATGTGTGCATATGTGTGTGTTTGTGTACTTGTAAGAGACAACCAATTGGAGATTTGCTTCTTGAGCACAGGCTTCCCAAATTGGGGCTCAACAGCCATTCTTTATTTCAAGCCTGATGAGTGAATACAGTGACTTTCCTTTGGATCAGTGGGGAAACTGAGGTCTCAAGGAGTGGTTCCAATTTTCTGACTTTCTGGACTGATCTGTCTACAGTATTAGTGTCACTGAGAGTGAGGGTAGGATAGGTTTGCAGTGGAGCCGTGAGCTTCCCCTCTTGAACACTACAGGACCAGACCCTCTACTCTCTTTCTTCCCTCCCCAAGGAAACAGATGACACGTTATGAGCAGAAAGAGCCTGTTGCCTACATGGCCATTTTTCCTGCCCAGTTTAATAGAGGTGACAGCCGTCTATTTTACTTGTCTCGTAACATGGAATCAGTAAATAAAATATGGGTGAACTCCCAGGTTTAGCTGAATTATGGCTGGTCCATGGGGACTGAGGGGAGGGGAGGAGTTGAGCAGAGAGATTGAATCCCTGGCTTCTTGCGAGAGGAGTTGAGCCTGTGTCTTCCTCTGGATCCAGAGAATCTTTCTGTGCTGGAGGAGGCCAGGCAAGTTCACCCTGTTTGACAGTCTCTGAGTCCATGGAAGAACCAGAACACAAGTGGAAGCACCCCAAATCTTGGAGCTGCAGGAGTACAGTACCTGTCTCCACTCTTTTCTGTTACAGATTAGGATACTGAGGACCGAAAAGGGGAAATGTCTTGTGCTACATCCCTTGGTGAGCCTTGGGAAAAATCAGATGAAAACATGGGCTCTCTGACCCCCAGTCTATTAAGAAAATCCCATCCACTTTCCTGTTACACACGTGCACACACACACACATGCACACACACATAGACATGCACATGTTTGAAGCTTTGAATTTACAGTCTTAAGAGGAAGAAGGAGACTAGATTTTTCCAATGTAGCAAAACAGACCTGTAAAACCTTTTTTCACATTTATGGAGAAATACAAATCAGATTCATCTATGTTTATAAAAGGTCGTAGATAATGATACACCCTGTGGAGTCTGGCGGGAGGCAGAGATTAAGATTCACCCCAACCTCTGCGTTCAGCACCATGGAGAGCAGCCGGGCCCCCAGGGTAGCAAGTGGGCGCCGTCTGCACGCTGACTCTTCTAGGAGGGGTGATGTGGTTGTTGTAAGGTCTTGCTAAACAGGCATTCTTTTTCCCAATGCCATTCCTCTAGGACTCTGGTGTTCTTGCACCGAACTGAGGTGTTTAGCAGGTACACAGTAGGCTGGTGGGAAGTATTATTTGTGGTCAACCCAATCCAGAAATTCACGGTAAAAGAAAATGAAGCAAATGGATAGAATTTTCTCCTCCCCACCCCATATAAATTGTTCTTAAACCTTTGGTGCCTTGTACGGCTCGTCTGCTAGGGAGCAGTAGCAGATGACAAAACGAGTGAACATCCCATTGTCAAATATCACACCTGATACCAAGTGTCTTTGCTCAGCTTGTCAGCGTCATCTCTCACATTGCGTTTGGTAAGTAGGCTTGTGTTATGTATTTTTATCCTGCTAAATGCGATTTCTTAAAAGTATTTCCCTGAGTTGTGGAGCCCTGCATACCCATAATAGAGCCGTATTTTCTGCTAGTAAATAAAATTCCTCCTTGTTCAGGGGATGGGAACTAAATGTGTCACGGCTTTGTAGCATTCTCCAAAGAACCCTGGCTGTACCAGGTGCTCCACCACCTGGATGTGTCTGAGAAGCCTTGTGATTAAGCTGGGTGTTGACAATGTTCCTTTCCAGACAGGAAAGTCATGCCGTGAGTGACCTAAGCATGCCTCAGAGAAAGCGGGAGCTTTTGTCCTTCACTGGGGTACTGACAGTGGCTGGAACACTGGACTAGAAGCCAAAGGGGATAGGAGGCCAAGAGCGTTAGAATGACAGTCAGAGGAACTGACATTTGCCTCTGAATAAGGAGTGAGGTGTAGGTAAATGGGCTCCAAGGATTTAGGAGGCAAGATGGCACCTTGAAGTCATACAGCAGATAGAAAGATCTGGAACGGGCAGGGAGGAAGCGGGCTATGGTGTCTACAAAGTAGGGCTCCAGGGGCCCTGGCTTGAGACATCTCAGTAGGAGGGGGTTGGGGTGTTGGTTGCTTCTGCTTGGATTCGCAGAATCAGAAAAAATCTGCCTTGGAAATGTGGCTATTTTTATGCTGTTTGTAATTTAGTGTTTATTTCCTGTCTTTTTCACATGTACTCTGGGCTGACTCACTGATTCGCCAAACACTTATGGCGCGCCCACTCTGTGTACTGCAGTGTACACAGGCAGGGGATTGCAGAGGTCCTGGGGGAGGGAGCCACATCCCTGGACCTGGTGGCATCTGAATGGCCTCGTGGTAGGTCCCAGTAGGTGACCTGCAGTGACAGGCATGGTCCTTGAACATTCAGGTAGGCACAGTTCAGACCAGAGCCCTGCAGTTGGATCTTCCTCATTCTCCTGCATGCCGGGGAGGAGTAATGAGGCTCAGAGAGGATAAGGGACAAGCCAAAAGTCACACAGTAGAGGCAGCTGGGAAGCCACATCTCTTCCCTTTCACCCTTCCCTCTCACTGTCCTTTTTGTCCTGGCTCCTCCTAAATCATTCTGTCACTTACATTGTTCCAAGAGTTCTTTCCCTCCTGAGCTGTCCCACTGCATCCTCAAGCCCCACTCCAGGTTCACTGGCCAGTTCTCTGACTCTTGGCAGAACTGAACCTTAGCTTTTCTAGAAGGCGTGGGGGCATGTGTAAGTAGGAAAGGAGAAGCTGGGGGCGGGGGTTAGTGCCCAATGTTTAAGTCTCCCAAGGATACGATTGTGTCTCCTTGGTGAGAAAGTTCTTCCTTCTGGCTAACTCAGATCCCTCTTGCTGCCTTGTAAATCCCTCTCACCCATGGCGTGACACGGCCATTCGTGGAGTTTGGGAAGGAACTTCTAGACTGGAAGCCTGTGGCTTTGGAGACTTTTCTTTCTGGGACTGTAGCAAAGAGGCTCTCAGACGATAAACGGAAATGGCTACACTGTTTCTCACATGGGCCTGGACAGATTTATAATATTTTCTTTTTTAAAAAATTGGGATTTTTTTCATGGAGACAATGATTTATGAAATAATCAATTTCTTTATCTACCTAATACATTGGAGTGATCCGTCAGTGCAGACATCAATCTCCCCCAGAGGCTGGGCAGGGCAGACAGGCTTTCAGCCTGACTCACCTAGCAGAAGGCAGCTTTTTCTGTGCACTGCTTTGATGCCAGCGTCTGGTTCTGAGGCCTGTAGTAAGGAAGGTCTGGGGCTCCTGCATCCTCACTCTGAGCAAAAATGCTAATGCTTTCTCCTTACCTGTCTCAACCCCACCCAGAGAGGAGGAAAATATAGCAAGTGGTGTTCCCATTGGGCAGGTATGGAGACTAAGTGCCCGAGAGGATGCTCAAAGACCGGAACTTGGAGATGTGAAGGCGAGAGCGATCATCTCTGAATCTCTGAGTGCTGCAGCATAGAAGGGCGAGCAAACCTGGTCTTAGAGGTCCCAGAAGAGAGAACAGGGGCCAGAAGGGTGATGGTCCAAGAAGGCAGAATTTGGTTCAGCACCAGCTATTTCATAGTCAGTGCTATTTGAGGATTAACTAAGATATCTTGAGAGTAGTGAGCTTCCTGTTATGGGAGATATTCAAGACAAGATTGGCCAGGATGTTTCAAAGGGGCTCTGGATCCCTATCGCTATGAAATTCTAGGCATCCCCAACTGTGCAGCCAGAAATGCTATAAAAATCCAGGCTTTCTAAGTTCCCTAAAAGGCCAGCGCCTGCTCCGGGTTATACAAAGTCCATGAAGGCTGAGCTCAGCGTGGTGGGTGCGCGGAATACTCTTAAAGTCAGATTCCTCCCTGCATTTCTCTTCCAGCTGTTCGTCCCTTGGCAGTGCCCATGGGTCAGGAAGGAGACTGGTGGCTTCACCCAGGTCCGGGGAGGGCCTGTCAGCATTTTGGAGCACTACCATGCCAAATACACTGACGTGCCTGATGTCGCTTCCTTTGCACATCTCTCGATGTAGGTATGATTACCCATTTTTGTAGATGTAGTAACCGATGTCTAAAGGAGATGGACGGGGGCCGGCCCGGTGGCGCATCGGTTAAGTGCGTACGTTCCACTTCGGCGGCCCAGGGTTCACCGGTTCGGATCCCGGGTGCCAACATGGCACCGCTTATTAAGCCATGCTGTGGTAGGTGACCCACATACAAAGTAGAGGAAGATGGGCACGGATGTTAGCTCAGGGCCAGTCTTCCTCAGCAAAAAGAGAAGGATTGGCAGCGGATGTTAGCTCAGGGCTAATCTTCCTCAAAAAAAAAAAAAAGAAAAAGAAAAAGAAAGGAGATGGACTGTCCAAGGTCATCTAGCGGGTCAGGGGTGGAGTTTAGCCACTCATTCACACGTGCAGCTGTTCCCTCAGCGAGCCTGTACTGAGCACCTACTGTATGCCAGCCCTGTGCCAGGTGTTCAGGCTACAAGGGTGAGCAAGACAGACGTGATCCTTGTCCTCGTGGAGCTTGCAGTCTAGCAGGAAAGACGGACACCAAAGAGTCAGAACGAGCTCAAAGCGTGTTAGAGAGGGAAGTACAGGCTGCGGGGAACATCAGGAAAGGCTTCCCTGAGGAAGTGGCGTTTGGGCTGAGACCCGCGGGAGAAGAAAGGGACAGTAAGGTGAAGGCGATGGGGAGGAATGAGGAATGGGTTCTAGGGAGAGGGAATAGCACATGCAAATGCCCGAGGGGCAGGCAGTTAAGTTGAAACCATACAGGCTTTGCAGGTCAAACGTGGTCAAATATCAGCAATTTCATGTGTTTGAAACTAGTGTTTAAAAACTCAGGGAAGTCCAGTGCAAATGGAGTGAACAGAGAGGGATGTGAAAAATAAGGCCTGAGTAGTGGGCTTCATGGAAGGCTGTATAAGCCATGGTAAGGAGGCTGGACTTTATCCTAAGGGCACTGGGGAGCCATTGAGGACTTTATGAAGGGGAGCAACGTAACCAGACGTGTATCTTTGAAAAGCCGTCCCGGTGGCTATGTGATGTGATACATGGGTGAGAGTAGATGCTGGGGGGCCCACTAGGAAGCTGTTTATGTAGTCCAGGTGATAGAGGACTAGGGGATGTATAGACAGAATGGAAGCTTGGTTAGGGACCAGGTGTCTTAATTGCTGGTCCTGGACTTTCCCCAGAAGCCTGGCTGTCCCCTTTGCCCAGGTCTCAGAACTGGAGGCTAGGCTGTGACATGCATGAGTGACCCCTTCCTGGAGCCACGCGTCTGTTTTCCGAGTCCTCCATTGATGGAGGCCATGTCCCGCTGTCTGTGAGCGCAGCTGGGTCTCCAGCCCCATTTCACGGTTCCTGGTTTGACCAGAAAACCATGGGTGAGTTCATCTCCTGGCGCCTGAGGCGGAGAGCACTCCTTGGTGGCGGCTGCTCCCCCTGGAGCCTCCTCCAGCAGGCAGGCGGGGCCTGGATGTCTGGCTGCCCAGCCAGGCGTTCTGCAAGTCCCAGGTCCCTCTGACAACCTGGCGGCGAGGCCAGAGAAAGGGGCTCTGTCTGATCTTGGCTTTTCCCTTCCAAGTCTCCAAGCGGCCAGGGGCTTCCCTGTGGCTGAGCCGAAACCCCTTCTCCCATGGAGGTCGAGCCGCCCACCTTCTCGGCAGATGTCGTGGGAGGAGGGAGACCCAACCTGCGGACAGGACAGGTTCAGGGGTCACTGATGCCCAGGAGCATCAGGGCAGGAGGGGGCGAGAGTGACAGCCCCACATAGACCTGGCTGGGCTGTGCTTCCCTTGTGGTTTCAGTTTCCAGCACCCTGTGCTGACACAATCTCACTATATTCATAAAAATAAAAATGGCGATCCCTTGAAGGCTTACAACATGCAGACACTGTGCTAAGCATCTTCCAGACATTCAGTCACTTATGCAGCCCGTCTAAGAGGTGGGGACTTTCTCCCCACTTCAGAGATGAGGAAACTGAGAACCTGGGATATGGCACAGAGAAGGTATTCCATATATGTCAGCTGATGTCATCATTGTCGTTGTCATCATCATCATCATCATCATGATTGTTGTTATTTTAAACAACAGATGTGAAGACCCATCACAGTGCCTGGTGCATAGTAGGTACTCAGGAGTATTTGTTGAATCTGTTTATACAGATCTGGGGAGCAAGTGGGCTGACTGGGCTGTGTCTGGAAACCAGCTTGGGATAGTGCTCTTCCCAGCTCCCTGGATCTCTGAGCATCTCTTGCTCCATTCCCCTAGCCCGGGCCTTTCTTAGCCTGGTCCCTCGCCTTTTTCATGCACCTGGCCTGTCCCCCGCTCCTCTAGCCAGGGCACTTGGATTCTCTGGCCTCCTGGGTGAACTTTCCTGGCAGCTGCAAGGAATGCAGGGACAGCCTCCAGTGCCCCTATTCTTGGTGGGGGACATTTGCAAGGCCCCCATCTTTTAGGACTTCTCATTGTGAAGTCCTGCTGAATTTCTTCTTTCTTATACTTCATGCCTATTGTGAATCTCGCCTCCTCCAGGAAGCCCCCTCAGATGCACCCAGGCAGTGGGTCCTGACCTTCCCTGAGCCTCCTTAGCCCCATTTTCAGAACACTTCTCATCCGGGCAGAAATGATCTCCTTCCCCACTGCCCTGCCTCGTGACCCCAGAGCTCACAGCATTGAAGCTTGTCGACCTCTTGCATTTGCCTCAGACTGTTTTTTTTCTTATTATTAAAACACCACCACCACCACCATTCGATGCTTTATTTTCTTGAAGACAAACTCATTAGCCTATGATTCAAGGAATTCTCTTTCTAAACTCTATTTCTAGGCTCTGCCCCTCCCCGCCTTCCCCCCATCAATTTAATTTTAAGTTGAATTAGTTTTTTGAGTTGAGTTAGCCAACATTCAAACTTTGGGATGTTTTATATAAAATTTCAGATTTCCATCTTCTTTTCCCGTGTTCCCACACGCCACAGCCCCCACCTCTCCTTATAGTGCGTCCCCTGCACCGGTGCCGTTTACTGTCATGCATCTGCTGTTTTTCTTGCAGTAGAGCTAAGAGAGAAAAGTAAAATATTTTGTGTTACCTGTGTTTTTATTATCAGGAGTAAACGAAAGATAGACTAAGAGGGCCGTTTATTTCAAATGTTTTCCTCTCTCCAGTTCTGCATCCCTTAAGGTTTCCTGTTGGCTCCTGCAGGCCCTGAGTCCCTGCCCCCACGTGGACCAGGAGCTTCACAAAGGCAAGGACTTTATCTCATTCCTGTTTCTCATGATAATGACAGCTGTTGTTCCTTCAGCCCTTTTCTGATCTCCTTTAACCCTGATAGCCACCCTAGGTGGGTGCACTTCTTGTCACTTTCCAGATGAAGATCTGAGCCCCGGCCAGGTGAAGCCACACCTTCCATGAGTGATGGTGTCACCAAGATTTGAACGCCAGTCTGCCTGGTTCCAACTTGGTTTCCATGTGAATTTCTAGCAGCTGCCCCAAGCGAGGCTTACAGTAGGCAATTAATAAGTGCCCGACGCATCAAATTGAATTCCAGAGTCGCAGATGGTTGGAGTTCTAGGAAACCTCCACCCCACAATTGACAATGGCTCGTTTAGGGTGCTCCTGGTTCTTCCTTCCTTCTTTTGGTGGCTGGCTGCCTCCGAGCTGGTCTGTGCATCTCTAGGGCGGCATTACCCAGAGTTAAGTTAACATGCGCCGGGCAGAAAATCCGCCGTGAGTCCCTTCGCATTACCATGTCTTTGAGGTGCCAGGACATGGTGCGGGCATCAGAGCTCTGCAGGAGCATTTTAACAACCTCTGTCCTTGTTCGCTCCCTGCAGGCCTTGCAGTGGCCGCAGGCCCATCACTCCGACACAGTCCCAGCAACTAATTGGGCCTGGATAATAGGCCACACAGACACATGCCCTTCCCCACCCCCCCGGGCTCTGAGGGGGGCCTGTAAAGTAGCAGGCTCTGCAAAGCCACTACTTCTGCTTGGTGGGGATTGTGGGAGAATGGAGAGGAGTGGGGAGAGGCTGTGCCCTGACCCCAGGCAGGCATGGGGCACTGGGCACCCTCCCCTTGGCCAGGTTACAGAAGAGGTCACCTACAGGGAGAGTGTGGACTATCTGGTGTCAGGAGTGATGAGGTGGCTGCAGAAGGAAGATTCAGCAAAGAACGAAGTGCCTCCTCCCTGCCTAGAACAGTCTCTGTAAGTCCTGCCTCGCTCAGATCCTGAGATCTCATTATCCTGCGGGCCCCTTGGAGCCAGGTGGCCATGGGAAGCTTCAGGTTAGTTTGGGAAATGTTTTCTTTGCAGAACCTCCAGCTGTCTGTGCAAGTGGATTAAGTTCTGGACCAAATGGGGGCTCTTACGTTCTTGGTATTTGGGGCTGGCTTTGCCTTCCTGCCTGCTGGGACGTGTTTTGGGGATGTGGCTTATCCCCCGAATCCAGACTCGGGGATCCTGAGACTCCACATGCTTCTGGTTTGAGATTCTAGACATCTGGCCGTTCTGGGCCTGGAAGCGGGTCCCTTCCCAGGGAGAGAGTACCTTAGGTTGGTGGTGTTGGATGTCGTAGCAGGCATGAGGCATGAGTGACATCCCCTGGGAGGGTGCAGAGGCCTCCTGGGTGCACAGTTTAGGGCCACTTCCCTGGGCTGAGCTCAGACCTGCCCGGCTCTGGGAACTGAAAGGTCTCGACTTCCTGGAAACTGCAGTGGCCCTCGAGGTCAGAATGGAGGCTCAGCTTCTGGGACAGTCTGTCTGAGGGGCCTTCATTTTTCCCAGCCCGGAGTGGGTCACGCTCGGATCATGGGCCCCAGCCATGGGTCAGCAGATCTGGTGTCTCCACCTCCTGGGTGCTTAGAACCGAAAGAAGAGCAAGAAGGTCCTGCAACATGGGAGCTCCCTCGGCCTCAGGGCTTCTTGCGCCAGCTTGAGTGACTTCCAGTGCAGTCCAGGGCGAAGCCCGGGCCCCCTTGCTGGGGCAGACCCCAGCCCCTCCATCGTTTGAGAAGAGGAAAGTCCAGGCAGGGCCTCCCGGAGTCCCACAGGCTGCCTATGCTGTCCGTCCTTTGGGGGTCTCTGCTCTAGCATGTGACCTCCATGGAGACGGGGCTTCTCTCCCTCCCTCCCAGGGTGGACATCGCCACCCTTCCTCATCGTCCCAACTCAGGAGATGGGCACGTGCTGAAAACAAACAAACAAGCAAAAAGAGAACTAAGAGACTAAAGACAGGAAAAAACTATAGCCAGTATTTACTGGGCACTTACTATGCCAGATAGTGTGCTCAGCACTGCTGTGTATTCATCTTTTTTTTTGAAGAAGAAGACTAGCCCTGAGCTAACATTTGCCACCAATCCTCCTCTTTTTGCTGAGGAAGACTGGCCCTGAGCTAACATCCGTGCCCATCTTCCTCTACTTTATATATGGGATGCCTACCACAGCATGGCTTGACAAGCAGTGCCATGTGCCACACCAGGATCTGAACTGGCGAACCCCAGGCTGCCAAAGCAGAACGTGCGCGCTTAACCACTGCGCCATGGGCCAGCCCCTGTGTATTCATCTTTTAGTCCTCACAGTGACCCTATGAAGTGGTACAATCATCCCCATTTTGCAGATGAAGAAACTGTGGCTCAGAAAAGGACTTGTCTGAGGTCACACAGCCAGTAGGTGGCAGAGCCTGGATTCCAACCTAGAGGTCAGGCCTGGCCCCAGCCATTTCACTCTAGGACATCTCTACATACTTGGAGAAAACCCAAATTATTGTTTCATAGTAATTTTTCCAGATTTCTGAACCTAGAGTCCTGATTGAATCTGGGCAGGAGTTTCTTGGGCTTCAGGATCCCTGGATGCTAAAATGGGAACAGGGTGTTTAGACTCTATTTTGACCCCACTGTTTTAACCCCTGAATGAACCAAGGTGGATGAATTCTTATTGAGAGAGCAAGAGTGAGTCAGAAAGAGGAAGCCAGTTCAGAGACAGAGACACCCAGAGAAAACGAGGCAGAGAGAACAGAGATGAGAGAGAGAGAGAGAGAAGGAGGGAGAGAAGAAAGGAAGATAAATGCATTCTGGTACTGAGGTGACCAAGCTCTCAAATGCCTGATGGGGTCAAAACATCCTCACGGTCAAAATGGCAGGTTCACATGTCCCAGACGCCCACTTGGCTCTACTCCCATCCCCACTCGTGTTTCTGCCCTCCCTGTCTATCTCCAGCTTCCCAACCAAGAGGTCCCTGGGTAGGGTTTATCTTCTGTAGGTAGATGAAAGCCATATTGGATATGCTTAAATACAAATACTCAGCCTGCCTGAGTATTCATTGAGTTACCTGATGGAGTTTTCCTGGAAGGACCAGATCGTCTAAATGGGATCCATGCAAAGAGAAGTCTGAGAATCTGCCAGAAAAGGAACTTTGTGGGTGGGGTACGCCCATCCCTGCTGGCTCTCAGAGGCTGCTCTGCCGATCATCTTGCCTGAGTTCTTTCCCCTCCCTCCGTCCCTCCCTCCCTCCTCACTTCTTTCCTTCCTTCCGTAAATGCTGGTTGAGCACCTACTGTGTGCCAGGTGTACTAGGTGCTGGGTCTAGAGTAATGACCAAAGGGACGAGATTCCCTTCATAGGATCTGTCTACTCTATTTGGGGTGGCAAACAAGGAAACAAGCAAGTGAATATGTAGTTATGAGTCAGAGCAAATGCTGTGCGTGAAAATAATCGAGAGCCGCTCTTTGGTCTGGGAGCAAGGAGGGCCTCTCTGAAGAGGGGGCATTTAGTCCGAGGCCTGAAGAATGGGAAGAACCTGCAGTGTGAAGAATGCGGCGGCGGGGGGAGCATTCCAGGTGGAGGGAACAGCATATGAGGGCCTTGAGGTGAGAAGGAGCTTGGGACGGTCAAAGAACAGAAAGAAGGCCCACGTGGTTGGGGCTTGGTGTGCAAGGGGGTGGGGAATGCCGTAATATGGGGCAGGGAGGGGGTTTTCCACAGCTCTGCTCTGGCCTTGTCTGGGGGCTCCCCCAGGCTGGCCCAGGTTCTGGTCCGAGACACGCGCCAGTCTCATATGGTGGACCATTAGTCCCTCTGGGCTTTTCAGTCTTCGGAGGTCAGCCTCATCCTCCCTTCTCTGCATCCTCCCATGGAGATGCTTTTGGTGAGCAGGGGGGCCTGTCCCAAGTATGTGCTTGACGCAGCCGTGGGGGAGTCGGCGTTGCCCCACTGAGGGGCCGAGCTCCCTGAGGGGAGGAGCTTCTCTTCCAGGGAGACGAATGTCTCCCGGCAAATCCCCAGCACCCAGCCGGGTGAACCCTTGGAGGCCTAAAGGTGCCGGGTCACTCTGGGGGCAGGTGGGGAGTTAGGCAGCAAAGATTGTGCTTGGCTCCTTCCGTGAAGCCTGTGCCAGAGTTTGTAGCTATGGGTGGCTCACACATCTGGAGGAAGAGCACACACACTCTTCCAGGCACCCAGATGTTTCCGGGATGGGACACAGGCCATCTGGTTCAATCTGCTGATGAATTAATCAACGTGTGTTAGGGTCTGAGTCCAGGCTGGGCGCTCTGGGGGCCTCTGGGAGGAGAGACCACCATCTCCAGGAGCAGAAGTCGTTCCTCTTTGCCAAGTGGGTCCTGTTCAACACTCCCAACAGTGAGCTCGGCAGGCAGGGCGGGACGGAGGCCCCCCAGTTTGCACTGAAGAAACTGAGGTTCTGTGACACCAAGTCACTTATTCAAAGGCACATCAGGCAGAGCTGGGTCAGGGAAGTCAGATCTGAATGTCACTCGTTCCTTGGGTTGCTCTGTGACCTAACACAGAGTTGGCCTCGTTTTTCTCATCTGAAAACGTGGAGAAACACGGTGAGTGTCAAAACACTTAGCTCGGGGCCTGGTAAACAGTAGGTGCTTAGTAAATGCGCAGCTCCATTTCTCTTCGGCCTTTGGACCCAACTCTGGGCCTGGGCATCTCCTACGCCAACCCCTTCTTCCCTGCCTCGCTGGTTTCCGGTTGGTGGTTGTGACCTTGCACAGGAACATCTTGATACTTGCTGCCAGGTAGACAGAACATCTGGAAGATTGGCCCATCTTTTTCCTCTCATCCCAACGTTTTGGTGTCATGAAGATAAAGCCACAGAGACGTAACTGCCAGGGCCCCATTCCCAGAAGGCCATAAAACATGGACGATTCTGCCTGGGCCCGCTCGCTGCAATCCAGTAAAGTGCTCTTTGCATCCAACACATGGTTATTTTTTACAAAATCGCTGAACTAGCCATGTTAGCTGTATTGATCAATAAATTACTTTGATGAAAACTCAATAGGCAGTGTCCCCTTGGCGCTCATTCCCACACAAAGGAAGGACTCCATACTTTTTACATCTCAAAATCCTTGGGGCCATTGCTCATTCCATTTTTCTCCTCCGCGTGCCCCTCCCAGGGGCCACTGCCTGCACAGGACTCGGAGATTTCTGGGACCACTGGCAGGGATTCTTCTGGCCCAGGGCATGAGGGCTCCAGGGGAGGATAATTGGTCCGTCTACCTAGGCCTCAGAGAACAGTTTCGCTTTCCAGGGCACCCTGGACCCACAGCCACCACTGCTGCTGGGCACCCTCCTTAGGTCTGGGAGGCCCACCCTTAGCAGCCCTGCTGGGGGCATGATGGCCAATTACACCACCAGCCTCTCTGCTTGGAAGAACCAGGAACCAGAACAGGCCCGTGGTCTTCCCTTAAATTCTCTCACGCACTCCTTCGTCCATGTGACTCTTTTTGAGCCCCTGCTCTGCACTGGGAGCTTTCCCTGTGTAATCTTAATGCTTGTCAGAGGGCTGGGGTTTGAACTCAGCTCTTCACCCCTTTCGGCATAACGATATCCTGTATCGCCTGCTTAGAGAAGGCAAGTGCTCTGCTAAGCGTCCCTGAGTCGGATGCTGCGGCGGAGCACGCTGGTTCTGAGCCCAGACACCGGGGCCTCGCTGCCTGGGTTCAAATCTTGGCTCTTGACCTTGGGCAAATTCTGAACCTCTCTGTGCTTCAGTTTCTCCCTCTGTAAAATAGGGGTGAGAAAAGGTTGTAGGATAGATCGGGTTCCTGTGAGTCAGTACCACGTGCCTGGCACGTCTGAGCGGCGTATTAAGTGTTGGCTGCTTTTAACTGGTGAGGATTGAAGGGGTTAATACATGTCAAGTGCTTAGAACCGTGTCTGATACATAGAGCTCCATGCTCGTAAGCTGATAAGCTGATAGCATCATTGTCTCATTTAATCGTCACAATGATGCTGTGAGGCAAGAACTCTTGGCCTCCCCATTTTATAGATGAGAAACCTGAGGTCAAGCAGTCACCCGGGATCTCAGAGTAGCTTTGAACATGGCTGGCCTGACTCCAGCCCCGGGCGTTTTCTCTAGTGCTGGGCCGCTTGGTGCAAACAGGGTGCTTTGGAGTTGGAATGCACCTGGGAGCTGCCTGGACCAGCAGAATCAATGTGGTACAGCGGGGGAAACTGAGGCCCGGAAAGGTGAAGCGACTTGCCTGAGAGCAGACGGACAGTCGGTCGGGGCGGAGGACTCCTGGGTGCCTCCTGCGTCCATTGTAGCTGGTGACGGCCTGTCCTGAGGTGGTCTGGGTTGTCCTGGTTATGCCTGTTGTCCTGTGTAAGTACGAAGAGTGCCCCCTTCATCCCCGGAGCATCTTTAAGAGCTCTCAATGCAGCTGTTGAGCGAGCAGGTTCTTGAGTCAGACTTGCTGGGTTTGCATCCCGCATCCGCCACTTCGCATGTGTCACACTCTCAGTGCCTCAGTTTCCCTTGGCTTGTGGAAAGGACCGAGTGGGAGACGTGACCTCTTATTTATTCTTCTCAAGAATAGAGATTAAAATAAAGAGAATAAATGTCCATTTGTACAGCTCTAAACATATTTACAACTTGTCTGACCCGCTCTGGGGGATGGCACGGGTAGGGTTCGTCTTTCCTAATTTGTATCTGAACACAGAGAGGTCCAGCTTGGGTGACTTGCCCAGGTTGCACAGCTGGCTGGGGAGAGAGGCCAGGCTCAAACTCACGTGAGCTGATATGCAGAGCCGCCTCCCCCCACCCCACACTACAGCTGCCCCCTTTTCAAAGGCCCCGCCACGGGGAAACCCAGCTGCCCCCAGAGAAGCGGGTACACAGCAGAGCAGGCCTCTTGGGCAGCTCCTCCCTTCTTCCCAGGGGTAGGTGCTCTCTCAGCGAGCACCTGTGCTGCCCTATCTCTGGGGGTGGCCTACCCTGCTCAGCAGCCCCAGGACTTGCCTCCTCATCTTTATTAGAGGGACATTGGCCGCCCCCTCCAAACTCCGCCTCCCCCCCAGAATCCGGCCCCTACCTCTGTCCCCTCTTGTCAGCATTCCTGGGCCTGTGGCCGCAGGCCAGGGGACGTTTTTTCCAATTACCACAATCACCCAAGTTCCTGATTCAGCCAGGCCCGGCCCAGCCCCATTTGCATGCCATTAGCTATGATGCCATGCATTATGGATTCATATTTAATTTTAGTACTTTTTGGAGGCAAGTCTAACCTAATTAAAATCTCCTTCTCCAAGAAACTGACATTTCCCCGAACTCTGATAACATGGGCTCTGCACAAATGGACCACACACACACACATACACACACACACACAGACACACACGCTCACTCCTCCAGCCTTAGCCATCCTGCCGATTCAGACCCAGCTTCATGGATTCCTTTTTTAAATGAAAAGGGAAAAATGAAAACAGTCCTTTTCCTCCAGGATGATTTGTATGCAGACTCAGCTCTGTGGGCCCCCCCGGGGCTTGTGCCTGGAGAGGCTGCCAGAGCCGGGCTCTACAGAGAGTCGGGCTGGGGCACGAGGAGTCCCAGCCTCTGGCCCAGCCTTGACCTGCCTCCCTCTGGGAGTCAGTAAGCCTGCCTGGGCCTCAGTTTCCCCTCCTTCTTGAGAAAACTGCAAAAGTCCCACATCACGCCATTTTCCTCAGCCTGTTTCCACTGGGGCAATCTGCACTGAAGTACGCGGAAATCTTTTTCCTTAATCAAATGAAGAGAAAATAGCTGGGGGGAGGGAGGGATGAGGAGATGGAGCACAGGAGAGTTGGGGCAGTGAAACCGCTGTGTACGATAGTACGATGGCAGCTACCTGTCATTATACAGCTGTCCAAACTCGTAGAGTGTACACCACCAAGAGTGACCCCTGATGTCAACTGTGGACTCCGGGTGATGGTCTCCTGTCTATGTAAGCTCATCGACTGTGACAAATGTCCCACTCTGGTGGGGGCTGTTGATAGTAGGGGAGGCTATGCATGTGTGGGGGTAGGAGGTATATGGGAACGCCCTATATTTTCTGCTCATTTTTTCTGTGAACCTAAAACTTCTGTAAAAAATAAGGTTTATTAAAAAATAATAAATGAACAAAATAGCTTAACATTTCTTGAGTGCTCACCCTGTGTCAAGCATTTTACACGCGTTAACGAATTCTCCTAACAACAATTTGAAGCTGATGTTTTTGTTGTAATTCTTATGTCCCCACTTTACAGATGAGGAAACTGAGGCTCAGAGGGGTAAGTAGCCTGCCCAAGGTCACACAGCGAGTAAACGGTGGAGACTGGATTTGGACCCAGACAATCTGGCTTCAGAGCCCGTAACTATAACACAGCTGCCTTTTCCTTTTTACGGAGGAAAAGCATCAGGGAGATGGGCCAGCATCACTTCATTGTTCTAATCCTATGATAATCACTTAATGCTGGTCTGACTCAAGGGCGAGGTATGGGCCACACCGGTCTCCCTGCTATTTCTCAGAAGTCAGCAGGTCGGAGTTTTCTGCCTGCTGTACTGGAGGTGGCGGAGCTCAGACCACACGTGGATAAGCTGGACCATCGCTCGTCGGGTGTGGACGCAGGGAGAGCACAGAGCTCTGCGGGCGGGGAGGACGCTGGCCCAGGCCATCCCCGGGCCCTCCCCAGAACCTGCCCAAACCCCTATGTCTTTCCACATGTGGAACAGCCAGAAAGACGTAGCCAGGCTGGTTGCTTTGTCTGAGTTTTACCCTGAATTTGCAGTGTCAGGGGAAGACAAGAGGGTATTTATTTTCCCCAATGTTTAATTAGGAAAAACTTTGAACAAACAGAAAAGTGGAAAGAATTTTACAGGGAATTCCCGTACATTCCCCTGATGTTTCCTCAGTCATCATCTGCCTTGTGCTCTGGGCCTGTCCTGGGCCATTGCCTTCCACAATCATTGCAGCCCTCGCACAGGCCCAGTGGAGTGGGGCTTCTCTCTCCCATATTACAGATGAGCATGCTGAGGCTCAGACAGGTGAAGGCACCTGTTTGGGGTCACCCAGCTCATCGAGGGTAGGGCCAGGAGTTGCCCCCAGAGCTCTCTGACACCCCCAAGGCTGTTCTCTTTCACAACTCTGTCCTCTGTTATCCCCATGAGAGTCTGGAAGTCCCCTTTACAGTGACAGGCAAAACCCTCCTCACTGAGGCCCCTCTGGGTGCTGGAGGAGACGTGCGTAGTGGTCAGAGGATGGAATGAGAAGTGGAGGTAAGATACGGGGTGTTTCTCTTGGGCAAGCTTGTGCTGGGCACACTGACCTTCGTGGCAGTGGCTCCCACTTCCGGGGCCCCTGGCCCACGCAGAACCCAGAGCTCTGAAGAGCGGTGGAGGCCCCAGTACAGGCTGGGGGGCTCCGGGCTCCAGCATTCTCCCTGCCCGAGGTCCATGCCCGCCTTCCCCATTGCCTGCCTTGTTCGCTGCACAGCAAAGCCTGGATGAGGGCTGGGTGCCATCACTGCCTTCCACGGTCCCCACTGGGCTCAGCGCCCGACCCGGGCCACCTCGGACGGGTCACTTCATCTCTTTCGCAGGACCTCCGTCCTTCAGCTGTGAAGTGACGAGGTAATTGTTGGACCGACCACACGTGGTTGATAATGTTGAGAGATCGCCTCAAAAGTGCTTAGCCCAGGGCCTGGTGCGTAGTAGGCACACTGTACCGGAGCTGTTCTTGTGTCCTCCATCTGGAGCTTCCCAGAGGATTTGTACCCCTGTCCCCAGCCAGGCCCCAAGGCTCCCAAATGCCACCGTGTACTCAGGCCTCCTCACCTTTGTTTATGTGGTCCTCTCTGCCTGGAATGAACATCAAGGTCAACCATCAAGGTCAGCTCCCGCCTCCCCCAGAAGGTTTTCCAGGGTCCCCCGGTAGGAATGACCCCTTCCTCCTCTCCCTCTCCCTGGCGCCCGAGCTCCGTGGTTAGAAGCCCCGAGTCTGGTGCCAGGCTGTCTGGTGAGACCCTCAGCTCTGTCACTTATTTGTTGCGTGAGCTTGGGTAAGTTGCATGTCTGCCCTATGCCTCAGTTTCCTCATCTGCAAAATGGGCGTGATGATAGTCCCTTCCTCATGGCGAGAACTACGTGAGTTATGGGATGCAAGAGCACTGGTGCGGGGCCTGCGTATGGCATCCCAGAGCCTGGCACGTAGTGGGGCCTCCTGCGCTTGTTGACTGAGTTGCAATGACTCTAAGTTCAGCCTCCCCATGTGAGACTCAGCAAGGGGAAGGCGCCATGGGTGGACAGGATGCCCCAAAAGGCAAAACTCGGGGCTGCTGGCAGACTGCGGTGGAGAGTGGGCATTCTGCTGGGCTGAGGCAGGGGCTTCCGTCCTGTGTGGGCGGCGTCTCAGTGGGATGGGCATGCGTGGCTGTGGTGCTGGTGGTTAGGGGCTGTGGAACAGTGCGTTGGTTGTAAGAAACAGCTCTGGAGACAGGTAGGCCTGAGTTCAAATCCTGGCTGCACTACTGGCTCGCTGCCTGGCCTTGGGCAAGCTCCTCCGTCCCTCCCAGGCCTCACTCTTCTCTCCTGTGAAGCGGAGGCAGCAATGGTACCCACCTCCTAAGGTGCTCAGCACAGCAGAGCCCCACCCCATCTGGCATCATTCCATAGCTGCGGCCACTTCATCTCAGCCTGGTCTTGACTGGCCTGCCTCCCTCATCCTGCAGCCCCCGCCAGTGTCTGGGAACAGAGCGCCGATATCTAATCCACGTGCCTGGTTTGATGGAGACTGCCCTTTGTTCTGAAGGATTTAGATTTTTAATGACTAAGTTCACCTGAGTCCCGCGGGGCATTGACCACGAAGGTCTTTGACTCGAACCTCCTATTAGCTTCTCCTCCTCTCATGCTGAGGCTTTTGCAGAAAGTCGTGTAATGTTTTCTCTGTGTTTAAAGAAGGCTCCGAGGGCCCACCAGGCTCAGCCTGGCTGGCGTGATCCTGAAACAAAGTGTGGTCCCCAGTGGAACACGCCAACCTCTGCTCTTAAGTAAATTCAGGGGAGCATTTCTGCACGTGGCCTGGCTGCCTATATTTAGGCCTCGCCAGCCCTTTGAGTTCCTCCCCCACCACATTATTAAGGTCACTTTGAGCACAAGAGGGCTAAGCCCTGGAGGGTGGGGGAGAAGCCCCACCCCAGTGAGTAGAGCTGGAGTTTGCCCTCCCTGATCTCGAATTCATAGTTGGGTCTGACAGTTGTGCATTAAGAGACAGGAGACAGGGCCACGGACCCCAAGGAAGCAGATGGCCTTCCGCGAAAGCAGGCTCCCCCAGCCTCAGGCCTCCTGAGTCCCCATCTGCCTCCCCACTGACCCGTATCCATGCCCTTCTCTGTTGCTACGTCCTTGTCCCTACCTTGGCCCTCGTCACCTTTCGTGTCAGTGATTCTCACGGTCTCTGGTGTGTCTCTGCCTGTCGCCTTACCCTCACTCTTACCCTCAAGGGCTCTCCAGTGCCTGCAAGATGAAGCCCAACCTCCTCAGCCTGGCGTTCAAGGCCTTCTATGATCTGGCCTCCACATACCTTGTCGTCTTTGTCAGCAGCCGTCAGCAGTCAAAACCCCTTGAGAGGGAACTCCATGAGGACAGGAGCTCCGTCTGCCTTATGCCCAGATCGTTGTAGGTGCTCAGTAAATACTTGCTGAATGAACGCATGACTAAGTGATTGAATGGCTAAGTGAATGAATGAACGACGCAGCATCTGCCCAGCTTCCCTCTCATTCTTTTGCTCCGACATTCTTTTGCTGCCAGGCCAGCCCTCCCACCCTCTGTGCCCACCTGCGTTCTACCGCTTAAGGCCCGGATCAGATCCTGCCTCCTCTGTGATACCCTCCCCGGTGGCCCGGCCCTGCTGACCATCTGTTGTCAGACACCTGGCACCTTCCTTGCTCCCTGGCCTCCTAGAGGCTGCATCTGTTCTTACCCTTGGCTGCACACCCTGAGGTCTGGGACAGGCAGCCTGCCCCCTCCTCCTTGGCCTCTCTGGGCCTTGCAGAGTTCCTCTGCAGCCTCTGGAGGATGTGGGAGGGAAGCCTGGCTGGATGGGATGGGACCTGGGCTGCCCGAGAGGGCAGAGCCAGCCCCAGTGGGGTGGAAGGATGAGGCAGAGATGCAGCCACATCACAGCTGGGGGATGGGGCCTGGTCCTTTCGAGGCAGAGCGTGATGTCCAGAGGGGCTGGCAGCTGACATCAGGTAGGGACCCAGGCAAACAGGGCCATCAGGGAGGTACAACATGGGGCAGTGGAGTGGCCAGAAAGTGACAGAGCTCAGAGAAGGAACCCCAGGAGCAGATAGCGTTCAGGGGTCCAAGGCAGCAGGAAAAAAGGGGCCAGGACCAGGGGTCCCGTCACTGGAGAAACTGTCCTTAGAGAGAAGAGGCTGTTAGGCGGGTGTCGGAGACCAGCACTCAAGCCCGGGAAACAAGGCAGGCACCCTGGGCCACACTCAGGGCCCAGGACAGGGCTCAGCTGGCCTAGGGGGTCCTCGATGGTGAGCCCACTCCCCACAGTGCTGGCTGCCTGGTTTGGTCCCTCCGGCCTCAGCTGGGCTGGAGCCCAGAGATACGGAGAGCCTGGACCTGCAAGTGGGAACCCAGTGGTCTCAGCGGGGAGGGAGATGAGGATGCTCCAGTGACACACAGTAGGTGCTTTGTAAACATGGACTTCGGCCACTGATGATAATGGTTGTCCCCACTGTGGTCACCATGCCTAAGTCACACATGTGAAATCTCCTCCATTGGAAGGCTTTAGAAAACATACACAGGCACACACACACAGCAGCACACACATGTGCATGAGTGCGTACACATACACACAGACACACGCACATGCACACACAGTCACCCACTCACACAGTGAGACACGCAGACGCACAGTTCAGTGACAACAAAGGGACACCAGGCATGGAGCATGGGGAGGGACTGGATGACCTCCAGATGACCTCTGGAGCTCCCTCCTCTGAAGACTCAGGCCTGTTGCTTCAAGGGTACACAAGAAGACAGAGGGAGTGGTGAGTCCATCTGGGTTGGGGGCAGGAAGGGGGGCCGGGACGTCCTTGGCCAGACCCCAGAGCCCCGCCCCCTCCAGATCCCAAAGATCCATTTCTCCCTGGTTCTTCTGGGGTCACTCAGCTCTCAGAGGGAACAATTGCAGTAACAGTCCTCTGCTTTTGTGATCCTTTATCCTTTTCAAAGCCCTTTTGTGCACAGTTTCCATTTGTACACCCCCTGTGAGACAGGCTGGTATTCTTATCTCTGCTTTATAGATCAGGAAATCGAGGCTCAGAGGAGGTGCCGGTTGGTCGGAGTCCCCGCGGAGGATGGCCTGTGGAGCGGGGATTAGAACTGAGAGCGGGTGACTTTCTGCCCTGTCGCATTTTCCTCTGCATCTGATGTGTGGGCGTTTTTGAGGGCAGCCTCCCCCGGCCTGCATGAGTCCATGTTGCCCCGAGGTTTTCTGGTGGGTGGGGGGGGTGTGTCAGAGCAGATATTGAAGGCGGAGGGTGGCCAAGTGCTGCCTCAAGTCATACGTGTGAAATCTCCTCCGTTGGACAGGTTTAGAGGACGCACACGTGCGCGCACACACAGAGACACGCACATGTGCATGCGTACGTGCACACACACAGAGATACATGTGTGCACATATAAGTGCACACACACGGAGGCACGTCCGCCCACACACACATGCACACAGAGACACACACATCTTTCCCCACTTCAACCCTCCCTCAGATTGGCTTTGGGGGTCCTGATGAGCAGCAGGAGCCATTCCCAGCTCCCTCCCTCCTCTGCCCACCTGGGGCAGCCCAGCAGAAGAGTGTGGGAGCCGGGGAGCCAATGGGGTGAGGCGGGTGGAAAGAGACTAGGGACGGTCCCATCAGCCCAGAAGAGTGGCAGCTGATGGGCTGGACTCAGAATTTGTCAACATGGAGAGAGAGCAGAGAAGCGGAACAGCCCAGGCTCTCTATCTGGTACCCACTGAAGGGGTCTGTCTTGGGGCCCAAAAGGATGAGTTTCAGGAGGAGTTCAAAGAAGAGGTTAAGAGGAGTTTGGAGAGAGAGATGGACTTAGAGTCAATGGCTCAGAAAGGCCAGGAGTTGATTCAAGGGTACAAATGAAGACAAAGGGAGTGGTGGTTCCATTTGGGTGAGGGCCAGGGATGGGAGGCTGGGAGCCTCTTGGTCAGACCCCAGCCCCCCGCCACCTCCAGATCCTGAAGTTCAAGCACCTTTACGTTTTGAGGCTGATATCATGGACGTTGAGCAAAGGACCTTTCTCTTTCTTGTGTCCAGGGCAGACTCAGCATCTGAAATATCTTGGCACTGACCCAGGAAAGCATCGTTGGTGTTTCACATTCGTGTCCTAAAGTGCTCTTTGGGCCATCAGCTAAGCTTAATTTTTAATTATTGAGTTAGTAACTACTCCATCTCATGCCACAAAAGTAATTAGAAATTGTTTATAAGAATTACATTTAATGATAGTGAACTCATCATTCAAAGAATTCAGGACCAGCAAAAATATAAATTAGAAATAAAATGTTTCCTAGGAGGAAAAAGAAAATGTTATGTTTAAGTCATAATGTCCATTACAGTTGCTATAATTGGGCCAAACATTTGACTCTGCACTCCCTGGTGGCCAAAGGGAAAAGAGAAATACTACTAGTTATCTAAATTTTACCTTTTCTATGTGGAAAAATCACCCTAGTATCTCTGGGACAAAATAAAGCTTTTATTGACCCTTCATTTTAAAATAATTTTTTCATCTGGGGCTTTATGTGGAAGTAGCTGAGAAATGGCAGTAGTAGATTTCCCAAGACTGTGTCTGGTGTTGTCTGTTCTCCATGTCAGCTGAAGGCATAATGACAAAACACAAAATGACAAAATCAAGCCAGGAGCCTAAATACACGGTCCAAGTGCACAGCTTGATCAAGGAGAAATCCTAGACTAGCTGGAGAAATAGTGGCAGCCTGCTCTTGTGCCCGTTCTCCAAATGCCATTTCTCTCCATCAGACTTCGGAGTCTTATTGGGCAGTAGACGGTTGAGGCAACCGTCTCCGGTAGGACGTGACATCCAGGTGTTGTTCCGGTGGGGGCAGCTCCCATTTAGTTTAGAGTGGCGATCCCCAGGCTTCTTTGATTGATAACGATCACCCATGAGGAGCCAAGTTTCACACGTACCCTGATAAATATGGTTATTCTTTATAGGTTGTCTGTAAGTACACCCAGGTCAATCAACTATGTACCTTATACATCACACATGAAAAGAAGTAATGAAAAGAGATGAGATTCAGATCCCTGTAGGTAGAAGTTAATTTCTTCCTCTTCCTGGTGGGTTGTCTTGCGCCCTCCTTGGGCTGGCACGGTCCTCTGCTAGTCCGGGCTGCTCACAGGGAATACCTGTGGCTCTGACTGAGCGCTGGAAGGGGCGGAGTGAATGCCCTCCTGCGATGGGCCAGGACTTACCATCACTCCCCCAGCTGCCTCTCCCCTCAGTTGGGATGACACTGCCGCAGGTTCTGCACCATCTCCCAGGGGTCCCGGTGGCAGTGGCAGCAACGGCTGGATTGAGCTCCAGTTGTCCACAGTGGTAATTTGCTCCATGATGCACCTTACTAGCTGCCTTCCTCTCCCTGTCTGCTTCCCTCTCCCCACCAATGCATCCTGAGGTCGCCTCCCAAATAAACTACTAACACTCAACTCTTTGTCTTGGTTTCTGCCTCGGGGGAAATCCAAACTAAGACAGCTTTCTTTTGAGGGAATTGAGGAACCTATCAAGACTCTTGTTTTCCCACTTCAACATGGACAAGGGCCCCGAGTTTTTTTTTTTTTTTTCGAAACCAGTCCTGCATCTCTTCCCACAGATGAACAAATGGACCCTTCTCTAGCTGGCGTGATGCTTCTGGCCTGGAAGATTTCCTCATGACCCTTTCCAGGCCCCAGTGTGAGCAGGGAGGAATTCCTAACGCTCCCAGGGAGGACCAGGGCTGGAGCCCGTGGCTTCCTGCCAGGGGAATCGGGTGCAGAATGTCCCCCAAGTAACTGAGTTAAGCTCCCTGCTGTATAGAGTTATTGAATATAAACTCGTTAAATGTGAGAGGACAACTGCCAAATGCAATTGATTTTTGCTTTAGGACAATTGATCTCAGGCAATTCTTTCTGACAATAAGCAGATGAAGGGCCACTTGTCTATCACAGCCGCTCCTGGTTTGTGATAATAAAATGGAGCCATGGGCCCCCGGGGAGCTCATCTTCCTGAGTGCTCTCGGCAGCAGGGGTGGGGGACGTGGGCATCCATTTGCAGCATCTAAAGACGTTTTGCTTCTTTAAGTTATAAATAAAAATTCCTGGGTGGTAGTCCCAGGACCATCCTTGGACAGTTATTGACAGAAATGGAAGTAGAAACTGCTGCAACCTTGTGCGTCTTACTCCCTACCCTCTGCAGCCGGGTGCCACTGCCAGCTCCCCTGGCTGAAGACTAAGGGAAATCAGGGCCCAGCACAAGGCTTTGGTATGTGCCAGGGGATGCCTGTTGAATGTGTATTTCGGAGATGGAAAACTCCCCGTGGGCATTGACCCGAGAAATGACTTGGGATCTGGGCCACTGATTCCAAGGCTCACCTTCTCTCCCACTTGGATTTCAAGTCCCTCTGAAAGCCGACTTCTGATGGAAGCTTCTGGCTCAAGTGGATACAGGGGAAAGGAGGCTGAATCTGGATTCAGACAGATGTGGGGTTGAATCTGGGCTCTGTAACTTGTTACCTGTGCGGCCTCTGACAAGTCACTGCCTCTCTCTGGGCCTCAGTTTCCTTTTCTATAAAATGGAATGATTGCCTCATAAGATAGTCATAAATATCAAATGATATGATCCATGTAAATCACTCAGCATGGTGCCTGGCACATGGCTGTGTGACTTTGGGCAAGTTACCTTACTTCTCTGAACTCCATTTTCCCCATCTGTCAAATTGAGTTGCTAGCACTTACTTCCTAGGGTTGTTGTGAAGATGAAATTAATTAGATTCATGTGTGTGAAACATTTATCACAGGACCTGGCACATAGGAAGTGCTCAATAAAAGTTAGCTATTATCACTGTAATTACTATTCACTTATCTATATGGTGGAGCTAATAAAAAGAACACCTGTCTTGCCAACCTTAACCATGGGAGGGCTGCAGGATCAAATGAGATGATAGATTTCTCAAGGTCACTCATTCCTCCATTCAACAAGGATTTCTTGACTGCGTACCGTGTGCAGGCTGCGTCCGGAGCACTGGGGGGTGAGCAGAGAGCAAAATGGCCAAACTCATTGCCCACAGAGAGCCTCCATTCTAGTGGGACCGGAACTACAAGCATAAAAATTGAAGGAAAATATGGACTGTGCTTGATAATAGTAGGTTCTCAGGAGACAAAGCAAGCGGGGGCGAGAAATGGGAGGTGGGAGGGGGACATGCTAAATCGGAGCCGGGGTCCCCAAGGCCTCTGTAAAACCATTTGAGGAAAGACCTGGAACAGGGTGTTGCAGCTGGGATGTGTCACCCACACTCAGGGACTGCCATTGGCCCCTGCCCCCTGGTTCCTTCTGCTAGGAGTGGGCTGGGTGTGCTGCCATGAGGCCCAGCCACAGTCCCCTGCCCTGGACTGCGATGGGCTCAGGCTTCTGAGGGAAGGAGCTGAAACATCTGGGCGGGGGTGGGGGATGGATTCGGTGACCCCTCCCTAAGGCCGCTCTCCAGCTGCCTCTGGCCTCTGTGGGTGGGGAGTGCAGACAGACTAAGACTTAGGGCTTCAGGGTGCTTTCCAGAAAGGACCTCTCCCGAAGCAACCCTGAAGGTCAGATGCTGAGTGCTGTGCTCTCTATCTGCCCTGGTGCTCACCTGGAGCCTCACACCTGGCTCCCCACACCTGGCTCCTGCCTTGCATTTGCCTTCCTTCTCAAAAGCAAAGTGTGGTCCTGGTCTGGGAGGGATGATCGGCCCCTCCACCTACCCCTGTAGCTGCCTCTCCCGCCTGGTGCCCCTGGGCCCCTTCCCCAGGCTGTGCACCTCAGCTCCCCAACTCTGTGCTCCGAGCCCCCCTCCCTGATTCCGGGCTTGTCCCTCCGGGTGTGACTGATTCACCTTTCCCCCACTTTGTGTGCTCAGGCCCCCACCCTTGGGCACCCGAGCCTTGCATTCTGTACCCCATGTCCCATCAGGACCCCTGAGCTTCCCTCCCAGGTCTGGTACCTGTGGGGCCCTCAGCCCTGCTCCTTCCCTTCCCCCCAACAACCCGCCACATACACACACATACACACATGCACACACACACACCCCACTTCTGGAGTTCAGGTGGGTGGGACAGGGCAGGGTTAGCAGGGTGTGGTGGGAATTGCAAACCCTGCAGGTGGACATCCAAGGACATAGCAGGAGCCTCAGAAGTCCCTTACCTTTAGCCACTCGGAGGGGCCCTTCAGTGGTTCTGGGAGCCTGGAAACTTGCCTTCTCCCCTTAATACCTTGAACTGAAATTCAAGCTGCCGTTCACAGGCTGGGAGAGGGGATCCCTGCCACACTAGGACCATCAGGAGCTTCGGGAGGAGCAACAGAGGAGGATACAGGGGGCTTCTCTGAGCTCCAAGCTCCTCTTCTATAAAATGGTGATGATAACCCCATATTGCAAAGCCATCTTGAGGTCTGGGTGAGAGGGTGGAAGTGAAGTGCTGAGCACAGTGCTTGGCATGTGGTAGGGAGCCCCACAAATGACAGGCGAGATGAAGAAGATGCTGCTGGCACTTGGGCATCAGTCATCTGTTCACTTATGGATCCTCCTAGTAGACACTTATTAAGCCTCTTCTGCATGCAGGCCGATGCTGGAGACGCAGAGTAAACTAGATATGGGGCCGGTTCTTGGGGAGGCCACACTCTTACTGGGGCAGCAATGTCAAGTTACAAGGCCCTGGGGTCTCATCTAACAGATGAGACGGGGTGCCGGGGAGATCAGCAGTAGAGCACGGTCAGGGAAGGGTTCCTGTTTGACCCTGATGGGAAAGACCCCTAATGGTGGGGTTTTAGGCCACTTTCCCAGCAGGAGACAACATTCCATCCCCAAAGCTGGATCCAGCTAACGGCCACCTGTTATACTGGTGCCCTTGGGTCCTGCAACCAGAAACCTGGGCTTGAGAGAGTGGCCTGGCCAGCTATGGCCCCTATAAGGTGGGCCTGGACACCACTGCCCCCTCTCATTCCTTCGTTCAGCTGTGCCCACTATGTGCCAGGCATTCTATGCTCTGAAGTTACAGCAGAGAACAGAGCAGATCCCCATCCTTGGATTAATGGAGTTTTGATTCTAGTTGGAGGAAAGAGAGCCAGTAAAATGGGCCTGGTCACCCCTAGCTACTCCCAGGCTGGGAATGGCCACTCCTGGTTCCTCCTAGACTGGATTTGGTCATCACTTCCAGCACCCAGGCTGGGCTTGGCTACCCTTGACACCACCTAGGTTAGGTCTGGTCATTCCTGGTCCCTCTTAGGCCCCAGGCTGGGCCTGGCCACCATAGCACCGCTCAGGCAGGGCCTGGCCACTCTCATTTTCCCCAGAAGAGCCTGAGAGGCAGAAGCTGGCAGGGGCTTTGGGCTGAGTCCCTCTGCCCAGGGGCACCTTCACCACTCCTGGTGTGGCTGCGGCCTGCCCTCCTGGCCAGCACTGTGGGGTGGGGGGCAGCTCCCCTTCCCTGTGTGTGGCAGTGAACTCTGGAATTATTTTTCCTGATTTAACAACTGCAAGTGTTTGCTGCAGCTTTACTGCCTTGAAAATGTTTTCTAATAATCCCCAGGTGTTTCTCTCGCATACAATAGCTTGGCTTGTTACAGCCCAATTAAATCCTTATTTGAGACGCTTAATTAAAACTCTGAACAGAACAAGCCATAAAGCTTGCTCCTTGCCAGCCTCACACCAAAAGTGCCTCTCCCTACCCCTACCTGCCACCCCTTGCCCAGGCCTGCCCCTGGCATTTGTGACTTCCGGTTTTGACTTGGTGGGGGATGGGGGCGTCCAGTTTCCCGCTTGGGGGTGGCTCATGGATACTGAGCTTGGTTTCCTGGAGACACAGAGCTTGGCTCCTTGAACCCTTGGTTCATAGTTCCCCACCTGGAATTGGCCTTTTCTGGGTCCCCGAGAGTGGGACGTCTCAGCCTCGGCACTATTGACATTTTGGGCCAGATGTTTCTCTGTTGTGGGGGCTGTCCTGTGCGTTGTAGGATGTTTAGCAGCATCCCCGACCTCTACTCACAAGATGCCAGTAGCACCCTCCCCACCAAAAATATCTCTAGTCATTGCTGTTGTCCCCTGGGGGGCAAAAATGACCCCCTATTAAGAACTACCATCTTAGAGGGAAGCACCATCCCAACACCACTGCTACGCAGGAGCCGAGGCCCAGCTGGGCAGCCCCTGGCAGCTAATTCTCACTGCCCCCCGACCAAGTTCTAGCAGAATGGGGAGCTACAGGCTGCAGAGACACCTCTGTCCCCCCTCCGGGAGCAGCGATGCACTAGGACACCAGGACGTGCCTGGTGGGGAAGCTGAGAGGAGGGCCCTGTCTTAGAGACACAGACACACATCTCTGCCTGAAGAACCAACTTCTCTTCCCACCTTCTTGGTTTTCCTCTCTTCTCCCACTCCCTGCTCAGTGCAGGACAAAATGGAGCAGGTCCCTCGAATAGCCCTGTCCTCCAGGTAGCACCTCAAGGTAGGGTGACCAGTTTGTCCCACCTGCTGAGACTTTTCTGGTTTTAGCGCTGAAAGTCCCAGGTCCTTGGGAGACTCCGTCTGAGCAAACCAGGGTGGTGGGGAAGGCCTGTCTGTTGCTCATCCCACCAAGTGGTCCCTGAGGGACTGAGAGCACCTGCCCTGGAGGAAGGACTTGTCACCGACAAGCCATGTGCGCCCCGTGCATCATCTCATTCCATCCTGCAGCCTGGTGGGCTCTGTGTTAGCATCTTCATTTTAGGGAGAAGAAACTGAGGCCCAGAGAGACTTGCCCACAGGGACACGTCAGGCAAGTGGAGAGCGAGGATTCGAACCAGGCGTGTCTCTTCCCACTCTGTTCTCAGAGGCCTTTTCCACAAGATCCTGGAAAAGGCGGACTTCGACACTTTGGGTTTAGATCCACGAATGGTCTCTCTTTGGCCTTGGCCTGGCCGTGGAGGAAGTGGAGCCGCTTCCTGGTGCTGACCCCAGGCTGACGCAGAGGCAGGAGGTGGTGGTGATGGGCGAGCCGGAGCCCCAGACGTCAGCTAGGAGTATCCTTGGTCCTGCCCAGAGCCTCCGAAAAGTTCTTGACTTGCCCGGTGACAGTTTCAGCTTCCAGAACAAAGAGAACGTGACTGGAGGAGCTGCTGGTGACCTAATTCTGACCAAGAAGAAAGCAGCTGGTGAAGGGGCACCACGGGGCCCGCTGTGTTTGTGACGTCCGGGAGGATGCAGCTGGACTTTGCCAAGGGACGTATGGAAGCTCAGAGGACACGAGCAGGGTTCCGTGGCCTAAGGCAGAAAATTGGGAATTGGGAAAATCACAGGCTCCTGTTTCCGACAGCGTGGTTTCAAAGTGACCCAGGAACTGGAAGGCGTGTGGGCTGGTTCCTAAGGAAACCTGCCTGGTTGCATAGGGAGCTCTCTGGAGAGCTGGGTTTACAGTGGTCGTATTCCAAGGATGGAAAGAAGGGGCGTTAATCAAGAAGGTACGTCAGAAGGGATGTGATTCCTGGAACACATCGCTCCCCGGGAGGAGTTTCAAATGCTGAAACTTTCAGGCAGGACATAGAATTGCCTAGAGAAAATAACCGTAAGTCATGATAACAGCTATTATTTATTGAGTGCTTACTATGTGCCAGATACAGTGCTAAACACTCCCCATGTAATGGCTCCAGTCACCCCCCCCCAACCCAGGGGGTAGGAAGTATTGGTCACCCTGTTTTTTCAGATGAGGAAACTGAGGCAGATTATGGCACCTGCGGAAAGACACACACATAGTCAGGTGGAGGCAGGATTGGGAAGCCACCTGGGTTCCAGAAGGGACCTGGGTTCAAGTTATGGTTTGGCCTCTTCCTTACTCACTGTGTGGCCTTGGGTCCGTTATCAATTTCTCTTTTCTAGAAAGCAGGTCGTGAGACTTGAAATAATCCATCCGTGTGCTGGTCAAGACAGTGATGGGTTTGTAGCTTATGTCCAATAAATCGGGGCTCCCTTTCCTGGGAGAGACCTGTGATAACAATGTCCTAACAGTGTTGAGAGGAGAGCCTCTGAGTGGGCGGTGGAGTGGAAGAGGTGGGAGCAAAAGGAAGCCCAGAGGAGAGTAAAAAGTCTTCGGTTTCAGAAGAAAAGGGTTTTCTGTTGATGGGTGATAAGGAACACAGAGGTGACACTTCACTCCTGTTTTGCTTTCACCATTGAGGGGAACGATTTGAGCCTGAAAAGGGCAGCCCAGACCTCAGGGAAGGAAACAGCACCAGGATAGGCCGTACAGGAGCCCCCCACCTGGGCGCTAGGACCACTCGCCTCGGAGATTCTCGAACCATTGCTGGTGACTTCCGCAGAGCAGAGGATGGGAGAGTCCTGGGAGGCCGGGGTGGGCAGATTTCAAAAGGGAGAATAGTTTCCAGGAACTACAGACCAGGGAGCTTGCTTGAGGCTGATGTTTGTGAGCCCCCAGACCCAATACGGATTCACCATAAGCAAAAACCAAGCTTTCTTAAAGACCTATCATGTGTCACTTGCTATGTTAGGTGTAAGGCCAAGTTCTGCCGGACAAACTTCCTTTCTTGGACAGAGTCATTAAGCTTTAGACCAGGGGAATACATGTGCCTGAATTCAGCAAGGCATTTGGGTAGGCTCCTCATCTCTCCTTGCGGAGCAGATGGAGAAGTGCAAAATCAGGAAGGATGGTTAGTGGATTAGTAACTGGCCAAGTGATTGCATCCCAAGGATGCTTGCTTATTAACGGTTCTGTCCACACATAAAGGGGTTTCTGCTGGAGTACCCCAAGGCTCGGCCCTTGGCCCACAAGGGTAGGGTATGGGTTGCTAGTGTAGGACCCAGTAAATGTGAAAGATCCAGGGCTTGGGCAGAGCAGAAGCTGAAGGGTGGTTTGGGTCCGGGATCTGCTGGGGAGCTCAGCCTCAAGAGTGCCCCACAGACAGGACTCACGTTCTCCCACCTCCGCTCTGCTTTCCTGCCTGCCTGTGGCTTCCTCACCCTACTCTCTGCCTTGGAGCTTGTGCTCACACGTTGTTCCTGCCCCCCCACCGGGCCTCTCACTTGCTCACGGTCTGTCATGACCTCTCCATCCTCTCTAACCTCGTGGCCTTTCAGCTCCCACTGCCAGTGGCTTCGTGCTCAGCATTGCCTAGGTCAGTTTCCCATGAGAAGGCCTCGATGGGACCATCAACTTTTTACATGAGGCCATTGTTGTGGGCCTTGGTCACCCCATGGATGGGCTACCAGCCTTAGCCAATCATTTGAAGCCCTGGGGAGATAAGCTGGGGGGGGGGTCACAAGATGCAAAACAGCGGTACCCAAGGGCTGCCCTTCTGAGGGATGTGGGAGATCGAACATGACCACCATGAACAATAATGATAATTGTTATTATTGATGGCGTGGCACGTATAAGCATGCTTATTAATTTCACTTGTAATTGTGGGAAATTGCAATTGCATTGGATGACAGCAGCAACATTTATAAGGATCTTGATGGCTCTGTAGTTTTCGTGAAACCGCTCCCTCCCTCTGGTGGGCGTCTGCACAGCTCCAGACTTCGGCAGCTTTCCCTCCATCCCCACTGCTCTGCAAAGGTCACTGGCAGTGACTCTCTGTCTCGTTTATGAGTTCTCCCTGCTCGTCTGTTTGTGAAGGGCTTTCACCAGGCTGAACCAAATTGAGCAAGGCTAACTGTAACAGAGGTAAAGGTGGGGTCTTGTACACCGGCTCAGAATCCAACATGAGTCAAGGCAGAGACACGCCCTGGGAGTATGTGCGGAAGAGTTTCAGGGGTGGGTTTTTTCCCCAGGAATCTTAGAATGATGTGCAGTGTGGTGTGGCCGCTGAAAAGAATCATTTTCCAAAAATCTGGGCAGCATTATTAGAAGGAGAGGATCTAAAACGGGAGGTGATAGGGCCACGATGCTCTGGACGCGAGAGACCATAGCTAATAGTATTGCATTTCGTTCTTGGCACCAACTGATAAAAAAGTTCTGAAGATGATAGCTGACATTTATTGAGAGCCTACTGGGTGCAAGATGCTATTCTACGAGTGTTCCATGGATTAATTCACTCCTCCTCACAATAACCCCATGGGATTGATGCCATTTCATAGATAATAAAACTGAGGAACAGAGAGATTATGTAACTTGCTTAAGGTGGCTCAGCTTAAAGTAATTTGAAACCTGGACCTCTGTATAATTATTTGAGAAATTGGGAATGAGAAAATTTTATGGTCCTATGGTTTGAAGGCAGAGCCCATGTTATATAGGAGGCGGTGCAGGAAGATCATAAGAAGTTTCCTAGTTTAACATGACACTTGGGTGAAGTATGGGCTACTGTGCCCATTTGATGGATGAGACCAAGCCTCCAAGAGGTGAATGAACATGTCCAAGGTCACCAAGCTAAGAAACGGAAAAGGGGATAAACCTGATCCGTGTTGACTGCATGGCTGGACCATGTGTGGGAGAAGTCAATGCAGCTCCCTGGCAGGAGAACCAGATAATGGCTAGCGTTGTCCACCGATGGGCTGGTCTGCCACGGGAGGGAGTCCCTCTGTCATTTATGGTGTGCAAGCGTGGGCTTGCCCATCTCCTGGCTCCATATTTAACAGGGAGTGCGGCTCTGGACCCGCACCTGTGAAGGGAGGGAGGGGAGGCAGGATTCAGCAGAGAGAGAAATGTGGCCACAAGGCAGTGTCATCACGGACCTCTGCAAACCCCATAAGGAGCTCTGGAGCTAGGATGTCCCTTCCAGGTTGAATTGCTCTGGGACACGAGCGCGTAACCCGTGTCCTGCATTGATCAGTTACTCTCTATCAGCCACCCCTGGAAGGAGGCACCACCTTGGGTGAGGCAACCCCAAAAGTGGGCTGTGGCTGAGGGCCATCCCGGCAGTGGGGGAGTAATCGTCTTCCTAAAAGGGATCTGGGCGGCTCATCACAGCGTCCACCACGCCCCCTCCTCTGTCTCCTGTGTGCCATCTACACACACCTTGCCCAGACTCACATCACGTTACTATTACCGTGAGGGTGCTTATTAATAGCCACCAGATTTCCTATTAACAAGAGGCTTTGGAATGCGCTGTCATATTTTGTCCTCCCAAATGCGCTATGAATTCTCCTATGAATGGAGCGTTATTGACACCCCCACTTGATCAGGTTCAGATGTTTAGAGAATTAGGATATTGGTTCAAGATTGCATATCCAGCAAGAGGCAACTCGGGAACTCACCAAGTCCGGCCTCCTGACCCGGGCTGGAGTGCTCCTCCAGCCAGGCCCCGGTGCTCCCCCGTGGCATATGTGCAGGTGGCACCCTAGATTTGCCACATATGGTCACCCTCCCCGGCTCTTCCTCTGCCCCGATGCATTGAATGTCCCTTCCATGACCCCGCCCGCAGGGCTTCATCTCCCATGTCAGTCCTGATGCCTCCAGAACCTGCGTCCCTCCCGAGCCTCAGACGCACATTTTCTCCCTGTTATCCCCCCTATACGTCCCGGTTCACCTCCGACTTGCCATGGCCAGCCCTGACCAACTCATCTGACCCCAGGGCTGGAGGGCAGGAAAGTAGATGAGCTCAGGCCCTGGGATCAGACTGGGTTCTAATCCTGGCTCACCTCTTACTGGCTCTGGCCTCGGGCAGCCACTCAGCGTCTTTGTAGCTCAGCGTTCTCATCTGTAAAATGGGGGTAAAGATGGTGAACCCACCTCACCAAGTTGTGAGTATCAGCTGAGCTGATGCATGGAAAGTGCTTAGGACAGGGCCAGGCCCATAGTCAGCGCTCCGTAAACATGAGCTCTTCTGATTATTGCTTGAAAGTACCACCACCCACCGAGTCCCAGGTGGGAGCCTGTGCTCCCTCATCCTTTGCACCTGATTGGTCTCTGCCTCCCAGGTCTGGGGCACGTGTCCCCTCCTTCCTTCCCATCACCACTGCCTCATCACGGCCGGCTTCCTCTTCCACCTGGACTCACTTTCCCGGGAGGTCTGCCTGGTCCATCCTCTGCTGTTCGGCCACCAGGACTTGCCTTTTCTAGCGTGAATGTTTCATCATGGCCCTCTTCTGCTTCCAGTCCTTCTGTGGCTCTCTGTCACCCTCAGGTTAAGGTTCAGCTTCCTGAGGTGGGCATTCAAGGCCCTCTGCCAGCCCGCCCACACCTGGCTCTCCAGCCTCTTCCTGCCCCTGCAGGCCCTGGCGTCTCTCCTCACTAAACGCCTGGCATCTCCCTTGCATAGCTGCCTCGTGACCTCTCACCTGGCTGCTCTGCCTTCCTTGGAGTCCACCTCTCTTATTCCCCAAGCTCTGGGAAGCACAGAAAGTGGCATCCTGTTCATCTCTGTGCCCCAAGGTCCACTCCTCATAGGTGTTCAGTAAACTTGAACACAAGGAAAAGCCCACAGTGAAAAGGGCGCCAGCTCCACTGGTGAGCAGGGGTCAAGCTTTCTTCTGGGAGCTGTCCCCGTCAGGCATCACCTGCCCCAATTCCCAGGCCCCGTCCTAGCCCTGTCTGCCTCCCCCGCCGGCCACACGCTGTCTGCCACTGAGTTGCCGAGGACTGGCCACAGCAGCTCTGCCCAGCCCGCTGCCCAAGCCAAGCCCCCTCCATCAGTGCAGCCTCCAGGACCACGCCAGGATACAGGCACCTCTGGATGCAGGCCACCACTGGTCCTGGGCCCTCCCCACCCCCTGGCTGAGAACCTTTACTGTTACTGTCACCCTTTTGTTTCCTGGGCCTCAGCTGAACCCTCTGCTGATGCCAAGAGAGGCAAATGACCTGAGGCATGGCTTCAGCTCCCAAGGTTCTTAGAGTTCAGTTGGGAAAGGACAGGTTCTTGGGACTCCTTTTGGAGTCCAAGAGACCTGGCTTTGAATCCCAGCCTCTCCCCTTGCTGGTGGTGTGGCCAGTGATGGGCACGCCACTTTCCCTCCTCAAGCCTGGTTTTTTAATCTGTAAAATGAGCATCCTACTTAAAGATGAGAAGACAGGCTCAGAGAGGTGAAGTGACTTGTCCAAGGTCACACAGCAAGAAAGTGGTGGTGCTGCCTCTGGAGCCCGTGTGCTTCCCTCCAGCATCTCAGGGTAATCTACCACCCTCCTGCCCCCAACATACACCAAGGAAGGGGCAGCTGGGGAGCAGGGGGGTTGGGGTCCAGGACCCAGTCTCCACACCCACATGGACTGTGAAGGCAAAATCATTTTCCTTCCCAGGAAGCTCATGGCCTCAGCAAGGCCTGGACTTGAGTCTGCAGCTAAGCAACTCTCCTGCTTATCTGATCCCAGTGACCCCTGGGGGCTGCCCTCCCTGCTCCTTGGAAGTCCAGGGACCACCAGCAGCCATGGCCCCAGGCTCAGGGGTTTGCAGCTGCCCAGCTGCCCCAGACCTCACACCAGTCCCTTGTGACTACATCCATGCTCACATCGGTGCTCACCAAGGAATGATGTCATCCATTCCTTTAAGGAGTCTCAAGATCCTATAAATGCTTTTATTTGCTATCAGAGGAAATGGATTTTTGTTTCTCTTCCTCTTTTGTAAGTTGGGCCCCAGCCCAGGCAGCCCCCTGGAACTCAAATATTAAACACGGCAAATTCACGGGGGCTCACCTGGTTGGAGACCTTCAGGAGTCCAAAAGCTTCTCCGGAACTTCTGGCCAGTCCTCCCAACAGCCCCGGAGGCTGTCCCGAGCCAGCGACTCCTGGAGTTCTCCCAACCCCCAACCAAGGATGTGGGGACATGGCTCACCCTGGGGCGAGGGTACTGGCCCTTCCAAGCTGGGAAGTTAAGCAGGATCTGGTGACGCGGGACCCAGATGGTACAGACATGGCTGTGCAGGGAAAGCCCAGCCCAGCGGACACGGCAGAATGGGATAAGGACAATTGGTGCCCACGCAGATGGGGCATCATGACTATGCTCATGGTTCAGAAACAGGACCCCAAGCCTAAGGGAGGAGGCTGGGAGGGCTGGGGAGGGCGCAGGACTCCACCCGGCAGGCCTGGGCTCTGGAGGCCATAGTGAGGATGGGCAGGCATTGAGAGCCTTGCTGTGGTGTAGTGGTTAAGGGCGTGCGCTCTGCAGCTGTGCTGTTTGAATTCCTGCCTCTTTGTTACTTGGTCTAAGATCTTGGACAACTTCCTTAATCTCCCTGTGCGTCTGTTCCCCCATCTGAAAATTGAGATGAGAATAATGGTATCTGTTTCACAGAACTTCCATGATGCTCAATGGAAATGGCTGAGAGCTTAGCATGGTGCCTGGGATGAAGTAATCGCTCAGTAAAAGGGGTGTGTAGTTGTCATTGTGTTGTGGGTGCCGTATGGGAGAGGCTGTGAGTCAGGACTACTTCAGGCTAAGACCGTGGTTGAGACAAGCTCTGGTCCCAGGAGGACATGCCAGAAGAGGACCACGTGGACCCCAAGTGGGTGAGCATGAGGGGCAGCCAAGCTTTTCTGTGTCCTCTGCACGGTGGGCAAGGCTGGGCTGGGAAGCCGTGGGGGCCCAGGCATGGTCTCCCCAGAAGGATCCCAGAGTTCTGAGCGTGTGATTCTGAGGGGCTATTTTGCTGACGGCTCCCTCTGCCACACCAGACTCCAAGCAATTAACCAGCCGGGCCCCAGGGAGGAGCGCTCCGCAGCAATCAGAGGGTAACCTTGACCTCCTTCGCACGCTGCCGCAGCCGCCTCCTACCTCCCGTCTCCAAGGTGCTCCGGTGCTGTTGAAGGGCAACTCCTCCCGACACGGGGAGCGCTCCTCCTCTGCAAGCCAGAGCCGTGGGCCCGGGCTCCTGGGCCACAGACACTGAACTGGCATCTCCTACCCAAGACGATTGGCTTCATTTGGCCTTTACCCGCCGAGAAATTGTTCATGGCCCCGGGCACTGTGTGTATGTGTGCACAATATCTTTAGCGTGCACACGTGCACATGCACACGTGTGCACACACACAAAGGGGAGAGGGATGGAGAATGTGTGTGCATGTGAGTGTGTTGGGGGGTGACACCTGTATGCATATGTGTGAAGGGAGAGGGCATGCGTGCGTGCGCGCATGCGTGTGCTTGGCTGTAGGAATATTATGTAAGTAAGTGTGCAGGGGTACAAGGGGAGTGGGGAGGGTAGGGCATGTGATGAAGGAGATGGGAGCTGCACTCATGGAGAGGATGGGGGAGCGTGTATGAGCATCATGTGAGCTCACAGGAGGCTGGGGAGGGGGAGGAGGTTGAGGGGCCGTAGGACTTCGTTTTAGGATGTAGTGACAGTGTGCTCCCCGGCCCCCCTCTCCACCAGCTCGGGCCTGTACGTTTCAAATACTTCATTGTCAGCCCTGGTAAAGCCTTTATTTATAAAGCGCGGGTGTTTCATTCAGCTTAACTGAAAAGGCCTTTAAATCACCGCAGCTGGGAAGGGCTAATTGCAGATCGAGTTGTCAAGGACTCTCTTGTCTGCTTTTACCATCTGTGACATAGTGAATGCAAAGATCATTTTAAACATAGGCAGTTAATGTAGAGAATAATTTGAGAGCTTTAGATATTTATGGTAAATTATTTAACTTTATAGTTGCGTTTTATTGCCTCATTATTCTATGTGTGAAGAATCTTGGCGTTTTCTGTGACTCGGCACTTTGTGGAGTTTCTCTCTGCAACACTCAGGAGTAAAGTTACTCTGCACTTACGTGAGATCTGGGCACATTGCAAGTCCTCCCTCTCTGATCTTGGCCCATCTGGCCGGCGGCCAAGCCTCCTTCTGGCCCTGCCATCAGGGTCTCTGGGCGGGCTTGGGTGCTCAGCAAAGCTCTCGGGGGCTTCTCACCACCAAGCCAGCCTGCCTGCTTCTCGCCACCCTGTAGGTGGGATGGCAGCCCTGCCAATCACAGCATCGCTCCGCTGCCATCCCTGCTGTGGGCTCTGTAGTGATGCCCCGGGGCCCGGGAGGTGGAGTAGGGGCAGGCAGGCGCTCTGGGTGGATGGTGCCCAGGCACAGCCTTTCATTTGCATTAAAGCTATTTGGAGCCTCCATCCTGGTCCCTTTCCCACCCTGCCTGATTTCTCTTGGGGCAGGCTCTCATCCTTCACCTGCTTGAGTTGTCATGATCACTGTCAAGAGGTGAAACTTCCCCATTCTTAGATTTCTTTGGAATGTTTGAAACTTAAGACGCCCTCATCCCGTCCCTCCCCGCCGTGGTCAGAGGGCATCCTGGCAAGAGCGTAGCAGCAGAGGCTGGTGGTGCTCTGCTGGTGTCCCCTGGCACTTGCGATCCCAGGTGTGCTGGCAGGGTTTTGCTTTAGCACCTGGGACTCCTTCCCCAGGTGAGAGGGCCAGGTGCTGATGCCTCAAGAGCAGCCCTCAGCCAATGGTGCATAGCAATTGCAGGATACGTACCCCAGTTTCTCTGCTCCTCTCACGGGATAATCCTGGGGCATAGTCCATCCTGTCTTCTAGAAGGACCCAGTGGGATTGAGCCTGAGTTGCCTTGGCCATAATCTACTCAGCAGCACTCCCCTTTTTGGCTCCCTTCCCTTCCCTGGCCACTTCCTCTCCCTTCACCACTGTTTCCTGGCATCGCCTCTCACATACACTCCTTGAACTCAAGGCCGTGTCTCAGGGTCTGCTTTTAGGAGAAATTCTACTAGGCAGACATGAGTTGAACCACAGCACTGCCCGCCTGATGGGCTTGGAGCTGTGACCCTTGAACTCTGCCTCCTCAACCCACTGGCTTGACTTTGGACATGGTGTGTCCTTGCTTTGGGCTCTCTCTTCACAGTTCAACCTTGATCAGGATTTCTCAGAGGGGAGAGGAATGTCCAGCCAGCCAGAGCTATGGCATGGCCCCTAAATGAAAGTGCTGTGGTTTCTAAGGGCTGACTGTATGCTTGGGAGGGGTAGGTGACTATTTTCTGTGAGGCTCCAGTTCCTATATCAAGGTCTAAAATGGCAGCATCAGGTTCAAACTCAATGGCTGGGGAGGATTAGTTTGAACCCCAAAGTTATTAGCTGTGGAGCTGAAACTGTCACAAGACACCTCTGAGGAATGTCGGAATGACCTCTCCCCCGGGTCTCTGGCTAGAAGACTGCCACTCATTCTTCAAGGCTCAGCTGAAGTGTCACCTCCTCTGCCAAGCCTTCCCCAGCTCCTTCAGGCTTTGGCCGATGTGTTTCCACAGCTCTTTGTTCTTAGCTTGGTAATTGCACTTCTCGCATTGTCTTGTCATTTATCTGTCTCCACATCTAGTCCCTGACCAGGCTGGCAGCTCCTCCAGGGCTGGGACTGTGTCACTTCATCTTCTTTGTCCACAGAGTCCAGGGCCTTGCACAGCCATAGTTCAGGGAACGTGACCTCAATTAATGGACGGATGAGTGGAAGGGTGGGTGGGTGGATGGATGGATGGATGGACTGAGGGAGGGGAGGGGAGAGGGATGGATGGGCTGGTAGGTGAGTGGGTGGATGGATGGACAGATTGTTGGGTGGGTGTTGAAGAATCATGGCATTCTGTGTTCAAGTCAAGCTTCAGAATCAAGAAACATCCACTTTCTCCAATGACGCTGTATTCTTGGGCAGTCGGCTCCTTGGGATTCTCCCTGGAAGCTCAGAAAGAAGGAGATAGTGAGTCTGGGTCCCTGGGAGTAGGGTGTGGGCTCCTCTAGGCTGAAGACAGGGGGTCCCTTTCTCTTGGGCTGGGTGAGGAATAGCTGTGGAGGGGAGGCTGTGGTCCAGGGAGACTTCCTCCCCCACCTTCTCCTGGAGCCAGCCTGTTTCTCCACCATCCCTGCCCCTACAGCCTTACAAAGACACCTCAGTGAGGAGTGGGAAGAGAAATCAGCTGGGAAGGTGCTGCTAACACCCTTCATTGAGGGTGCTACTTTGGGAGAGATTAGATAGAAAAGGGCCCCAAGTGTGACCTGCCTAATGGGGGCAGAGGGAGCCCGTACACAACTCCAGCTCTGCAGCAGGAGGTCTGGGGGGCAGCAGAGGCCAGCAACCTGTAGGGCAGGAAGCAGGAGTGCCTTTGAGCTCTACTAATAACAACTGGGGGCTTAGGGTGCAGAAACTGAAAAGCCACCTTCTGCCATTTGGTGGCTACTGTTGTGTGGGAAGAAGGCAGAGATTCCAAGGCCTTTCCTCTGCCCCAAGATGCCCCAGCAGGAAAGGTCATCCCACTGCCACACCTGAGACCCATCGGGGGCACCTTGGGAATGGGCCCCACCCACGCCTTTTGCCTAGCAGGGACCAAGGAAGCCAAAGAGGATCAGAGGCCCCTGTGTGCATGTGCATACCCGGTCTACACACGCCATCCTGTGCACGGCATCATGTGTGTGCGTATGAAATTCACCATGCCTGCTCTTGCTGCCACCACCCCAGACATCATGGCGATCTCCATGAAGACTTGCTCTGAGGCTTGTGTCCCAGAAGGGTGGCAGCCCCTGGGAGGCAGGCAGACATGAGGGGCTGTGCCTGGTAGGGAGGGTGTGCCATGAGCCCCAGCTGCAGGGTAACCAGGGCCTGCCATCATCCTGGCCCTCTCTCTGTCCCTTTCTCCCATCTCCTCCTTGTTGATTCATCTTCTCTTTGACCCCTCTGGCCTGCCCTGTGGTCTCCAGAGCCAGAAGCCACCCCTAGCCCCAGCACTCCTGAACATCCACCATGGGGGTGACCCTGTTCAGGGGTGCTCTGAATGTCAATGCCCGGTATGTTCTTTCTGTTCCTGCCCTTGCTTCTTGTTGCCTGTGACGGCCGTGCCAGTCCCCAGCCGGCTTCAAGCCATGTCCCAGCTTCCTGTCCAGCCTGGTCCCGTCGCCCTCTTGGCTGCCCATTCTGTGTGTGCCAGGCTCCTCCTGAGATGTCCCGAGGCCTGGAATGCCCTGATTAATCCTCAGCCTGATCTCACTCTTCGCTGCGGCCCTCCTGGCTTGGGCCCTCACGGCCCGCGTGACAAGATGATTCTGGCATGGAGGCATCTGCGCCTTCGCCAGGCCAGAGAGGGTGCCATGGAAGGGAGGGGGTTCTGTCCTCATCCCAGGGCGGCCCCCAACAGCAATTCACTGGCTTCTTCTCCCTTCCCTCCTGGCTGCTAGGCCCGAGGGTTTGTAGCCACCGCCTACTCTTTCATCCCTATACCCACCCTCGAAGCACCTCCTTGTCCACACTGACCCAATCTTTGTGATTCCCACAGCCCACAAGTCCCGGAGGCTAGGTAAACAGGAAGGATCCATTTAGGGATCGGGGGCAGGACCTCCAGCTGCCCGAGATGATCCCTTCTGGGCCAGGTGCACTGAGCTACAACTTTCCCCTTTATACTACCCTCTCCGTCTCCTGTTGAAGCTCCTGGATTCACTCCCCTGTCCCCACCAGTGTGGGGGGTGGGTGGGGGTGAGTGTGCATGAGTGTGAATCTGGTATGTGAGAAAGTGTGAGCGGGCATATGAGCATGTGTGCAAGTATGCATGTGTGTGTGCGTGTGACAGTGCGTCTGTGAGGATGTGGGCGTGAGTGATGGCGTGTGGGTGCTGAGGCTGCATGTGACACTGCAAGCGTGTTAAGCTTGGAAGGCTCTTTGCCTGCATGCATGTGTGTGCAGATGCGAGAATGCGTTGTTGCAGTGTCATCTTCTTCACGCATTCATTAATTCAGCCTGGATTCTTAGTGAGCCCCTGCCCTGTGTCAGAGGCACCCTGGGGGACAATATGGACAGAATCCCTGTCCCCCACAGGGTGGACAGCAGTGGGAGAGACAGACTCAAACAGGCCTCAGCACCCAGAACCGCGCCTGGCCCCTGGAGGTGCCCAGCAAGCATTTGTCGAATGAATGAGTCAAAGTTAAATAATCGTATCAGTGTATCGTTAACGGTGGTCACTGATGTCAAGGAAAAGCGCCGAGCACCCCAAGATCATATATCAGAGGAGCCTAATTTCAACTGGCGGGTCAAGGAGGGCCTCGGTTTTGAAGTTTCCTTGCTGTGAGCATCATGGGATGAAGCAAGACAGAGTACTGGTCAAGAGCTCGGACTGGAAACCCTGCTCTGCTGCTTATTAGCTGTGTGACCTGAGCAACTGTCTTGACTTCTCTGTGTCTCCGTAGCTGCAGATGAGAATGATCGTGGCTCCCACCTCTCAGGGTTGCCGTGAGGGGTGAAGACATGGAAAGCACTTAGGAAGTGCCTGGCTCCTTGGAAGCTGTCGTGAGTGTTCCCTTGAATTGTTACTTCTCCCCACCCCAGGTGCTGGGAGGGGTGTGCATGCGTGTACCACATGTATATGTGGGTCTGAGCAAAAGCGTGCACATGGGAGAGCGTATGTGACAGAGCAGGTGTGGGGATGTGGGTCCACACCTCCCAGCCATGTGTGTTTGTGTGAACTCTCATGTATGGAACAGTGCAAGCACGCTGGGGAGGGCTGTCGGCGTGTGTGTGTTCGTGTGTGCACCATGCCAAGAGAGGCAGCGTTCCGAGAGCACGGGCAGCCCTCGGAGTGTGTGTGGGGGAGAATATGCCCGCTGCTCAGGTATGCTCATGCATGACTGCACACGAAGTGTGCTGCAAGGCTTGTGGGGAACATGTGATTGTGTGACTGCAAGAGAGCAAGCGTGTATGTAATAAGGAGAGGGCTGCCACAGGAGCCACTGCAGCAGCAGGTGGGCCCGGGGCTGCCCGGGCTCCGTCGGAGACAGCTGAGTTTTAATTGTCCGTGGAGGTGATGGAGCTCTGGGGAGCTGTCAGCGGCCCTCTGAGGCCTGCAGTGGCTCCGTGCCCTACTTGTTGGCCAACATCCTTCAGCTCGGCTGGCAGCCACGGCCCCTTCTTCCCCTCCTCCCTGACTTCCAGCCCGCCTCCCTGCTCCCTCTCTCTCCAGTGGCTACCTGAGCCCCCGCCACCTCTTTTCTGTCTCCATCACCTTCCTCGCTCTTTAAAGACACTCAGGCCCGTGGGCTGTCCTGTCCACCCTGGACCCTCCCTCAAGAGGCTGAGCTGGGCCTGGAAGCGGGCGCTGCTCCCTCCCTGCAGACCACCCCCCCACCCCAGACTTTTCCTTTAGCTAAGAGACCTAAGGCAGTACTCTAGCTTGAACAAATGGATTGTTCATATGCAGATCTGATTCTGATTCCCTGGGTCCAGGTACCACATTTTGAGTAGCAAGGACCTGAGGCCTTCAGGGGCCAGCTGTGGGGCAAGTGGCCTTTCCAAGGACTCTGTGTCCTCCCCACTCATCCTCTCTGGGTGGTGGGCTGAACCAGGCCACCTCCCCCGGAAGCTGTAGGAGCAGCAGCTGCACAGGAGATCCCAGCCCTGGAGGACCACAGCCATAGTGCTCATCCATGCTCTGGCTGGCCGGCCTGGGAACCTGAGCACTGGAGCCCCTCCCCGAGAGCTGCCTCTCACCAGCACCACCTCCCTGTTCCACCTGCCCCACCAGGTCAGCTGGACAAACTGGGGTGTTGTCCTGAGAGTCTGCAGGAAACACGCCTTCTGCGGTGTCCTCAGCTGTGCTGGCTGAGGGGGCTGCGGTGGAAACAGCAGAGTGGCATTCAGGAGTGGGGGAGGGGGAGGACATGGGAGCAGGTCAAGGACCCTCGGGAGGACTCCTTCCCACCTGCAGCACCTCTTCCAGGCCCTCAGTTGCAGCTTGGCATTCCTTTGAGGGCACACCCTGAGAGAGACACAAACGAGCTGCCCCCCTGCAGGTGGGCTCCGTGTCATTGGCTACCTGACATTGCCTGACGTATGGGTTTATCATCTGAGCCCCTCAGCGAGACTCTAGGCTTCGGGAGGGACTTTGTTCAACATCAGATCCTCACTGCCTAGAACAGTGCCTGGTACACAGTCAGTGCTCGAAACCACTTACTGCATGAAGGCACAGGAGCCTGCAGACCCTCCTGGAGAAAAGCAACAGGAGTAATAAAGAAGGGGGGTGACGTGCCCCTCACCCCATCCCTCCCGGAGAATGACCAGGATGGCTTCCGGGAGGCAACATGGAGCAGATGATAAGCAGAGGCTGGTCAGACAGGCCTGGCCACAACCCCTAGTTTGGCCACTAACAGCTGTGTGCTCCTAGACAAATTCTTCCCTCCACCTCTCTGGATGCTCGACTGTGAGACGGGAACCATAGTCCCCGCCTTATCTTGGCCGTGAGAAGTCTCGAGGCATCCTTTCAATGGAGCTCCAGTGGTGGTCCCTTTACCTTCCCTCCTGTCACCCCTGACCCCAGCTGGGTGCCTCACCACCCCACCTCCCTGGTCACCAGGCAACCAACCATCTAACCATCTAACCAACCAACTAACCATCGCGTGGTGATGCATGACCCACTCCCCCTCCCAGAGACCCAGCTCAGAGGCCTGTGATGATGGCAGGTGAGCCTCAGCTGGCCCCCTCTCTCTTCATGCACCCTCCAGCCACTTGCTCCCATGGTGAAGGCTGAGTTGACTGAGGCAGCTCAGGAGAGCGGAGCGGGCATTGGTTCTGGAGCAAGACTTCCTGGGTTTAAATAGCACCACCACTTAGCGAGCAACGGACCCTGGAAACCTCCCTGAGCCCCAGTTTCTTCAACTGGTTAATGTGTTGTTGTAAGAATGAAATAAAATAATTCATGTCAAACACTTTGCACGGTGCCTGGTGTGTGGTCAACACTCAATAAGTGGCAGCTGTGGTCCTTATTGTCTTTGGATATAGCTATTGTTCTCATGGGCAGGCCAACGGGACAGGAATGGGGAGGAGGGATGGATGGATGGTGGGAACTTTCGTTTCCTCATCTGTACATAAAAGAGCAAGACAGTCGTTCATATCATTTCTTCCTGCTGTGGACCCTAAAGGTATCCGTTGCTATGTTCTACACTCTCTTCCGGGGTAGGGGGTGGGAGAAAGAAGAGCCAGCCCCACCCACGGAAGCCACATCTTCCCTGGACTTGGGGCTGACATTGGGTGGGTGGGTTCGACTCCGGGTGGGCGGGGCCTGGCGCACTCCCCCGGCCCCCACCCGTGCTTGTTATTAGCACCCACGGATGAGGGTGAGGTGAATCCCTGAGTCTGCGTGGGAAGGGTTTAGGTGTCCTCGAGGATGTCCAGGTATGTCCAACGTCCAAACCATGCGAACTGATCCCAGGAGCCAGGGAGGCAAATGGCACCCGATGGGGAGGGGAGCGCCCCGGGCAAAGACCCTGTGTGGCGCATTCAGGCTGTGGGAAGCTGGGTGCCCACATGGACCCCAGCTAGCAGGGGAGCGGTAGTGTGGTGGGAGGTGGGCCAGAGGGCTGGGCAGAGGCCAGGCCACACCAAGCTCCATAGGCCTCGGGAAGATTTGGGGTTTATCTTAAGAGCAATGGGAAGTGTCCAATGGTTTTAAGCAGAGCTGTGGCCTGCTCAGATTTGAATTCTTTAAATATCCCTCTGGTGACTGTGTGGAGAACAGGTGGGGGGTCCACGGTTTGGTCCTGCTGCTTCTGCTACAGTGAAGTCAGACTCTTTCCAAAGGAGATTTGCTAGGACACTGAGGACACGAGGAGACCCAGACACGCTGGGACACATGACTTTGTGGAGTGTTGTGGTCGGGTTTGTTGAGTTGCAAGGAATAAAAGCCCACTTAAGAGGACTTACTGGCAAGATGCATGCGGATTGGAACCATAACTGGAAAGCCTTCAGAATCCAGGCAGCTCTGGAGAGCAGCCTCTCTCTGTCTCTCTCCCTCTCTCTCCTTCCATCCTCTCTCCCCCATCTCAGGGGCAATGTGGTTTCAGCCTTGTGAACTGTGACTTTCTGTTCTCCTCCCTCCTTTTCTGCCCCCTGCAACCACGGCTTCTATGCCCCCGTCACTTGGGCTTCCCGGGGTGCATCAGGCCCTGACGACACCTTCATCATCTTTCGTCTTCTGCTCCTGCCACTGACCAGCAAATCTTTCCTGCGTTTCTTAGTTCAGATCCCAAGGGAAGAAATCTGATTGGATCAACTCTTCTTTAGGAGCCAGGTCATAGATTGTTTGTCTTTGGGTCAAGTGTCTGCCCTTTGTCCAGTCAGCTCTGTCCAGGAGGTTGTGATACAAAACATGACCCCCAAGGAGCAAAGGCTGTGAAGGGGCACCTCCCCTTGGAGAGGGGGAGATGGAGCAGGCATGTAACCAGCTTGCTCCAGACCCGGAGCGTTCCTGTGCCAGAACTCCAAGCTCCAGGCCTTCTAGACCTGACTGCTCAGTTGGTTGTACTGGGAGGCCAAAACCAGGCCTTTGAGCTCTGGGTGGACCAGAACTGGACACACCCAGCCATAGGTAGGACCCAATGCTAGCCTGGTGGTTCGCTAGCCCATGCCGTTGGTCCCAACAAGGGAGTGTGAATGGTTCCATGCAGGACAGCCCCACAGTCAGAGCGCATGTTGTAATGGGGGCTGGCAGATCCGGAGTCCTCTTCTGTCTCAGTGACTGGCCCATTAGACTGGCAGAATATCACTCTTAGAGGGGCAGTTCAGTTTGTAGAAGTCGTCATAACCAATAGCAATTCATCTGTCCCTGACCCACCCAGCAGGCAGTACTTCTCTAATATCATGAGGTGGTGTCTGAGCGTGGTCAATGCCAGCCTCTCGTGGTCTTCAATATGTATAATCCGCACATCTCCAGGAGTAGGTTGATGGCAGCTGGCTCTAAGTTTTCGCTTCTCCCCGTATTCATGATCTATGCAATATGACTGCAGCAGCTCCCATCAAGAGGGAAGCTGTATTTTGACCAATGGATTGGCAGGAGGGACATTGTGCCACTTCTAACCCTAGACTTCAAGACTCCTTACATGCTTTTACTCTCTCTTGGAATCCTAATGTTGCCATATGAATGAGCCTGGTTTGCCTGCTGGATGGTGAGAGACTGGCAACCAAGTCATTCCCATTGCCCCAGTTGATAGTCAGCCAACTGCAGTCGTTAAATGAGGCCATCCTAGATCAGCTAGCTCCTACAGACCACGGACACACAAGTGAGCCCAGCCTAGGTCTGCCTAGCCTGGGCCACATCAGTAGAACCATCCAGTTGATTTGGGGACTCATGAGCAATAGCAAATACATATTGCTTTAAGCCACTGAGTTTTGCAGTGGCTTGTTATGCAGCAATAGCTAACTGATACATCACCCTGCTGGGAGACCTCCAAGGATGTGTTGATCTGTGTTTTCTAGTTCAGTCCCTGAGCCTGGGAGGTCCACTTCTCAAAGGCAGGACTCCAGTGTGGGTGGACTCAAGATGCGATGATGACTCTGTATATTGATAGATGCCCCGTAATCTGGGTGCTGTGTGTGCCAGGCAGCTGCGCTTCCTGCCACTTACGGAGAATTTGCTGTAATGCATTGTGATACATTAGCATAATAATTGCCGAGCATTCGCAAATGAATAGCTCACTGACTGATGGATTTTGTACAGAATCTGTGAAGGTTACATCGAGGGTGAAAACATTTCACTGTGTCAATGAACATACTTAATTTTTCTGGAAGTGCTATTTAAATTGCGTTGTGCAATGACATTAGCATAACAAAGACATAACGCATTCGTTTATGCTGTAGTCGGGAACACTGCCTTAATCAGCGGACACGATTTGGGGGGGCGGGATGTGCAGAGAGTGGCCTGGGAGCCTCTAAGAGCAGCCCCATTGGGTGCCCACGGCCAGGCTGGGAGGCCCCACCCCTGCAGGTCCCGCCCCTGGACTTGGCTCGAGGGGCGCTGGGGACTCTGGCAGTGGATGGGCCCTGTTTATTGGCTTGTTTCCTTGTCACCGATTTTCTCTTCTCACTGCACTGGCCACCGAGTCCTCCTAATGGGTGGGTGGGTCTTGGCTGTCAGAAGAGAAATCCTCAGGAGAATTAGGAAGCATTCTAATCTGGCAGGATTCACCCACACCTTCCACAGGGCAGGGCGGCCTCCCCAGCATCAGCCAGCTGGTCCCAGGAGGCTGTGCCGTGGGCCCTTGGTCTCCCCAGCCCCCTCCCCTTAAAGGGCCTTCAGAACTGTCACAGAAAGCCTCATGAGGAGGCTGGAGGATGGCTCTATTACCTTAGTCTTCTACATTTTCTACATGTCTGGCTCTTCCAAGGGGAAGGGTTTGGGAAAGAGAGAGCCTGCTAAATGAGCACCTGCTGCCTGCCAGCGCTGAGCTGTCTTTACATATCCCAGCTCAGAGCTTCTCAGCCAGCTGTGCCCAGCTGCTGGGTCTCATGGTCCAGCCCTGGGTTAAACAGAGTGAAACAGGTTTCTTTTATGAAGAACTCAGAACCTTTAGTACAATAATGAATCCGATGCTTCTCCAAGAGTGGGCCATAAGGGTATCAGACCTTTAAAACGATGGAACCTGGTGTGGGAGAGACAGACATGATTTCATTTGTCTCTTCATAAGGATTCAGTGAGGTGAGGATTATTAACTCCATTTCAAAGCTAAGGAAATGGAGGTTTCATGAGGAAGTAATTTGCATGGAGCTGGCAGATGGCTCAGGTGGGATTTTAATCCACATCTCCCTGATTCCAACACCAGAGGGATAATGTGGACTGGTTTTGTGAGGGGAAAGCAGGGGACTGACAGCCAGCCTTTGGAAGGAGAGACCAAATTGAGGACCACCTGCAGTTGCTGCTGGTCATACCCAGTTGGACTCTTACGACCCTGATTGTCTGAGGGAGCCCGTTCTGGAGATGCTAGGCTGAGGTCAGGACAGAGAGATGAGTGACTCTCATGTGTCTTGCAGCCGGGGGCCTTCTGGCAGAAGGCATGCAGTTCAGAAGAGTGAATAAGTGGGGAGAGGGTCCATCAGCCTTCCTCCACCCCTGAAATGTAGCTCATGAAGAAGATCTCTTGAGTGTCCTGGTGCTTTGGGACTGGACTGGTATGGGGTGAAGGGAGTGAAAGGCTGTTGAGGCTCAGACCCAGGCAATGACTCAGAGCCCCAGGAAGGAGGGAGGAGCCAGGAGATCCAGGAACCATGGGGAGGGGGTGGGATCAGCACCCCATCGTCCCCTCGACCAACAGCATACCCTTGACATATAGTTGATTTCATGCTCCCTGAGTCCCAGTCCTCAATCCATGTGGTTGTGAGGTCCAGATAGTGACTGAGCTCCCTGCGTGGTCCCCTCCACTCTCACCTGCCAAGGTCAAGGCCCGTGGGGGTGGAGGACAATTTGTGTGAGACCTTACCCGACTGGCTTTTTCCCCAGAGCCAGAAACTTCTTATTCTTTAAGGGATCAAAAGTCCTTTTAGAATCTGATAAAAATTAGGACCCTTTCCCCAGAAAAATGCACATTCTTCTAATAAGTTGCATACAATGTGAGGGGTCACAGACACCCTGAAGACCACCCCAGGTAGGGCCTCCTGTCTTGGGGAGAAAGTAGCTGAGACTTGAGACTTTGGAAAAAGGGAAGAGGCAGGGAGCCCTCCCATTGGCTTACAAGGACTCATCCAAATGCAGTAGGTTGGCATTCGAGGGCTCATTTCACCTTCCATCTTCCTCTCCACCACCCCAGCACACGCACTCTCCCACACCCCACACGCCTGTCCTCCGCCCCAGCCCAGCATGATGGCTCACTGTCCCCAGAACACACCGCAGGTCTCTACTTTGTGCTCCTGCTTAGGATGCTCTTCTGCCTTTGCTGGCAGAGCAAACCTTGTTCACTTTTGGAGTCTCTCCTCTTCCAGGAGACCTGCTTGATGACTTCTGACTCAGTCCTATTGGGCTGTTCATGTACCTATTGAACACTTCCCACATGCTGCCTTCTGGATGCAGAAAGGAACAGGGGAGACGGGTCACTGTTCTCACATGGCCTGTGGGCCAGAGGGGATCCAGACAAGGAAATAAGCATTTACAGGTGGTGAGGATTATAAAAAGGAGGCAGTGGAGGTGCTCTGGGAGCATGTGGCAGTGGGGATTTCATTTCTTCTACGGCAGAGTTTCCTAAACTTTGATCATTTAAATTCCACTTTCCTAGTTCTTGCTGTATCAGGAGACTATCTGTACTATGATTTACTTCTCATTTTTTTTTCTTTATTTAAATAAGCTTTGAATAGGCTCACTGATTTTCTTAGCCTTATCCTAAGCAATATCATCTGTGAAATCATGGGTCTTAATGTGCTTATATATTTTTTTTAAAGTTTAAAGTTTTTTTTTTATTGTAGTAAAATATACATAACCCAAACTTTACCATTTGAACCGTTTTTAAATGTCTGATTCGGTGGCATTAAGTACATTCACAATGTTGTGCAACCATCACTACTATCCATTTCCAGAACTTTTTCATCATCCCAAAGAGAAACTCTGTTGCCATTAAACACTAACTCTGCATTATTTCCTCCTCCCAGCCCCTGGTAACCTCTATTCTACTTTCTGTCTCTGTGAATTTGCTTGTTTAGATAGCACATATAGGCGGAATCATACTACATTGTCCTTTTGTGTCTAGCTTCTTTCACTTGGCATAATGGTTTCAAGGATCATCCATTTTGTAGCCTGTGTCTGAACTGCATTCCTTTTTAAGGCTAAATAATATTCCATTGAGTGTATATAACACATTCTTTATCTATTGATCTGTGATGGACATTCGGGTGATTTCCAGCTTTGGGCTATTATGTATGCTATTTATGTCTTAATATATGTTAAAACATATACATAACTATTAAAGTAAAAAGATAGTTTTCTGTGGTTGCCTGTCCTGAGAGCAGAACCTAAGATAAGGCCTTGAATGCAGGTAGTTTATTTGGGAAGTGCTTCCAGGACACAGGAGTGAAGGAGTGGAGAAAGTGACACAGGGAGAGGGTAGAAGCCAGTGAAATAATGAACTAGCTGTTGCTGTGGGCAGTTGGAGCTGAGACCCACTAAGGCCTTCTGAAGAACCAGGTGGAACACACCTCAGCATTACCCCACTGCATGACAGGGAAGCTGAGCACGTATCTGCAACTCCCAGCACCCATTGCTTTTTCTCCCCCCAACACTTCCTGGTTGCTCCTGAGGAGCTCAGCGATCTTCCCAAAGTTCCAGAAAGTAGGAGACCGTGGCCTGTGCTTCAAGTGAGACAGGAGTGGGGAACTGTCCACCGCAGCGGTGCTGAAATCTGGTGAGCCCAAAGGACGCGGCATGCTGCATCAAAACGTCTGCTGCGTCATCTAAAAACATTTCTTATACCTCATTCTATGCTTTGGGAGAGTTGGCCCCTAAAGAAAGTGACGTCTACGTTGTCACCTGCAGAAAGAGTAGGAGCCAGTTAAGCAAAGAATGTGGGAAGGTGTTCTTGGTGGAAGGAGCATCTCGGGCAGAGGCCTGGAGTGCAGACACAGTGAGACATGTTTCCAGAAGGCCAGAGCTGCTGGGGCAGGGAAGAAGAGTGGAAAGATGGCTCTGGGAAGGTGGGCAGGGGATAGGCAGTGGGGGGTCCTGAGCACCTTGGTGGACGTCTGTGTGCTCTCCTCAGAGCCAGGGGAAGTCTAGGGAGGGTATAAACAAGGTCGGAGTGTGTGTGATGTGACCACCTGGTGCTTTGCCTCTCTTCTGGTCTCCTGAGGCAGAGACTAGACTGTCATGGTCAGTCACTGATAATACCTGACTATCTCCCAGGGGACTTCAGGGGAGACCCCTCAGGTTTTTGCACTCCTGGGGGCACAGATGGCACCTGGTACCTGCTCAGAGTTGATGGCGATGTTGGTGGAGACCCTAGGCCTGAGACCACCTGGGCAGGCCAGACCCCCATGTTGTTTCCTCAGTGTCAGCAAATCCTCCTCTGGACACACACTTTCAACCCCATTCTATGGCCTCCAGTGTAGTAGAGAGCAAAGAGTCCACGGAACTAGGTCCCACCTCTGCTACTAGTTAGGTAAAGAACTTTGGGCAAGTCTTCTCTGAGCCTCAATTTCCAAGTCTGTTAAATGGGAGTAATAATGTCTGCCTTGTATGTTTTTTTGGGCAGATTCCATGAGGAAACTTCCAATCAGAGTGCCTGGAAGCATAGTAAGTGCTCAAGACGTGGGAGTTTCCTTTCCTAGTCCCTACAATCATCTTGGCTCCCTGAACATAACTCCCTGGCCCAACCTGCCTGTGGGAAACAATGGCAGAGGAACTCCGAGAGGTGGTGAGGACCCTGATTAGGATAAAGTCCATTTCCCATTTCTCAAGTGTCTGCTCCTACCCCTTCCATCATCCCTGTAGTGCAATGGTGGGGGGGGGGGGGCAAGATCATTGTCTATCATTTTATCTTCGTCCAAGAGTTGGCTGGAGTTGTATGGGCCTGGTACTTTTCTCCTGAGGTGCTAAAGTCAGGGAGGGCTGCGTCATTCCAACAGGATCTGTTCACTTCCAGCCTGGGCTGGCTCTTTGGAGCCTAGGCAGAGTGGGGTCCTCGGGGGCTCCGAGGCAGCTCCAGCCCCAGCGAGGTTCTGACGCAATTCCCAGAGCTCCTAGGCCCTGTGGATTCCCCCTCAGAAATAACAGCCTCGTTGGGATGCTGAGCACGTGGTGGAGCCCATGCCAAAGATGGATCAGGAGCCTCCACGTGTGGCCTGGCTGGGATGATTACTGCGGCTACGTAAATTGCCAGTCCCTCCTCGAGCCCCCTCCTGCCTGGCTCTGTGATTCATTTCCGTTCAGAGAAGTTTAATAATTAGCTAAGGGGATTTCTAACAACAGATGGTGCTTGGCCCCAGGGAGTGGTTCTGCTCCAGACGTACTTTGCAGAGAGGTAAACTGGAGATGTCTCCAGCTCTAGCCAGGACTCTGACTACTGGGCCCGTTCGCATAATGTGGCTACAAGATCAGAAGGAAACAAGGGTGTCAGCTGGGGGCACATGGGTGCTGGTAGCTCTGCAGGAGAGGGGATGCCAGGCAATGGTCTCCTTCACTCTGCTACCCATCTGGAGGTCTTCAAAGATAGAAAGTCAGAGCTGCTGAAAGCCGACCACTCAGAGCCTGCCTGGGATTGGGGCAAGACAGCATGAATGGGCTAGGAGCCTCCAGGAACTTCGGAGAGGCTTCTGATGTCCAAGGATAAATTTCTTTCCCCGGACCTCCTCTGAAAGCAGAGCAATTTGCTCACCTTCCGTCCCCCTCATGGTGCAGAGGGAGATCTTAGACTTTGGACTCTCTTGGTATTAGAAGCGCAACTCCAAGTATCTCAAGTAAAAGGGGAATTGGCAGGTCCTTCAAATTGGGCAATCTGGGGGTAGACTGGCTTCAGACATGGCTAGACCTAGGGGATCCAGCCATGCCATCCCTTGACTCTACTTCTGTGAGGCCTGGATGTGGCCTCATTCTCTCCTGCAGCATAGGCTTCTTTCTATTTGTGTGGGAAAGATGTTTCCCTTGCTAGCTCCAGCACAAACACTCCAGATTGGCCTGGACTTGGTCACATGCCCATCCTGGAGCTGATCTCTGTGGCAATGAGAGTGACTCTGCTAATTAGCCAGCTTGGACACTTGCCCATCCCTATGGTTGGGAGAGAGAGAGCACTGTGATTGACAGCCCCACCAGAACTGTGAAGAGTAGGGGTTCTCCAAAAGCAGGGCTACACAACAGCCAGACCCAGAGTGTCGTGGAGGTCCAGAGAGAAGTGGCCAGCAAAGGTCACGCAGCAGCAAAGCTGGGATTAGACAAATTATGCTTTACTTGGCTGGTGGCTTGTCACAGCTCAGCATGGCTCCTCAATGAGGGCATGTTATGATGACATCATCACCTAGTGAGTTCCTCCTGGGACTTGTCCAATGGTCCAGGACTGTGAACAAAACACGGGGTCTTTCTTATTGTTATCATTGTAGGATACTTGGAGAACAGACATGAAAAATCAATTGCAAGAGCAAGAGGAATATAAGAGACATTGGAGGACAGTCTGTGAAATCAAAGCATGATTTGTTTCCCAGTGAGCATGGCAGACTCATTATCAGGAATTAAGCGTAACAAGTACTCACAGTACAATGGAGTGGGCTGGGGGAAGGAGGGGAAGTCTTATGAGCTAAGTTTTCAAGGATAAGCTGGATTGGGTTAGGGAGTTGCAGGCAGAGCAAATGGCACGGTGCTAGGACCTATCCAACCATTCATCCATCCATCTACCCTTTTATTCACTCTACAAGATGTTTATCGAGTACAATTTTTGTGCCAGGAATTGAGCTTACAATGGTGATCAGAACAGTATAACATGTAAGGTGAATGGTGGGTGGAATGAACCAGCTAGCTTAGAGAGTATTGTAGTGAAAGAAAAGGCTGGAAATGTAGTTTGGGTCAGAGTATGGGGAGCTCAAACCCGGACTGAAGTGTAGAAGGATTTTTCCTGAGGGCAGCCAGACCTGGCACAGTAGGGTGATGCTACTCACCACCCATGGACACTGTGGGAACAACCTCCCAGGTTAGATTAGGGATTTCAGGAGCAGCAAGACCCTCCACTGCTCTAATCATAGAGTGGTTTTTTTTCCCAAATCAAAGCAACTGCGTCGTTGATAAGATTTTCTCAATCACTCCAACCCTGATCATTTTTACTAAAACTTTGATGCCTGCTAACGCTGGTCCCCAGGAAGTAGTAGAAGATGACATGACCAGTGACTGTTCAGTTTCAGATATCACACTTGACATCCAGCATCCGTGTCCAGCCTGTCGATCTCACCCTTCACGCTGCTGTTGGTGAGAAGACATGTGGTATGTATTTTCCCCTGCCACGATGGGATTTCTTAACTGTGCTTCGTATTGTTACTTTTGATGTGATCCTATTTTCCGTTAGCTGAATTGTTCTTAGCTCACACAACAGAGTTCTATCCATCCACATTTTCATGGTGTTCCATGGAGGGCGCTGTGATTCGGGTGCGCCACGCCCTGGATGAGTTCGAGAAGACCTGTCTTGTAGCCTGAAGCCAGAACCCATGACTTGATTGAACTGTATGAGCTCCGTGTGTTCCCTTGATGAATTCTTACTTCTCTTTCTCGTGTCTATGCCATCGTCGCCTCGGCTATGAAGCGCTTTCTGATACCCTCAGAAAATGATGAATCTTTCCCCTCCACAGGCTCACAGGGCACCTTGCACATAGCTCTATCCTAGTACTAATTCCATCGTTGGGATTTTCATTTCTGCCCCTCCGAGGCCTAGCCACAGGCCTGGCAGGTGGTTGGTGCCAACAAATGTTGAATGAACGAACGAATGAATGAATGAATCTATTTGTGACTGTGTAAGAGGAGGTTAATTTGTTGAGAACAAAACTCTGTAAGCTTTGTTCCAAAAAAACCTCAACAAAACCAAGCCCAAGTCTGTTCCCAGGTGGCAGACTCAAATACAGGTCACACTCTCTTTGTTAATCCCTGCCACTGTTCTCACAGGGGACACAATGGAGTGAGGATGACCAGACACAGCCCCCTGTGCTTTTTGCCAGGGGCAGGGGTGACATCCCCCTTTCTCCCTGGCTGGGCGCCTGCCATCGGTGGGGACCCACTCAGCCCTCAGGGAGGCTCTTGGCAAAGGACTCTCCAGAGCTGATTGAGAGACGATCTGGAGGATGCTTGCTTGTTTTTCTGGAAAGGTTGCTTAGTCTTGGGAGCCAGAGTAATTTGGGGGAAGAAAGGGTGACATTTGCAGTCAATTCCATTAATCTGGCCTCCTCATGGGGAGCAGAGGGAGTGGAGACTGGTGGCTGACTCCACAGTGGGCACTCTGATGAGGCCACTTAATTACTTTGCCTCCTTTGGGAGAGGGCTGGAAAGGTTCTCTGCCTTGGTTTTGTCTCCAGGATGAATCATTCTGTTGGCTCAAATTGTCGACTGTCAAACAACAGTCTAGATAGAGTGCATCTTGGGTGGGGGCGTTGGTACTCTCCCAACAGGCACATCTGTTCCTGAGACACCCACTGCTGGGCATTGGGGGCTGTGTTGCTACCACATTACCAGCCTGAAGGTCTTGGCAGGGGCCCCAGGAGGGCCTGTCTGGCCCCATATGGAGCTGTGGCTAGAGGATAGGGAGGTGGGGGGTCCAGGCTGTGAAGAAGGTGCAGCCACTGTGCCTGTGTCCCATGCTGGTGGACTGGTGGAGTATCTGCGTGTGTGTAAGAGGGGATCATCTACAAGTTAGGGACCTTTGAAAAGGCAGGTGAAGATACCATCTGAGCTGCCCAAAGCTTGACTGGAAACCAGTTAAAATATTCCTTACTCTCGGTGGGGTATCATTACAGGGTTGCGGGAGAGAGAGCCAACCAACCCGCTTGACTAAGAGCTTCTGACTTGCCTTCTGGGAACATTGTCAGTCTCAATGGCCACCAGTTATCCTGCCCCAGAGGTCAGTGGTAATGATGGGGTGGGGGGAGGCAGAGACAGAAAGAGACAGAAGGGAGAAAATGAAGCTAGAGAGAGAGAGCATGGCCAGAGAGAGACAAAACGGAAAAAGACAGAGTCACAGAGAAATAGAGAGGCAGAGAGAGGGAGACTGAGAGGAGGCGAGGTAGGGGGAGTGAACAACAGTGCTCCCATGGCCATAGTGGAAGTTTCCAGGGATATTCCTACCTGCAAGAGACAGACATAGATGGGGGGCCTGGGGCAGTGGGGGATCTGCTACCATCACAGAACACCTGCACCTTGCCCTCAGTGGGACAGAGAGCCTGGAGCTGAATCTGGGCCCTGGTCTCAGCTGCCTTCCCAGGTCCTTGAGAACAGGCTCACTGGACAAGAATATGTCATCGTCAACATGTTTACTATCATTTACTGAGTGCTTACTATGGATCATAGATCCATTATCTCAATTCTCACAACAAGGATGTATTTCTGCTGTGATTAGCCCCATTTGACAGATGAGAAAACTGAGCTTTCATGAGTTTAAGTGCCTACAAGTAAAGTTGGGCTTCTAACCCAGGTGCATCTGGCACCAAAGCTCGTCTTCTTTACCCTTCTGTCCTTTGCCTCCCACCATATACCTTCTGCCTAAGGACCCCTCCCCTGCCCGCACCACTCTGTGTCTGTCAGACTGGATTTCCTTCTTGGCTTTCCATCCTGCTTCCTCTTTACCTCCTGTCCTGTCACCTCCCGCCTTCCCAGACTGTAAGCTGTGGCTCCGTGTCTTTGGGTTGATTTTTCCAATCTCAAGTGGCGGGTCCCCAGGTTACCTACACTTCTGTTTGACTTGGCTATAAATTGGAGGTTCCCACGACCCCCCCTCAGGTTCCATAACTTGCTATAACGGTTCATAGAACTCAAAGAAACATTTATGTTTACTGGTTTATTATAAAATAAAGGATATGATAAAGGATAGAGATGAACAGTAAGAAGAAGAGACACATGGGGCAAGGTCTGGAAGGGTTCCCCACGGCAGGAGCTTCTGCCCCGGTGGAGTCGGGGTGCACCACCTTCCCGGCGCATGGATGTGTTCGCCAACCCGGAAGCTCTCTGAACCCTGTACTTTGGGGATTTTTATGGAGGCTTCATCACATAGACGTGATCGATTATCAACTCCATCTCTAGGCCCTCTCCCCTCCCTGGAGAGTAGGGGGTGGGGCTGAAAGCCCCAAGCTTGTAATCATGGCTTGCTCTTTCTGATGACCAGCCCGCCATCCACGACCCCACCAAGAGTCACCTCATTAGAACAAAAGATGCTCCTATCCCTCAGGAAGTTCCAAGGGATTTAGGAGCTGGGTATAAGATGCTCCTATCACCCCCATCACTGAGGAAATTACCGGGATTTTAAGATCTCTGTGTCAGGAACCGAGATCAAAGACCAAATATTAACAGGTACCGGGGGCAGAAACCAAATATATATTCCTTATTATGTCACAGGTGACAAAAGATAGAGTGGGTGTCAATGCACAGCTGGCTGGATCTGCGGTCTTGGTTGGCGCCCCTCACTGGCCAGCATGTCCTATGGCCCAGAGTCTCTTGGGACTGTGGGCCATATTTCTCTTCCAAAACAAAATTCGTGTTGCAGGTGGGGTTCAGGAGTGCCGCCTCAGCACGCTGCTTCCCTGGCTAATATAGCGGTGTGGAGGCGCATCCTCGGAAGGGCAGATTAATCATTTCCGCCCCGAGTCACCATCCGGCCAGATTTATGGTGGCGGGAGCATGGGAGCCCCCGACTTTATGGTCTTGTAAATTACAGAGCTGCTTGTGCAAGAGGCAGGCTGGGCTGTAAATCATGTGTAATTGCTTGTAAATTGGGAAACAAATAGTATTTTTGCTTAAATTACCCTCTTTGCAATGTTTCTTAGGGAACAGAGGTTCCATAGTGGATCTTTAACCTCCCTGGGACCAAAATTCCCCTTGGGACTCGATATAAACCAACTCAGAGTCTCTCAGAGCCACATCCCAGCAGGTCCAGAGGCCTTTGGGTCAAATGGAGAAAAATTGACTGCGGTTGTCATGAATTCCTCTTTTAGGCAGGCTTAATCCACATTCTCCTGGGACCTCCCTCCCTGCCTGCCTCCATTTCGAATTAACCCCAAGGGTCTCATCTGGCTCCTGGCTACAGCCAGTCCCCTCCAAGGCTCTGGGAAGACGAGCCCACGTGAGTTCCAGAGAATCCAATTTCATTCCTTCTTACCCCCACGCAGAGGCAGTGACTCACCGTATGCTGGTAAGCGTGGCCTCTATGTTAAGATGCTATTTGCTGGCTTTTTCTCATCTTTTCCCATTTCAATGAAATTCCATTTATAATCTTTTTGCCTGCCTTGGTCAACTTTGAAGAGTCATTAAATTTGCTGATAGGCAGCCTGGGAAACTTTAATTGAATCACGAATCACGGGCTTCTAGAAGGTTCAGCCTTCAGAGGACCTTGGGGACCACATAATTCAACTCCTTCATTTGACAGACGACGAAATAGACGTCTGGGGTGGTTAAGTGACTTGCCCAAGGTCACACTCTGAGTGAGGGCAGCTCTGGGATGAGAAGCGAGCCTGCCTTCTCTGGCGCTGCAGCCTCCCAGCCCCATGGGGCAGCGCCCTGGGATTTAGCTGTCGCTCGTGCAGCTCTGCTGAGTGATAAACCTTAACGGGATCAACAAGCGTGTGTCTTATAATTGGGAGAATTAGCAGCTTTTCAAAACCTTCTGTAGGAAACGGAGTCAGCTAATGGGCTCGGGCTGTGATGGTGGTACCCGGCAGCTTCAGGTCCTTCCATATGGGCTCCAGCATAGGACTTCTGTCAGATCCCTTCCCGACTCCGCTTTCCAAAGTGGTCCTTGAGGCTTGAGTTTGAGGCTGTTGTCATGGGTACACTCATGATGTCATGCAGGGTAGTTGCCAGGGGTCGTGGAAAGGACGTGAGTAGTCTTGGATCCAGGCTATGCTGCTCACCAAGGATGTGGTCTTGGTCGAGTCACCTCTCTGAGCCTCAGTTTCTTCATCAATCACATGGGCATCAGGAGCCTTCCCTTGCGGGATTACTGTGAAGACTATAAAAGACAAAGCATGAGAAAGTGTCTAGGCCAGGCCCTGGCGCATGGAGGGTGCCCATGCAGCCCTCACCTGTGCTGGTTCTATCTGAAGGGCGGAGATGAGGGGCTTGTGGCTTTATGTGGTCTGAATTTGACTGTGGACGTTTTGTGTGTAAGGAGGGGGAGGGGTAACTGTGTGGAGCTCACCCTGGGTCCCGTAGAGCCTGTAGTCCGATTTCCTATACTCAGGGTCCTCATCGCTATGCTAGCTGAGGCTGCCAGGCCAGAGCCCGTGAGCACCCCCCCACAGGGAGGTCACCTGAGCCCTGACAAATCCTGAACCCTCAGCCGGGGCCTCTCTGGGCAAGACAAGGGGGCACACTGTCTGGGGAAGGGTGTCGGTGCTGTCCGGAGGGCTGAGGGACAGCAGCCCGGCACACCTGCTTGTCTGTCCCAGGCCTGGCTTGGCTGTGGGAGCAGCCTGGTGCCCCCAGACTCGTGGGTGGCTCTCTTCCTGCCCGGGCCAGGCCCATGCTTCTCAGGACCTCCTGCCTCTGCACGCTTGGTCCCCAGGGGCCTACATGGCCAGGGTGGTCCTGAGAAAAGGGTGGTGGGCTTCTCCTTGGAGGAGAAGCCTTCTGGCTCTAAACACTGTCTCCTCACTCTCACCAGCTAATTCCTTGTCCCTGGGGCAGACGGGGCTGACAGAGGCAATCTGGGACCAGATTTGATGCCTTGTATGTTTTTTGGGCCCTTGTCAATGACACCCACTCAATGCAGAGGTGCCCCTGGGTGGTACCAACCTGGACAGCATGAATGAGGTTGAGGGGGCCCTCTCACCTATAGGACTCTGGGCCTTGGTAGGTGGGGAGCTCCCACAGAGGCCAGGACCATCTCACTCCTCTTTGTAGATCCCAAGAGATAGAAAAGAAAAACAGAGGTTCAAATCCTGCCTCCACCGCCTCCCAGCTGTGCAACTTTGGGCGAGTTCCTAAATCTCTCTGAGCCTCAGATGTTCAAAGGGAGTGAATAATAAATAGTACATACTCAGAGAGCTGTTGTGAGGACTCAGTGAGAGAATGTGTACCAAGAGCTTAGCAGAGCGGCCGCCACACAGACAGCATTCCTCGACATTGTGGTTATTCACGTGACTCCCCAGCCTCCTTCCGGGCACGCAGGAAACCGTCAGGAAGTGTGACGGCTGTGACTTTCATGTTCAGCCCGGCGTCCTGAGTGTCCTGGTCTCAGGAGGCTGAGCAGGATTGTTTATTCCCGGAGCTGTTTTCTCCGCTGCCCGCCTCCCCCAGACATACTTAAGGAGCCAAGTGGGCAGGAGGCGCGAGGGAGACCTGCCAGCCTGATGGAGTGGAAGACTGCGCGCTAGCTCCTGCGGACAGACAGATGGAGTAGAGGACACTGGGCATGCGCCTCCCGGCGGGGCCCTGACCCCAGGCTTGGCCTGGCCTCGATGGAGCCCCTCCTCTCTCTCCGCCTCGCTGCTTCTTTCTCCTCCCTGATGCTCTCTGGTTCTCTCCATCCTTTCTGTCCTTGCGATTGTGCCTCTCACCTCCACCACCCCACATCATTTTCGGCTGTTTATCTGACTCCCTGTCTTTTTCTGTTTATCTGTCTCTCTGGATTTCTCTCTTTCCTTCCTTCCTTCCTTTCTTACCCCTTTGTACTGGTCTCTCTCCATCTGGCTTGGTGCCTCTCTCTGTTCCTCTGTATCTCCCTCTTTCTCTGACCTTCTCTTCACTCCTGTCTCTCTGCCTCCCAGCTTCTCTGTCTCTCTGCGTGTGCCTCTCACTCTTTGTCTTGCTCCTTCTTTTTCTCTCTCTCTGTCTCTTTCTCTAATTTATCCATATTCTCTCCTCCCTGCCCTCCGCCCCTCTGCACTGACCCCCTCTCCAGCCCCCTGCTCCCCTCAGGGTTAATGAGCCTTCATTGCCGGCGTGCCGGCCTCTGCTCAGGACGCCCCAGGTCTTCTCCTAGACCAGCTGGCTTGCTTGGCTCTCTTCCTCCTCCCATGCCCCTTCCCCTAGAAGCTGGAAGCATTGTTTTGATTCTTTCCTGAAAAGTGGGGTGGGGGCTGGGACTAACCTCCTGGGGCATGTACCTGGGGGAGACCTCCAACCCTGCGGAGAAGAAAGACAGTGGGAGGGAGCAACAGAGACCTGGGCCTAGAACCCTCCACCTGCGGCTCTATTCCGAGCATGGACAGAGCTTCCGTTCGACGAGGATTTATTAAGCGTTCCCAGGACTGTGGGAGATAGAAGAGAAATGGGAGAGTGCCCACTCGCAAGGATCTTTCCATCTAGTTGTGGAAAGAAGCTAAAATGCCTAAACTTGTTCAGAGGCAGGTACTGCGCTGTCAGGGAGCCATCCACCATGATGTCTAGAATTGTCAGGGCCAAGATTGGTGTTCCCACTCCCACCCGGCCAGTCCCAGCCCGTCACTCAGTCCTTCCTGATCTCCCTTCCTTTAGAAACCCTTCCATGTCTTCCCTGGACCACCTGGATTCAGTGTCCCCCATCGGCATTCCCAGAGCACCCGGCCTCAGGCTCAGACCAGTTATCCTGGCATATTGAACTCACCAGGCTGGGTTTCCCTGTCCTCCTCCATCAGGCTTGGAGCTCCCCAAGAGCCAGGACAAGTCCTGGTCTCTGCTGAGTCCCCAGCACCTAGCGCTGTGCCTGGCGCAGAGGAGGGGCACACTCGGGCTCTTGAGAGGAGAGGTTGGGGCATCAGGGGACGTGACTTCAACTAAGGACGACTTTGACACGAGGGTCTCCGCATCCTTCAGGGAAATAGTTTTATCTTGCTCATCTCAGCTGTGCTGTCCTGAGGCATTTGTGTTGGAGCTGGCAGGACCTTGGGGACCACTGTGTCCAGCTCTCCTGATTTACAGATGGGGCCCCTGTGGCCCGTCGCGAGGTGTGGGAGGGAAGGGCTCCCTGGGGGCTCTGCTGGGGCCAGCATCCCTGCTCACTCCTTTGGGTGGCTGTTTCCTCTAAGCTGCCACCTCTCTTGGTACCTGTTGCTGTCTCTGTCTCTGCCCCTGGCTGTCTCTCTGTCTACCACTGTCCTCGTCCTCTCTTGTTTTTTTTTCCTCTCTGATGGGATAATTATGCTAATCAGCCTGTCAGAACAAAGATAATTTGCGGTGGGCTATTTCAGACATTGGAATTCAGGCCCAGGCCCCCTTCCTGCTTGCCTCTGCATGCCCGTTAACCCGAGCCAGGCAGGTCTGTTGAGGGAGGGGTGGTGGGCACCTGGGGGCTTCTGACAGGATTAGAATGCGTAGGTGTGCACAGGTGTGCGTGTATACGTGCACTGCACGGGGCCCACCTCTGTGGACAGGGACACGTGGCAGCAAATGTCTGCAGAAACCAGCCGAGCACGGAGAGGACAGTCAGGGAGCCGCTGTCCCTGGGATAGGAAAGCTGAGGGCAGGTGGTCTCTGTGTGCCCGGCTCCAGTCTGGGGTGACCACTGATGGGCCCCAAAGCTGTGATGGAGGTGACATGTGCGTGGTGGTTCCCTGGTAGAGCCTTTCTTCTCTGGGGGATTGTACCCCTCCCCCCAACCCAGCTCCCCAGCCCATCCTGGGCTAGAGGGGACCTTGGGGTGCTCACTCCCTGGGCATAGTTGGTCATCGCTGGGTAGGGAAGAGGGGGGCTGGGGTGCCAGGCAGCAGGGCTGGTCAAGCAGAGCTAGAGGGGCAGTTCTGTGTCCCAGGGGTCTTCAAGGGGCCTCCAGGAGGTGAAGGAGGTGACTGCTGAGGAGCTGGGCTTGGCAGTGGGAGTCCTGGAGGTGCTGGAGGGTCCAGGGGCCGGGCAGGGCATTCCCAGCCACCCTGGCCACTCTCCTGCTTCTCAGATTTTAAAGTTGGCCAGAGGAGCATGCGCTCAGCCCGGGAGTGGATCCAGAGCCCCTGAGGCCACTGCTCAGCCAGCCAGGCCCCCTTCACTCACCTCACTCTTGTCCTCATCGTCACCTCCTTCTCCAGGGGCCTCCCGTCCCCTCACTTGCCTCTCACTTCGTTCACTCGACAATGCTTGCTGAGCATCCAGCAGGTGCCGAGCACTGTGCTGAGCTCTGGAGTTACAGACAGGGTGCCCGCCCTCACGGGCATGGAGATTCCCAGGAGCCTCCCACAGGCACCAGCACTGCCCATCCCTGCTCCAGAAAGTTCCCTGCAGCATAAACATCTCCTTCTCTCTCTAGCAGGAAGAGCACAGGCCACCAGCCAGTCAGATGAGGTTCAGGACCGGACTCGGCCTTCTTCAGGGGCTTCTTTGTCAGAGCCTCAGTTTCTACCCGTCATTCAGGCATCATGCTCCCTGCCTCCAAGAATGTAAATGAGGTAGTAAAGGCACCCAGCCTGGAGCACCATGATGCTCAAAGTGTAGTGGGTCCCCTCCCCTCCTCCCCCTGCCCCCAGTAAGCTCCCATCCCCCCCCGACACACACACACACACCCTTCCCCCTGCCCTGTCCCAAGTCCCTGGCTCTTGTAAAGACCTGCCCAGCAATCACCTTTAGGGCCAGCCTCCCCTGCACTGGCCCAGCCCCCTGCCCGCTGCATCTCCCTCCCTCCTGTCAGCCCAACAAACAGCATCCCAGTCCCCAAAGGAGCCACCCCATGCTGACCTCTGGGTGGAATGCTGCCCCCTGCCCCCCACTCTCCAGGTCTTCCTGCTGTCACTCCAGCCCGGCACGAGGCCTCTTGCTCTGTGGCCCGCTCCAGCTCCAGCAGAGACGGTCTTCTGTCTTGTACCCTCATGGGTGCTGGGCCTCGCTCAGAGTGGTGAGTCCACTCACGGGACAGCGAGCTCTCAGGGCAGGGCCTCTGAGAAAGCCATGGATTGAATGAATGAGTGACTAAATGAATGAATGATGAATGAGTATCTCTAAGAGAGGGGATCTGGAGCTTGAAAAAAACACTTTTATTACAGAAAAGTGCAAAATGTGCCAAAGTGGAGAGACTAGAACAGCCAGCCGTCCTGTGCTCATCGCCCGCTGTCGTCACTTGTCAGCTCATGGCCAGGTCTGCTGCCTCCCTTCCCGCCCTCCTCTGAGTGACAGGAGCGCTTGCACGAGATTTTGCTCCGTGCTCCCTCTCACCCTCCTAAGGATGCTGCGGCTCAGGTCAGGGTCTTTTAGGAATCTTTCGCGACCTTGCCAGGATGGAGGATGGAGTGTGCTGGCCGAGGGAGTGGCGTGGGAGTGGACGTGGCCCTGGGCAGCCCTTTGCCCAAGAGCAGAGCCCGTCTGCCTGCAGGCCGGAGAGGAAGTATGTCACCCCTCCCCACTGTGCCTTTGGAATGCTGCCGTCCAGTCCCGGTAGATTGTGGCAGCTTCACAGTCGAGGCTTTGAGTCATTTAAATGGCTGTCGGTGAGATGCTACCCTGACTCATTTAATCTTCCTAAGTAACTTTCCTCTTCCTCGCTCTGCTTATGTAGCACCTGGGCACAGGCTCCAGCCAAGGCCTCGGCCGCCCCACCCCCTCTCTTCTTCTCTTGCTCTTCCCTCTCTGCTGCCCTGGCTCGGCCACGTGCTGGCTTTTCTGGAAAGGGGAGAGGTTGGCACTGGAAGGTGAGCATTGCATTGGAGCTCCTCAGCCCGCTCCCCAGGCTGAGGGCTGAGTTGGCGAGCCCGGCTTTTGCCCAGAGGCCTCTGCAGGCCCCACTAGCCACCGAGGGAGCCGGGCGGCCTGGGAGAGGAGGTGGCACCCCAGACTCGGGTTCCCGGCACTGTCACCCACCAGTTCTGAGAATCCAGTCTAGATGCCTCGGCCTTGTCTCCCTATTCGTGGTGACCAGCCAGAACACCAGACCCTCGCCCTGTTGACCAGGAGGGAGGGGAGGGGAGGCGATGGAGGGACCCACATGCAGAAGGTCGGCGAACACTGTGGATGCATGTGTGAGTGCTTGTGTGTGCGTGTGCAAGATATGTCTGCATGTGTGTCTTTGGTCCTAAATGCCTCGGTGCATTTGATTCATCTGTATTTACGCAGCATGTGCCACGTGTATATGATGAGCCTCCCGCTGTTGTGTGGTTCAGTGCGTGTGGCTTTTTGTGCACCCTGTGTATACCTGGGTGTGTTTGAGCATGCGTGTGTGCTCCGTGTAGCCCTTGTGCCTGCTGTCTGGGAGTGTTTGCCCTGATGTGCTTGTGTGTGGCTGTCTGTGCATGTGTCCTGTGTTTCCGTGTATCTGAGCTGTGCATGTGTTGCGTGTTCTCTGGGGGTGTGTCTGTGCTTCTGTTTGTGTGACGTTGGGTCTGTGATGATTCAGTGCTGTGTGTGTTCCTCTGTGTATCGGTGCAACACGCGTGTTCATGCCTCCGTGTGGTGGCCTCTGTGCATCTGCCCACCTGCTCGTGTGCCTGCCACGTGCACAGGTGTGCTTCTCGGGGTGCGTGGGCACCGGGAAGTGCAGTCAGGGTGGTGTGGGGTCAGGCTCAGCCCCACATCCCACACCTGCCCCTCCCCATCCTGCTGGCAGGACTGACGACAGACAGCCGAGCCAGGCCCTGCCATTAGCCAGGTAGGCTGTCACTTACCCAGGGCTGCTGTTTTAGGAGGGGAAATAGCTGACTGGTGGGCTGATGTGTTCACCGGAGCCTCAGCGAATCGGTGAGCTTGAGGCCCAGTCTGGGCACCCCCTCCCTCTGCAGAGAGCTGATTAGGGCTGCCTGGGGCTGGGGGCCCAGGTGGTGAAGCCTCTGCCTGACACTGCCTAAGACACCACTGTCCCGATCAGAGCCAGCCTGGGATTCTGGGCTGTTCTTGAAAGACAGGCCTTGGCCCAGGACTCCTGTGGGCCCGTGTGTGTGAGTGTGTGTGTGTACAGAGGGACACACTCCTATGTGTCTGTTCTACACTTGTATGTTGAGGGCCTTCGTGTGGCCTGGACTTGTGAGTCCCTGTGTGTCTGTGCCTGGTTCTGTCTGTGGTATGTATGTGCATGTGTGTGTCCTTGTGCATGCACATGTGCGTGGACCTGTGTGTGTGTGCACACTCTTTCCCCTTCTTATGCTAATCAGGTGAAGCCTCGGGGACCTGTCTTTTACACAGATGTGCCCTCCCACCTGTTTCCCTGCTCCAGCCTCAGCCCCGTCCCCGCCCCCCATCCTGGAGAGCCCCACGCACACGGTTCAACGCTGCCCCGTGGCTCCCACTGCTTCTCCGGAAAGAGCACCTGAGGCCGCCCCAGGCTTCCCTCCCGCTGCCCCCTTGGTGAGCTCTGTGGCCTCTGCCTCTGCTTGTTTCTTCCTCCACAGAAGGGCATCCACGACCTTTCTTCCCGGCCCTGGGAGATGCAGGCAGGAGCAAACACAGGGCTTCTCAGGCCCGTGAGTGGTGCGAGCTGAGACCTGCGATGTCAGGTGTGCTGGAGAGACAGGAGTGCGGGGCCGGGGCCAGGTCTTTCCAGCAGGGCCACCCTCCCTCCTCCCGGCCTGGAGAAGACTTTCTCCATCTTGGAGGGTCCCTCCCACAGCCCCTTTTCCGCTAGTCTCTTCTGATCCCTCAGTGGAAGGGGTGCCCTCCGCCCTCCTCGTGCCTACGCTGCAGGGCGTCGGATCTCATCCTCCTGAGAGATCTCTTTCCTTCCCGGGACAGTGGGTTCTTGAACCCGGCTGGGCACAGCCGCCAGCACAGAGGAGGGAGGCCATCTGACTGCAGAGGTGGAACCCTGGGGAGACAGGACGAGCTGTGGCTCCCAGGTGTCCTCAGAGCCACCCTGGGGCTCCTGTTGCCCCTGGTTATTCTTTCCTGCAGTTTCCTTCTTCAAGCCATTAGCTCTCAGGTCCCCCTTTGTACCTCCCCTCCAGGGCGCTCTTCCAGGGCCGCACTCTGATTGCCCTTAAGCTAATGAAGCCTGTGTGAGCATCTCCTCTGAGCTCCAAGACCCGTGCCTCCCAGTCCTTGCTCCCCGTCTCCACTTGGACAACACAAAGGCACCCAACCCCCAGCGAACGGCACCTTCAGGTGTCCAGGTCCGCCAGCTGGGAGCCCACAGGGTCACCACTGACTCCCTCCTGTCTGTCTCTGCTTCCCTCACCCCCAGTCCATCGCTGTCTTACAGGTTTCACCTTCTAGGTGGGCCCCATCCCTCCATCCTCTCTACCACCTGCCTGCCATGGACCACTGCAGCCGCCACCGAGGCTGTTCTCCTTGCATCTGCTCTGGCTCCCACTGCTCCATCGGCTCCACACGGGGTATCTATAAATTTGGTCACAGAGCCCCCCTGCTTAGAGCCATCACAGCTCAGCATCGCTCTTAGGATTAGACCCCAGTTCTCTGCTTGGCCCACCAGGCCCCTCAGCCCCTTAAACTCTCTTCATCCTGCAGATCTCAGCTCAACATCTCATCCTCAGGGCGGCCTCCTCTGACCTCCCCCTCCTTCTCCCTGGCTTGTGCCAGGCCACGTCCTCCTGCCAGCCGCCCTGATCGTGCTGAGTCCCCTTTAGCACTTGCCAGAGCCCAGGTGAGAGGCTTACTGGGGATTATTTATTTCCCTGGCTTCCAGCACCTCCTCCTGACTAAAGGCTGTGAGGCCAGGGCTGGGTCAGGGTTTGCCGAGGGCCAGCACGGAGTCTGCACAGACCAGGAGCTCAGCAAACGGTGCCAGCAAATCGATGGGTGGAAGGAAGGCGAGTGGGGGGCACACAGGCGCCAGCTCTTCCTCCTCCTCCTCCTCCTCCTCCTTCTCCGAGCAGTCCTGGGTCAGCCGGCAGACCCCCTTCAGAGGACACAGTGCAGACACCTCAATGAGGACACTGTGGCTCCCCGTCCTCTGCCTTGTGTAGTGTTGCACATGCTGTTCCCTCTACCTGGAGAGCTTTTCCCGTCACATGGCTGGGCTCCTTCTCATCCTCCAGATCTTGGCTTAAATGTTCCCTCTTTGAAGAGGTCTTCTCTGACCCCTGCATATAAGTTAGGCTCCCCCACACCTAACATTCTCTATCATCGCGCCTTGGCCTTTTCCTTCCTGGCACTTACACAATTGAATATCCATTCATTCGTACACTATTTTATTGTGTGTTTGCCCCACCAAACCACAGGCTCCATGAGGACATAGACCATGTCTGTTTATTCCCCACTGGTGTACAGTGCTCGGCACACAGAAGGCGCTCAATAAGTGTTTAAATGGATGAAGGAAGGATTGCATTATGTGATTTATTTTCCACCCCTGCGAGAGATCCATTTTAGAGACAAGAAAACTGAGGATCAGAGAGGCTGAGAACCTCAGCAATGGTCACAGAGCTCATGAGAGGTGGAGGGAGGATTCAAACCCGGATTTGTCTGACCTAAGAGCCTAATCCCATTCATTCATTCATTCATTCATTCAGCGCCTGCTCTGTGCTGGGAACTGGGGCACGGAGCTGAATGGTCAGAGTTGCTGCCTGGGAGATGACTCGGGCCACAGGGCAAAGGACCCAGACGGTGGTCAGAGGGAAGCACCACATGAGGTCATGGGGGCCCTGAGGGCCCTGCTGGAGGAGGGGCCCTTTGGGTGGGGTTTTGAGGGGTGAGTAGGTTTTCATCGCTGCGTGGTGCGTGTTGTAGAGCAGGGACAGTGCTGGATGGGGAGGCGAGGCCCGGGCTGCAGTCATGGCCGCTGCCTCCCACCCGAGACTTTGAGAAAGTCGAGTTCCTCCCTGAACCTGTAACGAGATGGTTGGGCCTCTGACGGTGCGTGGGCTGAAGTGGCTAATTGGCAGCTCATTCCTGTCCCTTCGCTCCTCCACGCGAGAGGGAGACCATCTCGCAAAGGTCTTAGAGGGGCTTTGGGGCCGGGGTCGGGGGAGCAGGTGGGGCAGCTGTGTGCCTCCGGGACACTGCCCTCCTGCCCTCTCCTCTCTCCCTCCTCCCTCCTCCTTCCCTCCCTCCTCCCCCTTGCTCTTCCTCCTCTTCCTCTCCTCTCTGCCTCCTCCCCCTTCCTTCTCCTCCTGCCCTGCCCAGGGGGAGAGCACAAAGGGTAGTCAAAGTTAATTTAGGCTCAAGTACCTGGTCACCTAGAAACAAGGCCAGTCCCCCGGCGCCAGGCCTCAGCCGTGGCCTCATTAATCTGCGCGAGCCCGGCGTTGGCGGTACCGACGTAAGTAGGACAGAAGCCACGCTGCCACGGAGAGGGGGCCTTGGGCTCTGGCCACTTGGCCCCCAGCCGTCACATGGCCACCCCCAGGCATGCAGAGGGAAGAAGACAAAGGCAAAGGAAGGAGAAATGAAGACCCCAGGGTGTCTGCTGTCCCCTCCTCCGTGTGTCCTTGCTCCCAGCCCGAGGAGCCCTGGGTATTTGCTGTCTCTTTCTCCTGCGTGTCCTTGATCACAGTCCAGTGTTCGTCACCCTGAATGCAGGGCTGTGTTGGTCTCTCCCTTCAGAGGAGCTCAGTGTCACCTGCCCCAGCCTCTGCTCACATGCCCTGACCCTCACAGGACCCCTGGGTCTGGCCTCACAGCTGGGAGCTTGGGCAGCAGAAGGGCCGGGTGCCCCGAGCAGCTTGGCCTCCCGCACAAAGCCACGCCTCCCAGTCGCGTGCTCCAGACATCTCCTTTCCTGGGTTCTGCCCCAGGAAGTTTTCCCTTTGGGTCTCAGTACATGTGTTCTGCTCGACCTTGGCTGACGTTTAAAAAAACCTCTGATCCCAGCCTGCAGCCGGGGCTCCACCACCTCCCACCCCAGACCTTATGTGCCTCTGCTCGGCGTAGCATCGCAGTCTCCCCACATCCAGGGGGCACAGGTGGGTCATCGGTAGGGCAGGACTCAGGATCGTTCATGAGATCAGCTCTCGCAAATCGTGAGCCCCGAAGCCACCATTCTGTCCTGCAGCAGGAGGAGCTTCAAGTTTTAGGGACCAAGGCAGTCTAGGGAATAAACGAACAGACAGGTGTCGGGGACACTCTTCCTTTAGCGGAGCAAATTGTGCAGCGGGATGGAGGGTACCAGCCGGGCCGCCGTCTTCCTCATGCTGCCATCCTCTCCCGTCAGCTCGCCGGCTGCACAGCCGAAGATGGCGCAGCCAAGCTCAGATCCTTCTAGGTTTGCCATCTGGAAATCTGACCCCTGTGGGCGTGCGGGAAGATGGGCTTGTACATGGGCCACGACCTCGCTGCCCAACTGTTAGGATTTGTCAAGGAAATTACGAAGCACCCATGCTTTCTATAGAAAAATATTTTACTTTATTTGAAAAGTATTATTTTATAAATGGAGAAAAGAGTGGAAGAACCTGTACCAAAATGCAAACAGTGGTTTTTCGGGATGTCACAGTTATAAGTGTTGTTAATTTTTTTTCTTGATGTTATTCAGTGGACGTGTATTTATAAGCAGGAGCGAGTATATTTGAAAATCTGACTCTGAGTGCCAACTTGATCACGGCCCAGCTGTGCCATCTTTGGCAAGCCAGTTCTCCCTCAGAGTTCCAATTTCTACACCTCTAGGACTGGGGTAATAAAAATCATTTCATAGGATTTTTCCAAGAAAGAAAATGAGATTCTGTGTGTGTGTGTGTGTGTGTGTTTATGCACTGAAGCAGGAGCTGGCACACATTTAGAGCCATTTTGGTATGATGGGCACACACAGGCACTCTAGTGCCAGGTGGCCTGGATTCGAATTCTGACAATGATACTTATCAGCTGTGTGACTTTGGGAACGTTGCTTAACCACTCTGTGCCTCGGTTTCTTGTCTGTAAAATAGGGTTGTTATAAGGAAGAAAGGGATTAATACATGAAAAGCACTTAAAAATGGTGCCTGTACACAGTGAGTGCTCAATAAATGCTAGCTGTTCTTCTTATTTTGTTGTTGAATGCATGCTCTTTCACTTTCTTTCCAGGCCTTTGGGATTCAAAGCGCCGTGTGGCCCATAGGGCCGCCTTTCTCAGAGAGGGCCTTTTCTGCCTGTTTGTTTCAGAGTCAAAGGAGACAGAGGTCTTCCAGGAGCTCCAGTCAGGGGATAGGAGGCCACCAGGAAAACTGGGGTTCAGTGTATAGCTGGGGTCAGAGGTCAGGCTGAGGTCAGGGTCAGGAGGAAGTTGAGGAAAGAACCAGCTTTCTGTCCAGGGCCAGGGCCCAGGCCCATCTCTTGCTTTCCAGTGGAGCCAGGCGGGGCTGGGCCTGCTCCGTGCCGTTGGCTGGGTGTCCACAAAGGGCCTGTCCCAGGACCCCCCACCCTCGTGAATCCATCCTTGGGCCCGTTCCAGGCTCCCCCTAGGCCGCGTGGTGCCTTCCTCCCCAAACATCCGAGGCGCCCTGCAGCGCCCCTGCCCCATCCTCAGGGAGCCCCAGGAGCGCTCTGCGCCCTGGTACCCGAACACCCTCCAGCCCGAGGAGCGGCTACCTGAGCTCTGGCGGGAGGGAGGAGCGCCCCACCTCCCCCGACCCCCCCCAACCCTAGGCTGTGTTTTGAGAATAGCTCCTGCCCATCCACCTGGTGGGCAGTGGGCTGGGGGACTAGAGTCGAGGAGGCCGGGCGCCCCTTCCCGTAGGCGGTGACAAGCTGATGGAAGGCCCAGCTGCTGCCCAGAGCCGAGCGGGGCTGCTGTGCTGGGCCTCGCCGGAGATGGGCAGCCTGGGAGCTGTGCGCACAGATGGCCCTACATGCGCTCATAATTTGCCAGAATAAATAGTCATTATTAATCTCCCCCGTGTTTTCCTTCTTTCCCTTCCTCTCCCATTTACCACTTGTCCCATGCTGATTGTGACACCCTTGGAGGCAGGGGCTGACTTTTACTTATCCTGATGCCCCAGTGCCTGGTTCAGGACCTAGCACACAGTAGGTACACTCTCAGCATGAAACTGGGCACATAGCTGCCCCCCACCTTCCCCTCCATTACAGAAGCGCATCCAGACAGGATCTATACATGGGAAGGCTTTGGCCAACTCAGGTTGGCACACAGTAGGTGCTTTCTTGGTGTGGAACCTGGCACATTGTAGCGCCTCTCCCAGTGCAGGACCTGGCACGCAGTAGAAATTCATCCACCGTGGTGTTGGGCACACTGTAGGGTCTCAGCCAGCCCAGAGTTTGGCTAGAAGTAGGTAACTTTCAGGAATATGTTGGCTAGATCAAGTTTTCATTCTCTGTGCCATGCTCAAGAAATATTTCCTGAGTACCTAGGATATACCCAGTTTGGTACTAGGTACTGTGGCGGGGGGCAGGGGCTAAGACATAGACCTTTCATTCTTATTTAAGGAACCTACAGGCAAGGGATGAAATGCTAGCCCTTTACAAACACGTCATCACAAGATGATTGAGGCAGGTGTAAGGAGGAGGGCTGCCTGGAGGAGGAGGGATTGGCGATGGGTCAAGTTTCCCCTTCAGCTAAAGAGCAAAGGAGAATGATAGAGACTGTGTGGGGCCTATTAGGACAGGTGGAAAGTGTCACTGGTCGCTGTAGCAAAGAATACAAACTGTGGGCTGGTGGGGCACTTGTTCATTTATTCAACATGTATCCAGTGCCTGTGATGTGCTGGCTGTGCTCTGAGCCCTGATGTGGCTCTGTAAAACCATCCCTGCTTTCAGTGGGCCAGGAGGATGGAAAGTCCAGTAATTAGATGTCAGCTGGTGGGAGAGCTCTGAGGCGCAGGAAGGCGCTCTTTGGGAAGGCATGCCGTGACGGGATGTGATAACACCTGAGCTGAGACCTGAATCCGGGAAGAGAAGGAGCATGTGGTCACAGGGAACCTGGCAGACAGAGGGCGGGGAGGGTGGGGACGCGGGGGCTAGATTTCGAAGGGCCTCGAATGCCACGGTGAAGAACTTGGACTTTGAAGGCCTCTAGGCAGAGGAGGGCCATGATCTGAGCCTCGGGAAGAAGAACCCGGCAGCAGTGGAGGCTGAGGCCAGTGGGGCGGCGATGGTCCAGGTGGGAGGTGGCCAGGTGGGAAGGGGGTGGGGAGAGGCCGATGCCACGGGCAGGTAGCGGTGCAATCGTCTGCTTGTCTGAGGTTGAGGGTGGAGGACAGAGCAAACAGGCAGGTGAGGGTGAATCGGGTGGCAGGACGAGAACGGAAACACCAGGCCCCAGAGCAGGGACCCCCTCCCTTCTGACGCCTCTTTTCCCCTCCCCCAGCGCCTCCCCGTCCAGTCCAGACGCTCCACAGTGCGGATCCCTCCCAAGGACCTCGTGTTCCCCTCTCTTTCATCTCAGAAGTGTTGCTTCCTTCTCCTCTGTCCCTCCCACCCCTTCTGAGCCAACTTCATGGAGGAAACGTTACAAATCACGTTGTCAGGGTCTTCACGGGGCCCCTGACGGGGCGCGGACGTCAAAAGTAGTGAAGTGCCCCGGTTTTTGTGGAGACAGAATAGGGTTTGAATCCCAGCTCTGCTGTTTACAAGCGGCCCGGCGCTGGGGGAGTCATGGATCACGCCTGTGCCTCCCCTCCCTCATCCGTGAGAGGAGAAGGTGTGTGTGCAAGGCCTGACACGAAATCGGGGTTCCACGAATGGAACAGCGACAACCGACGCCCCAGGTGTCAGGGCCTCCCTGGGAGCCTGGCTTAGCCTGGGCTGGACCTGGCTGTAGCTTTGACAGCGGGGCTGTCGTACCAGGCTCTGCGCTGACCACAGGCCCGGCCCCCATCCTGGCTGCTCTTCCCCAGCTGCCTTTCAAAGTTCTGCCCTCCCTCTCACTTTTCTCGAGCATTCCCACGTGTATCTCTGGCTCTTCACCTTGAGCAGAGACCCTCTGCCTCTGCCACCAGACAGGAACTTCCTGGGGGCCAGGAGTTCGTCAAACTGGCGAAACCAGGGTACCCCAGAAGGTGAGACTCCTTGGGGCACAATACAGCTTTGTCCACAGGGACCCGGGGAAAGGATAGACATATCTCCATCCAGCATGCAGTGGTGAGAAGAGCGGAACACCCAATACTACGAGTCGTCAGCTGTGTGACCTTGGGCAAGTCACCTAACCTCTCTGAGCTGCTGTTTCCTCAACTCTGAAGTAAGACTAGTCATTCTAGTCTTTCAGGGTCAGTGTACTGATTAAATGAGATTATAAACACCAAAAGCACCTTTGAAGCTACAACCTGCTGGGAAATGTTGGTTAGGCATTAACACCTGAGTCAGGAGGCCCAGCCTTGCCTGTAACTTGATGGACAACTTTCAACCGCCCGCACTCTCTTGGGTGCCCAGTGTCCCCCTATCTGTCGTGTGAGGGGTCAGTCTAAATGGTGCTGCAGGATGAGTCTTAATGATGTCGGAAGTCCCAGCCAGCTCTGGAAGTCGGTGATGGACGCCTGGACTTTTCCATCCCGGTGGGGACCCCGAGGCCTGAGAGCCCCTCTCGTCCAGACAAAGGGCCCAGCCCGGTCCTGCAGACTGGCTCAGGCCCTGCTCCAGCTGCCCAGTCCCATCCCGCTCCCCTCGGCCCCTGTCCACGGTGCCCCCCTCCCCCCTGAAACTGGCGTGTTGTCCAGAAAACTAATTGCTGTGACTCCAGTGCTCATTTGGAGACAATACGAGTCTATTGAAACTGCCGCATCAGGAGAAAGATGTTCCATTAGATCTTTAACTGCGCCCGGCGCCGGCCTTTGATGAGGCCGCCTTGGGAGAGGCGTCCGTCCTCGTGCTCTGCTGATCATTGGCCACTGTGGGCCATTTGCTTAATGAACAGAGGGGCCAGCGGCCAGGGGGCGAGACCAGCCAGGCGCAGCTGCTGCCCACAGGCTGGAGTGGCTGGGTGGCCTCGCCATCCCGTGGTCTTGACGCTTTGCCGGGCGGCCGGCCCTTCTGGTTGGAGAGGGCACTGAGGTCAGCTCGGTGGCTGCTAACGGCTGTAATATCGAGATGGCACCAGCTACCAAGGACGAGGCTCTTCCTGTGTCCCCCACCAGGCACGCGCTGAGCTCTCTGCAGGCATCACCTCACTGAAAATTGGAGCAGCCTTGAGAGGTCGAGGCTGTCGTTCTCCCATTTTACACACGGGGAGACTGATCTGGACCCACATGTCTGACTCGGAAGCCCATGGAGGGAAGAGGACGGGAGGAAGGGGTCTGCAGTGGGGGATGAGTTACAATATATGGGAGACTTGCTGCCAGCAGTGCCGGGATGCAGGAACCGCTGCCCCGACTCCTTGGAGGCCTGCTTCCTCCTCCCTTCTGTCCTTCTGTCCTCGGTCCTGGGAGCCGGTCCCCTGCAGCCTCTCCTCTTCCCTCTCCTCCTCTCCTTCCTTCTTTTCTTCTCCCCGCTTCCTCCCTCCCCCTGCTCTGATATCCTGGAAGCCTCCCTTTCCTGCCCTGCCCCCGGATTCAGACACAGGGGAGGGAGGGGACCTCAGAATCAGTGGGAGGCCCACCGCCCTGTCGGCCTGAAGGGCCTTCCCACAAAGGCGCTCTTTGCCATCTCTAGCGCTGATCTCCGGGGAATGATGTCCTCGCCCGTCCACTAGCTGACTAGCCCTCCTCCTCTCCTTTACTTCCTCCCACCTTGTCCCAGGCCCTCCCTCTGTGGGGTGGGATTTATAAGTCTCGGCTGCAGCCCTTGGAGGAGCCGCAGTCTGGGCCAGCTGTGTGTGTCCCAGGTTGGGGTTATGGGGTCGTTGACCCCTGGGACTCAGTCCTCAGGTTTCCTCGATGCCCTGGGTGAGGTGCGGGTCCTGAGCTGGCCTGGGGCCTGGTGAGAGGATGCAGGGGCAGGGGTCTCACCTTCCCCAGAACTGCTGCCGCCTGCAGGCCTGGCGGAGGTGTCTGGCTGGGAGTCAAGCCTTCACCTTCGGCCAGGTGTCTGGCAGGTGCCTGCAGGGCCAGACAAACAGGGTGAGGCCAATGCCTGAACCCGCCCAGTCCCTGGCAGGGCAGCACAAGGCGGAGATGGCATCCCAGCTTTGCAGGGCTCCCTCCTAGACTGGAAGCTTCTGGAGGGCAGGGCACATGCCTGCTCACCCTACATCCCTGTGACTACTGTCCTGCGTGGGGCTTGGCACGAGTAGATCGTGAATGAATGAACTGACTATCATTCATTCAGCTGCTGTTCATTCATTTTTCTTTTATTCATTTGCTTGTCTACTCTTGCCAGGAATTTTCTGGTCCAGATTCTTAACATATAATTATCTCCAGGGCCAGGACTAGGGAGAGACTAGCAAGGTGCCTCGGGCACAGAATTTGAGGAGACACTCAGGGGTCATGCAGTGCCTGACTATCTCAGCTCCTGAAAATAACCTCGCTGGTAGGTCCTGTGATTTCCATTTCATAGATGAGGAAATGAAGTCGGAGAAAGGACCGTCACCTTCCATGGTCACCTAGCTGGTAAATCCTCGTTCCCAGATCTGTGTACCATCAATGCTTATGGTCTTTCCTCCGAATGGTCCTCAGTTTCCCTGCCCTGCCTGCCCTCTGAGCAGGGCCTGGCTTGAGGAGGGCCGGTGAGTTGCAGCCACTCACTTCTTGCCCTGTGTTATGTCCCTCCATCACAGACTGGCTGCCTGGGGCCTAATACCGTCTTCTCTGTTTTGACAGTGACTTTGGGCAAGTTACTTAAACTCTCGGTGCCTCAGTGTCCTTATCTGTAAAAAGGGACAAAATAATATGTCGTGGGTTGCAATGAGGATTCTAATGAGTAGGGATTTATGATAGGTACAGCACTTAGAACTGAGCCTGACACACAGCAGGCTTCAATGGAAGTGTGAGCTATTATTCTTTTTTTTTTTTTTTATTGGTGAGGAAAATTGGCCCTGAGGTAACATCTGTGCCAATCTTCCTCTATTTTGTATGTGGAATGCTGCCACATTGTGGCTTGATCAGCAATGCTAGGTCCTAACTCAGGATCTGAACCTGCAAACCCTGGGCCACTGAAGCAGAGCGTGTGAACTCAACCACAGCGCCACCAGGCTGGCCCCGTGAGCTATTATTTTTAATAACTGAGTAACCTGTTGTCACCTCTTATGAAGGTGGGTAGAGTCTGCAATGAGCCCCAAACTCTCAGTGCACTGAGCCCTCGGGATTCAGTCCCCTCCTCCCCAGGGTTAACAGCTCCCGGGGTGTCATCTCCACTCTCCTGGGAGGTGGAACGATGGGGATGGGACTTAGTCCCTGACACCCCAGCCCCCTCCAGCTCCAGGCGAGGGAGCAGCTTCCCTGAGCTCTCCTGGAATTCACAGGAGGTGTGGAGAGAGAGCGTTCACACTTCTCTGAAAATGTGTTTCAAACAATTAGCAGGTCTTTACCACTGGAGCCTTTGAAGTAGAAGCCCAGATCCATCTCTGAGAAGGGTTTCCCCGGAACTGACAGGCTGGCAGTTGCTGCCACCAGCTCGGCCCTTCCCTGAGAGCCGGGGCTCCTGCCTCTGGGCTGGCACCACAGGACTCGTGTGAGCCCCTCCCCTGTAGCAGCTCCCGTGTCCTCCTCTCCGGCACGGAGGGCTGTGGCGACCGTGGGTCATGCAGTGGAGCTGGGCTCCCACTGGGAGTCCTGTGTCAAGTCCACAGGAGTTTTCTGTTCTCCAAAGCTCCCCACCCAGAGGCAAGGGCAGCTGAAGCCATGACTGTGAACTTGGAGCTCTTGCATCCTTGAACCGTGCCTGCAACTGTGTATAATTATTAGTCGAGCAAATGCATGGCCCCGTGGCCTGGAACTAGCCTCCTTTCCCCCATCTGCAAACAGGAGGTGGCTGGAGTGGGCGGGGGGGGGGGGGGGGGTGGGGGTGGGGCAGGGGGGCGTGGGCGGGGGGATGGGCTGACTGGTCTCTTAGCTCTGAGCTAACCCTCGCTTTCCTTGGAAGGGCTCATACTGCAGTGGAATGAGGGTTGGGTCCTAATTCTGCTCCCCTTTTAGCTGCATGAGCTTGAGCAAGTCAGTTAATGCGTCTCAGTTTCTTCACCTATGAAATGGGTACAATAGTATTTTGCAGAGCAGCTGTGAAGATCAAAGGAGGTGATGCCTAATGTGCCTGGCACATAAGTTCTCATCATTCATTGAACACAACTTACGCCTCTTATGGTACCTCTTCTGCCTCTTCTTACAGAGCCAAAGTGGACTGGTAGCTGTGGTGAGGGGGGCCCTTCCTCACCCCGCAGAACTGGGGAGGGGGAGGCGGGGCAGGGAGAGCCCGCCAGGATGGGAGCTGACAGGCGTCCCCTCTCCTGCCCCGAGAAGGCGCCCCGGCCCGGGTCTCCAGGCTGCTGTTTGATTCCCTTCCTCTGACATTCCATCCATCATTGTAATTGCTTCTCCCGAAAAATGAATTTGTAGTTGATTTCTTCAAAAGAGGGAATCAGCCAACAGATAAAAAGGTTGCTTTATTTAATTTGCATGAAGAGGCCGCCTGCTGCTGCCCAGCTGTGCTGGCGGCTGTGGGGAGGGTGCCAGCAACCTGCGGGGATGTGCGCGGGTAGGCACAGGCCCTCCCCTGCCTCTGAGCCTGCCCCCCCAGGTTGCTGGGACCCTGGCCCCAGAGACCGGATCCTGGGTGTCCACACTGAGCTGAAATCATTCTATCACGGGAGACCTGCACCTGCCCCACACCTGTCACTTCTAGGGTGGGACAGGCTTCTAGCCCAGGACGCTGAGGGCCCAGAAGCCAGACGCCCATGGGAGCAAACCTCAGGAGCTCAGGGACTCAATATGGCCAGGGGCCAGATACACATGGCCTACGCTGTTTCCTCAGGAAGAAGGAGTATTTCAACTGCACTCGTATTGGAGTCAAATGGGGAGCCCCAGGCTTCTCTCTGAGATGTATTTCACCTAAGGGTGTTGTGCTTCCTCTCCAATTCAGCAAACACTTAGTGGTGCTCCCTTGGGCCCAGGGCAAGGCTGGCTGTCTCCAGGAGCTCCTCACGCAGTGAGTGTGAGCTCTCTTCCGGAGAAATCCTTGGTAATGGGTAGGGGTTAAGCGGCAGGGCAGAGCCACAGCTGGGGGTAGAAGTGGGGTGAGGCCAGGAGGGCCATCTGAAGAGATGCCTCCCCTCTGCCGGACCCCTAATTGCCAGGCGGTATCCAGGGAGGTGGGTCTGCAGGGTTTTCTGGGGCAGAATGCAGCAGGACTTCCTGTGCTGTCCAACATCTGGGGAAGATACAAAACATTCGTCCTGGCATCCAGATGCTCCAGGGATCCAGAGGCTGGGTACTGGATGGTGGGGAGCATATAATTTATTGTCTAAACATGGACTCTTTGCAAGTGAAAGTGGGTTCTATTAATAATTACTCCAGGACAACAGGTGTAAACTAGGACTGCCCCTGGCAAAGCAGGCATATAATTACCCTAATCGTGTACCAAATGCAGTGGGGACTTAGGCCGATGGGGCATTCTCCCAGGAGTTGCCAAAAAGCATTGCACATTTCTTCATCGAGCCCCAGAATGGAGATGGACTAGCAGCAGGTACAGCCGTCAGGGGCTGGGTTCCATCCCCTGGGGCTGCTGCTTAGGGCAAGTCACTTACCCTCTCTGGGCCTCCACCTGCTTTTTATGAGATGCTGAACATGACAGTATCTTACGTATTTATTACGTTCTGTAGTTACCTCGCTCCTTTATTTATTTGCCTATTGCTTGTGTCCCTGCCTGTCATGGAAGTCTCTGAGGACAGAAGGCTTGTCTGTCTTATTCACGGCTGCGTACCCAGCTCTTAGAACAGCGCTAGAACAAGCAGACGCTGGATAAGTGGGACGGACTTGAAGGGTGTGCAAGGGACCCCATTTGCACACACTTTTCAGGTACAGTGAGGATGGCGGTGGCAGGAGGGTCCATGACAGCGTTAGCGGAGGCTGCTGGTAGACCGTTTCTCCTCTGGGAGTCCCTTCCTGGTGTCTGCTGTTGTTTCTTCTCGCCCTCTCTGCTTCAAGTAGAATTCCTCTACCCCGATTCTGTAAGAAGTAGCAACATGCAGAATCTTGGTTGCAATTATTAAGGTAGGTTTGGGGGTGGGGCAGGGGGATTCCGGACTTAAACTGGCTTAGTCATTGATGATGACTAAACACTATTTATAATTTTCTACCAGGTAACTTAGAAAGCATTATGAACAGTAACTGTAGCTCATGGTGGTGGGTCGCTCACCTCGTTTCTACTTTTTTTCTTCTTCCTTGAGGGGTTGCTAAGAATACTGTACCATCTGAATTGCTCCTCTTCCCGAATCGTCCCTCCTGTGTGGACCCTCTCCTCTGTCCTCTGCGTGGGTCCAGCTTCCTCTAAGCTGGATGGTGCAGCCTGTGTCAGCCTGGCCCTCTGTACTATTTGCAGAAGGCGTTTGTCCTCTGCTTGCAAATGCACAGAGCCAAGTGAGAGGTCTTCTTCTCTGTTGTTGTGTTTGGAGTTTCTTCCTTTGCAGCAGCCCCCCAGTTGAAAGGCTGCTCTTCTGACGGCGTTCCCTTACCACGTGGGTTCTTTATCCCTCGAGGACTGTCCTCTCCCACCAGCTCCCTCTGTGGGTGCACAGTCAGCTCTTCATGCTCCACTTCTGTGCGCTGTGTGTTACAGGGACATTAGGCTTTGATTGCAAATGATACAAACCTTATAACAAGCAGTTGAGGTGTCAGTAGAGATATTTATTGGCTCATGTAGCCAAATGCGGGAAGGACGGGGTTGGGTCAGCCGTATGGACAGCCAGAACCAGGGACAATTCAGTCTCTCTGTCTCTGTCCCTGTCTCTCTGTCTCTCTCTCTCCGGCTTGCTCTGGCTCACGTGTCCTGCTTTTCCCTCTGAGTCAACTCCATTCTCTCAAGTTGGCCTCACCATGAGGTCAGAATCACAGCCTCTGGGAGCTCCAGGCTTTCATTTATCATAGTGTTATGTCAATAGAGAAAACGTCTTTTCTCTCCCATCTCCTGTTTGAAAGCTCCCAGGCAAGGACTCCAGGGCTCAGCTTGGGTCAACTGCTGGCTCCTTAGCCAATGACTGGGGTCAGAGACTTGGCTCAGGGCAGAGCAGAGCAGTTCCCCTCCAGAACACAGGCCGAGAGTGGGGACGCAGAGATCGCTGTCCTAAAAGGGTGTGTGAGGGGAACACAGACATTGCTGCCGGGGGAATGGGGTGAGCCGGGCCAAGGCATCCCAGTTTATGACTGGCACACAAGAGGAGTGTTTCAGCTCCTTGCCTTTCGGCAGGAAGAACTTTGAGTCAGTCCAGGCTGAAAACACATTTCTGCCGTGAACAGAAACGCAGGCACCACGGAATTCCTGATTGACACATCGCTTCCTTCCCTGGCAGCAGCCTTTAAGGTTTTACTGTTTAATCATTGCAAACCTTGGGCTTCAGCTGGGCGGGATGGAGGAGAAAACACTCGAATGCCCTTTCTAGGAAAAGAAACAGGTCTGTACCCCCATCGTCTGGCATGATGGAGGTCCTGTGTCCCTGGCCTCTCCCTCCGCCTGGTCTGGCTTAGAGCCAGCGGAGTGGACCAAGGGGGTGGTGCCCGTCATCTCTACTTTAGAGAGGCCACCCTCTGCTCCTGTCCTGCCCTGCCCTCCAGACGTGGTCCTCCATCCCTATGCTGCCTTTTCTGCAATTGCAAATTGCCTTGAAATTGTGCATGTTTTCCTCTCCTACCTATCCATGAGCTCCTGAAGGGCACAGACTAGGTCTCGTCCATGGGTTTGTCCCTAACACATGACATGGGCTGGGTACCCAGTATATCCTTAAGGGAATAACGCTTCTTTATTATTTATTAAGAAAAGAATGAGTACACGCTCAGAAGGCATGCTGGCGGATTAGATTAGCAGAGGGCCGAGGTGTCCAGCAGAGACCCCCACAATGCAGCATGACCAGCCTTTATCTGAGGGCCGTCCAGCTTAACTCCATCAGGGCATCATCCTCCAACTGGCTTAGTTCATGGGCGTCGTGGCCCTTGGACTGTTATGAATAGATGTGGAGCTTGACTCTTCTTTATAAACCTGAAGTGGGTGCAATTAGAAAGGCTGCTGCTGAGAGCTCATTTGTTTCCTTTCTCTCTCCTCCCCACCTCTTTCCCTCTCTTTCTCTCTCTTTCTTCCCTCCCTCCCTCTCTGTCTTCCTTCCTTGGAGTCTGACCTCTCTCTTCAGCTGTATTATCACTTCCACAAGGGCGGGAGCTGGGCCTCAGACACCCCTGCTCCCCACCCCTCCCCCACTCTAATCATATAGGGATGTGAGGGGACAGAGCATGTCTCTGAGGTCATTTTTTCTCCACTAGGATTTCTGTTTCATTAAATCACGATAAACTCAGGCTGAGTTTATTTGTCTGTGAGGTCTAAGATCCCATGATGAGGAATAGCTCACAAGGCCTGGTAATATCCATATCTTCCAGTATCAAGTTTTGGACCTCAAACTGAGTCCAGATCCGTCCATGCATGCGGTGTGGAGCAAGATGTTGCCTTCTTTCTTGTTGATTCCCTGCCTCTGTTAACGTGGCGGCTGATCTCTAGCTTCCTGGGATGCTGGTTCACAGCGGGCTTGTGGACCACTTGAGGGTGTGTCACTAAGCCACGTCTCTCCATCCTGCCCTGTGCTCCAAGGATGGGGCTTCGGTTTACTCCACGGACAGTTCATCTTTTTAGAGTTAGTCCACTGTTCCAGCTCATTGAGATTCGTCCATCCTGATTCACGACGCCATCCCTCTGGCTTTGTGACATGCCCTTCATTCGGTGACAGGTTGGGGGAGAAACAGAGGCCTCCCCCTAGGTCTCTCAGCTTATGTTTTCCAATGCACACTTCTAGGGAAAATATAGAGAGGGGAAGGAATGGGGGTGCACAGGACACTTGCACAGCTACTGACAGATAAAACAGAACTTTCTCTCCTATTTGACTTGCATGCTTGTGCATGCACTCTCTCAGCCAGGAGTCCTACGACTCGGGCACCACAAACCCAAGGCCCTTTCTGCTCTATCATATGAATTCTGGCTCTTCCCTGCCCTCTGGCTTGCACAGCTCTCTCTTACAAGCACACACAGTGGTGCAGAAGCAAGGGTCTTCCACCCTGGGCTTCCTGGGCAGGAGTCTGTGTCTAGTCTGTACAAGAGCCCCTCCACTCCCCTCCCTGGGGATGCCCTGGGCTCTGGGGAGCCTTCCTTTCCTGGCACACAGCCCAGAAAGATGTCCAGGTCTCTCTGCCTGCCCAGACTCAGCCCCTCTGCTCTCCTGTTTGCAGACTGCCCTGACGTCACTCTCTTTATCAGTTCACCTGAACACCTTTCTGAATCTACTTTCTTCCTCATCCCAAACCCAAAGGTTTTTTCCTGCCCTGGCCAAGATGACTCTGTTTCAGTTCCTGAACGAGCTGGGCAATTTCCTATCTCAGGGATTTCCCAATGCTCTTCCCTCTGATGGAATGTTCTTCCATCCATTCTTCTCGGCTACCTGTTATCCTTCAGGTCTCGACTCAAATGTCACGTCTTCAGATCAGTCTTCCTCGACCTCCCAGTCCTTGTTCTTTTCCTTCACTGAATTTGTTGTGAATTGTAATTAGATATGAAAGCTGTAAAGGTAACAGATCTCTCCCAGTGCCATGCTGATGCAGCCTCACCTATCATTGCACAAAGATGCACATGTCCGCCGGACACTCACTCCCAGAGGACACAGACACCTAATGTGGGGAGATGGAGCAGGGAGCTCAGCCTACATCGCCCAGCAAAACCGCTGCCACTCCTCTCCTCTCTTTTCTTGCACCTCTTTAGCCAGTCTCCTGGCTCCCCTTCCTGACACCTGTACCTCCTTCTCTTCTTCTCCATGTCTGGTACCTTCCCTTCCAGATGTTGACTTCCCTGTCCTGTTTAGAGTAATTTGGGCCTCTCTTGGTTCTTAAATCCTTTCCTCCCATTGCCCACCAACCAAACAAAAGGTGTAAAAGGAGCAACAGAGTATCTGGGAACTTGATTTGTGTTCTGTTACATACACGTGCCTGTATTTGTTAGATCACCACCACCATGTTGTAAGTTTCATGACATTTACATGGTTTCACAGGTGCTTGATTCACCACTGTATACCCAGCACCTAATATGCTGCCTGGCACATAGTAGGGGGTCAATAGGTATTGACAGAATGAATGTATGTTGTGTTTCTCTAATGAAACTTGTTATTGATTTCAATTTGAATGTCAAGAGCCCCTGGAGAGCCAATCCTGGTGCCCGTCTACCCATTTCGAATGTCACTGTGGTATAAGAAGAAAGATATTAGATCTTTGTCCCCAGTTCTTGACACAGAGCTCCTAAAAACTCTGGGGATTTCCTGAGTGATAAGGGTGATGGGAGCATCTTTATTCTAATGAGGTGACTCTGGTACACCCCTAGATAACGCCAGGGTCGGGGCTGCTTGCCAGAAACGCCAAGCCTTGATTGGAAGCTTAGAACTTTCGGTCCCACCCCCAACCTCCTGGGAGGGGAGAGGGGCTGGAGATTGAGTCAGTCACCAATGACCAGTGATTTAATCAATCACACCTACATAGTGAAACCTCTATAAAACCTCTAAACAATGCAGTTTAAACAAATTCTGGGTTGGTGAGCATCTCAACACTGAGGCGCTGGGAGAGTGGTGCATCTGGAGACTGCGGAAGCTCTGAGCCCCTCCCACATATCTTGTCCTGTGTGTCTCTTCCATTCGGCTGTTCTGGAGTTGTATCCTTTATAACAAACCAGTAAATGTAAGTAAACTGTTTTCCTGAGGTCTCTGAGCGATTCTAGCAAATTATGGAACCTGAGGAGGGGGTTGTGGGAACTCCTGATTTATAGTGTGTCAGAAGTATAGGTGGCCCAGGACTTGCAACTGTTGTCTGAAGTGTGGACAGTCTTGTGGGACTGAGCCCTTAACCTGTGGGGTCCGCACTAACTCTGGGTAGTTAGTGTCAGAACTGCATTGAATTGTTCGACACCCAGTTGGTATCTGAGAATCACATAATTGGTTGGGTCCAGGGTCACCGTAGACTGTGCACACATCTTCTGCCCTTCTTAATCTCCTGGTACAGGCGTTAGCATCCCAAACTCCCAAGCACATTTGGATCCCACTCATCCCATTCAGGTGGGGTGTCCTCTGAATCTGGGCTGATGGGGAAGACCGTCTCCCCTCCCCTCCCCCACCTTCTCTCCCTGCCCTGCCCCCACACCCAGTAAAGATGAGGAGAGTGACTGAACAAGCATGAAAGATATAGAAACTTCCCTCCTGAATGATCCTGCTAATGGCAAATTGATGGAATTGAATACATTCAAGTCGGAAATGATCCAAATATATGCTAATGAAGCTGAATATGCATTATTTAGACTAAAACAAACTAACTGCGAGTCAGGAAATAAAGTAGGTGAATTATTAGTTTGGCAACTCAAAGAATTGGAAAACTCATGCACCGTTCCAGAGACAGGCAGAGGCAGGCAGGAAAATGTGGTTAATGAATTCTAAACCAATTAACCGCAAATTGATGGTGCGCTCGAAGACCCACCACCCCCGACTCCCTCAGATTGCTTTCTGAAAATCTAAAAAGAAAACGCCGTTGCCATGCACTTTTCTTGGTTTCACTTCCTAGATGTGCTCTCCTGGAAACTTGAGTCTTGAAAAAAAAGAAAACTACAAACAGATCCCAGAAACGGGGAATGGGGCTATTTTGGCCACAGGGGGAGATAAATAATGCAAAGAGGAACTTCTCAACTCTTCTTTGTCAAAGAGAATCATCCTCAGACTGAAGAGAGGAAAGCACGCCTTGGTGGGAGGGAACTAAAGGCTGAGATGGGTGAAGAAAATATAAACACATGTCTTGCCTGTCCAGACTGGAGCTACTCAACTGTCCTGGCTGAATTCCAACCCGGGGCTCGTAAGGTCACAAGTGAGATCCCTGGGAGCCCAAGGAGTCACTAGGAAGGGGTGAGAACACAGGAGGTGGTATAGTGTCTTCCAAACATGGAGTGTATAAATTCTAAGGCATTTGATGATGATCATAGAAAACCTCAGGTTTAATCCTTAAAGGGTTACAGCTTGTGAGACCTTAGGGAAGCAAGCAGCGATTGGTGGAGCCAGCACGCGATCACCAAGAACTAGTTTGCTGCAAGGGCACCTCTGCTGAGAAGGCCCTCTCGGTCTCTCTAGATGATAGCCCTGCCCCCATCCTCCCCATTCCCATCCTTCTGCTTTGTTTTTCTCTATAGCAGTTAATGCCATTCGACACACACACATTTCCTTGTTTGTTTTCTTCTCCTCCCACTGGACTGTAAGCTCTATAAGTCTAGGACTTTGCCTGGCACAGAGTAGGGCCTCAATAAATATCTGTTGAATGAGAGAGACTTCGTTTCATTCACTTCACCAGTATGGCCAAGCCCTCAAGACAGGCCTGTCCCCACGCACCCGCCCACTCGCAGACAGAGACGCTGGGACAGAGAGCCAGAGGGCAGCCCTTACTGCTCTTGACCTCGAGGTGCATCTCCCTGCCCACTGGGAAGTGTGGCTCAGTGAGCTCTGATACTCAGGGTGACAATTCCCCATCCCACAGTGGGGCAGAAGGAGGGGGCAAGGGGGGGCGAGCAGCTCAAGTAGAAGAGGGGCAGTGGTGGCCCCCCCGCGCACACTCAGGGCTCCCCTGAGCCAAACATTCGAGGGGATGCAGGACACACCATAGCTAGTGAGTTCTGACTCTCAGCCCTGTGCCCTGTCTACTGTGCTTTGCTGCCCCTGAACTTGGAAGTCGCGTTGGAGAAACGTCTATAAGACACATAAAGGACTTGTGCTGCCTTGAGCCAGCCAAGGCAACTGGAGGCATTCTACCTTTGATTATGATATAGTCTCTCAGGTATCTGTGGATGGTTAACTGTCTTGCAGATAAACAGTGGGAAAACACAAAATAATAAGGAAAATAATGGGGAGGCAGATGTGAAAAGAAGTCAAACTGATTACCGATCAGCGATAACATCTTTGTTTCAGAAGATGCCAACTGTTTGAAACTTCCTAGTTACCTTTAGGTCCGCGTGTGTCCTTGGCAACGTGAAAACATCCCTCCCGTGAGCAATCCATTCAGGCAGCGTGTGGATGAAGGGGGAACAGTGAGCCTGTTGGTGAAAATACCTTCATGAGTGACTCGCTGTGACACGTGTGGACTGAGGTCTGACACCTTGAGCAAAGTGAGGTCACCTGGCAGAGAGGTGGGGGTGGCAGGGGTGGGGGAGGGGCCGTTCACAAAATCAAGACCCCGAAGCTGCTGGGCTTTGACACCTTGGCACATGCTGGCTGCCAGACTGTTTAGAAAGCAAAGAGCTCAGGCTGCTCAGTGACAAACTGTGTTAGCATAGGCTTTGTTCTCTATTCACAAAAAAAGATGGCTCAGATAGAAACAGACAATGTAACAGAATGCGGAATGAATGGTAAATGTGTTTCTACATATTGGATGTGATTGTAACAGAATCAGCTGCCATCTAACGTGTCCTTCGGCGTGTTGTGGTTGTTAGTGTGAGCAGTGGCTTGGGGTTCTCCATGACCTCTTTCCCCTTCCATTATCTCAGTACGTTTATTCAACATAGATTTATGTGCCGGGCACGGGGCTGGGGATCAGCAGCGAGCACAGAGACATCGAGCCTGGCGTCAGGGTGTTTACAGGTAAGAGCTGATCGTAGATGCACCTGTGAGAGTGAGCGGGTATCACCACCTCTCTTCTTCAAAATGTTCAGAATGAAAGGAAAAGGGAGAGCTTGTTTAGGAGGTCGAGTGGCTGGACGTGAAGTGGCAGTTTGGAAAAAGATAGGAACCTTGTTTCAGTGGAGGAAGTGCCACTGGCTGGAAAGTGCTCATCGTGGCTGCGGGACTTTCATTGGAAGGTAAGGCCCTGGGAGTGTTGCCTCTGTGTCCTCTGACTTCTGACTCAGAACCTCAAGTGTCCCTGGTAGCAATGAACAAAGAAAGGCCTCCGAAGTGCTCAGGTGTCTCCTAAACCTCTGCCCCAGTGGAAGAGAGGACTGTGACACATCCAAGTCCCAAGGGCCAGAGCAGACTTGGGGCATCGCTTGCTCAGGAGTGACCTTCACTGAGTTTCTAGAGAACTCGTGCTAACCAAAACCCGGGGCTGGTTCTCTGCACCTGGAAGTTCTATAGTGTGATAAACGTTCAACAAAAATTAGACTAAGTGATGTAGAAACTAATATCAATCAAATTAGAGTCAAAGTCAGTCAGCAGGAATTGTCAGCATCAGAATTCACAGCCTGGGCCCTGTTCCTGTCCTGGAGAAGGAGGAAGGAACAAGCTGAGAGGCCAGTAGGTGTGTGATGTTGGCCCCCAAGGAAGCCCCAAGCGTAGAACGAGTTCACCCAGGAGGGGGGCGCGTGCTGAGTCCAGGCGGTCCCAGAAGCGTCCAGGTCAGAGATGGGTCCTGCCTCAGGGGGCGGCACAGGATGGAGAGGGAGGAGTGGGCTGGCGGAGGGTTTATGCGGACCCTCTCAAAGATCCAACCAGGCGCAGACAGGGCAAAGATGTGATGGACAGTCCACTCCTGAGAAATGGGGGCTAACAAGAGCGGGGTCAGCAAGCCAGCCCCAGCCCACCAGCTGGGGATCAGGCAGGGGCTCCTTGCCAGATGCCAGAGACACAGCATCTGAGACCCACGCAGGAGGGGATGCTCACGCCACTCCGTGAGAGTGGGTTGGGGAAGCTCTCATTTGGTCCTGCTGCCAAGTTAGGAAGATGGACTCTCCTCCAGATGACTCAGATCTTGGGCATATGGCAAAAGAAAAGGCTCTTCTACCAAAAACCAGTCCTTTATAGCATTCCAGCATTGTGCTGGGCACTGAGGAGAGCAGGGAATCCAACAGTCATTGTCCACATCCTCGTGAAACTTGCAGTCTTGTAAGAGAGATATACAATAGACAAGTAAATAAATACACGGGGAAGTACAAAATGTGTTAAGTACCATGATGGAAACAAACAGGGGTCGCAATGAGGAATAACAGGAGGACAAAACCTTTAAGAAGGTGATCAAAGAAGACTCTTTGAGGAGGGTGAGGTCTAAGCTGGGGCTGCAGAATGACGGGGACCCGCTCGTGCCTCTCTCTAGGGGACACAGGAGCTGAGATGGACCTTATTTTGGCAGTACAGGCAGGCACATGTTTCTATTTCTATTCAGTCTTGCTCCCCACTGAATTTCCCTGTTTATCCTGCTTTTAATGAGTCATCTCAGGTTTACCATAATCATTAGACATATTGACTTTATAGACAAAGAACGTGCTTATGGAAACTTGTGACAAGTACTTTGAGTCCCAACAGCTAAGTGGAGGGGAGACCCTGCTGAAACTGGCTTCACAAGCCACTTGTGACAGTGACCAGAGAGCCAGGCCCGGTGCCCAGAAGTGACACAGTCCCTGGGGATGTGCTTTGCAGATCCAAGGTCTGCCAGAGATACAGGGTCAGCGGGCATCTCGGAGATGCGCATTCAGCTCTCCCACCTACAGGGGTAGCTGGTCCTACTGCCTACATGGTTGGCTGAGCTCACGTTGGGAGAGGAGGGAAGGCCTCAAGGTGCCGGTTTTGAGGAGAAAGCTCCTAGTTCCTGTAATTCCCTTCGATGGTGGTGGCAGAGTCATCAGAGAAATGAAACAATTATGAATGGGGCCACCAGGGGCCCAGTCCATAACATTTTTCCCATACCCCCACATCTACAAGGGCTCCACTTACGTCATCCCTGGCCTGGAGCACACCGTGCCCTTGGCCCATTATGGTCAGGTCTGTAGAAGGTTCAAGGCTTTGAGTAGGGATGTGGTGCACCCCTGGGATTTCAGGCCAGTGCATCTACATTCGCATCTCGTCAGCTACGTGTGATGGAGAAGGAACAGAAAAACCGCAAGCCGTGGTGTGCCACTGACTTCTCTGTGATCCTGGACAATTTCTTTGCCTTTATTGGCCTCAGTTTCCCCAACTTTAAAATAAGAGATTGGACTAGAAGTTCCAGCTCTGACACTTAGGATATATTATTACACAATGTCAAGACATTTAAGAGGTCAAGAGAAGCCGCTAATGAGAGCAGAGGGTGAAACCCAAGTAGCCGCTGGGGATGTATGCAGTGGTTCAAAACAGAAGTCTGTGTTCACCTATGGTCCTGAGGAGAGGAGACGCACACCTGTCACCAAGTTCCAGAAGCTTGAACCAGAAGGCCCTCTGCATAACCAGCCTCCAAGAAGCCCCCACAATGATCCTTGCCTCCTGGTATTTGTGCCCTATGATTCCTTTCCCACATTGTACCAGGGTTGCTGTGCGTGACCAATAAAGTGTGGTGGGACCAATAGTCTGCAACACCTAATGCTAGATCATAAAAGACATTGCTGCTTCCACCATACTTTCTTGGACCACTCCTTCTTGGGAAGCCACGTCATGAGGACACTTGAGCAACTCCATGGAGGATCCACATGGTGAGGAACTTGCCGGCCATGTGGGTGCGCCATCTTGGAAGTGGATCCTCCAGCTCCAGTCCAGCTTTCAGATGTCTGCAGCCTAGACTGACATTCTGACCACGTCTCATGTAAGACCCTGAGCCAGCACCATCCACCTAAGCTGCTAGTGAATCTCGGACTTATAGAAAGTGGGTGAGATAATATTTATTGTTGCTTTAAGTTGCCCAGTTCAGGGATAATTTGTTATGCAATAGTAAATAACTTATATCCCCTCCCTTGTAGTCCAAAGAAGGTGACTCACATTTGGGGCCTCCCAAATTTTGTTTGCCGAGGCTCTGATCCCAGGAGATGCTCACTAACTGAAAGACCTTAAGAAGCCCTGAAGTAAACAAACCTGGTTGGTTTTGTTTAACCCAGAGTTCTCCAAACTCACATGACTATGGACACCCTTTGTGCCTAACGTTTCCAAGAATTCATGCCCCATGGAATGTCTTTTGGGAACTACTGTTGTAGGACAAATAGAAAGTTTGATTTTTACTAATGTACTGTAATCTCGCATACTCGTTACCCACAGGCTCTGTTTGGGTTGAAAATACATCTACATTCATTCATTCATCCATCAATTCATCCATTCATTCACTCAACAGCATTCACAGATGTCTCGTCTCTGCTGGAACCCATGCTGGGTACCGGGAGTACAGCAATGAATCAGAGTCCCTGTCTTCAAAGGCTCACAGTCCAGTGGGGTTTAGCAGAGTGAGGGCTCAGATGTCATAATGCCTGGCTCTGAAGCTCAGTTTTGTCCCTTACAAGCTGGGTAACCTTGGACAAGTTTCTTCACCTCTCTGATTCAGTTTCCTCATCTGTGAGTTGAAACTAATAATGATCTTATCTGTCCCATAGGGAAGAATTTAGGATTAAGTGAAAGAACATAGTAAAGCACTGATGACGTGCTGGCATCTAGTAAGTGTTGCATAAACGTGAGCTCTTCTCATTGTGTGTATTATTCACTCTGCAGAGTTCAACACAGGTGCCGTCTCCTCTAGGAAGTGTGCTCTGACACCTGTGCCCCCAAGCTGACCAAGGTTCCCCTAGGCTCTCCTTCATGGAGAATATCCTGACCTTACCTCTTTCAGAGCATTTTTCTACTGCATAAGTGGGGACAGTGAGTATAAGAGAACGAGGTTGAAGAGGTAGGTTTGGGGGATTTTTTTTTTTCTTTTTTTTGTGAGGCTGAAATCTAGGGTAGATTCCCTGGGTGATGGGAAGAGAGGAAGTGTTGCAAGGAAGGGTGTGGCCAGCTGGCCCTCCACCCCCGGCCTGGCTCCACCTGCTGTCAGAATGATGTTCCACAAGGCCACCCTTATGTGTACATGAGCACAATGCTGCTCTAAGCCCTGTTGGTAGCCAGTGGATTTGCGTGGCGGGAAGTGACATCGCTTCTACCACCCCAGGCCACTTCCACTTTTGTTCAGATCTGTGTGGCATACCAGGTGACACCCACCTTTGTCCACCTGGGCAGCCACAGTGAAAGGTTTGAGTGATGATGTGGAGTTGCTTAGGGCCCTCGGGCCTGCATGTCCTGGGGTGGAGAGAGCTGTGGGCTACGCCGTGGCTGTAGGGGTTCCTTGTCATGTTACAGCTGCATTGCACACTCAGGAGTTTGACAGAGAACACCTGGTAAATTCACTTCAGTATCTGCCTTCCCAGCCCCTGCCTCCACTGCCCACTCCCCCCCCCCCCCCCACTACCCAAGGATGGCTGTCTCTCCATGAGACCCAGCTCTGCAGGAGCCTCCGAGATGCCTCCAAGGCCCTCCCAGCTCTCCAGGAGCAGATCCCAAGCCATCAGCCTCCCTCGGAGGCCCCTAACCTCCCTCCCAGCCCACTCTCTTTGAGCAGGACAAGTGGCCATGTGCCAGCAGCTGCAGGGGGGGGTCCATGCGTGGCCCATTTCCTCCACCTCTGCTCTATTTCCCTCTCACACACAATTCCGGAGGCGGAATTCTAGAAATTCTCTTTTTCTTCTTAAATCTGTGAAATCAGGAGCCAGAGGGCAAACTGGGGCTCCGGGTCTCCAATTATCTCACTCCCCCTGCCTCTTGGGGAGCCTCGCCCTCTCCCACTTGGCTCCCAGCAGTCAACAGCCCCCCTGAACCTGTTGAAGTCTATTACCGACCTTTGGTCTCATCTCCACAAAGGAGCTTTCTGCAGCACAGAGACGGATTAAACAGAAATGAATCGGCTGACGGAGCCTTGACGACCCTCTCTGTTCTTGCCTTCCTTTACCGCCCCCCCCCCCCGCCCCTGCCTCTCTCTATCTCACTTTTATTTTTTTATAGAAAGCCAGCTAGGCAGAGCCGAGATAAGGTGACATGGCCCCAATGGACTGAGGTCACAAACACCTACACGAAATTCACTTTGTTCACTTTGCAAACTAGGACATCGGCAGTTCCTCGGCACGGGGCCTGTTAGTGCTAAATTCATCGCATCTGGCAAAAGAGAAAATAAAACAAAATGAAAAGCCCGTAAAGTTGAACCGTTAAATATTTAGGGCTCGTGATGAACAGCATGTCATAATATTTGTTGAATTGCATTTGCTATTCAATGCATCTTTTCCACTTAAGGCCCCAGTTTGGGGAGGTAGATGGAGAAAGCTAGAAGAATTGGGTTGCGTCAAAAATGAAACGTGGGCTTTAATTTAACCTCAAAAGACAAATCTCGCTGTCTGTGCGCCCTGGGCTGCACGGCTGTTAGCGCTCTTGAACGGGGTCCTCGGTTCCCCTGGAGCCTGTCTCTTCGTGTTCACACACAGCTCCGTGTGTAATTAAGCAGATGCTCTTCGACATTCGACTTAAATTATCAAATGTCAGGACATGACACTTTATTTGTATGTGTTTTCCTTGCTTAGCAATTCACGAGTACCTGGGGAAGGGAGATGTGTCTGCTCAGCTCTAGCAAAGAGCTTCTCCTTGTGGCTCTGTGTCTGAAGCTCTACTCCGAGAGCTTCTTTTCTTTGCCTTATTACCTCTTTGCATGCAAATTCCCTGGGAGAGCCCATGCAGACTCGGTTCCTTACCTGATCAGAGGGCGGGTTAATGAGATCTTTCTTGAGAGCAAAAAATGGGAGTGAATATAAAAACTTGGGGAGTCTGAGAGGTGGGGAGGCCGTAGTAGATTCCTTCTCAACAGGCCTAGGAGATGGGGGGATGGTGCAGCAGGGGAGAAGAAGGAAGGGAGAGAGGGAGAGAGGGAGGGAGGGAGGGAGGGAGGAGCTTCAAGCATGGACATTGTGTGTAAATTACCAACATAGCGGGAAGCATGTGCTGCCGCCATCACCACCCCCACCCCCACCCTGCTCTGCGGTGCTAACCATCTAGTCAGGAAGCTGCTCAGGGGGCTTGTCTTTGGTTAGGAGCCCAAAGGGCAAGGGGAGAGGGCAGAGGGCAGAGTTGGGCTTTCCTAGAGAAGAAGTAGGGCCCAGGAGTGCTTGAGGCTGGCCCTAGGAATCACTGTGATCTCGGGGGGGTCAGCAGGAAATGGTCTTAAGGATCTCTGTCCAATGACTACCCAATTCATCATGCGGTGACCTTGGGAGTCAGTGAGTAATGACCTTGAAAATTAGTGAGAAGTTGGTCTAAAACATCAACCTTTAGTGACCTTGTGACCCAGCAGGCAGTGACCTTGGAAATCAGTGGGTGGGGATCTGGTGAATCAGTGAGCGATGACTCCCAGGGGAGGGTGCTCAGAGAGGCCTGGAGGCGGCAGGTCAGGCCTCGGTACCCAAGTGGGCCAGGCCAATGCGGGCTGAGGTCATGGGGTGATGCTTAGGGTTCCCTAGCCAGGCTCCTACCACACCAATTTTGAATACCCTTTCCCTCCCCTGGGCTGCTAGGACCCATGTAGCCTTTTGCTGAGCTGCCTAAGGCTCTGGAGAAGTCTGGGCCCCAGAGCTGAGCCCTCTCCCTCTGTTGTCAGGCTCTTGTGCCAGGCAGTGGCCACACTAGCTGCACCCTCTGCAGAGCCCCAGCCTCTGGGAGGGCCACCCTGCAGGGCCAGGCTGGAGCCAAGCTCCCAATTTCAGCAGGCTTGTTTGTTTCCATACAACATCTGGGGCTTCCTGCCACCATCTGGACTTGCTCCCGATCAAAGCCCACTGTCTCTTGCTGGCTGCCAGTGCTGTTATCCACATCAGCCAGGGAGCCTGGCCAGAAGCCAGGCAGCTTGCAGGGGAAGGGGTCAGAGGGTGTGAACTGGGTCCCTGGGGCCAGTTTGTGTCCAGACCCCTGCGGGGCTGAAGCAGAGGGTACATGGGCTGGCTGAAGCAGAGGGTACATGGGCTGGCTGAAGCAGAGGGTACATGGGCTGGGCAGGCAGTGGTTGTGTTATGTGTGTGTGTATTCAGGTATGTTTCTGTGAATGCATGCACGTATGTGAGTCCAAGTTTGCCTCCTTACGCTAATGTGTCCTTGTCTGTATATGTGTGTCTGTGTCCCTGTGCCTTTGGGTGGGCAGGAGTGTGTCAGTGTCATGAATGGTAAGAGCACCAGCTGTGGAGTCAGCCTGCTGGAGCCTCAATTTTATCATCTGAAAAATGGGTGCATGATAACATCTATCATTTAGAGTTGTCAGGAGAGTTGGATTGGATAATGCATGTTAACCACTTGCAAATAACGCGCATAGTAAGCACTCAATACATATGACATTATCCTATTAACCCTGAGATTGTGGGTTTGTGTGTGCACGTCTGCGGGTGTGTATCTCTTTGTGTATTGATGGTGTGTGTGCCTCTGGGTCTGAGTGTGTGTCTGGGGAGTAAGTCTGTGCGGATGTTTGTCTCGGTGTGTTGGTGTGCTGTGCCCCGTGTGAGTAGGTGTGTGCACGTGTGTTGAGAGCCAGGCGTCTGCTAAATATTTGTTTTGCTGGGCCCTGGGGAGCACAGTTGGCAGAGCTGCCGGCGCTGCGTGCAGTGTTTCTGACAGCTTGAGCTCGGCCTCGGAAAGTGTGAACTTTCTCAGGGTAAACAGCTAATGATACTGTGATGTCAGCGCTGACCCCCTCCGGGCCTCCTCGCGGGCTGGGAGTCATTAGGTGGTTTCCGGCTGGCACCTCCCTCCTCCTCCCCCAGCATGGCACCTGGGAGTGTGTGTGATAGGATGGTGGGGCTCGGCACCCAACCCACAGCCCTGCAGCCCCCCACCTGCCCCGCAGCTGGCAGACAGGAGGAGGAGAAAAACAACTTCTCTTAGCCAATCTCTACCCGCCCTCAGCCATCAGCACCTTGGAGAGCTCCTGAAGCAGGTTGGGGGCGGGGTGGGGGGCTGGGAAGGGAGGTGTAGGGGGGTGGAGGATGTGGAACAGCACAGTAGCAGCCCCTGCTTTAGTCCAGCTGCAGCCAGGACTGGGGTAATGGGACTCCAGCTGCCCCAGGTCTCTGGATCAAGGGAAGCCCTAGTAGGGGTGTGATTACCTGGGTAATTTATGCAAAACCTCACTCTTCGTCTGAATTGGGTCACATCCTCTGGGAGCTCCTGAAACCCTGGCATGAAACCTATTTTGTTGATGAGGAAAGTGGCCCTTGGTCCTCTGCCCCAGCAGTGTCTCTGCACCTTGCCCAGCACTGTCTCTGAAACGTGCCCAACCGGCGTGTTCCGATACCCTCCTGCCTGTGCATGACCGTGACAGGGCGCCACCTTTTATACAGCTGTGCACACACATGCGTGTGGGACCTAAGTATGTACATGGCTGTGTGCAGGCTTCCTTGTATGTGTGGGTCCCTGGATGCAGATGTGTGCCTGTGTGGGTCAGCCAGTGCATGTGTGCGTACATGTATGTACATGTGTGTGCGTGTAACCAACTGCATAGATGCATGAGTGCCCTTTTGTGTGTGTGTCAGAACAGGGATTTCCAAAATGTGATGCAAGGGCAGGGGGTATCTGGATATACCCCATATGGGGCTCAGCTCCCCACTAGGCTATCTGCTGAGGAGAAGGACATGGGATACACGGGGACTTATCCTAGAAGCCTATGATGTGAGAGAAGTAAGAGCGGGGAGAGGGCATCAAAGACTGTTTCATTCTCCCCCCCCCCCCCCCACTAATTTACAGATGAGGAAACTGAGACCCCGCCAGGAAGTTGGCTGGGGTAAAGTCTGCAGGGGCAGAGCCAGAGCTGTATCCCCTGACCCTGCCTCCCGTCCAATGTTCTCCACCTGACCACTCCTCGGAGCCCCCTCTGCAGCTCCGGCAAACCAGGGCTCAAAGACTCCAGATCGCTGAAGTCTCCAGTCAGGCCCAAGGAAGCCCCCCGGGGTCCCTCTTCCCCGCCCTGCCCCTGTGCCAATCAGTTGAGGTCCCTTTAACAGATGGATCAGGCCTCCCGCCCCCCACCCCCTGCGGCTGCCGCTGAAGAGAGAAAACCTTTCCAGACAGCCCCTGTCTGTGTTTCATTACAAAGACGCAGCCGTATTCCATTAATTCCTCATTTGCTGTGGGCAAAGCGCTGATACGTACATTTTTACCTGGGGTGGTTTTAATCAGTTAATTTAACCAGAAACATTAATAATGTATTTCTTTGCCACTCGACTGCCCATCTGTTGAACAACTTACCTGTTGGAGAGCAATGTCACCTCCTGTGACTCGGAGCCCTCGGCTGCCCAGGAACAAGATGAGATTCTGCATATTTAATGTCTTTGCAGAGCAAGGTGAGGGCTGGGGGTGTCTCTCCCTGCCCGGCGAGGGCTCCCAGGCTGCAGCTGGTGGCATGGCCCCCTTTACCCCGGGCTCCAGACAAACGCCATCTCCCGCCTTTGATCCTCACTTTGTTGGTGGAATCTGGGTTGCAGGAGAGGTTGGATCCCTGCTAATAGTTGGGGAGGGGAGGGGGCTATGTGAGCGGGGAGCTGCCGGCAGACAGATCTGAGCTCTGAGTGCAGCCTCGTTGCTCCCTGGGCACGCAGCCGCACCTCCTGGAGCCTCAGTTTCCTCGTCCACCTCTTGGATCTGTTGGAAGGATTCAGTAAGAAAGTCTGTGTGAAGTCCAGGGCTGGGCATAGAGTGGGTGCTCCCTATAGGAAGGCTTCCTTCCTTGAGGCTAAGTGAGCTCATGGCCCCGTATCATCGGGACGAATCCCAATGAAGCTGAGAGTCTGAGTTAACTTGGGGGAGTCAGGGGTGACATTCAGTGTAAGTGAGGGGAGCAGCCAACTGAAGCCCTTTTGGGGCCAGGTGTCAATGGCTTAGTTGCTGGTCGTGGGAGGTTGGGAAGGCGGGTCCCTAGGGAGGATGTGGGAACAGTTGAGGCAATGGCAGAACTTTCAAGGGCTTGGGGATGCTGCTTTGCCCAGGAGGGCAGGGGCTGCCAGCCACAGGACAGAACCCAGGACCTGACCTCCCCTAAATCTTGGCTGTCCTGGGGCTCTCAGCTTCCTCCTCCTTCCTCAGAAACCACGAAGCAGCCAGAGCTCTGAGTGCGCTCTCCCACTTCTGAACCTGCACCTCTGGGGTGACACCCAGCCCGCTCAGGTCTCTATCCTGTCTTCCCAGATAGGTGTGGGGGTTACCGGAGGGTAGCAAAGCTGCTGGGCTCCCTCCTAGTGGCAGAATGAGGACTCGATCCCAGTGCACATCCACTGCCTGACCACCCAGTGCTTGCCTCTCCTGGTCTGGTACTGAGGCCACGTGGGCCTCACCCTCTACAGGGCCCTCATAGGCAACCCAAAAGCAAAGCAAAGCCTGTCCATCTCCAGCTCCCAATACATCCCTGTCTGGAAGGACACTGAGACCCACAACTGGAGGAAAGAGAGGGCAGATGTCAGGGAGGGGCAGGAGAGGGGTGGGTGGGGCACCTTCAGAACATCAGAGGGGCTTGTCCCCTAGGGAACGGGGCATCAGGGCACGTGGGAAGCCCTCAGGACAGAGCGGGGCCAGGTCCTCAATGGGAACTCTCCCTCTTGCCTTGGTCTGCTTTGATTTCATAAATTCTAAAACACCACTGACTGTAAGATACATAATTTTATGCACTTCCCTAAGAAAGAAGAAACACCACCAATTAAACTGTGACACAGTGCTTTCTTATCATCTATTGCAAGACCCATCTCCATTTCAGGGCTGTTACAATGTGGAGGGAAGAAAGTGTGATTTGGAATCAATGAAATATGATAATATAAACAACGCTGGCTGCCATTTGTGGAGAGTTCTCTGTGCACCAGGCTCTCTGCTGGGAGCTAGGCATGCAGCATCTCAGCCAGTCTTCAGAAACCCTGTAAATTGAGATAGTGTTCAGAGAGGTTAAGCAGTGTTACAAGGTCACGCAGACAGTCCTTATAATACTTAAATAGTATTTGGCTATGCTCACGTACTAGCAAGATCGTCCCCCAGGTCTGCAGTTAAGGACTTTGAGACACACTTGGCAAGCTTGTCTGAGGTCATGCAGCCTGTAGGCGACAGAGGAGCTGGGGTTGGCTGACCCCTCCACTATGCTGTTGTCAGCTAGCAGGACAGAGCTGAGCCTCAGACCCTGCTCCATGTAACTCCAGGCTGTCCTCCTAACCACTAGGCATCATTGCCTCCTTTCAAGAGCAAAGGGTGCCAGAGGGGGTCGTTCTGCCTCAGTGCCTGCCTACAGGACTTGCCCTCTCTCTGGCCCTTCCCTGTCTCCTGGAGGCTGCCCCCCTCCTCCTACCTCTGGACAGGCTTTCCCTACTGTGTGGCCGGCAGAGGGTGAGTCCCACCTCTCTGGCCTCCTTCGGCATCCCAACAGCCAGTAGAATGAGGGGGAGCAGCAGGCAGGCAGAGCTGAGGCAGGAACGAGAGCGAGAGCTGCCGCTGGAAACTCACAAATTGGTCCCAGAGAGAAATGGAGCCTCTTTTTGCCCATCAGCTCACTCCCCCAACCATTACCAGGCAAGCAGCGCGAGGGCCTCGAGGGCCTCGGCTGGAGCAAAACCCAGGCGTGGGTGTGGGGAATGGCATTGGGGCAGCCGTGGCTCCCTCTTCAAGGGGCATAGAGACCCGCGGGCCAGCCTGGGCTCAGCCTCCTCAGAGCACGGAGGCTGGAGCACAGAGCTGGTGCGTGGGGAAGACCTCACCCTGGGGAACTTCGGGTGGACGGGAGAAGCCAGGACCCGCCTGATGCAGGGAGAGGGGTGGGTGCTAGATAGAGAGACCCAGGGAGCTGGGGGGCCCGAAATCTACCCCAACAGCAGATGGCAGCTCCTGGGGAGCAGGCATGGGCAAAAGGTGGGGCTGGCCCAGGAATTATAAATTCAGGAGCCAGCCTCATTCAGAACCTCAGGCAGAGAGCAGCAGAGAGGAAGAATCAGAGGTCACGAGATGCAGCCACTCTTCGCCCAGTACTGGGTCTGAGGCTTTATGAGCATCATCTCCTCTAACCTGCCCAGCAGCCCTGGGAGGTGAAATGCCCGTTTCACAGATGTAAAAACTGACATGCAGAGCACGTGTGTAACCGCTGGTTTAGTGGCTGAGCTGGGATGTGAACTGCACCAAAGCAGTCTGGCTCCAGGCCACTCTGCTCTGGTCCTTCTAGGGAAACTGAGGCATTAGACAAGTGAGCCAGCAGGGCAAGAGGAGCTCCCAGAGCTGGGGCACACAGTCAGCGCAGACGAGCTGCAGGGGCGTATGCTGCGGGGGCTAGTATACTGTAGCTCCCAGCCCTGCTCAGCCGTGGTCCCAGGCCTGCTGCAGGGCTGAGCAGGGTGGGACGTAGGCCTTGCTTTTGAGAACTGGGAGCCACGCAGCATCCACAGCATCCACGCCCCTGGGCACTGTGCTTTCCTGCAAGACTCCCCAGCGCTCCACTGCTGGCCTCCCTGGCAGACACAGTGCCTGCTGGGCGGTGCTGTGGAGACGCCATCACAACGTGTCAGCCAGCTGTGAGCAGAGCACAGCAGCGCTGGAGAAAGGAAGAGCGGTTCCTCAAGGCAGCACGTCTTTCCAAGTCAGGGACTAAGAGAAACAGGTGCCTGAGAGGAGCTGGCCTGGCTGGCGGGGTCTGCACATGAACACACCTGGCCCCTGACTGCTTGCCGAGGTCGCCAGGCTCTTCCTTGCTCCACTCCTGCTGTTCTTCTGCCCATTTAATGCTTTCACTCTTCTGCTGGATCAGCTTCCACTCACTCTTCAAGACCCAGCTTAAGTATCACCTCCTCTCAGAAGACTTCTGGGATTTCTCCCAGCTATTTTCAGTCCCTGAAACACTTGCATTTATCACAGCAGAGCAGTCATCACCCTTAATTGTTAATTATTTCTTTATTTGACTCTTTCCCCTTTCAGTCTCTGAGCAACCCAAGGAGACGACTGACATCCATTTCTCTATCTCCTGCACAGAGAAGGGACCCAATGAATGTTGCATTGAACTTCCCTTGGGAGAGTCATAGAAAACAGTCTGCGGTAGGCGCACCCACTGTCGTCTGTTCTAACAGGAAGATTGGCGCCTACAAGGGCAGAGGGCTCGTTTGCTTAGATCAACTCCATATCCCCAATGCCTAGAACGGTCCTTTAGCACACAGTAGATGGTCAGTGAATATTTGGCGAATGAATGAATGAATGAGTGAGGGAAAGCCCGCTCTGAGAGATCAGTCACACAGGGCCAAAGATGCGGGTTTTAGTCCCACCTGCTCAGTTTCTGGGCACTGTGCTGGGCACCAGCTGACACATCCCTTGAAGGCCCTACAGTCTAGTGGAGGGACCGATATGGAAACAGTGACAGATAAATGCCAAACCCAAGACTGAACCCATCAGTGTAATTAGTACATGAGGAAGACATACCTGGACACACCTGGTTTCAGGTGTGAACCGCAGGGAAGTTACTACTGTATCTGACCCTCAATTACCTCATTCGTAACATAGTGAGAATCTAATATTTAGGGATGTTGTAAAGATTAAACAAGATGATGCTCGTAAAGCAGTACCTGATGCCTGAGAAGGGATCAGATACTTTGTTGCCATTAATAAGAAACATAATGTCACGAGCAAAGGCATAAAGATGTGGCAGTTCATGGTGTAGTTGAGAAATTGCTTGATGTAACTAAACTCCACATTGCGTGGAGAGGTTTGGTGGGAGATAAGGCAGAAATGTCGATGGGGGCCAGATTTAGGAAGACATTGAAAATTGGAAAGAAAACTGGGGTCCTGATCCCCTGGGCGGGAGGAAGCCAGGGAGAGTGTGAGGCAGCGCGCTGGCACCGCTGAGTCTGTGCTTTGGGATTCATTGGGGCAGATGTGTGGAGGGGGGACTGGGAAGAGAGAGGGTGGAGGGAGGGGGAGCAAGAGGAGGCTGGTGCCATGGTGCAGGGTGTGAGCCGGAGGGTAGGCATGGAGATGGGAAGACAGACCCCAGAGTCACAGGGGGGCAAAGGGCAATGAGGGAGATGGAGGTGGGAGGTGAAGATGACCCTGAGGTTTCCAGCCTTGACCAGTGAAGGGCGTTGGTGCCCTTCCCTGAGATGGGAAGTCCAGGGAAAGAGTAGGTTTGGGGAGAAAATGCTCTATTTGGTTCAGAAATGTCGGGTTGGAGAGCTCATGTGGCCATGAGGGTAGATCACAAGAGAGATATCCTTACCCAGACAAAGCTTCTTCTTTATCCACAGCCTGGAGGCTGCCAGCCTGTCATCTAAGGTGACGTGCATTTGGGAGTGGTGCAGAACCCCGTCCCCTGGGCAAGGATGACAGGCTGCCCACCCAGGCACCAACAGGACCCGTTCTGGAAGGGGGCACTTACTTGATCTTTTTGGAAAACAAGATTTCACCTGTTTTATTCTCACTGCCTAATTCCCGCTCCTTGGAAATACACACCTGAAGTTTTTTTGTGGTTGTTGTTAATTATAACCCTTTAAGGCAATGAAAGAATTAGCTGCAAATAACTGAACCCACAGTGTGGAATGAGAACCACACACTATTTCCTAAATAGTTAAAGACAAATCTAGCAACACTCATGAATAACCCAGAGATTTAAGGACCGTGTGGGTGCTGGTGTTAACTCCCAGGTGAAATCCTTTCCAGATGAGGCTGAGGAAGGAGAGTCCATCTTTGTTCTGGGCTCAAGGCTGTATTTCATCACCCGTGTGCTGTTTACAGTCTTAGGCTCCTGAGTCGCACCAGAGCAGGTGTGACTCCGGGATCTGCAGAAACGGTGCAGTTTCAGACACATCTCTAACCTCTGAGCCTGAGTTTCCTCCTCTGAGAAAATGAGAATGATAGCAGCATCCGCCTCATAGGGTTGTCGTGAGGATTAACTGCGCTAACGAGTGGAGAAGGCTTAGAACACTGGCTCAATGGGGTTAGTGATTCTCTCACTGTGATTATGACTCCCGAACTGCTTTTGGTCCCCCTGCTAATCCACAGCAGATGGTTATGCAGAAAATTCCGTCTTTGCATTTGTTCAAAGTGCAGGATTTAGCGGATGGTGTCTTTAAACCTGTATTATAAAAATTCAAGCTACCTCTTTTCTCCATGGCTGCTGACGGTCCATGCAAATTCAGGGATTGCACCTCTGCTCGAGTTCTGTGAAGGCGCCTGCTGTCCTGCCCGTTATAAACTGCCCTGGGCTTGCTGAGTAGCCGTGACTAGAGGAGATTATGAGTCCTTCTGGCTTTTGGCAAGAAGTGTTCAGCTTTCTGATCTGGATGTTCCTATAAGGAATCTTCCCCACTGCTTAAAAGCCCCGAATTATATTTTTATTTTTTGTCATGTCCCTCCTGCCACCCCGAGGCAGCCGCTCTGGTTAAAAGCTCCTGTCCACGTGTCCCTTCCCAGAGTTTTGTCATTTAGCCATTTCACGCTTGCTTACACTTGTATGTTTCATACATATTCATTTAGAGTTGAGCGACAGGTATTGAGTGCCCACTATGTGCCAGGCACTGTTCTGGGCCCTGGAGAGAAAGTCATGGACAAGCTCTAGATGCTCGAACAGCTTATGTTCTAGTGGTGGGGTGGGGCACAGAGGCAGCCTGTAAACTAGATAACAGATATTTGAGGTTATTCCCACCTGCATTCAGAGGTTTGGGGAAATAAACAAGGTGTTCTGGGGTCGAGGCCTCCCCTACTGTTTGTCTGCTGTGTGCCTGGTGCCTGGGACACGGGAGGTGCTCTTGAGTGTTTGTTGAATGAAGGAAGGGTTGAGAGGATGAAAGTGTCTATCAGTGGTGTCAGTGGGTGACTGGGTCGCTTAGAATTCCTTTGTGTGAGCTGAGAGCTGGTGAAGACGCCAGCAGTCTCATTTGCTAATGATCATAATTAAGCCAGAATCTCTTATTTCACCCCAATGCCTTGGGGAGAGAGGCACAAAGCATGAGGCTGATGAATTGGCCCCCCACGCTTCCCTCCCTGCTGCGGCCCCATCCTGGCGAGATATGTTCACACCTGCCCAGGTGTGCACACACACACACACACAGACACGTGCTAGTGAGAGCCTAGCAGAGCAATCACACCTCTAAACTATGTTAAAACGACCAGTCACTGACGTCCTAGAATCAATCCAGTGAAAAACAAAATCTGTCGCTCGGGGCCCCCGGTGTGTAGTAGATGGAATACTTCTGCTGTCATCCTTTCTGGAGTGTCTCTGGTGCTCAGGGCTGGGGACCAGGTGTGCGAGGCAGGCGGAGATGTGAAGGCTCTAGCCCTGGACCTCCCAAAGCATGTTTCCAGCGAGATGCTCTGCCAAAAAAGGTTGCCACGGTTGTCATGGAAGTTTGGGAAATGTTGCTCACTCTCCCCTCGCCCCGTCTTCGGCTGCACGCAAGCTGAGTAAATGCCCAGACAAGTCCTGCAGAAAAGAAACCTTTCAACTTTGACTTCTGGTTTCCCAAACGTACGGAAGCCTGTCGCCTGCCTGCACACTGGCTGTGGCTTCCTGGTGTTGCTGAAGCAGCAGGGACGTGATTTTCCCTCCAGCCAAGCCAGAGGTGCCCATGCTGTGTTCTACCCAAGGCGGCATAGAGAGGGAATCAGAACCCAGGCAGGGTATGAAAAGACAGGATACATCTCCCCAAGCAGGAGAGAGGCATCTGCTGTTACCAGCCGAGGAAGCCCGGGCTCCAGTGCTGTGGTCCAGGCCCCAGGGATCTGCAGTGTGGGGCCTCCCCTGCGAGCACGCAGCCGTGAGGGACCAGGGGGATGCCAAGGCCAGGCTGCGCAGTCCCATCTAATTCCAGGAGGCCGACGCAAAGGCTCGAGCTGAGACCCCAGAGGAGGTCAGAATGTCCAAGCAGGAAGTGGACCTGAAGCAGCTGCGGCAGCATTCGCGTGTTTGGGGGCGGGGGGATGGGCTGAGGGCAGACAACTTCAGTGGAGTCTGGCCAGTGGTGAACGGTATTGATAGTCTCAGCATCTTAAAATCCTGCCTTTGAAAGCTGCCCCCTGGGAGAGGTGTGCCCAGAGACCCACCTGGCGGAGCTCATCCTGGAGTCCCAGGTCATGTGGGGGAGGGGGGCTGTGGGCAACGCTGGTTGTTGCTGCCTGAGAAAAACAACCTGTGTCTTTGCGCGGCCAGGCCCCTTTCTGTCACTCCAGCAGTCTTCTCAGAGAAGAAACAAAACAAAATAGAGAAGTGGAAGTTGATTCTATAATTAGTGCAGTTTCTTCACTGTTCATTCAGGATCTCCAGAGATCAATTAGCTTGCTTTTAAGCTAAAAGGCATCTGAATAAGTATTTAACCTGCATAGCAATTGATATTTAAAACAGATGAGGATGAGAGTAATAATGCAGAATGAGCTGGCTCCTTTCTCCTCCGCTAATTTCCCAGGCTCTGCTCCCGCTGGCCCTCACCTCTGCCCACTCCGTATCCGAAGTGGCCTTAGATGGGCCTCCTGGCATTCTCAGGGCACGGCTGTGGGTGGGCAGGCTGGCATTGAGGGGCTGCTGTCTTCCAGATGCTGACGCCGCTGTGGGGCAGATGCCCAGGATTTGGAGACGAGCTCCAGTTAGGGCTGGTTGTAGAGTCCACCCCCGCCAGCCAGGGAGAACCAGGTCCCTTCTATAGTGCTTAGCCACCTGGGGCCCTAGCCATCCGTGCAAGGAGCAGGGGCCTGGAAGGATGCTTACTGAGGGCACCTCAGCCTCAGTTTCCACATCTAGTAAGAGCCCATCATTGTCGGGGCTGGGGTGAAAACTGCAAGACCCAGTGTCCTCCTGGCTGGCCACCTTCAGGGCAGCTTGTCTGAAGGATATTTCTGTGTTCTTTTGGTCACTTAAGTATCAAAGTCCTAAACTCGAAATAGTTTTTTAAAACAAGCTGTGTGCGTGTGTATGTGTGTGTGTGCACGTACACTCATGTACGCTTATATATGCATTTATTTAACAAATGTGTCTTGACGTCCACTCTGTGCTAGACGGTGTGTTCAGCATTGGGGGCAGGAAAGTGATGCCAGGATGACTAAGTTGTGTCCCCACCCTCCAGCTGACCACAGCCTAACGGGACAGGGAGGGGCACACAAGATGTCATAACATGTGTGAGGGTACAGAGGACAAATTCGGAGCTTGGGGAAGGTATCTTAGTTGGGGACCCCAAAAGCGGGCCCTGTGACAGGGGTGAGGCTGCGAGTAGTTGACCTGGCAGGTGATCCTGGGAAGAATGGGGATGGACAGGGAGGAGAGACGGGGAAGGTAGGAAAGCAAAGACGGTGTGTCGGCAGGCAGGTGATGCAGTGCGCGATGGGAGCTCAGCCCCACTGGGGCCCTTTGAGAGACTGTAGATTATGCCTCGGAGTTGCACCTCCGTGAGGCAAGGAAGCTGGGTTCGTCCACCTGCCCCCTGCCTCCTGGTGGAGGATCTTCTGAGTCCTTAACTCCCTGGCTCTTGTGGCCTGACCTGCACTGGCCATGCCTGTGCGATTGCCAAAGAATGTCCCAGGTACAGAAAGCCCTGGGCGTGCAGAGGAATGTGTGCAGGTGGCCTGTGCGGTGGGACAAGGGCGTAAGGACAGTGTCTGCTACACAGGCTCAGAAGAGAAAAACGGAGGCCAGGTTTGGAAGGATGCAACAGAGAAAGAAGGCACGGCGATCCAGGCAGAGGGAGAGCACGTGGGAAGGGTCAGAGGGGAGAAGGGAATGGTGAGCAATGCAGTGTGGGTAGAGGACGTCCTGCCTGGAGGAGCTGAGGCTGGAGGAGGTGGGGCTGGACCAGGAAGGGCCTCAAATGCCAGGCTTAGGTCTGGCCTTTCTGCTGTGGGCATGTGTGCGTGAGGATGGCCTGTGTGATGGCTGTGCCCATCCAGGAGGTGGGGCACCCCCGCCAGTGTCTCCGGGAGCCCCACGTGGTGATTCTAGATCTTCAGTCCTCCGGCCCCTCCAGCAAGGACGCTCACTGCTCGCTGGGCCCCGCCACAGCCCCCTTCCAGCCCGTTCTCCGCCTGATGACAGCCCATCAGTCATCAGGGTCTCTGGGCAGCAAGGGAGCCTCCAGCCATCCTCCTGACACAGTCGATTCTGCAATATTTGACTTGCGTGTCCCCGAGTTGTACAGACAAAGCTCCACATATCACCAGATCAATTAAAACAACTGCCTCCAGGCCCCCGAACTCAATCAGGAGCCCCTCCCCTGGGACCTCACGGGAGTGCACCTTCTCTCCTCGGATGTGCTCTTTCTCTGGATGCTCCCGTCTCAGTTAAATGCCTCCAGGTTCCCCGTCACCTCATAACTTCTTACTCTTACCAAGGGCTTACCATGTGCCTTAGATGATTTATGCCATTTAAGCCCCCAGATCGCCCTATGTTGTAAGTGCTATTAATATTCCTGTTTTCAGAGGATGAAACGGAGGCACAGGGCAATGAAGGGACTTGTCCAAGGTCACGCGGCTGGAAAACAGTGGGGTCAGTTGTAACCCAGGCCGTCTGGCTAGAGTCCACACACCTGACTGCACTTCCGTCCTTGTACAGACTCTGGGGACATCTCTGATGCAGGCTCTCCGGCCACCCACCTCCCTCCCTCCTCTCATCTCTGACTGTTCAGCTCCCCTGTGGCCTGGCCCCTCCTCTGCTCCCTCCCCACAGCTCTGCCCTGGCACACACAGGTCTTCGTCCCTGTAACACCCAGCCAAGGCCAGTCTCTCTCCCGCTGGCTGCCATACTCCCTCCACAGCTCAGCTCTGAGCAGGTCAGATGCTGCCTCCTCTGTGAAGACATCCACGACCCTCTCTTCTCTGGGTCTCCCTGGCTTTCTAGAACATTCTTACCACGTGGAGAGTTTTACTCTGACAATGTTTGTATTTGTGCCCCTCCTCGCATCTCCACTTCCAAGCTGTGAGCTCCCGAGCTCTCTGATTCGTCCCGTGCCCGGCTTCCTGCTTTATTCACAGTTGTAGGCAATAAACTGCTGGGGGAATGAATGAGTGAGTGAATGAATGACTGAACGAACAAGAGGGGAGACACACATACTGCCTGTCTCCCCTTCCTTGCCCGCAACCTCAGAAAGCCCGTCCCTGGACCTTTTCTGCTTGGCTCTGCTTACCTTCCATGAACCACATACCATGCCCAGCGGGGAAAGCCAGCCAGCTTGTCCCCGACTCCTCCTCCTGCTGAGACAAGGGCAGAAAGATGCCCAAGAAGCAAGTTCCGAGGCCCTGCCAGGGCCCCCGAAGGCCTGGCTAAGGTACAGTAGAGAGCAGAGCCTGGTTCTTCCGCCCCACGGGCTGCACAGAGCCGCAGGGGCCCTGGCAGGGAGAAGAGAGAGCCCTGATCAGAACAGACAGGGAGGCGGGCCCCTGGAAGAGGCTGTTAGCAACAATCTCGCTGATCAGCGTCTCAATTAATCTCTACGACACCTTGGAAACTTCAGAAAAAAGAACAAAGCGGACTAGAAAAGAGAGAACAGACTCAGCCCCTGGAGGACAGACGGTGCCTGGGCCTGGCGCGGGAACGTGCGTGTCTCCAGGGACCCGGCCGCCGGGCAGACGCTGGCGGCACTCTGCAGGCCCTGCCTGCCGGGTCTCCCAGGCTCACTGCGCTCAGGGCCGGGCTGGCTGGGCTGCGTTTGCAAGGGTCAAACTGAAGAACACAAAGTTGTTCAAGCAAAAGGGGACTCTCAATGGACTCCAGACCAGCCCTAGACAGTCCTGAGGTCACAGGACTCAGCCCTCTGCTCAGTCTGTCTGTCCGAGGACCTGTGCCTCGGGGGACCTCTACAGCCATCCGCCCAGAGGGAGGGGAGCTGCCTCCTGGCCCCTGGCCCTTGATGGTGAGGCGTGGCAGAGCAGCAGTGACAACCCTTCCTGCTGGTTTTTGAGGTCACGTTCAGCTTGACACAGGCCCCCATATGACGCTCACCTGGGAGGCAGGGCACATTTCCAGAGATATAAAAAGCAACCTTAAAAATATGGGCACTGATGCTTGGGGTATCCAGAATGTGTCTCAAAACGTGTGGCAACATATCCTAAGAGAAGGAGCAAGAAGGAAGTTGGTTCCAGTTGGCACAGCCAGTTCCACCCCTCCTTCCCCCACCCCAGGCCCTGAGTTTCACGGTCTGTAGACGAGGTTAGGTGTGAGCAGTGGCTTTCATGCTAGGCTTGGCAGAGCCCTGAGGGCTACAGAGCCTTCTCAGGAACTGTGGCATCAAGTCTTTAAGAGCCCGGATGATGAAAATGGGCTTGGGCTGTGGTGTGCTGGTAAACACGCTCCCCCTGAAAAAAGGTGCTAATTCGTAGCATCTGCTGATTTCGATGGTGTAAATGCTCTCACTCTGGCTGATTTCAAGCTGCCAATGGTTTCGTAACTGGCTTTCAAAATTCCTGAAAATTTAACTATTGCCTCTAGCGAGCTGGCTTTGGTGGCAGAAGAGAATTTGCCTTTGAGTGGTTTTAACCACATCCTCCCTGGGCCTCCGTTTTCTCCTGTGTAAAATGAGGCAATAATGGTTTCTATCAATTGGGGTTGTAGAGATTCTTGTGCGTGTTAAATGCAGTGGGTGGAAAGCGCTCCATCGTCGCTGGGGCATCACCAGTTTTTGTCGCTGCTGTTATTATTATTATTATTTGTTTTACCCATTGGGCTTCCACTCAAGATTTTGTTTGAAGAAGATGTCCCAGCTGCACCCGTGCTCCACCCCTGCTTACGTCTGCAGGGACCCATCACTTACTCACACCCCATCCCATTTTCTCAGCAGCCCTGGTGTCTCCGCTCCATTTTATTAAAGCAGAAAGCAGTGACAATTATTTTCATAATGAACTGGCTCTTCAAATTAATGCCAATTACACTATGCAATCATGATTAAGATTATGCATTAATCAACGGTGCCAACCTACTTATTAGCCTCTTTAAATAACGATCATGAGGAATGTATGGGAAGGGAGAGGATGGAGCGGAGCCAGTGGCATGGGGGAGCTGCCTCTAAGTGGAGCGGGGTGCTCTCTCCGGGAGCCGAGACCCAAAGCGGCCTTTCTTCCATGGGGCTGAGCTTGAATCAGAACCCCAGTCCTTTGGGCCCTGAGCTTCTGAAGCCCCTGGCACGAGAGGGAAAAGGGATGTGAGGACCCAGAAGGGAGAGGGTAGAAGAACCCTCGACAGTTTACCAATTGATGAGGTTCAGTGCCCCCTTCCCTTCCTCCGAAAGCACTAGAGAGAAATGTGGTTGACACTCTCCCTGGAGGAGTGTCACCCCTGTCTTAGATCAGGACCCCCACATGCAGAGCCTGAGGCAGGGATTCAGATGCACAGGGTTCATAGAGGGGAAGAGCGCTCTTTAGGAGAACCTGTAGGGGAGTGAGCAAAGCAGGATAGGGAAGGCATCAGGGCTGGGGGCAAAGGTGTCCTCAGGTAAATGCAAGGATGGGGGGGTGTGTCAGAAGGGGCTCCAGTGCGTACATGCACCATAGAGTTAGTCCTACCCTGAGGCAAGGGGACCACCCTTTTGAGCCCCAGTATGAGCCAGTCATTGGCTGCGGGCTGCTCCCAGGGCAGAGGCGAGTGGTGGGACCTTCTGGGCAAGGTGGCCCCCTTCAGCTGAGAACAGCTCTCGAGAGAAAAGGGCAGCTATGACTGGAACCAAGGTTCAAGCCCAGGTTTGCCTGTGTCCATAGCCGGCTCTCTGACCCTTTACGCTGTACCCAAATATTGGCTGCCCAGGTGTCCCAAAACGTCCAGACTTTGGGAGTCACCTTGCCCTTACAGGTTCGAGTACAATGAGTTGCATCCTTACACTGTGTCAGTGGCTGGGGGGCAGCCCCGGCCCAGCAGTCCTCCGAGAATGCTCCAAGCCTTCCAGTTTCTCCCAGTCAACTCTTGTTCCAGCCTCCTTCTCTGCTGAATTTCCCGTGTCCTCTCTCATCCCACCTCTTGTCCTGTCTCTGCCCTGATTTTCCCTGTGCTGGGCACTGCCCACCTCCCTTCCGTTTCCCCAGAGAGCACAAGCTGGTGTCAGTTCCCCGAGGCAGACCGTACTAAAGGATGGGCCCTGTATGGAAGGGAGGTGACAGCGCAGTGCGGGCGGACTAGAAACTAGGGACCAGCCATCACTGTGTTAGCACAGCCCCTTCCTGCCGTGGCCTCACCCACCTTTGGGCCTGGGTTATATTCTCCTCCTCTTTCTCCATTTTGGGGCTACTTCATACCTATTCCCTTTCTCTCAGGCCCTTCTCTCCCATCCTCCCCTTCCAAACACCCAACATCTCATCTTTGTTTCCTTTGCACAGAAATTCAGTACTGTCATAGTCTTACCTTCTCCCTCCAAGCCTGAAGGGACTTTTACATCTGAGATGAAGGCTGCCTTTCGCCTAGAAGAGGAGACAAACCAGCCCGCTGGCCAAATCCAGCCCACCACCTGTTTTTATAAATAAAGTTTTGTTGAAACCCAGCTGCACCCATTTGTTTACACATGTTTACCACTTTCATGCTGCAGTGGCAGAGCTGAGTGGAACATCTGGCCCCACAAAGCCAAAAATATTTACTATCTGGTCCTTTGCAGAAAAAATTTGTCAACTCTCACCCTAGAAAGCGGAAGTTCAGAATTCATTTTGTTTTTACAGCTAGCGTTGTTTCTCGCCCTCTTTGAGAGCCACCATTTCTTCAGTCCTGACTGTGTGCCACGCATTCAGCTGCATTGTTTTCTTTCTTGCAACAATCAACCCTTTGAAGCACGTACCCCATTTTGCAGGTGGAAAAACTGAGTCCCAGAGAGACTGAGTAACTTCCCCTAGTGGAGAGAGCTGGGGTTTGGACTGAGGCACGGCTGTCGCTGGAGCCTAAGCAGAGAAGCTCTCTGCTGCTGTGTCTAATACCCCGGGTCTTAGCGTGGGCTGGGGTCTGCCACTGACTTTTCTTCATCTCCCAACACTCAGTTCAGGTTGGCACATGGCAGAGATGGGTGGGTGTCTATGGAACTGAATTGCATATCCTCTGGGCTCAGGTCTCAGTGGCTTGAGACATGTCACCACCCTTGCTAGATATTAGCCCGTCTCTCTCTACTCTCCTCCTCACCTGCCAAGGTCTGAGGAGCAGGTGAGGAGGTGTGAAGCCCTAGGAAATGGCTCTTTGTCCCATGACCTTTGAACCTCATTTGGGATGGGGGTCGGTAATGACCAGACCTCTCCCCCGCTCTCTTGGAAGAATCTTCTTTCTAATTCTTACATTTTAAGATAAAAATAATACGTGTTTATTGTAAATAATTTGGAAAAATCAAGACACTACAAAGAGCAAGATTAAAAGTATCCACAAACCCTTTCTACCTAAAGATACCCCCTGGTAACAGGTTGGTACAAATCCTTCCAGTCTTTTTTCTATAGATATGTGCTTTTTGTTTGATAACTAGGTATCATTCTGTAATATGGTTCTGTTGCTTGGTGGGGAAGGAGAATGAGCATTTTCTCTGTCATTAAGTATTCTTTAAGAGCGTTTTTTAAAAGCTTTTTTCCTTATTACCAAAGCTCTCGCTTGATGCAGAGGACTTGGGGAAAAAAAAGCACTAAGCAAAAGCAATCCATTATCTTTTTACTTTCTAGAAAGAACCTCGGTTAAAATTTTGGTGTATGCCCTTCTGGTGTGTCCTTTTTGATTTTAATTGGAATTGCATTAAATTTATAAATTAATTTAAGGAGAACTGACACCTTTACAATATGGAGCCTTCCCTTCCAGGAGAAAGTTATGTCCCGCCATTTATTCAAGTCTTCTTTTACGACCCTCAGTAAAGTTTTGTAGTTTTCTGGATATAGGAATTGCAAGTTTATTGTAAAGTATTTTATTTTTTCATTGTTGCTTTTGTGAATAGGGTCTCTTTTTTTCCTTATAATTCCTCACTGTTTATTGCTACTAGATGGGAAAGCTGTATGTTTTTCTGTATTTGTATGCTGGCCCTTTGATGAGCTGTGTTTAGTTTCCACCAGGTTTTCTTCTGATTCTCTTGAGTTTTTAAGAGGACAGTAATAAGCATCTGCAAGTAATAGTAATTGTGTCTTATTTCTGATTGTGCTACCAGTGTTTGTTATTTTTGTCTTATTTATATGATTTTAATGAATGTTTTATTATAGAGAATGTCTGTCATATACACTTAGGGAGAATGGTATAATGAATTTCCATGTACCCACCACCCAGCCCCATCAGCCAGCAACCCATGGACCCTCCTGCCTGATACACCCCCTTTCCATCCACCCCTTCCATGTTATTTCGAAGCAAAACCCAGACACTATATCATGCCATCCTGTACTTTGACTGCTAATGCCTGCAAGTTGTTGAGTGGGTTTTAATATATTAAGTAATCTTCTACTTTTGGACATTAAGTTGTTTCCAATTTTTTCAATATTTTGTCAAGAATATCTTTATACATAAATATGTTTCTCTCTCTCTTTTTCTAAATTTATATCCCTAGAAATGGAATTACCAGATCATATGGTATTTTGATCATTTATTTTCCTTTGAATACGTACACACAATCACATGATGGCTTTTCTGATTAGAAATATAACACATGTTCACTGCAGAACTTTTTGAAACTACAGAACAACACAAAAGAAGGAAATTAAAGTCACTCATAATCCTACCACTCAGAGAAAACCCCTCTTAACATTTTGAGATGCATTCTTCTCATTTTATTTTGCGTGTGCTCAGCATGTTTATGCACACCCACACAGACTCACATGCTTACACACTATTTGTTACAAATTTAAGCCTGCTGGAGTACTGGGCGGGGGGTGAGAGGGGCAGATTTATTTGTTCACTGGTGGTGAATGGGTAAATAAAATGTGGTAGATCCATAGAAACCCGTCTGTCAGTTGTCATACTGTGGCGGCTGCGTGTTGCTGAAAGCTGTGCCAGCGCTGTTTCAAATACCGGCAGGGTCACCCACAGTGGACAGGTTTCAGTGGAGCTTCCAGACTAGACAGACTAGGAAGAAGGACCTGGCCACTATTTCCAAAAACACTGGCCATGAAAATCCTGTGAATAGCAGTGGAACATTGTCTGATAGAGCGCCAGAAGATGAGAGGATGGAGCAAAGAAAGACCAGGCAGGTTTCCACTCTGCTGTACACACGGTCACTAGGCGTCAGAATCGATTTGACGGCACTAACGACAACAACATCCATAGAAAGTAATATTATTTACCAATAAAAGAGAATGAAGTAGTGATACAAGCTACAACACGGATAAACCTCAAAAACATTATGCTAAGTGAAAGAAGCCAGATACAGAGGACCACATATTGCATGATTCCATTTATATGAAATGTCGAGAAAAGACAAATCTCTGGAGACAGAGAGTAAATTAGTGGTTGCCTGGGGCTGGGGGTGAAAACAATGATGGACTGTAAGTGGCCTCAAGGGATCTGTCGGGGCAATGGAAATGTTTAGCAGCTGGATCGTGGTGACAGTCAGAAAATGCAGTAAATTTACTAAAAATCATTATACACTTACAACAAGGGGAATTTTCTGCAATTTCTTAATTGATTTTTAAAAAGAATAAAGACGTATTTGGAAAATCTAGCAAGCAGAAAGAACAAAGTCAGAAATCTACCACATTGGATTATTCACCTGTGTCGCTTTGAAATGTTTCCTTCCATTCTATGTCAGGGATAAAATGTCCTCCTCTTCTAACATGGGGTCACGCTGCATCTCCTGCTTTATATTTATTTCTCACTTAAAAATATATCATGGACATTTCCCAAATCGTTAAATTTTTGCTATTACATGGAAATATATAGCAAATGAGAATTTACCTACTGTTTCTCTGTCCAACGGGTGTCGGACGTCTGTACATCTTCCTCCCCACACATGATCTGTGTGCCCGTAGTTGCTGTTGGAGTCAATTCCTAGAAACTGAAATACTGAGCCAAAGAGAGGAGCATTTTTAAGGCTTTTGGTGTATTTCTAATGGCTACGGAGGAAGGCGGGGTGTACCTGATCCCACTTCTACCAACAGGGTATCTGAGCCCAAACACCCGCTGCAAAGCTGAGTGTTATAGTTTATTTTATATGTTTGCCAATGGGACAGGCGAGAAAATGACACCTCACTAAATCATTAAATTGAGTTTATTTGATGATTAGAGAGATTACACATAGCTTCGTACATTAATAGCTCCTTTGTATTCTTTTTTTCTGCTGTGAAACATCTATCTTGTCCTTTGCACATTTTTCTATTGGAGTATTTGTCTTTTTTGTTGAGTTTTAAGTGCTCTTTATGAAATAAGAACATCAACCTTTATACGGCCATATATGTTACAAATATTTTTTCTGAGTTTGTTGTTTGCCATTTAATTTTGTTTATGGTAGTTTGGATGTATACTAGTTTTCTGTTATTTCTGTGGAGCCATCAATCTTTCTCCTATGGCTCCTGACTTTATTGAAAGGCCTGGAAAGGCTTCCTCGACCTCAAATGGTTTAATGCTCACCTATATATTGTTTTTTGCTCCTTTAAAGTGTTTTCTTTCCTCCTTCCCTTACTTTCTTGCTGTTTAATCTTTAATCCATCTGGAACTTATTTTGATATATGACTTAGGATTGGAATCTAATTTAAATTTCTCCCAAATAATTGAATAATTGTCTCAGCACAATTAATGAATAATTCATCCTTTACTTACTGGCTGGAAATAGCCACCTTTATCATGTCTTAAATACTTATCTCTCCTTGAATCTCTTTCTGGGGGCTTTTATCTCCTTCCATTGATCTATCTGTATTTTCATATGCCATTAGGACATGGTTTTAATTAGTTGGCTTTACGATATATTTTAAATCTGGCAGTGCAAGTCACCTCCCATCTCTTTTTAGGCTGCTAGCTCCTGTTTAGTCTTCAGATGCATTTTACAGTCATTTTTTTCAAGTAAAAGAAAGATCCTTCTATGATTATGATTGGATCTGCATTAAACCGAAAAACTAATTTGGAGAAAACTGACATTTCTGTCCCTGAACTTCACTATCCAGAAACACGACACACCTCCCCATTCAAGTTTACTCTTTTCTCTCTCACTTAAGGTGTTTTTGTCATCTTTAATACCAGAATCGCACACTTCTTTGGTTTATTATTAGTTATTTAATATTTTTTTTGTTGATGTTGTAAAGGAAATCCTTTTGCCATTAAGTTTTCTTACTGATTATTGCTGATATAAAGAAACACTATTAATTTGTGCTCACTGGTCATTTAAGTTGACTGTCCTACTAGTTTTTACTACTTTTCATATTTAGGGCTTATTTTAAGGGTTTTTAAGGAAAGCGTATATATCATTTGCAAATAAGATTGTTTTTTCTTTCCAAGAGGTGTGCCTCCAAATTCTTTTCCTTTCTTATTTCATTGGTTAGTGGTTTGGTGTGAACCTTTGCCCTCCCCTTTCTTTTCTTTAATGAGAATACCTCTGGTGTTTCACCACTAGTGTGCTATTAAAGGCTGATTTGAGCTCAAGATGCTTCAAGGAAGTGTCTGTTCTGGTGCTAGTTTATTAAGCATTCTTAACAGCAGTAGATATTGGATTTTATCGAATGGCTTCCTGAATTTTGTGAGTTGATCGTATTTTTTTCCCCTTTGAACTATTGATGTGATGGAATGATATTCATAGATTTCTTTATATTGAACCACCCTTCCATTCCTGAGACACAACTCCACGTGGTCATGGTATGTTAACCTTGTGACATTCTGGTAGATGCTACTTGCCAGCACTCAATGGGGAATTTTCATAGCAATGTTATTAAATTGGTCATTTTATTTTGGCTCTGTCTCTTAGTCTCTGTTATCAGGAATTTGCCAGCTGAGTGAAATGAACTAGGAGGATTTTCATATTTCTTATGCTCCAGCACAATTTCTATGTATGAGAATTATCTAGGATACTATTGAACATTTGGAGGGGAGAAATCTTGTCCATAACACCTTCTGAGCCAAACATCTTTGTTAGCATGCCTCCCCCGCTTCTCCAGCACACACAATTTTGCCCATCTCTCGCAGGAGGAATCTTTGAGTATGCAGACGGCCCCAATGCCCAGGTCATGAACGCCGAGGAGCATGCCTTTCGATTTTCTGCCAACATCATCAACAGGAACAGGACTTTGCTGCCCAACACAACCTTGACCTACGACATCCAGAGGATTCACTTCCATGACAGCTTCGAGGCCACCAAGAAGGGTGAGTGTGCGGCGGCCGACGGCTCTCTTCGCCTGGGGCGGGGTAGGGATGCGTTCGCTGTCCGAGGTCCTGAAAACGGGCCAAAGCTTGGGATGGGTTTGGGGCTTAGAGCTTTTGCTGCCTGGTTTCAGGACCTGCTTCAGTCCCAATTCAGCTTAGGCTGCGTTATCCTTTAGGAGCGGCGGGTTGTTCATCAAGAGTTCCCAGGCCACTGGCAGAAGCCATGAGGAAATGAGAGGCCCTGGGAGGGAGGTGGGGGGTGAAGGGTGGGGGCTGAGAAGAGGCTAGGGAGGTACCAATAAGGAGGCCAGCCCAGGTCTCCAAGACTTCTGAACTGAAGCGGATGTTTTTCAGACTTATTTTTTTCTTTAATTGAAATCCTACCCAGAATATCAATATTTAAATCACATATAGAACAGATAATATGTAGATTCAAATATGCAACATTTACTTGCCGTAAAAAGACTTACTAAAAACAATGAAGCTCCTTCTATGACTACAACAATTTGACCCCAGAGACTATGAAGTCTGACGCTTGAATTCTCGAAGTCTGACATTGGCCTCAGTGTCCAATATGTTTTCCTATTTTGTTGCTGCAAAATAACAAGAAAATCGTAATTCATAAAAATAAATTGTAGTAGGTTAAAATTTAAAAATTTTAAAAATTAAAATAAAAGTTAAAGTAAAAAATTAAGCAGTTTTCCCCACACTTGAATTTTTAAAAATAAGAACAAATGTGGGGCTGCATCCTTCCTCATTAGTGACATAGTTACAATAAACTCCAACAACTGCACAGAGGGGACTGGAAAATTTTATTCCAAGATCCTCACACACAAAAAAACAACCAGGGTAACTTGTCAATACCTGAATGAGCTAGCAGTTTCCAATGTAGTATATAGCACATTTGAGGATACAAGGGTACTCTTTTGTTACTGTTCTAAAAAAATGTAGTTAAGGGGACTAGCCTGGTGGCCTAGTGGTTAAGTTCTGTATGCTCCACTTCAGTGACCTGGGTTCACAGATTTGGTTTCCGGGTGCAGACCTATACCACTTGTCAGTGGCCATGCTGTGGCAGTGACCCACATATGAAATAGAGGAAGATTGGCAAAAGAGATTAGCTCAGGGTGAATCTTCCTCAGCAAGAGAAAAAAGAAGAAGAAGAAAGAAAAGAAAAAATGTCGTTTATAATTGAAATTAACTTAAAGGCTTAGATAACTCTGGAAATAGCTTCCATAGAACCCTGGAGTTCCATGTCACTCCATTTAAAAATCTCAGGCCTAAAGAATCCGTTCCCAGGGAAGATTAGGTCGTGCTTCCTATTATAAGCTTGTTTTTCTCCTTCAAGTCCCTTATCACAATTTGTAATTAAATAATTGTGTGTGTTTAGTGTCTTTCCCCTTCTCTGCAACATCACTGAGAAGAAGTCTGTCTTGTTGACCGATATAGCCCTGGCACCTAAAAGACTGGCATATAGAAAGCGCTCGATGAAATGATTGTTGAGTGAATCAATGACTGAATGGTGAGAGAATAGGGCACGGGAACCTGAGCGTCATTTCCCAAGACCCCTGTCAGCTGAGCTTAGGGACAACATCATTCATGCATCTTGGGAAGACTGAGGGCCGTCCACAGGGGACACTTGGTCTTCCTAAGGGGTTCCTAGTAGCTAATTCAGGTCCCCTGGGCTCCCAGGTGCAGACTGCCAAGGTGCCGCCTGCTGCTGGCTCTGTTTTCCGAAGCCCTGTTGCGGGTGAACGTCTCAGCACAGAAAGGCAGTACAGTGTGGGCTTGGAGCCAGGCCGCCTGGACTTGCACCCTGTCCACTCTGGTACTGGTTGTGTGACCTTGGACAAAATACCCTCTGCCTCAAGTGTCTCATCTATGAAATGGTCACACCTCCGTGAAATACTGAGAACAGTGTCTGGCACGTAGGAAGTGCCATATCGGACTTTGCTCTTATTACGTTGGCTGCCTTGCTGTCCATGACCTGAGCCTTCAAGGCAGGGCCTCACATCGACAGGCACTTTCCCACTGCTGGCCCCTCTCCCACCTGCCCTGCTCCTCCTTGTTCTGTGCGCTGCAGGTCAGAGGGTCCCTGACGTTCAACACAGTTACTGCTGACGTTTTTCAGGCCACTGCCCTGAGTCTCAGAGCCAACCTGCAGGCAGACTAGAGGCACCTCGTCCTGTTAGCCTCAAAGAGTTGTCCTTTGCCCATCACCCTTCTCCCCATGCCGTCATGCCCTCCTCCCTGCCCGTGTCCTCCCCGCTCCCTCCCCAGCATGCCCTGTGGCCAACGCTGTGCAGTCAGGCATCCACCTCCCTGTGGAGAGCCCGTGCTGGCCCCCTCTGCCAGGCCTCGTCCATCTAGAACATGACTGAACTCAATCAAAACTGCTCAGTAAAAAGGTCAGGACACAGGACAGACACCTAGCACCAGAACACAGAGGGCCACGTGGGCACAACCGCCCCAAAGGGCTAGGCTGGGTCTTCTGTCCATTTTTTCTAAAAATCACTAAAATAAGATGGTAAATCTAGTGATGCACCTGCGATTCAGCGCAGGGACCTTCCCCAGCCAGCAGCGAGCCCGGGGTGGAGCTTCAGAGCCTTCCAAGGCACTTCCTCCAGGAGGAACTGACAGCCCCGCTTTGTGGAACTGCCAGGTGGTGGGTGAGCAGCTTGACATAGAAACACCCAGCTCTGGATGGTCCAGCCAGACTGGTCCAAGCAGCCAAAGCCACAGCCCCCTCCCACTCTATACCAGGTCACGTGACTTGTTTGCTTACAACCTGGATGGTGTGTCCCAAGATTCTTTCCCCAAATCATCATCAGAGCCCATGAGGGCCCATCCAGTCTAGCCCCAAGGTGGCCTCCCAGCCACATACGTGCCGCTTGCTCCCTCAGCCTCTGGGTTTTAGCCATACCTGCCATCCTCAGGGGGCCATACTTCCTCCAGCCTCAGGACTTTTGCACATGCTGTTCCCTCTGCTTGTAATTCCCTTTCCCCATCCCACCTCTGCCCTGCCTTTTGTCTGGCTAACTCCTCCTCCTCCTCTCAGGGGAGCCCTCCCCAACTCCCTGGATGAGGTCAGGCCTCCTTGCTTCCATCTTATTACACCGGATTTTTCTTTCAGAACCCTGACCCCTGTGTGTGTGTGTTTGTGTGTGTGCGTAATCCTGTGATCATTATCCATCTCTCCCACTAGATTACACATCCCTCTGCCTTTTCACTGCTGCATCAGAGAGTCATTGTTCTGACTGCCGGTGCCATACACTGTCTTTGAGCTTTACATAAATAGAATACCAATGTGTACTTTTCTGAGTCTTGCTTCTTTCAGTCTCCAATATGTCCGTGAGGTTCATCTCTGTTGTGGAATATAACAGTATCTATTGTTCTTCGTTGTTGGCTAGTGTTCCATTATAGGAATATACCATGGTATTTAAAAATCAAATTTACTGTTGCAGATTTGAGTTGTTTCCATTTGGGGCCATAGAGTAGTGCTGCTGTGAACATTCTGGTGACGTCTCTTGACGCACTCATGGGTATGTACCTAGGGCAGGAGGTGTGAGGTCACAGGATGTATATGTATTCAGCCAAACTTGTTCCAAATTTGCTGCCCTGGTCTGCACACCCTCCAGCAGTGGGCGGCTGTTGCAAATTGCCCCACATCTTCACTAACTCTTGATGAAGTCTGTTTTGTTTTTAAAGTTTGACCATTTGGTGGTTTATGTAGTGGGTGTCTGTGGTTTTATTTTGTATTTCCCTGATGACCAGAGATGTGGAGCGTCTTTTCATATGCTAATAGATCATTTGAGTCTTCTCTTTCCGGGAGTGCCTTTGGGGCCTTTCCACCACTTTTAAAAATTGAGTTGCTTGCCGTTTCCTTATTGATTTGTAGGAGTCTTTTATATATTGTGGATAAGAGAACTTGGTTGGCTGTATGTATCGCATCTATCTATTACAGATAAGTTGCCTTTTCCCATGCTTAGTAGCATCTTTTGAGGAGCAAAGTTCTTAATTTAAACAAGTCCAATTTATCAATATTTTCCATTATGGTTAATGCCTTTTGTGCTCTGTTTTTGTCTATCCTAAGGTCATGAAGATATTCTCCTATGTTTTCCTGTAGAAGCTCTGTTTTCTCTTTCATTGTTAGCTCTATGATCTATCTCTAATTGATTTTCTGTGTATGGTGGGAGGCAGTGGTGGAGGTTTATGTTTTTCTCTGAAATGCTGGTGGGAGTGAATACTGGTTCAGCTTCTCAGGACAACTGTTTGGAAGTATCTACTAAAGCTAAATGTATGCCTACAAGGATGTTCCCAGCCACGTTATTGATAACAGCCAAAAGTGGGAAATAAATTAAAGGTCCATCAACAGGAGAATGGATAGATTGGGGTATAATTACACAATGGAATTTGAATCAGCAAATTAAAAAGGACAGACTCTTGCTACACACAGCATCATGGATGAGCCTTACAGATAGACTGTTGAGTGAACGAACAGTGGGCACCTCTCAGAGAGGAAGAGGGAAGGAGCACACAGCGGGTGTTAACTGGAAGGGGGAGGAGACAACGTTCTAGATGTTGGAAATATCTAGATCCTGATTCACGTATTAGTCACATGAGTGCAGTTATATGTAAAAATTCATAGACGTCTGTGCCTCAAATTAGTGCACTTTATTATGTTGGGTTCTACTTCAATAAAAAAAAATTTAAGTAGCTTCTCTCTGCCTTCGCTCTCCCTTAACCTCCCTCTGCTAATGCACCTCAGATAGGCCCCTGCTGTGGTTGGAAGCACTGCTCTCTGACCCCAGACGAAGTTCTGCTGTGGGATCATGCTCCCCACTGGGCACCCTCCATCCCTCAGGGAACCCCATGTTCCTTGATTTTTCTTTTGTTTTTTGGTTTTCTAAACTGCATTTCTCAGGAGCATCATGAGGAGTCTTCCAAGGGGGTGAACTTGGGCCTCCTTCTAATAAACCCAATGATCATTTATTTTCCCTAGGCAGAGGTTCCGGTCACCACTCTCTTTCCCACCAGCTGGATCCAGGCACCTCGGGCCACGAGGGGCAAGGAGATGCAGAGGCACAGAGCCTGGCAGTGCCTGCCCTGCCAGCTCTGGTTGAATCAGTCCTTCCCTCCACATGAGGCCCAGGAGGCCTTTCCCCATTAAAAAGGACTTTCACTTATGTCCTTATCTTAAAATGTTTTCTGGAAAATTAAAAGATGAGTGACTGCCAGGCAGCACCTGAGCCAGCAACCCAGAGCGCGTTTGCATTTTCTTCCAAGCCTGACCGGAACGGGCCTGGAGCCGGCCCAGCGCTCCCCAGGCTCCTCTGCCTTCACTTATTCTCTGGGCTGCTCAATTCCTTTTAAGACGTAAATTGATTGGGATAATTTCTGCTCTGAGTACAATTGCCATGGAAAGGGGTGGGGGGACTGCATTCAGGCTGTGCGCTCCTGCAATGACTGCGAACCACTGAGTTACTGTAAAATGACCAGAAAATGGATTCAAAATTGAAGCCACAAATAATGTAATTACTGCAGTATGTGCTCAAGGCTGCCAGAATGAGGGTTGGCTGCTGCCCTGGAAACATCTGGAGATAAAGCTGCTGCTGCTGCCGTAACCTCTGCCCTGGTCCATTTGGGGAAACAGTGTCCTTCCAGACTGGAAGATCCTCAGAGGGTGGAAAGAACATGGAGGAGGCAGGAAAGGGGATGTGGAGAGAGGCCAAGGAGAAGAGACAGGTGAAGGGCAGGACTAACGTCTCCAGCCACCAACAGTGAGATCCAATCACGGCATCTCCGGCAGAATGAAACTCAGTGTGGTCATCATCATCATGTCACCACTATTGTCACCACTCTCAACACCAATACACCATCACCACACTTACTGTCATCACCATCCCCAGTGGTGCCTCCTCCACTCTTAATATCAACACCACCGTCGCCACGCCTACTATCATCATCACTATCACTGCCATGACAGTGACGTCTTCAGCATCACCAATCTCATCAATGCCAACATCATCACCACTATTACTGTCATCACCATCAACATTGTTATCACCTCCTCTCTCATCCATGCTCACATCCCCATCATCATTCCTGCCGTCATCATCACCATTGCTGTCATGATTATCCTCGCCAATCCCATCATTATGTCAACAACATCAACATTATCATCAATTCCGCCTTCATCAACACCATCACCATTATCATCAACAGTCTCACAATATGGTCCTCATCCTCACAACCATCATGACAGTTACTTTTATCATTATCCTCATAATCGATGTCAAAACCCAAATCACTTCCTTCAAGGTCACTCTTACAACCCTTTGCATCACCACAATTTGTGGTTGGTCCACCCTCTCTTGCCTCAGTCAAACAGATACCCAGACCTTGGGTCTGGGCAGGAGGCACAACCCAAGAGGCTGTGCTGGGTGCAGGTGGGGATGGCAGGGCAGCATTTGATTGCCTGCTTCAAGGCATAGATCAAAGGGGAAAATCCAAAAGACAGATTCTTGGAGGTGGTAGTGGGAGAGCATGAGGCACACAGTCATTCAACCAGGTCATCTACTGGAAGATCCTAGAGGGAAAAGAAAGAGAGTAGAGACAGGAAGCGATGGGACAGGTACCAGAGACATCAGAGGACAGCTAGAAGGTTCTAAACAGAGGCAAGGGGTAGAATATGAGGGAACCCTAGAGATTTTATAGGGTGCCTACCTCCTCAGGCTTAGGCAAGAGGGAGTGACCAGGCCTGGATGCTGTCACTTACTGTCACCATCTCCTCCATCTTGGTATCCAGCCTCCATGGCCACAAAGTGACCCGCATGTGGTCTCTTCCCTCAGGGAGCACCTGCTCTTAAGGGGACAAAGTGGTTGGAGAAACACTCCACACACCCAGACAGCAGAAGAACAGTGTGAACGGGCCGCGAGAGTACAGGTCAGGGCCTGGCCTCTTTGGGGCGAAGGTCCTGAAAAAAGAGAATTATCTGCAAATTGGACAATTCACCAGAAAACCCAGAGTTCCTATTTTTGAAGCATTTATTATCGCTGGGTTTATCCCACACAGAGTGTGGCCCGTGGTTGTTGGCTCTCAGGTGGCCATAGCAGACAAAGCAGCTCTTCCCCGATGTGGCCTCCAGACCCACACTGCAGGAGCACCAGGAAGGCGCCATGTGTCCCGCTGTGCATCCTCTCCTGCATTTGGCATCGGCTATGAGGAATCCTGGTCACCCAGGAGATACCCTCCATGCTGGCCCTGACACTTCCCACACATGGCTGTCCTGTCCCATGTTCCAGGTGCTTCCAGCAGACTCCTAGCAGTAAGCGCTCCATCCCCAGGACGCTGCACCTTTCACCTGAGCCATAGGCGGCATTCTCTAGTGTTCTTGAGGGAAGTACAAGCCTCCAGAAAAACAACTACAATGTATATCTCTTATTCCCAGGAGGCAGGGAGGGAGGAGGGGGTGGATGTCAGTGGAGGGGAAAAATACCCTGAAGACAGCCCGTTTTGAGAGATTTGAAACCACCGTGTATTTTGGGCTCCGTGGTCCCACCCTTAGCCCAGGTGAGAGGACCCCTTCCCAGGGCCTGTGCTTTGAAGGTGCTGCCCTCACTGTCCTCTGATCAGCATCTCCTCCCAGGACAGGGCATCAATGGGATCAAGGAAGCTTGCCACCAGGAGCCTGCGCCCAGCCCTTCTAGTCTTTTCTCCAAGTACCTAGAACCCCGAATTACCTGTCCAGTTGGCCCTGAGCCCACCTCCAGGCCTGCATGAGCCTCTTCCCTGGGCTGAACTCCAGAGGGACAGCCATGCTGTCATTGTCACTAGCGGTGACCAGAGGCACAGCTGTTTACAGAGGGTGTGGACAGAACTCTGACATAAGGCATGGGGCGTCCACATGGAGAGTGTAAGATCCCTTATAGTTCAGGGCGGAGGCGGTGGCCAAGGAGAAGGGGGCAGGATGGGGCTGGTGCCACCCCTCCCCACGTCACTGTGGATGAGAAGTCTCCATCCTCACCTGACTTTGCAGGTTGCTGTGAAGGTCTAGCCATCAAGGAAGGAGGAAAGGGCGTGTTTTATGTAACAGTTCTGTTAGCTTGCCTTACATTTGACTATTCAGCCGCATAATATGTGGGCCTTCATTTGTACTCTGGCCCTGGGCCCTGCAAATCTTAGGGGTGGGCCTGAGCCCAGGAGGTCATTCCCAGAGGCCCTTGCGGCAGCCAGGTCATGTCTGAATCCACAGCGTATCTGTGCTTAGGCTCTGTCTTGCCTCCTCCTACATGCATCATATGTTCATCTGTGTGCATCTGTGTTCATCCATGTGCATGTGGGTTCATCCATGTACATGTAGTGTTATTCCCATGGCCACAGGCTGGTGAGGTTGCTGATGCTCTTTTGATGGGGCAGTTAGGGCTTTTCTGTTTGCCAGTGTCAGAAAACCAAATCCTAACCAGCTTAAGCCAAAAGAGGATGTCTTGGTCCGTGTAACCAAAGTCCAGAGTTCCACCTGCTTGGGGCTCATATTTCTTTCTCTCTCATGGCTCGCTCCCTTCTGCACCAACTCCATTCATGGACAAGCACCGTGCTTTCTTTGTGAGCACAAGGCGGCTGCTGCACCCCCAGATCTTACGTCCTCCCAGGTCCAGTTTCAGCAGGAAAGTGCCCCTTCTCAGTGCTGGGAGATCTCCTGGGGGAGGCCAGTGAGCAGCGGGCCCAGGGTCTAAGTCATGGGTCGGGAGTGGAAAAGGCAGTGGAGCCTAGAGGAAAATTAGAGAAGTTGCCAGAGAAAAGGGCTGTCGTTCATGGGGAGCCCTCCCCCGTAGGCCCCTGAGAGTCCCTCTTTATCGCTCTTTAGGCACCATTCCTGCGTGAGCCCATGCCCTCCCTTTTAGCCTCAGCTGCCCTGGCTCCGCTCATTTAATGCTCTGCTGTGTCCACTGATGTTTGCCCTTCCAGCAGCATCTGCTGTCTGACCTGCCTGAGCCCTCGGGCCTCCCCCAAGAATATGAACTGCTAGAAAGCAGGGGCGCAGCATTCACTCACTTGGCAAATGTTGACAAAGCACCTGCTCAGAGCAGTTTTAAGCACTCTGGATACGGCAATAAACCGCATAGATCCAGCCCTTGCCTCCTCGGAGCTTGCATTCTAGTGGGAGGAGAAAATCAACAAATGAACAGGGCTTCTAGTGGTCATTTAATAGACAAAGAAACAAAGCAGGGTATGGGGTTTAGGGAGTGTGGCTGGGCGGGGCTTGTTGTTATAGATTGGGCAGTGATGACTCTAATAAGACACACAGATGCAGAGACCGACCTGAAGGGAGGGAGGGAGTCATGTGGATACTGAGGGAAGAGCATTCCAGCCAGAGAGGACAGCAAGTGCAAAGGCCCTGCGGCAGGAGTGTGCTTAGTGGGTTTGAGGACATCATGGAAGCCAGTGGGCCTTGAGTGTTCTGAGAAAGGATGGGAGACAAAGCCAGAAATGTGGTGTTGGTGATGGGGACAGGGGTGGGGAGGAGCTGCCATAAGCAGGGCCTCGTCAGTCACTGTAAGTACTTTGGCTTTTACACTGGGTGAAACAGGAACCCTTGGAGCAAAGGAGTGATGTGATCACCCTTAGGCTGTGAAAGTCTCACTCCAGCTGCTAAGCACAGAATAGACAGTAGACAGGGTTACTGAGCAAGCTGGAACCAGTGAAGAGGCTTCTGCACTAATCCAAACGAAAGACGATCGATGGTGGCCTGGACCAGGGTGGGGGTGGTGAGCAGTGGTCAGGTTCTGATGTATTCCGAAGGGGAAGCAACAGGAGTTGCTGATGGATTGGGATGTGGGGTATGAGAGAAGGAGAGGAGTCCAGACAAAGCCAGGATTTGGGACATACGGCCCTGGGACAGTGGAGCTGCCGTTTACTGAGATGGGGGAGGCTGGGAGGTGAAGAGGGGTTACGTTTCGGGCGCGTTAGGTCTGAGATGCGTCTTAAACCTCCAAATGGCGATGTTGAGCGAGAGGTGAGATATACAGGCTGGATTTTAGGAAACAGGTCGGGGCTGGAGGTTTAAGAGTCATCTGCAGCCAGGTAGGTGTTTCGTTCCTGTTTGTTTCTCCATTTCCCCCCAGAACAGGGCCGGGCACAGAGCTGGCGATGCCAGGCACACTGATGATGGCGTCCTGCGTGAGCACTGTGCTGAGGGTCTTCTGTGCATTATTTTATTTGACCTTCCTGTGATTTCATGAGGCGGGTGCTATTGCAACCCTGGTTTCCAGATCTGGAAGCTGAGATTCAGAGAGATCATCAACCGTCCACCGTCAGAGGGTTCCGGTTGCTGTTTTTCCCACATGTTTGTGGGATCAGCAAGATCACGGCCCCTCCATGCCTGCAGCCCCCAGCTGCCTGATGAGGCCCAGCACTGACCTGTGCTGTCCTTCCTCCCTCCCTTTGCTGCAGCCTGTGACCAGCTGGCGCTGGGTGTGGTGGCGATCTTCGGGCCATCACAGGGCTCCTGCACCAATGCCGTCCAGTCCATCTGCAACGCCCTGGAGGTGCCCCACATCCAGCTGCGCTGGAAGCACCACCCGCTGGACAACAAGGACACCTTCTACGTGAACCTCTATCCCGACTATGCCTCTCTCAGCCATGCCATCCTCGACCTGGTCCAGTACCTCAAGTGGCGGTCGGCCACCGTGGTCTATGACGACAGCACAGGTGGGTAGCCAGGTCGGACAGGGCCGAGGGCAGGGGGTGAGGGGGGTAGAGTCCCAGGAGCGGGCTCTCCTCTGCTCGCCCAACTCAGCTGCCCCTGGGGAGAAGGTCCACACTCACACCCAAGTTTCATCCAGTCACACCAGCATCTCACCCGCAGCCCAGTGCACACCAGCCCCACCTGCATCTCACTCAGCTCCACCTGCTTCACACCTGCGTCACCCCCTCCCCACACTCCCACCTCCACCCCAGCAGCATGCTAAATCTGCACTCAGCACCCACCTGAGCACCTGCACAGCCGAGCCTGTACCTGCCTGAACTCCTACGCTCACGCATTCCCATCTGCAGCAAACACATCGGCTCCATGTGGCTACGAGCACCAGCTTTGGACTCCAACAGGCTGGTACACGTGTGCCGGCTCTGACGATTACTAGCTGGGTAGCACAGAGCTGTTTCCTCCTCTCTCTTTCCAAGGACTTGAGTCCCAAGATGTTTCTTAGCCTGGCCTCTTAAGAGAGAGTGACCTTGGCAAGTCACTTAACCCCGTCTGGCCCTGCTCTGCCCACGTGTCAAGTCAAGAGCTCCAGCATCCAGCCTGGAAAGAGCCCTCCAGCTCTCCGCTGCCTGTGATTTGCTGTCAGCTCTTGATTACCTCCTAATGGGAAGCGGGAATAGCAGGGAGAGAATCCCTCAGAAAAGACAATGCGCAAGTTGCTTATTTAACTCAGTATTCTTCACGCATCTATTGAGCTCCTGCTACACCCAAGGCACCAGGCAGAAGACTGCGGAGGGCAGGGACCCCGACCCCAGCTCAGGGCCCCCAGCAAGAGGTCTCTGCCATTAAGGGGCGCTGCTGCCCGCCTCCAAGTCACCTCCAGTGTGCCTGCAGCCCTGTGGGTTCTTCTGTCTTAACGTACCACTATGAATGATTGTCTCTGAGCCTGTTTCTGCCTCCATGAGCCTTCTGTGCCTCCAGGATTTAGCACAGGGCCTGCGACAATGTAGATGTCTTTAAATGTTTGGTGAACTGAATCAAATTGAATTGAATCAAATTGAAAGTCAAGTTGAAATAAACTATAATTAAATTTTTAAGGAAAGTGTGTGTTGGGCACCGGTGAGGAAGAAGACTTCAGGATGTGGTTATCCCATCTTTCTTTGAGAAGTTAATATATTCTGGTAGAGTAAGTGCCCACCCAGAGGTCACCGGTCATTCCAGGTCATCAGAACTAAGAATCCAGTGACATGTACACAAGTCAGAACTAAAGGCCCCTGGGGAGAGGAAGCTGCATGGCCCCGGTTGGCCTGGGCTGGCTCACCAGAGGAGGAGAGACATGAGCTGGGCCTTGAGGGTGGGTGGAGGGAGGGGGGAGTCGCGAGGGCATTCCAGGTGGAGGCCTGGCTGGGGGAGAGGATTCAAGTAGGGAGGGTGGGAGGGAAAGGTCAGATAGACAATGTATCAGGCTGTGCAAGGTCTCTGCTGTCCAGCTTCAGAGGCCAGACTTCATCTTGTAAGCAGCCAAGGACCCCTGAGTGTTGTCGAGCAAAGAAGGAGAATAATGAAAGCAGAGTTCTAGAAAGCGGCTCTGACAGCAATGCACAGGGAAGGGTAGAGGGAGAGCCTGGAGCAAGAAGATGAAGTGGAGGCGGCCATATGGGTCCAGGCAGGAACAAAGGAGGCCTGAATTTGAGGGGCTGCTTGGAAGAGAACTTGGATGGAAGAGAAGAATCGGTGTGAGCGGGCGATATCAAAAATATGTAGCGAGGGTGTCAGGGGCACAGAGGGGTCAGAGCAGTCACTGGCATAAACCACTGCCCAGCAGTCCTGGGGCCTCTGGGCTGCATGGGGGTGGAGGCAGAGGCTTTGCAGAGGAAAAGATGCTGTGCTGTGGCCTGAAGATGGATGCCATACCAGTGAGATCAAGCAGAGCCGATGCTAAGGTCTGGAGTTTCCTCTCCTCGGGTGCCTTTAGCTCTGACTGTGTGTACATGTCACTTTAGTCTTAGTTCCGGTGGCCTGGAATGACCAGTGCCCTCTGGGTGGGCACTCACTCCCCCACAATACAATTAACTTCTCAAAGAAAGGTGGGATAACACCTCCATCTCTTCACCCTTACCAGTGCCCAGCACACTTTCCCGCAATATTTAATTATAGTTTAATTCAACTTGATTTTCAATTTGTTTCAATTCAATTTAATTCAGTTCAATGAACATTTCGAAACCTAGGGGAGTCCATGATGGAGGTGGTCTGGTCAAGAGGACACTTGGTACTAAGGATTCAAAGTTGGACTCAGACAAACAGTAATATAACTTCGATGATGAATAGTGGGTAGTAAGAAATGTGCTCCCAGAATCAGGGTATTTCAAGGGGACAGGACAACTTGTGGTCATCAGCCCCACAGAGTGGGAAGCACATTATAGCGGGCTTTGGCTGTGTTTGCTTTGCGGGGGTGTGTCCATTAGGATGTTTTGGCAGCAAGTAACAGTCAACCCAACTCAAAGTGACTTGAGCAATGGCCACTTAGTTATCTCCCTGACAAGAAGTCTGGAGACGGGCCTTTCTGGGGCTGGTTTAGCAGCTCAACAGAGTCGGGGTGCTGGGTCAATATCACTGCAGCTCTCTCAACTTCCCCCCTCATAGTCACAATGGAGTTGCTGCAGCTCCGAGCATCACAACCTCACATGATGACACTCCGGGAAATAGAAAGAAAAGAGGGAACAGCCAAAGGGATTTTTCTTAATATGACTCATGCCTCTTATTAGGGAGGAAAATCTGTCTCAGAACCTTCTAGCAGACCACTCTTTACGGCTCAATGAGTTTGTCCCCACAAACGACCCTAACCACAATCAAACAGGAGTGGTTCTTGCCAATCACGAGTCATCTCTTGGGAATGGCACATTGCCACCCAAATAAAATCATCGCTCTCTTAGCATGCTAAAGAGGGTACCTCAGTTATCTATTTCCACAGTAATTCTGTGTGATAAACCAGCCCAAAAACTTAGTGGCTTAAAATAATAATCACTTATTTAGCTCACAAGTCTTCGGAGTTGATGATTGACTGAGCTTGGCTAGGCGGTTGTTCTGGTCTCAGCTGGATTACTCACCTGCCTAGGGGTTGGCTGACTGTTGGTTCATCTAGACTGGCCTTGGCTAAGGTGGCAGAGGCAACTGGGCTCTCCTCCACATGTCTCTCATCCTCGGGCAGGCTAGCCCAGGCATGTTGTCATGACAGTGGCAGAGGCACAAAAGAATGAACCCAGTGTGCAATTTCCATTTCAAGAGTCTGCTTGTGTCATGCCTGCTAATACCCCACTGGCCAAAGCAGACCACATGGTTGAGCCCAGTGTCACGAGTGGGGCAGCCCACCTGCCCATGATTGGAGGGCACTGCAAAGTTACATGGCAAAGGGGGTAGATATAGGGAGGCGTGAAGAATGGGGGTCATCACTGCAATCTCCCCCAGGGGGCATTGTTTTAAAATGTACCTGGGATTTCATGGATAGGTATGACTGAGTGATGACATGGAGAGATCAATGCCACTGAAAGGAGAGTTGTTACTGACAGTTCCCTAGAAACAGGAAGGGGCACACCACAGCATGCAGGGACACATGGAGAAGCACCAGGGCTGAGCAGGAGGCAAGAGCGAGGGGAAACCACGAGTACGAGCTTTTGTGCAACAATGGCAGAAGTTGTTAGGTGGGGACATCCCCTGTTGGGCAGGAAGCAAAACACAGATGTTGGGTTTGTGGTCGGATGGTGTATAGTATGACTTCCGTGTGCCGGTGAAAACGCAGAGTTGATAGCGACGTAAACAACTTTGGCCATTCATTGGGCCCATGATTTCAGGATGCCAAGTCATCAGTTACAGAATATCAAGAATGATTATTACAGGAACCAACAGTGTTTGCCCTGTGAGCTTTGCTGCACCCCTAATCTGCACAAAGACAAACTCATATCGAGAGTGAAAGCAAGGAGCTTAGGAAAAGCCGGGTGGAGGGACGGCCCCCGCCCAGGAGCCAAAAGATTGGATCTCAAATTTTGACCCCATTGCTAGCATGTTGCAAAACCTTGGGAGGGTCACTTCACCTCTATAGGTTTCTTTATCTGTAACACTGGAACAGAAGTCGCCATTCTACATGCCTCTAGGACAGGGAGATGGTTAAATAGCGTAATGATTGCAGAAGTGCTTTGTAAGTGAAAAGCGTGATTCTAACAACCGTGATTCACTGCAGATATTCTGAGAGAGATTGATTAGGGAGGCAGCCGGGAAGGAAGGCTCATCTCAGGCGCACAAAGAGCCGGCCCCTCTGCTGGGTGCCCCGGCATGAGCCCCGGTCTCCCTCGGGAATACACTGATGGGAAGGAGGCCTGACATTTGCTGCTGGAGAATGTGGGTCACTCCGTGTTACACGGGGCACTGCACTTGGCTGACAAGAGGACTCTGGTGGCCTCTGCTCCAGCATCCATGCTGTCCCTGTCCTCATGTCCTGGGTCCCCAAAGCCCACGTGTCTGCTGATGCCGTGCATGAGTCTAAAACCCGAGAGAATGGGAGCAAAGTGTGCACTCAGGGCCTCGCGGGGTCACAGGTGTGAGCGGGGGAACATCATTCAGCCAAACTAAGAATTCCTGGGGTTAGTTTAGTGGGGCAAGGCTGGGTGTGTGTTTGGGGGGAGCTTGGGGCCCCTCCCTCCAGGGCTCGGGTCAACCGACATCCTCCTCCTGCTCCCCATCAGCGTTAGAAGGCACTGAGGCCCCTGTTGATCCAGACCAGACTCCAGGGCCCTCTCCCAGCCGTGCAGCTGGGTCTGAGACCTTCCAGGGACAGGGGACTCCGGGTGCCCACAGCCAGGGTAGAGCTTGTTGGGAGCTCTTTGGGAGCCATAGGTCACAGGGGTCCATCTCTGTCCACTCCAGCAGAGTGCAGCGAAGGACACCAATTAAATTGCTTTCCTGACATCCAGCCTCCAGGAGCAGGAATGAGAGGCTGAGCAGACCCAGGCGTGTGCACCATAAATGGCTTAGGGACCGGGCTTCTCTGCTGGAAGGCTTCTGAAGTGGGCTGGCTGTGTTGGGGGGACTCTCTCCAAAGAGAGGACCCTGTAATGGTTGATCGCAAACTTTTATCCGGCGCAAACTAGCTTACGCAAAAAAAGGCGGGAAGGGGTGGCAAGGGAGGGGATTTTGTTGGCTGCCTTTACTGGAAAGTTCAGGAGTATTTTAGCTTCAGGTACCGTTTGATCCAGAGTCTCAAATGGGTCTTATCAGGATTTATTTTCTCTCTCTGTGTCCTCTCCGAATTCTGCTCTGTTAGAATCATTCCCAGGTTCTATGTGGTGACCCCCATGCTTACTTCCTCCCTGTTTGGGGTTAAATGGAAAAGGGAGTATCTCTTACCAGTTTCTCTAGCACATTTCCTGGCAGTAGGGCCAACTGGTGTCACATGTCCATCTCTAAGCCCGTACCCCTGCCTAGAGGAATGTGTGTGCTCACTGGCCAGGCTGGGGCCGCACTCTGTGCCTCTAGAGCTGGAGAGGGATCCCTCCTGAGTCATATGGCCTGAGAGAGGGAAAGGAGTTGTTCCCCAAAGGAAAACCAGAGTGTTGTTAGTGGGGGCATGGAGCATGGCTGAGTGGACAATGCAGCCCGGACGCTGAGCCCTGCGTACCAGCAGGAGGCCCAGCGGGTGGGAGGGGATGGTCTGCTTGGGATCCTGGCCCCAGGCTGGCTCAGCCCCTCCCTGCAGAGGGTGGGGCACAAAGAGCAGCCTGCAGGCTTGCTCCGGCTAAAGAGAGAGGAGTCAGCAAGAATGGACCTTGAAACAGGGACGGAAATGAACTTAATTAGACCTAAGCAAGCCATTTGTCTCCAGGAAGTGACATTCAGTTTTCCCTGGAAGTCCCCAGATTAAGTGGTTTTGCAAAATGCCAAGGTGGAGGATGGAACTTTCAGTGTGGGGAGAAAAAAAACAGCAAGTCAATCCAATTATGGGAATTTGTGTGGAGCATCACCTAAGGGCCAGGCCCTGTGCTGGGGGCTAGGGGGACCCGACCCCCAACGTGAAGGAGCTTGTGGCAGGATGAGGGGAATGGGATGAGGCCAGAGGGGGCTAGTGCTGAGGGAGGAGGCCACTGAGCTGGAGGGGGCTCTTGGGTAGGAAAATCTTGACTGGACAGAGCAGGAGGGGTGGGCTTCATGGAGGAGGTGATTGCGTTTGAGCCTGGATGAATGGGAAAGGCCTACTGAGGCAGCCTGTCCTGGAAGGCAGGGGGTGGGAGGGACTGGACACAAATACCACTTGGCCTTTCTCAGTCCAACAGTTGGTACACTTGAGCCCGGAGCCACCACTGGTGCCCATGTCTTGGAAGCAGGTTGCTAAGGATGTTTAGGATGATTATGTCCCGTGCCTCACAAAGTTGCAGGGGGTGGGGGGATGAAGAGGGGTGGCCTCTGGTTCAGGCTCCATAAGTCTCTACCCCAGTTCTGGGTTAGCAAGGAGCCAGTGGGTGTGGTCAGTGGGAATGTGCTGTCTGTCTGTGCCTACTTTGGGACCCACTTGTGTGTACACGTATCTGTGTGTGCACATGACTTTATCCACCTATGTACACATATGTTTATAGACCAACTGTATGTCCTGTTCACATCAACATGCATGTAAACATGTGTCTGTATGGGCACACCCTTCCACATGCACGTGCAGACCTGTACAGCTGTGTGCACATGTCTGTGCCTGAGTGTGCTGGCACCTATGTCTGGACATGTCCGTGCACATGCACGTGTCTCCGTGGGCCTCGTATCCATGTTCACGCATGTCTGCAGACCCGTGGCCACAGGCGCATGTATGCCTATGAGTCTGTGCATGCCCACAGCTGTGTATAATATGTGCACATGTGTGTCTTTTGTGCCCCGGTGCCTCTCAGGGCTCATCCGACTGCAGGAGCTCATCATGGCCCCCTCGAGATACAACATCCGCCTAAAGATCCGCCAGCTCCCCCTCGACTCTGACGACTCGCGCCCCTTGCTCAAGGAGATGAAGCGAGGCAGGGAATTCCGCATCATCTTCGACTGCAGCCACGCCATGGCTGCCCAGATCCTCAAGCAGGTGCGTGAGCGCTGACCCGCACGAGGAATGGTTGGGATCTGCCTGCCGCTTCTCCCAACTCCCTTTTCCCAAATTCAGGCGTGATGGGGGCCAGATTAAAGTTTGACTCCTAGTCCGCCTCTTTCTGGCCATGTGAACTCGAGTGGTCCTTTTGCCTCTCGGAGCCTCGGTTTCACTGGCAGCAAAAATGGACACACTCCGAGTTGGCACGCGGATGGAATGAGATGCATGAGCTGCCACAGCCAGGCCTGGTGCACGGAGGGTGCTGAGTCAGTGCCGGTTTCCCTACCACCTCCTGCAGGTGGGAGGCAGGGGCTGTCGAAAGGGCCTGAAGCCACACAGGATGGAACATTTTGGGAGGCACAGAGAGCCCTGGAGTCCCGGGGACAGCCCCCGGGTGACTCACCACCTCTTCCGGTGACTAACTCCACGTAGCCCCCGGCACTCGGTGTTACTCTCCTATCGCAGGAGGTTTATCGGGGTTCCTCGCACCATCTGCTCAGCTCTGCAGTGACAGTCAAGGAGGAGAGAAGCTCTCAGTCCTGGAGGGGCCCCCGTTCCCAGACACAGCCCAGCATGGCATGCAGGGAACAGGAAGCAAGCTCTGCCGGCCACCTGAAAAATAAACAGTGAAATCACCCACAGCCTCCTCTGAGGCGGCCACAGAGGAAACCAGAGCCGCTCTGATTTGAGCCAGCGCTTTGTGTAAAAGGCAATTCTGTGGTCCCACAAAGCGTCCCCAGTGCTTGGAGGAGGCACTCTGTGGGGCTTCGACACATGACCCAGTGAGATGCAGGTGGCAGGGAGGGGATACAGGGCGTGCAGGAGGAGAGGTGCTGAGCAGGGACCGGGAGCAGGTTCAAGGCCTGGCGGGAGGGCTCGGGTCCCACCCTCCACTTGGGTCCTGTAAGGGATGCCCAAGCCAACTGGCAGCCTCTGACTCCCTCCGGAGGGAGCCCCGTCCCCGGCTCCCTCACACAGTGGTTGAAAGCTCGTTTGAGAGTTTGAATCTTGCTCTGTCCTTGCGTGTCGCGCGTCCTAGGGCACGTGGTCCCGGAGCCATCGGGTATGCTCTGCAGATAGAGTGAAAAATCCCCACCTCATCCAGTTACAGAGGACTCAGTGAGACGAGGCAGGGAGAGAGTTCATCGCAGTGCCCGGCACGCAGTCCGCCCTGGGTGGGGGGCATCTGCAAAGTCGCTGTGGAACAGACACACGCTTCCCAGAAGTCCCTTAACCCTCCCTTTCCCAGCCAACCATGTCCGGTGTGTCCCTTCTCTTCCCAGCATGTGTGACAGAATAATAATGACAACCGCAACCTCGGTTTGCCGAGGCGTTCCTCTATGCCAGGCACACGTCTCTCCTCATTGACCGCCTCCCCGGGAGGCGGGGATGGTTATCATGCCCAGTTTACAGGTGAGCAAACTGAGGCTGTAGGGGAAAGAAATGGGCCGGAGCTCATCCAGCAGGAAGTCGGCATTTACTCCCAGGTCTGTCTGACTTGAAAACTTCTGAATTACAAATGAAGATTCTGTGCTCAGCAAAACACTGAGCTAAACCGAGGTAAACCTGTCCAGTTGCTGAGGACGGCTCGGAGCCTTGAACGCGTGGATGTGGGTTGTGAATCTCCAAGAGGGGGAGAGAATGCACAGCGTTTTCAAAGTGTACTTGACCCAGTGACATTTTTCCCTCAGAGCACTTTGTGGGCCCAGCATTCTGAAGAACTCTGTAGAAAATGCATTATAGTCATTAGTATTATAGATTATAGGCTTCTCATAAAATACATAAAATATATATTACGTAGACTTCAGGATGGTGTGTAGTAATTCCACCACAGCTGCGTGGCCTGCTTCCTGGTCGCCCAGGCCCTGGGAAGCAGGGATGTGTCAGCCCTTCCGGGAGAGGCTGGGCTGGTGGGGGCCAGGCCCCCGCACGCCCCTCTCTGGAGCCAGGATGGTGAGCTCAGCAAGGCAGAGTCCAGGCACCTGGGAGCAGTCTGGGGCTGAGTCCGTCACATCTTCCTGAGTGTGGCAGGCCCAGATGTGCTTACTGAAAAGGCGGACAACCCGGCCTCGCCCAGCTCTGCGGAATCTGGGACCTTTGGAGAGTGTGGCCCAAGATTCTGCCTTTTGAGCTGTCCCAAGTGACTCTGTTGCACGCTCCTATGTGAGAGCCACCCAGTCATTGTCACTGCTGGGAGGTGGTCTCAGAGAGCACCCTGCTCCAAGCGGCCAGCCATCCCCCTCCCCACCACCAGTCTGTCCTGCCCCCGAGTCCTGACCCCTGGGGTGGCGAGGGGCACGGGGCTTCTTGGGTGTCCCTGCAGATCGCTTATGTTCTGCTTTCCCGCAGGCCATGGCCATGGGCATGATGACCGAGTACTACCACTTCATCTTCACCACCCTGGTAATGTACCTCTGGGCCCCTGCGCGGGGCAGGGCGGGACTCCCTCGGGACAAGGTCTAGCCTGGTGGACACAGGTGCTGCACCTAGAGGGGATCCAGCCTGGACTTGCCTCCTAAGGCTGCAGGTGTGGCCAGGCAAGGGCACAGAGATGTCTTGGTGGCCAGCCCACTGTGAGAAGTGAGGTCGTGTTGTGACTAAGGGCAGGGACTCCAGAACCCGCCAGTGTGAACACAAGCCCCCTTGCTTACTGGCCGTGAGACCTCGGGGAAGTCATTTAACCTTCCTGCCTCAGTTTCTTCCTCTACAAAATGGGCGTGAGAATGGCTTCTACCTCCTAGGATTGTTGTGAGGGCTCAATGAGTCAATAAGATAAAGTGCCGAGAGCAGTGCCCAGTTCGTGTGAAGAGCCATAGGAGTATTAGCTGTTGTTATGAGGACGACCCTCAGCTCCCAGCCTGCGCTTCCGTGCTTGTGTCTCAGGCCTCACACCACAACACCAATCGTCACTTTGGATGCCCCCAGCATCCACGCTGAGGTCACTGTCAGCCGGGCCAGCCCACCTGCAGGTTCCAGATGGGTCCTGTCCAAGCTCTGAGAATATTTAGGGCCATTTAAACCCATTTGGATAATTAGTAGTGGCCTGAGATCAGCAGAATAAAGAGATACCTGTGCCAAAGGGGCACCAGCACCCAGCCGCCGTGCCTCAGAGCCAGACGGACCTCACTGGGACTCTGGGTGGACTCTTCCAGCATCGCTGGACAGCATCGCTGACCATCCCATCACTGGAACAAGCTCCCGCGGTGTGCGTCAGCCTCATCCTGCAGCCCTGCAGGCCTCTAACTGTTCCTTTATTCATCCAGAACCTGGTTAACATTCCTTACCAGCACCTGTGCTCAGCTGAGTGTCTCAAGGTGACTGACACTGAGGCCCTGCCCTCAAGGATCCCCCATCGTGTCTGGTCTGCTTCTCCATGTCCAGCTCATCCCGCAGGCTTGTGCCGTCACAGGCCCGGACAGATGGCCATGGGGCACAGCGGAAGGAGACGCTAGGTGCCGAGGGGCTGGTGGAAGGTGGGAAATTGGAGGCAGGCTTGACAGGGAAGCAGATGCTTAACTGGGCCTCGCAGGATCAGTAGGAGTTCACCAAGGAGAGAGAGGAAGGGTATTCCACAGAGAGGGAACAGCAGAAGCAAAGGCCAAAGGCGGGTCAGCTCTTCAGCCGGGTGCTGGAGCTGGCTCGCTCTGGCTGATCGCGAGAGGCCATTGTGTTCATCTCCTCCCAGCTCCACGTTCAGTGACATCACATAGGTAGCTTGAAATCAGCCGTGGTGGGAGTATTCATACCACAGAAATTGGCAAATTCTTCAGTTTAGGGTTTTTAGGCCCCCGCCCCGAAGCTGGTTATGAAGCATTTACCAGCACACTCCTGCTTGTCACCCTCCCTCCACCCCCACCCACGGCGCCCTGTGCCAGTGGCAGCTCCGGGGCCACCCTGCACATTCTCCTGATCCAGAGCTCAGACCTGGGGACTGGCAGGAGCCTGGTTGGGAGAAAGGGGTCCTGGAAGCTGGTGACTGAGACGAGGCACCTTCTGTCCCTATGTCACTTCTGGATTTCTGCCTACCCAAGCTGGCTTCTCCCTGCCACCCTGTATCCTGGAAAGTCATTGGAGGCTGGAGGATGAGGCCGCCAGATGCCCGATATTCCTCCTCTGTTTGGAGCTGGGAGCAGGGCAGAAGAGCAAGGCTGGGGAGGTGGGGTGGGGCCCATTCGAGGGGCCCAAGGCCCTGTCCCCGGATGGCAGTCCATCCCATCCCACCCTGGGCTCCTCAGGGCCTGTGACCAGCTTCTGGGCCCCGGGGCTCCCAGCGAGCCCTGGGTCAGGAGCTCAGCACGTTCTCACGCTTCCATCCTGCTGGCCCACCTCCCTGAGTCCTTGCTGCTCTGAGTTGCTGTGACAAAGTCCTGGAGTCCAGGAGAGCGAAGTGCAGGGGAGGGACAAGGGGCCACTGCACGAGGAGGCAGATCTCCCAGGCCCGCTGTGGGCCACCTGCAGCCGCGCCCACCCGCCTCCACGGGCCTCTCAGCACAGCGAGAGGAGGGCAGGCCTCGGACGCACGGACAGGGATGAGAGTCCTGGCCCCGCCACCTCTTAGCCGTGCACGCGGGCAGATTGCTTAACCTCCCTGGGCCTCAGTTTCCTTGTCTATAAAATGGGAACAAGTACTTGTGATCCCTCATTTGGCCTTTTTGGTTTTCAGGAGCAGAACTCACTCAAATAACCTCAAGTCATTAGGGGTTCGAGAATGAACCACCAGGCCACAGAGCGGACATGGGGGGGTGGTTCTGGATCCAAAGTGACTCTGGATGTCACGAGGGTGATGGTCCCAACCGTCTGCACTGGGACTCAGCCATTCTCTTCCATCCTCCTCTCTGTACCCTTGCTGCCTCCCCCTCCTCCTGGCCTCTGCTTCTTCCTCAGAGCCTCTGTTCCCTGGAAACCTCAGCGCATCACAGCTGCCCCGGCTCGTCACGTCCCAACTGACGGTCCATCCTGCCTCTGCCACCTCCTGTCACTCTTTCTCTGAGTTTTCACCCACCTTCCCCAGATCTGGCTGCTGACTGGCCAAGCACCAGTCTGTATTTCTCAACAGGGCACCCTATAGGCATTTGGTGCTGGACAGTTCATCATTCCAGAATGTTCTGCCCTTCATGGAATGTTTAGCATCCCTTCCTCCGCTCACTAATTTCCAGGCTTAGTGACAAATAAATGCCACTTCACATTTTCAAATGTCCCCAGGGTAGGGGCTGGGTCACCGACCAGATTGGTGAAACCACCCTTGGGACAGGTGACTGCTCCTTGGCCAATCCACTGAGGTCTGGCGGTGGGAGGCAGAGTACAGTGGGTCAGTGGAATCCAGACATGGCCACCAAGCAGAAGGACCTGGGGCCTTGGGAGGCTCCTTCAGAAACGGGAGGAACTAACTGCCTACATCTCATTCTGCCACCCTGAGTATTGACCCTTGCCCACTCTGTCTACACGGGGCTTGTGGTTAAGCCCTCTCTGGGCCTTGTTCCCAATCCTAGCTCCAAGTATTCAGTGACAAGCTTCTCCACCAGGCTCATGCCCCATTCCAAGGCCAGAGGGGGTGTCCCCTCAGGGAACTCAGGGCCTGAAGCTTTGGACACTCAGCCCTGCGGCCTGGCCCCACCTTCCAGACAAGACTCTGGACAAGGTGACCCCTAGTGACCCCAGTGCCCTCCACATTAATGCCACTGCCCACCTGGAGTCAAGGTCGGAGGTCTTGAAGGGAGGCGCAGGGCGGGATCCTAGCACCCGGGGGCATTCCGCTAGCCCCAGACAGTGTCCACCCTCTTACTTCTTCATTTCCTAATCTGATTGTTCATTTACTCACTCCTCCAGCAGCCACGTGCAAAGCCTCCCAAGGTCCCAGGGGCTGAATAGACACTCAGGTGGGAGGGGGTGTTCAGAGTCGTATCTAACACAAAGCCCCCGGCAGGCAGGCTGCCTTCGTGTGCATGAGGATCCAGTGCCCGGCTCACCTCTCTGTCTCCAGGGCCCAGAGAGCGCCTGGCACACGGTGGGTGCAAATTGATGCCTGAATGAATGAACGAACGAATGACTACGATACCAAGGAGAAAGTTGTCAGTGAAGTTATCAACATCCTCATCATCGCAACAGTTGAGAGCACGGACTCTGGCGTCCCTGTGCCCAAGTTAGAATTGAGGTTCTTCCACTTCTGGGGCAGGTTGCCCGCCTCTCTGTGCCTCATTTCCCTTTCTATAACATGGCCGCAGTGATAGTAGTCACAGGGTTGTTACGCGGAGCATCAAATGTGTCGACGTCAGTAAAGCGCTTAGAAAAGGGCTTGGCATTTAGAACTATGTGGGGGTTAAATCGGCTAATTAAGGGACTCCTGCCTATGTTTTCTCTGTACTCGGCATTCCCCATCTCATCCAAACCTCAGAACAACTCTCCAAAGGAGCTATGACTCTCCCAGTTTTACGGAAAAGGAGAAACTGAGGCTCCGAGAGCTCACTCGGCAAGAAAGTGGCAGCACAGGGATTTTTGCTGGCTGGGAGCTGTCTGGCTCCGACACCTCTGCTCACTCCTGTCACGCTGACGGCCTGCATGAAGTGGTGCCTGGCTTCCTGTGGCCGGCTCCAATTGCACAGGCCATGGTGGTCCAGGCGTGGTGATTGACACTAATGGGGAGATCGGAGCCTGCACAAATCCCAGCTGGGCCCACACTCCACAGGTTCGAAAGACCTTTCTCCACCTCACTGGTTTTCCTCTTCACAGGGCAGTGTTTGCACTCACTGTTGATTGACAGGGAAACCTGGGACCAGAGAGGTTGAATGACCCTCCCAGAGTCTCACAGCACATCAGTGATGGAGACCTTGGCTCCTGACTTCTGGTCCTGCCCATGGCTCTTCCAACCTATTGCCCTTCCTCCCCAAGCCCCTCTGAGAGTCAGGGAGAGCGCATCCTTGCAGGGAGGCACAGGCCTGGACTATGCACAGTTCTGCAGGGGAGTGTGTGTATGTGTGTGGGGGCTACCACAGTATTTTCCAGAAGCTCCCCACATGCCAGGACATCCGCTGTGTCCCCCGGGTCCTCGCCCTCAGCCCCAGTCCTGCTTCCAGCTCCATCTCCAGGATCCCCCTTCCAGGAGGATTGGCTAAGGCCTCTACCTCGTGATTCTGCCTCTCTCTGCCCATTGGTCAGTTCTGGCTGTATTTGGGAGGGCAGTGGCATTCAGCATTTCTCTCCTTCCCTTTAGGAAACCCACATTGCCAACTCTTCACCTCTAAAAAACTCTCCCAACTTGCTTCTCCCACGCAGAAGACATTTTAATTACTCCAGCTGCCATTATCGGTTGCAGCCAGCTTTGAGCCATTCCCAGATAACCCCGCGTTAATCAGCCCCAGCTGGGCCCCGTACATGTCATGTGTACGTAAAAGCCTGGAGGTGAAAAAGGAATTATAATAAATTAATAGATAAGCAATCACAATTAATGCCACTTCCCGGCAGTAACAGTTATATCATGGGAAAGATATTTTCATCTGTCATTCCTTAAGGCGATGTTTTCCGAGCTTCAGCTTCTACCCAGTCAGACCCATGGGGTGCTAATGAATTAGTCTATTATGTTATGCTGAATGTTTCTAAAAGGTCCCTCGCCGATACTGAATTCAGTGTGTCAACATTTGGCATCGAGAACAGCAACTTTTTGCCAAGCGGCAAGGTTGCACACAGTTCACCGTGTACAGCACTTGGGGTCTCAGCCCAGGGCAGTGGGATAAACAAATCAGAGCTGGACAAAGAGGACTTTTTACTAGCTCCCTGTTGTTGCCGCCCTCCTTTCCCAGGGATGGCGCACTCGGGGCCACAAGCCCTATAACGCTTTGCAGCTGAGCCCAGGCTTGAGGCAGTAGAGAGGAAGGGAGCTCGGCACGGTCACCCCATCCTGCCACCTCCCAGGCTGTGATTGGCTACAGCCACTGTGTAAGTGTCAACAGACCACATGCTGCATCAGGAGACTGGAAGGGCTTGGGTACCAGCACCCAACCCCACTGACACCAGGGGTGTCACTCTTCTCACTGAGTCTGGTTGACCTCTGGTCCTACAGGAGGGTAAACCGAGTCACGGAGGCCCTAGGCAGCCTAATGCTTTGGCATCTTGCAAGCCCTAGGTATTAGGTCAACACCAATTTGGAGAAGAGGCTGAGTCTTATGCAGGTGCAGGTGAGGAGGGCGCCCCCTGGGGGCAGAGCTCAGCTTCTCTCCCTTGGCCCCAGCAGTCCTGCTCTGGCCCCAACTTGCGTGTACCACTTTGCAAAACAAAAGACTCCCTCCATCTCCCCAGACTCACCTCCTTCAGAAGTGGTAAGATCTCTGGTTCCTGCAGCAGTCCCCTTGAGGGCCTCATCCTCCACCCTGGGCCATTTACCAAACCAGCCCCATGGAGAGCTCCCCCTGAGAGGAGGCCATGAAATACTAGTCTCTCCATCTCAGACTCTTCCCAGTAATGTTTCGGTGTCCCAGAGAGCTGCTCAGCTGGCTGACCCTTCTTTCCACTTGGGGTGACAGGAGTTTGTGGCTCAGGGGCTCCTAGAGGAGCCAGATGCAGACATAGACCGTTGTTACCAGTGGGGTGATGTCCCAGAGGTCCCAGGAGAAGAGCAGAAGCGACCCTGACCCACCCTGTCGTGCATGTGTGGAAGAGTAGTCAGGGGAGGCTTCTGGGAAGAGGTGACACTTGAGCTGAATCTCAGAAAATAGCCCACCCAAGAAGGGCCAAGAAGACAGCATTCCAGCCCGGGTTAGAACTCGCACAAAGGTGCTGGTCCAGGGTGAGAAGATGTGTGACAGGGCCAGGGGCCAGCAAGGAATGGGAAAGGGGGACAAAAGTAGTTTGGTGTTTCTGGGGTGAAAAATGGGAGGGGCTTGGAAGGAGGGTGAGCCCGGAGGGGTGGAGAGCTCTGTAAACTCCACTAAGGAATTTGCGCTTTCCTCTGAGAAGGCGATAAGGAACCTCTGAACTGTGTTAAGCAGGAGGTGAGAAGGCTGCATTTACCATTCAGAAAGACCCCTCTGCATGCTGCGTGGAGGGCGATGGTGATGTCTGGGGGGCGTGACTGGGGGCTGGGGGAGCATGATCAGCCTAGGGCAGGGGGTCTGAGCCATTACTCCCCAGCTGTGAAACTTTGAGCAAAACCCTAATCTCTCTGTGACTTGTTCCTTCCTCTAAAATGGGGGATAACAGCACCCTCCCTGCAAGATGGAAATGTGAATTGAGTTCACACACATAAGGCACTGAGAACAGGGGCTGCTGTTCTGGGGTTTACAGGCGCACGGTAAATGGGAGCTCATCGTGATTGTTTTTCTATGGCCAAGAGGGGCGAGGCAGGAAGGACCCAGCTCCTGTCTGCTCCTCTCCTCCCATAACCCAGTCATGCCCCTGGGGCTGTATCCCATGGCTGTCACCCCTGCTACCAGAGAAGGCAGAATATGAATACTGATCAAACTCTTACAGAATGTCCACATGCACCAGACATGTTCTAAGTACGTCTCTTAACTCATTTCTTCCTCATAACACCCTATGTGGTAGGTGTTATTCAGCCCCATTTTGCAGATGAGGCAACTACGGTAAGGGGAGTGGGTGACACTTGAACCCAGATGGCCTGGCCTCATGGTCTATGCTCCTTGCCATTGCCTGCAGCTGCCTCCATGCGCTGTACTCAGGGAGGAGCCGTCGGAAGAGAGGCCTCTCTCTGGGTGCGTCCTGCCCCCTTTCTGCTCCTCTCTGATTCCACAGGTACACCGGTCTAAGCCCAGACCCCGCTCTGTGTGTTTCCCCATCAGGAATAATAGCTCAGATTACTGGCTTCTCAAGACAGCTTCACCAGGCCCCACCCCAGACTCTCTGTGGTCTATACTTTCCAAAAAAGCTCCAAAGACAATTCCAATGCATATCTTGTGTTTGACAACCAATGAGATACAGAGCACAGGGGCTTCTGAACAAGACAGATGATGGTGTACAACCAGCTCTCCAAAAGGAGGGAAAAACCCCGGATGTGTGGTGCTTACCCATTTCCGTGGTGTAAATCCTCCCACCGTGGCCAGAGTCAAGCTGCCAAGGTGACATTACGGACAACAGAGTCAGCAGGAACTGCTAACGATGAGCTCTCACAAGTCAATGCGAGCCAGCTCCAGCCACCATCCACACAGACCTGGGGACAAATTCAGCTCTGCCTCTCATGAGCTTTACGACCTTAGGCAAGGTGATCTCACCCTCTTGACCCTGTTCCCTCATCTGTAAAAAGAGAGCACCATTACGTACCTGCTTCATAGACAATATACTCCACACGTGGGGCTGAGCAAAGCGCCCACCCCCACTGCCCCTGAGACGGGGGCCATATAGACATCCTCTGGCCATCTCAGTGGGGACCCCGCCATCTACTGAAGACCCTGCTTTCTGCTCCCACCCAGCCCCTTCCCCGTCTCAAATCCTGGCGTAGAATCAGGGCCGGATTTCGGGGGTCAGGGCTGGGACTAAGCTTTCCTACCTGGGCTCCAGTCTGCGTCAAGCCTCTCCCCTACTCCCTAAACCTTCCAAGAGGAAACAGTGCATTCCAGAAGGAGGCCATTTTGGGGGTGCAGGAGGAAAAGGAGGCTTTTGACATGAACTGGGAACATCTCAGAGAGCAGAGGAAGCCAGCGCCGTGTGAAATAGCTGCTCTGTGCGCTGCATGAGCCAGCATCCATTTAACCAAGCTGGGACTGTGATGGGGATGGATGTCCCTCCTGATGGCTGCAGCCATAGAGAGACAAGCACAGTGTCCACAGACCTTCTCTCCCAGCACGGGATGGAGTGACTGAATCTAGGGACCCAGGAAAGAGACGGACGGGGGAGCAGGGTGGAAGGCAGCTTGGTGAGGGGAGAATGTGGAGAAGAATACACAGCAGATGAGGAGCTCAGACAATGACCTTAAGACTCAGTTTCCCCACTAGTGGGATGAGGCTAATCTACGTCACTATAATATGTTTTTTCAAAACATAAAAAACATGGCTTATGCAAATATAGAATGAACATGTGTCCAAGATGGACTCAACTCCTTTATAAGGGAGCCAGTAGGATGTCAATGCCGGCTCAAAGAGTTTTTGAGGGATTGAGTATTTATTTTGGGGAAAAAAGTACAGAATAAGACCGCTAGGTTAGATACAAAATGGATTAATGTCCTACAGGGCAATAAAACCACAACCTTGGGGATTATCTCTTCTACGGGTAAAAATCTACTAGTGAACCCTGAGTCTGGGCCTTTAACCCGTAGCAGACACTGAAGTCAGACCCAGGCGCGTTCTCCCGGAATTTCACAATCCTGGGCAGGCCTGGTGAACCGGGTTTCCATGTGACATTGAAAGGACGTGCTGCTCTCCTTCTGCCTTATTTCCAAGTTGGGGTAGGTTTTCTTAACAGGACGGATCTCCGCTCTGCTCCTCGTGCTGCCACCCACCATCTCTTCTCCGCTCAGCACCTGGCTTCTCCTTCTGTGTCCCCCACCCCTGCCCCTTGGCCTCCTTCCCTCACCGGCCCACCTTGCCCGGAGCTGGAGCTGCAGGAAAGGGCTAAGCCTGGACTGCCCTATGCATGAAGACCTGTTTTCCTGGCCCTCAGGCTGGGGCCTGCCCATTGCACCAGACTGGACATGACCCGGCCGTGGACGGGCAGGCTGACGGCTGCTCAGCTGCTCCTAGGAGCAGAGGGTGAGGAGGCTGGCTTGTGACGTGGGGGACGAGGGGAGAGAAGAGGGCAGTAGTGCTCCTTGAGTCCCAGGCCGAAAAGACTGTTTTAAAATGCTCTCTTTGAGGAAATAAAATACTCCCTCTGTCTCCCTCCGTTTGGGTAACTTGGAGATGCCCAGACCCAGCGCCATTTCCTCCCCCATTCGAGGAAATGACCATTATGACGATTATCAAGCTCCTTCGATGTCCCAGGCTGAACTGCTTCACCAGGTCCCACAGAGGCGGCATGATCCCCATTTTGTAGATGAAGAAACAGGCTAAACGACTTGCCCGAGGTCCGGCCGTGAGGACGCGGGGCCAGCCACCAGGCGGAGGGTGCTCCAAGTGGACTCCAAGTCCAGTGCTCCCGTGGGTGCTCCGTCCCGCTGAGGCTCACTTCCCACAGGGCGCTGCAGCCCCGGGCTCGGGGGCCGTGGGAGGTGCGGGCTGGAGCTCACGGCAGGGCCGCCACTGTATTTACACGACCCTCTCCCTGTCAAGGATCTTTACGCATTAGACCTGGAGCCCTACCGCTACTCAGGGGTGAACCTGACGGGGTTCCGGATCCTCAACGTGGACAGCCCCCACGTCTCGGCCATCGTGGAGAAGTGGTCCATGGAGCGGCTGCAGGCGGCTCCCCGCGCAGAGTCTGGCCTGTTGGACGGAGTGATGATGGTATGGCGGCCGGTGGGCCAAACTGGGTTCCTCTCCTCCCTCCCTTCCCTCCTTTTCTTCTCTCCTCCCTCTCGCCCTCTCTTCATTCCTTCCTTCCCTCCTTACCTTCCTTCTTTCTTCCTTCCTCCCAATTTCTTTCTTCCCTCCCATGACTTCCCTTCTTAAGACCTGCCGTATGTCAGCCAGACATTGGGCTAGGAGCCAGGGACACGAAGGAACCAGATGCAGTCTCACCCCAAGGGTGGGGGTACAGGCATATAAACGGATGGTTACAGAGAGCGGGGAGAAGGACCAGTGGGTCTGGGGCACAAGGACTTTCGGCTGTGACCGGCAGAAGGCTGGGGAAGCAGGAAAGGAGAAGGTGTGGGCGGGGCCTAGGCAGCAGCAGGGACAATGGGATGGGGTGGAGAGACTGGCAGGAGAAGGTCTGAGCTGCAGGGCGGGAGTGAGTGTCTGCAAAGCAGCAGAGTCAACACAAGCCTGGCCCCACCTGGGGGCCGAGACGGGGTCACGTCTGGGGTCTCAGGGCCTTTGCCTCACCACGACCCAGTGCCTATGGCGGGGGAGGGGACTGAGGACCGGGCAGGGTGGGCCGAGGACTTTCGGGGTTCAGGGGCCCCTCTCAGGCAGGCCCTGGGCCTCCCCTCCAGACCGACGCGGCCCTGCTGTACGACGCCGTCCACATCGTGTCCGTGTGCTACCAGCGGGCGCCCCAGATGACCGTGAACTCCCTGCAGTGCCACCGCCACAAGGCCTGGCGCTTCGGCGGCCGCTTCATGAACTTCATCAAGGAGGTGAGTGCCCCCCGACCCCGTCCCCCACCGGGGCCATCTTCCCAGGGACCGCTGGTGCTGCAGAGCTGCAGAGAGGTCAAAGGCCGAGGTTTGGGGGTCAGACAGAATCGGTTTCCAATCCACATGAGCTGGGCAAGTTGCCTCCCTTCTCTGAGCCTCAGTTTCCCTGGCTGAAAATGGGCTCAGCAGGACCAGTCTTACAGGGTGCTTGAGGGGCTAAGTTCCTGGTGCATCAGGTGCTCAGTGCAGGGCCAGCATTGCCAGCAGGATGAGCATGGGCTTTAAAGGACAACAGATGAGGGTCTTTGTCCCCAGCTGTGTGACCTCAGGCAAGCTAGAGAAGCTTGCTGAGCCTTGATTGCCCCATCTGTAAAAAGGGATCCACGCATGCCCACCTCTCAGGGAGGCTGTGAAGATGAAATGACAGCACGTGGAAAGTGCCTAGTGCCGTGCAGGGGACAGAGGAGGCTCCGTCAATAATAATCAGCCCCACAAACTCCCCTTCACGTTATGGGCCCATCGGCCACCTTCTCGGCCGGGGTCCCTCCTGGGACCCGGCTCTCCTGGCGCCATGGCAGCTGTGGAGACGTCCCACCCAGGAGCTGATTCAGAGGAAGCAGAGAGCATGAAAGCCGTCCTGCTGCCGAGAAGATGGCCATGGAAACAGCCAGGGTCGACTTTCAGTGTCAAGGACTCCCCATCACCGTGGTCCTTGTAAGCTGGGGACAGCGGTTGATTGTTTCCGTTGTACAGATGGGGGAAGCTGAGGCCCGGGCCTGCATCCTGGCTCCATCACCCCTGGCTGTGTGACTCTGGGTGAGATGACAAGCTCTTCGATCCTCAGTTTCCTCATCTGTAAAATGGACGTAGCAAGAGCACCTGCCTCAAAGGGGTGAAGGGAAGACAGAATGGAAATCCATGTGCCGAGCACCTCGCCCAGGGCCCAGGCAGCGTCAAACCCCAGTCAATGGTAGACAAGGGCGGCTCGGGGGGTCGAGACCTGGGCAGGGTCATCCTGGATCTGAGGGAGTGGCCCTGTCTAGGGCAACATGGCGTGCAGCTGGGGGAAGCCCTCTGGGAGGGTTCTGCCCAGACCATCTCTCTCGGCAGCAGCACCGTGAAGCCGCCTGCCTCGGGGGTTCACTCGTGTATCCAGCATATTTGTGGGCGCCTGCTGGGTGCCAGGCACTGAGCTGGCACTAGGGATCCAGTGGGGCTGAAACAGATGAGCCCTCGCTACAGAGCTGCCGGCCCGGGGAGGGCAGCAGGCCTCCAGCAGGTCATCACGTTAATGAGCGCAGCCCCACACACCGAGGGAGGCAGAGCTGGGAGGGCAGACAACAGAGAAACCGCCAGCACATGCTCCGCGGACCAGCAGCCTTCCGGGAGGTCCCGAGTTCACCGTGCTGCTCAGGATGAGGCCAGCGCCACCTCCCCCTGCGTTTCGGAACGACACTAAAAGGAATATGGGTGGGACATGAGCTTTAGGGTTTGACACACATGCCTTCAGAGGTTGTCTCTCCCTCTTCCCGGCTGTGTGGCTTTAGACAAGTTCCTGGACATCTCTGCGCGTCAGTTTCTCACCTGGCAAACTGTCTCATCGTCCTTGTGAGGGAGCAGTGAAGTCCCTGGCACCAGCCCCCTCGCCCCCAGAAGGGACTGCAGGATCAGATGTTTGGGTGTAAGAGAACCATGATGGTCCCTTCTCATCCAACGTCCCGAAACCGCAGCGGAAGTCTGTTTGTTCGATGCCCTGAGCAAGGCCTGGCTGGCCTGGGCGATCATCAGCTGATTCTCAGGGAGCTCTGAGGCCTGACTCCTAGCCTCCTTCCTTGGCAAGCCTCCAACTTTGTAGCCAGAGGCCAGTGGGAGGGTCTCGGTGACCCAGGCCACAACCCTGGGACCCTTAGGAGCCAGAAAAAAGTGGCTTTGAAGCTCACTCACTTTTTAGCTGTGTGACCTTAGGCAAGCTGCTGAACCTCTCTGTGCCTCAGGTCCTCCTCTGTACAATGGAGATAATGCTGGGGTCATAGGGATAAGTGTGTGATGATATGTGTGAAGCCCCGAGGACAGCGCCTGGCCCAGAGCAGGAGCTGAACAGATTGGCTGCTATCACTTACTGTTATTTCTATCCTCATAACTGTCATCACCATGGCTTCTTGCTCCGTGGTGGGTTTCCAGCTAAAGAGGATCTCCAGACCACATAGCTTCAGGGACCGCCACCCCCTTCACCCCTCACCCCGTGGAATGCTTGAGGCTCGGCCATGAAGCCCTGAGGGGAACAGATTCATCACTGCCCACGCCATAGAAAGAGGAGCCCCTTGGGGCCAGCCCGGTGGCATTGTGGTTAGGTTCACGTGCTCCACTTCTGTGGCCCAAGGTCCACCGGTTCGGATCCTGGGCACAGACCTACACACTGCTCATCAAGCCATGCTGTGGTGGCATCCCACATAGAAGATGGGACTTACAGCTAGGATACACAGCTAGGTACTGGGGCTTTGGGGAGAAAAGAAAAAAGAGGAAGATTGGCAAGAGATGTTAGCTCAGGGCCACTCTTCCTCAGTAAAAAGTATACGTTAAAAAAAATGGGGGGGAGCCCCCTTCTCCCTCCCAGGCCTGACCGACGCGTGTTGGTGTACCCGGCCCTCCTGTTTCCAGGCCCCTGGCCCAGTGAATGGCCCTCACCGCTCACACTTCTTTAGAGACCTTTCCGAAACACCTTCATCTTCCCTCCATTTTAGGGCCTGGAGACCGAGGCCCAGAGCAGCCACATGGCTTGCCCACAGACCCGCAGCTGGCCGCCACCAGGACCCACGTGCCCCGCCCGAGCCCGGCACACAGACTCCCTCGAACCGTTTCCGAGTTGCCCATCTCCCCCTCTTGACTGTGTGACAGTAAATCATTTTAAAGACTTGGCATTTCTGAGAGGAGCCGGAAAATACCAGGCCGGAGTTCAGAGCGTGTGAAGCATCTTTCATTTAGCGAGTCCTCAGCAGCGGCTGGAAGGGGCGGGCGGCCGGAAAATGTCACGAGGAGGAGCTGCCGGCAGCTCCCTGCCCTGGCCCTGCCCCGGCCCACCCGCCCACAGACAGGCCGCGCACCTGCTGGCATTTAATTCCTCTGTAGCTGACGAGGAGAAAGCCTCGCCTCAGAGCGCAGGTCTGAAGGCACGAGCTGTGATTTCCCCTGGGGGCCGGGAGACAGCCGAGGGTGTGGGGGCCGCAGAGGAGGGGAAGGCAAAGGAACTGGAGAGCCAGCCTCAGGGGAGCTGAGCCGCCCTGTGAAGTCCTAAACAGCGGTCTTCACCTTCTCTGACGCATCTTTTTCTCTCCATCCCCAAACCCCACCTCCAGCTCCTCGGGCTCCATGAATCTCCCCACTCCACTTGGGTACCGTGACCCCAAGCTCTTCAGCTCTGCTCCTGCAGAGAGGACTCTGTCCTGCGCCACCCTTACTTGGACCCTCGTGGCTCAACCCCTCTTTGGGCCTCAGAGTCCATGACTGCAAAACGGGGGCAGTGATGACACCAGCTGGCAGGATCGCGATGACACCTACATGAGCCCACGCAGGGAAGAGGAGCCCGCTGTGACAGGGTTTCTACTGAGGCTTTGGGCCTTGGCCCCCGTGACAGCCCTGCTCCTGCAGCCAAAGGTCAGCCCTGACCCAAGGAAGCTCCCGGGAGGGAAGCAACAAAGGAGAAGTCATAGTGTGCGCCACTTAGTGGGGATTGTGTATCCCAGGCCCTGGGCTAAGCTTTTACATACCTTTTTTGACCCCGAGGAGTAGGTAGTTTTCCCCTCCCTGAAGCCTAGAGGTTAGACCCCTTGTGCAAAAGCCCACCTTCTCCCTCCCTTTGTTTCCAGCCTCCCAGGCGCTGCCCCTCGGCCTGAGCTAGCGTACCCATTTGCCCCAGTGCCTTGATCCAGAAGACCTACAGGGCCCTTGAGCTGCCCAAGCGCTTGGAGATCCCTGGGGGTCTTAGTTTGGGATCTGCAGATAGGCCTCTGGGGATCCATGAACTTGTGGGTCACATTGTGAATGTAAGCAGGGATGGAGCTGCGGACGTTCAGTAAGGGAGAGGCCAGGAGCCTTCTTCAGAACCTGCAAGGACCACGGCCCCCGTGGGATTAGAAACCGAACGTGGCAAAGCATGGACTCCGACACTCAGACCCACACGCTCTGCGCCCTCCCCTACCCACTCTGGTCCAGTCGGGCTGTGAGCCCCCAGCCATCCTAGGGTCCCCAGGACTCTGGGACGTGCGGGTCTGTTCCTCTCGCAGACACAGAGAGCCCCAGCTTTTGGCTGTTTTCCTGTGAGGCGGCTGCCTCCTGATTCCCAGGAGGTAGGAGAGGAGGGAAGCAGCCAGAGCCTGAGGGCTGGGGTCCTGGGACCCCGAGCTGCAGTTTGGCTCTGCCTCATTCTCTCTGAGAGCTTGGGGACCCCCTCCGCGCCTCCTTCCTCCTCTGTCAAATGGGGACCATGACCCTCGCTGGCCCGCCTCCTGAGGCCACTGCGGTGGTTGCAGGACGTGAGTGGTGGCGAGTAGAGTTAATGCTCCAGACCCTCGGAGGAGAGATTACCTAGAACGGGAGTCGGCAAACTTTTTCTGTAAATGGCCAGAGAGGAAATATTTGGGGCTTGGCGGGCCAGACTACCCTCCTTTGCAACCATTCAGCTCCCCAGATGTGGTGCAGAGGCAGCCAGACAACATAACACACCTGGGCACGGCTGTGATCTAAGAGACCATTTCCTAAATCAGGCAGCAGCCCGTTTGAGCCGCCAGCGGAGTCTGCCAACCTCTGACCTGGAAGATGAAGCTCTTCTCGCTTTGGGTCATGAATCTTCTCTGACTCTTTGCCTGCCTCTTTCTCTGTGTTCATGATGCTAACGACGATAAAAAAATAACAAAAGCTGAGGCTGGCTCGGTGGCATAGTGGTTGAGTTCACCTGCTCCAGTTCGGTAGCCTGGGGTCCGAGGATTCAGCTCCCAGGCACGGACCTGCACACTGATCATCGAGCCATGCTGTGGCAGCGTCCCACATACAAAATAGAGGAAGATTGGCACAGATGTTAGCTCAGGGCCCATCTTCTTCACCAAAAGTAAAAAATAAAAAGTAACAAAAGCTCCTATTTATTCAGGGCTCAGGTTGTACCAGGCACTGTTCTAAGTATTTTATGAGACTTACCTCATTTCATTCTCATAGCATTTTGGTAAGATGGGCACTATTATTAGTTCCATTTTCTAGATGAGAAAACTGAGGCAGAAATGTTAAATGAAATCCCCAAGGTCGCACAGCTAACTATGGTTGAACCGGCATTCTGACCCCAGAGTTCTGAACTATGAGGTGCACGGAGCTAGGGCTGGGGGTGATGGGGGACCCTCTGTGTATCCTTGGCTCTATGGGGGCTACCCCAAGAGTCTGGGTTTATAGCCACTGCCAGCTTGGCCCCTTGGCTTTCTGCCCTCAGTGGGTCTCGCCTGCCCCAGCTCTGCCCGCCTGCTGCCTTGCCCCTCTTGGGGGACCTGACCCGGGTGGGCTCCCCCTTCTCACGGCTTCGACGTGGGGGCTCATCTGAGCGCGTCCAAGATCAATGTTGTACATGAGAAGGTGCAAGTGTAAAGCTGGCTAAAGAGCATAATAGAATTTATGGAAATCGCTGGCTCGCACCACAGCCCGAGCAATGATGGAGGTGATTATTAATTAATCATGGTCTTGGGGGAGCAGTATCAGTGCAAGGAGTAATTAAAATGAAGCATTGTACGGTTGTACCGAATGATGATTTATGAGCCCGAGGAATTGCCGCTCTGCCCTCTTTCCTCCGGCAGGCTCAATGGGAAGGATTAACTGGACGGATTGTTTTCAACAAAACCAGTGGCTTACGGACCGATTTCGATCTGGACATCATCAGCCTGAAGGAGGATGGCCTGGAGAAGGTGCGTGGGCTCAAGAGCGGGAGGGCGGGCAGAGGGGCAGGCTCCCTAAATTCCCTACGATGGACCCCAGCTGTGGAATTCCCTACAATGCCCCCAGTCCAGCTGCCCCCTTGGGGCTCGACATGATCCAGTCTGGCCCGTGCCTTAGCCCTTCAGAGAACGCGGACCCCTGGTCAGAATGGAGAGTGCAGAACCAGTGGCCTGGCCACAGCAGACACCCAAACCGTCACCCTGCAGCAACGGCCATCGGGGATGCTTCACCGGGAAAAGTAGTGAAAGGCTCATGGGGCAGACGGACCGTCTCTAAGTCCCTACAGGGCTGTCATGGGGCAGAGGGACAGACGTGTCCTTGGGTAAGAGAAACTTTCTAACAACCAGCGGGTACCTGCCTGGGGTGTAGTGAGCTCCTTGTCACTGGAGGCATTCAAGCAAAGTTTGAACAAAGCGATTGCTTGTCTGGGAGGCTGGAGACTCTTACCCTTGGAGAGAGGTTGAAGCGCATGCTTTCTGAACTCCCCGCTCTAGGCTTCTAAGGCCTCTATGCTTCTGGGGCCTCCCATCTGGCTTCCAGAGAAATATTTGTAATGAGGCCAGTAACCACCCCTGGAACCCTCAGCGTAGTCTGTCAGAGTCAGGCTGCTGGGCTGAGAAGAGAGATCTAAGACTAGCCCCCACTTCTCAGTGTCCCCTGGGACCTGGGAGCCAGGGGCTCAGCCACACCCTCTCCCACAGCAGGCTGGCCCCTGGGAGCCCCCAGGGTGCCTCTCCAACCCTGGGAGTGGGGTGTGTGAAATGCAGGGAGCAGAGGCCAGGAAGGGGAGGGGCCCCTGATGCCCATGGGCCTCCAGGAGTCCTGGATTACTCTCCTCCCCCAGCCCCCTGGTTCAGGCCTCTTCCTTGGGTTATGTTAACACCCCCTCTTGGCCTCCCACCTCTCCTCTCCTGAGCCCTCCAGCCACCCTGAGCATGTACACGGATGAAGCTTCCCAAAGCAGAGCTCTACCCTGCTCTGAACCTGCCGTGGCTCCCCAGTGCCAGGTCATTAACTTCAGCCGCCTCGCCCTGGCCTTTAAGCCTCTCCAAGGAATGCCCTCACTTGCCTCTCCAGGCCTCGTCTCCACTGCCCTCCATGGCCCAGTCACGCCCCCTCCCTCCTGCACCTCAGGGCCTCTGCCCACGCAATCGCCCTGGTGGCAGGAGCGGCCTCTGTCTCCCTGGTTCGTTCCCTCAGGCATGGACCTGGCTCTGCCCAGGTTGCACCTTGTGGCCAAGCTTCCTCCGTTCACTCCTGAGTTTCCCACAGACTCGTGGGGCCCATGTGTGGGGAGAGGCGGCTGGGGAAATCTCACCGTTCCTCTGCGACTCGTTCATGCCGCACCTTCCCTTCAGGACAGGTGCTGTGGCCTCTGTTCCTGAGATCTTCGGGGCCGGTTGGTGGGACCCTGTACAGACTATCTGAGTTCTCATCAAACAGTCTTCCTGCTTCTATTTGAACGCCCGCAGGGCTGGGGCACTCCTTCCTCCTCCGGCAGAACTACTGGAATAGCTTTCATTCAAGTAGTCTCATTTTTGCTCTCTCAGCTGTCCATCTCTGGGGATAGCCTAAAATTCTAAGGATGGCAATGAAATGGCACTCATGCCACCGCTTCCCACTCCCATGCCCATGGCAGGCATCAGTAACTGATCTTCAGAGTACTCTTGCCACCTGAGCCCACCCACAGCATCCTTCTCCCAACAGCCCTCCCGGCAACTCGTACAAATTGACCATAGCTAATACTCAAGAAAAGCTCCGTCTCCTGTGCCTGGACAGAGGCTGACCTGCAGAGACACCCACAGAGGCTCCTCCCAGACTGTGGGCAGAGCCTCTGCAGGCCCAGTCCCCCTCAGTCCTAACTGTTCTCACGTCCCCATGGTGCCTGGTGTCTAGGAGGGCATGCCGTCGGAACTCAATAGATGCTTGCTGGGGCAAGGCTTCCCGCTGTTCATTTGGCCTCCAGACAGAGGTTCGGGGAGCACCTCCTGCACCCAGGCATGCTGCTGGGGACCCTCCTGCAGAGCTCGGCCCACTTGAAAGCAGAGCCTCATTGATGCTGTCTGCTTGTCTCCTCTCCTCTCTGCTCTGGAGGGTCTGCGTTGACAGAGATGCTGCCTGGAGAGAGTGTGAGCCCCAGACACAGGCGCTCGGCCTCTCATATCATCACTTCTGTTTGCTAAGCCAGGTCATAGCTGATCCAGCCAGCTCCAGCCGGTGGCTTTGGGAGGATTAGGGCAGAATTACCGGAGCGTAATTACACGTCTCTCTGCTATCTGCTTCGCACAGCTCTCTTAATGGGCTGTTTGCATACGGCCTCTCTGTTTAATTGATTAGGTTTCCTGAGTGCCCCCGTGAACTGGGCCAAGGACAGAGTGGGCGTGCCGAGCCTTCCTCGGGAGAGAGGAGCTGAGGTGCGGGCAGAGCTGGGTCCAAAAGGACCTTCGAGAGGCCCAGGGCTTTAGCACAATTTGTAACCTTGATCTTCCCCTGCCTCCCTCCAGCCTCAGGCCGGAAATCAACAAGGGCGCTGTGGGGACAGAGATTATGCTGCTGTAGCCGGGGTACCTGCCAAGTTTAGAAGTAAAACCACAAAGCAAACTGCCTTCAAATCCAGGGGCATCCCAAGCCTCCAGTGAGGGTCATCCACTCTGTTCCATCCCCTAGCCCCCCGCCCCCAAACAGCTGCAAAGGCCAGCCTCCTGCCCAGCCTGCCTTCCTGCATGTGACACATTGTCTGTTTACTCTCTCCTTCCACAAATGCTTGGTGAACATCTCCCTTGCTCCAGGCCCTGTCCTAAGCTTTGGAGGGCGTCCGGGCCTGGAGCTGGCACTGGGGGTGAGACCTAGTGAGTGAACAGCTGGGTGTCCAGGGTCTTCTCCAGGAGGCGGAAGGCCCAGCCAGGCTCAGAGTGACTCTGTCCTGGCGTAGGACCTGGCCCTGACCCAGGACCCCTGATCATGGCATCTGCTCCTTCCCACGCTGGCGCCCGGCTGAGCTCCCTGAGGCTGTCTTTACCTTCACTTTCTCCCTCTGCATTTTCCCTTCCAGCTGTGATGGGTTTGCCAGCAAGGGGGAGGTGGCAGAATTCAGAAGACTCAACACCTTGGGGGCCTCCTTTGAGAAGGAGGGTGGCAGCAGGGTTGTCAGAAAGCTTAGCTCAAAACATATTAGCGACAATGATGATGCTCATGAAGAATGAACGAGACGATGGGCTTGATGGTGTGTGGAGAAAGGATGGAGAGACTGGGGACTTAGCCTCCTGTTCTCTGTCTGTCTGTCCATCCAGGTTGGAGTGTGGAGTCCCTCTGAGGGACTCAACATCACGGAAGTCGCCAAAGGCCGGGGCCCTAACGTCACCGACTCTCTGACGAACAGGTCGCTCATCGTCACCACAGTGCTGGTAAGAGCCTGCAGCCCTGCGGGAGGGGCTGTCTGACCTGGGGGTGGGCTGGCCGTCAGGGTCAGAAAGACCCCTCCATCGCCCCAGCGACTATAGACTGGACATCTCTATGAGGCTGCTGGGAGGCTGGAAGACGGCGGAGGTGGAGCTTCAGAAAGGTGGACACATTTAGGGTCCCTCAGAAGGCCCTCAGAGAGTAACTCTGCTCATGGCCACAGGCCAAAGACCCCAGGGGGTGACTGAGCAGTCTCTTCCTGCTCGGCCAGCCCTTCTGCAGTGACCCGTGTGTTTGCATCTCACCCTCACCCACCCCAAGTCCCTGAGGCCTGAATAGGAACCATGACGGGGTGGAAGGAAAGAGGGTTGTCATGCCCTCTGCAGGACTCAGGGTCCACCTCTGCCACCTCAGTTCCTGGGGAAAAGGCCCTCCCACTGTCCCCCCCAGCTGTGGCGAGTGCTGTGGCCACACCCAGAGAGCCCAGCGGGTGCTGGGAGCCCACACACGTACCCACTCTCTATGGTGTCTCTCGGCCTTGGCCACTCTCCCTGTCCCCCTCTCTCCATTCCCCAGGGGTGTAGAGCGCCTCCTTCTTCTGATCATTCCAGCGCAAGGAGTGGCTCTCGGGGCTCCCAGGCTCTCTGCACCTCAGAGCTCAGGGCGGGCAGGACGACACACCCAGGGTTTTGGCTTCCTGTGACTGACCGGAGCGGAGCCCACTCCCGGGGGCCTCCAGGGCATCCGGAGGCTCAGAACCCACCCTCTGGAGATGCAGCAGTGCTCTTGGGGGCTCAAGCTGGACCACGTTTGGGGGAGGCAGCCCTGTCGCAGCCTGGTGGATTCTCACCAAAGACCCTTTGAGGACAATTCTCGCTCCGGTCAGCTTCTCCTTATAGTAAAGCAAATACGTTTGTCAGGACCACAGGCTGAGGTCATTCTCTACAAAAAAAGGGAGCTCAACCCAACTTAGAGCCTTGGATAAAGTAAGGCTGCCACGGATGGAACCTGGGAGCGGGGCTGGCCACCCCACGCTGGGCCCTTCCATGGCGCTGGCACAAGGCTTGCCCCACCTGCCTCTCCACCAGAGGCAGCTCGGCCAGGCCCCACTCGACGGTCCTAGGTCCTCCCTTTAGTGCTATTCACCAGCTACGTGCTCCGTGGCTGGGTGGTGGACACCATGGGACAGGAAGGGGTGTAACAGTTAAACCCCATTCTTCCAGGAATCCCAGTGAGCAGCAGACAGCAGGGGCATCACCGGCCTCTAGGGAGCAGTTATAGCCTGTGAATCTCGTCCTCAGCCCGCAGGGCCGTGACTGTTGAGAGGATCCCGTAAAAGCGATGGAGACCTGATGGTGGTTCTAGTCCCACTGCTGAAGGAGCCAGAACGAGAGGGCAGGGGAAGCACTTGCATCCCCATCTGGGGGGCAAGACCCCCATTGGCACCTTCCTGACAACCATACATCCTGCCTGCCTTTGTTGATCGACTTGTTGTTAGCTTAAAAAAAAATCAGGCTGCTAAAACCAGTAAGTCAAAGTTCTCATCTGCAACAAGGACTAAATGGTAAAAAAAAAAAAACTAAAAGATTAAAAAGAAACAAATAAAAACAGCAAAGTAGTTCAAGGGAAGACAGGAGCATTTAAAAGAGTGTTGATGTGATAAAGATAGAAAAGATTAAAAAAAAGAGAGTTGAAAGAGAACAAAATAAAAAGGTTAAAAGGAGAAGAATAAAGAGAAAAACGAAGGTGAGGAATGAGATAAAAAGGAAAGCCATCAAGAAAGATGAAAAATTAAAATAAATAATTAACAGCTCCGGCTAGACAAGGTAGAAAATGTAAAGCCAAGATGTCAGAAAGCAAAAGGATAAAAGTGTGATAAAGCTAAAATATAAAAGGTTAAAAATAAAATAATAAAAAGGTGGTGAAAGATTAAAAGCAGAGCTGCATAAAATGTGAGATATAAATAAAACACTTTTCACAAGACCAGATTAAAAAAAGGTAAAACCAGTGTGCTTGAAGAGATTAGGGGAGAGGTGGTTAAATGAGCTAAGATGATTCAGCCACAAGACAATACTCTTAGAGCAAGAGGCGAGCTAAAGATACCATACCAGAAAGATGCAAAATACCCACACCTTGAGAGAGCCCAGGGTTCAATTTTATTAAGATGGCAGCAGCCTGATTTCAAGGGCATAAGACCCTTCTGCAAAGGCAGAGGGATTTTTCTACACCAGCGGAGGCAGAATCTGGCAGACATCCCATGCTCTTCTCGAAGCCTCTTGGTCAATACTCACAGCTTCTTGCAAAGGTGCCGACCTGCTGTGCTCCGTTGCTCGCTGGAGGTCCCACCCGCAGCGTCCAGCTGGCTCTCAGCCATCCCGAGGGAAAGGGGAGGAGAAGAGCCCCTCTTGGCCCATAGCCTGGATGTAGCTCCATCTGTGTCCCCACCCCTCATCCAGGAAACAAGAGCCTAGCAGCTCTTTGGGACATGCAGGAGGACCAGGACACAGGGGCAAGACCGTGTGATGGTTAAGAGCACAGACCTTTGGGTTTGAGTCCCAGCTTTCCTGTTCACTAGCTGCATGACCCTGGAAGACTGCTTAACTGCTCTGTGCCTCAGTTTCCCCATCTGAAAAAGAGAGCTGATCGTAACGGCACCTACTTCATTGAGTGAGAGGGTGAATGATTAATAAATACAAATGGCACCGAGTGCATGCTTCTGAGTAATAGCTGCTGCTGTTGTCATTATTGTTATTGGCTACAAATCCAGGCCCCGGTGAGCTCAGGTTTAATACAGTAGACAGAGTGAGAGTTCCAGAGAAACCTCTGCTTCTATCCGCAAGCAGAGCCCTGAACCTCACGGGAGACTGACCCCTGACCGTGGTCCCAGAGGTTATGTCTAGCACAGGGCGTGTTGTAAACTTTGAACTTGTATTTGAATGCCTTTCAGGCCTGGTGGGCCTTCCTGGCTCCCCACAGACCCCACCGCTCCCTATTGTTTACACTTGGCTGCGTCTTCTATAGGTGTTTCCTGACTGGCCCTGGAAAGCATCAGGGTTTCTGCCCTCCTGAGCCCCCTAGACCTCTAGTCTCCTGCTGATACACGAAACTCCACATCCCAACCACCACGCTCTCATCCCCTGCCTTGATCGAGGTCTGAGCCCCTGGCCCTGAGATCATGATAATCTCTTACCCCGGGACCCGTTTGCCTTGACCTGTGACGTGGCTGCTGACCAACTTGAAGCAGATGTCCCACTGAACATCTTACCCCAGTGTCAGATACTCACATGGCCTGGGGGTGACGCGTGATTCAGCTCTCTGCACCCCTACTGCCCAGAGATCACAGACGGTGGAGTCTACTCTCCCTGTGATAGAAGTCTAGTCTTTCCTGGAGACAGAGGTATGGAGGGGATGACCTCTGGAGCATCCCTCATGGGGACAGAGAATGTGACACACAGCCTGTACACTGGGGTCTCCAAGAAACTCTCTGTGTCCAGCTGAAGATGCCCTTGGAGGCTCCTAAGAGAGAGATGCCCATGCAAGGAGTGGCCTGGGGCCACCTCGAAACCTAGAGCTCATCCAGATACTCAAGGGAGTGTGCATAAAAGTGGTCTGCGCATCCCAGAGCCCTGGGGGTGCTCTCAGGCTGGGGTGGTTGGCATAGCTGTACAAATATGGGGAGTGGCCCAGCCCAGCTGCACCGGCTGAAAATCCAGCCCCATGCTTGGCGGCCTGAAAACAGGGCCAGCACCTCCTGCTGAAAGCGCTGGCCCCTGCCAGTCTGCAAGTCTGTTGTCAGGGCAACAGCTCTTTGAGTGACAGGCAGGTACCAAGGCGTGAGCGCGGGAACATCCGACTGCTGGACCCGAGACCCTGACGAGAGGGGTTTCTCCCCCTCTTTCCTTTCCCTGGAATCTGGATGTGGCAGAGAGCACAGAGACGTGTGGGCTGCCCCTGAACCCTCTCCTCTTCTCTCCTATCCTGAACCCCGGGGTTAGGTGCTAAGGGCACCTTACCCTGGACGCACAGATGGCCAGAGCCTGGACTCCACCCTCTCTGGCCTCTCAGAGCCGCAGGCAGCCTTCTCCATCCCTGAGGCTGAAACAGCAGCAGCAAGCGGCTGGCAGCCTGGCCTCCCGCCCTCTCCCTGCCCGGTCCCAGCCTCTGTTCAGGTTCCACTCTTCCATGAGCTCATGAAAAATTCATCCACCCAAACCTCAGCTCGCACACCAAGAACACACACCCGACTCGCCCCTGGGGGCCCTGCTGTTGAAGCTTCAGCGTTCTTTTGGCTGCTGAAGCGAGTGGTGGTGTGGGCACGCATGTGGGTACCTGTGCGGGTGTGGGATTGGTTATGCATGGGTGTCTGGATACGCACCGATGGCTGAATTTGTGCCGTGCGCGCATCGTGACCCACTTAGATTCAACTGTCAGCCGGGCTGGATCCGTGGCACCCAGCAGCGGGAGAGGGGAGAAGCTAAAAGAGGCCAGGATGCCAGCTGGGAGAACCAGCCCAGGCGGGGGACCACTCTGGGCCCCACTTGCTGGGAGGGCAGGACTCCTAATGCCCTGTCCTGGTTCTAACTGGCGGAAGCCAAGGCCTTGGGTCCAGGGCCCTTGGCCTCTGTGTCCGAGCAGGGCTGGGCAGACAGAACATCCGAGAACGTGGTATATTTGTGCCAGTGGCCTTGTGGGCACATGTGCATGCACATGTGGGTGTGTATTGATGCTGCCGAAGTCAGAAGGGGGCTTGGGAACTCAGCTATTAGGCAGCTAACGCCTGCCTGCTTTCCCCATGACCCCCTCCACCAACTCCACAGGTGCTGTCACCGGGAGAAGCTTAGCACCAGGCCCGGCTTTCACACTGATATTAGTGATCGGAGAGAAACGAGACTAAGAGCCTCAGCAAAGAAAAGTCGGAAAAGGTTATTTTTCTGGACCCCTGTTTCCTGTGACTTGTTGAAGAGAAATATTACCCCTGCTTCTCCGGCTGTTCTCCCAGAGCAATAGGAGAGCGTGAAGTTATGAAATTGAGGGCACCTTCACTGAGCAATCGATTAGCAGCCGAGAGAGCTTGTGAATTGGCTGTCTGGACATTTCCAGTAATAAATTGTGAAATAGTCCATGAATAAGTAGTTGGCGGAGTTCAGAATTACCCCCTAGGAAATGCTGCAGGTCTAGAGACACATTACGAAGGCGAGCACCATTTTAATGCTCTGGGCTTTGGCTGTTAAATATGCATGCCATCCGCAGAGCACTTCCCGAAATTAATGGCATTTTACAGCTGCTCCGAAGGCAGCGTATTTATATGGAGATGTATAGATTCTGGGGCTGCGGTGGCTTCACAGATGAAGTGCTAATTTTAGAGGATAGGGCCCGGGAGGGGTTGGGGAGAGGGTCAGGAAGGGAGCGATCTTGGGGACCTTTCCCAAAATGGTTTTCTGCCTGCCAGCCGTGATTTTTCACCTTTGGTGACATTGGGCATGGTCTCTAGGCTGGAGAGGTCGCTGCAGTAACAGCCCACCCGGCACACAGAAAGAAGATGATAATGATATTAATATTAATAATAATAATAATATTGCAACTTACGTATGCCCAGCACTGTTTTAAGTGCTTTTCATAGATTGACTCATTTAATGCTCACAACAGTCCTGTAAGGTAGGTTCTTTTTTCTTTTTTTTTTTTTTTGAGGAAGACCAGCCCTGAGCTAACTACCGCCAGTCCTCCTCTTTTTGCTGAGGAAGACTGGCCCTGAGCTAACATCTGCGCCCATCTTCCTCTACGTTATACATGGGACGCCTACCACAGCATGGCTTTTGCCAAGCGGTGCCATGTCCGCACCCGGGATCCAAACTAGCAAACCCCGGGCCACTGAGAAGCGAAACATGTGCACTTAACCACTGTGCCACTGGGCCGGCCCCAGAAGGTTCTATTCTTAGCCCCATTTTACAAAAGGTGGTAGATTTTGCCCAGGGAATCTACGTGTGGTGGGTGATTCCCCTGAGAAAGATGAGACCTTCTCTCCAATTCTTTCCTTGAGCGAATATCAGGGCCACCAGGTGCGGTGGTGCAGTTCGTTCACTGCACAAGAGGAGCTGACCAAATGGATGAGTTAGGATTGAAACCCCACCCAGGCCCTGCTCACCAGGCCCTCTGTCGGGGTTTGGGCAGCACCTTCCCAGAGACTAATTTGCACCCAGGCAATATACGCACTAGCCCAAGTCCCCTTTCCTCCAGGCAGCCACAGCACCTTCCCCTCACGGCCCCTCCTGGACTCTTCTCTCTGAGCCTTGGGAGCTGCCTGCTTGGTTGGCAGTGGGGATGGGAGGCACTGAGGTTTAGCATGGAGTCTAGCCAAAGGACCCAGCCTTCCACCCCGTTAGACTGAGAAGTGGTTTTCTCAGAATCCCCGGGGAGGCAGGAACCCTTGGGGAGGCAGACGCTCCCCAGCCGTTTCTCCGCAGCCTCTCGCAGGGCCGTGAAGGTCTGCGGTAAATCAGTCCTGGGTGGGTGGGACTTTGAGAGGCAGCACTGCCCGCAAGCCAGAGCCCGCCTGCCACAGCCAGAGCCTGGCGAGAGGCTGCTGGTGGGTTTCTGCGCCCAAGGACCTCCGATGAGGGTCTTTGCCGGGGCTTCCATTGCTCACCCCGCTCGAGGGGCCACGATGTGAAAGGAGTGTCCCCACCAGCTGAGAGGACAACGAAACGCCTCCATAATCAGGTGCCTGCCCTTCCTGTGGGCAGGCGGACATGAGGTTCCTAGCACTTGTGCCTTCTGTCAGCTAACTGATGTCACCCGTCGGCTGAAGGCTGGAGACATTCTGACACGTGGGCGCGCCGAGGTGGCTTTGGGGAAGGTGAAGGCCCAGAAAGAGGCCAAGGAGCTACAGTCAGGAAGGATTGGACGTGGACTCCTTCTGACTGTCGTTCAGGTCCTCTGTGACCTTGGGTAACTTACTGACCTTCTCTGAGCCTCAGTTCACTCATCTATCAAATGGGGTAATGGCACCTGTCTTGTAAGCTGTGAGGCTTAAATCAAACAGCCTATGAGAAAGAGTGTAAATCCGTGCCTGGTGCGCAGCAGGAACCCGGAAATGTTGATTTAGCTGAGGCGTCATCTTGTCCACCGCAGACTCGGGACAGGGACTTGTAAGTGAAGCCGGGTGGATGGAGCCAGCAGAAACATGGACTTGCGTGTCGACCTGGATTCTGGGACAGTGCTGCGGGCCTGGCTTTTGCCACGTCAGAGCCCACACTTCTTCACTCTGTGCATCTCAAACTAGACGAGGTCAAGAGCCACTTTCCGCTGTTTCTCCTGCCTCCTCTCAGTCATGCTTCACAAGGTCGCCGGGGGTTTGTTTCTGAATGAGAAATCAGACGAAGTCCTTCACTGGCCCACATGGCCTGCGAGGGAGGGAGCCTGTCGTGGGACAGCTGTCACCTGTGCTCAGGCCCCACAAGCTACCTTCTGAGGAACCCCTGCCCACCAGGGAGAGGCACCCCTGACTCAGGGCCTCTGGACAGGGAGGTGGTTCAGAGCTCGCACCCTGGGGCCACATCAACCTGAGTTCACATCCTCTCTATGCCAGCTGGCTGGGCTCGCACCGGTCACTTTTCGTGTATTCACTTTCTGCATCCATACAGTGGGATTATTAGTATCTACCCCTGAAAGGTTGAATTTGAGGTTAAATGAAGCAATACCGGCTGCTCTCTGTTGAGCTCGCCGGGTTTGCTGGGCTCCGTGCTTGGTCCTCCATAGGCACTGACTCATTTACTGATCCACTAGTGCCTGGCATGTCCACATACAAATGCAAGCTGCACGGCTATCAGCAATCACTCACCCGGGGACTGGAGTCCTCGGAAAGCAAGAAAGGTCTCAGAGAGTGTGAGATCTAACCTTGTAAACAGGAGCTGGGGGAGAAGGCCGGGAGGATCCTCGATGAAGGGCCTTCTGCAGCGGTGCGGTCACTCATGAGCAGACTGCAGAATCCCCTGGATGGCTTCTTAAAATCAGGTTGCTGGGCCCCACCCCGGAGTTCCTGGTTCAGTAGGCCTGGATGGAGCCGAGAACGTGCGTTTCTGACAAGTCCCCCGGTGATGCTGCTGGTGCAGGGACCACGGTTTGAGAACCACTGGCCTATGTTGATGGTGTAGCAGAGAGCATTGGGTTTGGAATCAGACAGTCTTGAGTTCAAATCCCTGTTCCACTACTTACTAGCTCGGTGACCATTAGACAATTAAATCAATAAATACCTACTGAGCCCCCGCCTCGTGCCAGGGACTGCCAGTGGGTGGCCGTCTACAAGGCACAAAGTTGGCTCTCGGGAAAGGCACTTCCCCTCTCCTCACTTAGCAGGCCCTTCTTCGGAGCCCCCCCAAAGGCGGCGTAGAACACCTCTGCAGGGGACCTGGCCGCAGCTCTGCGGCCTCAGCCCGCCTCTCCCTGCCCACTCGGCCTTCGTCAGCCCTTCCCCCGTTTGTCCCTGCAGGAGGAGCCATTCGTCATGTTCCGGAAGTCCGACAGGACTCTGTTCGGGAATGATCGGTTTGAGGGCTATTGCATCGACCTGCTCAAGGAGCTGGCCCACATCCTGGGCTTCTCCTATGAGATCCGGCTGGTGGAGGACGGCAAGTACGGGGCGCAGGATGACAAGGGCCAGTGGAACGGGATGATCAAGGAGCTCATCGACCACGTAAGTGGGGCGGGACCCCGGGGGGCTTGGCCAAGTCCTGTGTGCACGTTGGGATGGGGCATCCTGGCAGGTGAGGGCCCCGGAGGCAGGGGAGGTGGGGACAAAGGCTGTGACTCTAGGCCTGTCTTGCTCACGTGCCCCGACTCCCAGACATTCCCTTCATACAAGTTCACACGCACTGGCCCCCTTCTAAATCAGAGCTTTCCCTGCTGGCATCCTTGATGAGCTCACTCTGGAGGAGTCCCTCAGCTCCTCCCTGCCTGCCTTCTGCTCCTTTAAGAGCTACCCAAGGATGCCCCAGCCATGTGGGCGAGGTGCCAGTACAAACCCTTCACCAAACTCTGGGACACAGAGATAGATCCGTCACTGCCTTGAGTTCCTTTGGGTCCAGTGGGGAGCAGGTGTTCCAGGGAACCGAGGCCGGGGATGAAAGGATGATGAGCAAGGCTCCGCTAGGAGGTTCCGAGAAGGCAGACTTGAACTCTGCCTGAGATGCGGAGAGGACCCAGGGGAGCCAGAAGCCAAAGCAGGGAGGTGGAGATTTGGGGAGATGGAGCAGCTGTTGGGAGGGGCCTGGGGTTGACGGGACAGCAGGAGGAATCCAGAGAGAAAACAGTCTAGGGACACCAGAGGAGGCCCTGGGTTCGAGTCCCAGTTCCTCATTCGTTAGCTACGGTAACAGGGGCAAGTCACCGGACCTCTCTAAGTGGTCCCTCATCTGTCAAATGGGTGTTAATTCCTCCTTCCTCAGAGGATTGTCATGATTCTGGACAGGAAGTCCTAGGTGCAGGGCGCAGCCCACGGCAAGCCCTCAATATGAGGGAGGCTTGTAAGATGCAGTAAGCACACACATAGTAGCTAAGATCCCAGGCTTCGGCCCAGTAGATCTAGGGTTCAAGTCCCCCCTTTACCACCTAGTGGATGTGCCACCGGGTAAGTTCATCAACCTCGCCGAGCCTTACTTTCTTCACTTCTAAAACAGAAGTAATTAGCAACTCCCAGAGCTCCTATAGTCGCAGGAATGAAACAAGGAGCCATTTGTACCGGCTCACCTGGCACATAGTACACATTGCCTGCCTTCCAGCTCAGGGCCTCAACTTTCCAGAAGCATTTTCTGTCAAAGACCTGCTAATGAATGCAAGGACCTGATCTAGAGCAGACTCCTAACCTCCCTGCCCTCATTTACCCTCGCAACAACCCAGCGAGGTACCTACTGCTCTTCCAGTCATTTCACAGACAAGGAAGCTAAGGCAGAGAGGGGCAGAGGCCCCCAGCTAGTGAGCAGTGGAGCTGGGACTGAAAGTGGTGGAGTCTTCAGAGGCTGTCTGCACCCAAAGCCCTGTGCTTCGAACTCGGCAAAGAGCCGGGGCCGAGGCAGGTTCATGCAGAAGGTCTTTGCAACCTGAAAAGGGCCGGTCGAAGGGACTCTTGTCACTTTGCCCTTCTGGGTGGGGCAGGCAGCCTCTGGGCCTTCTGTTAGCCTCCTGCCCCTGTCAGAGGGGAGCTGCCATACGGGGACCTTGGAGGCTGGAGCTCAGAGCAAGAAGACTCAGCAGAACCTTACCAGTCGTTTCCTAGGCCCCAGGAAATCAGGCTCCCGTGGAAGGCTGGTGGGAGAGGCTAAGGGTAAAGAGCGTGAACTCGGGCTGGGCTTGATTCCCACTCTGCCACTTACAAGCTGTGTGCTCCTGGACATGTTTCTTAACCTCTCTGGGCTTCAGTTTCCTCATCTGTAAAAGAGAATGTAATAGAACCTACCCCACAGGCTGTTGGGAGGACTAAGTTCATTACGCACATTACACAACGTACCTATGTACGTTACATGGTTGGCGCCGTGTCAGTACTTGCCCTTATTATTTTCATTTTTATCATTATGGTTATTCCTTCGAGGCTGGGGAGGGGGCTTCAGGAAGTCCCTCTATCTCCCTGAGCTTGTTTTTTGACGGTGAGTATATTAATACCTGCCCTGCGTTCTTCTCAGCTTGTTGTGCAGCTCAGAAGAGACAACTGGTGGGGAAGCAGCTCCTAGATTGTGGAATTCAGTATAAACGGAAGGGAGTGGTGTTGTCACCGTTATTAGTAATAACTGTAATTATTATGGAAATTAGTCCGCAGGCCCCAGAGACATCTCCATCCATCAGCTCCCCCTGTGCGGGGTGAGCGGGGCTCCAGGTGGGTTCTGAGCCTGTCGTTTGCAGAGGCGAGCTGGGCTGGGGAGGGAGAGGGGGTCACGAGGAGGGTGGAGGCCACTTGCGGAAGTGAGCAGGGCTGATGCTACTCCTGCCACCCACAGCATCTCCAGCGGCCCGAGAGCTTTGAAGAGCGGTTTGCAAGGGGGTGGATCAGAAAAACTCAGCAGCAGGCAGACGCTCCTAAGCTGACCCTCAGCAGGGGAAAGAAAGGGCCTCCTCCGTGGCCTCCGTGTGGCCCTGGCTCCGTCAAGGCCGCAGACCCTGACAGCACATGCAGGGGTCCTTGTTAAACTCCCTTCCCTGCAATGGATGAGCCTATTAATCCTAGCTTGGCGCCATTTTTAATAACATCATAACCATTTATTAGTGTCGTCAGATAATTAGTCTTCTCACTAGCTCATAGAAAGCGTGGTAAAGGCTTGGTAATATTATTACTTCCTTATTAGGGATCTGAACGCAGAAGTAAAAATGATGAATGCCCGCCTTTGCAAGGATCTGCCCCTCGAGGCCCATTTGGGGGCCCTGGGTGGAGCCTCTGACCAACAGGACTTAAGACGTCCTTCCCTGCGCATGCCCCCTACCCCCCCATCCCATGCCGCACGGCCTTCCAAGGAACCAGGGTTATGGAGGCAGATGGGGCACCTCAAGGGTGTGTCCCCCTCCTGCTGACACACCCGCCTCCCCCAAGTCACCTCTAACTATGGGAGCAACAAACGTGACTGGACAGAGCAGTGATGTCTCCATCCGTCACCCCATCTCTCTCCTAAATCGTCACTCTCTCCGTTTCACCACCTGCTCCCTCTCATTTCCCCTCTCTGGAAAGTCTTCTACTCACATCCATGCCTTAAATTATTCCCGTGTGTTTTAATGACTTTGGAATCCAGTAGAGATGGGTTCAGATTCCAGGTCTAGCATGTTTTAGCTGACAGTGGGAAAGCTAGTCAACCTCTCTGGCCTCCATTTCCACATTTATGAAATGGGAATCGTAAAAAAGCCTTCTGCCCAGGGTTCATGGGCAGATTTGGTGAGACATGGCACAAAGATGCTTGACAGAGTGCCAGGCGCTCAGAAAATGCTCAGCACATGGGAGCGGTCCTGCTTGTCACCATCTCCTCCAGGGGCAGCCCTGCTGTCTAAAGTATGCACACGGATGAACACGATGGCAGTGGGAGAGCTGGCCCCTCAGCCATGGTCATCTTGGTGGGCCACAGTGATCCAGGATCTAGACCTTGCCCCTCTGACTCCAAATAGGAGTCCCAAGAAACTGACTCCCATTGATCAGACTCATAGGGGACTGAGGTACATACCAAGGCGTCACCCCCTTACTTTACTTAGGGCATTGGTCTTTCCCGATACCTGCCCTCCAGAGCTTCTGTCCTGGCATCAGGTGCCCAGGATCCTGCTGGGGAGTGTGGAGGCAGAGCCCTGACTGTGGAGGGCCTGAAGCCAAGAGGAGAGGATGCTGCTGGAGAGGCGGGCAAGAGACAAGCCTTGAACAGCCTTGGGTGCTAACCTGAGCAATTGGATCTTAATCCTGAGGGCTACGAAGCACAACTGAAAGATGTGGAGCAAGCAGGTGACATCAAATTGGCACCTGAGGAAAGTCACTGTGATCTTGGGCAACCCACTGCTGCCTGGAGGCCATCATGGGGCCTGGGTGAAGCAGAGCATGATGGCCTTAGAGTATTGTGGTCAGAAAGGAGGGCAGTAGATGACACAGGATGGAGACAAGAAGGTAGAATTGATGAGATTGGTGATTGGTTGGATGGAGGAGGTGAGAGAAAGGAGGAATCAAGGACAAGGTGAGACGTTCTAACTTGGACAGCAGGAGGGAGGTTGTCATCCCCAGATAAAGAGCCTCCTGGAAAAGTAGAGGATTCGGTGGGGGTGGGGGTGCGGGTACTGAGATCACGTTGGGATTGGGGTCCCAGTAGGTGGCCGGCCACACGGCTGGGCTCTCAGAGAGGACAGAGCTGGAGCTGAGGTTTGGGAGTCATCCGCACAGCCTCAAGGGCAGCCTGGGAGACAGAGACAGAGACAGAGCAGGGGATCGCTGGGAGAGAAGAGACGAGGACAGGGGGCGAGACCCCGAACCACATAGAAGTGTCAGGAGGACTCCACAAGACACTGAGCTGGCAAGGCCAGAGGGGAAGGAGGGGAACCAGGAGAGCGTGAGTGATGAGGCCCCAGGAGGAGAAGCCACCAGAAAGGTGAGGACACGGGGTATAAGCAGCAAGGAGGGAGTCAAGGGAGATGAGAAATGAATGGCAGCCACGAGTCAGCAGGGGTGTGGTCCAGGGGACAGGCTCGGCCCCAGCACAGGCTCCTTGAGCGCGCCTGGCCTGGCCTCCTGCAGACTGTTCTCAGAGACCCAGGAATTCCATCCTGGCTGCTCTCCCAGGCCCTTGAGTCAGAGGGAGGCGGGCAGGGAGGAGAGGGAGCAGGAGCCTGGCCTTAAGGGGTGCATACATGCCCTCCAGGCCACAAGAAGCCATTAGTTCTTTTAATTCTAAGTTGTTACGTCTCACTGCAGTATATAAGGAGACTTCCCTGGCTCACAGATGGAGCTGGACCAAGATGGGGTATGGAACAAGACAGAGAAAAGGAGTGGTCCCGGGTGGCCCTGGCATGCCCTCCTTCCCCTGTGAAAGAAGCAGCACTGCCCAGATGCCTCCTCTGCCTCCCGGTAACATGGAGTGCGGAGCAGGGAGGGCGGCCCAGCTCCAAGCGCCCATTTCCCCTGTCTGACTCTTCTTCCCGACGGTGGACGCCTGATGGACTACTCGTGGCGGCCCAGCACCTGGCATGGGGCCGGGCACACCGAGCAGGCGCTGATGAATGAGCGTTGTGTGAATGAGCACATGGACTTGCACACCTTCCGCAGAGACACGGCTGTGGGGTCACGACTACTGAGCTTCCCATCCCAAGTGTGCGAGCAGAGGGTCTGGTGTCAAGACCCACCCACTGTGTTCCCCACCTTCCAGCCAGGAACCAGGTCTCAGTTCTGGCCTGCATGCATGGGTGTTAGGAGGGGCCCCAAACCCCTGACTGTGTGACCAGGAAAGGCTCTGCCGAGCCACCTCCTTCAGGCTGACCAGTCTCCTTTGAAGCAAGGCATGCTGGGGGCTCACCTGGTGCAGGTCAGAATCCTGGATGGGACAGGGCAGGTGAAGGCAGGCGAAACAGATGGTCTGCAAAGGTGGACTCTTGTCAAGGCAGCCAGGTTGCCCAGAGCAAGGACTGAGGCGCTCTGGAGGGCTCAGGATCTGCCTGAGGATGACCAGGTAAGCAGGTGAGGGATGCAGGAAAGACTCGGGCCGCATTGAGATTCACAGAGAACCACCAGCTGCCAGGACTCAGCAAGCAGGGACCAGCCTAGGAAAGATCTGGAAAGAGCCTGGCAGGAGTTTGGGGTCCAGACAAGCAGGTGCAAGAAGAAGGTACAAGGTGGCAGTAGAGCTTCACGGGGGGAGGGGTTGTTGGAGGGAAGCTGGGGTCAGAGGGAGCAGCTGGACCACGCCAACCCTCCCTCTGAGCATCATCCATTCCTCCATTCATTCTGTAAAACTTTATGGGGCACTGTCTCAGCAGGCCCTGGGGCAGAGGCTTAGATGCCACTACTTGGTTAGTGGGTCTGATGTTGGGGAGAGGACGAGGGGTAGGGAAGTGGAGCAGGAGGGAGGGGAAGCCAAGACAAGGATGCGTTATTGAGCCAATCACCACTGAGTGCCTGATCCCACGTCTGCACCCTAGAAGAGATTTACAAAGTGTGTCTCGGGACCATCTCTCAGGGTGGGGAGAGAAGGAGGAACAGCTTTTCCACCGGCTCCTGACTTCCATGCATTTCTGAGTTTGGCATGGCTGGGCTGGGAGCCAGTCAGGACCCTGCAGCAGCGTCCCTGTGAAGTTGTAGGGCCAGCAGTGAGGGGCAAGAGGTGCCCAGGTGGGCAGGAGGTGAGATGCTGTCAGCTTGGTGCTGCATGAGGCTGGTCGGAGCCAGAGGGTCTGACCTGGTGCGTGAGAGGGTCTGAGTCAAGCACCGGTGATGTGTCAGACCTGGGGCACTGACTAGAGATATGGGAGCAACCGAGGAAGACGTGGTCCCTGCCCGCAGGAAGAAACAGTGAATCAGCCAAGTTACATTTCATTAAAATTTTGATCGGTGCTGCAAAGGCACTTATGTACAGGGGACTTTGGGGTGTAAAACAGGGGAAATGACTCAGGCTTCCCTGCGGAAGTGACTCTTGAGCTGAGACTTGAAGGATGTGGAAGCCATGTCCAGGGCATGGGTAGGGGTACCTGCCTGGGTGGGGGCACTGAGGTTGCTGACGGCTCTGCCCTCATCAGGAGCCCTGTGGCATTGGCAGGACAGTGCCGGGGCCGGCCCTGGGTGGACACCAACCTTGTGGACATGCAGGGAATGGGGACTCTTTTAGAGGTGGGAATGGAGGTGTGGCACATGCCCTGTAATGTGCCACGAAGCAGGAGACACCTGCTGAGCCATCCTAAAAGACAGATGCAGGACAGCCCCTGCTGGGACTCAGGACTCGGGCCATTCTCCTAGGGCTGGGAAAGGCACAGGCTTCGTTTCTCACTGCCAGGCGTCCAGCTGCTCAGGAGGCCTGGGTGAAGCATGGGTACATGACCCCTCAGTCAACACTTAGGAATTTTCTAGCAACTGTCCCATCTCTTTAGATATATATTGGCTTTTCTGAGGTTATCAATGGTCACTGTGCTGATTACGAAGTGTGGCAGCTGGCTGGTGGGACATCAGCAGATACCACCCCTGGCTCAATGTACGCCCCCGAAAACTGCAGTGTGGCAGGCCCCGAGGGAGTGCTTACTGGGGGACCTTTCTACACAGGTGGATCCACAGGTGGATCCATCCAATGTTCATTCGATTTATTGTTAAGCCCCATGCTAGGGGCTGTGGATATGGCAGCGAACCAAATAAGCAGAATCGCTTCCCCGAGCCTCAGGATCTTACATTCTTGTGGAGGAAACAGACAGTAATCTATGAGCATGTGATAGATGTAACTATTCAGCCAGGGTAAGCGTTCCGAGAGAGGAACGGGTCCAGGTAACAGAGCGGCCCTGGCTCGCAGACTGGGGCCTGGGCTGAGAGGGCTCATGGATCAGAAACCAGTGGGGAGTTGCTGCTGATCCACCCCAGGGAGCCCTGGAGGGAGGTCCTAGAGACTCGGAGAGGTATGGGTAGCTCCCGAAGTGCCGTCCCATCCCCTTGGCCAGCAGCATTCAGAGAAAGCCAGAGAGGGGGTCTAGGTCATTTCTGGCTCCCTGGGGTGCAGCAGAAGATGCTACATGAGTGGTAAGTGATGGAGGGTGTAGACATGGGAAGATGTCCCCCAACACCTCTCATGGCCATGAGACTGCTCTCTGGTCTCCCAGCCTCCAGGTAGGCTGGCAGGTGTGACAGGAAGATCTGGTCTCAAAGACAAACCCTCATCATCCCACTGTGTCCCATCTGCCTCCCAACCAGGGAACAGACCTTGGTTCTGGCCTGTATGCATTGGGTCCAACCTGTGTCTGCAAGGGGAGGCTCTGCCCATGCTCTCTCCCCCAGCCTGGGCCAGGACACTTCAAAGCAAGGCATGCTGGGAGCTTGCCTGGGGGCGAGGCAGAGTCCTGGATGGAGCAGGACAGGCTGGGGGCAGGTGAAACAGATGGACCGCAAAGGTGGACCCTCCCCAGGGGAGCCAGGTAGCTCAGGGTGGTTGGGAAGCGCTGAGGAGCTGAAGATGTCGCTAGGACCTGCCTGAGGAGGCCCATGAGGACAGGTGAGGGCTATCAGTGAATGCTAGAGACCACTGATAAGTCAGAAGTAAAGGGGCCCACCAGGGGCCAGGGCCAAGGGAGCAGGGTCCAAACTCTGGAGGGAGGCTGGGGAGGACAGGCAGGGGGCAGGACCCAGGCAGACTGGCGGGGGTCAGTGTGGCTTCAGAAAGAATGGGAGTGCAGAGCAGGGAAACTGAGACCAGAGCTCAGCCTACTAGGCTGGGGTAAGGCTTGATCAGGACCATGGGGGTACTTTGATGCTCAGTTCTCCCACAAAACTTTCCTGAGCCGCTTCTGAGCCCCGGGCTTTGTGCTAATGCTAGAGATGCATCATGAGGGAAATGGGCTGAGTCCCTGCCTTCCTGGAGCTCCTGGACCAGCGGAGGAGCTAGATGTTAAACAGTGACTTACAAATAAGAGTTCAGTCGTGGTCAGGGCACTGAGGAGCCGTCCTGGGGGCTGTGGGAGCATATAACTAGGACCCGACAGCCTGTGGGGTCGGGAGGGGTGTTCGCTGCCTCCAGCTCCTTGGGCTTTGCTGGGCAGAGCCTGTCTGGGCCGATGCTACCTGTGGGGCCCTATGGGGTTGGGGAGGAGAACCCTAGTGATAGGGGGTGGAGCTGTGGTGCATCCGTCCCCGGGGCCCACGTGGCCATGAAGCAGGAAGGACCCGCGCATCCTTCCTAAGGACCGAGGTGCAGCCTGCAGCGACTGGGGACTCGGCGATTCTCCCTGGCTGAGCAGTGGCGTGGCATCATTCCTCGCTGTCAGGCCGTGAGGCTGCCATCAGCTTAGGGAGCCAGCGTGCGAATCTCAGGTGCTGGTGGTGGACCCATCCGTTGACCTCGTGAATTTACTAGCACTCATTTCCTCTTTATTCAGGGTTGTTGAGGCTGTTGGTTGTCAGGCTAATGTCTAGGGCCTTTCAAGGTGCACTGTGTTTTCTTAAGTCTGGAGGCTGGGGGGTCATCAGCAGACGCTGTCTGTGACTTGCTCTGCCCTCTTGTGAACTGCCGTGTGCTCCGCCAGCTGGCTCTGAGGACATGCTTGCCGGATGTCTCTCCTAAACCAGCAACATCCCCATTCCTTCAGGCCCCAACTGTCTACCGAGAGCCTGCTCTGGGCCAGGCACCGTGCTGGGCGTGGGACATAGAGTAGAAAAAAGACACATGCTCAGAGCCTGCTCTCATGAGCTTATGTTCCAGTGGGGGAGAAATCGCCCCCTGCCTCTAAAATCACACTCTGATCCACGCTAGGAGCAAAAATACCTGGTGCCACGCAGGTAACCACCAGAGAGCCCTGATTTCCTTCGAGGATTTTGTCTGTGGAAGTGATGTTTGAGCTGAGATCTGAAGGAGAAGCAGGCATTAGCTAGACAAAGAATGTGGGGAGGAGGAAGTTCCAGGGAGAGAAAAGTACTGTGCAAAGGTCCTGAGGTGAGGGAGAACACGGGCTGAAAGAAGCCAGTAGGAAGAGGACGAGGGGAACGTAGTGGCAGGAAAGGCTGGGAAGGCAGACCAGCTAGATGTTCGCTTTCTGACGCCGTTGCCGCTAGCCACATGGAGTTATTTACATTCAAACATAAATTAATTAAAATTAGTTGAAATTATTTAATTTAAAATTCATTAAAGTTTACATTCAGTTCTTCAGTTACACAAGCCACATTTCCATTTCTTGATGGCCACGTGTGGCTAGTGGTTACCATATTGGACAGCAAAGATATAGAACATTTCCATCGTTGCAGAAAGTTCTATTGGACAGCGCTGGCTAGATCATGAATGACTTAAGGAACCCATGATAAGAATTTTTCATCCTAAGGGCAGAGGGAAATCTTGGCATGTATTAAGCAGCATTGGGAATGGGGAAAGATCCCAGCCAGAGAAACACCACTTTAGGAAAAGAGAAGAAAGTGAATTCCATGGATACGACATATCAGAGGTGTGGGCAGAAAGCCAGCAGGAAGAGCCCCGAGCACAGGTCCTACATGAGTGGCAGGAGTGAGACTGGCTTCCTTGGGTGGCTATGGAAGCAGAAGGATCTGGAGGGGAGCGGGGCCGAATCAGCATGTTCCTGCAGCCACAGGGCTCCCGAGCCTGACCAAGCGATGGGAAGTCTATGGTGGGGAGGCCCAGGGGCTGTCATGGTCAGGAGCCAGAGTCAAGTTCAGGTCTCTGGGAAGGCAGCTTGGGCTCAGGACAGGGCAGAGTGGACCCAGCCGTAAAGCCTGCCCCTCGGAATGGCACAGGCGCTGGGGGGACCAGCAGCGGGAGGAGGAAGGAGCTCCAGGCATCCTGCCCAGGGGCTGAGCAGCAGGTGAGTGAGTTTCCTGGGGCTGCTGGAACAAAAGACCACAAAGTGGGGGGCTTAAAACAATCAAAATGTATTCTCTCTCAGTTCTAGAGGCCGGAAGTCAGAAATCAAGGTGTGAGCAGGGTTGGTTCCTTTTGGAGACTGAGGGAAAATCTGTCCCGTGCCTCTGTCCTAGCTTCCGGTGTGACCGGCAATCCTTGGAATTCCTTGGCTTGTAGCTGCATCACTCTGGTCTCCGCCTCCATCATCACATGGCCTTGTTCTCTGTGTGTATCTGTGCATCCTCTCCTCTTCTATAAGGACTCCAATCTTGGATTTAGGGCTCCCCCCAATCCACTGTGACTACATCTTAACTCGATTACTTCCGCAAACACCCTATTTCCAAATAAAGCTGCATTCACAGGTACCAGGGGTTAAGACTTGAACATCTTGGTTGGGGAGGGGACACAATTCAACCCTCTCCATGTGGCTTGTATGGCAAAACGTTGGGCTTTGAAGTCACAGGGAACTGTGTCCAAGTACAGCTCAGCTGCTCAGCAGCTTGAACAAGCCTCCCAGCCTGACTGAGCCACAGAACCCTCGTCTGAAATGTGGTGATAACATTTACTGTCTCACGGGGCTGCTGGGAGGATCGCTTAAGGCTGGCACACTTGGCGACGCTTGGCGTACAAGAAGCACCCATGAATAATAGCACTCCTTACTGTTTTAACTATAGCAGGTCATAATCTGAGCAACTGGATTCCCTGGAGGATCCCGGCCAAGAGGCAGAGCACAGAGATGGGGAATCTGGTGCAGACCATACTTGGGAACCCAAGTAGGCAAGAGCCAACAGGGACACCAGACACAGGGAGCAAGCTGGGGCTCAAGGGGGCAGATCTTAGTCCCTGGGGAGGACCGCTGTCCCAGGAGAAAGCTTATCAGTGATACGTTGTCAGAACTGGGACCACAGTCACAAGTCTGTTCTTTGGACCCGGTAGGAGGTTATCAAGGTTTAACTCTGGGGAAAAAGGCTAGGGTCCAACCAGCAACCAAGGTGGCTGGATGCTAAGGGCCAAAATATGGAGTGTAGCTGGTTGACTCGTTCTTGCCTTCACTTCTGGTTGCTGGGAATTTGGTAGAGTGGTTGGGGCCGAGTGGCCTCATGCAAGGACTGAGAAGGCGGAGAGGCTGGAGCCAGGCGGGTCCTGACAGATTCCTGGTACGTGGAAAGCTGCTTATGGGGCTGAAGTAATGTCCTGGAAGGGCCATCTTGCCCTGGTCCAAAGGTTTAGAAAAGGTATGGAACGGTCCTCAGTGAGGCAGGAGGAACCCACGAACCACCCATAAGTCCAACGACTGTGTCGGACCAGTCAGAGGTTTGGTTTGTTCAAGGATGTGATTACTGTAAATACGACAGCAAAGACCTTGGACCTTCTCTGAGCCTCAGTTTCCCTCTATAAAAAATATAGGGTTGGAATAGATGTTCTTGAAGTTCTCTTGTCCAGTTCTGACAGCCTGTGATTTTATGAAGCATCCTCAAAGAAAACTTGCACAAGCGGGAGGAGCCTGCCAAGATTGGGTCTTTCATTCTGAGTAATGAACTGAAACAGCAAAGGCTTGACATCTGTTCTGCTCTTTCAAGGGAAGTTGGACAAAATAATGCCTTTTTCAGGGAAATAATAACCAATGGTGAAATGTAGTATTTCCTGCCTAAACCAAAATCAAAGTGGAGAACTCCAGCTTTACTGAAGAGCCTGAGAGAGAACACACATCAAAATTCCCCATGAAGAAGGTCAGGTTGACCAGTTGTCTTGCTGCTGTAGGCACAGAATGCCGCAGATGCCCCCGCCTCCCAACCCTGTTACAGCAGAGAGCAGAAAGGCTGGCGGGCAGATTCTGAAGCCTCCGAGAGGGTCCTGGGGAAGAAAGAAGGCCTGTTGCCCTGTGGTTGGCTTCCTTGCCAATCCTGGAACACTTCTGGTGGGACAAGCATTGGCCGCAAACACTTTGAGCCCCCCAGTAACTAATGCCTTCATCCAACTTGCCATCAAAACTCAAAGGAAGATTTGCCACCAGTGATTTTGAGGTTCTTCCCAAGAATCCACTCCAAGCCTCAGAGGCCATTTCCAGAGACCAGTTCCAAATGCATTCTGAACAGCGAGGATGACTTTGGCATCAGAACAGAGCCTCCCAAAGCCATGTGATTTGAAGGGACAAGGCTGGGTGAGGCCAAGTTCTAGAATCGAAAGCCCATGACACCCGGTCATGCCAACATTATAGAAGATCCTAGAACTTCAGGACTGAGAGGGACCTTCCAGGGGGCCCCACCTTGACTCCCACCCACTTGGAGTCCCATCCACAGTCCCCAACAGGGGCTCACTCAACCAGAAGCTCCGGGAGAACAGAGGCTGGGTCTGTTGCTCATCCCTGCATCTCTGATGGCGCCCAGTAGGTCTTAAGCAAGTGCACATTAGCCCCTCTGCACATCCCCTGATAGCTCTCTCTCCTTTTGCGGCTCTCCTCTGTACACACCCTGAACTGAGAGGGCTGTAGGGAGCTAGGGTGGCAGCGGCTGCCCATTTCTTCCTCTGCCTTCAAAGCTAGGCAAGTTCCAACTCATACATTCGGAAATTTACAAAAGGAAGGTCCCAGTCTGAAACGTCCTTGGTGCTAGGCTCCAGCTCCCTGTTTTTCCCGGGTTCAAAACTCACTGACTCCCTGGGCTCCAAATGTCATTTATTGGCTGTGGGGCTGCTGTTAGAAGAAGAACCACTGGGGTGAGCCATATCAGGGTGGTGTGTCTGGAGCGCCCCCAGCCTGGGGCACCTGCGAAGGTGTTTAGGAGCTGGGGTTCTGCCCGTACCTCCCCTCCTTGAAGTCTGATTTCAACTTGGTTGCTGGTTTCTATTCTAAGATTGGTGAAGTCAGAGATAGTGTTGACAGCTACCCGTTCGTAAACAATTCGATTCGTGTTTATCTCCCCAACGAGACTGTAAGCCCCATGAGGGCAGAAACCATGGGGTTTGTACGGGGTCTCTTTGGCTCAGCTCTGTATCCCTAGTGCCTAGTGGATCTCATAAAACAAGGAATGAATGAATGAGTGAATGAATGAATGAATGAAGCTGGACCAAGCCAGTAGATGGCTGCTTAGAGACTATTGCCTTGGGAGGGAGTCTCAGAGGTCTTAGATAAAGGGTCTTTAGGGCTGGTCTTTAGGACCCAGCCTCCCTTTCTGTCCTGCCCACCTGAAGAAAGGAAGGAGTAACTTGGTTCACATTCTGATAGGTAAATATCCACAGGAGCCCAAGGGGCAGCTTCTCAGAGGGAAACATTATGAATTAACAAATATTACAGAGGCTGAGATGGGGCTTGGGACTGGAGAAACGAAACAGTAAGTCAGCCACCGTCCCAGCTGAGCTTAGGAACTCAACAGGTAAATAAGCAGGTAAGAGCAAAGGTCACATGGCTGCCCATACTGCCATTCCAACTGAACAGAGGTTAGGACCTTACCAGCGGACGGAGCGAGCTTCCTGGGAGTTTAGAATTGGAGGCTATCAGGGAGGGCTTCTTGGAAGAGGTAGCATGTGCAAAGGAATATGGAAGGTGGTAAGAGTTAGACAGCAGGGAGAGGCATTCTCAACAGGGCACAGAGTGTGCAAAGCATGGAGGTGAAGAGGGGAACGTGGTAAACAGGAAACAGTTAAATGGGGCCTCATGTAGGAGGAGAGTCGGGGGTGAGGCTGGAAAGACGGGAATGAGGGATGGTAGATTTTTAATCAGGAAAAGCTCAGACCAAAGAGAAAGAACTTTAATTATTTCCCTCCTTAAAATTGTGATGGGCTAAAATTTATCAGCACGTGAACCTTCCTAGCCTTCCCCCCCTCTCTCCTCTCCTCCTCTGCTCTGCTCTCTTCCCTGCCCTCACCTATTAACAAGGGCTCTGGACTCACCTGTTTAATTTCTTCCCTCCCCCCTCCCTCCAAGGAAGGTATTATTTTTGCCCAACTGGTTTTGGGGGCTTTTAGGATATATAGAACATCCAGAATGGGGTGAAGCGGTCAAGAAGTGGATAGGAGAGGAAAACAGATTTCAATAAGGGTTGTTGCGGATTCTGTGTCCTCTTCAAGGTGTTTGAAGGTCACAAATAAAGAAGATGAGTGGTTGAAATGTTCGCAAGTTGCTAAACTGTCTTTATTTGACAAAGCACTGTTATTGGACCGCATGGGTTATAGCCTTCCTAGGGTTCCATTCTTGCGTGTTCGTGCTGCCATCCTCTTCTTCTAGGTCATGAGCTCTTGGAGAACAGAGGGTAAGTCTCATTCACCATTGTCTCCCCAGCCCCCTGGGCATGGCCTATCTCAGAAGAACAGTTAGTAAATATTGAAACTAAAGAGTGATCAAATGACCCAGGGTCCAGGCAACAGACTCCACTCCGAGAGAGTATTCTGTCCACTGCTAGTCTTAGGCTTTGCTCATTATCTGTCTGTCTGTCTGTCTGTCTCTCATTGCAGAAGGCAGATCTGGCCGTGGCCCCCCTGACCATCACCCACGTCCGGGAGAAGGCCATCGACTTCTCCAAGCCCTTCATGACGCTCGGTGTGAGCATCCTCTACCGCAAGCCCAATGGCACCAACCCCAGTGTCTTCTCCTTCCTCAACCCCCTGTCCCCTGACATCTGGATGTACGTGCTCCTCGCCTACCTGGGTGTCAGCTGTGTCCTCTTTGTCATCGCCAGGTAAGGGCAACACCTTGGCCACGGCTCTGGGGTATTTAGGGAGCCAGGCAAGTCCCCACATCCTCAGGCCTTGGCACAGAAGGCCCAAGCTCAGGCCCCTGCTGTGCCTGTTCCTCTCTCGCTCCCTGAGGATCCTTTCTTGTCCCTCAGGGAACATTCCATGGTCCCCCAAGCTTGAATCCTGGTCTGTGTCCATGACTGTGAGAGGCAGCAGGTGCACCCCAGGTCCTATGAGCAGGCTGGAGAGGTGAAGACATTGCCCATAGCTGTACCACCTGTGACGCAACACCCCTGCCCATTCGATTGCTCACAGGAAGTTGACTTAGCACATCCTTGCTGGTGGATGGTAGGAGGAGGTCACTAGGGGACAGTGTTTACTGAGCACTTAAGTGTCTGCCAAGCACGGTGCTCTGTACGTCACAGCCATTATCTAATTTAATTGTCCCAGCCTCCCGTGAAGAGGAGACATCTGAGGCTCAGGAAGGCTCCATACTCAGCAAGGCCATCCTAGCAATAAGTGACACATCTGGCATTTAAACTCGGGTCACCAAGTGTTTTAGCTACGACTCACATCTCTGGCCACCTGGACCTCTGACCTCTGCCCCTGCCCCGAGCTGTTGGCTTCTGCCCCCTCCCTCCAGGCTCCAGCCCAGCCCCTTCCCCGGAGTCTTTTTTCTCTAAATCCTAACAATGTGCGAAGAAAGACTTCTCTGGAGAGGCAATTTGAGATCCAAGGACTGGGTGTTTCGGCCTTTTTTTCTCCCCAGCCTTCTTTGAAAGCCTTTCCCCCAGCCCACTCCCTTTCCCTCCCTCCTCCTGCACAGACAGAGACCAAAGGGAAGGATGTGAGAGATGAAATTGTCCTGCCTCCGAAGCCCTTTGCTGCGGGCCGGCCTGGCACTGCCTGCCTGCTCAGCCCAGCCGGCAGCCCGGCCTGCCACAGAGAGGCCTTCATTACGCCTCTTGTCTCTGATGGTCTAATGAGCCTTTGAAAGCCAGGGGCCCCTCTCCGGAGCCCTCACCGTAATTTTAGCAGCTCCAGCCGGGCTCTCAGTTCCCCACCCCCTCGAAAACAGCTCGAGCTTTCCCAGCATCGGTTCTGCCTGTTTGATGTCTGTCCCATCCCCCTCCAATCCCAGCCTTTCATCAGCTGCAGCCAAACCCACTTTCCACCCGCTACCTCCTGTCCAGGAAGGTAGGCGCTCCTTCCCAAGGTCGCCTGGAGAGACTTTCCGGGAGACGGGATCTCTCGGGCTGCTAGAATGACACAGGACACCCGAGGAGAGAGGAGAGGGACAAGGGTCTTGGCCACAGAGCCGTGGACAGCATCATAGTACAAGTGTCACGTAGTGTAGCGCTCTCACAGTGCAATCCACACCCATCCTGCTAAATCCTTACAACAGCCCTGTAAGGTAGGTGTAGGTATCCCCACTTTACAGAAGGAGAAACTGAGGCCCAGAGAGGTTACGTCATTGCCCAAAGTCGGAAAGCTTTTTCTTGGCAGAGTTGGGCTTCAAACCAAGACTTGCGAGACTTCAAATAAGGGGAGGCAAACACAAGTGCCTGCCGGGGCCAGAAGGAAGCATGAGGGAGGGGTGGGGACTGAAGCAAACTGGAGGGCACATGCCTGATGAGAGGAGCAGTGGCTCCCCAGCTCCAACAGGTGCGCTAGGCAGGAATGCAGGGCCAGCGCTGCAGAGGTTAGGATTTTTAGAGAGATTCAGATTTTTATGTGACGTTTCATAGCTTTTACATGTGATGACTCATTTGATTTTTTGCGACACTGTCAGGATCAAGCACATCTGTAGGGCGGATGTGGCCCTCTGTCCCTGCTCCATGTGGGCTGCTGGATTTCTGGACACAGCTGCCCATACCCCCAAGAGGTGGGGTCTGCGAAGGGTGGGCAGGTCTCCAGGCCCCCTGCAGGGCAGCTCCAGCATAGCACAGGGCTACCCATCTCGCAAACTGGCCCAGCCTGTACCTGTGCAGCACCAGGGGTCTAGACATTGAGTAAGGGCTTTCTCTGCCACCAGGATGTTCTGCTTCGTGCCTGGTGAGGTAGAAGGAAAAAGGAAGGGAGTAGGGGGCACTTTCTGACCACAGAGAGCAGGACAGTTGGCGCTCGTGTTAGGAGATAGCCCCAAGAGCCTGACCCGGGAGGCAGGGCTGGGGGTGGGCTGCCACTCCAGCCCCGGGAATCACATTCCAGCCAAATCCAGCACAGGGGAGCATGCCAGGGAGGAGAGGGTCCCTGCCACAGTCAGCGTTCCGTCTACACCTCCATCACTGGGCCTGGAGTTTATCCTTCTCCCCTGAGTAGAGACAGGGTATCTCCAGGGCAGCCTCTACTAGCTCCCACTTACTTGCAAGCCTGGGAGAACCGCTTGCAGCCACAAGCCATGAATCCAAGAGCCGCCATTAACTCCAGGAGCACCTTCTTCACTGTCCAGTGCCCAGCCTACCCCTCTTCTCTCCTGTGGTCCTGGGGTTAGGGTCTGAGCCCTCCAGCCGCTGACTGCAGCATCTCCATCACCTGTCTGCCCCAAACCAACTCCCCATCTGTGAAATGGGCAGCCACCTCTCTGTCAACCTCTCAGGGGCTGGTGAGGATCCAGGCCTATCATAGCCCTTGATAACCAAGGGGCCCATTCTAGAACCAGTTGTTTTTATCATCATAAGCAATTCCACCACTGGGAACTTATCCTGTTGACAGTCACCACTGAGCCCCACTTTCCAGTCCACCCAAATCTAGAAAGCCTTCTCAGCAAAGCCCTAGAGGACAAGGCCACCCTATGGTCTGGGTGCCCACGGAGGTGTGTCCGAGGATATTGCTTTCAGCAGAGTGTTCAACAGCGGGAAACGGGGACAGCCTCAGAGCTCCTCAGTCGAGGAATGTTAAGGATACCTATGAAGGAGTTATAGAGAATAAGGTGGATCCAGAAAAACTGATCTGCAAAGAGGCTGGTGACTTATTAAGTGGAAAACCAAGTTTAGGACAGAATTATAGTATGAGATGGTATTTTTTGCGTCAAAATTATCACATAAATCATGTATTTGTGTGTGTGTAACCGGAACACTAAAAAAGCAGAACTCACGAGATCTCACCAGGAATCATCCGCTTTGTCTCCCACCCCACCTTCCAGTGCGGTCAGAGGTGAACTTCGTGGCCCCGTGAAAGCTCTGCCAGGGCCTGTGACTTTTTGGCTCACTTCTAGGTCACAAAAACCTAGGTCTCTCTCTAAACCGCCAACATCCTCTTTCAATTCAGATATGAGGAGGTTCAGTCGAGTAGAGGCCTCAACATTTCCATCTCGTTCATAAATCAGACGTTTCCCCTCGCCCCCACGTAGGTCCCCTTTGGGGGGCCCTTGGAGTGCGTCCTTGGACTGCCCACTCCCCCGCTCAGCAGCCCATGCCCCATGGCCTCTCCCTGTTGGAGTCCCATGGCCCTGCGCAGATAGGAGTCAAGGTGGACCTGGGCTGGATCTCTCTTCTGCGTGGGCCATCTGGTCCAGGGAATCCATGGTGTCAGCAGGGACTCCTCATCCTGGCTCCACCTAGGAAGCACACATCAGCCTGGACCCTGCCCTCCAGACTTCCCAGGTGGCCTGGTCCACCGCATCTGCTCCTTATAGGGACACGCACTGAGCTCCCCCAGCGGTCCTCTGCCTAGTTTTGTGAAGGAAGAGGGGAGCGTGAATGCACAGCTTTCCAAAGGCTTTCTCCAAAAATCCTTCTCACCACCCTTCTCATCTCTACCCTCTTCATCCCGTCTCTCTTCTGTGTGGATTTTTAAAGCCTCTACCCGGTTTGTGGCCACTCTCTTTGAAAATCCCCATCTTAGTTTGAAGCCTCACTTTGGAATTTCCTATCCATAGGATCTTCCCACTTCATGAAAACAAAATTCTTCTCACATGAGCATGGGTGATCAATGCATAATTTATTAAAGTTTTTGGATGGGGGATGGGAAAGGAAAGTCACAACATCGCACTTAGAGCGCATCACACTTTCAAAAACAACCCCAAATGCCACTGGACGTGTCTTCTCATCTCAGCATCCTCCCGCCCAGCCACCACAGCAGCCTGTCCATCTCTCCAGCTGGAGAATTTTCTCCAGGGTCTCAGGCTGTCCAGAATGCGCTAGCTTCCTCCAGCTTACATTTCCTCAACTGGAACTCACGCAGGAAACAAAGATTCCCCATTAATCAGGACTTCTCTTCCTTAGAAGGCAGTGGGGGGGAGGGGTGGTTAAAATAACAATTTTTCCTGTCATACGTGCATTTGTATATTCAGAGAGGAAAAAATCTGAAAAATTAGACAGTACTTCATTCTCTTCCCCGGGGGGGGGGGGGGTGGTGGTATCACAGACTACATTCCTCTATCCTGTTTGAATATTTTGTAAAGAGTATGTTTTACTTCTTTTCCATTTTAAGTTGTTTTAAGTATACAAGTCATTCAAAAGCCCGTTCTCGTTTTTTAAAATTCATACAATACATATAAAGCCTCCCAGAAATTCTTTCAGCCATTCCAACTCTCCTCTCCAGAGGTACACACAAATGTTTTTCAGATTTGGATCCTTCCGGACCCTTTATATGCATTTATATACAAATGTACATAAACAGCGTATAGCCATGTCTGCAGGAATCTATTTGTACGAACGTGATCCAATTGTTGTTATTTTTATCCTTTTTTTTAACGAGCAATACATGAAGATCTTTCCCGGGGGCACGTCTAGAAGTAGCTTGTTCTCTTTTAACAGCCGCGTGATATTTCAAAGCACGGTTGTGGCACAGTTTAATCATCCCTCTACTGAAGGACGTTGAGGTTGTTTCCAGCTTTCGTTGTTATGAACCGTGCTTTGATAAACACCCTCGATGCCTCTCTTATGCTCACGTACGAGTGGTTTTCCTGGGATGGATCATGAGTCACAGAATTGCTGGGTTGAAGGGCGTGTGCACTTTTAATTTTAGGAGATGCTGCTGAATTACTCTTACAACCAAAAAAAGGCACTAACAATCAAGAACAAGAAGCAAACTGGCCCTGAGTTTCCACTCCCCGCTCCCGGGCAGAACAAGGGGGAAGCGATATGAAAGCGACATTGGCTAAACTGCCGTCTCCTACGGTGCGGACACCCCTTCTCTCTCGTCCCTCCGCAGCCCAGCCTCACTGCCGCTCACCCCTCTTCCTGCTGCAGGTTCAGCCCTTACGAGTGGTACGATGCTCACCCCTGCAACCCTGGCTCCGAGGTGGTAGAAAACAACTTCACTCTGCTGAACAGCTTCTGGTTCGGAATGGGGTCTCTGATGCAGCAAGGTATGTGCCCTGTCCCCGGGGGGGCCTCCTAAACCCAGGGAGCCCCTCAGCCTCCATGGAGTCAGCAGAACCAGCCCACCTTCCAGGGCATTCTCAGACCTGCTGAGCCATCAGAAGGCTGGAGACACCTGGGTACCCAGGTGCGCGGCTTTGCCCCGGGTCCCCATCCTCCACCACTACTGGTGCTGCACCAGCTCAGGGTTTGAGGCCGAAGCAGATAAGCCACCCCCATCCGTGGTGTGCAGGGCTCATCCTCAGTCCCTCCTGCTCCAGCTGCAGTGGACACAGAGCCTCCTGCTTGCCGGGGCCAAACTTACCGAAGGCCTCCCACCATAGATTCTGGCTGAGCATAGAATCTGGGCTGTGGATTGGGGGAGACTGGAGTCAAGAGGCTGAGTGGGAGGCCATCTCAGGAATGAGATGAGGAGACCTGAACCGGGAAGGTGGCCATGTGGGTGAAGGGCAGAGATGACGGACTAAGAGAATTCAAGAGGTGGCAGGGACAGTTCTTGGTGACCACCTGCCTCCCGGGAGCCTGGGAGCAGGAAGGGTCGCCTCTGAGGTGGGAGCTTCGGCCTGAGTGCGTCAGAGAGGGATACACAGAAGGACACTGTGTTCTTGAGGGAGGGCCCGTGCCTGCACCTGACCCCAGGCTGGTGGCCCACCCTTCAGAAAGATGTACAGCTGCTGGAATATCTCAGAAAGCAGAGCATCTGCTCTGGCTGCAAGGAGCCTGGTGCAGAGACACCATGGGCTGGAGGGCTGGCACAGGGGGAGGCCCCCAGCCAGGGAAGCTCCCCCAGGAAGAGCCCCCACCCCAGCCCTGCTGGCCAGGAGCCATGTGCTTATTGCTTCTGCCATTTCGTCACTTGTCCAGAGCCTCTTATCTGAGGGAATGGGTGGAGCCAAAGTCTCTGCCTCTGTTAGGGTCCCACTGAGGGACAGTAGGTGACAAAAAGGCAGGGGAGAGAAGGGGATCCAGGAGCAAAGAAAATTTCCTTGTCCCTTACTCATCTTTGTGTATCCTCAAGGCCCAGCCTTGGGACCAACCCTGGTCCTCAGTAGACATCCTCCAGCAAATGCCGAATGAATGAAAGAATGCATGATATTGTCCCATGGGTCCTGAGTGCCCAGGTCATGCCACGCTCTGTGCCGGGCTCTTGAAGGAAGGAGGAGGAGGAAGGATAATCTGCCTCCACCTGAGCAATCTCCCAGCCACAAGAGAGGCCAGGGCAGGGACCCAGGCCTGGGTCTGGTTAGGGGCCCAGCAGAATCGGGCAGAGCTCACCAAGAGAACAACCAAATTAAGTCCTTCTCCTTTTAGGGGTCGGCTCTAGCCCTAGCTTGGAGCAATCTGGGGGAGGCCCAGGGAGAGGAGGCCAGGGGTGGCTGGCTGGGAGGGGAAGCCCGGGAGCCTCAGTGGTCTCCAGCAGCTGGGGAGGGACAAGAGAAGTGCCTCATTCTGTCTCTGCTATTAACGAGTGTCCTGAAGCCTCGCCTTGCTTCTTTATCCATCGTCTTTGTTCGGTGACAGTTGGGAAGGACCTGGAAGCCCCTCAATGCAGTAATAGCATCTCGTCTGCCACCTCCTGCTGCCTTTCAAAGCACTGGCCCCTGATGTATTCCCCACGAGGTTTTGATTAGGAGGGAGAAAAATAGTTACGTATTTGAAAAACTCTCCCTTGAGTGATTTCTTTGAGAAAAAAAAATCATCCATATCAAAGAAGATGCTTTTCAGATTGCAGGTCCAAATATTCTGGAAAGTTCAGGAGTCACTTGCTATTTAAGTCTCTTGAAAGCCGCCTAGTTAATTACTTCAGTTAGAAGGTTTCATCTAAATTGTGCTCGACACCCAAGGTCGGGGAGGAAGAGTGCTCTGTTTCGGCAAAGAGCTTCAAAAAAATGTTGATTTTTCTCCTCCTGCAAAGAACCACATGGCAATCTTGTATTTGTAGACCGTTTGTATTTCCAACACAATTTCCCTCGAATTATATCATTGAAGCATCACGGTATTTGTGTGAGGCTGGGACAGAGGAAAGACGATTCTCCACGCTTTGCAGAGTCCTAGAGAGGGCAAGTGTCTGGAGCAAGATCACACAGAGTTAGGAGCTGGATTCACTCAAGAACCCAGGGCTTCTGACTCCCAGGGGTTCTGAACCTGGGACCACACGGGTGGTCCATGGGTAGGTATCAGAGGGTGTGACAAGCCTGTGTTGTGCGTGTGTGTGTTGTTCTTGTGCAGTGGTTCTTAAATTGTAGCCTGCCTCGGAATTCCCTGGAGGGCTTATCAAACCCAGATTGCTGGGCCCCACCCCTGAAGTTACAGATTCAGTAGGTCCTGGGGTGGGGCGTGAGAATGTGTCTTTCTAACAAGTTCCGAGGTGATGCTGACGGTGCTCCAGGAACCACACTTTGAGAACCCCTGGTCTAGGGAAAGGGTTGCCACTGTTACTAGGTTGTCGATGGAGTCCATGACCCAGAGGGCACAAGCAGCCTGGGCTCTGGACATTGTCGGGGACCACCTGTCTCCTCCCTTCTCCCAGGGTCTGAGCTGATGCCCAAAGCTCTGTCCACACGCATCATTGGTGGCATCTGGTGGTTCTTCACACTCATCATCATCTCCTCCTACACGGCCAACCTGGCCGCCTTTCTGACCGTGGAACGCATGGAATCGCCCATCGACTCTGCCGATGACCTGGCCAAGCAAACCAAAATCGAGTACGGGGCTGTCAAGGACGGGGCCACCATGACCTTCTTCAAGGTGAGACCCTCTCCCTCCCACGACAGCACCACGAGCCGACCCTCCTCCACCTTCCACTGTCCTCGTCTAACCACACAGAGCCAACAGGCTGGAAAACCCCAGGGCTCAGCCCCTCCCTGCTAGGGACCAGGTGACTCTGGGGAGCTGTGGTGAGGCGGCCACCTGGGCCCCAGCACAGATCCTAGAAGCTTCTGTATCTGAGACAAGCACATGAATGTGCTGTCTTTCCTTAAGTCATCAGAGGAGGATAGATGGAGAGCCGAGGCTGGAGAAGAGGGAAGGAAAAGCGTGGCTGGACGCACAAACATTCCTTTATCTGTTTATTAGTCAATGGCACTCAGTGAGTCTGGAAGCCCGGGTTGCTCCCTTTCCTCTGGGCCCTGGTTCCCCATCCCTGGCCCTTGCCTCCTTCCAGGCTAAGCTGCTAGGTGATGGATTGAGCCTCCCATGGGGCCTGGAGAAGGAAGGGATTGGCTGGGAAAGCCTTGTCCCTCCTGGGCCCTGGAGCCCACCAGCACTCTCCCCCACCTGGCCTCTCTGCATCCGTCCTTGAGCGTGGAACCAGCTGCTTAGGGAAGAGAGAAGAGAGAAGGAAAGGGCTCCCCCTACATGTTGCTGCTGCCACTGAGAAGCAGCTAACACGGCCTTCCTGAGAGGTCACTGCCCTGCATTTAGAGTGAGGGGAAGAGAAAGGCATTGTCAGGGGCATGGTAGGAGCTCTCCATGTATGTGTTCGTGAGTGTGAGCAGTACATGAGTATGTGCACATGTACAGTATATAATATCTGTAAATGTGCACTCGTGTATGCACGTGTGCACACGTGCACAAGGGTCTGCCTGGGTGGGTGCATGGGTGTCTGTGCTTGGACATGAGTGTCTGCACATGTGTGTATGTGTACTGGTGAGCATATATGCGTGCATCTCTGTGATCTGGGCATGCGGATAATGTGCCTATGAGTGTATACAAGTGTGTACCAGAGTGTCTACCTGTGCACATGCGTGGAGAGTATATGCATGTCCTTCTGCTTAAACATCCCCATGGCTGTACTTAGATTAGTGTGAGTGTGGGGGCACGGGCCTGTGTGTGTGTAGTAGGCCGTGTGTGTGTGTGATGGCTTCTGCACATAGGTATGTCTACATGTGTGTGTAATGGCCCATGCATGTGTGTGCATGTGCGTGTGTGTGTGCACGCCTGCCTGTGCCTACCCCCAGGCTGCGGCCCAGCCCTTTGACTGTGCCAGAGCATCTCTCATGCATTACACATGAGCCCGTCTCTAAGCAGGGCTCCCGATCAAAGGGAAGCGGCATAAATAAGCCCGGTGCAGGCTCATCGCCGCTGATTGGATGCCCTTGCCTCCCTCCATGCTAAGATGCTCAGATTGCCTTCCAAGAGCCTAGTCCCAGCTCCCCACCGAGCTGCTGTCCTCGGCATCAAGCAGCACCTCCCGCGGCCTGCTCCGCCCTCACCCACCTTCCCTGCAAATGGCGCGGTGAAGAGGGCAGGGGAGGGATGCAGATGCTGCCACCCAGCTGGGATGCTGGGGCTCAAGGGCCTTCAGCCAGAAACAGCAACTCCACACCCCCCTGTGGAACCAACTCCGCTGCCTTGCTCTCCTGGTCGCCAGTTAATTCCTCTTGATGTCTGGCCACGTTGTCTCCTGCTTTAGTTCACGGGAGGCTCTTCTTGCGCGGGCTGCCTCTTATTGGCAGCAGCAGGCGGACTGGGATGTAGGCAGAGAGGAGCCTGAATGTGGATACATTAACCCCACCTCAGTGATGAGTGAGAAGTACAACCACCCCTCCAGAAGGTCCCCGGACAAACTTGCTTCCTCTCACCCTACCACCCCCTGCCCTCCATAGTCAGACCTCCCCCTGGGCCAGGGGGTAGCCTCCTTATTGCCACATTCAAGTTAGAGCTGGAAGGAAACCTGAGTTTAACCTGGAGAAACAGAAGCCCAGAGGGGCTGAGTGATTTGCCCATGATCACACAGCAGATCAATGATGGAGCCAGGGTATGAGGTCAGATATTCTGTCTGCACACGCAGTGCTGTCTCTCACGCCCCCTCCAGGGTCTTCTTCTGGAGGGGTGGTCCTCTTCCCTGCCTGTGAGTGTGTATGGCAAGGCTGGCACTAGGGCTGAACAGGAATCAGCTCCAGACCTAGCCGTCAGATGTCTAGGAGACATTGGCAAAGTCAACAATAACAGTGACATTTATTGAGCTCTTACTATGTGCTAGGCGCCGTTCCAAGCACTTCCCCTGTATTGATGCATATCATCCACATGGAAACTGTTCTTATCATCTCTGTTTTACACATGATGAAAGTAAGGCTCGGGAAGGAAGCTGCCTTAATACTTCCTGGGAAATGCAGAGCTGGGGTTTGAACCCAAGCAGTCTGGCTCTGGAGCCTGTGCTCTTTGTTGCTGTGTCCACATCACTTCTCTGAGGAGCAGCCGCAGTCCACGAGTCAGCTGAGGAAGAGCAAAGCCACTGTCAGTTGAGCCTTATCCCCCAGAACAGCCCTGGCACGTCATGGTTGCTCAAATAACACATGTGGAGTGGATGCCATTGTTGAATTACAGGACGGAATTAAAAGATGGCAGGAACCAAGTGGGGCAAATGCAAGAGATCGTATTGACGACAGGAGTCGAGCAGGTAGCCCCCTGAATGTCCCAGGGTGCAGGGCAGATGGACTCCATTTCTGCCATTGGCATGTGTTCCTAGTTAAGCTGCAAACCTTCTTAAAAAGCCCTCCTGGCAGAGAACAGAACTCGAGGGAGAGAAGCCATTCCTGTCGGAAGACAACAGCAGGAAGCGGGACACGGGGCTCTCGAGGGGTCCCCAGCTCCCTCGCCCCCACCCCACAGCCCGGGAGACGCGTGGCTAGAGGCAGCCTCGCCACTCCAAGGGAAAATTCATTTGAAGAGTTGTCAGGGAGCAGCAGACATCCCCAACAGCAGCCCCTGTGTTGTCCTCCCTCCGTCTCGGAAGATAAAAATTAATTAGGAGATGAAAAAGGAGGCCTTTGAAGGCACTGTTTGGCTGTAAAAATATGTGGGCAAAATGTAAAGGAGGACGTCGAGAAAGCGTGCTCTTCCCAGGGAGGGCTGGGCAGCTTTGAAGGGAGAGCATGTCAGAAGACAGCTTCTCCAAGGATTTCGCCCTCTTTGGTGTTGCGGTCGGGGAGGCACATCCCACGTGGGAGGGACTGTGTGTGAGGGACAGCGATAAGGAAAGCAACGGGAGCTGGGGCCAAGCATTGCAGGCTCCCCGGGTCCCTGGCATTGTCCAGCCCTCCCCCTTGCACAGCCTTGGCCTGTCCTAGCAACTGAGCCCCGACGGTGCCTGGAGAGGCCTTCCGGTCCACTGCCGGGCTTCCAGCTGCTCAGCAGACTCTTCCCTTAGCTGGAGGACTCAGCAGGGTGCTCCTTGAGCCCTGCTTCCAGTTCCTCCTGCTCCGTCTGCTGGCCTCTCTGATAGAGCCTTAGGCCTGCCTCACAGCAGGGCTGCACAAAATGTGGTGACCAGGCAGGATTCAGCGTGGTGCAGCCTGGCACAGCCAAGTCACGTCAGCCTTAAAGTCAGACAGACCAGGACTTGAGTCTTGGGTGTTGTCTTTGCTGGCTGACCTTGGGAAAGTCACTTCACTTCTCTGAGCCTCAGTTCTGACAGCTCCCCTGTCTGACACAGATACTGATTCCCACCGTGCAGTAATTAACAAGAGGATTCAATGATCTATGGTGTGTCCAGGGGGTAGCCCGGGGCCAGGCACACAGCAGCACTTGAGTCGAAGGCCTTCTCCCCTGGATGCCCACCACTTGGCTGACCCAGAAGACAGGGAGACAGGCTGGATCGTCTTCTCCTTTTGCCCCGTAGTCCCCTCCTGAGGCAAAGGACTCAAGTGGAGCACGCTGGAAAGGGACCAGCCAGTGGGCACCTGGAGAACTCCCTTCCTGCCAGGTCCCTGCGGATTGAGCCTCTGGGCTTTGTGGAGGACACTGGTGACTCCATCACAGGATGGCTGTCTGCCTCTCCACAGAGCTGAGCATTTCAGGAGGAGCCCAGAGGCCCTCCGAAGAGAAGAAACCCAGAACGGGCAGGCAGAGGAGCAGCAACAGGTGCAGGAGTGGGCCAGTGATGACGGGAAGTTATTGAAACTACTCAATTACTGAGGACCTCTCTGTGCCTTAGTTTTCTCATCCATGAAATGGGTATGATAATAGTACCCACCTCCTAGGGCTTATTGAGATGATTAAATGGGATAATTTATGTAAACAGCTTAGAACCAAACCTGACACAGAGGAGATATGCAAGAAATGTTAACTATCTTTATTGTTTATTGTTCAAACCGGTGACACACAGGTTTCAGGTGACACACAGGTTTCAGGTGATCCACAGGCCTGTTCAGCCCACAGAGATGATTTTGGGGGCCACACATTGCCTATATTTTTTTTAATTCATTGCCAGCATTTTAAAATTGGAAGATCTTTGCATTAAAAAAAAATCACATTTCCAGCTTCTTGAAAATGTGGTAGATAGAGCCTCACAGAGCCGGCTCTCCTGCAGAGCAGCGATTGCCAGGAACCAAGAGGCGACAGTTCTCTCCAATTGGTCAGAATTCCACTCAGCATTCTCTACTTAACTACAGCACCTTGTCTGGCCCCTGTCGGCAATGGCGTTTGCTACCACTGAGTATCATGTCATTTAATTTCTAGAGAAACTCTGCACTCTAGAAATTTCATGTCATTTAATGTCTATAGAAACGCTGCACTCTAGAACTTATTAGCCCCAATTTCTAGGTGAGAAAACTGAGACTTAAAGAGAACTAAGGAGTCTTAAAGAGAAATAACGATGCCAGCCACTTGTTGAGTGCTTCCAAGGAACCAGCTCTGTGCCAAGCAAACCCCCATTTTACAGATGTGAAAAGTCAGGCTCAGAGATGTGACGTCACTTGCCTGTGGTCACAAAAGGAGCTGGCATTTGAACCCAGGTTGCTGTGACACCAGAGTCCATGCAGTGGAGCTGACCCCCCCACCACCTCCACCCCTAGCCTGCAGCCCTCACTTCCCAACTCCCCCCTGCAGGGCCAGCCTGCATCCCTCACCTCTTGACTCCACCCTGCAGGGCCAGCCTGCAACCTTCACCTCTCGACTCCCCCATTCAGGGCCAGCCTGCAGCCCTCACCTCCCTACTCCCCCACTGCAGGGTCAGCCTGCAGCCCTCACCTCCCTACTCCCCCCCTGCAGAGTCAGCCTGCAGCCCTCACCTCCCTACTCCCCCCCTGCAGGGCTAGCTTGCAGCCCTGCGCGGACAAGCCTCAGGGGCACATGCAGACAGTGGGGGCTGCCGCTGGGCGAGGGGGTCAGTGAGTCTGTCCTGGCCAGGTACATTGCAACAGCGGGCGGGCAGAGGCAGGGGACTCGGGGAGCTTCCTGGTCCCATGGAAATAACCCAAGAGACATGATTAACTACTCGAGTACATGGATCTGATAAGGCCAAAGACTCCACACCCAGGGATAAGAAAGCCAATTAATTTGGGGAAAGGTCTCCTTTCCACCGCGGAAAATACCCAAGGTCTCACATAGAATCACATCGCCGCTGCCTCCCCCGCACACGTTCCGGGGGATTCATCTCCCTTTGGAATTGATATATATTTTTATATATACCTATATACATTTTCTTGTACAGAAATGTTAAATTCTCAAGATTAAGTATCTTCAGCTGGGGAAAATCAATTTACTTCTTTGAGGAGGCTGGAATTGAAAGTCGTGAGCCTGAAACTTACTTTCTTGCCAATTTTACTGATAAAAAAAGCCTCTCTATCCTGGCATGTCGCCCTGTATTGGCTGTTCCAAACGATTCCATTAATTGATTTGGGTGACTGGCCCTGGAGTAATGCTTGTTAAGGTTCCCACTGGAGCTGGGTCAGGCAGGATGACGTTGGAGCCATAGGGATGTGGGACCCCACTCCCTGGGGTGGTGACTATAGCCCAGGCCAGTGACAGGAACTCAGGCCTCTGGTGATCAGGCCCAGGGAGATGGGCAAGAGGCCTGAGATTCCAGGAGGGGCCCTGGCTGAATACCTCCCTTCCTCAGAAATGCCAGAGGGAAGCTTTGCAGGGATGTGCCCGGAATCACAGAATCACTCAAGGACAGAACCAAAGGGGAATCAGAAACCATGAGTGGATGTGGCTGAAAATGGGGATCCTGAGATACAGGACAAACACAGTGGGTGGCCTTTCTAGGGAAGCAGATTTCAGACCCGTCTGCCTAAAGGTGAGGGAGGTAGTGAATGCGTTGACCCTGGAGCTGGGAGGGCAGCACCTCTGGAAATCAGTGTCACAGCCAGCATCACGCCCTATTGGCACTGGCTCGAGCTCTCTGGTGTCCTGTCCCATCTTCCTCATTCTGTTCCTTTACCAGCTGCAAGCTTTCATGTGTCTTTCCTCAAAGCCCACCAGCCTCAACACCACCCCCTCAGCCCCCAACGGAAACTTCTGTCTCCTTTTACTGTGGAGTATTACTGGAAAGAGCATGTGTTGTGATGTCAGGCAGGCCTATGTATAGGAGGAATGGGTGTTGGGAAGAGGAGGCAGGGGGGAGTTTGAAGAAAGAGAAGTTCTCATCCCATTCTGAGACAGAAGGCGTGGGGCAGGGTTCCTTCCGTTAGTGGTTCATTGTCAAGTCACTGATGGCTGCCGGGTGGTGTGGGAGAGTAAGTGGGTAAGATGGGCGACATGGAGAGGTGGATGGATGACTGAGTGATGGACAGATGCATAAGATGATGGATGGATGCATGGATGGATAAATAGGTAAACAGCTAGCTGGATAGTTGGATAGTTAGTTGAATGAATTAGTTTGTAGATCGTGTGTGGGTGCGAACACGAATGTGATGAATGAGAGGATGGATGCATGGATGCATTAGGAGATGGAAGGGAACACTGACGGCCTCATCAACCCCTGGATCCCACCTCTGGCAGAAGAAGGAGAATTTGGAAAGCAGGAGAGATTGGGATGGAAAAGGAGCTGAGGTCCTGGGGCCACTGGCGGGAGAACAGTCTTCAGTTACAACAACCAGGAAGGCAGAGAACCTGAGGAGCGTGCGTGCCTGGCAAGCCGGGCTGATGGAACTTGGGTCATCTGATAGAGGAAGAGTTGGAATTGATTATCTGAAGAAACAACTCTGTTGGGAAGAGACGTAGCTTGTGTGTGTGTGGAAGAGGGTGTGCAAGTCATCTGTTGCTGCAGAGCAAATCACCCAAAACTTAGTGTCTTAAAAGCAACAGCATTCTGATCTCATAGCCTGCGGGTCAGGAAGCCGCACAGCTGAACTGGGTCCTCCGTGCAGGGTCTCAGGCGGCAATCAAGGTGGCGACTAACGCTGCAGTCACCCCAGGGCCCTGCTTCCCAGCTCGTTCACCTGGTTGTTGGCAGCATTCAGTTCCTCGTGGGCCGTTGGGCTGAGGGCGTCAGTTCTCTGCTCACTGTTGGCTGGAGGCTGCCCTCTGCTCCTCGCCATGTGGGCCTCTCCAGGGGGTGCCCCACAGCATGGCAGCCGGCTTCCATCAGAGCGGCAAGGAGAGCCAGAGAGAGGGCAAGCGGGATGGAAGTCAGCTTCCTGCAACCTGATCTCAGGAGTGACACCCCATCACTCCTGGGGGAGTTACAAGCAAATCACTAGGTCCAGCGCATACTCCAGGGGAGGGCATTACACAGGGCTGTGAATCAAGGGACGAGGATCATTAGAGCCAGCTAGAAGCTTCCTACCACAGAGAATCTGGACAGGAAAAGTAGCAGAGTGAGAAAAGACCCCAGACATAAAAGAAGCTGGAGCAGGAAGAGTCCAGAGATCAGAAATTATCTAGAAAATAAGAAATGTCTGGGGAGTCAGAAGAACTGGAAATCAGGAATGTTTTCAAGGGCCAGAGTAGCTAGTGGGAGAGGGCATCTGGGGCTGCAGGAGGAGCTGAGGTGGGAAGAGAGCTGGGAGGATGGCTAGCTGGAGAGCACAGAAGGTTTGGAGGCAAGAGGTGCAGAGATGAGGGAGTAGCTGTGGAGGTGGAGTAGCTGGAGAGCAGAATAGCTGAGAGCAGGACAGGCTGAGGACCAGCGGGAGCTGGGAGCAGCCAGCTTGCTGCTCTCATGGAACCCACCGAGGGCTCCAGGCATCTGAGCCTTGACAGGCCTCCCACTTTGGGGCAGATAAATTTGTAGGTGGGGGAGTGGCTGCTTGTCTGTGAAGGTGCCCCCAGGCTCTGTGCCCAAAGGAGGCAGAGCTGACACTCCACGGCCTCTAGGCTCAAATGGAATTCCAAGTGGGGTCCTGCCTGCTGCTTCGGGGCTCCCTCCTCCCTTGGACGTGCTTGGGTCTCCAGGAGCCATTTTTAGAGGGGACAGCCCTTACCAGAGCTGGGAAGCCCCTGGAGGGAGCAGTAGGTACATCTTCCTCCCAGCCCCCGACCACTGCTGGCAGGCACAGCTTTTTCCCCATTGCCTACCCATCCCCCGGCCCCGCACCAGCCTGTTCCAGCACACCCATTCCATCACACACACCGGGGCTGGGCCGGGTGCCAGTCAGACAGGCTGACATCACAGACAGGCACAGCCAGGCCCCATGGGGCCTGCAGAGCCACCTGCTTCCTTGGGATCAGCGGGGGCAGGACTGATCCTGCTGGGAGCCAGCAGCTGGCAGGCACTAAGGTCCCAAGAAATCTCACGAATGCCATGCACCCTGGTCTGCCCGGTCTCTTCGGGCAGCAGGGAACATTCAGTCCCAGCCCCCTTCCCAGCATCAGCCCCTTCTCTGAGTCTCCCCAGCCAGGCGGGGCAAGCACAGCAGCCTCCTCCCCGGGCCTGATCTTAGGGATGCTTGTTCTGCTCCTGCAGCAGCGCCCAGCCCAGGACGCACTGGGGACAGCCATGGCAAGGAGATAAAGGGCCTGCAGACCACCTGCTCTGACTGCCCCCACTTCACTCCCTGCTCTGCAATTCTCACTCTGCTTTTCGTTCACTGGAATGAAGCAGAACAGACACCCTCACCTCAGACAAAATCGTCCCCCAGAACACAGGACCTAAGAAGGGACTGCTGCGGTTGAAGTGGGAAGGGGGTTCCCAGAACCCACCAAGCTTTGCCCTCATCGGCATTCACCTCTCCCTCTCTACTCCCGCTGTGGTTTCTGGGAGGCAGTGCAGCCGAGTGGTTAGGAGCATGGAGTCTGGAACTAGATGGCCTGGTTTGAGGCCTGGCTTTGCCGCTCACTATCTGAGTGACCTTCAGTAAGTAACTTACCCATGCCTCAGTTTCCCCATCTGGAAAATGGGGCTACCGTGCCTGCTTCCTATGGCTGCTGTGAAGAATCAACAAGAGAATGCAGGTAGGGCACTTAGAACAGGGCCTACACGTGTAATTATTTAATAAACGTTAAAGAAAGAAAATTGACTTTTAAAAATTCAGTCTGAAAACCACTTGTGCCATAGCAAAGCGCCAAGCGTCCCCAGGCAGGTGGGCCTGTGTCTGAATCTCAGCTCTACCGCTCACCAACTGTATGCTTTGGGAACCACCCTCCCAGGGCCTCAGTGGCCACCTCTGAGCAATGGGCGGCGCTCCTTCCCTCTGCGGACTGTAGGCGGAGTTCAATGACCCGATCCTGTAGACGGGGGTGAGCAGTGCTTGGTCCCTGCTGTGCTCAGTAACTGTGTGTATGTCACCCCTCCCCTCGTGGCCCAGAAATCCAAGATCTCCACCTTCGAGAAGATGTGGGCCTTCATGAGCAGCAAGCCCTCGGCGCTGGTGAAGAACAACGAGGAAGGCATCCAGCGGACGCTGACGGCGGACTACGCGCTGCTCATGGAGTCCACCACCATCGAGTACGTCACCCAGAGGAACTGTAACCTCACCCAGATCGGTGGCCTCATCGACTCCAAGGGCTACGGCATTGGCACGCCCATGGGTGAGCGAGGGGCTGCGGGCGGGAGGGCGGTGGGGGGCGGAGCCGGAGGAGGGGCGGGGCCCCCACATCCACTCACGCGCACAGTCTCTTGCTCCCTCTCCCAACTGATCCCATTGAGCCTAGAAAGGTACCATTTCCTCAGCCACGTACCCCACGAGAACTAGAGCAAACACAGAGGGGGTCCGTTCAAAGGTCGTACCTCCCCTCCTTGACCTCACCACTGCTGATGCAGCCCGGATACACGGGGCCTTCCAGCGGCCTGTGAAGACAGGGATTCATAGGCAAGACTCCCCACCCAAATCAGGACCCTTCCTCCGACCCAGATCCCACGTATAGATTTAAAGAGGGGCCTTTCCATGAGCTTACTGAGAGGTCTAGTGACGGTGGCTGGCACCGAGCTGGGTGTTGTGAGGGGCACACAGGGGGGACTGAACGTCGCTGACAGCCAGAGTGCCCTCTCCCCTGCTCAGGCTCCCCGTACCGGGACAAGATCACCATCGCCATCCTGCAGCTGCAGGAGGAGGACAAGCTGCACATCATGAAGGAGAAGTGGTGGCGGGGCAGCGGCTGTCCCGAGGAGGAGAACAAAGAAGCCAGCGCCCTGGGGATCCAGAAGATCGGGGGCATCTTCATCGTCCTGGCCGCTGGGCTGGTCCTGTCTGTGCTGGTGGCCGTGGGCGAGTTTGTGTACAAGCTGCGGAAGACAGCAGAGCGGGAGCAGGTAAGTCCCAAGCCTGGGGCCTGCGCGGAAAGGGAAGGAGACGGAGGAACGGGGTTTGCGCTGGTTTCGCCCCTCCTAGGTGCCAGGCACACACGGTGGGGTCTGGTCCCATCCTCACCATAGCCCACCCTGCCTCCGATCCACCAGGAAGCCCTGCCGGCCGCACCCCTGCACTGACCCTGAGCATGTTCCCATCACATTGCCAAGTGCCATCATCCCAGCTGGACCGTGCAACGGGCTCCAGTCTGGCCTTCCTGCCTCCACTCTCTCTCCCCTCTCCTCTCCATGTGCAGCCGGTGCCCTGTTTAAAGCTTAATTCACACCGTGTCATTCCCCTGCATAACACCCTCCAGGGTAACTGTTGAAGCTGGGTAATGGTTACATAGGGGTTCGTTATACTATTCTCTCTACTTCTGCATGTATTTAGAAATTTCCATAATCAAAGGTTTGAAAAAGAAAGCATTCCGAGGTCCCGCCCAAGCGTGCACACAGCAGAATGAGGCTCAACCTGTCTGATTAATGCAGGTGTGCTCAGGCCATGGTTCTGGGCACTGGGAGCAAATTAGAATGGCAGGGAAAGAGTTTTTTGAGTGCTAATGCCCTGGCCTCACTCCCGGAGCCTCTGTGTTAATTGGTCTGTGGTGGAGCCTGGCGTTGACGTCTTAAGAAAGTGTGTGGGGTGATTTAAATGTGCAGCTGATTCGTGGGCTGCTAGGCTGGAGGGGAGGTGCCTCTTGCATAGACGTTCGAAGGGGCACAGGGCCACTGTGGAGGGGATGGCAGTTAAGCCGTACGTAGAGGGGACCATTGAAAACAGGCAGCGTTTACATCCATCACAAATGAGATGGGGTCCTTTATAACCAGTACACCTGAGTCAGCCACGAGGAGGGCGAAAGGTCACTCTTAGTGTGAGGAAAGGGACACATTCCAGTATTGCTGGGGAGGTCCAAGTGGGGACGTTTCTGGAAGGGCAACTTTGCAGTATGATCAGTCTTTAAGAGTGGCCATACATTTTGACCAGTCAATTTCTACTTTTAGAAATGCACTCTATGGAAGTGGCCAAGGACATGTGCAGTTTTATTTACAAGGATGTTCGTTGACGTGTTCATTATCACGTAAAAAAAGAAAAAATCTAAATATCCAATAATAAGGAATGGCTAAAAAAAATGTGATACAGTAAAAAAGAACCACCAAATTCTTTAGGAATTCCCGTTGCAATTGGAATGAGCTCCAAATTCCACCAAAAAGCTTACAGGCTCTGGTCCCTGTGCACATCTCTGGTTTCTCCTTCCCACCTCCATACATACTGGCTACCTTTTTAGTCCTTAACACACCAAGCACTTTTCAGCCCCAGGGCCTTTGCACATGCTGTTCCATTCATCTGCAATGCTCTTCCCCCGGAGTGCCATATTCTTGGCACCTTCTGGTCATTCAGATTTTAGCTCAAATGACACTCCTCAGGTAGCCTTCCCCATCTGTCCCCACTCCCTCTCTACCCCATTTCACTGCTTTATTCTCTTTATAATAGTTGTCATTCTCTGAAATTATTTACTTGTTCCCGTGTTTGTTATGTGTTTCTATGCCATCATTAGACCGTGAGCTCCCTGAGGGCTGGGACCTGACCCCTCTTTTTCACTGCTGTGTGCCTAACACCTGGAACAGTGCCTGGCACATAGAAGGGTCTCAGTAAATATTTTCAGGATGAAGAAAGGGAGGGGAGGAGGGGCGGTAGTCTACGTTTAGTGGGTGAGAAAGAGGAAGCTTGGAGAGGTCGCACAGCTGGTCATTCAAAGCCCGGTCCCCGTCCCCCTGTCCCATACAGCCTGCATCCGGTGTGTCTGGGTGCTGACGCCCTGGCCTCCCTGGGCAAGCGGGGGCATCAGCAGCCCCCACTGCCTTGCACACAAGCTGCAGGACGACCTCTGGCAGTTGGTCTCCTAGGAGCCACAGATACCTGTGGTCACTGCTGCACTGTCGCTGTCCCACTTGAATACCCACAGGGACCCAGGCCAGAGGAGGCCACTGACCCCCAACAGCCCTGCATGGACCTGCCTCCCTGTTGCCCACCTTGAAACACACGTGCTGTCCTCTCCTGAGTGGAAGCTCGGGATTGTCCCCCTACTGGAAATCCCCCCAGGAGAAGGGCTGTCCGTACATTCATCGAATGTTTCTTGAGCCCTGACTCTGAGCTGGGCCTGACGCTGGGGCCTGGGCTCATGGGGATGAAACTGGCTGGTTCCTGCCCTCAGAATCTAGTGGAGAAAAATCAGGTCAATTCCTCAAACTTTAATGGATGTGCCAATCAGAACCTCAGTTTGCTCATCTATAGAATGGGGATATGAGGATACCACCCCCACTACCTGCCTGAGTCTCCCAACAAGAAGGTGATGTTTTGTGGGCTGCTACACAGACTACTCACCGTGCAGTGGGGCAGAGGGGCTGGAGGCGTGAGAGAGGCCGGGTGGCCCGGGCACAGGCGTGGGAGGAAGGGGAGGAGTCTGCCGGAATTGCAAGGCCAGACCTCACCGCTGTACCCTTTCCCTCCCGCTCCCACCCCAGCGCTCCTTCTGCAGCACCGTCGCGGACGAGATCCGTTTCTCCCTCACCTGCCAGCGTCGGGTCAAGCACAAGCCGCAGCCTCCCGTGATGGTCAAGACTGACGCCGTCATCAACATGCACACGTTCAATGATCGCCGGCTTCCGGGCAAGGACAGCATGGCCTGCAGCACATCGTTGGCGCCCGTCTTCCCCTAGGCGCAGGTGGGCTGGGGACCGCAGGCCTGAGGGTGGGGCAGAGACTGGAAGGAACGTCCCCTGTCCCCACGCTGGGCTTAGGGACCGGAGCTGCTGCCTGCCCCTTGGGTCAGGAGCCCTCTGCCCTCACCTCCCAGGAAACCAGCAGGCCCCCCGGCCGACCACTTGGGCTTCCCTCTCCTCTCGTTTCTTCTATGGGTTTCTAAGCCGCCAGCCGAGACAGCCAAGGCCAAAGGAAGCACACGCCTCTCTCAGGCCAAACTCACCTGCCCCTCATCTCTCCTCTACAGTCAGAAATTTCCACCACGGCCCTGCAGAGGCCAAAGAAATGAGAAACAGCTCTTATAGTGCCACTCCCTCCCCGTGAGCCCAGGCCTCCTGGGGCTTGACTGTGAGACCAGAGACACAAACGCTGGGCTCCATAAGGATGTATAGTTAGGCTGCCAATGGGAGCTGAAGATGGGGAGTGGCCACCCCACGTGCCTGGGCAGAAGGAAAACTTCATCCCCCGGGGGCTGCCCACCTGGTCCTGGTCTCCTGGACTTGGCACCACCCATGGCAGCCCCTATTTTGGCCAAGTTGAAAGCAGAGAGCCCCACAGGGGAGAAGAAGAGTTTGGGATCTGGGAGAGAGAACGCACAGAGACCGCCATTTTGAATTCTTATGGACAGTGTCCTAGTGGCTCCCAGTCCTCGGGAGGTCTGTAGGAGTAGAAAGTCGGGGAGTGGTCAGAGCAAATTCTTCTCCACTTTCTGGCCAGAGGAGAGAGGACCCCCTGAATCTCTCCAAAGGATACCCAGAGACTCAGCTGATTTGAAGCCCAGAGGAACAGTGGATTCCATGGAAATCCCGCAGGCCTTCGAGCCGTTGGATCTTACTTTGCTGGTCCCCAAGCTGTTTTCTAAACCCTTGTGGTATTAGGGAGCTTGGGCTGTCTGCCGTCTACTCATCAACAACTCTCCATTCTTGGCCAGTTGACCTTGACCTGCTTCTGTCGTCTTGGACTGAGAAGAGTGGCTTAGATGCAAGTGGAAGCTATCCCCCTCCTCCAACGAGGGGCCGTGTCCTACTGCACAGGCCAACTCTGGGGTAGATGGTGAAAGCCAGACAGGCCCTAAAGAACTCCTAGCCTCTGCACTTGCCAAACCTAAAGATGCTCCCCAGAAAAGGAAAGTTTTCAGAGGCAAGGTATCCTAGCTGGTAAAGGCCCCAAGGGTGGGCCGGGAGAAGCTGTCTCCTGGAGAATTAACCAAAGACCCCACATAGAGACACAAGGCCATTATGGCCCCCGGTCTCTTGTCCAGAGCAGCTGGGACCTTGTGGGGCTTCGGGGTGCAGCAGAGTAGAAGCAGACGGGGCACTGGTGAGGGGTGGACCCGATGATCTGGGGGTTCCAGCCAGCTGTGATGGATGCTCTAGAAGTCTGTGACTTTAAGATTCTGGGAAAACATGAGACAGGAAGGGTTAGGAACAAAGTGTCCTTAAAGAGAATGCAATGTGGCCAGCAGGGCTTCCCATGGCCAAGGGCAGAGGGCAGTCTTTGAGCAGGGGAGGTAGGCTGGAGATTCTGCACAGGGACCCGGGAGACACCAGCTACCCCTCTCCCACTTCTCTCCTGTTTCTGCTTGGGGAGCCTGGGTGGGGAAGAGCTGCATTTACATCTCAACGACCTTCTCAGCTGGGGTGGAAGGTCATCTCTAGCTCCCCCAGGGACTCCCCAAGCAGGAGAGCACAGTGGGCTCACGTGAGAAACACCACTCCTCCTCCGGGCTGTGAGCTGCAGGACCAAACCAGCTGGTCCCCAGAATCACGGTAGCTCAGGCAGGCTGTGCGCTGGCAGAGGGAGAAGAGGGCGGGACGGGCTGCAGAGCCAACGCGTGTCATGATAGGAAAAGCCATGCTGTTGTGAGCCTCTGTGTGTGTGTGTGTGTGTGTGTGTGTGCACGTGTATGTGTATCTTCATATGCGTGAGCTTTGGGAGCTAGGGGTGAGGGACAAATTGGGACATGTAACACAGTCCAGGGCATGCCATAATTGAGGAATCCTTTGGGTTCTGATGTGTGTGTGTGTGCACGCACGTGTGTGAATTGGGGATGTGTGAGGGAGACGAGCAGCAGGGCCCCATCCATGTAAAAACAGGAGAAGCCATGTCATAATGGGGTTCTGGTGAGTATACTGTGTATACACGCATGCACCAGTGTGTATGCATGTGTGTGTGTGTGTGTGTGTGCATTTGTGCACTGGATGACAGAGGGTAGAGGACAGGACGAAGTCTGCAGCATTGCCAAATACGTGTAAAGGGAGAAGCCATGTCATCAAGGGGTCTGCGTGGGAGCGTACGTGCACATGTGTGTGGGCTCGTGCGTGCAGCGGAGAGCAGGAGGGAGGCCAGAACCAGACAGACGTGCAGCGCAGGTCAGTGCATGTCGTGGGGGAGAAGCCATGAGGAACTGGTGTGGGTGAGTATGTGTGTGAGTATGCTCACGTATGTGTGCTCAAATGCACACGTACGTCCTGGCTCACAGCAGGAGCAGAGAGGGACAATCAGGAGGCAGGGGTCCAGGGTCTGTCTGCCCTTCTGTTGTGGGGAGAGGTCATTTGTCACAAAGCTTTGCCGAGATTGTACAGGCACCGGCACGGGGAGACTGGCCAATTGGGGGCGAAACTCTTCAGGGACTCATGGCTGGTGAATCTTTGCTCTAGGCACAGTGTCCTGTTTGAAGGGAAAATGACATTTTTTTGCAATTCCCAGAGAACCGATTCAAATGAAGATATTTGCCAATTTACTGTCACCAACCACAGACTTTAACCACTGTGTTTCTTGATCCAATGTAATTTCATAGCACATGCCCACATCCATGCTCATGTCATACACACACGTGTGTGCGCTTTTGTGTATGACGCTTTATGAACGTGCCATGTTCTTCTGAGGCTGTGCACATACACAGACCGAGACGGGAGGAAGCAACATGGGTAGGAAGATTTCTCACTGAAGGAGTGAAGAATGGCGGGTATCAGAGGCACAGTTCCATTAGGGAAATCCTCCAAAAGCTACTGAAATGATTTCTAGACTCCTAGATGCAAGTGGGGTGACATGCAGTCTGATCTCCCCTCCTCTTCAAGCCTCGTGGCTGTCTGTGTAGCTGATGTTCAACTTTTGGCTGATGTCCTGCCTTTGTCTTCGAGACCAGCCTAGTGTTCAGAGTGCAGTGGAGGCCACTTCTGCCCAAGTGTGAGCTCTGTCCCCCCCAGGGGACTGAGGTTGCCACTGCATGTTGGAGGTGGGGGCTCCCAGCAAGGCGGATCATGTGGAATTAGAGTTTAGGCCACCTGCCAGCAGGTATGGACCTGAGTCGCAGCAGGTGCACGTGGGCGTGGGTGCCCACACACACGGAGGCACTGAGGTCGGTGGCTGTGAGTGATGGAAGCGTAAAAGCTGGTTTGGATGGAGCAGAAGATGGGACTTGCCTAAGCAGGTGCTGGACTGTCCCTCTCTGGCTCCCCATGCCGGCCCGGAACAGAAGAGTGCCCCCGCTTTCTACCCCCATCTCCCACCCCAAAATGCCAGTGCTTCTGCTCAACCTCAAACTGGCCAAATTGAGGGGCAGCAGTGAACACACACGCACACACGCACATGCCGCCAAGGCCCTGGGGCTTTTGGACAATGAGCCCTCCTTATCTCGCTCCCCTTGACCTCTTACTGGTCTCTCTGCTGTGGACAGATAAGAAAATCCCGTGAGCTTTGTCACCGTTCAAGTGGCCCCACTCTGCAAGTGGCTCTCAAGAGGGATAATGCCCTCTTGGCCGATGAGCTGAGTCTGAATCTCTAAGGGGTGGGAGCCCCCCCACCCCCAGCCATGACTCTGCCTCACCTAGAGGAGCAGACTGGCTCCCTCTCTGATGTCCTGGGCCCCGGCAGATGGAAATTCTGGCCCAGGATCGGGGACGGGTCTGGCAGTGTTGGATGAAGTCTCCAAATGGTTAGAAGCCACACCTTCTCCTTCAGGTGGAGGAGAGTGGAAGTCAGACCCAGGCACACTCACCAGGAACAGCCAGAAGCTCCCTCCCTGCCTTCTCTTCTAGAAGCTGGAGGGGGGAACTGGGGGTGGGGTGGAGGGTTTGCAACTGCTGCTTCATCACTTAACAGGAAGCTGATCCCTCCCCAAGCCATTCCCAGCTATATGCACAAAGATCTGGAAATAGGCCCAGCTCTGGCCCATGTCTGCAATGGTCCTGTGTGGATAGCCATCTGGGAAGGGCCTGGCAATCTGGACAAATCAGCTGCATGGACTTAACATCTGGGATGGGCCTGGCCTCATGGACAGATGCAAGAAATGAACCCAACTCTGCAGACAGGTCTGTGGAATAGACACGTCTGGAACAGTCTCCCAGGCCGGTGGACACATCTGGAATGGGCCCAGCCACCCACCACAGTAGAAGGGCCCGGCTTTCTGTCCCCATGCCAGTTTGAATCCAGCCCTCATTTCAGTCCTGGATTGGCCCTGGAGTTAAAATTTCAGAGCTGAGGCTATATGTGAAGTCACAAAACTGTTTTGGGTAGAAGGTTAATGTTCTGTACCATATATAGATGAATGTAAAAAGATATATATATATATGCTGTATATATATATAGATATATATATATATATGCACAGTGTATATATGATCTGTAGCCCATGTGTATATGCGCCCCTCCCTGCACGTCTGCACACAGAGTGTACATAACCCAGCCAGCATGGGTGGGGACCAGGTGAGAGATGGGGGCTGCAGCAGCAAAGTCTGGGATGGAGACCGCCTGGAGCAGGGGCTGCAGAGAACCCCTGGGGAAGGGGCAGGCCCTGCACACATCGGAGCTGCAGACCCTGAGGACGAGGGCAGAACCACAGCAGCTGGCAGATGGGCCTTGCACAGCCACTGCCTCCCGGGGAGGGGCGGGAACAGCGGGGGGCCTTGTCTGTGTTTGAGAGTGTCTGAGGCAGGCGAGCTGGGCCTGTGTCTGGGGAGCAATGTCATAGCAGCGCTTGGCTCCTGAGATCTGTTCTAATACTGTCTGCAGGGTCAGCAGGTAGGTGTCAGGCTCCGCCGGGAATACCCTAAAAGGCTGCAGTGTTCTAAGTGACAGAGGACTCTGGCTCACACAGAGGCACAGCCCATGGCTAAGGAAAACACTTTTTTCAAGAGAATGGCCCCCAGGGCATTGCCAGCATGCCACTGCAATGTCCCAATGCCCTAGGTATTGACCCCGCCCCCATCCCCTGCCTTCTAGAACAGAAGACCTCACATCACCCCACAATGTGTCTCTATTTTACAGATCAAAACTCTGAGGCTTCCAGAGGCTGAGAGGCAGCTATAGACTCAGTAATGCCAGTCAAGAGTTTGTCCCACTTCAGATAGCCTCCCCAGCCCCATCTGACCCAGAGGCCAGCTGCCAGGGAGTGACGAGGAGCCAGAGATGCACGCAGAGCAGTGACGCGGGGTGAGAGATGAGAAGCCAACAAGGCATTCCTGTCTTAGCACGCCCCGTGCCGTCTGCCTGCTTTCCCCTCCTGCTGTATCTCCCTCTGCAGGGCGGGTGGCAGAGACCCCCGCAGGACCCTCCATGCCCCCACCACCCCGATCCTTCTGTCCTTCACAGTTCCAATCCTTTAGTGGTCCTACCCGTGTCACAGGTCAGAGCATCTCTGGCGCATGCAAGAGAGAAGAGATCTGAGGGGGGCTTCTGGGTGCTCAGCAGCCTGCCTTCTGTTTCAGTCCCATGTGTCAGGCTGGTCTGTACTTAACTCTGGGTCTGCCTCTGGGGCCCCAGGCAGAGCACATCTGAGCCCAGCCCTCTGAGGAGGGGCCTGTCCTGGCTCCAGAACAAGGATCAGAGGCTCCAGGGGCCCTCATGCCACTGTGCTCCAAACCCCCAGCCCATCTCTGCCTGGGCTGACTTCCTGGCTGGGCCTCCTGGGGTGAGGACTCGGGTTCCCAGCCCCTGGGCTGAGCCCCCAGACAGCACCATGCGAGAGCCCCGGCCTGTCCCTCCACCCAGACCGGAGTGCCTGGCCGCCCCCCACTCCCACTCAACATGGTTCCCACACGCTGGTCTCTGGGCCATTCAGGGGATGCCCTTTGTGGACATGCAGAATTTCTATGAATATAGTTTTTTGTAAGCATTTTGTAACAATTTGGGTTTCATAGTAACTGTGTTACTTGCCAATCATTCTAGGCTGATGTAAATAAATTTCCAAGCAAATCCGATTATTTTCCTTTTTAAGACACTGTGATATATCAAAGTGCACAGTTTGCTGTATGAAGTAATATGGTTTTAAATTTTAAATAAAGAAATGTTTCTAGAAAACAGGGCCCCCTTGAGGTGTGTTTGCTGCTTCTCTTCTCTCCTTAGAACCAGATGGTGCTGGGCAGTCGAGTTGTGCCATCTTCACGCAGGGCTGGCTGAGTCCCTGCAGGAGACCCCTAGTGATGAGCAGGGGGCGGTGGGGGGGGGGGGCGGTGCTCCAGCCCAGGCTCCTGGTTCTCATTTCAGATCTCCAAGGTGTAGTGTCCATCCTTGACATCATCTGACCTCTCTCTCTTCCCTTCTCATGGGCACGTCCCTGCCCTACTCATCTCTATCCACGTAACTACCTTAGGAGCTGTCACGTCCTTATGTGACCCTGTGCCCTTGGCCACAGTTGAGAAAGTTGAATGGGCCTCTTATCCAAGCTTGGCCAATCAGAGATCTTGCCTGAGTGTTTTCAAGCTGGAAATGAGAAAACCCTAAGTTGGTTGCCCTCGGGAGATGGAAACCTCACACAACACCACGGCTCCGGACAGGAGATTTTAAAGCAAGAATGGATTGAACACAGATGTTTACAAAACCAATGGAAGAGGGGAGGGAGCAAGGCCAAGCTGGGTCTCCAGCGGCTCCAGAACAAACACAAAACTGACTCACCAGTGCGGTGGCCGCCTCTGAGACTGGGACTGTAGCCGTGAGGCAAGAACACACGCCCAGCCGCAATCCAGGGTTCCGAAAGCCTGGATCAAGAAGCTGCTACTGCATTGCGATTGCTTCTCATCACCCAGGGAGCTGGAAATGGATACTGGAGTGATGCTGCTAAAAAACCACATGTTCTCAAGACAGAAACAGCTCAAAAGGGAACAGGAAATGGCCTCTGCCTCACTTCTGCCTTCCAAATCTCATGCAAACGGGTTTAATGGGTAGAGACTAATTTGCATCCAGAACCCTCCATGTTCCCCTATGACGTCATCACAATCATACATAATATCTAGTGAGCACTTCCTACGAGGTAGGTGCTGTGCTAAGTTGTTGCCACATATTATCTTCTTTCATACTCACCTCAGACCCTGACACAGCTCAGACCCTGACTACGTGGTCTTTCAGTCCAAATGTCCACCACCATTGACTCAGTTTCTCAGTGTCCCCATTCTGGTTCCGTGAAGAGTGACTATGAGTGGATGGGCTTGGGTTAGTTGGTCACCTGTGGTCCAGTCAGCTGTGGCTAGAGGGAGTGAAGGGTCACATAATACAATCGTGGTGCCCAGGCTGTTTGCTTTAGGAGGGTTGAGAAGACTGGAAAAGCCCAGAGAAAGCTATGTTGGTTAGGCAGGCCTAAAATATGCATCCTCCTGTTCTGTCAGCTGGCATGTGCCAAGTAAGCCAAGCCAAGGCCCCAGAAATGCCTGTAGAATGGAGAGGAGGCCAGGACCAGGTGGGCTACAGCGTCTGAGAACTCTGGTCTAGCCTGGAGACACAGCCCAAGAAGGAGCTTTGAGCTTGAGCCAGGTAAGAATCAGGGAAAGGCCCTGGGTTGGAGGCCATCTGTCAGCCATTGGAGGGCAGAGGTAAGGTCCATCCCCTATGAGTGAACACACGGGGGTTCAGGGTGGATTCCAGGTCCAGCAAGGAGAGGAGTAATATGGAAAAGACAGGGAAGAGACCACAATAGGAGTGAAGGAACATGTAGAGTACCCACTCATCTACCCACCCAACCATCCACTCACTCATCCACCCATTCATCCACTCATCCATCCATCTACTCACTCATCCATCCATCCATCCACTCATCCATCCATCTACTCACCCATCCATCCATCCATCCACTCATCTATCCCCATTCCCATGAATATCTTCCATCCACCTACTGATTCCTCAACCAATCCATCTACCTATCCATCTACCTGTCCACCCACCCTCAGTCCATCCATCCGTTCAGCCATCCATCCATCCACTCATCTATCCATCCACTCATCCATCCATCCACTCATCCATCCGTCCACTCATTCATCCATCCATCCATCCATCCACTCATCCATCCACCTACTCATCCATCCATCCACTCATCCATACATCCACTCATCCATCCATCCATCCATCCATCCATCCATCCACTCATCCATCCACTCATCCATCCATCCACTCATCCATCCGTCCACTCATTCATCCATCCATCCATCCACTCATCCATCCATCCATCCATCCATCCACTCATCTATCCCCATTCCCATTGATGTCTTCCATACACCTATGATTCCTCAACCAATCCATCTACCTATCCATCTACTGTCCACCCACCCTCAGTCCATCCATCCGTTCAGCCATCCATCCATCTATCCATCCATCTATCCATTCATCCATTCATCTTTCCATTCAGAGACTTAAACAAATATTTTTTTTGTCCCAACTCTACCACCTACTAGGTGTATAACCTTGAACAAGCAACTTCACATTCCTGAGCCTCAGTTTCCTCATCTATAACACGCATGATCATCAAAACCTCCCCCTCGTGGCGTGGTTGTGGGGGTTAAATAAGAAAACCACATTAAGTACTTAGCACAAGGCTGGGCGTATCATAAGCTAACAATAAGTGACAACAATTTTTATTAAGAAAAAGGAGGAAAAGGAAAGGAGAGTTAAGACCTACTGTATGCTGAGCCCTCTCAGGATAGAGTGGCGAGCAGTGAGGGGAGACTCCTCCCCCCTGGCTCAGAGCCTGGCCCAGAAGCCCATCTGTGACCCTCCAGGCTGTGGAATAGGGCCAGCCAGGCATCTCGGGGTAGCGGGTGGCCCTAATTGTCTTTGCATTGTGCAGGGAGAGGACGGAAGCTCCCCGGCCCCCAGTCTCTCTGAGAAGCCCCCAGCTCTGCCTCTCAGAGCCCACCTCCCCCTGGCTGTCCCTCCCAGGCATGGAGCGCTCTGTCTCCACAGCTCTGTCTCCAGGAGGCAAGGAAACAACACTGGGCCTTGCCGCTCACTCCCACCCCACCCCCAGGAACAGGGGGTGTTGCTTCTCTCCCTACCAGGAGGCTCTCACTGCTCCCTCCCCAAGGAAGGAAATGGAGCCCACATCACCAGGCAGTTGGTACCAGCCCAGCATCACTGCCAGCACTTTATACCCATTTCCCATGGACTGAACAATGACCCTCTCAGGCAGCCACTGTTGTAATCGCATTTCACAGTTAAGGAAGCAAAGGATCAGAGAAGTGAGTGGACTTGCCCAAGGTCACACAGCTCGTCAGTGTGGCACTCCATACGCAGAGTTGGGATACGAAATGCGGCTATCTGACTCCCAAACACATTCTCTCTCCATTCTGCCCCTCCCAGGACCCTCCCCCTCAAGAGGGGAGGTTCCTCCCTGCCCTGCCACCTCCTGACAGAGGAGAGGCAAAGAAGGGAGAGGAGGAAAATCAGGAGGCCAGGCCTGAGGTGGGAGCGGGGGCAGCCATGTGACTCGCGGCTCAGGCCTAGGTGCTGTTAGCTGAGCCGTTTCTGCCTCAGCCTCTCCTCCACCAATGCTCTTCATGCTCCTCGGTCTCCAGGCACCAGGACATTGGCTCCTAGTCCTGGTACACCAGGCCCCCAGGAGCAGAACCTTGCAGAAGGTTCCTCAGTCAGGGATCATTGTGGCAAGAACAGAGACCATCGCTACCTGGAGCAAAAAGGGACTTCCTTATAAGGGGTCCGATGGAAGCACAGTCAAGCTTCTCTCTCTCTTTCTTTCTTTCCCCTCCGCCCCCATGTCTCTGTCTCCTTTCCTTGTTCATAGCAGGAAATGGCCACCTCAGTCCTGGTTCCAGCTCCCCCTGCTCCAGGGCCCAACAGCAAATGCCTGCAGTGAAAATGTCCCAATTCCAAACCGCCTGCCCACACCTGCAGCAGAGGGCGCCGGATGGGGACGCGCTCAGCAAAGGATGCATAGGTGAGAAGGGGCTGGAAACCCGCACGTCTCAAACTTTAATATGCACACAGATCCCGGGGGGATCCTGTTAAAATGAAGGTTCTGGTTCAGTGGGTCTGGAATGGACCAGAGATTCTGCGTTGCTGACAAGCTCCAGGCGAGGCTGGACTCCACCGCCCATGCAGGAAGGAGAAGCTGCAGAGGGTGGCGGTGGTGTGGCGCCGGCCGCTGGGGACCCTCCTGCTAGGGAGGCCGGTCCCGTCCACCCCACTCAACAGCAGCTCAGGGCTGGACCCGCCCCTTCTCACCCCTCACTCTCCCCATCTGAAACGCTCATTAGCTGAGCCCCTCACCTCACACCCCTCTTCTTCCCTCTCATCTAGCCCCAGGATATCTAGGTTGAAGGGGATAGCCAGAGTCCCTCCAGGTTCAAGGTCACTCTGGAGTTTAACTTCCTAGCCTCTGCCCCTTGCCCTGTGTCTTCTTTAAGCTTCACTTTCCTTGCCTGCAACATGGGGAGACTAAGACCCACCTCAGAGGCTTGTCATAGGGATTGGATGGATTGTACCTGCCTAACATCTGTACAGCTCAACCAATGACAGCTTTCATCACGGAGGGAAAGGATCAAATGACTGGACCCCTCCCCAAGATGCCAAGAGCCAGACTAGCCAGGCACAAGGAATCAGAAAACAAAGGTGGCCAAACACTCAGCTTTTAAGTTCAAAGGTCTGGGTCCTGGTCGAAGACCCAAAACGTCTGGAGGACACAGGATCCCGTTGCCCTTCCACCACCTTGCAAGTTAGGCCAAAGATTCCACAGGCTGGAGGAGGGAACCCAGAGCAGGACTGCCAGACAGAAATGGAGCGAGGTGGAGGGACCCCCAGGGTGGGCCTGAGCATGCACACTCAGCTGCCAGCCCCAGGAGCTCCAGGGAGTGGATCCCACTCTCCACCTGCAGGAGGCCGGTAGCGAGCCCGGGGATGTTCCTCGCCAGACTTCCTTCTCGGGGCCTCCATGCGGACACCTTCCTTAGCACCCAGGAGGCTCCCACTGGCCAGCTTGCACAATAGGAGCCATCTGGACCCTGAGGATTCACCTGGACCCCACCCTCCCCACGCCGTGTGACCAAGCCCTCTTTCATTCAATCAGGAAATTGGGGCTCCATCCTGAAGACTTAGTGGGAAGGTATTTGCATGGTAAAGGATTCCCCCATTCAGACAAGTGGGACTCGACTAGAGGTTTCCCTCTGAGTTGGGGGAACAACCCCTTTCTCCATTATTTTATTCATCATCATCATTATTATTCTTGTTGTCGTTATTTGTGCTTCTGAGGCAGTCACTGCAGTCCTGGTGGCTTGGAGGTGATGGGACAAGATGGTTCTGAAGTAGATTCTGGTTGGGTTCTTTTTTGGCCTCTAGGTCGGGGGAAGTCCCATCCCACATAATTCTACTCTTGATGTCAAGGGCTCCCTTTCCTTTGCCTGTGGTCATCTCATCCTGCTCGAAGCACTGAAGTCTGAGACCCACTGAGCAGGCTCCCACCCCCTACAGGTCCCCACCACCCCCTGGGTCAGGGACCCGCCCTCTCTCCTGCCATCTCCCAGGGCAAGGGCCTCCCGTCACTCATGTCGGGAGACAGGGACTCAGAATCAGAGACAAGCTTCAAGTTAAGCAGGAGACCATGGACCATTTATAAGCCTTAGTTTACTCACCTGTGGTGTGGGGATGCCCATTTTGACCTCCTCGGGGAGCTCATGGGAGAATGAAAGAAAAAGCTGCCTCTGAAAGCACACGTTAAGTGTGAGGCATCAGGCTCACTATCTGTGAGGGTCCTTCTCTGCTCATCTGTCAGTTCCCCTTCTCCCACTTCTGTCCCCCGAGGTCCATGAGGAATGAGCCAGGAGCAGGAAGAGCTCAGGGCCCAGGCACTCCTCGGCCTGCAAGTTGCCATTCCAAGAATCAGGCTGGGCTGGGGCAGGCGGCTCCCCCGGGCCCTTGATGGCACTTCCTTGGGAAACAGAAGCTGAGTGTTTAAGAAGCATCTGTCATTATGGAAACAAAGTTGCCAGGCCATTTTTTCTTTTACTATTTTTACTGCGGTTTCATTATCTTATGCAAATGAGGCCGCTGATGAAGTCTTTCTGCAGGGTGGCCCATGCTGGGACCAGCTCCACCGAGGGGATTTATTGCCTGCCTTGGCCTCCAGACAGGATGTGGGATGAGGAGGCCCCGTGGAGACGGCTTCCGGAGCAGCCACCCCACCCTGGGACACGCGGCTTCCTGCTAGACAGGCCTGCACGTCCTGCCTCCGACCCAGGAGTGTCCTCATTCTTTATTTCCAAAAACCCAAATGTCAGCGCAGCCTGGCTCAGGCCTCTGTCCCCAATCCCTCAATAGCTGGAGTCACTTGAAGACTGAGTCGCCAGCACAGAAGGATGTAAGGGAAAAGGTGGGAAGTGACTGGGGACCTCTGGGTGCAGCTAGAACGTGAATCTCAGTTTCCCATAAAGGGGGAGGGAGCTGGGGTATGTATACCCCAATCTTTGGTCTAGGCTGGCCCCTGGAGGTTGTTAATCTTGGGTGCTTCTGGCATGCCACAGGTGGCAAGGTGGGCTCTGGGGGAGGATAAAGTCTCAGGGAAAGCAGGGCAGGTAGTGACAGTCAGGCAGTCATGTGGAAGGGGTAAGGACAGGTGAGATGTGCAAGACACTGACAGCATCTGCTCTGATCTCGTTTTAGAGATGAGCAGCCTGAGGCTCAGATGGGTTAAACCACTTGCCCAAGCTCCAGCGAGGAAGCAGTGGGGCAGGGTTAACCCAGGGCTGTCTGCTCGCCCAGCTCAAGGAGCCACCAGTGCCTCACTACCTCCTGGCCCTCCGCCCCCAACCCCTGCTCACAACACAGGCTCCAAGGCTTCCTGCCAGGCCTCCCACATGCTCCTTCCTGCAGCTCTGGCCTCGCTGAGAGCACCTCCAGGCCCTGCCTTCTCCAGGCTGTCTCCCTGTCCATTTTCTCCCAGCACACGCTCACCCCAGTGAGTCCAGCAGCTCCCAGATGTGGGGAGATTTTCCTCCAAGAAGGGGCTGGCCTCTGTCCAGTCCTTCTGGCCCAAAGGCTTTTCTCTTAGTTTGCCATGAGGATCAGCTGCCCCTCCTTCCCCCAATTCAGCCTCGGATCACTAAGAATTTTCTAAAGTCTGATAAGCCATCCTCTTGGACAGGAAGAGGTCCAAGCACTTCATAAGAGCCTCTGCCCCACGTGGGCACTTTCCTCTACAGGGCAGTCCGACTCAGCCCCACGTTTCCCAATGGCTGGGCCATCGTAAGACGGAAGATATGGAAAACCAGAAGTTTCTCATCCCCCCTCACTGGTGGGGGAGGATAAGGCCACAGCAGGTACCATGACCCCAGTGTCACTGGCTCTGTGCCCTCTTGTATAGCCTGACCTCCAGGCCCCTACAAAGTCTAAGGGACAGGGACCCCACACTCAGATTCACCCTCTCACCTGATGACCAAAACTTTCAAAGCTTAGTGCTCAACCCTTTCTTCTCCAGGAGGGGTTGTCATTAATAACAAAATAATAATAATACGTTCCAACTAGTTGAGCGACAATCTCAGACCTGGTACAGTGCTCAGCACTCTGCCTACCTCATCTCACAGAATTTTCTCCATAACCCTATGAGCTAGGGGATATTCTCCCCACTTTACAGATGTGGAAACTGAGGCTGAGAGAAGTAGACTAACGTGCCCACAACCGTGCAGTGAGAACCAGAATGAGGCCCCCAGGCTGCACGTCCATTTCATAGAGTGGATAGAGTAGATGAATAAATGAACGAGTGAATCAGAAAACAGTCAATAATCAATGCTGTTTACAGGCCCTAGGGAACTTCTATGCTTATAGAAAAAAAAATCCAAACTTGATTGGGCCAAAAAGGAGAATTACTAATTACAGTCACTCATAGGAACGACCTACCATTTATGTCTAATTGCAGTGCAGCCCAATAACAATTATGCACATCAATAAATGTGTCAGATTAACTTGCTTGTAAGTTTTATTCGATTGCAATGCTCAAACCCGTTTGTGGTTGCTCAGACTCGGGAGGCTAGGGCCGTCCCGCCTGGTCCTCTCAGTCACTTTTGGAAATGAAGAGGACCTTTGGTGCTGGAAGGGAAGGGGGAGATGGGAGAGAAGAAAAGCATGCCTGTCATCCGCTGCAGCGTGCCTGCCCCTGCAAGCTTGGAGAAGGCAGTTTGGCAGGGGGTCTTTGCAGGGCGAGCAACGTCAGGAGCCTCCCCTCCTCTCTTCAGTGCCAAAGGCAGCTTCCTAATTAGAACATCCATAACCCTCAGCATCTGCTCCAAGAGAATTCAGCTGCTCCAGGATGGAGAAGTCCATTAACTTTATTGCACAAAACGTCGGACGTGCTTTTAGACAGAGGATCACTGCCAAGTGAGATAAACGGCCAGGACCTGCCAGAGAGTCAGGCCAGAACTTCCTGCAGTCCCCAGCTGGGTCCTCGGGACTCCCTCCCCGTCCTTGCCCAATGCCTTGGGTGGTGCTGCGTCATCCTGGGAGGCTGGAGCTGGGGAAATTGTGAATTTCAAATGCAGGTGCAGCCCGAGCACCCTGGCTTTCCTGGCACACGCCCGCAGCCTGCTGAATGTCAGTGCCAGACAGGCGCCATCTGACTCCCAGAATGCATCAGGATTCCCACCCCATCCTTCCCACAGCAGCAGGAGTTGGATTAGCTGGTGTCACTGGGAGCAGTGGAGCAAGGTGGCTAAGAACAGGCTTCGGAATCGGATATTCCTGGGGCTGAATCTCAGCTTTACCGCTTAGAAGTGGCTGTGTGACCTTGCAAAAGTGGCTTACCATCCTGAGGCTCTTCTGTGAAAGGGGCTGAGTAGTACCCACCTGCGGGAGGGTTAAATGAGATGATGCCGGGGATCCTTGGTGCGGTGCCTGACACATAGCAAGGGCTCTGGAAATGAGAGCACCCCTTCCAAGTCTCCTGTGTGGAAATGGAGAGGGGACCAAAACCCACCAAGTGTGCAGGGGAGAGTGAGGACCAGTCTGGAGCCAGACAGTCGTGGGTTCTAATCCTAGCTCTATCGTCGGCCTTGGTCCCGTAGGCCCTCAGTTTCCTCATCTGTAAAATGGGGTTTCTCTGGACCTTGGTCCCTGTCCTCCTTTCCTCACTGGAGAATCAAAAAGACATGGAAATGCTTCGAAGCCACCACAGGGACAAAGGAGCAGCATTATTACTCCTGTTACTTTGGTTGACAACCTAATGTCTCGTGCTCCCTGGGACCTGCCAGGCCCGAGGCTGGCTGCTGGTTGGGCCCTCCCCAGCTCCCCAGCCTGGAATTCATCTCTTTCTCAGTGCCCCACGCCGCAGCCCTCCCGCGTCATCCTGGGCGGCCCAGATCCCCATGGGAGCGGCTCTCATGAATGTCTCACCAAGTGGGCCTCCTGGGCCTCCTTTCTCAGATCTGGATTCTTCTTAATATGAATAATTAGCAGAAACCGTCTAAGGGGGTGGCAGCAGCCATAGCAATCGACCCCAGCGATTTCCGAGCCTCGGGGAGAGCCCAATTTCGCTCCAATCCGAGTGCTGTAAATTCCCATCAAGCTAAGAAAATATAGTGCAATTTAGAAACACTGATACGGCAATAAAACACAGATCTCCAGCAAATGGAATTCGGCAACATCTAAAAATGGAGCCATACATTACTCCGCCTGCAAACTCACTCCGGGGATGCGATGCTGGGAGGAGCTGGGGGACGTTTATTTCACGTTGATCTTTCTTTTCTGGATGAAGGCAGGGCCGCCCGCAGCTGGGCCCCAGGTGACCCTCTCGGGCCTCTTCTGTGGGTCCAGAGAAGGGTCCAAGGAGAGCTCCCCAGCCAGAGAGGAAGTGGGGCCCGGCCTCTGTCATCCAGAGGCTGCTGGGGGGAGTGTGCCCAAACGGGTGGGAAGGGAGGGAGGGAGAGAAACTTAGCGCATGCCAGTTAGTCCTTACAAGTGGCTTTCAAAGGAAATGTGATGGTTCTCACTCATCGCATGAGGATACTGACAATCAGAAGCAAAGGGACATGTTCAAGGTCACTTGGGGACAGGTGGTAAAAGCGGGATTTAAACCCACGTCTGTCTGCCTCTTTGTATGCTACGTGCCATCTTATCCCCAGCCCAGGACACAGCCTTTCATGCCACAAAGGCTAAAACTGAGCCATCCCTGCACTCACTGCCTTCTGGGAGGGCAGGTATGACCGCAGTCCACAAATGCGTTTGTCACTCTGCTTCCTGGGGTCATTAGCCCCACTCTGTAACCCAAGAAGCGGGAAGAGGGACCCTGATGCCGTCCTCTGCCTCCTAAACTGAGGTCAGGGAGACTGAGCTCCCCTTGGGGAGGATTTATGGGTAGAGGGCAGACCCATAGCCCCCAGTAAACCCAACACCCCCACTTCTCCCCAGTCGAGGCCAGGGGGCTCCATTTGAGCTCTCTGGTCTGGGCACAGCCTCCTCCCTCCCCATCGGCCACACCAGCCAGACCAGCCTCCTCTCTTAACTTATTCTATCCCACCCTCACTTGTGCACACACGCACGCGCACACCTACACACACAACACACACGCACAATATTCATTCCATCCGCCACACTTTTGCTTAGCTGGTCCCTCCCCAGACGGTGAACTCCACGGGAGCAGAGACTGGGGTGCCTGTGGCCCTTGACTGACTCCACTCAGGGACCCAACTAGTGCTTGGGACACTCTGGGGACTGCTTTCGAAGGCTCCCCTGGGTCCTAGCGAGCCCTGATGCCTGGAGCGCAATAAGGGCAGAAAAACGAAGGTGGACTCTCTGGAATCTGTGTGCTAAGAACTCCAGCTCTGGAATCAGACAGACCTGGGCTTCACTTTCAGCTCTGCCGCCTACTAGCTGTGTGATAACATGTGGACGTGACTTAATCCCACTTAGCCTCAGTTTCCTCATCTGCAAAATGCAGTCAATCACAGGTCCTGCCTGGAAGGGGAGTTGTGATGATTTAGAGAGATGATCCGTATACAGCACTTACCACAATAGTTGGCATACAGTAGGTGATCAATAAACTGCATTTGCATTAGTCAGGATAGGACAGGCTATGCTGCAGCAACAAACAGCCCCAATGGCCTTGGTGGCTTAACACGATGATGTTTATTTCTCTGTGGCTCTCCAACCATCTGGGACAGTTGTCCTCCATTGTGGAAATCAGTGACCCAGGCTGCTTCGATCTTGCGGCTCCACCATCTCAACCTTCTGTATAACTGCCTCGGCAAAGGAATAAATGGACTGAAGAATCACATAGTGCTTTTCGCTGCCTCGGCCTAGAAGGGACACATGCTACTTCCACCCACATTTCATAGACTAGAGCTAGACACGTGACCCTTCATAGCTGCAATTCCAGACAGGAGAGCGTCTCCCACTTCCCCAGGGTGGAGAAAAGACCCGGATATCGGTGAGCACCTGTTGTGTCTCCCACCATCCTTCATTGTTATTCTCCCTTCTCCGCATCCATGTCCAAGTTTGTTTAGCTAGACCCAGAGCCAGCTACATTCGGCCCAAGATGTTCATATTTCCTCCTCCGTGTCTGTCATGTGTCCTGCAAGTCAGCCAGCTGCCCCTCGGCTGAAGCCCAGCCCTGGCCCAGGGGAGATGGTTCTGGCAGAGGACGGGGTGCTTCCGGCGCCCTCCCCAACCGTCCCCTCCAGTCCTTTTCCACTGACTGAAGACTCCTTGTCAATTTGTTGACAACAGAATTCAGACGGCTGACATCTGATTACAATTGCACCTCTGACTGTCAGGGATAAATGTCTGTTGTCTTTAGGAAGATGTACGTTGATGGAGGTGTCAGCAAAGATAGTGGTGGTGGAACTGGACCCCTCCCCAGTGGGATGTCTTTTGTGGGCAAGTCAGACATTTCCAGCTCTGCACAGAACTCTGGCTTCTGAAGGTAGCGGAGGCAGGACCAGGGGGCAGATAGGTGAGGCTGCACAGGGTGCAGGGCAGGGACCCTGGAACCAGAAGTGAGTGACTTCGCTAGGTGAGGATGATGCGTGAAGCAGAGCTAGCAACCCAGACCGGAACTATTTAGAAGATGCCAAGCAGTTGGGCTGCAGGAGACAACGAAGGTCCCCCAAAGTAGAGTGCAGCAAGCCTAACAAGCCCAGGGAGCAGAACACAGTGCCAGTGTAGTCTTTGGAAATTTGATCTGAATTCTGGTTCTATCTCCCAAAAGCTGTGTGACCTTGGATTCATTGCTCAACTTCTCTGAGCCTCCTCAGTAAACAAGTGCTCAGAAGCCCCGCCTTGTGAGCTTCTTGTAAAAGTGCCATGAGACGGACATGAAATGTTCAGCACAGGGCTTGGCCCACAGCAAGACCTCAATCAGGGGTGAGCGGAAGCCTGGCAAGAGGGAGACAGAGGCCATTGTGGGGCTGCCGGGGCGCTGTAGTGGGCAAAGGAGGTCCCCTACTCAGATGGCTCTCGCCTGGGCAGTGCGCTCATTCCCTGTCTCGGTACCTGTTAGCTGGTGATGACTCCCAGCCGTCTCCTTCTCAGATGCCTCCCCATGAGGCTAACTTTTCCATCTCCCAGCACCGGGAGCAGCTCAGGGCCAATGACCCACAAGCTGGACTTCAAAAGGCTCCCTGTCTCCCTCAGATAGGGCCAACTCCACATGCTCTGCCTGAGGCTAGATTCCTGCTGAGACCGTGCCCTTGCCCCTGCCTCGTCCTGCTCCCTCAGTCCCTGTCTCCAGAGAGCATTGCAACACTAGAGTCCCCATCTCAGGCTCTGCTTCTAGAGAATCTAAGACAGACACCAAGTGGGGGTCTAAGAAACGAGCTCTAAGGCCCCAGGGTGGCCTGGAGCCTGCCGTGACCCGGGGCTGGCCCACACTGAGCCGCCAGACAGGCCCCCCCCCAGACACCGGGCTCTGTGCCCTCAGGTGAGCTCTGATCCCCGGCCTGGGGGCCTGGCCCCGAGCTGGAGCGGGTCAGGGCGTTGGTTGTGAGCTTCAGGGAGAGAAAGAGGGGCAAAGCCTGGAAGAAGAAGGGACCGCGCCCCCCCATTTCTCTATTTATCGCTTCATGCGTTGACGCTTTGTCCCCACGTACTTCAACAGGATTTGAGAAGCTTAAAACTAAATGCACTTAAAAGGGAACGCTTGTAACAGCAAAATAGCACAAAAACCGTGTCAAAGGACTGAAATATTTTTATTTCCTTGGAGGCTGACTGGGATAATGAAGGCAGAGCTTCTTACTCAGATCACCAGGAAAGCGGTTGTTGGAGGCAGGGCCCCCGAGGAGTCAACGCATCTCTTAATTCCCTGGGAATTCCTCCTGGAGTCTATGTCCTTCTCAGACAGCCTCCCTAACCCCAGAACAACGCCTCCTGCCTGTCCACGGGGAAGGGAGGGGATGCGGGACCTGAGCAAAGTCCTCTCTATCCAGGCACTCACTGTGCCCCATTGCACAACAAGAGGGTTGAGCCTGAAGACGTTGGGGGGGTGTCTCCAGCTCTGATGCTCAAGCACCCAGTGGCCAGCAGCTCCCGGGGCCTCAGGCAAGTGGAATGTGAATTCCGCATCCCCAGGCCCAGGGGTGGGAGGTGCAGGCTCTAGGAGATGCTGAGGGCCCAGCTGTGAGTCAGGAGCTGATGGATGAGGGCAAGGGGGTTGGGTACAGGCTCCAGCTGAACCAGGGATGGAAATAGCACAGGAGAGAGAGATCCAGGCAGGAGGATGGAGGGGCAACCTGGAGGCTCAGAAGGGGACTGGAACAACGGAGCGCCTGTCCCACCAGGAAAGTTCGGCCAGAGTTGGGGTTGGAGCCAACAGAATTGGACAGGGACAGATAGACCTGTCCTGGGCTGAGGGGGCATGCAGCAGGCAGAAGAGAACACGGGGGCCCTGGGCCAGGGGTTTCCAGGGTCTCAGCCTGTTGCTGATCACTTAGCAGGAGGCAGGACGCGTAGGCGCTTGACCTGCATCCTCCCCTCTAATCCCCCAGCTCTCTGAGATGGATCCCACCATTAGCTCCATCTCAGAGGTGAGGCAGGGGTTAAGACACTGGTCCAAGGTCACCTGGCTGGTAGGAGGCAGTCAGCTTATGTCCCGGGTTACTTCTGACCCCAAGCCAGTGCTATGAACCTCAGCTGTACTCCAGGTGTTCCCCGTCCTGGGAGAACCCCAAAAGAAGCGGGGTCTCACTTTGCTAATCTCACCCATTTTAGGTACCACATTTGTGTTCTAATTTGCCTGCGGGAGCTAAACCCTTCACCCTAAGGGCACTAATGGGGAAATGTGAGGTGCTGGATTAGGCCTGGGCCAGGGTGGGGTGGGGGAGAATTTTGGCAAGGTGGGGCCTGTCTGCGGGGACCCCTATCTGATCTAGAACCTAACTCCCACCCCAATCTCAAGATCTCTGCCGTAAACATCTGCATCTCCCAGGACCAGCAAGGCTGCCTCGGAGTCTCAGGGCGCCCTTGTTGGCCACAAGCGCTCCTGGTGTCCTGTTGGCACAAGGGAGACATAAGCTGCATCTGCCACTTCAAAGCGTTTCTGAGAAGTGCCGAGGCGGCAGGAGCGTGGGAGCTGTCGGCGCGAGGGGACTAGCGGGCTGGCGCGTCTCATTCTGCAGGCAGCCCCACTCCGCGAGCTCAGAGACAAACGGCATGTCACGAGGAGCATCGTTCAGGCCCACAGCGGCCCTTGAAAGTAAACCCAGGGGAGGCCGTGGGAGACAAGTGGCTGCTCTCCAGGAATGGCACATACCAGGCAAGGCGAGAGGGGTCCCTGAGGAGCCGAGGCAACCAGTGCCCAGCCCAGTCTGGGGCCAGCATCAGAGGCCTGGAGAGCATCACCCCGACCTTCTGGCACTTCAAGAGCCCCAGAGAAATTCCACAGTCACCACCATGCCAGGCCATGAGGCTGGTAGTCATTGTCCCTCTTCCACAGCTAGGGAAACTGAGACTCAAATGAGAGGCTATAGTTAAGAGGGAGGTTAAGAATGTGGGCCCTGGACCACACTGGTTGGTTCAAATCCTGACTCTACCACTTCCCAGCTGTGTGTCCTTAGGCAAGTCCCTTGACCTCTCTGAACCTCAATTTTCTCATGTGTACTATGAGAGAAATACTAGTACTTCTCCAAGAGGTCACTATGGGAATTAGATGAAAAATGGAACTGACATGTCAGACCCGTAAGTCTTTGATATACGGTAGCTTTGGTGATTATCAGATTATTCAGGTCAATTCAGTTCAATACTTATTGACCACTTGGTTGAACTCATTAAAGTATAGAGTCAAAATAAACCAACTCTTTTCTCCTGGTTGATGATAATGCCGAACTCTTCCCTCCTAGGCCGCTTGCTCTGGTGATATGCGGATGCAGCCTGGACCATATAAAACCTGGGAAGGCAAGGCCACTCCAAAGTCACCATCCCTTCCACCCACCCCTCGCTCCATCCTCAGAGAAGGATGGAGAGCCAGTCACACACAAGGCTCTGCTCCTGCTGGACTCCAGGGGGCCTGGCGGGGTCCAGGTAGGGGAGGTCCCAGGTAAGCTTGGGAGGTGAGACTGGATGGAGTCCAGCACCCAAAGACCAGACGCCGGGTGAGAAGGTGGGAGTGAGCAAGGGCAGGTGGAGTCGGGAAGTGCAGCTCAGGAGGTGAGAGATTAGAGGTGATTTGGGGGGGGGGCGCCAAGTCAGGGAGACTCAGGATCAGAGATTAGAAGGGACCTTGAAAGGGCAGGACTGGAGGTGAGAGTTGGAAGGGAGAGCTCGAACAGGACTCCTGGAGGCAGCCGTTGGAGGCGAGCCAGGGCAGATCAGACTCAGAGGTCCGAGGCGGAGGGGAGATACAGGGGGTGTGTCTCGGGGGGTGTGTTAGTTTCCGATGGCTGCCGTAACAAATGACCAGCAGTTAGTGGCTTTAAAACAACACACATTTATTTTCTTACAGTTCTGGAGGCCGGAAGTCCCAAACCAGCTTCACAGGGCTGCAGTCAAGGCATCAGCAAGGCTGGTCCCTTCTGCAGCCTCTGGGGGAGAGTCCATTTCCTTGCTCTGTCCAGCTTCCAGAGGCCGTCCACATCCTTCCGCCTGTGTCCCCTTCCTCCATCCCCACAGCCAGCAGCACAGCATCTTCAAAGCTTTTCCTCTCTGTCCCTTTGCCCCGTCATCATCATACCTTCTGACACCAGCTCCTCCTGCCTCCCTCTTGTAAGGAACTTTGTGATTGCGTGACTCCCACCCAGATAATCCAGGATAATCTCCCCATCTCAAAATTCGTAATTGGAGCATATGTGCAGAGACCATTTAAGGTAATAGTCACAGGTTCCGCAGATGAGGATATGGCCATCCTTGAAGGGCCATTATTCAGCCACCACAGGAGGTGAGAGGTTGCAGGCGAGCCTCAGGTTTTAGATAACTAACAGACGAGATCCCTCCAGGAAGGAGAGAGCAAATTGCACCGAAGACCCAGACCCCAGGAGGTGGGGTCAGTGCAGGACCACAAGTCCAGGACTTGGGGGACAGAGCCCAGCCCTGGGCTGAGCAGGGCCTGTGGAGGTGGGGGCCGAGCCCAGGAGGTAAGGAGAGGACCAGGCAGCCACCACAAGCCAGCAGGGCTCTGTCACACTTGTGGCTGCTTTAGCAAACCAAGGCTCCGGGCTGGCTTCTGCCCAGGGCATCTCAGACGTACCCTGGCAACAGGGCAGTTGTCAGTGGCTGGGGCCGCAGAGGCTCAGGCCACAGGTCCTCATTCCCACGCCCGGCCTGGGCTGCTTCAGTCTCTGCCTCATGCACCCGCAGCCCAGGAAGAGCCGGTCTGCTATGTATCTGCAGCTGGACCAGGAATGCTCAGTGAGCTCGGGGTGGGGGTGGGGGTGGTCCTGTGGATCTGGGAACAACACAGACCCTCCTCCTGCTGCCCTTAGTAGCACACCCTGGCGGTGTCTTCAAGACACCCTGAACGTTAGAACATAATGTGAAAAATGTGCCTGGGCAATTTCATCACTCCTGTTCTGCACAGCATCCCCGGTACCCAGGCAGGGCTTTGACCAGAGTAAACCATCGAGGAAGCTGCCCAAGTGATCTGGGTCTTTGGCGTTCTCAGAAGGTTCCTGGGCTGAACCACAATTAACTCTCTTTCCCCATGTCTCCGTTCCTCAGTTTCTCTCTTTCTCTTCTCTTCTCCTTTCCTCTCCTTCCTTCCTTCCTTCTTTCCCTCCCTCCTTCCTTCCCCCCTCCCTTCCTTCCCCCCTCATCTAATTTCTCCCACCACATGCCAGTCAAGAATCCAAGGCAGCTTATAACAATACAGATGTTCAACAAACATTAGGGAAGGGGAAATGAGAGCAGGCAGATTCAGAGCATGGGGTCAGGATAGAAAATACAAACCACACAACCCACAAGCTACTAGAAGGAATTTGGCTCTCGGCCAAAGCAGAGGGAAACGGGATCTGTCACCGGGTTTGGGGTCCACAGGAGAAAAGCAAGAATGCTGCACACGTGTTCTTGGTCTGGAGCCCGCTGAGCCACTGGAATGCCCTCAGCAATAGCAGACGTAAAAGTCCCGCCCTGAAACCCAAGCCCGTGAGCTGGCCATGTTCTCTGGGCCTGCAGCCTGACCCCCTCAGGAGACAGACGGCAGGGATCCAGGCCCCGGGTTCCCGCCCGAGCCCACAGGGACAGCCTCCCTCCCTGGCCCTGCAGCTGGTGCCCAGTGGACCGAGCTGGCGCCTCTCCCACAGGGCGGCCGCTGTCCTGCCCCTGTGGACCTGCTAAGAATCAGAGCGGGGAAGAGGGAAAGGAAGGCACGTTTACCCAGCTCCTACTGCGTGCCAGGCATTGCATCACCCCTTGAGACTTCCCAACGACTCTTTCCCACTTGCCTCTCTGCTGCTCCCTCTGCCTAGAATGTTCTTCCTCCCATTTGCCATTGGACAAACTCCTCACACCCTTCAGGCTCAGCTTACATGGGGTTTCCTCACTGGGGGTCCCCCAACCATCTCTCCATCGTGCTCCCTATCCTTCCCTCTCCACTTTCTTTTCCTTCACAGCACGCATCCCAATTTATAAGGCTTTAGAAATGCTTGTTAAATGTGCACGTCTGCCTTTGCTTCTGCTCTCTGTCCTTCTGTGTGTCTGTGGCATTGACGACAGTGCCTGGCACCTAGGAGATGCTCAGTAAAGACTTGTTGAAGGCGTGAAGGAACGAGGAAGAGACTACTTCCATTTACCTGATGTGTCTCTGGAAAATTCAGTCACTTCTCAAGGTCACACGGCAGGGAGGAGCTGGAGCCAGCCCTGGAGCCCGGATTGTCTGGCTCCAAAGTCCATTCTCTATCCATAGCATTAGCTGCCCCAAGGGGAGCAGACCCCAGCCCAGGATGTGCACATGGGGACAGAGGAGGAGGTGGCCTGGTGGCGTCTCCAGCAGCCCCAGGCAGCAGGAAGATCTGCCTGGCTTTGAATCAATCCCGCCACAGGAAAATGTGTTGCAAGGGACATTTCCTGCCACCTGTTATTCATAAATTCTAGAAACATTTATTGAGCGCCAAACACTGAGCTCAGTGGCAAGGATCCAACAGTGAGCAAGACAGAGGTGGCCCTGCCTTTGGAGACCTCGGTCTGGAAGGAGGCTCCCCGACCTGCTCCCAGTGACACGCGGGAGCCGGCTCAAACCGGCTCGAGAGAGCCGATTGTTAATTTTTCAAGAATTTTCAAGCCAACTGTTAAGCACAACCATTATTAAAAATGAAATTATGTAAACTAACAACTATATGTATTATAAACAGAAGTAATAAATTCTCAAAACTCATTGCATCTTAGTTATTTCACTGTTATCTATGATCTTGAGGTTTTAACGTCCCCTGAATCTGGAAACACCATATAAGGACGTGTTGCTGTGCATCTCTTCTCAACTTCAAGTTCGGTGATGACACGTTTGTACTTTGAAATTGGAAGTATTTATACCGTGGAAGCTGGCAAATGCTGCCTATCGGGTTTTTTTGTTGTCTTTCGTTTTTTTGAGAGCCAGTTGCTAGACACTTACAACACCCCACTGCGCATGCCCCAGGATGTAGTCCAGGCCATCTTGGGCCATCTGAGCTCTTGGCTGGAAGTTGGTGGAGCTGGGAATCGGGGGAGGGGGGAGGCGGGGACTGTGGCAGGGGAACATGCTGACCCCTCATTCGCTCCTCATTGGCCTCTGGGTGAGTTTACAGACAGGCCGGGCCTCCGTGCTCCACTTCCTCACCTCCGCGGCATAAAATCTGGGCCTGGCTGCTCCGTCTGAAAACAGCTGCGCCCTCAAAGCTTTCAGGGCCGATTCCCGAACACAGACACAGCTGGACCGCAGCTCCCTCCCTGACGTGTAACTAACTCTCACTTTACTCACATTCTCAGGAAAATTGATGATTTTCTGCCGTTTTATTACACTTGACGATAATTTAAAAGGCAGGTTTAGTGCGTCCATAAAACCGACTTTGCAACAAGCTTGTGATGGTAGAAAAATATATTTGGCCGGGGCCTATTGTTTGGAGATGTAAAACAGAGGCCAGGGAGGGCCCTCTGGAGGGGCTGTGCCTGCCAGCATCTTCTGCTCCCCGAACCCTGGCCCATGACTGTCCCACTTCTGGGAGGGGCCAGGCTGGCCTGGGTCTTTTTCCTGCAGGTCCCCGTCTCAGCCGGAGCAGAACGCCCCCTGCCTCCATCCCTGACCACCTGCTCACTGACCAACGATGCTGCGAACTTGCCCCAAGTTCTGGGGCACACCTGCATGGACCTCTCCGCGGAGGCCCTCCAAGGGCAATGCTGGCTTCCGAAAGGGAATTTATAGCCGGCTAATCAAAGCTTAATTACAGCAGCTCAGCGGGCTCCAGCAGGAACTCAGGCCGGAATGGTTTTGCTAGGAAACTTTTTATGAGCTTAAGCAGAAGCAGAAAATTAGCAAGAATGAGAGGAAAATGGTCCTGCCTTAACGGTGTCCCTGAGCTGGGAATCTGCAGACTCACTCTGCAGAACGTGGCTCTGAGGGGACGGGGGCGGGTGGAGTGCGAGTGTGGGGGCTGCCTGGATGTGGTCCCCTAGGGTCAGTGGGCTGGACCCAGGTGACTCATGCTCCTGCCACCCTTGTGGTGGGGAACATGAGGTGGCCTGATAACTCTCCCCACCACCATCCACCCTCTCTCCATCGCTGCGGCCATCGGGCATGGCTGAAGGCCACCACACAGCCACGTGGCCTGGAGTCTCTCCTCATTCCTGGGCATCGCCCTCACCTCGATTCTTAACTCCTTCTAAGTGCTTCTGATCAATAAACTCTCCCACCTTCCTCCCAAGCCCCTCCACGTTTTAAAATTCTTCTCTGCAAATCTCTAATCCACCACTTACCTAACTCCTTCTCTCTTGCTCAGCCAAGGATCCCCAGAAAAACCAAAAGCCATTAGTTAGGAGTGCCGCCACGCCCCTGAACCCACGCTGTCCTGCACACGCACCCCTCTTTTCTCCCTCCCTCACTTCTCTGAGGAGAAGCGACGTCAGAGCAAGTGAGAGCCAGGCAGACCTAGGTTTGAATCTTGTCACTGCCACCAACTAAAATGTCCTTTCTCAGGCAAGTAATTTAGCCTCTCTGAGCCTCAGCGTCCTTGTCTGTAAAATGCGGATATAAAACGTTTAACACGAGGTGGTTTTGAAGCGTAATATTGAATAAACCACGTGCCGTTAACACCGGCATATTGTAACATTCGATAAACGGTGGCTATTATCTTTACCTATAAAATGACAGCAGAAATCCACAGAGGTGACGGTTGTCCTCTCAAAGCGGGGGTCTGGGGTTCTAGAGCTCCCAGACCCCTGTGTCCGTTGGTCAGACCCCAAAAGGTGCTGGCTCTGCCACCGGACTGGGGAGAGGGTACCCCAAAGGAGAGAGGGCGAGAGCAGCATGGAAGACGAGTAAAGCAGAAGGCTGGGGACCTCAGGACAAAGAAAGGCAGAGGCCCAGGAGTGGCGGTGCACAAGCAGGCACTGGGCGACAGCGGGTAGCTCCCGGGGGGTGCAGAGCAGGAGGGCGGGGGCGCACAGGGCTCGTTCCAATTGTCAGTTAACGCAGGCTTCAGGACGCAATACTTTGATTTGCAAATTAAGAAAAGACTGAAACACGCTTTGTGGCGCTCTAGCCCATGAAGATGCTTGCTTTCGACTTTATGAACTTCTCTGACAATGAATAAAACCAGCCTGGCATGACAGGCGCCTGTGTTATTCGGCACGGATTCCTCATTTCTAATGTCATCAATTACGATAATCAGATCACTGTAACACCGGCTGGAGCGGGGACGCCGCCGCCGAGGAGCAGGCGTGCGAGGCCGCAGCCCTTCAGAGGTGCTCGCTCGTGCTTTTAAAGCACCGGGAGACGGCTGAGAAGTGTGTGATTGCCCTTAAGTTTTAAATTACCTGCAATCATTAAAGTAATCTAGTTCATATTCATAAAGCTGTGATTATATTTTACATACCCCGTAAACACTTTATGAGAAAAAGCCACGATTCTGCAACAAAATAAAAAGCCTTGAGCTGGTCGTGTCAAGATGCTAGGACATGTCGGTGTGGAATCAGCCCAAAACACCGAGTTGGAGGTTGAACACTCACCACGGAACACATTCTGTGTCTCTGGGTTGGGCAGTGGGATGGGTTTTTGAAAGGATATTAGGCAGATAAGGAAGAGAAAGGATAAGGGAGGGGAAGACAGCCCATTTCCAGAACTTCCGGAATTGTCCTTGGCCCATGTGTCTGGGTTACCTCTGTCCATCTGACCCATCTGGTACCGGTGTTAAAGGTCACCACTATCATGCAGCATGCCCAGCACCACGCGATGCATGCTGGGATCCTCTAGAGAAGGAACTCTTGCTACTCGCATTTCATAGATGGGCAAACTGAGGCTCAGAAAGGTTAAGTGATTTTCCTAAGATCACACAGTAAGTAGGGAAATCAGCGCCAACTCCAGGTCTGTGTGACTCTGAAGCCTACCCTCCACTTTTGTTTAGGTGCCTTGTCCAAGGTCATGTGGTAGCAGACTGGCACCCTCCTGGCTGGGTGGCAGGTCTGGCCTCACCACATTTGGGCACTTTTTATCATGCCCATTCATATTGTGATAACATAACCTTGGCATTCAGTGGGATATCCTCTGTGAAGTGTCACAAGCAATGCCCACTGGGCACTGGATCTGAAGCCAAGCATTCTACCAAAATCCCTGACTTTTAAAAAAATTATCTATTTCCTTTTTTAATTTTTTAACAGGATGCTTTTTTGACACTAACGAGGCTTAAGCCCAATAATGGTATCCTTCTTTTCCCACCAGAATTAGACAAATGGAGATAAAAATACCAGCTTTAGTACATAGCAGACCGTGGTTCAGGTGTCAGAGCCATGTGGCCTTGTCACGATGAGCCTCCTGCATCAACCTCCTGCCAAGCGCAGCCCTGCCTCCCATGGGCAAAGCCTGCCCCACATAGGAGGGACAGGAGACAGAGCAACCTCTCTGCAGGCAGGCCGAACCCGGAGAGGAGGGGCCTGAGCTGAGCATGCTCAGTGCTTCACCCCAACCACCAATCAGAGGGCTTCCTCCTCTTCCCAAGGGCGGGAGAGGCTGGGCGGTGGCTAGCTAGGTCCGGAGGCATAGTCCGGTGGAAATGCCTCCACCTGGAAACTGGAGTGGTGGCAAAAGATCGCTCCTCCCAGCCCACAAACAATAAAGACTCTTCTAGATAGGAAGAACATCATTTCACATCCCCTGGCTCCCCAGACCTTCCCTTCGCAAGTTCCCTTGGCTGCTCTGCACATTTGCTATGACTGCCGTCGTCAGGCACATCTGTGCCCTTTCAGCACCTGCTACCTCGGAGGTTCCCAGGGCTGCTCGGTAACCATTATGGCCACATCCATTGGCTGGGAGAGGTGTTCATGGGGCAGGAGCCCACCATTGATGCAGGAGCTCCACTCCTTAGGGATGGGCCAGGGGCTGCTTCCAGAAGAGGTCATAATAAAGAGCTTGTGGTGGGTACTTAGCTTTTAGCCTTGTCTTGGCCATTCTTCCCCTGCTGTGCTGACCACCCAGACTCCCACGAAGTCCCAGCATGACTTTGGTTGGAAAATATCCAAAGGACCCAAGGAAATCTCACCCCCTTAAAGTTCCAGGGGCAGATGTGGCTTTTCCAGGTGTGCACTCATCTGGGGTTTTAGTAAATAGTGACCATTAGTGGGAAGGGGCTAGAGCTCCACGGGGCATCAGATGGTCAGAGCTTTAAGCATCCCGAGCCTGCCCCTCTGTAGGGCAAGAGCTAGTCTGGAGTCTTCTCATTTGGTAGCCATCATTCCACACACCTGCGACCTACTGTGAGGTCCTGACACCCCCCGGTTGGCATCCCAGAACAGCAGAGAAGGAAGACAGAGTTAAGTTACACCTAGTATACATGGAAGATAGATGCCCAGGATGGCCTGACATCCACCCTGCCCACCAGCCTCAGGAGCAGGCTTGACACAGCTCAAGAGCAACAAACAGAGCTTGCCTCTTGCACCAACTCCGATCTATCAGTGTTGGCTGCCTGGGAGCGGTGTTAAGGAGGATTCTGAGGCTACCCATGGAACAAGGCAGGGCCCAGGTTCTCAGAAGTATGTACAGGTTCAGAGCAAGGCCAAGATGCCAAATGCTCATCTAAAGGCCCCTGAGCTTTCTGAACCGTTTTCTGTCCCTTACTCTACACCCAGACCACCACCAAGTCCTGTTGACTCTACCTCCTAATACCACTCCTATACCTGCTGCCTCTCCCATCCCCAGTGGCTTGGCCCTGCCCAGGCCACAGCCCTCCCTCACCTAGACTCTTGTCTGTCACAGCTCCCTACCACTTCCTGCTTCTGCTCCTCACTCCTCCAATCCATCCTCCTTCCAGAAGGAGGTTTAAAAACACAGATATGATCATCTTTTAAAGCCCTCACCGTGGTTACAAGGCCCAGCAGCATCTGAGCCCTGCCCACCCCTCCACCCTCGTCTCCACCACCTGCCCCCCAACAACGGGCCAGCTCCTCAAACACACCATTCAGGTTTGAGGGAAGGATAAATAGCACCCTCTCTCCATGTTCAGACTCAGATTCCTGTGTGAGTCTGGTGAGAGAAAAGGGCCAAACTGAGCAAACACGGTCTCCCAAAACACCGATGACAGGAGTCTCTCCTCTTCCCTCAGGAGGGGCAGGGAGGAGCAGAGGGGCAGAGGAACAAGGTTACTTTCCCTGGAGCAGACATTTCCTCCTCGACCCGTGAAGACGGGACTAGGGTTCTCCCTGATATGCTTCCCACCTCAGGGAGCTCACACACGCTGTTCCCACAGCCACCAGTGTGCTTCCACCCCAACCCTTGACCTAATTCCCCTAATCCTCGAGCGCCCAGCTCAAGCGTCTCTTGCTCCAAGGAGCCTTCCTGATTCCTCATGTAAGACGCTGTCATGGCTCCTCACACTCCTTCAGATCACTCATCACAATTCTAATTAGACACAGAATTGAGAAAGCCATTGTTTAATGTCTGCATCCCCATCAGAATGGCAGTGCCCTGCGGGCAGGGTTCTTGTCTGGCTGCATCTCCATGGTAGCCCCAGGACCCTGGCTTTAGGAGCACTCATGCAATCTTGCTGACTGACGGACAAATGGAGTCTTCAGTACCGCCACCATCCACGCCAGCGACGATCCACCAAGTCGTGCTGCAGTAACAAACAACCCCAGGATTTCAGGGGCTTAAATAACAAAGGTCTACTTCTTGTTCATGCTATGAGTTCGTCACAGATCATCTGGGTCCTTGGCCTCTCCCTCTGAGACTCAGGTTGACAGAGCAGCCATTATCTGGAGCATTGCTGATCACTGTGGCAGAGGAAAAGAGAGAATGGTGAATCGCACAGGGGCCCTTAAAGCTTCTGCCTGGAGATCAGAAGATCCACATCCACTCGACCTCACTGGCCAAAGCCGGTCACGCAATCGCCTCTATGCTCAGGGGCTGGGCAAGTACAATCCTACCCCGTGCCCAGGAGAAATGGAAATATTTGACAGGCTGCACTAATGACTGCCACACCATTCATTCAGTCCCTGATGCCACCAGGCCTGGCCCAGTGTTGGTACTGGGCGTAGACGTGAATCCCAGACAGTGCTCTCTGAGCCGTCCAACGTGGTGACCACATGGGACTGTTGAGCACTTGAAATGTGGCTCGTCTAAATTTGCATGTGCTCTAAGTGTCGGATGCACACCCAATTTCAGAGACCTCCCATGACAAAAAGAATTTAAAATGTCTCACTCACTATCTTTAATTTTGATTACATATTGAAATGATGATATTTGGGATCTGTTGGGTTAAGTAAAAGAAGTTATTAAATTTAATTTCACCTGTTCCTTTTGACCTCATTTAATGTGGTTACTAGAAAATTTTAAATTATATCTGTGGCTCGCCTTTGTGGCTCACATTATCTTTCTATTGGACGGCACTGCTCTGGAACCTCTGAGCCCATCTAGGATGTGGCCCTGAGCAGGACTGAGCTTGCAAATGAAGTCAAGTGGGAGGGAGCCGAGAACGAAGGAGCCAGCGGGTGGGGTGGTCCAGCCACAACATCTCTCCCTCACAAAACCTCACTAGCCCTCCCTGATGATGAAGCCACTGCTCCAGCCCCAGGCAGGGACCCCAATCCCTGGTCTGCCTGGGGGCCCCCTTGCTGTTTAATGCAGGCAAGCCATGGGGTGTGGCACGGAGCATCGCTGCCACAGTCTGATGCCCAAGGAGCTGCAGCCAAGAAGGCTCTCTCGCCTGCAGAGAAGTGTTAATAAATATTTACCGAGCCCTTTGACAGTGCCAAGGAAGAATACAAATCAGCCCCAACGGGCGCCAAGAGAGCCTCCGCCGGGGGCTGGCAGCCAGAGGGGCTGGCCGCAGGGCCAGGCAGCCTACCAACCCTCGCCTGCCGGCACCTACCCCAGAGGGGCCCAGACAGCACTGTTTACAGAAGCTGTGAAATAGGACAATCTCTCACTATTGATTTTGTGCCTCTCCCTGTGACCGCCGCCCTGGATAACTCACAGGGTATGGATTTTTCTATAAACTCCCAAATTAATATCTGCAGCGGGAGGGGATATATTGCTGCTGGATGTGGCCAAGCCTCCTGGCTCCCCTGGGCTGGAGATGGGAGGACACGCCCCCTGTGGCTGCCCCTCCTGGGCTAGGGGCCCCAGCCTCGCCTCTGCTTTGTAGCAGTCAGAAAGCTGGGGACACGGAAGCTAACCTGCCGGCCTCCCCCCACCTGCCCCGGAACTCCCGGTGTTCTCTGTGTTTGAACGAGCTTGTGCCCACAGGAGTGTCACCTCCTCCGTACCCTACATTCATTAAGAAGAGACTCTCCAGAAATGGCAAGGAAAGAGCAATATCGCTAGATTCAGTGGACTTGGGTTCACTTCCAGCTCCACCACCAACCTGCTGTGTGACCTTGGAAAGTTACTTAACCTCTCTGTGCCTCTGTTTCCCAATCAGCACACTGAGGGTAATATAATCTTAGCCTTCCAGGGTTGTTGTGAGGATTGTTTACGTTCCCAGCAAATGTGAAACAATGTAATTTCCACTTGGGTAAGAGCTATAGAGGAAATAAGCAGGGTGCTGATCTAAAGAATAACTTGGGGAGGTCACTCGAGGTAGGGTTAGCAGGGAGGGTCTCTCTGAAGAGGTGACATTGAGCTTAGAAGGGTGAGAAGGAGCCGGGCAAAGAGTAGCGGATGAACATTCCAGGCAGAGGGAACAGCAAGTACGAAAGCCCAGAGGAGGGAAGAATAAAGGAGATGTGGGCATGTGCACAGCACACTTCCCTGTAGGGAGCAGGAGCCCAGGGTTGTGAAGTTCCCTCTTGCTTCATGGGAAGGGACCTTTGTTAGGGCAGTGGCTGAGGGGGAGGGGCTGGACAGCGGAGAGGGGGCATCCAGCGCGGCTGCCCTCTGGCTCCTCTCTCCTGGGTTTAGCCGCGGACCTGCTGGGAGCCCCATCTCCTGGTTGGGGGAATGGAGAGGCAAGGCGCTGTCCTGGGAGATGGAGAAGAGCGGGGTGGATGGCAGGGGAGGACAGGTGAGATGAGGCGAGAAGATGGAGGCGGCCAGGGTGTGTGTCCGCCAGCCAAGCGCTCCCAGGGCCGCCAGCAGAGCGGGGAGCAGACACATTCGCGAAAAATGAATAAACTCCCCCAGCTGGAGCCAAGCAAACGTCTGCTGCAGACGCGGCTAATCCAATTGTCTTTAATAAAACTGCTAATTGGGCCTGGGAGTCTCCGCGGGGCCTGGCCACGCCAGCAGGCTGCTTAACTGCTCCCCAGTTTCTGCCCACCCGAGGGCCCTCCTCTGCTTCCGTGAGTTAATTCAACCCACGCTTTAGGGCACACAGGCGGAGGGCAAGTCGGGGCCAGAGGAGTTCTCTGACTTGGGCAGGCAGGAGCGCGGCTGGGGCGAGGTGAGACCGCGAGTGTCGCTGGAGCGGGACGTGGTGAAGGATGCGGGCTCTGGAGCCAGGCTGTCTGAGTTCCCATCTCAGCTCTCCACAGCCCCACACCAATTCCTCACCCTCGGGTCTCAGCTTGCTCATCTGTGAAATGGAGATGATAATGACTGTGCAAGCTTTAAGCTGCTATGTGAGGACTCGAAGAGGTGATTCACGGAAAGCGCTCAATGGCCGTGAGCACGTACTCTCAGCCTGCACTGCTGGCCCTGCCGGGGCCTGGCCTTGGACCTCGGTTCTCTTATCAAGTGCTTTACGCCTTTTCTGCCAGGCCTGAACCAGCCCGCTGGATCGCACCCCTTCAACCGGCAGCGTTCGTGCCCGGGGCCTTGTGGGGGCTGGATCCCGCTCCCAGTGGCCCACGGCAGTCCCAAGACAAGCCACATCCCCATCCTCCCCACCTTCCCAGACCAGGGGCCACGACTACATCAGGTGCTGTCGCTGCTTCAGCCTCCTCCGTCAAACTGGTTCCCCCAGCCCCTGCACCGGGCCCGGCCTGGGCCCTCGAGCCCCTGCGCTGCCAGCCTCTCCGCCTACCGTCTCCCCTTGCCCATCACATGTGGGAGAGTGCATCCCACGTGTCCAGGCCCAAGACTGTTCCTCCCGGAGGAGGCAGTGCCTGGCTAAGCCTGAGGCAGGTGCAGAAGCCGGTGGGGCAGGTGACATGCTGCAGGGGTGGGGACAGTGAGCACTGTGGCAGTGGGAGGGGTCGCTGTGTGAAGCCGCCACCAACAGTTTGATATTCCTGGAGCTGAAGGCCGATGGCGGGGCGTCAACAGCATTTGGGGGGCCCGTTAAAGTCACAGGGAGGGAAGAGGGGAAGGGCTGGGCAGAGCCCTGAAGACAAGAGGGGTGCTGAGGAGGAGAGGGTGGGGGAGGGGCTCGGGGGCGGGGTGGAGACAGGCAGGTGAACCGATGCTCACTGAGCCATTAACTAGTGAGCAGACAGTAAGCTGGACGGTCGGCTGAGGGGGAGAGTCGGGCACAGGGCGGGGTCCACGGAGCACAGTGAGGGGACCAGGGATCAGGACTCACCACAGACAAGGAAGGCTGCTGCTCACCCCTGTGGCCCCACTGAGACTTGGGACTACAAATCCGCAGGGAGCCACGGGGTGTGGCCGGTGGTCTTGTCCAGGTGGCAGAGCCTCTGAGTAAAAGGATGGAAAAGAAGGAGGGAGGAATCCTCGCAGGCTGGTCCTACCAGGCCGGCGTGACACTGGCAAGGGGTAAGGGTGGGGCCGGTGGTGTAGGCAGCTTCCCCCAAGGGCTCAGGCTGAGCAGAAATACGAGAGGCCTGAGGGGGCTGCGGGAAAGGCAGAAGAGGAAACAGAATCGAGAGCCACCATGTAGACCTACTAAGCGCCAGGCACTGGGCTAAGCGCTTGATGCCTATTAACCCACTCAGTGCTCACAGCAACCCTGCAAGGCGGGTGTCAGTAAACCCGCCAGGAAGTGGAGGCCCCGAGGGATTAAGTGACTTTCCTGGGATCACACAGCTCACTCCTTCCACTGCGTAACTTGAGAGGACCGGAGGTTGCAGACAGAGAGAGGGATGGGGCAGGTAAGGTTGCAAAGCTGCATCCATGTCGAGTGATGGGAAGGTCCAGGGTGAGGCACCCAGGGTGCTGGGCAGCCTGTCCATGTGGCCACTGAGACCGCGGGACGGTGGCAGGACCGGGGATGAGTCAGATGCCAAAGTCCTCATGAGATGTCCCTCCCTCCCTCCCTCTTTCCTTCCTTCCTTCCTTCCTCTCATTCATTCCTTCTGTCAATAACCCAGTATTTATTGAGCACTGGGTTCTAGCTGTGAACTAGATAAACTGGCCCCTCCCCTTGAGGGACTTACATTTTGGAGAGGAGAGAGGATTAAAAAAGCCAATAAATAAATTAATTCCAGCTAGTGACAAGATCGTGAAGAAAATGAGAAAGTGATTGGACCGAGTTCCCAGGGAAGGTCTCCCTGCACGGGAACCTGGTGACGGGAAACAGCCAGCCACCTAGGGCTCTGGGGGGAGAGCATGCAGGCAGAGGACACAGGCAGGAGAGCGTGGCTGAGTGGAGGACAGCCGGCGGGTTAGAGGTGCAGCAAGAAGGCTTGGCGTGGCCGGAGCGCGGTGAGGGGCGGCGGGAAGGGGTGGGCTTCCGAGGTGGTCAAGGGGAGCTTGAAGGGCCTCGAAGAGGCTGGAATCTATTCTAGTTACAACGGGAATCCACCACTTTAATCTGGGGGAAATACGTACCTTGACTCCCATTTTAAGAAATCCACTCCAGCTGCTGTGTGGACGATGGACCGTAGGCGGCGAGAAGAGGAAGGAGAGTGGGCAGTGGGGAGATTTGGGTCTTGTCCAGAGGAGAGAGAGATGCTGCTGGCCCGGACAAGGGGCAGGGTGCAAGGAGGAGATGATGGCAAGCTGGGGAGGTACGTGAACAGAGAGGGGTCCCCGGGAAGCTGGCAGTTCCAACATCTGCCTGTGTGCTCTGTGTTTATGTCCACCATCAGTGATATTTATATTTAGTGAGCACCTATTAGGAGCCGGATGTGCCCTGGGTGATGGGGATACAGCAGTAAACCAGAGACAAAACTCCCCGCCCCCAGGGAGCTTCTCTTCTCGAGGAGGGAGCCAGACAAGCAGCACGTCCAGAGGCTGTCAGGTGGTGGTGGGTGCTGGGGAGGAAAGGAATGCAGGGAGGCAGGATGGGGAGTGGGAGCGGGGAGAGGTGGTCATTTTAGATCCGGTGGCTGGGAAAGGCCTCACAGAGATGGTGACACAGGATGAAGATCTGCCTCAGCCAAAGGAGACCCGGGGAAGGGCATTCCAGCCAGAGGGAACAGCAGGTGCAAAGGCCCTGAGGTGCGAACGAATTTGGCATGTTTGAGGAAACGTGAGGAGGTCAGTATGGCTGGAGCAGCATGAGCAAGGGGCAGAAGAGGGAATGAAGTCGCAGAGGCGATGGTGTCTCGTGGAACCCCCTCTACGACCCTACAAGGAACTTAGAGTCAGCCCCACTTCACAGATGAGGCATGGGAGGAGTGGAAGGGTGAAGCGGTGGCCCCTGGTCAGGTGGCAGTGGCCCTCAGAGTTCGGATTTAAACCTGGGCCAGTTCTGAAGCCAGTGAACTTAATGAGTAAACGCTACCGCCATCGCTGGCTGTCATAAAACAGGGAGGGACAAGATGGAGGATGCCTCCCAGCCACCCAGCACTGCAGAATATCAGCCAGCTGCTATCATTCCAATATTAGCCCCATTTTATAGATGAGGAGACTGAGGCAGAGAGCGTTTAAGACAGTTGGCTGAGGCCGTGCTGCTAGAGTGGCAGAGCTAGGCTTCAATCCCAGATCTGAGTCCAGCGCGACGCTCACCCCAGCTACTGCAGTTGGTCCCTGAGCTTGGACAAGGGTGGCCCACAGCCCAGGAAGAGGGAGCTAGTAGGAACAGAATGAAGCCCAGACTCCAGCCTGTTGGGGTACGGCCTGGGCCTCCATCTGTCCATCCATCCGTCCATGTATCCATCCATCCGTCCATCTATCCATCCAGCCTCCTACCCACCACATTTGCTGGCTCTGTACTGGGAATCTGCTACTGGGCCACAAGCAGATGACTTCCCTCCAGCTCTGTGGCTGGCGTTAGGGCTGACCCCTTGGGTCACCTCCCAGCCATACTCTACGCTCCAGAACCAGCCAGGCAGCCCCACCCACCAGCTGCCCATCAGAATGACACATCCTGGGACTTCTTGTCATTTCCCATCCAAGATTCCATTACGAGCTGTGATTGTTGAAGTAATAGACAGATAACGGATCTGTCCAGGCCCTGCCTGGTACACCGGGCAGCTGCCAGGTTTTTCCCCTTAGCCACAGGGCTTGACGGACGGTAATGGATTTCATACTGATACGGGAGCCTGCGGTGGATAATTCCATGATAACGGTTTATCAGGCACTGACGTGAGGTAATGGGTAATCACCAGGCAGAAAGCAAACCCCAGGGAGCCCTGGCCTCTGCCCAGCCCAGCCCCATTTTTGTTGTGCCAACTGCCACCTTTCCGGCTCACAGGCCACCTCCCCTCTGTGTTCTGGAGGACAGCAGAGCACGGGTCGACAGGGCCTGGTGCATCCAGGCCCGGGGTCCTCGGGACTCTTTGTAGAGGAGATTCTCGTGGGTGACACCCTCCCAGCAAGCCCCAGCCACATTCCTTCCCCCGGGATTTGAAGCGAACTTGAGAGAAGAACAAATGGGGGCTTCAAGGACCAGGCAACCCAGGTTCCAGTCTTCCTGCCACACAGAGCCCCGCCTCCTAGTTCAGGCTATCAAAGGGGAGCCAAACCCGAGCGGGACTATGGCCACGGTCTGCGTGCCCTGGGGATTAGCCAAACTCTCTGCAACCTGGACACTCCCTCCCTTGCTGCTTGGGGCTCAGGGGCCGCGAGGGCCCACTGCCGCCACCTCGATGGCCCCCACACCCCATCCACACCTTTGCACACGCTGGAGTGCGCCATCTTTTTCTAGCCAGGGCTGCCCTGATAGAGCCTGTCTTTTCCAAATCTGTAGACAAAGCAAACAAAAAAATGAAATGCATGGATACAGTTTCCCCCGCTTTAGAGTTTTCTCCCTTTTAATTATTTTGTAAACATCCAAACCCTCCTTGTTTCCTTGTGTCTACTCAAAGAGAATGAAACAAACAACGGAGGAGTAAATGATCTTAGAAAACTTACTTGGGCTCCTCATGCTCTGAGGCACCTGGGTTTCCTTGTGTGTTTCCCCGTTTGTTTCCTCTGCGCAGCTGGGATTGTCCAGTGTTTTTTTAGAGAACGTGCCCCTCATTACCTTTAACATTTCTAAGCTGCTCCAACGAACAAGTCCTGAATTATAACTTGTGCAAAGTCCCAATCCCCTCAACAGAGTTCCAGTTGTTGGAATGTGAGCAGTTATATGGATTCCCAAGACCCTCCCCACCGACGACCAGGTCTGGGATCCCAGATCTGAGGACAGGGAGGCGGGAGTGCTCCAGCCACTGGCGGTAAGTCCCAGCCACAGAGAAGAGGGTGCCCAGGAGTTAAAGAGGGTCCCTTCTAAAGAGCAGAGGAGGAGCCCGGAAGAGCCGCCTGGGTCCTGGGGGGAGGTGAGGGTCGTAGGGCTGGGGACCAGTGCCCAGAGGAGGGTGGGGGCTGCACTGGTCTTGAATGGATAGAAAGGACGCCCCGCTGTGAAGGCGCCACCCAGGGGTTATTAAATACACCTTCCTGGGTGCTGTACAACCAAGGCCCGACTGAACGCTCATGCCCTCCCAGGAAGGGAGCTTATTATTGTTATCATCTTCATCCTTCTCTCATAGATGGGGAAACTGAGGCACAGTGATGTTAGGTAATCTGTCCACAGTCACACAGTCACAGAGGTGGAGCCGGGACTCACCCAGGCAGTCTGGCCCCAGAGCTCGCGCTCCAACCAGGACACCATGCTGCTTCTCTCAACCAAGCTGGGGGCACCCAAGCTCAGAGCGGAGAACACGCCAGGGCTGAGCCCGGGGGCCAGGAAGCAGGTGCTGAGCTGGGTCTGGAGGATGGCTGAGGCGAGAAGGGAAGGTGGTCCAGAACTCGGAGAGGTATGAGCAAACGGCTGAGAACAAAATGCATGTTGGAACAGCAAGAGGGAGCCTGGGGCACCAAACCTCGAGGCCAGGCTGGGGTATCTGGACCTCACCTTGCCAGGGTAAGGGAGCATGGCGGGCTTCTAGCTTACGCCAGAACAGGGTCCGAGGAAGGTGGGTCTGCTGGCCCGTGAAGCCAGGATCAGGGGGAACTGCTCAGTTAGGAAGCCATCAGGGGTCTGCAGGTCTGAAGTGTGGAGGCCCCCAGCTGTCAGATGAGCCAGGAGGGGCAACAGCAGGCCAGGCAGCCAGGCAGGGCACAGGGCTCAGCCTCGCCAGGTGGGATCAGAAAAGCCAAGATGCCCTGTATGCCTAGAAGACAGCAGCCTGAGGCTCAGCTGGGCTGAACATGGCCCTGCCCAGCCTGCAGGCCCAGGTTCCTGACAACCTGGGGCAGTGGTGGGTGCGGCCGGCTCGTGCAGCTTCCACATGTGCTGTGGGCACCACCTCCCAACTCCACATCCAGTGAAGTCAGTAGGTACCTTCAAGTGGGCTGCGGTGCACACAATTACTGAAATCAGCAAACGCCACAGATCAGGGCTTGTTGAACCCTCTGAAGAGCCAGTTATTAAATCTCTGCCAGCGCAGACCTGGTGGGGAGGCTGGGGGAGATGACAGACGCCTGTGCAGGGTCAGTGAGCGCAGCAAGGAAGGAGTGGGCAAATCCCAGGGCCCAAGCTCTCCACCAGGACTGTCTTCATTCATCGTGGAGGCGATGCTTGAGCCCAGACTTCATTCATTCATTCAACACACGTTTAGCACAAAGCTGGGCACTGAGGAGACAGATCAAGTGCTAGGGGAGCCCCGGATGAGGGAGCCATGCAGCCTGTGGTGGGTGAGGACAAGGGGAGGGGACCCCCAAGCTGACTCGGAATGCAACCTGCCGTGGAGGGCGAAGAGGCTGGGGACAGCATTCCAGGCAGAGAGAGTTCTGCTCCCCAGGCTGCAGCCAGCGCCGCCCTTCTAAAATGCAACCTCATCTAGCAGTCGTGCCTAAAGCTGTCAGGCTTCCCGTACCTCTGGGGACCCAAGACCCGGACGACGCCCTTCCTCCTTCTCCACCTCCTCTTGGCCTGACCCGCTCCCGGTCCCCAGACACACAGGCCTTCTTTCCTGTGCACAGAAGTGCCATGCTCCCTCACCGCAGGGCCTCAGCACACAGCCTTCCCTCCGCTTGGAGTGTCACACACATTCATGTGCACACACACTCAAACTCATCCTCACCTGGCTGACTCCCCATCACCCTTCAAATCTCAGCTCAAATGCCATTTCCTCGGGAGCCTCCCAGACCACTCTGGGCCCTTCCCACAACCACATCAAGCCCCCACACTCTGCAGGTTTCTCTCTGAGCGCATCTCATAGTCTCTAAATATTCGTTTGTGTGATTATCTGACCAGCATTGTTGCCCACCTCTAAACAAACACTGCCCGAGACGGAGCCTTTGCCTCCTTTGTGGCTAGAACAACAGTGCCCGGCACACAGTGAGCGCTCAGTAATTGTTTGATGGACGTGTGGATGCGTGAACGAATGAACGGAGAGGCAGGCACAGGTGAAGGTGGGAGGCGTGTGATGGCACCACAGGTGGGTCCCTGCGGCTGGAGCCCCCGATGCAGGGTGGGGGAAGGATGCCCAGGTCTGTCCTGTGTCGGGGAGAGGCAGAGTGAACTCTCCCCACCCCCGTGCCTGCCCTTTAACCCTTGAGGGCTCAGCACAGGGGGGTGAAGGGCTGGGATGGACAGACAGATGGACTGGGACTAGCCAGGCAGCCTCAGAGAGGCCCGCCGCTAAGCTAGAAGCAGCTCCATCCCCTCCCCCCGCCGCCCCACAGCAATCCTGGCGGGCTGAGCCCCAGGGCTAATTAAACTGGGTTTGCTCAGCCAGGCCCTGAAGGGGCCCAGCTCCAAGCACTCCAGATGGGCTTTATTTGTCAATTTGAAAACTAATCTCTGACTATTTAAACAGCAGCTTATCCAGGCCCAGACCAGGATTAGCATTTGGCACCTTGGCTGAAGAGGGTGGGCGGCACTCCCCAGGTACGAGGGAAGAATTTGAGGGTGGATTTCCATCCAGAAAGAGGAAGGGCCCGGAGCGCCCCTAACCCTCCAAGCCCGGGGCCTGGCCAACAGCTGGCTCCACGGAGCCCTTCTCTCCCTCCCCACATCCTTCTGGTCTCACGGATGTTCCCCCACCTCAGGTCCCAGGGAGCTTGTGATTGTCTCTGCCCTCACCTGGGGAGGCAAAGAGGGCAGCTAGGTGCCATCTCAGCTCACCCCTTGGCAGCCCCAGCCTCGCTCCAGAGGAGTTTGTAAAACCATGGTCTGGGGGCCGCGGGGAGGCCCACATGTCCCTTGATTATTCCCTGGGGTCTGTTACCCTTGACTCTTAGCCCCTGGGAGCACGTCCCATAGGTCGGATGGTCTCTCGGAAACAGGCAGACCCTGTGCAAAACCGTGGGCTGGCCTCTCCTGTTCAGCTCTCAGTTGGGGTGTCGTCCCTGCTCTCCTCCCCAGCGAGGCTCCCGCCTCCACCTCTGGAATTCACTAAAAATGATCACGGAGCCTCTGTCATGGACCTGGCACTGAACGAGGCCCTGAGAATCCAGGGGTGATCGAGAGACTTGGTTCCAGCCGCTCTGGGGGTGTCACCTCCCAGGGGAGGTAGGCACTGGCAGATGACTCTGCAGTTCCAGGTGTGGCGTGAAGGAACAGCAAGGGCTGATCGTGCGTGCAGTGGGCTCTGGCGGAGCTCCACGTGGCCAAACGCAATGGTCCATTCTCAGGCCTCATCTTGACCTCTCGGCAGCATTTGACCCAGACAATCACTCCACTCTTATCCCCCCAAAATCTGCTCCATTTCCTTGTGGGACCTCATGCTCGCCCAGTTTCTTCCCATCTGGCCTCCCCCACTCTGCGCCCCTACCTCTGAAGCAGGTTGAATGGTGGCCCCCAAAAGCATGTGCTCCAGGACCTATGATTATGACCTTATTTGGAAAAGGGGTCTTTGCAGATGTAATTAAGTTAAGGATCTAAGATGAGATCATCTTGGATTACCTAGAGGGCCCTAAATCCAAGGACAAATGTCCTTAAAAGAGACAGAGGAGATGACGTGGGGAGAGAAGAGGAGGCCATGCAAAGACAGAGGCAGATATTGGGGTGACACAGCTGCAAGCCAAGGGACAGCGGGGGCCCCCAGAAGCTGTAAGAGGCGAGGAAGGATTTTCCCCGAGACCCTCTGGAAGAAGCGTGGCCCCACAGATGCCTTGATTTCGGACTTGTGCCTCTAGAACTGTGGGAGAATGAGAAGCCATCCGGGATGACAGCTCTAGGAAACTGACAGAAGTCCCCTGCTAGTCCTGACCTCTCAGCCCGGACCCTGCACCTCTCCTCTCCTCGCTCCACCGTCTCTCCCTTGGTGATCTCACCCAGGGACGTGGCCTTAGACGCCCTCTATAAACTGAGGATGCTGTATGTGCGTCCAGCCCTAACACTGTCTCTGAACTTCAAACTCGTATATGCGGCACCTACTGGACATCTCCATTGGCCTGAGGCATCCCGAATTTTATAGACTCAAGAAAACTCTTCGGCTTCCCCCCTGACCCATCTTCCCGAGTCTTCTGCATCTCGGTAAGCCCTACTCAGTTGCTCAGGCCAGAACTGTTGCCCGCTTTCTTCCCACCCCATATCTAGTTTGTTGGCAAATCCTGCTGGCTCTACCTTGAAACTGTATCCAGAATGCAGCCCCCTGCCCCCACCTCGACAGCTACTGTCCTGTACCTTGTCTGCCCAGACCACTGGCCTGGCCCTGCGGTCTCCAGGCTTCCACACTCTGCCACCCACAGTCCCTTATCTGCACAGCAACCAGAGATGGCCTGCACAAGCGGGAATCAGATCACATCGCCCCTGCTTGACGCCCTCAAGGGCTTCTCATTGCAAAACCGAATAAAATCGCAAGTCCCTCCTGGGACGCACGAAGTCCCCTCTGACCTGCGTCCTATCTGTACCTGTGACCTCACCACCTGCCGCTCCCCTCACTCCCAGCTCTCCACCCACCCTGGGCTCCTCCAAGCCCACTCCTCCCACCCACGCTTGCTGCTCCCTCTGCCCGGAACTCACCCTGCTTAGATCTCCAAATGGCTCACACCTCCATTTTATTCAAGTTTGTGCTCACATGCAACCTCCCAAGAGAGCCATATTCTGACCATCAATCTGAAATTCCTCATCCCTTTCTTTAGGCATTCATTAAGCCTCGTGTCCCACCCACCCGCCTCCGCTCCCAGGGAAAATAGAAGCTCCACCTGGTCCCATTCACCGCTGGCCTCTATAAAAGTGGCTGGCATGTATTAGGGGATCAATAAATATTTGTTGAACCATTGAAGGCAGAGGAGATATGGTCTCCCTGAGAACGTGATATAGAAGCTGAGGCCGGGGAAATGAGAAAGGGATAGCAAGGCAAAGATGTGGAGGGTGGAAAGAGCTTTCTACACAGACAAAACAGCATGTGCAAAGGTCCTGATGCAAAAACTGCTGGCACGTTCCAGAAACACAGCAGGCCAGTGTGGCTGGGATGCAGTGAGCTAACCAGGAAAACATGGCATCCACCCCACTTAATCAGCCTCAGCCTGTAGCCCTCCAGCCCCCTGTGCTGACCAGTGGGGGCCTCGGGAAATCTGGAGTTTCCGTCCTGCTCAGGCGTCTCCAGTGGTGGAAGAACCACTGGACTGAAGTCCAGAGAACTCACTCCCTTCATGTGTGACCTGTCCTCTCTGGACCTCAGTTTCCCCACTTAGACCATTAAGAGTTGGGGCCTTCCAGCCAAGACAGTCAAGTTCTATGCTCCTTCCCCAGAGGAGAGAGGTTTTACCATCATCCAGGCTGAGTCTCAGCAAACCCACTATCACTGGGGCTCTTTTGTTGCAAATGACAGAAACTCCCACCCAAACTGCCTTAAGCAGATAGAGAATACATTGGTTCATGTGGCTGAAGAGTTGAGTAAATCTGATAAAGCTTCAGCTAGGGTTTGATCCAGGTCTCAAATAATTGTCCAGGTTCTTTCTTCTTCTGCCTCTCCCTCTCTCTATACATGTATTTCTATCTAGTTCCACTTTCCCACTGATAGCTTCTCTTCCAGGCTTCTTGTGGTTTCAAGATGGCTACAGCAATTCCAATCCCTGTATCCTCTCGGATAAAAGGAAGTGTGGTTGGAGAGGAAAGGACAAGGTGGGGAGTACTGAGGGATGAGGATACAGAATAGGCAGGATCAGATCATGCAGGACTTCACCCTGAGGGCAATGGAGAGCCATGGAACGTTTTCAGCAGCGGGATGACAATGACCTGACTACAGCTGAGTTTCCCAAGGCCACCATCAGCGTTGACCTGGGCTGACTCTGCCGCCACCCGCCCCGGGCCTGCAGCCCTCACTTGCAGGTTTTTCTTCTGACTGTGCTGCTGCCCGGGTCTTCCCAGACCTCTGCCAGGGTCCACACGCCAGCTCAGGACAGAGCTGCCATGCAGGCTCGAGGCCTGGAGTGCAGGCCTGGAAGACGAGGAAAGAGGGAGAGAAGGAGAGAGGAGGCTGCGAGGGAGATGGGCTCAGATGGCCGAGCAATTCTATCCTGGTGGCCACTCTTGGTGGGCTGGAGGCTGAGGGGCAATTCGCTGGTTGCTGAGTGTGCTGAAGTGAGGGGGTCGCAGGGAGAAGAGAAGCACGTAGAGAAAGGTGGAGAGGCCCATGGGAGCAGTTAAAGGCCAGGGCTGTAGAGATGGACAGACTCGCTCTCTGTAGTAGATTTAGATGAGACGGCAGTAAATTCTCTGACATGCCTCCCATCTAAGTGCCCCCCTCCCCTTGCACTGGGGTGAGCTCTGTGATGGATTTGACCAACAGAACACACTGGAAGTTTCCCGACCTAGCCCTGAAGAGACCGGCAGCTTCACTTCCCGCCTCCAGGAACACTCGCTCTTGGAGCCCTGAGCTGCCACGTAAGGAGTCCAATGGCCCAGCTTGGAGAGACCACATGGGGAGGCCCTGAAACCCCAGAGACAGGAGGGGGATCCAGTTGGGCCCACCAAGGCACCAAGCACACGAGAAAAGCCGTCGTGGGCCCTCCAGACCAGTCCAGCAATCAGCCGAATACCACTGAGGGACCCCGGCCGATGCCACGTGGAGCAGAAGGACCGCCCAGCCGAGCCCCACCTGAAGGCTCACCCACATGTGGTGAGATATCACAGATCGGTGGTTGTTTTAAGCCGCTAACTTTGCAAGAGCCTTTTACCCAGAAACAAGTAGCCAGAAAGGCCCCACCATTTTTGTGACCTTGGGTAAGTGACAATCGTCTATAAAATGAGGACAAGGAGGAGCCAGCCTGGTGGTGTAGTGGTTAAGTTTGTGCACTCTGCTTCAGTGGCCCAGGGTTTGTGGGTTTGGATCCCTGGCAAGGACCTACACACTGCTCATCAAGCCATGCTGTGGCGGCATCCCACATACAAAATGGAGGAAGACTGGCACAGATGTTAGCTCAGGGCCAATCTTGCTCACCAAAAAAATGAAAAATGAGGATAATGAGAATGACTACCTCATAGGTCTACTGTAATAATTAAAGAGGTGATGAAGGGACAGCAGTTAGCACGGGGTCTGACACAGAGTTAGTACCTGGCAAAGCACATCTATTATTCTTATTTTAATATTGTTATTATTATTGAAGGATGTGGGAACAGAACAGCCAGCAGGATAGGCCGTAAGCCTGTATGCACTTGGCAGTCTCCCTAGGAGTGTCATTTGCATGGTGGGTAAGAGCACAGATTCTGGAAGCAAATGGTCTGGGTTTGAATCCTTGCCTTGCCGCCTCTTAGCTGTGTGACCATTAGTAAGTTCTTAACCTCTCTGGGCTTTGGTTTCTTCATTGGTAACTCTACCTACCTCATAGGATGGCTGGGAGGATAAAATGATTTACCAGACGTAGAGCATTTAGAACAGTGCCCGACACTGGTAAGGGCTCTCCAAATGTCAGTGGTTATTATTTTTAATTGTTTTGATTGTCTGGGATGAGGAGAGCCTGGGACTAGAGGAAGAAAGAATAATCAGCAGGAGGAAAGCAGAAGGGTCTCCTGCTGAAGAATCTGATGGTCGCACTGCCCAAGTGGACGCTCCGAGAGACTGTCCGGGCAATGGGGAACTCCTGGGGCCCTGGGGACAGACCCTGAGATGCTCTACACAGCTGCAGAAGCACACGGTCTTACCTTCCAACAAGCCGAGATGCGGGTTTGGAGACCCCCCTGCTGACACCAGCTGTGACACCTTAGAGACCCTGCACCACGGGCGGTGGGGAGAGAATGCACATAACCCAGCAGCTGTTGTGGACACTGTGGTGTGCTGCCCCAAGTCCACCTTCAAAACAAGACGCTCATTCCCCGACTGCTGGGAGTGTGGGCAGCTGACCGCTCGCAGCTGAGTGCCTCTCCTGAAGCTGGCCTCAGCCTGAGAGCCACCCGGCCCAAGGGCGAGTCCTCTCCCTGGAGGCAGGCCACGTTCAGCAAGATCAAAAGATCCAGTCCCTTTGCTGCAGGCAGGTCAACTCCGCAGGGGAGGATGGCCAGCCTGGCCCGGGTTGCCCAGGACTCTTTCAGTTTTAGCACTGAATGTCCCGCCCCCCAGGAAACCTCTAGATCCCAGGCAAACTGGGTCAGTTGGTCACTCTACTGCAGGTCCATCAGCTCCAGTGCTCCCGGGGAGCGAAGGCCTTTGTTGCAAGTGCCTCCCCATTCAACGCCTTCCTCTGCCAACCCAGCATCCTTCCTCTCCTCCCCATAAGCTTTCTCCACACAACTCCGCATCGCAGAGTGTGCCTCCAGGGGAACCCGACCTCAGCGAGCGCCTCCCCTGTGACATGTGCTGACACACGCCTGCCCTCTTCAGTTCTCATCAGCAACACTGGAGATGGGCATTCCTGTCCCTCTGAGAAAACAGGCTCACAGATGCTACGGAACTTGTTCAAGTTCACGTGGCAAGTCCAAACCCTTTCCTCCGCCATGCAGTAAACCACAATGCCCTTGCCATCTAATTTTTTATTCCTCTATATATTTCTCTAATGGTGCTTTATTGGTTTTGGAAGTAAATCAAACCAGTGTGGGGATTAAATCCCTCTCTTTTGGCCAGGAAGAGCGAGAAAAACAAGAATTTTGCACCTGCCATGCAGAAGAGAGCGATGTGTCTGCCTGGTGTCGCCGGCAGGGGTGGAGCAGGCTGGGGAAGAGCAGCTGCGGGCTGGTAGCCAACTCTGCTTACCTGCAAGGCTCCTGTAAACTCAGATCCTTCTCCACGGCCTCCTGGATTGTGTTCCTTTCTTTGAAGAGAAGATGATGCTCTCAGCCTTCAGCCATAAATAAGCTCCCTGCTTTTCAATTTCTCCAAGAGGCAGCTGCCCTCACAGTTGCTGCTTGCTCGTGGGCTGTCCTTGCACTTGCCCTCTCATAAATGTCTCGCTCTCGTCTGCGGAAGGTCTAGGGCCAGCTTGCTCTCAGGGGCGGAGGGAAGTGCTTCTACCTCTGGGCCTCCCCTCCTGTCCCTTCTCCTCCGCCTTCCCCTCTGCTCACCCCATCTCCCTGCCTTCCTTTGATCTCCTCCCCTCCTCCCTGCCCCCTCTTCCCATCTTCCCATTCGCTGCGCTCCCTTCTCCTGCCCTTCCTTCTTTCCTCCTCTCTTCCCCTCTCCCCTCTCAGTTCCGGCCTTTCCTTCCTTCTTCGATCTGTATTATCGGAGGCCATAGCATCTTGGAAGGACCTGAGGCTTACGAATCAAGCTCACCTGGGTTCAAACCCCAGCTCTGGTCAGTTTTCTCACCTATAATATGGAACAAATGAGAACGAATTCTCAGGGTTATTGTGGAAATCCTATGCGATCGTGTAGGTGACAGTGCCTCTAGGATACAGCACATGGGAGGTGCACCATCTATTTTTATCCCGATCTCCCCAAGAGATATAACACAGATTGGAGTGTCCTCCGAGAGGGAGAAGGAGACGGATGAGGGAGATGACCCAGAAAGCCCCCGTTTCTCATTAGCACTTTGCAATTTGCTGAGAGTGAAGCTGCCCCCAGGACTCCACACCGCCCCCTCCCAGCTCCCGAACCCTTCTCCTGGGGTTGGGAGCGACGTCTGGCACGGGCTCCTCCAGCATGAGCCATCAAAGTGCCACCACACCATCTGGTCTGCCCACATCCTCGCACGGGATTTATTACGTATTCCCTTCCATTAGCATAAATAATATGGAGCTTGGGTTTCATGATGGTTTACATAATAAATAAAACAGGTCAATTGCCCACAAAACTAGTCTCTGTGAACAGTAACAGATTTAATTAGATTTACTTTACCCTGGGTTTTCTGGAGTGAGGCGGATGCCTCTCGTGCCAAGGATAAACTTCCCCATAAACTTCTGCTTCTGGGAAGGCAGCTCCCCATCCTCCAAGGAGATGAACCGAGGAGAGAAGAAGGGGGAGGGTGGGGGGAGAGAGAGGGAGGAGAGGGCAGAGACAGGAGGGGAAGGAGGAGGGAGACAGGGGGTGGCCCTGTATTAGCCCTCACCTTCCACCAGTCATCTGGTCCCTGCTCCTGCCTCCGTACCCGCCTGAACCGCTTGTTACGGACTGAATGTTTGCGTCCCCCTAAAATTTATATGTTGAAGCTCTCCCCCTCAGTGTGATGGTGTTTGAAGATGGGGCCTTTGGGAGGTAACAGGGTTAGGGGAGTCGTGAGGGTGGAGCCCTCGTCATGGGATTAGTGGCCTTATAAGACGATGACCTTGCACGTGCCCCAGGGAAGGGCCGGGTAAGGACACAAAGAGAAGGTGGCCAGGAAGAGGGCTCGCATCCAAAACCGAATCAGCTTACACCTTGATCTTGAACTTCCTGGTTTCCAGAACTGTGAGAAATAAGCCTGTTGTCTAAGCCACCTTTTCTACTGGATTTGTTGTGGCAGCTCAAGCTGACTGAGACGCTGCCTGGCCACCTCGGACCGCACACCTCTGAGGGAATCGCTCTCCTGCTCTGAGTCCCTTTCTGCCTTTGCTTGCCCCAGAGCGAGACCAAGCAAGGTTGGCAAGGCCCCCCTCCCATTATTTCCCTTTACCTTGGCCTCCTCTCTCACCACCGCGCCCCACAGGCTGTCTGCACCTCGACCCTCCAGGCTCACATCACACATCACCTGAAGTTACTAAATGCTCTTTCCTCGCCCAGGTCTCCACACCTTTGCTCTATCTGGAACACCCCCTCCAGGCCCCTCCTGTCTCTATCAGTCATCCACCTTCCCTGCCAAGGCTCCCCTCCCCCTCCCCCCGGCTGGCCTAAGTGCCCATCTTCAGGGCAGCCTGTGACCTGCTGACTCAATCTGAGATCCTTGCACATGTGCCCCCACACACAGACCGGAAGCTCTCAGAAGGCAGTAACCGTGGGGCATCTCAACCTCCTGGGTCCAGACAGTGCCTGGCCCGCAGCTTCACTCTTCATCCAGAGCTCCGAGCAACCGACATCCAGTGGTTTTCAGTCCACGTATAGCAAATAAAGGACTCTCTCAAGGACTTCTGGCCTTCCTTGATCCTCTGCTCCAGCAGCGTCTCCACAGCCACCGAGTGACTGCTTAAGACACAATTTGATGAAATATTGAGAGGGTTACAATGTCCCTGCTGGTGGCGGACATCTGCGGGGTTGGCTCGGCGGCATCATGTGGTCACAGGATCCTGATTTTCCCTCGGGAAGCCCCCTCTCTCACACTCAGTCCCCTGATTTGGGTGGACAACACCTCCACGTTCCAGGAGTAGGTCTGTGGCCCAGGACTGGCCAGTCGAGGCACTGCGTCTCCCAGGCTTGGTGTCCGATTCGGGGACACCTGCTGGTCCCATGAGACTCAGCGTTGGATTTGTGTGTGGACCAAAGAGGAAAGAGATGTTTTCTTTTTGTGCAGATGGCTGAGCTGGCAGGATAGTAGCCTGGAGCTTCTAGGGGCCGGCACAGGGGAACAGCCGAGCTAGAGCTGAAGGGGGAGATAATGAGCCCTGATGACGTTGATTGAGTTCCGGATCCCACCCTGATGGAAGACACGTCCATCCTCCAGGCTTTTCCACTACAGGTGAGCCAATAAAACCCCCACCCACACTTGTTTAATCTTGAGAAGCCAGCTTGAGGGAGTTTCTGTCACTCCCGCCAAAAGAATTCTGACTGATGCCCTATGCTTTGGCACAGAAACTTCCTTTTTAGGAATTTGTCCTAAAGAAAAATAGTTTGAAACACAGACAGAGGTTTCTGTACAAAGTGTTGACTGATGTGCCTTCCGAGATCCACTCAGACCACAGCCCTTCTGGAAAGCCTTGCCCACCCCAGACTGAAGGAGGCGCTCCTGTCGCCCGCGTTCACGCCTTCTCCCCAGAACTCCACGCTGCAAACTGGACAACAGTAACCTCCTCAGCTGGACCTGCAAACGGAGGTCACACTCCCAGGAATTCCTAAATGGCAGTGCCTTGGACCGCCCACCCTCACCTACCCTGACAAGAGGCTCCCCATCTCTAAGTGGGTGCTGCCCCTACTTTCCTCGGGAGCATGCCCACCACCCTCTCCCCCCGAGCCCCTTCCGCAAACTGCCACCACCTCCTCTCACCCCTGCTGTGGGGTGCCAGCCTCCCTTCCGGCCCCTGCTCATTCCACCAAGGGTGCTGAGCGCAAGCAGAGCGCCTCCTTCCCTGTACCGCGCCTTCCCAAACCAGGAGGAGGCTCGTCCATCAGCCCCCAGCACATCGGAGGCCAGCCCGTGGTGTTTCATAGGCCCCACGAAAGTCTGAGGGTGATGGCAGGGAAGCGCCACGTGCAGTGACCTACAGCCTCTACCAGGCGGGGGTTTCTCTGAATCTACGGGCTCAGCACACACACTGGAGGTCCCTTAGTGAACATTTTCTGCCCGGCTTCCGCCTGCCTCCACAAGGCAGAGGCCAGCTCAGCCCAGTCCAGACCCAACTGACACAATGCCCAGAGGAGAAACGTGACTTTCCATCCCTCGGTTCAAGACCCACCGCCTCAGTCATTTCCTCTCCCAGGACCGGTCACTTCCTTGGATGATTGACAGGGGGACACTGAGCCCAGGAGAAGGGCCTTTCCCAAGGTCACACTCCAGCCAGGCCAAGCTGGAAGCTTGATCCAGGAAAGGAAGTGGCATACATGCAGGGCTAAGGGATTCACAGCCCCAACTGGAGGGGGGCCCTGTACCAGGGAGGGGACGGGTGACAGCAGGCCCTGCTCTAGCCCTGATTGGGTCCCGATGCTGCCACGGCCTCATGGCAGCCTCCAAGCCAAAGGTCAGCCCGCGGAGACCAGCGGGCCGCCTGCACACCCTGAGCAGACTGTGGGGTGGAAGGAAGTCACTGATTGTCCAGAGATTATTTCAGGAACGAGAGGAGGAGGCCAGGGGCGCATGCCCCACCCATCGGCTTCCTTTGGGGAGCTCATCTCTGCAGAACTACGCAGCTTTCCTAACCACAAATCTGCTAATTATTAATGTGCACTCTGCCTGCGGGGGCTGAAGGGGGAGGGCAAGGAGAGTTTCGATTAAAGAGGAAATTGAGCAGAGTCAGGGCCCAAGGGCTGGCAAGCCTGGATAACAATCCCTTGCCCCACCCTTATCACACTCCTGGCCTCTCCTTGAGGCAAGGACAGGGGATGGAATGCCCCTGCCTGAACTTCAACCCTGTTTCCTCAGGCCCTGCCACTTCCTCAGGCTCGGTTGTCACCTGGCCTAGCCAGCTGGAGGCCTGAGTCTCCTTTGTCTGGGGGTCCCTCCCCCCAGTGGAGTTCTCTTTCAGGCCTCACTAAGGGTACCACACGTCATCTCTTAATGTGACACCCCTTGGACACTGTTCCTGGTGCCAGCACACCCTGTATGGTGAAGACTGGCCTTATTTGAAATTAGATAGAAAGATTACAACCAGTAGATCGAGAAGAACCAAGGGCGATCCAGCCTCTCTGATTGTGATTAACGCTAGGTTTAGATGGACATTTTTTTCATGCAAAACTAGAGTAGAGGGGAATCCAACAATATAGGCTATGAAATATATTGTAATATAAAACAGGGGTCATATCAGTCTGTACTCCTTATGAAAACAATTTACTAAAGGAAATGAAAGGCGTTTTCAGAAAGGCCCCAGCTTTTGTTTTCAATCATTTTTTAAAATTCACTCTCTGTTCTCTGTCCCTGTGGTCTTGCCTTTTCCAGAATGTCTCATAAGTGGAATGGAATAGTATGTAGCCTTCTTTAACTTAGTATAAGTTTTCAGGTCTCTTGGGTAAATACCTAGGGGTAGAATTGCTGGGTCATGTGAGGAGAGTATGTTTAACTTCATGAAAACTTGCTGAGCCATTTTCCGAAGGGGCTGTATCATTTTGCATTCCTACCACCAATGTATGAGAGTTCCGGTTTCTCTGCCTCCTTACTAGCACTTGGTATAGTCAGTTTTTTTACTTTGGCCATTCTAATAAGAGTATAGTAGCATATGGTTGTAGTTTTATAAGTTGACTCTTTAAAACAAGCCATAAAGAGTGAAGTGACAAAACTCCACTCAGTTGATTTTGGCCTTGGCCCCGTGATTAGCTCTGGCCGATGATATGTGGGTAGAAGGGACAATGTGTGAGTTCTGAGCCTCAGCCTTAAGAGTCATAGAGTGTTTCTTCTTGCCTCTCAGGGAGCTTTGACTTCCATCGTGAAAATAGCATGTCCTAGGTTGGCACTGGCCCAGAACAAGATATGAGTAGAGACATACTGGTCAACACGGGGGCCCACAGTCTGAGCAACAGCACCTCAGCCAACCTTCAGATTTGTGAGCGCAAAAATAAATACTCACTGTGCTTTATTGTAGTGTTTTGGGTGGATTGTTACACAGCATTATTGTGGCAGTAGCTGACTAAGACACTAAACAATCTAGAGATAACATCTTAAGTTTTCAATGAGCGTTAAGTGAATAAGCTCATTTCTATGTTCAATAAATTGGATTTTTAAATGGGAGCAGATTAAGCGATAAAACAAAAGGTTTAGATGGAAAAGGAGCAAGCTGGCTGAGAGTCAGGCAGAAATCAAAAGAGGACAAGATGAGGCGAGATTGTAAGTAATACTTAAATCTTCATTAGCAGCCTAAGCCAAGAAACCACAGTGCAGAAAAATGGAATCAGCCATGTGAAGGACAAACTTTAAGAGTTTCCCCAGAATGCAAAGGAAAATGAGAAAGAGATTCAACCAGTCAAAGAGAAATGACAGATAAGGAAGAGAAACAACTGAGATCTAATATACAAATAATTAGTGTTTCTAAAATACATGTAACGATAGAACCAAATCAATCATCAAAGATATAATAATTGAAATGTGTTCAGTTAAAGAACAGTTTGAAAGGAATCACTAAATAGCAGACAAAAATATTGAAAAAAGCTAGAGCCTAAAGACGTCTAGTTAAATTTAATTTTTTAGTATAAAAAATTATCCTCAAAGCAGGCCTATAGGAAAAAAAGTTGGTTCCTGCAAAGAAAAAACAAAACTGGTCTCAGACTTACGTTCCAGAATGACACTGTCCAGCGCAGTGGTCACTATCCACATGACTGCTGAGCCCTGGAAGTGTGGCTGGTCTCAACCGAAACGTGCTGAAACTGTAAAATACACGCCAGATTTTGAATCTAGACTACAATATAAGATACTGTAAAATATCTCAATAATTTTTATGTTGCTCATATGTTGGAATGATAATATTTAGGATTTGCTGAATCTAATAAAACATATTAATTTCATCTCCTTCTTTTTACTTTTTTAATATGGGTACTAGAAAATTTTAAATTACCTATGTGGCTTGCATCATCATCATATTTGGAAGGTTTGGTGTTGCTCTGAAATAGGAATTGGCAAATGGCCCGTAGGTCAAATCAGGCCCACTGCCTGCTTTTGTAGTAAAGTTTTGTCTCAACACAGTGTGTTCACACATTTGCACGGCTCTTTCACACTACGGCAGCAGCGTTGAATAGTCGCAGAAGAGATCAGATAGCCTGCAAAGCATAAGATATGTGTTAGCTGCTTTCAGGAAATTTGCCAACCTCTGCTCTAGAGTCAAAAATACCAAAAGAGTGTGTAGAAATTTCAAACAGGTTTTGAGATTAAAAAGTAAGACAATGTCTAGATAGAGCCAAATTCTCAGGTGTATGTATTTTTCTCCCTTTCTGATTGGCAAAGAGATTTATTTCCTTCCTTCTTTCCTTCCTTCTTTTTTTTTCTTCGTTATTTTCCTTTTCTTTTTTTCTTTTTTAATGATAAAACCTGGTCTAGGTAAGAGCTTGAAGGAAACACACACCCTTAGAGCCTGTTGAAAAGAGTGCACGTGTTACCTCTACTTTTCTGGATGGCAATGTGTTAATAGGTGTCAGTGCCGTAGATCTAGGGCTCACAGGTAAGATTCAGCGAGGTCTATGAACTGGAGTGGGAAAATTTTGCATCTTTATTCTTACTAAACTCTAATTGAAATTTAGCATTTCCTTTAGTTATGAATGTAGGCGTGGTAGGCGGCAAAATGACCCCAACATGTCCATGCCCTAATCTCCCGGGTCTGTGAATATGTGACCTTACAAGGCAAAAGGAACTTGGCTGGTGTGATTAAATCAAGGATCTTGAGACAGAGAGATTATCCTGAATTATTCCTGTCGGCCCAATGTAATCACAAGGATCCTTATGAGAGGGAGCAAGAGAGTTAGAGCCAGAGAAGGGGAAGGGCCAGTGGAAGAAGAGGGCAGAGAGATGCAGGGCCACAAGTCAAGGAGTACAGGCAGCCCCTAGAAGATGAAAGAGACAAGGAAATGGACCCTCCCCTGAGGCCTCCAAAAGGAACACAGCCCCACAGACACCTTGATCTTAGCCCACTGACACTGACTTTGGACTTCTGACCTCCGCAAATGTAAGATAACAAACTAAGTCGTCGTCCTTTGTTACAGCAACAATGGGAAACTAATACACTAGTCGACAAACAGGAGTGAAATTAGCACCTGTCACCAATAGAAATCACAGATATTTTCATATCAGATTATCATTATCGCAGTATCTCAAAATACTGTTTACACTCATCTGAACTTCAAATTTCCAGTAGATAACAGACTTGCCTCTAGAGCTTGAAATTAAACATATCAATAAAAGAATACATGTGTCACTATGTCAAATTTTAAAAATAGTTTGATAATTGCATCCGATATAGTGCGTTTCCTTTGTAATCCTATGTGCTTTATTTTATGCATTAAAAGCATCATTCTGAGAAGGAATTTGTGGCTTCATCAGACCACCAGAGGATTTTGTGGCAAAAATATTTTAAGAACCCTTGTCACCAATATTCCTAAGTTTATTTCATCATTCCTCTATAGAAAGACAGTGAGGCTCTTTACAATCGTTTCATCTTACAAGGATGGAAGAAAGATCTTTATACCTGTCTCATTTTGCACATGTGAAAATAATTCTCAAAGGGTAAATACAAGAAGTGGAATCACTGGGCCAAATAACATGTGTATTTTTTTTTCATTTTAATGTATTCTGCCGATCTTTGATGATGCCAATTTCAGACGTGTCTCTGCTATGAAATCAGACAACCCAACACTTGATATTTGTCAAAGAAATGAGTAAAACATATCTCACTGTCATTTGTTTTCATGCCCCTAATTATCAAAATGTTTCAAGTGTTTGTTGGCCATATCCCCCTCTGTGAATTGCCAATTCGTATCTTTTGCCTTATTCTGTATGATTTTGTTTTGCTTTTCTTTTAGATTTGTACAGTCTCATTATTTGTTATGATCATTAATCCTTTGTTATCTATATATTGCAAGTATTTTCTCCCAGTCTGTTGTTTCACTTAGCTTGGTTTCAGATATTCTTGTCTTATGGAAATTTTAAATTTTTGTGTAAACAGAATAATCAATCTTTTCTTTTGTGACTTTTATTTGTATCTCACTTAAGAGAATCTTGTCTATCCTACTTTCAGGAACATATCCGCCTACTTTTTTCTAATATTTGCTAGTTTGTTTTAAAGACTGAGTTTTGTTTTGCTTTGTTGAGGAAGATTAGCCCTGAGCTAACATCTGCCACCAATCCTCCTCTTTTTGCTGAGGAAGACTGGCCCTGAGCTAACATCCATGCCCATCTTCCTCTACTTTATATGTGGGACGCCTGCCACAGCATGGCTTGCCAAGCGGTGCCATGTCCGCACCTGGGATCCGAACCGGCGAACCCCAGGCTGCCGAAGTGGAACATGCGAACTTAACCGCTGTACCACCGGGCAGGCCCCAAGATTGAGTTTTTAATTCAACTGAAATTTATTTAAGTAAGAATCTACATTGTTTATTCTCCAGATGACAACCCAATTAACTCAACATGACTTATCCTTTCTTCTCCTATTTAAATTGCCACCTTTCTCCTATACTAAATTCACATATCCCCTAATTTAATGAGCATTTATTGAACTCCTACTATTTGTCAGGCACTATTCTAGGCAGTGAAGATACAGTAGTGGACAAGACAGACAAAAGAATGTATAAAAAAGGAAAAAGCGTGAAACAAAATGAAAACGCAAAAGTACATGGTCAATTTTGACAACAAACACAATTGGACTAAATTTCCCTATTGGAAAACAAGGACTCTTGTTGTAGGTCAAAAAGCATAAAGTCAATTGTATTCTAGTCTAAAAATAGTCAACTAGACCAGAGGAATCTAACAAAAAGCCCAGAAACAGATCCTAGCACTTAAGATAATTCAGTGGGCCATAAGATGGCCTTTTGAATGTGTGGGGAAAGAATAGACTAGTTAACGCGTGATCTTGGGGCAACCTGATTGACTATTTGGGGGGGGAGGGGAGTCAGATCTTTACCTCACCCTCATCAAAATAAATTCTCAGTGGATGAATAAGTTTAAACTATTAAATTCTAGAAGAACCAGAAGAAAATGTCGGTGAACATTTACCTGATTTGGGAGTGAGGAAGGTATTTCTAAGCACTGTGTTTTAGAAGAAAACACAAAGAAAAAGAATGACAAATCTGAAAACATAAAAACTAAACCATTAAGTAGATCCCAATATCATAAACAAAATTAAAAATCAAACAACAAACTAGGAAATACTATTTGTAACATATATGACAGGCGAGGTGAATAACTCCTACAAATCAATAAGAAAATCTGAAAACTCCATTAGAAAAAATGAGCAAAGGACATAAATAAGAAATTTACAATAGAAAACTACAAATAGCCAATAAATACATGAAAAATTTCAACATCACTAGTAATAAAAGAAATTCAAGTTAAAACAATGAGACATATATTTTGCTTGTCATCTTAGCCAAGCTTTTAAAACATCTTAGACTTAGAGCTGGCAAAGGTTCAGAGGAAAGAAAACTCTTCTAGCCTACAGTGGGAGTGTGAATGGTCACAATCGCTCTGTAAGGCAATTTATTTATATGGATCAAAGGCTTCAAAATGTCCATATCCTTTGATACAGCTATTCCATTTATAACAATTTCTCCTAAGGAAATAATTAGAGATGTGCACAAAGATTTACTTCCAAGGGGGTCCCTAGCATTGTAGTACACAATAGCAAAAGAATGAAAACGCAAAAAAATGAAGACAATTTACTTACAATCCCCTACACTGGAGGATTTGTTCAATAAATTATGTTAGATTCATATGATGGAATGCTATGAGGTCATAAAATCACGTTTTTGAATCAGATTTAATTTTAACAGAAGATGCCCAAGGTGTAAAGTTGTAGAGATGAAAGGAATACGAGACTACATCGATTGTATGGGTAATAGATTTCAAGAGTAAGTCTGCCCAACTGTACGACACATCCCCACTTCTAGCCACCCTCAACTTTCTGCTCCTTCTGCCGGGTGCTGCTTGTTTCCCCAGCACTGCCTTCTGTCCTGGGTGTCTCTCCCTTTCTCCCCGGATAACACCACCTTCTTTGGGCACTGCCCCTCTCATCAGTCCCCCTTACCTGCCACGGGCTTCCAACATCTCCAGCCAGACCCACCGTCAATGCATTGGCATCACCTGGTACCAAAGCCTGGTTGGGACTTTCAAATTCTAACTTGAAATAGCTAGCTGAAAAGATGAGTTCACTGGTTCACGTGACCAAACCATGGAAGTCGAGTGGTGTACCTAGATTACAGAAATGACCAGAGCCAGGAGTTTGACTGTCCTCCCAACCCTCCTCACTCCATTTCTCACCTCTGCTTCTCTTGATGTGTTGGCTCCGTTCTCTCCTTCTCAGATTGATCTCTCCCACAGGCTGCAGGGAGGATGACACCTGTAACTTCGAGGACCACATCTCACGGTTTTGCCTTCAGAGAAAGACTGGTTCTTTTCCTTTAGTTCCAATTTTTAAAATTCCCAGGGAAGGATCCTGATTGGCTGGACCTGGGTCATGTGCTCACCCACAGGGCTATAAGGTTGACTTCTATGATTGGCAGCTCCCACTGGGACCACAGGGTTGGAGCAAGAGACGAAGCAGTTTCCCCAAAGAAGGGAAGAGTGGCAGGCAGGCAGGTGGAACTCCTCTCCCTTAGGGGAGTGTCAAAGGGGTGCTGTTAATGTCCCTAAGGTCTTATGGGGCTTTAGACAAATTGCTCTTTTTATTTTTGCTTTAGTCCCCTCCCTTCTTCCTAGGTACATACACAGGAGTTCATGTGGGCGGGCCGTGGGAAGATCTGAGCTACAATCCATGACATGCTCAGCCTCACCTCTCCTATACGGCCCCAAGGCTTTGGAACTGGCTACCCTTCCCTGCATGCCTTCTGTGGGCCAAGTGACTCGAAGAATTTAAGATGCCTATAGACAGCATGGCCCAGTTCAGCAGGTGGGAGTACAAATGCAGACACATCTGTTAGTATGTTTCCAACCATTTAAGTGTCCACCAATCTTGAAAGTAGGATCCAGGGACTCCCTCTTGAGGCCTCTGTCCCCATCCACTCTACATTATTCAAAAGCCATAGGAGCTCATGCAGTCAAAGGGGGTCAAACTTACTTCCAAACACCAGTAGAGAGAGAAACAGGATGCCCCTCCCAGTTCAAGACTGGTCTCACCTTCCCAGGGGGAATCCGTCCATGCAGCAGGTCTGAATCTTGCCAGCACCACCTGGACATCCAGAGCACCAACTCTTTTATTATGCATGTGTGCATGCACACACACACATCCCCAAAAGATCTTATTACATCCCAGTAAGTTTGCCCACTGGCCTTCTACTTGCCCGACTCGGAACAAGACTCAACCAACTTCCCCAAACCAAGGAGATCTGCTCCATTTCTGTCTCTGTCTATACAGAGAAATAGCTGCTGACTTCTGGATATGAAAAGATTGTAGTTTGTACCCTGTTACATGTATTATTATCTCATTTAATCCTCTCAACAACCGATGAGTTGAGCACCACTATTATCTCCCATCTTATAGATTAGGGAGCAGAGAAGTGGGCCCAAGGTCACTCACCCACCCACCAATGGCAGAGCTGGTATTCAGACTCGGCTCTGTCTGTCTGGGAGTTCACAGATACTGCGCTGGCCCTACCTAGCTGCCTCTTCCCTCAGGGTAAGTTTTCTTCTATGAGGCACTTCCATCCCAGGAGAAATGGTGGTGGTGGCCCTGTGCCACCAGCTCATCAGACATGCTGGCGCAGGGCTGAATCCCAGAGCTGGACACAGCCCAGGCATCCGCTGGGAAGCCCTCTGCAAGCTGCATATACGCCTAAAGAGAAAAGACTTGGCAGAAACACAGTACAGTGTTAATAGTATTTATTGCTAGGTGGCGGGGCTGTGCATCATTTTAATTTTCTTCTTTATGCTTTTCTGTATTTTCCTGGTTTCCAACAATAAACATGAATTGCTTTTATCGTTCGAATAACATTAATGGATATATATATATTTTTAAATCTTAGCTAAACTATCTGTACTGTAATGTTAATGCTAATGCTTTTCTATATCCTCCATGTTTCACTACTGTCTTTCAGAAGATCCTATCTGTCTATCTATCTGTCTGTCTGTCTGTCTGCCTATAGGCAATGTATCAAAGGCTTTAACTTAGTCTCTCCTTCCTTGCTTTGGAATGATTGTCTGGACTCTCAGCGAATGAGAGCCATCCCTCGCAGCCATGTAGCGCTTCATGCCCAGGGACCATTTTCATGGACCCTATGGAGCAGGCATCACTATTTCTCTTTGACAGATAAGAAACCTGGGGCTCCGTATCCCAGCATGGTGCTGATGAATGTCTTTGCCCTCCATCCCAGCCCACCCTGGGAGTGGGGAAGGCAGTGGGTAGAGGAAGAAATGGAGTGAGCCGTACAACCTGGGTCATCTGTGCCCTCAGCAGCACCCCGGACAGGGCTGAGCACATGGGAGGACCTGTTAGAGACTGGCTCATCCCAGGAGATGCGTAGCGAGGAGGAAGGTCAGGACAGCCCCCTCCCTCCCAGGACCCCCCAGGCCCAGGCAGCCAACTGGGGGAAGCTGAGCCTGCCTCCTGCCTTCCTTCCAAGCCCTCTGCCCCTCAAAGACAGGCTTAGGATGCTGACAAGGATGAATCCCCACCTCCCTCTCACTCTGCAGAGCCCCTGAAGGCATGGGCTGAGGAATCTTGTCCTGGGGAGCCGAGTGGGTACTCGTCCACCTTGATATGGATGGTGCTTCCCACTCAATTAACCTGGCGCATGGGTGGCAGGGGTGGTGGGGGTGTCAGGGGGTGCGGGAAAGAAAAATACTTCCTGATCTTCTCCCTGGCTGCGAGATGAAGGACAGCCTGCAGCTCTCCAGCAGGAGCCAGAAGCCTTCGTCTTACCTGTGATGATAGTGAGGGTTTGTTTTCTTTCATTTAAACTCTCCAAACTTAATTTAAAGTTTCTCTCCTTTAAATATGTCCTGGCTGCAGAGTGAACAGCAATGAGTTGCCAAAGGGAAGTGGAGGGAGAGATGATTGCCTGGGTAGATATTGCTGCAGCTTAAATGAAAAACTGTATCCCCGGGAGAACCACGAGGGTAAGAGGGCGGGAGGAGAGCAGCTCTGGGACCAGGACAGGGAGCACAGGCGGAGGGGCTCCCCAGGGAACCGGGGCGGGCCCAAGGAGCCCCGGTCAGTGTCCCCCATGCCCCTCCCACCTCTCCTTTCTGCCCCTTCCAGACAGCATAGGGCCAGCCACACAACAGGGGCCAGCTCGTTCCACAGTGGGGCATGCCTGCTGCCACCCCCGAGCCTGCCCCAGACACCAGAGGGGCCACTTCCCGGCTGCGCCCAAGTTACACTGTAGTTGCCCAGTCCCTACACAGAAAAGACTTCTCCCAGGTAAACCCAGAGAGGAGGGGAGGCGACAACCTGGCATTGAGGAGCACAGCCCCTCAGTGCTCAGGGGGGAAAGAAGATGGCTCATCCAAAAGAAGCGCCAGAGTGTCTGCAGGGTCAGGCCCTGCCCATGCTCTCCACAGAAGGCCCAGAAGCCTCCGAATTGCAGATGTAGGCCCTTGGGAGGGAGATGTAATGAGACCAATAACGGGGATGAGGCATTTGCCCACCACGTGGCAGTGGGCAGATGCCTGCCCTCTCAGGCCTCAGTGGCTTCTAAATAAGAGGCACAAGGGGTATTTGTTGCATTTTGATTCCCCAAGACCCATGTTCCAATATCACCCAGATCTGGGGAAGCGGGGAGCGAGGTGAGGGCTCCTCTCCCATATTGAGTGTTGTCTTCTGGGAAGAAAATTCCAAGTGACCGCCTTCTGGTCTAGAAGATGAGCTTTTCCTTCTCCTGACCCCAGCGCAGTCAGGGGATGGGCCTGGGACCCCTGCTCACCTCCCATGTGACACTCGGAGGGATGTCATGGCAGAGGGGACGGTGGGAGGTCCGTGCTGGCCGCAGCTGTGTAGCCCGATGCTGCACCTGCGTGTCCCGATGCTGTGCCTGCCTGGAGACCACGCTCCCTTTGGCCTGGCCCACTATCACTCTTCATTCTCTCCTGTTGCTGAGGCTAGTTCTCATGTCCCCTCTTGGGTCCGAGAGAACCTAAGAGACTTCCGGTCAATGTCCTTTGGCTTACGTTGCCCAGAGTCCATTTCTGTTCCTTTTAAACAAGAACCAGATTGGTCCAACTGGCCCCACAAGGACCGGATGCTCAGTCTCCGTGTGACAGCCTTTGTTCTAACTGGCCGTGCATTTATGAAGTTTGCTGAGGTCAACAAGCGAGAACAAGGCCCTCGTGTCAGGTTTGTTCTGAGAGAGAGTCGGCTGCCCCTTCCCCACGGCCACCCCATAAACACTTCCCCCCACCACTCACTGCCTCTCACCCTCCTGTCACAGAAGCGAGGTTATGTGTCCTCCACGGCTCAGGGTGTCTTCCCTCTGCAGTCCTTTGAACGCCTCCTCCGGCTTCACTGTGTCCGGCAGAGATCTCATCAGTTTCTGCAGTCCCCTCGGAGCGGAATCTGAAGGTTCTGTTCACTTTTGCATCCTCGTCTCATCTCAGCTCCTGCTCCTCCTGACTCTCATGTGCTGGTGTTACTCTCCAGGTCTGCGGAGGGACACGCAGGGAGAGCCCTCAGCTGGGCTTCAGGGGCCCCAGCACTGGTCCTTGCCTGCTCTATGACTGTGGGCACACCTTTGTTTCACTGGCCTCGATTTCCCCAACTGTGAAAAGATGGGCAGTGTCCCACCCAGATCTCATCCTCGGAGGGGAGGATGCGCTGCCCAGCAGACAGACCGCGAAGCAAACTGAGGTCTGATGATGGGATTTTTCCCTGGACTGTTGACCCATCACAGCCTCCAGAGGTCTCCCTGCCTCCAGCCCCACCCCGCTCTGCTCGGTCCTCCCCTCCAGTCTCCACACCAGGTTCGGTCACTCCTTAGCTTCACTTTGCTCCAGACTGTTTGCAGCACAGCCCCATTCATCCAGGCTAGGGGGGCGGTTCCAACACTGAACAACCCCCGTGTGGAAGTGGTGCAGACCAACTAGAAGGATACCCGGGAGCAGACCCTGGAGGCTCCCTGCTGTGACTGGCATTAACCCTTTAGTTACAGGGCACAGGGAGGTGGGGGGGACATAAGCGAGGAGCTGGGGGCTGGACAGTGGCTCTTTACTAGCCTGAACGTATTTCAATACCTGATCCACTGGTGCAGCCATGCTGTTGGCTTCTCTCCCCGTCCATCACCTGTGTAACCAACGCCCTGCCTTCCATCCCTTCTGTCCTCAACGTTTGCAGAGGTTTCTCTTTTCCCGGCTGAATCCTCACTGATATAACATCTGACACCAGAATTCCTCTTAGGGAAACAACTGTCTTTGTATAAGAAAAAATACCTTGATATGGCACTTGGGGGGAGGTGACATCCTGAGGGGAAGATTTGACAAGAGACAAGGAACCAAAAGAGATAGTTAAACCGCTCTGCATGGGAAATAGGTGGAAATTTGAAGGTAGGGGAGAGGCAGAGAGCAAAGGGGAAAATAATAAAACAATGTAGCGGGAGGCTGATGCTCAGGCGGTGGGAATGGCTGAGGGGCTTTTAGGAATGGAAATATCAAAGACAGGCTTTTACGCTGTTGGCGTTCTCGCAATCTATAAATCCTTTCTCCTCGCCATCCTCTGGAAATGCCTGCTACCCACAGGGACTTTGTGTGCCCAACCATGCTTTGTTTTAGGAGGGAGGCTGATTTTTTTTAATGGAACATCAAGAAAAGGATTGAGGTCCACGTCTGAGTTGACTCAGGGTGGAACTGACAGCGCCAGCAGGGGGGTGAGAAGATGCACAAACGGAATTAAGTCAGTTCAAACCGGAGCTCAGAGCTAGAAATGACAATGAGCGTAAAGAGCTCAGCTTTCATAGTGCTTTCGATGTGCCAGGCTCTGCTCTAAGCATCGCACATGAACTAATTCATCTAACCTCTCAACAACCCTGGGAAGCAGGTCCTCTTGCTCTCCACCATCCACGGACGTGGAAACTGAGGCACAGAGCAGTTGAGTGACGTGGGTGCCTCTAGCAGGGGGAGAGCTGGCATTTGAACCGGGACAGTCAGCCACGAGTCTGTACTCCTAACCACCACATGGGAGAGGCTGTCCTGGAACGTGCTGGAATCTTGAGACTCTTTTGGCATATGATCTGTTCAACGAGGGTTTGAACCTATCTGACCTGGATTTCAAGGAGCAGGAAGAGCCTAGCAGCATCTGGGTTTGTCCCTTTTCTATCAGTCTCTAACTAGCTCTGAGCTCCCCACAGGGAGGGACCGCATTTTACTCCTCTGGGACCTCAGATCTACCGAAGGCCCTGGCACAGAGCAGGAAGCGGCTCGAGTTCACATTTCTTGTGTGAACCAGTAAAAGGGAGGGCAGAGGTAGAGAAGGAGGGAAAGACCCAAAGGGAAGCGGGTGTGTCCATCTGGGCCAGGCTGGAGCTGAAACCAGGGCCAAGGGAGACATTGTCGCCTCTGTCGCCTCCCCTCCCCCGGTGCTAATTCCAGCTCTGCCATCTCCCATGCGGGGCGTGAAGCTGTGGATTTTTCCTAATTGAGAAGGAAAACATCTTCTGTCTGTCTAGTCAAGGCGGCAACATCAAGGCAGGACTCTGGAGGCGACAGCGCGAGCTGGCAGCAAACAACATGTTTCGGAACCGCTTTTCTCACCGCTGTGGTGCGTTTAACTCTCCTTGTGTTTTCAAATGTAAGAGCCAGGACGCCCTCTTTGAAGGCCCCCAAAGAGACAGCGAGCTGGCATCTCAACAGGGACAGCTCTTCCGGGAGGTGCAGAGAGGACCGGGGGATGCCACAGCAAAGGAAAAGTCACTCTCTGCAGTATTGTCTCTTCAGGATCTATTCCAGCATTCTTTATTTCATTTTCATGTGATAAAAATTGAGATGTACAACTCTTGTCTCAGCAGACAGGGGCGGCAGTCAGCTGGGGAGAGCTTTGTTCCCCCGTGTGGGTGGGTGACAGGCAGGAGACAGGCGCTTGGGAAACATCTCTGGGGACCGTGCAGAGAGGAACCCCTCCTTGATCACCCCCCCTCCAGCACACATACACACATGCAATGCACACACGAGTGCACACACAATACACATACGCATGCAATGCACACACAATACACACATGTGTGCACACATCCCTTCTCCCCAAAGTCAGGCCCTGATTCAGAAGGAAACAAAAGTCCAGGTCTGTCCTAGGTTCAAGAGGCATGCCTCAGTGACATCTGCAGACACTTCACCTCCTCCCTGGGGCAGAGCATGCTGGCATTGCTAGGATCAGCGGACTAGAAACTAGGACACCAGGAGGGGGCAGTAATGTAGGCAAGAGATACTGCTGGCTTGAATTAGAGCAGAGGTGCTCACAAACGGAAAGGGAGGGGCAGATTCGAGAGATATTTGGGAGGTAGACCTGGCGGAAGTCTATAAGTAGAAGAGTAAGAGAGATGAAGGAGTCAAAGAAGGGTGGCAGGTTTCTGGCTTAGGTGCTGCGTTGACAGAGGTGATGTTCCCTGCCATGGAGCCCTGGGGAGGAAGATGACCAGGTCCATCTTGGAAGTGATGAGCTTGAAGGGCATCCAGAAAGAGATGTCTAGCAGGCAGTTGGACATGCAGCTCCGGGGCACAGAAGAGACGCCCAGGCTGGAGATAGAGATTCAAGAGTCTTGGGCATGTGGATGGCAACTGTAGCCACCCAGTGGATGGGCTCACCCAGGGAGAGTGTGACACGTGGAAAGAGAAGAAGGCCATGTGCAGAACCCTGGGGATCATCAACACGGAACAGACCTCTGAAAAACATGAGATTGAGAAGCTGGAGCCAGAAGGAGGGCAGAAAACCAGGAGAAAGTGGTGCCTTCAAAGCCAAAGGCGTGTCCAAAGAAAGTGGGTGTGGTCATCAGTCCCAAAGACTGCAAGATGCCAGGGGAGATAAGGGCCGAGGGGTGTCCATCAGGCGTAGCAGCAAGGATGCCACTGGTGACCTTGGAAGGTCTTCATGGGAACGGAGGACCAACTACCCAGTCGTGGGAGATGAGGAAGTGAGGAGAGGGAATGGAGACTGTTCGAGAAGCTTGGCTTCAAGGCAAACTAGAGACAGTGTCAGAGCCACAGGGACCACCAGGTCTTGGGAGGAGTGGTGTTGTTTGTCTCTCTGTTGGCTTATTTTTACAGTGGAAGAGCCTTCAGTAGGTTTATAGGCTAAAGGGAGAAAGGCAGTACAGAGGTAGAGGTGGCGATAATCAAGAGAGAGGAGTTACTCATGGAGGAAGGTTCCAGGAGAGACAGGGGAAGGGATGGCATCAAGGGCACAGGTGGAGGTTGATGGAACGGCAAGAGGAGCAGCTCCTCAGCTGAGGTGGGAGGAGGGTGTGAGGCTGGGGACAGGTGAAGATGGGTGTGGTGGGATAGGGGGCTGAGGGAGCCTCAGTCCCAAGCAGGCTTCAAGAAAGGGGAAGGAAGGGGCGGGGCCTCAGCCTCAAGAGCCTAGGACTGACGGGAAGAGACTGGGGGCAGCAGTGAAGGTTCGGAGCAAAAGAACAGGAAAGATCACTGAGCAGGGACGGAAGGGCAGCTGGAGGCCAGGTGGTGGCCCTTCGTTCATGCCAACAGTTGACTGCTCTGTTGTGTCATCTCCTCTTCCTGTAGTCCCAAGGATAGAAGCTTCTTAAACCTTCCCAAGCCTGTCTGGGGCCAGGGAAGCTGATGGGACCACAGAAAAGGAGGAAATCTAGCATGAGGGAGAATTCCTATCAGAGCCCCTGGCAATGCCACGGGCTACTGTGGGAGGCAGTGAGTTCCCCATCAATCAAGAAATCTATGCCAAGAATCTCAGCTGGGGTCTGTAGCGGGGATCCTCACACTGGGTGGGAAGCTCTACAACGGCCCTCAATCTCCTATCCTGCCCTGGGTTCTAAAGGCACGGGACCAGGTTCGGTTCCCCCTCCCCTGCCCCCCGGGTCAGGAGGGATAACGCCGAGTCTGACCAGGCCAGTGCCCTGTTCACACCCTCCTCAGCCCCCCGCGGCCCACAGGACTCTTGGGAGCTCTTACGCCCATCCATCCTGGTATTCTGAGAGGCCCCGCCCGTTCAAGTTCATTTCTTGTTAAATTCAACCAATTAATGCCTCACTCATCTTTAGAACATCCCCAGTAGTCCCTGGCTATTTGTTTCCTGTAATTTTCAGATGGAGAAACTAAGGGTCAGAGAAATTAAGAATTTTGCCCAAGATCACAAAGCCAGGGAGGGAGCTAAACGATACCCTATAGCTGTGGGTTTTGTCCCATCTATTCTGCTCCACACGGCAGGGTCCACTGCCCCCACCTGGAAGACCGCCTGTGCAGCCCGGAGCAGATGCGTCAGTTCTCCAGCCACATCACTGAGTAAGGAGGCTGTCCCCCGCCCAAGCTCTCTCCGTAACAATCACTGAAAATGCCGCCACCCGGAGCCTCTCAGGATGGACCCCAGATGCCCACGTGCCCTCGAATCTCAGCTGCCTCCTCCCTCTGCCTCAAGGGTTGGCCCAGAGAACACACAACCCAGCTGAGTGTCCTGGCCCTTCCAGCCAGGGAAACTGCTCTTCCCGTCTTATTAATCCTCATGGAATCCTTGTAAGGGAGAAGTTCCTGCCTCATACATGAAGAAACTGAGGCTCAGAGAGGCAAAATGACTTCCTACCAGTCACACAGCCCGAAGTGTCTGGGCTGGATCAAGAACTCAAATCTCGAGCCAGCCCTGTGGCGTAGTGGTTAAGTTCGCACACTCTGCTTTGGTGGCCCAGGGTTCACAAGCTCCGATCCCGGGCACAGACCTGTGCACTACTCATGAAGCCAAGCTGTGGTGGTGACCCACATACAAAATAGAGGAAGACTGGCACAGACGTTAGCTCAGGGCCAATCTTCCTCACAAAAAAAAAAAAAAAAAGAACTCAAATCTCCTGATCCCCAAACTAATGTTGCTCCCCTTCCACCCCATGCCCTCACTGCTCCCAGGAAGCCAGATTTGATCCACTCTCCAGCTGGATGGCAGATGTTCAGGCGTGGGGACTGATACCCCTGGAGGTATAGGTATTAATCAGCAGATACAACTTCTCTCCCTGCCTCCGTCCTGGGGGTCTCTGTGGCAGCACCTCAAGAAAGGTCTGGCCAAGGGCTGAGGGAGCTCAGGGCTGCTTAGCGTGGAGCTAGGAAGACATGGCCACTTGCTAAAGATCTCTGAGCACTGTCAGCGGACATCTGGAGTGGTCCCTTCCTGGGTGGTCCCAGGGGGCAGAGCTAGGACCACTGCAGGGGACAAACGGGGATAGTGATGGGATTTTAGCTCCGTCTAAGGAAAAACTCCCTGGAGCAAGGATTGGTACCCCAAGATGGAAAGTCTTGTTTTAGGATGGAAGGAGCTCCTTGTCTGTGGTGAAGGGGAACCCTGCCCCCCATCAGGATGCCATAAAAAATTCCTGCAACAGTTAAAGATCAAACCAAATAATCCCAAATGCCCTTCCTCACTCTGAGATCCTGTGTTCCATAAATTGCGGCATGTGGATCCCAATCTCCCTCTTTCTCTCCCTCCCTCCCTTCCCTACTAGCCCACCAGTCTCACACTTGCATCTGCATCCTTTTTTATGAATATTTAAATGTCATCTGATTGCATTATGCGTCACGAGTAGAGTTGGAAAAAAATGGGTTCCGAATGGCCCCCTCTGCCTGTCCCCCTCCCTCACTGCCTCGTAGGAGCCAGAAAAACAAATCCATCCCTAAGTCACAGTTCCTGTAGCTTCCTTCTCCCCGACTCACCCCACCGAGCTCTCCTGGCAGCCCACATGCAGGCCGGGACCCGGCACCACCTCCTGAGCTGCCTGGGGAGATGAGGGGAAGGGGGTTGGGGGCATTCACTAGTCACAGGCAGTGGGGCCTCCTGACGTGTGTTTTCACGCAGAAAGTCCCTTGACAGGGTCGCGAGCCTCCTTTTTCTGACCCCGCCCCCAGCACATGCCCCAGCCACGGCCCCCATCACCTTCATCCGCGCAGCCCTTCCTCTGCCCTGGTCCGCTCAGGCTGCTGCCACAAAGGGCCACACACTGGGTGACTGATAAACAACAGACGTGGTTTCTCACGGTTCTGGAGGCTGGAAGTCTGAGATCAGAGTGCGACATGGGTGGCTTCCGGGGAAGGACCTCTTTTGGGTTGCCGACTGCCGACTTCTCGATGTGTCCTCACATGGCGGAAGGGGCAAGGGAGCACTGTGGGGTCTGTCTTATGACACTAATCCCGTTCATGAGGGCTCCACCCTCGCGATCTAGTCACCTCCCAAAGGTCCCACCTCCTAACACTGTCACATTGGGGTTAGGATTTCAACATGGGAATTCGGGGGACACAACATTCAGTCTGTAACACCCTCTTTGTGGGGATCAAAAGCTGGAAGCAGACAGTGGAATCCTGCCCCCAAGGCTCAGCTGTAGTGAAGTCATCTTGGCACCCCAGCAATGAGGTCTGGCTGAGCCTGGAGGAAAGAAGCAGGACTGTATGCATAGCCGCCATCACGGAGGGGTCTCCCACAGGACGTGTGACCTCAGGGAGAGGCAGGGAAGCAGCCAGGAATGAACACCCCAGCCCCCCGCTCCTGCCCTCTGCTCTCCTGTCAGGGCCTCCTCTTGGCCAAAGCCAGCCAGAAGCCAGAGGGGAGGAGCCTCTGGAGGTCAGAGGTGTTCGGTGGGTCAGTCTTGGGGCCCAGGGCAGGCTGGACGAGGAAGGGGACAAATGTGGAGCGCGGATGGAGGAGATCCAGCATGGCCAGGCTACCGCTTGGGCCCTGGCTGTCTCTCCCCTCCTTCAGGCCTTTCTTCTCCTTTCCTCTCAGGAGAAAAACTAATTCCTCTCACTTTCTCACGCAGAACCGTTTGGCCAATCTGTTGTTATTGCCTTGGCTCCAGTCAGCATCCTGCCCTCAGGATCCCACCTTCCTGCCCGGGCAAATTATCCAGGAATTCCCCCGAACAAGGACCCAAAGGGGAACTGAGCTTCAGTTTCTTTCACCTGAACTATAAGAAAGGGGAGAGGAAGGGAGGAAGGCATTCCCTACGGGGGGAGTTTCCATCCTGTCCCAGAAAACTCTCTGCTGAGTCTGGAAGCAGAGGGACAGGCTTTTCAGCTCCTTCTGGGCCCCCCATGGTCCTGGGGTAGCGGCTGAAGCCCTACGTCCTCCCACCTGCTTCCCAGAAAAAGTGGGGGGTTCCTTTGGGCCCCCTATCTCCAGGATCTCTACCTACAGGGCTACCATTCCTGCCCACCCAGAGCTGCCTGTGACCCCAAATAGCCCGCTCCCGCCTTGAGGGTCTGTCCCCCGGCTTGGGGGCCCCCTGCCCTGGAGGATGGAGTAATGCTGCTCCTCCCACCTCCCACTCCCACTCCAGCGACAGGGACCCAGGGCAACAAATGGGGCTTTTAACAAAGGCTCCCCGCTGAGGTCTGAGGTTCTCCTCCAGAAGCCACTTCTCTAGCTAAATGCCACCCTCCCGATGTTTGGTAATGACCTTTTTAAGTCTGCACTCTCCTGCCTTGATATTTAGAGAGGAGCCTGGTCTCTGGGGAGGGAAGGGAACTGAATACTTATTCATGGTGCTTCAGAAGGCTGGCCCCAAAGGAGAAGAGAGAAAAGGCTCACCTCTCCCCCCGGAGGCTCATGCAACGGCGGCAGAGACCATAATTCCCCTCGGCCTGCAGCAGGGACTCAGAAGATGCCCCGCGGTGCTGCTGCCTGACAGCTGTCACTCAGGCTCCCCACACCAGCGTGCATGGATGTGTGCTCACACCAGCAAGTGAGAATGTCCGTGAGGGTCCTTGCATGGGTGTGCAGGTGCCAGTGGGAAGACGGGCCCCGCCTGTGTGGGTGCGGGCAGGTAAGGATCGTGAGCGTGGACACAGGGCCGTGGGGAGGTACTGGGACTGTGGCACGCCCACTTGTATGTGCATGTAGCTGGGAATGTGGATGTGCTTGTGTGCACACCTGTGGGGGAATTGGAGGCGTGATCATGTATTTGTGCACAAGGGGCACAGGTCTGTTGGTGGGCACATGTATGTGCACAGGATCTGCGTGTGATTCCGGCTGAGGCATCAGGACTGCAGGCCCCTTCCCACAGCAGGGGGCTGGCCCAGGTAAGCGCAGGAGGCTGGCCCAGGTAAGCACCTGTGAGTTTTCTAGCTGGCCAGGCGGGGCTTATATGGGGTGGGGCACCCTGCTCCACTTTCCCCAAACCCCAGGAACATCTGGCCTCTCATCTGAGCCCCTGGCTGTCCCAGACCCTCAGACTCACTCGTGCCACCATCCCGCCGGGGTCCCATTTTCCTTCATCCCACTGCTGGGATACGAGGAGCTTCCAGAGTGGGTGAGCATGGCCCTGCCCGGGTCCTAGTGGGCTCCATGCTGCCCACCCTTCTGTAGCTGGGGCTGCCCAGTCAGCCCCCCTGGATGCAGCAGGTTGATTCCAGGCCCAAGAACTGACTTCCATTAAGCCCCTGGCTGGTGCCCCAGATCCAGCACAGTGCCTGACACAGAGTGGGCACTCGGTACACACGTGTGGAATGAATGCGAGTAGATGAGGAAAGCACATTCTAGGCAGAGGAGCAGTGGGGCACACAGCACATTGCATTTGGGGAACTGTATAGTACGACTGAATGCATTCGGCAGTAGTTAGCTACATCAGTGTGCAATTGCCCACAGAAAGGTCAGGACTGTAAATTTAGTCTTTCGATTGTACTGTGGGTGCTGTGGTGCTGCCCAGATCCCCCTCAGGACGAGGCCCTCATTTCCCCAGCTGCTGTCTTCTCTCGCTGGGCCATTCGTCAAGAATAGCCTTTGGCAGAAGGAAGCTGCCTCACCCACAGCAATGCCCCCTCCCCAGCTCACATCCAGGGACTTGCCACTGCAGGGTCACAAGGGCTTGGCTCCCTTGCCTCAATTTAGGATAACTCTGAAGGGCCATCCCAGGTTCAAGGCCCCCGTGGGAGTGGCTGAAGCCTTGGTTGCATCCCTGGTCCATCTCTCCTTCCATGCTTCCCAGTCCTTCATTCCCCTCTGATGTTATTCCCAGGAACGCTCTTCAGGAAGCTTTCTGCCAGCAATTCTGCATCTTAGAGCCTGTTTCTGAGGACCTGGACCTAAGACAGGCATTGTTGGTGAGTAGTGTTAGATAAAAGTAGAGGAGTAGAGAGAGAGCCTGAGAAGAGTGTGTCCAGGGAGATGAGAAAAGAAGAGAAGGAGAGAGGATGGAGGGGAGAGGACCAAATACAAACTTCTGAGGAACAAGGATTGGAGGACCTCAGACCACCTCTGAGAAGTGGAAGGAAAACCAAAAGATCATATTGTCTGAAAGTCGAAAGAGTAGAAAATTTCAAGGAAAAGGTGGTTGATAGCATCAAACTCCACAGAGAGGTCCAACAAAATAAAAACTGAAAAAAGTCATTGGATTAGCCACAGGAGGGGGCTGATGACCTTCACCAGAGCAGTCCCCAGAGGGGGGTGGGGGTGGAAGCAGGTGTCACCTGGGTGAGCAGGAAGAGGGGGGAGGTAATGGGGGAAGAATCTTAGGTCATCCTTTGAAGAAGTGGAAGCAAGAAGAAAGATGGTGCAATGCTAGAAGTGATGTTATTATGATCACCATCATTGTTTTTAAGATCAGAGAGACTTGAACACAAACCTTGAGAATTTTCCAGCCAGAAGGCTGTATGCATTCATGGGCCCCAGAGAAGCCTCAATATGTGAACATGTGGGTTTTTCTTTCACCAAAAGCAAAATTAATCCCAACCACTCAAACAAGAAAGATCCGTTACTTTGAACTGAAAGGACACTTGTCACTACAGGAACACCCTACACTGTGAAAAATAGGATGCCAGCTGGTGACAGCCTGGCAGACTTTTGGGGTCTCCCTGAGAGCCCCCTCCATTCGAACATTGTTGCAGGCACTCTCTGTCATTCAGCCTTGGAGGGAAGCCCAGAAATGATGCTCAGAGGCTAAAGTTCTTAGTGAGGTGGCATATGGAATTGCTGTCCCCAACCCATGAACTCCCAAGTTGCCCTTGTTTGGGTCAGTTTGGAGTTCCTGTAGAACTGGGAGGTGGCCACATGCTCATTAGCCAATCCGAGCATGAGGTACAATTGCTCCTCCAATGCCAGGAGGCGAGGAGGGAATGTTGACAGCAGCTTCAGGCAATAGGGAAAGCCTGGGGTTGGTTGTGACTGCAGCACAGACTGGAAGGCTGCGTAGGGCAATAAACTAGAACCCCTGCTCTGGTGTCAGGCAGACTGGGTGTGAATCCTAACCTCACCACTGTATCAGTTATAGGAATGGAGACCTGACTTCAACACATGTGGTTTATTAACTCTCATAAAAGAAGTCTAAGAGAATGTGGGTTGGGACTGGTATGGTGGATCTACACATTCATCAGAAAATCCAGTTCCTGTCTTTCTGTTCTGACATGCACGGCTTCTGTCCTCAAGGTCTCTTCATGGTCCAATATGGCTGAAGGAGTTCCAGCCATTACATTTGCATTCCAGGCATCAGAAATGAGGACAAGAGAGGACAGAAAGGACTTGCCCCTCCATTTTAGGGATATTTTTTTAAATGGTCCTTATAACACTTCTGCCTATATGTCGTTGGCCAGAATTTAATCACATAGCCACATCTAACTGCAAAGGATGCTGGGAAATGTGCTCTTTTATGTGGGCACATTGTCAGTCCAAATAAAATAGAGTTCTGTTAGTAACGAGGAAGGGGAGAATGGATGGTAGGGTAATCAACCAGCAGTCCCTTCCACAGCCTGTGACTTCAAGATAATTTATTTGAGCCCTCTGGACTTCAGTTTTCTTACCTGTAAAATGGTAACAATGGCCCGTTATTATTGTTATTGCTGATCAGTATCACCAATAGGGGTCAAAAACGCAAATGTCTGCAGGGCTCAGGAAAGCAATTTAAATAAGAGACAATTGGGAGTGGCAGGGACTGGGGCTAACTGGAATGGCAAGCTCTGTCTAGAAAGGGAGGTCTCTATGCAACCCCAGCCTCCTGTGATCATGGATATGCTGAGCCATTGCAATAATTCACATTTTTTGACCCTATGAGGGTCACTACACACACTTGAACACACAAATCAGTTGATTAAATATGGCCCTGGAGTGTCAGTCGCTCTGGCCCAGGCACAATACCATCCCTGTTCTCCACCTTTTCTCAAGCCATCTTGATTTCTTTTTGGTATAATGTACACCTTTTCCCTGGTGACAAAGGCCTATTTGGGCAAAGGGTAGTGTGGACATGCCATCCAAAAGTCTATAATGACAGAATCTGGATTTTGTGGGTCTGAGTATGCGTGTGTGCTCGCTAAGTGTTCGCAATAAGTCTTGCAGACCACTACATTCCACCCCTGGCTTATTACAAACATCAAACCCTGAGCACAACCAAAGAAACGCGGTAAGGAACAGGACAATTCTGCATGCATTTCCATCCTTTAAGCAAACAATTGGAGCAAGCCAACAAAAATTTGGATTGGAGACCTGGTTGCTGGCCGCAACTGAAGTGTGAGCCTCTAGCCATGTGACTTGATCAATATCCCTCTGTAAACCAGATTGAAAACTGATGGCATGCATTCCAACTTCCCCTGGCATACTTCCTGTTAATTTCCATTTTTCAATAGCCTTATGGACTTAAGCTCTTTTATGAACTCAGTCCGTGCCACTTGCCTGGAATTACTGATTTTTATGCTCAGGTTGTCCCTGCTTGATTATCCTGATGGGGGTAGAGGAGACTCTCTTTGGGCTGGCCTCCGTGCACATTCCAGTTTTCCTGCAGACTTCTTTGAAAGCATCCTTGCCTTCAGACGCCAAGCCATCTCCACCCCAAAATCCAACATGGCTTAACCTTCAGGGAATTCCTGCTTCCTTTTGGTGCAAAGTGACTTAAAAGACTAACCCATGGTCACTGGGGCTGCTCGGTTATCACACGACACCTGGGGCAGGTGCGTTAGCCCAGAGAAGCAACCTGGGTTATCTCAGTGATGGAGCAGAATGTTAGTCATCTGTTCACGCTGTTCTTTCCAACTCAACTCCAGCTTTTAAATTCTTTCCTATCATCCTCTAATACATCTTTCTCAATTTCTAGGCTTCCTTTCCCTTCTGAGCCCCTAGCTCTTCCCTTGTCTTTTATATATGACATACTCATCTCAGATTCAACATATCACACTAAACGTTGTCACACCAACCATGTGTTGAGTTACGACGCTGCCCAAAGCTTGAGAAACATCAGCACTCAAACGCCAATCTGTTAATATCCCTTTGGGCCGATGGGCCCATGCTTCTAAGCCTCCTGCGTTTAACTTCCCTACTTCACTCAATTTGTTAAGAGCAGTTTTTGTCACTGACGGACTCAGGGTGGTTTGTAATGGTGCCAATTTTACTCAAGGCTCTGTGTCTTCCTTGAATAAGGTTGGACCTTGTCCACAAGTCTCATAAAGAAAGACCCATGAGGTTTGTGTCTGTGTATAATGACATGACTACAAAACTTCACACATTTAAAATCATCTTAGACACAATGCATTTGGTGTGGTCGGAACGGCACCAGGACAAACAGCGTTGGGTATTCCGGGCAGGCTGTGTGTTTTGGCAGCTGCAGAACGGGGGCAAGTTTGGATTCTGCTTGTGGCGTCTGGTCTGACAAAACCAGAGCAGTCGTTTCGAAATGTAAATCAGATCATGCCTCTCCCCTCCTTTAAACCCCAATAGCTCCCCATCACACTTGGGACAAAAGCCAAAGTTCTCGTGCTGACTTAAAGACCCTGTGAAGAAGCAGCGTTGGCCTGGCTCGCCAGCCTCCATCCTGTGCCGCGTCCCCACCACGCACTCCGCTCCAGCCAGAGCGGCTTTTCTCTGTTCCTTGAGCACCCCATGCTCACTCCCACCTTATGCACTTTGCACCAGCTCTTCCCTCTGCCTGGGGCTCTTCCCTGGACCGCACCTGGCCAGCACTCTCTTGTCAGTCAATGTCACCTCCTAAGACACACCTTCCTGGTCACCTACACTAAAGTGGCCCCTCAGTCGCTCTCACCAGGCTGTTTGAATTCTCTTCCTAGCTCTCCTCGTTCCCTTTTTTCTCATTTCTTTGTTGAGTTTGTTGACTTCTGCCCTCACTAGACTCAAAGCTACCTAAGGGCAGGCTTCTAGGGGTCTTGTTCACTGCTCTGTCCCCAGCACCTGGCACAGTGCCTGCAAATGGTGGGCGTTCTGCAAGTATTTGTCAGATGGATAGATCACTGCAGGAGAGAAAGTGAGGAAGAGTCGTGCCCTGCCGGCCTGCACTGTGCAGGGAGGGGCGCAGACATCATGCTCCCAGTCTCTAAGTCCCTTCTTCCAGTCTGGCCAAGGTCACCACACCCATGCGCAACCCTGCCCACCCACCAAGTTGCCCCAAAGGCATAGAGCGCACATCCTGCCCTCTGCTTCACTCCCCCCGAGCCAGAGTTGCCTCCTCTGATGGCAGGTGGTGGAGCAGAGGCTCAAGGAGCCAGTCCATCCTTCACTCAGAGGGCAGAGCCGCAAATTCTGAGGTCTCTGTCTGCACCTGTCATGCTCAAGGATAAACTCGCCATGGCTGCGGCGCAGAGCCACTCCTCCCCGTGACAGCTGTGCTGGCTCAGGACTCGCCCAGTGACGGATCTGTAGTCTGCTCAGCAGCATCCACTGACCGAGCTTGGGGCCAGGGCCAGGTGGCTGTGGAGACGGAAAAATTTATAGCCAACTTCTCCTTGGATAAACTTTGCTGGGGACAAAACAGAAAAGTCCCATTGTGAATGCCAGCCAAGGGTGGGGGCTGCCCCAGAAGGGAGCATCAGCACCATTTCCCAATAGTGCCACCCCATCTCCCCCAGATGGACTAGGGGCTCTCCTGGGCAAAGTCTGGGTCAAGGCCCAGATCCCCTACCCTACGCAACACCAACCTAGACCCCCAGGGGCTCCTCATACCGTGCTCCTCTGTTGACTGAATTAAGGGGCGGACCACTTCCGTTTCATTTGACCTTGACTGGTGGTCAAGGACATCCACTCTGGAAGGAGACAGACCTGCATGTGAATTCCTGATCCTTTCCATGCTCATCATGTGACCCTGAACAGGTGGCACCTCCCTCTCTTCATTTGTCAAATGGGGTAATATGGGGTCTTTGTGAGGATTACAAGAAATGCGTGTGAAGTGCTTACACAGTGTGTGGCGGGAATTAGGCCCTCGAAAATGGCATTTGTTGCTGTCGTTGTCGAGATGTTGTTGTTGTCCTCATGGTTGTTGTTTGTATCACAGTCTATCTTCTCAACCCAAAATCCGTTATCTTGGAGGAGGTGGCACCTTTGACACTGCCAGTGGGGAAAGGAGGCCGAGAGGCAGGGTTCATCTTCCTCCATCACAAGCTCCAGCAGCCGGATAGAGTCTGCTCCGAAGGAAGGTGACAGGGGACAGCCAGGGTCCTACAGGACTCTTCTAGAAGCCTCAAAGAGCAGCCCATGGCAGCGCCTGGAGGTCTCGGAAGCTCATAGACTCCATGAGTGTGTGTGTGTGTGTGTGTGTGTGTGTGTGAGATTCAGAAAACAACAGACAAAAAGGATGCCTTCGGGCCATCCCTGCACCCGGAGGGCCCATTGTCAGTCTGCTTCCCCCACCAGCCTCCCCACTTGTCCCTCGCCACCGGGCTCAACTCTGACGTCCCTCCTGCCCCAGATCCGTGCCCTCCCACCCTGGCCGGGCCATGCCTGTTGCTCAGATCCGTCCATCCTCTTCCATTACCTCCCCTACTCATCAAACCTTACCCCTCTCTTGTCCCAGCCCCTCAGAGCCTTAGGCACTTTCTAAGCGGCAGCAGTTAATTTAATCAAGTGACAAAAAATGACACCTGCCCTCCCCAGGTGACATGGACTTTTTTACAGGGCTCTTCCAAAGTCAAAGCTTTGATCACAGGAGGGGCCCTCATGGTGGAATTCAAAGGGAGTGAGAAGTGGGGACGGGCGGCTCGTTGGGGCCGCTACAACCATAGTTGACAGGGGACCGCCTCCTTGACCAAGGCATATGGCCCTGAGCTGCTTGCACAGCGGTTTTCTCTGTCTCCCCTCCTCCCCTCGTGTGAGTTCTTTAAATACAAGCCAGTGAGCTCCTCCGACCCACTGCAGGAGCTCAGGTGGGGGCCGTCACACCCTGGCCCAGCACACAGGCAATCGTTGGTCCTTCTCTACTTCTCGTCCCCGGAACCCAGGGCCGTGTCCGTCCACTCAGCCCCGCCTCCCTGTAGTTTTCTCTGAGGATCAGACACAGGAGGATGAGTGGAGCTCCGGGCCTGGGGGAGTTACAGCCTGGATTTCCTCCTCATCAGCACTCTTCCGTCCCCTTTGGGACTGGCCTAGTGGTTTTGATGAGGATCCAGAGCCCCCAGGTCTGGATGACAAGAGCTGTTGACTATGGTCACACAGAGGCAGGAAAATCAGTTTTCATGGCACACGTTCAGTTAATGTCTTCACGGTAGACAGCTGCCACCCATCCCAAGCCCGCACCCTCCTCCTTGCAGAGTGGGCACCAGCTTCCCCCTGGCCAGGCAAGGCCACGCAGAGCTTGTTGTGAGCTGTGTCCCTCACCACGAAACCCTCAGTTCAAAAGACCCAAGCGAGGTTGGCCAGTCCACCCCTACCTCCAGCGCAAGCATGCTCTCTATCTCAGGGGAATCCCAAAGAACAATGTTCCCTTTGTCACTCACTCATTTACTGAGAACCGACCTCCTGTCCTGTGGCGGATCAAGACCCTTCTCTTGCAACCAGACGTGGATCTCATTGGTCCAGTGGAGGGCTGTCACAGGGCGATGTCTGAGGGTCTGTGAACAGCCTTGACTCTGGAGAGCTGTTCCACTCTCCCAGGTCCATCGTGAGTTTGTCTTATAAACCCAGTTCCTTCACATACTCAAAGGAATCCCACCGCACCACCCATCACCATTCTAGTACCTGGAATGGAGTGTTTAGCCCCCGCTCACTCTGGCAAGCATGTTTCTGACTTCTGCAGCTGTTAACACCATTTATTAATATTTTTGACTATGACTCCCTACTTAGATTGAACACCTGTGAAGAATGGCAAAAATAAAAAATACTGGCAGTTCCTAAGTGCTGGAGAGGATGTGGAGCAACTGGAATCCTCCTCCGTCGCTGGAGGAGATGTGAAGTGGCTCAGCCACCCCAGAAAACAGTCTGGCAGTTTCTTAGAAGTTTATCATATGAGTCAGCAACCTTACTCCTAGGTATTGATTTCAAAAGAAATGAAAACTTATGTTCACACAAAAACCTGTGCACAGATGTTCCTAGCAGCATTATTCATAATTACTGAAAACTGAGAACAACTCAAATACCCTAACGGGTGAGTGGGTAACCAAAATGTAGTACAGCCATACAGTGGAATATTACTCAGCAGTAAACAGGAACGAGCTATTGACACATGCAACACCATGGATGGATCTCAAATGCATTACGTTGAGGGAAAGCAGCCAGTCTCAAAAGATTCTGGGCTGATGATTCTATTTGTAGAACATTGTGGGAGAGATAAAACTGTAAGAACAAAGAACAGATTTGGCCCAGTGGCGCAGCAGTTAAGTGCGTACATTCTGCTTCGGCCCAGGGTTCAGCAGTTAGGATCCCAGGTGTGCACACGGCACCACTTGGCAAGCCATGCTGTGTAGGCGTCCCACATATAAAGTAGAGGAAGCTGAGCATGGATGTTAGCTCGGGGCCAGTGTTCCTGAGCAAAAAGAGGAGGATTGGCAGCGATGTTAGCTCAGGGCTAATCTTCCTCAAAAAAAAAAAAAAAGAACAGATCTGTGGTTGCCAGGGGTTTGGGTGGGGGATGGACTGGTTACAACAGGCCAGCATCAGGGAATTCTTTGGGATGTTGGAATTGTTCTCTATCCTGTTTGTGGTTGTGGTTCCTAGACTCTATGCATGCGTTAAAATGTGTAGAGTTGAACAGAAAATTTTAAAGCCATCTCTGTGCTCCAGGGGGAGAACTGGCCATCCTCATGCTCCAGGGGGAGGACTGGCCATCCTCATGCTCCAGGGGGAGGACCAGCCATCCCTGTGCTCCAGGAGGAGCACTGGCCGTCCTCATGCTCCAGGGGGAGGACTGGCAATCCTCATGCTCCAGGGGGAGGACCAGCCATCCCCGTGCTCCAGGGGGAGGACCAGCCATCCTCATGCTCCAGGGGGAGGACCAGCCATCCCTGTGCTCCAGGAGGAGGACTGGCCATCCTCATGCTCCAGGGGGAGGACTGGCCATCTCTGCGCTCTGGGGTAGGCATATAACCAGGCCCAATCAGCATATTCCCTCCCCCAGCCACAGTGATTGGCAGCACAGGACCCAAGTCAGTCCAATATTAGTCAAACAAGGGGCTTTTCAGGTTGGGGGTAGGAGAGACTCTCCCTCTAGCGTGTCTAAAGGCAGTACCAGCCGTTCACACCTACTGACTGTCAAGTCCTGCTCCCGGCACTTTACAGTTACAAACTCATCTAGTCTTCACAACAACCTCACAAAGTAAGTACTACTCTTATCCCCATTTCACAGATAAGGAAACTGAGGCCAGAGAAGCTGATTAACTTGCCCAGGGTCACACAGCAAGGCCAGAGTTTGACCCAGGTACTCTGACTTCAGAAATGGAGACTTTAACTTCTACACTGTTTTTCTTCTTGGAGTGGCGTCCACGCCGTCAACAGCCACATTGAAGGAAGCAGGGGAGAGAGGAATTCCTGAAATCATCGTTTGAGCTCTTGGGTCTAGCCACCCCTGCACTTCACAGATACGTAAGCAATAAATTCCCTTTTATCCTTAAGCCTGTAAGAGTTGCATTTCTGCCACAAGCAGCTGAAAGAGTCCTGAGTAATGTGGTCACTCTGGCTGGGTGATGTTAGACAAGGGACCTCTCTGTGCCTCAATTTTCTCATCTGCAAAATGGGAAAGATAATCGAGCCTGCCTCCCGAGGCGGTTATGAAGGTTTAATCAGACAACAGATGGGCAGCGCTCAGCACAGTGTCAGGCAGAGTCAGCAGTCAATAAATGTTCCCTGTTATTGTTAACTTTCCAGGCTAAAACAGCCTTGTTTGTCCTTCAGAAGTCACTCCTGCCCATTCCTGTTACCAACCTGGAGCCACATTTACTCCTCCTTTTATTCAACAAATATTCACTAGGTGTCTACTAGGTACCATCACTGTCAGAGCGAAGAGGGACCTCAGAGGTCATCGAACGCAATCTCCCCACTTTACAGATGGGAAGACTGAGGCCCAGCAGGAGGAAGGGACCTGCCCAAGGTCACAGAGGAGGTTGAGGACGGAGCTCCCAGGCCAGGCTCCTCTCGCTGCCCCAGGCTGTCTCTTTAGCCAGACTGCCTGTATTTGCAGTCAGAGCTGCCGGTGGGGGCCACCAGGGGTCTTTCTAGGAGAGGAAGGGCAGTCCTTAAAGACACACGCAGCGCGACTGAAGGGCAGGTCTCCAGGCACAGAAGACAGCATGGGCACTCTGCCCATGTGAGTCATTATCACCGGGATGCACCACAGGCATGGCTACGCCGGCGGGCCGCAGCAGGGACCTCTGAGAGAGAGGATCCCTTTGGCCACCCCTCTGCAGGAAGCACCCTCTGGCCTTCTTTCCCTCTCTGTCCCTCTGACCAGCCCAGGAGTAGGTCAGCAGGCTTTGCTCCCCATTCCTGCCCTCCCAGCCTCCCAAGGTTCTAGGCAGGGCCTCTGGGTGATCTGCCAGCCACCTCCCCATCCCTCTCTGTGACCGCACATCATGAAAGGCACAGGAGGGCACTCAGGGTCAGGAATATGCCTCCAGAGGCCTGTGTCTACACCTTATCCCCTCTGCCTTCTCTCCATCCTATTGGCTGCCTCCACATGCCCAAGGGAGGGAGCTCCCCCCTCCTCTCCCAGCTCCCCACCCCAGTGCTTCACTTTTGGGTCTCTGTGGAACTGCCATGCGGGGTCCCTGAGGAGGGTACACTCTCCCAAGGCCCGTTTCCCTGGGTGGGAGCAGGAAACGGTCACAGAGGGTAAGTGTTTCAGGGCTGGGTAGAGCTGGCCGCCCAGCTGGGAAAGCGTGGGTCACCCTCCTGGTAGACACCAAAGAACAGGGGCCTTCAAGTCAAAGCCAGACCCTCCACTGGTAACCCCATGTTGCTTAGGCAGGTCCCTTCTCCTCTGAGAGTCTCAGGTTCCTCTGTAAAGTGGGCTCACGGTCCCAATAGCACAGGACTGTGCAGAGTCCTAAAATCACTTATTTCTTGAGCACCTGCTGTGTGCCAGGCTGTGATGGGCACTTGGAACTGGAGGATGAACATCCTTCTAGAAGGCCCAGTCTCTTGTCGGGGCGTTCGGAGGGAAGGGGGCCCTGGAACCTCTGCTCTACTTCCATGAGGACTCGAGCTTTGTCTGAATTACGACACTTAGTAAGCACTTACTACATGGCCGGCACCATTCTAAGCCTTGTAACAACCTTCCGAGTAAGGTACTGTGATTATCCCCGTGATACAGATGTGGAAGCTGAGGCCCAGAGAGCTGAAGAACCCGCCAGGCGGTAGTCCAGCTCTAGAGTCCACACTCAGGACCCTCTGCGATTCTGCCTCACAATGGGGTTTGCGTCTTCTCTAGGACGTTCTTTGTGACCATCCCCCTTTGCACTGAGCTGAGTTCCTTTGGAAAATAGCCTGCCTCTTTCTGCTGATGAGGACAAGGAGCGGGGCAATGCATGCACTTTGGCGGGACTGGTGTTGTGTCCCATCCAGGAAGGGCAAGGCTCAGGGAGTGGAACCTGAGCGAGAAGCCCCCAAGGGTTCCCCCTCCACCATCAGCACCTACAGCATTTCCCTCTGGGGCTTGGAGGGCGGAGGCCTCTGTGCACGGAAAGGGGGCTGCTGTATCCTTGTGATGTTTGGACGATGTGCTCCCTGAGTCTGCGAAAGAACCAAAACTCCGTGATACTGGTAACCACTACCATTTGTGGGGGGCCGCTGGGTGCTAGGCACTGACTATGCATTTTGCTGATCTCCTGTAACCTCCGCATGGCTTGGTGTGGCCGAACAGGGACTGAGACCCAGGCCTCCCTGACTGCAAAGTTCGCGACCTTACCCTCTACACCCCTGCCGCTCCCCTGTCAGTGCTCGTCCATCATCCCGGAGACCGGCTGCAGCCCCAGCAGCAGTGGGAAGCTCAAAACAGGTCTAAAGACCCAGGCCTGTGACCTGAGCTCATAATGGTCTAGAGTCATCAAAAGCTGCCTCTCATGCGGATGACATTGGAAGAGACATTTAAAACAAGCAGTTGGGTCCATTGATAAAGCGTTTGCCGCCATGTTGGTCCACAGACCAAAAACAATTTCAACACCAATCCCACATTATAAAACATCAACAGTGTAGAGCACACTTTAAATATTAACGCCTTATTTTTCTTCAACTATTCATAAGATTATATATGTTAGATGATATTGTACATGAGGGAGAAACCCAGAAATACATGGCTTGCACCTCATATGCACACAGATGTCCACATCCATGTGCAACTCATACGTTTAATCATAATAAAGTGTCTTGAGTGTTTATTCTGTGTCAGGCCTTGTGCTAAACGCCTTACATGTATGATCTCATTGAGTTTCCCCAAACCCTCTGAGGTTGGGCTCATTTGATAGAAGAAGAAACTGAGGTGTTAGTGGCCCCAGCTCCCACAGCAAGTCAACAGCAGAGCAGAAACTGAGGCCAAAGCCCTTTGCTCCTTGGCTCACACGCCACACCCTTATTTTAAAGGATGCGAGTATTGCTCTCATTTTAAGCTTGGTCAACAGTTAGATCACTTCCCAGGAAGACCAGAGAAGTCTCTTCAGAGGCAGTGCCAAGGGATAACTTTGGCCCCATCAAAATCTTCACCAACATCTCACCTTGAGAGCTACTGTAAAAAGTATATATATAATAATGTTCTTAGATCTGAGCATGTGATGTTTTCTCAGTCTTGTGTAAATTATAACTGAAGTCATCTTTATAAAATTTTTGCTAGTTGTTTTGATCCATAGCATAAAACTTAAGTTAAAATCACATGCGTTCTATGTGTATAGCTCCAACACAAATCCCCTAGCCCTACCCCAAACTGCTTTCAACCAGGTTGTTACTCCAATCCCTCCCACTTGGAACCCCAAGAAACTCGGGGCCACCCCTGCGGGGTTTCTGTATAAGGTGGAAGCTGGCGCAGAAAGCAGAACCAGGATAGAATCACAAGTATGTATTAACCTAGACTTGGAACCTAGGGGTTTTCCATCCTACCCAACCAGGACTGACACAAAAAGAAGACTGGAGAAGCCCCCAGCCATGGGCAAAAGTGAGGCAGTTTCGAGGAGCTGGGTCTGGGACTGGGGGAGATCTCAGGCCAAGAGATGTCACAGCTGTATTTGGAGGCGTCCCCAGTACTAAATTTGAGCTGGAAACTTCCGAGCCTTCTGTTGACTCAGAAGCACTCCCCTGCATCTTTGCTGTACTTTGTTTCTTGGTAGTAGCTGGTATTAAAAAGCCCTTGGGAAAACGCAGAAGAGGGGTGTGCTCATTCCAGGAATGGAGTCTAAGGTCTCTGTGCTCTCCAGGAACTTGCACACGACTTGACGCATCACAGGGGCTCAGGATAAATGCAGGTTGGGTTGAGCTGAGCAGGAAGGGAAGCGACACTAGAGCAGCAGTTCTCAACCCTGGCTGCGCATTAGGGTCACTGAGCAGTTTTTAAATCACTCTTGCCTGGGTCCTATCCCTAGAAATTCTGACTCAGTGGTTTTGTTGGAGCCTGGGCATGGAATCTTTCAAAAAAACTCCCCTGGGTAATTCAAGAGGGTAGCCAGGATTGAGACCCTGTGGGCCAGAAGAATGAAATGGAACTGCCAAGAAGAACCAGGGGCAGGTGAAGTCAGGACCTGTGATCCACAGTAGAAGGGACCAACTGAGGCTTCACTTAGAAGCTGGCACTGCACTGAGGACCAGGGATAAAATAGGGAACGAGGCTTGGAGTCTGGTAGGGAAGGTAGATATCAGTCAAATAAACTCTGTGTGTGTTGTGTGTATGTGTGTGTACATACAAATAGGGGCAAATGCTCAGAGGAAAAACAAGGGCTATGTGAGTCTTGACATAGCTCAAAAGGCCATGGAAGGCTCCTTGTAAGATACACAAGGTGGAACAAGAGTGTTTTAGGCAGAGGGAACAGCTTGTGCAAAGGCCCAGAGGCGGGTGGGAAGACTGGCACATTCTCTTAAAGGATCGAAGGAAAAAAGACTGAAATCCAAAGGTGAAAGGGCCAAGTGACCTGAAATGAGGCCAAGGAGATGGCGGCAAGCAGCTCAGGCAGCCCCAAGAACCATGGGAAACCCGTGAAGGGATTTTATGCCAGGAACTGACACGATCAGATTTGCATTTTTCTTTTGCAATTTTTTTATTGAGATAAAACTCACATAACATAAAGCCCACTGTTTAAAAATGTATAATTCAGTGGTTTTAATATATTCACAGTGCTGTGCAACCACCATCACTATCTGATTCCAGAACATTTCCACCACCCCAAAAAGAAACCCTGTACCTACTCGTAGTCACTCCAGATTCCCCTCCTCTCTATCTCCTGGAAACCACTCATCTGCTTTCTGTCTACGAATTCTCCTTTTCTGGCCATTTCATGTAAGTGGAAGCAGACAATACGTTGCCTTTTGTGTGTAGCTTCTTTCACTTAGCAGAATGTTTTCAGGGTTCATCCATGTTGCTGCACGGATCAGCACTTCATTCCTGTTTATGGGCAAACAGTATCCCACTGGATGGATATAACACATTTTGTTTATCCATTCATCAGTTGGTGGACATTTGCACTGTTTCTACTTTGTGGCTGTTATGAGTATTGCTGCTATGAACAGTTCTGTACGAGTTTTCATGGAAACATGTTTTCAGTTCTCTTGGGTGTAGACCTAGAAGTGGAATTGCCGGGTCATATGGCAATTCTATGTTTAACTTTTTGAGAAACTGCCAAACTGTTTTCCACCGCAGCTGCACCATTTTTGCATTCCCACCAGCGATGTGTGAGGTTTCCAATTTCTCCACATCCTTGCCAAGACTTGTATTGTCCATTTTGGTTTTTATGTAGCCATCCTAGTGGGTGTGAAGTGGCATCTTATTGTGGTTTTGACTTTCATTATCCTAATGACTAATGAGGCTGAGCATATTTTCATGTGCTTATTGGCCATTTGTATGTCTTTTTTTGGAGAACGTCTATTCAAATCTTTTGTACGCTTTTTAATTATTTGTCTTTTTGTTGTCAAATTGTAGGAATTCTTTATATACTCTGGATCATAAACCTTTAGCAGATATAGGATTTGAAAATACCTTCTCCCATTCTGCAGATTGTGTATTTACTCCCTTGATTGTCCTCTGCTGCTCAAATGTTTTTAATTTGTTGAAATCCAGTTTACCTATTTTTTTATGTTACTTATACTTTTGGTGTCATATTTGAGAAACTGCTGTCTAATCCAAAGTCACTAAGATTTGTATCTTTCTTTCTTTAAGAGTTTTATAGTTTTAGCTCTTACATCTAGGTCTTTGATCCACTTTTAGTTAACTTTTTTATGTTATGTGAAATAGGGGTCCAAATTTATTCTTTTGCATGTGGATAACCTGTCATTCCAGTACCATTTATTGAAATGACTATACTTTCCCCATTGAACGATCTTGGCACCCTCATCAAAAATTATAGATGTATGGGGTTATTTCTGGACTCCCAATTCCATTCCATTGATCTATGTCTATCCTTATGCCAGTACCACAATGTTTTGACTACTGTAGCTTTGTAGTAAGTTTTAAAGTTGGGAACTGAGTCCTCCAACTTTGTTCTTTTTCAAGGTTGTTTTGGCTATTTAGGGTGCCCTGCATTTCCATAGAAGTTTTAGGATCAGTTTGCCCCTTTCTGGAAAAAAAGGAAGAGAGAGAGAGGGAGGAAGGGAGGGAGGGAGGAGGAAAGAAAGAAAGAAGAAAAAAAGAAAGAGAGAGAGAGAAAGAAAATGTAGTTGGAATTTTCATAAGAATTGCGTTGAATCTGTAGTTTGCTTTGGGTGGCAAAGTCATCGTAACAATATTACATCTTCCAACCCATGAATACAAATGTCTTTCAGTTTATTTAAGTGATCTTTAATTTCTTTCCACAATGTTTTGTAGTTTTCAAGCACAACTCTTGCACTTCCTTGGTTAAATTTATTACTCAGTATTTTTTTTTTTATGCTCGGTAAACTGAATTGTTTTCTTAATTTTCAGAATTGCTAGTATATAGAAATACAACTGACTTTTGTATATTGATCTTGTATCCTGCAACTTTGCTGAACTTGTTTATTTGCTCGAATAGTTATTCTGCAGATTCTTTAGGGTTTTCTACATATAAGATCATGTCACCTGCAAATTGAGGTATGTTTACTTCTTTCTTTCCCATCTGTATGCCTTGTATTTCATTTTTTCATTTTCTTACTTAATTTCCCTGTCTACAAATTCCATCTAACGTTGAATAGAAGTGATGAGAGCAGACATCCTTGTCTTTTTTTTAAAAAAAGATTTTTTTATTTTTTCCTTTTTCTCCTCAAAGCCTCCTGGTACCTAGTTGTATATTCTTCGTTGTGGGTCCTTCTAGTTGTGGCATGTGGGATGCCGCTTCAGCATGGTTTGATGAGCAGTGCCATGTCCTCGCCCAGAACTCGAACCAACGAAACACTGGGCCACCTGCAGTGGAGCGCGCAAACCCAACCACTCGGCCACGGGGCCAGCCCCATCCTTGTCTGTTTTTAATCTCAGGGAAGAAATATACAGTCTTCCACCACTCAGTACAATGTTAGCTGTGGGTTTTTAATAGATGCTCTTTATCAGGTTAAGAAATTTCTATTTCTAGCTTCTTGAGCATTTTTATTATGAAAAGCATTTTTATTATGAAGGGTGTTGGATTTTGTCAGATGCTTTTTCTGTCTATTGAGATGATCATGTGGTTTTTGTTCCCTATTCTATTAATATAAGGTATTACGTTGATTTATCAGGTTTGTATTTTGAAAAGACCATTCAACTGTACTCTTTTTATAAAGTCAAACTAAACACTGTATTATTTATGGATATATTGTTTACAGATCACATTTAAAGCAAGAAAGAGAGGGGATGATAAAGAGAAATTTCATAAGAGCAGATTCTTTGTAGGGGGAGGGGCCAGGGAATGAGCCCCGAGAGAAATCACAGGTAATTATAGTGGTATTGATCATGTCTAATTTTTAAAAGCTCCCTGGGTGACAAACACGTCCCAGCTCAGACTACCTGGAGATGCTTAGACTGAACATATCCAGAACCAGCTGCCAGCTTCCTCCCTGAAATGCGTCCTCTTCTTATCTTCTCCATCATGTAAGAGGTTCAGCTACTCACTGAGCATGTGTTGAAATAATGACTGTTTTGCAGAACCCAAATTCTAGATTTAAGGAAACATCAGAGTAGAGGATTGCCTCTATTGGACAGTGACACCTACTGGCAGAGTATAGCACTACACCCCAGCTCTATAGGCACTCTAAATACTCAAGCAAAAGGAAGTGCAGCAAAGTTTCAGAACGTCACACTAAGAGTGTCAGCAGCGGGGGTTCATACGGCCTGGGCAAAGCAGGGGAAGTGCACCTGAGAGGAAAGTGCTGTGGCATTCTAGAAGTCTCCCTACACACCCATGACAGGGACCTAAAGAAGACTAAGTGCTGACCATCATTTGCTTGATCAAAATTGTGTAATACTTTATAGACAGATTTGCTTCTGTTCATTTGCTCTAGAAACGGCCTCCAGAGAAAGAGGCGGTGTCCTCTGCTCCCAGATTTGAGCCCTGGCATGATTTCTGGAGAAACTGTTGTGGTTGACCTCCTTGATGCTGCTTTCTAAATAGAAGCACTCAGTCCCAACCCGTGCACGGACAACTGCTTGAGGTTACAGACGTTGGATCCAGACTGTCTGGGTTAGAACCCTAGTTCTGTCACTTACTAGCTGTATGATCTTCGGCAAAATACTTAACTGCTCTGTTTCAGTTCCCTTGTATGTAAATGAGGGTAAATATTGTCCCTAAGGAGTCAGAAGATTCTGTGAGGATGAAATAAGATAATGCATGTGAAGGGCTTAGGACTGTGCTTGGTCTTAAGGTCATTCTGACATCAGATCCGTATAGGGCTGGATCCCTTGGTCACCAGCAACTCAATGGGAGACTCCCGGGCAGTATCTTATCAATCTGGAGCACTTGATACTGTTGACTCTTCCTTCTCACAATTCCTTCCACCCTCGGCTTTCATAATATCGCATAGTGGATGATCAATAAATGTTAGCTATTACTTTCTTCTAGTTTTCTTTTTAAATAATAAGAGCAAAGCATTTATATGGTGTTTATGACAGGTGCAATTCTAAGAGCTTTATATTAACTTACTCAGTCTTTATTACAATCCTTTTAGGAGTCACTATTATTACCCCATTTTGCAGATGAGGAAACTGAGGCACACAAAGTCACACAGCTAAGATACAGCAGAGGCAGGATTCAAACCCAGGCATCCGGCCCGAGACCTGTGCACATAACAGCTGCAAAATGCAGAACTCTAATCCAAGCTGGGGGCAGATGACAGGAACTTCCAGGCTTCTCTGTCAGTCTCAAGTCAAGCATGAGCTGCCCCCCCCCCCCCCCCCCCCCCCCCCCCCGCTTCTTTTCTCAGTCTAGCCGTCCACGGGCTGGCTGCTCTGCAGGTATCCATGCCTTCTCTAGGACACCGCTGCGTTTTTCCCAAAACTTCTTCCTCTCTGGCTGCTCCAAGTAAGCAGGAACCACTCGACAAAGTGTGGGGCCACCTTGCCTAGCTGGGCTAAGCCCTGAAACTGTCTCTAACAATAACAGAAGGAGGAAGAGGGAAATGAGAAAGAGGAGGAGGGAGAGAGGGAGGGCAGTGATGTCAGAGTGGTGACAGACACCCAGGGCAGACAACCAAACAGTGTGAAGCCCCTTGAAATAAAACCCCAGGGGATTTTATTTCCTGGCCCATGGTTGATTTGAGATTGCTAAGCAATAGCTGGGGCCCCTCTGACATTTACTCCAAACTTAGAGCAGAATTATTAGAAATTAAGAGAGACTAGAGAATGCATGATTTGCATGATTAAAAACAGTGCCCAACCCTTGGAAGCAAATGTTTCCTCACAATAGAAACCAAACCACACGGATTCCCAGCAGCTCCTTGTGGCAACCCGCTTCCTTCATTTCCGCCTGTGCCCGGCTCCCCACCCCCAGCACTGCGGTTGTCCCCCTGCTGGTGAGCCCACTTGGAGCAGACAGCTGGGGCTGCTTCCAGCTGTGTGTCAACCATTCCTCAACCCTGAAGGACGCAGTGATGGAGACCCCCGCCTCCATCGCACTCCAGAGAATGGGGAGGATGCGTTAGACCGCCACTTCCATGTCCACCTGGGAGTCCAATTCAGTTTCCCCTCTATCTTCATTCACCAAAAGCTCCATGTCTCTTCTTTTCTCTTTTTTCCCTTTGAAAAAACTTTGTCTCTCCTTTCACTAGGCCATGTGGGGGGATCTGCCAAATTGATAGCAATTCTTGGTGCTAATCAAGTGTCAATTAAGATTGATGGTGCTGCCGAGAACTCCAGGAGGTTGGCGGCTTATGCTAATGCTTTAAAAGTCTATTTCATATGCCTTTATGTTGAGGCATTTCATTAGGTTTATTAAGAGCCCAATTGATACATTTCTTGTTGACTCCAAATATTCCTGAGGTGATTAATTCTGAACAATGGGGTTAATTAGTCTGCAGACTTCAGAACACTTCTTCAGGCGGGAGCTTAAGAAACCAGTTTCCAGGGAACGTAATCTCCAAAAGAATTACGTTCCTTTCTTCTTGAGGAAAGGGGAAAAAATTCTCCCTAGGGAGGAAAGGATGGCTGTGATCTCACGGAGAGTTAAATGAGTGTTAAACTCTAATGGGCCTCTGTGGTTGCTTTTTTTTTAATGCTTCTACTTTTACTTTCTGACTAGTAGGTAAATAGCTTGAATTTGAGACGTGAGTGTATCTGGGGACAGGACGCATGGACCCACAGGAAGAGACTGGTGTGGGGAGCAGAAAATGGGGATCTCTTTCCTGCCTCCTGAATAGATGTGTAACCCCCCCCCCCCCGCCCCCCCGCATCCGGCAGAGCCGTTCGCCTCTTGGGACATTCCTTCATCCGTAAAATGGGGACAATGACATCGGCCTTCCCCCAACACCCAGAGCCGCTGTGAGGGTGAGATGAGATCACACGTGTGAAAGCCTTTTGAGAAGAAAACGCTTTTCTTTTCTTTTTTTAACCTTTGAGAGGTTAAAAAAAAAAGGGGACCAATTTTAGAAGTGGACTTTTTTAAACTCTCTTTTTTACATTATTATTCCCTCATGAAAGGGTTTCTTCTTGTAGCTGGGATTTTTCATCTCGTGTTAAAGAGAGAGAGAGAGAGGGAGAGAGTTTTAAAAATAGCTATTTTAATGAAAAGAACGGCTCCCCTAAAGAACTGGGCAGCCCTTTCTGCAGGCTTTGCCGCCGAAACTCACGGTCCAAATTGATTTTTTTTTCCCCCTCTTCTTTAAAGGTAAGTGATAAAATACTGTGGGTTTGAAAGGGCTGACATTTTGGGTAGCAATTAAACTCAGTCCCATCTAGCCGTGCGGCAGCTGGTGGCGGGCCGGCTCGTTATGGCGGAAAGGCTGGCAGAGGATTACGCGTTGGGCTGAGCCGGCTCTCAGAAGAGCTCAGGCCAGCTGTCTGCAGCCAGGTAATTAGACTTAACAAGCTGGCCTGTCCCTCCACCTTCCCACACCCACTCGGGGCAGGGCAGCCGGGCCCTGGGGACCCACCTCACACCCCCTCTCCCGTGAGATGGCCAGCAAGTCGCAGATCCTAATCACCACGGTGATGGACAATGGAGATATTAATGTTGAGGTGCTAATAGTTAGGAATTCATGGCACACAGAGGCGGCAGGGCCTGCTGTATCCCTGGAATCAGCCGAAGGGTGAGGCACTTCCGACAGGTCAATGGGATGTGATTAGAAACCTGTGCAAGGGAGGGACCGACTGGAGCACTTGGCACGAGTTTTCATCCTTGCCCCGGCCGTGTTCCCATGGAAATACAGCAGTAACAAGTCACACTGCCAGCATGTTCTTCTCAGGAAAATCCATTCCTCAAACTCCCCTCTGGTGGGGAGTCTGTGATCTCCCTGTGGAGACCCGAAGACCAGCTTGGCCATGAGAGAACCACCTGTCGAGAGGGCTTCAGAGAGCCTGCCACGGGCTGAGCGCCTTGCTTTTGCTCTGCTCTCCAGGTGGCTCCAACCTGCAGCCAGGATGGAAAACTTCCTGTCCAGATGCAGGCCAATGGTTCAGCCCAGCATGCAGACCCACAACGCCTGGCAGAGTCCGACATGTCTGTGTCATCGGCTGAAACTCCCAACTTCATCCACGTGGCAACAAGACTCAAGAGAAAGACAATGCAGTCCATCTGCTGTTGTCTCTTGGCCACTCTCCCCCACACAGAAGGCATCAGTGACTTCCTGGGGCAGCAAGATCGATCCAGGGCTTTAGCTGAACATTTGGAGTCCTGGAACTGGAGGAACCTGGAGCCATGGGTCTCAGCCCTGAGCTGCCCAGTTCCTTTTGCAGCACCAATGACCCTGTCTCTCTCCAAATTTCCGCTTGCCCATCTGTAAAAAGGATGGGTTGGCCCATTTGAGTGCTCCACCCTCCTCAGCCTGAAATGCCAATGGTTCTGCAAATCTGCCGATCTCTCCTGAGTCACACACACACACACACACACCGCACACACGAACTCTTGACCCTCCTCTGGGACCAAGTCAGTGGGTGGAGTTGCTCACTAAAACCTTCCAGGACATCCCCAGCCAGAAGCCCCGTCTCTGCCCAGCATACCTGGTTCAGCCGTCCTCCAGAACGTCAGCGGTGATGACTACTACAAATTGCCAGTTGATGATGACAACGGCAGTCAGAGCACCTGGCTCTCCAGGGCTCCTGCTCAGTCCTGCTTTCACTGGTTGCCCCCGGCATGGAGCCACGTCTACCACAGGCACCCATGTACAGTGGGCACGATGAAGTCACGAGGGGAATCGACTTGCCCAAGGCCACACACCTCCTGATGCTCACAGCCAAAACTCCAATGGACGACTGACTCTGAGTCCGGCATTCCCCTCTCATTGCCCAGATGCTTCTAGATGTTTTTAACTGGTCAGTTTAGGGGCCTTCACAGATTGTGCCCCCCTCAGCACGTGCATATATGTGCACACACGCACGCACGCACAGGCATGCGCTCACTCAGCAAGTGCTTCAACTCCTCCCACTCAGGAACTCATTAATCACCGGCTTTGTCCCAAGTCTCTGAACTGCGTTCAAGACCCCTGTCACTTGAGAGGCGTAGGGAAAACCAGGCATCTGGGTTAGGAAGGAGGGTGATCGCTAACCCCAGCAGCAGTTTTCCAGAGAATAAGAGGCATCGGAATACGCCCAGATTCCAGCCAGCACAAGAAGGGGCGTGGGAATCCAATGTGCAGCGCTGCGCAAGAATAAGGGAGGGCGTAGAGGCACGGCGGGGAGTGGGAAGGAGCCCAGGGACAAAGGGGCGGCAGCTGGGATCCAGCCCTACGAGGTGCTGCGTGCCCTTCTCCGAGGGGAGGAGAAGATGAGGGGCAGAGACTTGCCAGGCCCTCGGAATCCACTGTCTTCCCTCATGCCCCCCGCCTTCGGAGGGACAACAGATCCAGTGGGAGTGGGGATCCCATTTGAGGGGACTCCGGGAGATGGGTGGGAGTGTGATGAAATGGCAGGGCAGAGCAGCCTCTGGAGTAATTAGAGGAATTAAAGATGGCTGGTTTCAATTCTCTGCAACCCACCAGCATTTGTTCAATGAATTGAGTAGCCACATCAGGCACTTTAAAGGAGGTTACTTCTCATTTTCTCATTTCCTCCTAAGATCTAGTCAGTGATGTGGGAGTCTAGTCACTGTTCTCTCAACCCCCCTACGTCAGTTGGGGTGGGGCAGGGGAGAGTAGCTAACACCTAAACTGTATTTACCTTTTTGCTTTTCCTGCCAGGTCTTGCTCAACCAGGAGGGGCCAAGAATGCAATCCTGCCATGTGGCCAGAGGTGTTGGACTGGAAACCTTCCTGTTAACTCCCTAGGGAATGATTCATCTGGTGGGAGGTTGGGGAGAAGGAACACGGAGTGTGGGTGGACCCCTTGGGGCTGCCTCTAGAGGAGAGGCCTGCGGTTGTCCACTTCTGCGCGTGCCTGGAGGGCAGGTGTGGAGCAGGGGGCCTAGGGGCCCAGTGGTGGCCACGCTTCCAAGCCACATCTTCCATGACTCTCTCTGCCCAACTCCTGACTTATTGTTCAGCTGGTTCCAAACCAGTTTGGGGAGCAGAATAGGATTATTGCTCCAAGCCCCCTGAGAATAAGTAAGGCTCATTCTCTTGACTCCTCATCCACTCAAGGTGAGATAATAACAAACAAAACCTGGAGAAATGTCCTGTACTGCTGAATATGGGCTGCGATAAGATGGCGGAGGGTTTGCAGACACAAAAGGGGATGAGATGGAATAAGGATGAGACAGGATGGGAATATGAAGGTGTAGGATGATAGGGTTGGACTACGATGGGATGGGGGAAGCAAGACCCAATGGCAGGGAGGCCCTTCTGTGCAGAGCTGAGCTCTCATCTCAAGACGCAACCTTGCAGCCCATGTTCCTGGCCAACAGGGTTGCAACCAGTCAGCCCCCTTCCCGATTGCTCAGCAGGTGCCAGAACCCGGGGAGAGGGAACGGATGGCTCTTCAAGAGCCTGGCACAGGTCCCAAGCAATCTGTTCCCAACTTCCTCCTGCGTGGGTGGTGGCGGCACGTCCCCAGCCGGCCCCCACGCCTCTCACCAGCCGTCAACGCGCCCTCACTCTCTCCTTGTGTGTGTTGTCAAATCTTCCCAATATAGCAGCCCAGAGTCTGTCAACAGTTCTGTTCTGTGCCTACTTTCCCTCCCCAAAGGATGCCAAGTCTGCTGTCCCTTCCCTCGATGGGGGCATCTCCTGTCACGCCTCACCCTCAGCACTGGCAAGCAGAGACACACAATCCCCCAGAGGAAGTGTGCTTGGAGAAGCCATGCCAGCTTCTGTGGTCCGGGTTACCTGGCACAGGAGCGGAGCTGTGCCAGGACATATTTGAGTGACATTAAGGAAGAGGAGTCCAGGGGCCTGGGACACTGACTGGATGCGGGGAGGAGGGAGAGTGGAAGTTGCAGGTGATGCTCAGATTTCTGACTGGAAGGGATTCGGGGAAGATGGTCCTGTTCACTGAGGTAGGAGGTCCCCGAGAAGGAGCAGTTTAGGGATGGAGAAAGAGATGAGAGCTTGAGATCTAGGGAGGCTGAGATGACCGTGGGTTTCTAATGAGGAAGTGCTGTAATCATAAGCAGGGTGGAAGCTCAGGAGAGAGGTCTGGGCATGCAGAAGGTCCCAGAGGGTGGAATGCAACCATCACGGGACAAGCCAGCACACACCCGTTTGCTCCAAAAGCATTCGGCAACAGGATGTTATCGGTACAGCAACCCCCGTGATTCCCTTTACAGACTTCCCCTTGTGTGTCCTGCCAGGGTGCTACTGTGTGGACCAGCCTCCAACTCCAGATGTCTGTTGCTGTGTGCCATCAGAGCCTTCTCTTTTCCTGTTCCAGCTGTCTCTGCTCCAGGCAACAGAGAGCGACCTGGTCTGGGCTAAGGAGCCCTGAGCTCCCATCCTAGCTCTGCCAACTGCCTTCGGGAATCTAAACGTGTCGCTTTCTCTCCCACAGCCTCCGTCTCCTCAACTGTAGAATGGGACCAAAGACTGTTGGGTCAAACAAGACAGTGCGTGCAGATACTTTACACTTGTGAGGAATTTGGGTGAAAATGCCCAAAAGTCTAGCCAGGTCCCCTCAGTCTTTTCTCCCCACCCCCCACCCCCACTGGACCCACAGCAGAACCTGGACCAGGTGTGGGGGGCACACTGTCCCCATCCTTTGTTGCCTCTTCCTCTGGGTGGGGGGGGGGGTGGCTCTGGGACACTGCTCAGGTCTCCTAAAACCTCCACAGATGTCCCCCATCCATGCTTCACCAGATGACCCCACGGGTCAGAAGACACCATTAATAATGCTCACATGATGACATTTATGGCGGCCCCAGGCGGCCCTGCTTAGCTCTCAAGGCTAACGGGAAATGTCAGGCACAGAGCGAATTGCTCCTTACAGTGCATATTGGGCAGAACATTTGTAATGATCCCTTATTTGCTGATCTTAATTGAGACCTCGCTGAGGTGGTCAGACCCTCCTCTCCTCTCCTGCCATCCAGCTCAGACACTGGTGACCCCTTCGTCACACCCACCCGAGAGTCCATCTTTACAGAGGACCCGGGGTGGGGAGATGAATTAAGGTGAAGACAAGCCACAGTCCTCCCGGGATGCTGTCCCTTCATTTCAGGAAGGGGTTGGGGGTGGGAGTTGCTAACCTGGGCCTTGAAGGTCAGCTCATGAATCTGAGAAATGGGTTGGTGCTTTTGTGCCCAAGGGAGAATGTCGCACACCCCTGCGGGCTGTGGTGGGTGCATATTGTTGTCTGCTCAGCGCCCATCTATTCCTCCCTAAGAGAAAGCCCCTCAACTGGAGGAGCCACCTTCCCCCACACCAATTTGCCATCCTGGCTGCCAATCAAAGGACTCCACCCCCGGCCACATGGGCAGGGCACAACCCAACCCCGGACCAGGGAAAGTCTTCCCCTGAGGTTTGTCCATTCAGAACCAAAGGAAGACAGCAAATCAGGCAACATGATGGGCAGGTGTTGCTGGTGGCCATGGTTCTGGTCCCCGGAAGGAACCAATCTACAAAGGAATTAAAAATAAAAAAGAATAAAGCCGACACACAGAAGAAAGAGGACTGAGAGGAGGGGGAGATGGTCCTGACGGCTTTGGAGTTCCTGCTTGCCATGGTCCCTGAGACCCAGGTTCTGTGAGCCAATAAAGTCCCCTTTGTGCCTTAACTGGTTCCAGTGGGGTCGCTGTCACCTGCAGCCAGCACCCCACCACACTATTACAAATGCGTCCTCTCTCCCGGCCTTCTGGAGGCAACTCCCACATCTTTGCTGTCTACTCCAGACCACTCCAGAGGGGATGGCCCAGAGACACGGAGCAGGACAGACCCAGTGATCGGACCCTTCCACCAGGGCCCCTCCCTGCGGGACCACTTGACCCCTCTGCCTCCCATCTAGTCCACACTCTCTGCCCTCTGCTGCCCCCACTGGCCACAGGCCCTCATGTGCTCAATGCCCCAGGCCCAAGACCGGTCGAGGTGAGTACACGATAGGGACCCAAATGAGGAAGCAGAAGGCGGCACAGGTATGAACAGAGGCAGCCTCTCACAGCACCGTCCCAATAAGAAACATCTCTGGAAATGGGAGCTCAAAAAAATTCTCACTGTGGGCTAAGAATCCTGCCATCTTCCCCGGGTGAGAACAGCACAGTAATATAAAGTGGGCGTTGGCCTGCCCATGTCGTCTTCCAAGTGAGACCCTCTAGGCAGGCTTCCCAGAAGGCCGGAAGAGCGGAACATAAAGACGGAGAGCCGAGGAGAGAGGCTGAGGAGCTCCAGCGAGAAACGGAGTCAAGAAAACCATAGGAGCTAAGGGGAGAGGGAGCCAAGCCGGAGCGCAGAGTGAGGAAGGTGGGGACAGTGGAGCAGCTGGGGCGCGTGCGGGCGCTCCGAGAGGAGGGGTGGAGCCCCCGGAGCAGAGCAGCCTCTGGATCCACCCTGCCCACAAGTACTGAGGGGTGAGGCACCACTCGTGTGTTTTCAGTCTGCAGAACACGACAGCACACAACATAGCATTCGAGGTCACACCACTTGACCAGTAATTGCCATTGTCCTCATGCTTTTTCTCGCAGGGTAATAGAGATTCTGAGAGAGTTCGTGGCTTGACTGAGGCAACCTCTCTAAAGAGAGAGCCTGGACTCGAACCCAAGCCCGAGCCGCAAGGCCAGGGAGCTGTCTGCTGAGTGAGGCCACCTCCATATGGGTGGGGCTGTTTCTGTGTCGATCTGGTCACACAAAGTGAAAGCACAGCTTTTTGGGGGTCCAAGAAACAGAACCGAGTTTCAAAATGTGGACCCTGCTATTTATAAGCTGTGTGCCTTTGGACAGGTTACTTAACTACTCTGTGTCTCTCACACGGGTGTATCCGATGGGGTCGTTTTAAACATCATGCATCAGAACTTGACACTTAGCAGGCATAATTATAACAGTCACAAGACAGCGTGTGTATATTTCCAGAGCAATTCTCCCATGATGTTTAGTCTGATTTTGTGTTTTCCTGTGAAATCAAATCCAAGAGGTCCACCCCGTAGCCCTATCTCATCATTTTAACCACAGCAGAGAAGACCCTAGAGATGCCTCATCTCCAAAGCTAGTGGTTGTTTTCATCCTTATCACACAGATGAGAAGCTGAGGGTCGGGGGCAGGACAGGACACAGCAGCATAGAGATGATACTTAAAGCCAGTGGACTAGAGGAGGTCTCCTGGGGGAGAGACCTATAGAGAAGAGGCCCAGGACTGAGCCCTTGGGCCCTCCCACATGTGAAGATCCAACAGGGCAAGGGAGAAGGGCCAGTGAGCTGGAAGATGGTGTCCTGGAAACCAGAGGAGAGGATGTTTCAAGAAGGAGAGAGTGGACAGCTCTGTTCAATGTCCATGAGAGGCCGAGTGAGATGAAGACCCAGAAGCGACCAGTGGAGTCCGGCCACGACCTTGGTTAGGGCAAATACTACGTGCAGCCCTGAGCCTCACCCATTCCGCATTTTCCCCCATCCCTCATCCTCTCATGCACTCTTCACTGATAAGATGAAAAAGCCAAAGACAAACGGGTTTTTGAGAATCAAACCCCACCAGAATGTCATACATCACCTCCAGCTGCTCAGGACGGGGTTGACCACAGAAGCAGAAGACAAGGATGTACGGATGGAGATTGTCCCTGCAGATCTTGGCAAGAGAGGCTGGGCTGTCTCGCTCACCACCATTTTTTTTTTCTCTTAAAGGTTAGCACCTGAGCCAACATCTGTTGCCAATCTTCTCTCTCTCGTTTTTTTTTGCTTCTTCTCCCCAAAGCCCCCCAGCACACAGTTGTATATTCTAGTTGTAGGTCCTTCTGGTTGTGCTACGTGAGATGCTACCCCTACATGGCTTGATGAGCGGTGCCATGTCCACACCCAGGATCCGAACCGGCGAAACCCTGGGCCGCTGAATTGCAGCACACGAACTCAACCACTTGGCCCCGGGGCCGGCCCCTTGCTACCATTTTTAAGACTGGAGACATTGCCATTTCAATCCTCCTTCATGCCATTCTTCAGCAAATAAATATTTATGCTCTCCCACTCTATGAAAAGTCCTGCGTCAGTCACTGGAGACACAGCCATGAATAAGTGACTTTGACTTCAGCCTTGACCCTGAGGAGTTCACAGGGAGGACACACACATCAACAGCTCCTTACAGCAGATCGTGGACATGTCCTGGAGGAAGAGCCCCAGAGAGGGCTCTGGCAACACAGTTGAAGGGTCAGGGAGAGCTTCACGGAGGAGGTGACACTTGGTCTTGGCCTTGAATGACGAACAGAAGCTCAGCCAGCAGGCAATAGGATCACCCACATCCCAACAGGGGCAGTGGAGGCACGAGAGAGCGTGTGGTGACTGGAAGCCTACCCTTCCCTGGAGGGCTGCAGCAAAGAGCAAAGGAGGGACCTTGAGGGGTGCGGGGCCCAGGTCTTCAAAGACCTTAAATGTGAAGCGAAGACTCTTGGACTTTACTCTGTAAATCAGCATTTCCTCAGGAATTTCCTGTGAAACTCGAATCTCGAATTTGCTATGCAAAATCGATGAATCAATAAACTCTGGGATCAAACACATTCGGGATCTTCTGCAGAGTAGACCCCTCCTCCTGGAGATTCGCTGTGTTCATTAGCATTTAAAAGCTCAGAGAAAGCAGAGAGGAAAAAGAACGGAAGAGAGAGAGGGAAAGAGGGAGAGAGACAGAGAGAGAAAGGAAAGAAACAGAGAGAAAGAAAGAAAGAAGGAAGGAAGGCAGGAAGGAGAGAAAGAGAAAGAGAAAGAAAAAAAAATAAAGAAAACATACCTTTTAATTTTCTCCATGCATGCCCCACACTCGCCTTTGTTCGTGTAGGGCACACTGGCATCCCCACACAGCTAATACTCCTCAGTCACACAGTGGCAAAGCTGAACGAGGAATTGAGAATGTTTGCATTTTAAGCAGGTGAACGGTTCCCCTGGAGGCAGAAGGTGGTGAGATGGCTGTCCAGGGGCCCCATTAGCCCCGGAACCCATAGACGAGGTCCAAGATTACCCCATTACCCTGGGACTAAAATCTCTTCACTTACGTCTTCAGCAAATATCCGGTGAGCACCTTTTCTGGGCCAGCAGTGTGATGCTGGCGGGAGGATGGGGGGGAAATCAGACAGGATCCCGGCCTCCTGGTGCTTATCGGCTTTCAGACGCTGTTCACATAATTATGTAGGTTGAAATTTGAAGGAAAACAACACAGTCTGCAAGAAAGGAACTTGGAATCAGCAGGATTTTCCTTAGTAAGCCATACCTGGGCTGAGATTCGAAGGATGGGTAGGAATTAACTAGGCAAAGAAGGGCAGTGTTGGGGGAATGGCATTCTGAGCAGAAGGAACAGCATATGCAAAAGCCCTGTGGCAGCAAGAAAAATACTGCAGATACAAGACCAAAGGGAGAGTGGGAAACGGTTGTTTCCTGATCATTCAGCAACTTTTATTTGCAGTCCTGTTTATAGCTATATCTGTCTGGCCACAATTAGAAATAAAAGGCCCCCAGAGTCTGAAATTTGGATGCTCTGGAATGAAGGAGGTCCAGCGAATTGACCAGAGGAACAAGAAGCCCACCCAGAGTTTCCTGCTTAACAAAGGAGCAAGTGAGGCGTGCAGAGGGCTCGCTGGGGCCTGGTGAGGCTGGGGGGATGGGACGGGGTGCAGCCTGTCTGGGTAGACCAGGTGTTTCAAATCCAGCTGGATGCGGCCAAGCTCCGAGTCCCTGTGAGTGGCATAGTTAGCACAGAAAACCTCCTTCCTAGGAAGGGACCCTCGCCACCATCTCCTGAGTGATGAGTGTGAGCCGAGCACTGTGCCCAGTGTGTTGCACATATAACCTCACACTGCAGGCACCTGGATGTCCCCACATTGTCCGATCTTGTGGGTTCACCTTCCTTGTAACATAGAAGGCAAATGGCCCCAGCTTGCATCCCACATCTAGTGGGAAACCCTGCAACCCCAGCAATACCTTCAGGGCCGTATGTATCGCCTAGAGCTCACCCGGCGGAATTCTCCATCGCGTCCGGGTCTTGCCTCCTGCCACTGGAGTCTTCTCTCTGCCCTGGGCTAACAAAGAACGCTGCAGCCTTTCCTTCCATTCCCCAAAGCAACCACGACACAGTGCCGTCCCACGTGAGTGAGTTTCACCGACGCTCTGAGGATAATGACAGTGGTCACACAGCGCAGTTCCTGACTCAGGATCAAGCTGATGCCCTTGAACCTCAGCCGTTCCCGGGGACAGTTCATCGCCATCTTTTACCTTCAAGTCCATGGGTTTCTTGCCATGTGGCTCAGACTCCCTGTCTGTCAAAACCCTCCTTACGCCTCTTCCTGTATACCCTGGGAAGGCACCCATCACCTCAGATGTCTTGAACTGGGTTCGCCAAGAAGCAGAGCTGAGATAAGGGTCTGGGTGCAAGTGGTTCCCTTGGGGGGTGCTCCCAGGAAGCAGAGCTGGGGGAACAGGGAAGGTGGGGAGGGAGGGAAGCCGAGGTGCAGAGTTAACGAGTAGGGTACCACCGAGGGCACCTGGGACTTTGTCTCGCTGGGGACCTCTGGGAGACAGTGTGGAACGTGCCTCGCAGGTAACCCACCCAAGGGTCCGAGAGGCCATACTCGGCCTCTGCTTCCGTCCATTACTGGCCGAGGGCTGCTCCTGGTGGCATTCGCTCCCACCTGCACCCAGAGCAAGGCAAGAGAGAGCCCTCGGTTGGAGGGTTGTGGCACCTTGCAGAGGATGGCACTGATCACTGGGCCATGTGAGCAGGGCGCCAGAGCATCTGCTACAATAGACGGGAAAGGTCGCACACAGCCCATCGAGTCTGTGCCCTTGGGAAAGGGGCAGGCAATTTTCACTGCAAAATGCACCTAAACATCAAGATATGTTGCTCCATCTACCCTGGAGAAAAATTATGCCTCTTTCCCAAAAGATGGAAGGGTCTGTACACAGCTTTGGTTTGAAAAGGGCAGTTGCTCTATAAGGTAGGTACTACCATCACCCCATCTTATAAATCAGGTAATGGAGGCTGAGAGAGGCAGTGAGAGAGTAACAGACCCACGATTCAAACTCCTTCTGACTGCCATGACCACACGCATTCGTTTCTTTCCTTTTTTTTTTTTTTTTTTTTTTGCTGAGGAAGATTAGCCCTGAGCTAACATCTGTTGCCAATCTTCTTCCACTTTATATGTGGGTCACCACCATAGCATGGCTGACGACTGGCATAGGTCTGCACTGGGAATCTGAACCCGCAAACCTGAGCCACCAAAGTGGAGCATGCTGACCTTAAACCACTATGCTGTGGGGCCGGCCCCATGACCACACGCATTCTTAACCACTGGGTCGTAGGGTCTTCCAGAGCCTGAGAGGCACTTCAATGAACAATCTTTAACAATGACACACATGGACCAAACTTGTCACATTTACAGTTAGGTCCCTCTCCCACCATCCTGTGTCTACAGGGCGGGCCACTATCATTGTGCTCATTTTACAGACAAGGAACCAGAGTCATGGATAGATTTAATTCACGTGCCCAAGTCCCCACAGACTCGCACCATGGTGGCTTTATGACGACAAATTCCAGGCCCTATAACTGCCCCTTTAACTCCCCTGAAACACCAGTGCCAATGCCTCCAGGGCAAATGCATCCCCACCAACTGTCAGAGGCTGCAGCTGCACCCGAGGCGGGATCGGAGGCATGACCTTCAGAGATAAGGGTAGCCTGTCATCCTAACCAACCCCATCACCACCACCACCAACGGGAGTGGCAGCGGCAGGTGCTGGGTGATCAGTACATCACGGGAGGAAACAGCATCTAAAGAAGAGACGGCTCCGGGCTGAGAGGAGGGGCTCACAGTTGTTCTCCAGCGCAGAGAGGTGAAGAGCACAGGCAGCCTGGCTTTGAATCCCAGCTCAGGCACTTGCCAGCTGCTTGAGCTTGGGCAGGGCACTTAGATGCTCAGTGCCTCAGTTTCCCCATCTGTAAAATGGGGATAGTACTATCTACCTCAAGGGTAGCTAGGAATTGGTGTGTGGGGAGCCTGGCACATGGGAAATGCCATGGAAATGTTAGCAATTATGAGGTTAGTGGTCAGGGCAGACTCTGGTCTCTTTGGGAATTAGAGAGCTAAGCAGGGAAACTGAGGCAGAAGACAGGGTCATATGGGGTTAAGTCAGGAGTGAGGTTGGGGAGAGAATGGGTGGGACCTCCCAGGCACATGATCAACAGCATCAGGACCGAGACAAGCCTCAGCCCTGGTGGGACTGGCCCCCTCAAGCCCCACCTTCTCGGGATCAAGGACCAGCCGGGACCCACACTACCCTGGGCAGGTTCTTCTGCTGACATCACCTGTAAAATGAGAGGAGCGAGTGCTTCCCCTGAGGGTTGACAAGGTGGTGGCCTGGGGCCCACTGTCCCCTTGAAGCCCTCTCTTCTGACCACTCCTTGTCAGACTCCCACATGGCCTCCTCCTCATGCGACATCAGCAGCCATCACAGGGCCGTCCAGGGCCTCTCTCGTGCTCAGTCTGCACGCTGTCCCTTGGAAACCACATCCACCCCCACGGTCTCGGTTACCAACTTTAGCTGCAGGTGTCTGCCAGCTCTCCTTTCCCCGCACAGACTTCCTCCTCGAGCTCCAGATCCCCTTTCCAACTGTTCCCTGGACATCTTCCTCTCCCAGGCACCTCACACACAGCAGGTGCCAACTCATCATCTTTTTCCCACCCTGCCCCTCCCGTCTCGGGAGACAGCGCCACCTCCTACTTGGTCCCCACTGCCAAAGCTGCAGCTCCATCCTCACCACCCCCTCTCCACAGGCCCAGGAAACTCGCTCAAATCCACCCACCATCCTAGACCAGGCCACCATCATCTCTTGCCTCCACCTGCATCCGTCCTGCAGCCAGAGCGATCTTCCTAAGACACAAATATGGCCAGCATCTCCCTGCTTAAATTCCTCAGTGACTCACCATTTTCCCCAGGACTGAGGCCAAACTTCTGAGCGTGGAGTATGTGTCTTCCCACCGCCCAGGCTCTGCCACCCGTGCCTGCCTCATTTCTTGCCCGCCCCTGCAGGTACACCCTGCAGCCCTGATTTCAGGGCAGCTGTCCCTGGATACACCCTCCCAGGTGTCCTGCCGAGGAGGGCTGGGATCTGAGCCAACCCTGTGTCTTCGAGGACCAGCAGGGAGGACGAATAAATGAATGAGGCAGGTCCAGAGCTGTGTGTTTCTATGAGAGGGCTCACGTAGACTGAGAGGCTGGGGAAAAGCTGCTTGGAGATGGCGAGTAGGGGGGAGGGGCAGCTCTGAGGGACATGAGCGCTGGCACCTTGTCTTGAAGGAGACAGTGCTGGTGGGGGAAGGACAGGTGCCATCAGCGAGAATGCCACATCCCTCTGGTGACCTTTACCGAAGACATTTTCTCTGAATGTCAGGTTCATTAGACACAGGACTGGGGGTGGAGGAATTGCTTTAAAACTGAATTAAAGACAGGACAGACAGACAGACATCCTCCAGGCTGGTGGTGACAAGCCAGCCTGGAGGGCAAGGAGACCCACCCCCTCTATGGGCCGTGGTCATCCTCCTCCGACTGGGGGGTCCTGTCAGGGCCATGTGTCTCCTTCAGGGAGGGATTCCCAACACCCACAGATTGTTCTCCACCCCAGGGTCCAGGGCAAGCTGTGCTAGAGGGGACCCCCAGTCCGTACTGCTCACCAACTGACGAGGATCCAGTGTCCTGGGGGCCCCCAGACTTGGAGCATGTCATCTGCCCAACGCCACCCCTCAGGCCCAGTCTGAGCCACCCAAGGATCTCAGAACCCACTCTGGGTCCACCACATGCTGGACGCTGGGGACACAGAGGTAAATCAGACATTTGTCCTGCCCTCAAGGAGCTGCAAGTTTCATGAGGAAGACACACAGGTGCATAAATATTACCAAATGGTGGACTTGGTGCTGTAACAGAAGCAGGTTCAAGGTAGAGAGATGCTCAGAGGGGAGTGTCTCTGGGTGAAGAGTCGTGAATGGCTTCCCACGAGAAGGTAACATCTGAGCTGGGCTTTGAGGGATGAATAGGAGTTTGTCATCTTGTTTGTTTGTTCTTTCTAGGAGGCGCTGGTTTCCAAAAACAGAATTGGCTGCTTCTGTGGGCCATGAGCTCCCTGGCACTGAAGAGTACAAGGCAACTCTGAGTTCTTGACCCTCAGGTCACCTTCAGTGCTGTATAGCATGGTCAGGGCACTGGAGAGCAAGGGACCCATGGATATCACTCCTGCTTACTGCCCCCCAGTTTTCCTCCACAGCCTCTTGGCATCACTGATGGCGCAGTAGTGCATGCTGGGCACCTTCTGCTCCAAAACTGACAGGCCTCTCCGGGTCTCCTGCCACCCCAGCTCACAGGAATTGGGCTCCTGTGCCATCTGCTATGACTCCGTGTGTTAGTGCCCAGGTCCATGTTGAGCTAGAGTGGGCAAGATGAGACCCAGAAAAGCAGGATTTTCTTTCCTGAGAGCTTCCAGGCGTCACCCCGCCCCCCACCCCCATCCTTAGAACCTCATCCCCATCCACGCCATCTCCAGCTCCCTGCAGACCTCGGTCCCCACCTGGGCGGACCTGCTCTGACCCCACAGCTCGTCCTGGTGCTCTGTGGGGCTCCTCTGCCCCCGTGGACACCGTCCTCCCCCATCCTGAACACACAGCAGCCCCACCCGGGCTCCTGGCTCTGCACCCTCCACGGCTCCTCTGCTGCCAAGTCTGTCTTCACACCTCCCAGAGGAGCAGCTGTCAGCACGTTCTGGTGACAGGGATGGGAGAGACAGAGACAGAGACAGAGAGACACGGGGCGAGGAAGGGAGAGACGGAGAGGGGAGACTGAGAGAGGAAGCAAGCCAGAGGCCGGAAACGAGGGCGAGGGAGTCAGAGACCACCGTGAGGGGAACGGAGCAGAGGATCCCACAGCAGAGGGAGAGACGAGAGAAGGTGAGAGTCTGGGACGAGAGGCAGCAGGCGCACCTGAGAGAGAAGAGAAATCTCCGACGCACCGCGAAGTCCACTCCTGCCGTTGGGAGGAGTGACTCAGATGCACACACGCAGGCTTGTTCACACTCTGTGCTGAGGAGTCGAGGAAAAGACTGCCTGGAGTGTGTGCCAGAGGAAGGCTGGGCTCACACGTGGTTCCTGGTGGCCCGGAGCCTGGGGTGGGTGAGCAGGAGGAAGCATTTAAAGCTTAGCACTCGAGCAGCACAAATACATGTAGGCACACACATACACATGGATATACACACATGCATACAGACTTAGACACGCACACGGACATGCACATACCCATACATACATGCAAACATAGACACACACATACACAAACACACAGTGGTCAGTGGTCCATGGTGTGTTGGGGGAGGGGGATTTCTTGTCCCCTAAAGCCCCACAGAGGCCGAGTCAATCCGGATCTCCCCACCCCTGAGAGGGTGAGTGTGTCCACACAGAGCACAGGGGGTGCCCTGGACCCAGCAGTTTCATATCAGAGTCAAAACACCCATCACGGTGGAGCTGCCTCCAAGGCCTCACGGTGCCGAGGAGAGGGAGCCCAGGTCATGGGGAAGGGACCTGCCCCGGGCCTCACCCAGGCCGTGCAGATCAGGGACTGGAACCTGGGACTCCTGCCTCCAGCCTCCATCTGGCTCTGCAGCTCCAATTGGGAAGGCAGCCGCAGGGGTGACAGTGGGAACTGGGCAGACTGCAGGCACGGGAGCCTTTCCCAGCCTCTCTCACCACCAGGAGAAGCCTCTTTGCCCAGCCAGGCTGCTGTCCGTCACGGCCCCGGTCCAGCACAGCTCCCAGAGGTGGAGCTGGACCCACTGCATCCTGAGAAGAGCTCAGCTGCCCCTCCCCTCTCGGCCTCTGGTGGGCCGGGCCAGGCACTCTCTGGGCTGGGCGAGGCCGCCACCACTGGCAGGGGTGGGCGAGCAGGAAGCACATCCATTCACTCAGGGATTGTCTGACCCCTACAAGCCTGGATGAGTTCTGGCCTAGAGCTGGCTCTGCGGGGGATCAGGAGGCATGGGAAAGACTAGCCTGTCTGCCCCTGGAGACACCAAAGGCAGGAAGTGGGGCTTCAGGGTGGGAGAGGACCCAGCAAAGGCAGAAACGCAAACGGATGGAACAAAGAAAGATTGCACCTTAGGCCAGCTATGCAGACAGAAGTCACCCTGCAGACAACCCAACAAGCCCTTTCTGATGCTACACAGGCTGGGCCCCGTGCTGGGAGCCGGGGACACAGATGCTGATAAGAGTGGCCACCCATTATTGGCCACCACTGACCCTCCCAACAACTCGTGTACTGTTATAGCCATTTCACAGGAGAGGAAACTGAGCTGCAGAGAGCCAGACCAAGAATTCCAGGCTGAGCAGCATCAAAGCTCATCCTCTTTCTTCTGCCCATCCCTGCCTCCCTGTGTGTGCCGAGAGACAACTTGAGTAGGATTCCTTGCAAGGAGAGACCCATGTTTGCTGGGAAAAGACTGTTTTATAAATTCACATAGATACCAGTTTAGCACCAGAGCCTGGAGCTAAGGTTTCAGAAAAGCCAAGCAGTGCACTGGGTGGTGGAACCCTGGGCTCGGGGCCACACTGCCCATATCGAATGCGTCACCCATTTCCTCGTCCCCAAAGTGAGGACAGCAAAAGCACATCCTCACAGATGTCTCGTGACTCTTCAGAATTCTTAGAATGTTCCTGGCCCGTCACAAGTGCTGGGAAAACTAGCTCCTGGCGTGCGTCAGGGGGGACCCCACTGTTTAACAGAGGGAGGAGCAGTTGGAGGGGTCTAGAAAGGATGAGCGACAGGGGGAGGAGCCGTGAGACAGCACCGCATGGCGTACCTGTGGCGTCCCTGTCCCCCGCCCCCACTCGCCGTCACTCCTGAAATGCTTGCCGAGACTGGATTTGTTGTGAAAACCAGCAAAGCAACACCTGAATTCTTTAGCCAAGAGGACTCAAGGTGAAGTGGAGGGGACGAAAGACCTCAAGTCCCCCGAGATGTCACAGCAATCCTGGAGAAGGCACTGGACTTCCCCAAGTCGTAGGAATTGGGACATTCTCTCCAAATTTTAACTTAAATGCAAGAACAAGAAGGCTTCTAACTGACATCTGGGTTAAACAAACGAGTGAGGTTCGTACGGCGCCAAGGGGTTGGCGATGATAAGACCAGCTGATACCCATCGAGCTCTCTCTACACACCAGGTCTTGGGCATAGCACTTACACGCATTAACTTATTCAATCTTCAAAACACTCCTATGGCATTGGCACCTTTATTAGTTCCACTTTATAGATGAGAAAACCTGGGAACAGAGAGGTTAAATGACCTGCCTAAAGTTACACAGCTCATCAGTGGTGAAGCTAGCAGACGGACCCACAACGTCAGGCTCCAGAGTCCACACGTCCAGCCACTACTGTTATTGCCTCATGGGGCATGAAGGGTACAAGTGACGAGGGGTGCAAATGAGAGAGCCACACAGGGCTCCCAGGAGCAGAGTGCCCCCTGAGCCTGACCTCTGGTCTGCAGACGCGGTCACAGCCGGCAGGCCTCCTATCCCTGACTCCAGGTTTAGCATCTCTCAGAAGCTCCAGCGAGCTCAGGGTCTGCCAGGCACTGATCCCCGATCCGTGCGAAATGTCAAGGGCTAGGATAGGGGCAACTGTGTGACCTCGGCCAAAGCTATCACAGGCCAGCAGCTCTGAACCCATGAGGCTCCATCCCTGCGGCCTGGGCCATGCTCTCCACTGAACACTTGGCTGCCCAAGCCTGGCCCCCACCGTCTCCCAGCACCCCTCCCCTGGCTCCATCCCTCTGCTCAGATGATGCCACCATCTGGGGCCCATCTGCAGGGAGCCTGCTGCTAGCTAGAGAGCAGGCATCACCCATCTGCATCCCACAGGAGCATCCTGGGACTCCGTAAATCTCAGGACGAGCAGGATAGTACCTGCCAGCAAGAGGTTGGGGCATAAAACACAGTCCTGTGAGTGTCCTGCTGGGGAGGAAGGACACAGTCTAGCCACTCAGGCTGCTCCAGTGAGGTCAGTGCAAAGAGGCAACTCCACGCAGCAGAAGGAGCCTGAGTTGTGGAATGATGTGGGGTCAAATTCTGAATTCATCCTCATTGGATGGTATCCTCATGTGCGTACCCCTCACACTTAGAACAGGGCACAGGAAAGATGTTTGTGGAATGAATGGAGGCAGCCAACCCAATGGCCTTTCCAACTTCCTTCTTGCAAACAGAGCCCCAGTTCAGGCCAGATGATAATTGCATGTGATGGCTCTCAACAAGTCATGGCAACCTTGTTCCTTTTATGGTGCTTGGTGAACGGTGATTGGTGAAGGAGTGGGCATGTGATCCAGTTCTAGCCAATGAGATAAAAGGGAAAGTTGGCTGGGGATTCTGGGAAAGTTTCCATTCTCAATAAAAGAAGGGAGGCACGTGGGGAGATCACGCCTGCACCAGGCCCGTCTTCCTCCTCGTGCTTTCCAGGCTGCTTTGGGGAGTAAGGTGTTTGGAGATGATAACTGGCAACCACAAGTGGAAATGTCACCATTATCTGAGGATGGCAGAAGAGAGAGAGAACAGCATGGATCCTCAGTGATACTGCTGAGCTGCCAAATCAACCCTGGAACCTCTTACCATGAAATTCCTTCTTAATTACCAAGAAATGTCCACTAGGTTGAAGCCACTTCCAGTTTAGTACACAGTTGCTCACAGCTGTAAACATTGCTATCTGATACAGTGTCCAGTGAGTGAATGAATGAGTGAAGGAATGAGCATCTTGTAGCCTGAAAATAATTGTGCAAATGTTTGTCATTATCGACAATATTAATACCGTAACACCTCATTTATTCAACATTATCAGCAACAAGCTTTTGCTCAGAAGGAAATTTTCAAGATAATTGAAGTTTACCCCCTTTAGGCACCAAAATATTATTTTGATTTCAACTGTTTTTGATTTCAAAAGATCATCTGAAATGTATCACTCTGACATCTATCTTTCCTTTCTCTTTACATCCCCCCAACACACACACACACACACACACACACACACACTCATACACATACACGCAGAGGATGCTGGGGAGAATTAATTAAATTTGGCTCAGATACTGTGCTCACCAATGAACATGCATTGCTGAAGTGAGGTGCTGCCCAGCACTGCCCTGGGGCTAGCAGAGGTGGGAGGCTGCAGGATCTTGCTCTGATTTCCAGAGTCATCCCCCTCCCCCCCCAGCCACTTCCCATCAAGCTGCCAGCTGTCACAGAGTGACCGCCTCTTGCAGCCCTCCCCAGCTTGAACGAATTTCTCAGTTTTGGCTGTGAAACCAGATCACCCATTTGTTCGACTTATGTACAAAATGGATTTTGCAGTGAGCCCTGTCCTGGGCATTGCTGTAAGGGGTCTGGACCCCAGATGAGGAAGACCAGGCTCTCAGCCTAGAAAAAAGGGTCATTCATTTATTAAACAAATTTTCACTTGGCACCTACTAATTGAGGAAGCCAAAGACCTGAGTTCAAATTCTGGCTCTATTTACTAACGCCGCAAATCTGGGCAGGTTATATCACCTCTCCCAGCCTCAGTTGCCCTCATCTATATAATGGAACAAATAAAAGTACCTTCCACATAGGGGTGGTGCAAGGAATAAGTAAGATACTCTGCTTAATGCTCCCAGAACAGTGACTTTTACTCTGTAAATTCTCAACAAATGCAAGCTATTGTCATCATTTTTACCGTGTCCTGGGCTCTTCGTGGGCCCTAGAGAACAGCGGTTATTAAGAATGGCGTGGCTAATCAGATAGATCAGATGTATTCCTAATAGCTAATAGCTAAGTGCTAATAGGAGAAGCTGGGCACAGGGAGGGGTCAGAAACCCAAAGGAGCGGGTAGAACCCAGACTGCAGAGGCCAGACAAGGCCCCCAGCTGTGCCAGCTGGGCCTGAAAAGTTAGTGGGTGTGTTAGTTTCCTGGGGCTGCCATAAATGACCAGGAACGGGCTGGCTTACAACCGAAGATTGTTCTCTGATAGTTCTGGAGATGAGAGGCCCAAAAGCAAGGTGTCGGGAAGGCCTCTCGCCCTCTTGGCCCCAGGAGACCATCCATTCCTTGCCTTTTCCAGAGGCTGCTGGCTGTTGGCCTTCCCTGTGGCTGCATCACTCCGGTCTCTGCCTCCATCTTCACACGGCCTTCTCCTCTCTTCTGTGCATGTGCGTCGTCTCCTCTTCTGTCTCCTTTAAGAATGTTTGTCATTGGATTTAGAGTCTGCCCAGGCAATCTTGGATGATCTCATCTCAAGATCCTTAACCTAATTACGTTGGCAAAGACTCTTTTTCCCAATGAGGTCATGTTCACAAGCTCTGGGGGTTAGGCTGTGGACCTATCATTTTAGGGGTCACCATTCAACCCACTATAGTGGGAGTCTGCCAGGCAAAGGGGAGCAAGAGATGGCCCAAAATGATGGGACCCCACACAGACAATATGGCGTGCCATGTAAGAGGGGATTCAGTCTGAGGAGGAGTTCACCTGGCCTGAGCAGTGTCAACACAGAGACAAGAAGCCTGAGCTTCCAGGGTCCAGAGAAGGCATCGGGCGCTGTCGCCCAACTCAGCAGGGATCCCCCATCCACACTGGTTATAAGAGGTGGGACTGGAGAGGGCCACAACTTGACAGGCACAGGAGTGCGCGAGGGATTTCTACGGACACCGACATTGCAGGTTTCAGGGCAACAGGTTAATTTCAGACTCCTCTCCTTGAATCTGGAATGGGATGCGGCCTCTGCTTTGATGCTAATCCTGGCTGCCTCCTTGTGCAGAGCCTGACATCTGGCTCATGCCATGGAAGCCTGGTGGTTCTGACTCCTCTGTCCCACGCAGCCCTCCAGACTTCCACAGAGCAGACCCCTCCTCAGTATCAGCCAGGCAGTAACTCCACAAGCATCAACATCCTGAACTATTTATCCAGCCACCCTTATGAGTTCTTTTTAAATGAGCACGTGCCTACACTCGGCATGTTTATTTATAGAACATATTCCTGTATCACTGTGCTAATATTTTACACGCATTGTAAGACATAATTAAAATTATTTAGATTAAAGATAAGATAAAATATTTTAAATTTTTGATTTACTGTATTTATTAATGGTTCAAAGTATTTTTGCCCTCACTAAAAATTTTAATGAGAGCCATGTGATTGAAAATGTTTCATTTAAAAAAAAACAAAGCTTTGTGATACAGCAGCTCAAAGGTCTGATTCTTAATTCAGATCATTTTGATACCTGGTTTTAATTGCTGTTACGGCTAGAGGGAAAAAAAAGATACCACGCAAAGATGCATTGACCCAAATGGGAAAACAGCAAGGCTGCCTACACTTCTAAATTCTCATAGGTATTTTTCATTCCCATCCACCAATTATGCAAAGTTTTTTGTTGAAATTCAGCGAGCAAATTTCCATCTTCCCTGATGTCAATCAGTGGTTCTTGCAAACTAATCAAAAGGTGTTACATTTTTATATTTTTAGCAAATAGGTTCTAAAACACTGTGTTTGAAAGATTTTTTTAAACGGGTTAAAAAACCCTCTTTCCAACTTTTTAAAGCTTATATACATGGGAGCTATTATAGGTGATATATTTTCATCATTTTCCATCACAAAAATCGCAACAATGGAAACATTTCCAAATATTTGTTTTAAAAATGCCCTCTCTATAGCACTAGTTTGTTTCAGAACGCAATTTGTCTTTCAGTCATTGTTTGCATGTCAAACATATCCCAGAGGGACAGAGAAAATGTGTGTGTCTGTGTGTGTGTGTTTCTTTCAAAATGTCTGTTCCCCAAATGCAATGCGGTCTCCTCAATTGGAGTCGGGAACAGAAAAATGGACATTAGTGGAAAAACTGGTGTAATCTGAATGGAGTCTGGAGTCGTGTTAATGGTAATTCACCAAATGTTAATTTCTCAGTTTTGACAGATGTACCTTGGTTATGTAAGAAGTTACATCATGGGAAACTGGGAGAAGAGTACACAGGAATTCTCTGTACTTTCTTTGCAACCTTTGTAAGCCTAAAATTATTTCAAAATTAGAACTGTTTTTAATTTGGTTTTGTAGCCTACTATTGATAGCAAGTTGTCATTATAAAAATAGACAGCAAGTGAGAAACCCTTTTCTTTTTGTGAGAGAAAAATGCATAACTCATCTTTAAGTTCCCCATCTTATTAAAGTATTTTGCCACTAGATAACCATCAAACCTTCATATCTCATTACAAAATAATCAAACCTCTATCTCCTAGTCGCAAAATACTGTAAGGATCCTACTATATATCAAAGGTCTTATTTTTATTATACAAGTCGCATCGATGGCATCCTGCATCATTTTGTGCACGTCTGGCCTCAACTTCTTTATTTCAACAGCTAGTCTTTGAGTCAATTTCATCTTTGGAGCAATCTCTCTAACTTTAACCTGGAATCCTTCACGTATTGCAGTTAAGAATCTACTCTATAGAGGGTTATATTTAGACTGTTTTTCCATAAAACATTGTTTTTATTAAAAAAGTCATTGCTTATTGAAACTACATCTTCTCCGGTCCATCTCATAAAAAAGTAATTCTTTGTATATTTTCTTATTGAAACCCAAACCTAGCACACACCATAAACTGAGACGTGTTAGGAGCATCTGGACTTCCATCAGTCGTACAGTTGAGTCTCCCCCACTGCATCGTTTGTTTTGGTACTTGTCACCTCGCATCTTCAGAGGTGCCCTCTTGCATCTTCCAACCACATTTGCTGACAAAGAAATGCATTTTATTTTGTCCATGAATTGTTTTCTGTGGATTACTTCATCCATTTTTGCCCGAGGAAGCAAGAACAAGCATTTTCTTGATGGTATGTGCCCTTTTTTAACTTTCACTATTAAGTAAGAAAAATCTCAAAAGAGGCATCTAAATAGTTGTCACAAAGTATCCGAACTTATGTACAGAACCAGAGGGAGTGTCACGTAACAGACATCCCTGAAAAAAAATATATTACAGGTTTATCTCTGTGTTCTGGGACTTTGTTTTTAAGGCTTTTGTTGCATCGGTAGGGTTACATGATAACAGACATTCCTGATATCTTAAAGCAATGCAGGTGGATTGCATGCCGTAGGCGCGTCACAGGTCAGCTGTGGCTCTGAGACACAGCGTCCTCACCCAGGGACCCAGACTGACCAAGCAGCTCCTTTCCAGAACGTTGCCAGCCCTTGTGGCAAAAAGAAAAGAGAGTGTGATGGATTGCACACTGGCTCTTAAAGCTTCTACTTGGAAGTGACGTCTGTCACTTCTGCTCACATTTCAATGCCCAAAACAAGTCATATGGCCACACTTAACTCTAACCAGCCCAGGAAGTCAATCCTATATCACGTGCCTGAGAAGAGAACCAGAAATATCTGGGGTGCAGCACCGATGACATCCACGCTTGTTAATTGCAGATGCTTCACACTCTCATTAGCACATATCTCAAGTTTTATCATTGACAGTCATGTGTGTAAATCCACATAGCAAAGACTTCTTAAACTTTTCCTCCTTTCTTGTCTAAAGTCATGTTGAATCTGATTAAATCATCATTATTGACCCCAAAATTTCTATCTGGAGTAGAAATATCAGTCTTTCCATCTTATGGCTGTTTGATTGTACTTGCATTTATTAGTATTAATGATTTTAAAGCCACGTGCCCATTTTGAGAGGATGGCTTTAATTAAAATTGAATTATCTTATAAAAGGGCACATATAAAAACGTTTTTAGTGATATTGCTTATTATATCCAAAAACTGGAAGCACCATTAACAGGAGAAGAGATATATGTATGCCATGAAATGTTATACAGCACGAGAATGAATGACTTGAAAGAGCCTCACAAATGTAACATTGAATGAAAGAAGTAACTCAAATATAGTGCTTCATTCATACAAAGTTCAAAAACATGCAAAACCAATATATAGTGCTAAAAGTCAGGATAGGGGTTACCCAGCGGTAGGCAGTGACAGGAACGGGGCACAAAAGTGGCCTCTGAAGTGCTAGCAACTTTGTTTCTTAGTCTGGGTGCTGGCTCATTGGAAGTACTCACTTCACGAAAATCCATTGACCTGTATCCTTATAATTTGTGCACTTTTTCTGTATATAAATTATTCTTCGATTAAAAGTTTAGTTAAAGTCAAACTAGATTGCATAATCCATAGATCCCTTAACTGGCCACATAAAACGGACGTATATAGCCAGAAGTGACAAATGAGGGCAGGCACAGCCATTAACCCTGCTACTCCCTCAGCGTACCTTGGCCCCTTCATGCCCCATGGCTGCCTGACATACAACGGGACACCAGTGTCAATCCGTATATTAACCATTAGTAAAGATGAACTTGGCTCTCACTTTTAAATGGATAAATCAATGTAAATTGCAGTTCTAATATTTTCACATTCCCAAAGGACAGTCTTGAAAACCCCACTTTGGAGACAGCTGTTCCTCAGTTCTAAGCCCACATCAGGACCATGGACGGGTCCCGCGGGTCCCAATGATGAGCAGCACACAACTCTAAAATCAGATCCTCCCCGCCTTGCCCAACCAGCACGTAGTGAGGGCCACACCCTAGCCAGCAAGTCTTTCAGAGGCCTAGCACAGATGCTCTGATCATTTTAAATATGGGAAAACATGGTCTTCAACAATGCAAAACTAGGAGTTCTCATTAAACAAAATGCACACACTGGTAAATCTCTAGTATTCCGTTTGATCATGAAATAAATGCTCTGGTGAAGCAAATATCCTGCACAGTAGAGTGTAGATACACGGATCGTTGATTTTAAAGAAATCAGAGTAACATTAAATGCACTTTGGTCTAATACTGCACTAACTGGCTGGAGGGCACTGTATTTTGGATGATTCAGAAGACATTTCAGACTGTAATGCTTTAAAACATACAATAAGCAATTGAGGTAGCATTTGCATCCATGTCTTTCTAGCTCCTAAGCTCATGTTCTTTTTCTACCTTATCCTGCATTTTTTTTAATAACTCAACTGTTAAAAATAGAAAATTCAAAGGACTGCAAAGGAGGGCAAGGCAATTATACCAATAAATCTAGGCTGAGGTTTCCTCCAAACACACCTGAGACAGGCTTTGATGCAAGGAGTTTATTTGAGAGGTGACCCCAGGGAGCATGTGAGGAATCAGGAACACAAGGAAGGAAGAGAACCAATAAGGAGGGATCCTGCGTGGATTACTGCTGTGAACAACTGGATTCTGTCCTCCTGGGGATCCTCTGTGAGGCTGCAGACCACACTTCAGAATCATCCCATCAATGGGGCAGGGAAGCTGAGGTATATATATTGTGGCAGGATGAATAATGGCCTCCCAATGATGTCCACATCCTCGTCTCCAGAACCTATGACCACGTTACCTTACATGGCAAAAGGGACTTTGCAGATGTAAGTAAGTTAAGGATCTTGAGATGGGGAGATTATTCTGGATTGTCTCGGTGTGCCCAATTTAATCGTAAGTGTTTATGAGAGGGAGGCCAGAAGGTCAGAATCAGAGAGAGATTGGAAGATACTATGTTGCTGACTTTGAAGGTGAAGGAAGGGGCCATGAGCCAAGGAAAGGAGGCAGCTTCTAGAAGATGGAAAAGCAGGAAAACAGATCTTCCCTCACAGCCTCCAGGAGGAATATAGTTCTGCCAACATCTTAATTTTAGCCCTTAAGACCCACTACAGATTTGTGATCTCTAGAATTGCAAAATAATAAATTTGTGTTGTTTCAAAATGTTAGGTTTGTAGTAATGTATTACAACAGCAAGAGGAAATACATATGTATAGAGTTGGTTTCTAATTCATCAATTCACATCCTTCATTGATTGAAGATGCAAAGCATGTTCTCACAGCCAGAGAATGTTTTCAGACAGAGAGACATGGGAAACCATCAGGAACTCTGCAAGTGATTGAATGGTAATTTGGATGTGAGCGTCCTGGTAACTATGGCAAAAAGAGAAAAGAGTGGGTCTTAGAAGTCTCTCTCATAAAATGTTCTTCATAACTTTCATCTGTCAGTGAATTCTTCGAGGAATTGATCAGACAGGATTTTATAGAGAGGACGCTTTCAATGAGAGTTTAAAAGAAGGTGTAGAACTTCTTTTCAGATGCCTGTTTCGCAATCAGCTCTGCATAAAAGTAAAAGCAAAACATTCAAACTGAGGTTAGGGAAATTGTCTTTGTGGTGAGTGAGTTGCGGCTCTCTCCTGAAGGCAGAGCTTCTAGCGTGTTCAAAAATGCATGTCAGTCACCCTTTATCCTCTCTCTCAGCTGTTAATTGTCTCTCTGATTTGGGGCAGAAGCTAGATATGGAGAGCTGGTTCTTTCCCGGCTGAGCTCCCAGTGTAATCCAGGAAGGCAGATGCTCTGGCACCAATGGAAGGACACCCACGAGCTGGGAGTCCCAGCTGAGCAGTCTCCATGTTGGCCCTGTGCCATGGAAGCTGTCTGGTCTGCCTTCTCTTCCAAAGCGGGTCCTATAACCAAGAGTGTTGGGTTGCAAAGACTAGAACCCCCATCAGACTTTCTCAAGCAAAAATAAAGAGTATATTATAATGAAACAGAAGTTTCACTGGATTCAAGGACAGAAAACAAAGTTCACCCAAGTTTTCCGGAAGCAGAGGGGCACAGGGACCAGGCCACCCCTCTCTCCACCTCCTTTCTGGGCTCACGCGGCCTCTCTCTTCTCTGCATTTCTTTGAGAATCTGCTCTGCTCTCTCTCCAAGTGCTGGTTCTACATCATGATCTCTCAGTTTCCACTCCCTACTGACTATTCCAAGACATCTGCGTCCACATTTCAAATTCCCAGTAGAGAAATTCAGCCCAGCTCATTGTTTGGGGAGAAGCCTGCAAGGTGCAGGTCACTAGAAGCCAGTGGAGAAGCCTCTTGGAGTCAGAATGCGGTAGCCCTGGGCCAATCAGCCAAGGGAAGGAGGGGCTTATGAGGGTTAGGGGTCAATGTGCCCTGCCAGGCGTCATGCAGCCAGGGTTGGAAATCTCACCCAAAATGCAGCTTTGGCTCTGCTCAAAGATCTAACGGAGGCTTGACAGAGGCCCCAGCAATGACCCCTGAAAAGTGAATATGGTCAAGAGATTACAAAAATGTCTCCCATCCTTGACTCCTCTCAACATCAATACCCTCGCAATGTGACTTTGCGGCTCCCGCCATCAAGAAGTGGAGTCTGTTTTCTCACTCCTTGAGTCTGGACTGGCCTTGTGACTTGCTTCAACAAATAGAAGGCAGCAGAGGTGACAGTGCACCAGTTTTAAGCCTACACCTCAAAAAGCTTGGACGCTTTCTCTCTCCCCGCCCACCACTTCGCTCCTCTCAGAACTCTGATGCTGCCATGTGAACAAGCCTGCTGGAGGGATGTGAGAGACAAGTGGAAGGAACCCCCATTTGGGTCATTTCCCCCAACCAAGGCCATCCTAGACCAGCCAGTTGACCATAGATGCATGAGCAAGTCCTGCCAAAACCAGCCAGGCCTGGCCCAGATCAGAAGAACCAAATGCTTGACCTGTAAGCTTGTGAGTGGTAATAAATGTGTGTTGTTTTAAACCAAGCTTTGGAACATTTTGTTATGCAGCAATAGCTTACTGATACAGCAAGTGAGTACTTGGGTCCCCAAACAGGTCCAGGGAAGTGTGGTTATGAAGAAGTCTGACCATTTGGCTCCAATGGACAACATCTGTCCCTAAGTAGTCACTTGTCTTCCTCTGCTGCCCCAGGCACCAGCCAGGTTGCAGGAGCTGCCAACATCCGCATACAACAGAACCAACTGGCTTGCACATGGGCTATCTGGAAATGACCTCTTGGGTTTTACAGGATATTGGCCAAAAGAGACTTTTGCTCCAACAAAGCTGATCTCCTCAGCAGAGGGAGGATTAGTAAACAAGAGTAGCTGAGCAACAAGACCATGATCAGAGAGAAAGAGAAATAGGTCTCTGTTTACTCCAGCAGGATGGAAGTCTGGGTCGCCTAAATACCAAGTCAAATCAGAGTCCAGAAAGCAGGAAGAGGACTGAGGCACCAGCCTGGATTATGCCTGCCTGCAGACTGAAGTCTGATCTCCTGAGAGATTATTTCTTCTTGCTCTGATTCGCAAGTATTTGAATCAGGGACACTTAATCATGAAATATCAGACTAGAGCTAGGGCTACATGGGTTCAGAATTTTGCCACTTACAACTGCATTTGGGAAGGTTTAGGGGTTTTTTTCCTAAGAAGAGTGTCTGTAGCTTTTCTAAGATTCTCAGAAAAACTATGACCCAAAAACAGTAAGAATTCCAGCTGCAGAGAGATTGCGGGATGCAACATGGCCTGTCTATATCAGTGCTCTCACAGATCTGCAACTGCGTATTACTCTGTCTGCATGTTATTGTACTGATACATTACAATTCCCATAAGAAATTGTAACCGTAGTATAGTATCCATGTATTACTGTAGTTATCTATCCCTTATAAGGAATGTCACTCTAATTATGACTGATGGCACCTATTTTTACTGTATCCGACTTAATGTATCTACACATTACTATAACATATCTATTGCTATAATGTGATACTGTATCTTGATATTGTAATTTTGTTACTTTATTTGTTATTTATCTATCTTAGTGTAGCTAAAAGTTATTTTGTGTATATGCAACTGTATCTATGTGTCCTGCAATTATATTACTGCATCTATATGTTACTTTATCCATGTAACTGATTCTGTTATTGTGTGTAGGAATCTAATTGTATTACTCTATTTATATGTTACTGTATTTATGTTATTGTAGCTAGATGTTACTGCATTTATCACTAAAGTCATGCTTTCTTGCAACTAAATGTTACTGTGAATTTGCATTTCCTCCAATAACAAAATAATAATAGCTGCTTTGTTAAGCAAGTTCTCTGTGTCAGGCCCTCTTTAGCTGCATGCTTTACATACAACTACCTTACTAAATCATACAACAGCCCTGCAAGATAGATGTTATTCTTCGCATTTTACAGACGAGCAAACTGAGACGCAAGGAGGTTAACTCACTTACCCAAGGTCACACAATCAGTATGTGGCAGTGGAGGGCAGGGAAGAATCTAGACCCTCAGTCTGCCTGACTACTGCAGCTATTTGTGACAGCAGCTGTATAACTCTTGTACTGTACTTTCACATTTAGGGCCTAAGCACAGAAAATGGCTCATTGTCTAAAGGCATGAAAAGGTACTTGCCGGATGTAGAATAAAGTTTTTTAAACTATCAACTTCATTTTCTAACACTTCTGTTGAATTAGGAGTTCCTGAATTCAAAAACAATTAAGCTACTAAAAGAACCTTGATTGAGTTAGCAGACAATAAATTTAAAGAACAATGAAATTCATTCTCCTAACTTTCAATGAATTTATAAAGACAGAGATGGTTACATGAGCTTAATTGTTGATGAGCTCTGTGCTTATGAACTTTATCGATTCTAAAATTGCCTGCAGGCTATTAAATGGCAGAAGTCCTCCAACAAAACTGTCACCACCAGGAATGGAGCCCCTTACTCACACCCTTCTACTCCCCGCCTCCCACCGTTGCAACCTGTAACGACCTCAGGCTTCCAAGGAGCCTCCAGAAAATTCCCCTCTACACTCAGAGTTTCTGATTTCAAGGCTGTAGCCCCAACCCCAGCCAATCTTCTTGGCCTTTGCTTCCTGCCCAATTCCTATGTCCAGGAGTGACTTCTCTTAGGAATGAGGCCAATAGGACCAGCGTCTTGAGCTGGAGTCTACTGAATAAGTTCTCAGAGAGGCCTGCTATGACCCAGCCCCACCACCAGTACTGCCCTAAGCAGGGCCAGCCCCAGGCACACTTGTGAAGTCACCTCCCTTGGTCTCATTGCCCACTGCCCTCTCATCCCAGGCCTTAAAACTCACAGGTAACTCTCCCAGCCTGCCTGCTCCATTGACTCCCATGATGCTTGCTGCCCTGACCCCCTCCTAAGGCTAGTCATTGCCCCTTTCACATGCTTCCCAGCCCCCTAATGGATTCCACTCCCCAGAACCAAAGTCTCTCTTCCTTTCATGGTGACCATCAGCTATCTTTATGGGTAATTGGGACAGAGCTTTAGAAGACCCCCTACCCCTCAGACCTGAATAAAATTGAAGCATAGTGACTAGGGCTTCCTGAGACTAATGTCTAGATTATGTCTAGATTGTTAATGAGCCTCATTTTGAACATTCATAGCACTGAACAGCTTTAGATCAAGAAGATCCTTTGCAAATCAAGAATCTAGCCTAGGGATGGTAAATCTGAGACACGCAGAGCACCACTCCTTCATCCTGTGTCCATTCCAGACAGCACTAATCAATCACAGATACACTTTCCTAAGGACCCTGGGCACAGCTACAGAATCCTTCTCAGCCCACATCTCCAGCTACCACCAATTAGCCTGAAGTGCCACATGAAATAAAATTCCTTTCTCTTCCAGGCCAACTGCTTCATTGTGCAGATGGAGAAATTGCAGCCCAGAGGAAAAGTAAATCGCCCACGTTTACACAAGTCAGAAGCAAAATCCAGATGACAACCCGGAGATCCCGGCCTCTAATTCCAGCCATGAGGGCAGAAGATACGGCCACACAGTGGGGCAGAGTTGGGGAGATTTGAGCCTCACTTCTAAGGAGGCCCCAAAACACTGGCCAAAGAGGAGCCAATGAGAGCCCTGCTCCTCCACCCCATGGTTTCCATAGCAACCCTCTGGGCCCTGGTTTGGGATGGGGAGAAAGAGCAAGGCTTCTGAAGTGCTTTGATTCAGATAGAAGATAACCTAAACCAATCTTCTACATACACTAACCCACCTGCTCTCATAATAACCCTACGAGGAGGAGCTGCTACCATCCCTGCTTTACAAAGAGGAAACTGAGGCATAAAGAGTCGATCAGTGACTCGCCCAAGCTCACAGAGCTGCCAAGTGCCAACGCTGGGGTTTAACTCAGTCTCCAGAGTTGATGAACTTAACCACCCGGGCTACCAGACTGCACACACACACACACGCACATACACACGCACACATCTACCCCTGCCAACAGCACATGCGAGTGCCCATTTCCCCTGTGGCAGCCACTAGATATTATCAAATGTTTCGATGTTGCCCACCTGATAGGTGAGCATGGGCCATCCGTGGAGGGTTGATCCTGATCTCGGTCCAGGTCTCACCTGAGCCAAGAGCCGCACCAGGGGTACCTGCAGGAGGGAAGCGAAAGGACGGCTCCCACCCACGGGGATTTCTTTCTCCACAGAGGAAGGCCAGTCCACCAGAGCCCTGAGCCGGAAACAATAGATCATCCGTTCACCGGGATTAATGAGGCTTCCCCGTGTTTGTGGAGAGGTGATTAAGGAGCTTGTAGCTGCTTCGCCTCCTGTCACTAGAACAGAAGGCTCAGCGGCCGCTGTTTCCAGAGGCTTTGGGGGTGGGGTACAGGCAAAGGGGTTCAGGGGTCTGCACCTGGCTCCACGTGTGATTTCCTATGTAGGCACCAAGCACCAGGGCGTTCGTCCCACCCTCCCCTGGTGTAGAACCCTCCCCATTGCTGCCCATGCCCTCCACATGCATTTATGAGTCCCTAACATACACCAGTCACCACGCCAGGTACTAAGGGTACAGAGACAACCAGGACAGAAATGGCCCCTGCCCTCACAGTCTGGCAGGAAGATAGGCTAAACCACTAAATATATGATGATTTATTTAATCGCAAGTGTGATTAAATGCTGCCCAGAAGTACAGAGAATCATAAGTGCACATGACAGGGGCCCTGCCTCTCCAGAGGGTCACAGAAGGCTCCTGGGAGGTGGAGGAGGGGGAGGGAGGGTCTGAGCCGGGCCTCTTAGGATGGTCGACTTGACGGGCCTGGCAACTGAGTACACGGTGGAGGTGAAGATGAGATTTCTGACCCAAGGAACATGATGGGACGCACCACAACCTACGTACAGAACACAAGTAGCAGAAGAGACGTGGAGAAGACAAGATGGTGAGCCTGGCGTGCACGAGGCGGGATGGGCCTGCGGCTTGGGAGCGTGGCCTGGGCTGAAGACGTGGGTTTGGAAGACAATGTAGAGGTCACACAGTAGTTAATGCTGTGTGGTTAGATGCCACTGCCAGAGGGAGACAAAAGGGGACCGGAGACTGACCCCTGAGGACGGCTGTGGGAACCAGAGCAAGAGGCCGATGAGAGAGGAGCGGAGAATCTGGGAAAAGGAGATGTCTCAAAACAGGGGAAGGGAGAATTTGCAGAAAGCAAAGGCATTGATGGTGTCAGCTGCTGCCAAGAGATCTAGTAAGAGAGGGACTGAGCTGTGTCATCGGATTTGGTAAGTGAGTCAGCGGTGGCTTTGGCAAGAGGTGGAGACAGAAGCCAGAAGAGAGCAGGTGAGGAGAGCGCAGAGATGAGGAAGCGGAAATGGGAGTGAGCCTTTGAAGAGTGTTGCTGTGAAGGGCAGGTGAGAAGTGGGGCGATACTTAGGAGGCACTGAAAGGGCTTTCCAGCTGGGGAACACGGGAGCAAATGTGCCAGCTGAGGGCTTAATCCAGAGGTGGAGAAAGACGGGGAGATGTTGAAGAAATGACCAAATGGATGAAGAAGAAAAGACTTAGGGAGCTAACTGACGGAGGCAGGTCCTAGAGCTGGTTGGAGGGAACATGATCCAAGGCACTCACAGAAAGGGTGGGAGGCCTGGCCAAGAGATGGACCCTTCCCTCTGAAATAGGGTGGAAGTGAGAAAAGTGAGGGCGAATGGACGGAAGTAGAGGGAGCCCACCTCTGATGACCTTGATCTGCACAGTAAGGTCAAACTGAGGTTGTCAGGAGAGAGTGACAGCAATAGAAGGAGGGTAGAGTTTGGAGGAGGGAGGAAAGATTTGGTGAGCAGCTGGGGCCATGTGACAGGAAGACAGACAGAGCTGGGTACGATGGCCATGGGCAGTGAGGGCCCAGATGATGTTGGAAACCATTCTCATTACCCACAACTACAATAACTCCCATTTGTTGAGTATCTCTACGTAAGTTATTTCGTTCTCTTAAGAGCCCAGTGAGAGAGGTCTCATCCCTTATGTAGAAACAAAGTTACTGAAGCTCAGACAAATTGAGTAACTTGTCCAAGGTAACACACCACTTAGGCAGCAGCGCTGGAATTCTAACTTGAGACAGTTAGATGCCAAGCCCTATGATCTTTTTTCTGACCTGTGAACCAAACTCTGTAATTATCCTCAGCACCACTTAGCAGCAGGGAGTGGGAGGGGAGACAGAGATGTGGAGTCAGCTCAGGGCTGGGGGCTACACTGGCCAGTGGTGCCTTGGGGCCAGGAGACCAGAGAGGTGGGAGACCAGGAGAGAATGGCTGCCCAGGGGTCTGGGCCAGGGGGGAGGTGGGGCGGTGCTGGTGGCCTACAAGGGACCATGAGGACAGAGAAGAGCAGAAGGGCCTGTGGCCATGTGGAGCACGAGGAGAAGGGTAGGAGGGAGGGAAGGAGAAGTGGTCAACACCAAAGAACTTGGAAGCAGGACCAGAGCATGTCACACTGTGAAACTGAGGTCAACGGACTTGACTCAAAGGGGAGGAATTCAGACAACCATTTGGCGGCTCAGAGACATCTGGAGTCTGAACCCACCCTGTCACTTTACTGTCTCTGTGGTGTTGGTCAACGTGCTTGAATTCTCTGGGCCTTATTTTCTCCCATTTCCACCATGGAACCAATAGCCTCTATCTATAGCCTGTACCTATAGAGCAAAACACTTCAAAAGCTTCCTGGGCAAACTTCCCCCCATGCCTAACAGACACTGCATAAACTCGCCCTGCTCATCTCTCCAGCCTCATCTCAGCCCACCATCCCCATCATTCACTGCTTCAGTGTATCAGTCAGTGCCACGATCATGCTGCATAACAAACCAGCCCCAAACTCAACGGCCCATAACAAGAAGTCTGTGATTTAGCTGGGGTTTGCTGATGTAGTCTGGGCTTGGCTGAACTTGGCTCCAGACCGTGAATTGAGTTCAGGTCTCCTACACATGCCTTTCATTCTTCTGGGGCATTCTGGGGCATGTCTTTCTCTTAACAGCAGCAGAGCGCAAGACACAAGCCCAACCACATGAGCACAATTCAAGCCTCTACTTTTATCACGGCTATTAACATCCCATTGACCAAAGCAAGTCACATGATCAAGGCCTAAATTAAAACAGTGGCGGAATGTGCTCCTGCCACCACAGCTCCTGCTGTGAGGCCACAGCAAACATATGGCTGTATAATACAACTACGGAGGAGAGAGGGGTTGGGACAAATCACTCTGTCCAGCAAATCCAGTCATTTCGGCCCCTGTCAGTGCCTGAGTCCGGCTTTTGCACCCTTACAGCCCTTATCCCAGCCGTTGCCTCTGCCTGGGATGCCCTCTGCCACCCTCTCCCATTCATCCCATGGCTGGGTCCTGTTCACCTTTTGAGTCTCGACTTACCATTGTCCCTTTTAAGATCTTCCAATTTGCCCAGGGAAGGAGTAGAAAAAGATTTGGTGAACACGGGACGTTATCCCTGCCACAGATCACACAGAACAAAGGCCTCCATCAGCTGGATAAGCCAGCCACCAAAAGTGGACAGAGAATGAGGCGGAAAAGCCAAAGGAGGAGATGGAGGAGTTAGAGACAAGGACACACAGCGAGAGAAACAAAGGCAGAGACAGCAGGGTGAGGGGACCAAGGGAAGATGCCTAGGATGCAGAGTGACAGACGCCTGCCAAGGGAGGCGCAGAAGGGGACAGTGGCTGAGAAAGTTCATGGAGCCAGTGGCAGCGGCTGTTGCAAAGAAATAAGACCCAGAGGGGCCGTGGGAGAGAGGACGAGCAAGCGCGTCCTCCTGCAAATGCCGTGTTGGCAGTTTCCGGCCCACTATTTCATTCCCCCTGGCCTGTCACCGACACACAGCAGCGGAATCCGAAATCTAATTTAGCCTTTGTCAGCTCCGTAAATGGTGTTCTTTAGGGGTGATTCCCTGGTAAATGGACGGAAATTCTAAATTGGAAACCCACATTGGCCATCCGGGACCCGTTCTCCCAAACTCCGGGCAGGTCATCGTGTGAGTGTTAATGCCGGTGACAAATGGGAAGGCACCAGGCTGCTTAGGCAGCGACTTCAGACAAGCCGGCCCGCTGGCCGCTGGCCCCGGAGATCTAATCAGTGCAGGCGCAGCCCCTGATTGCTGTGGCAGCAGAGGAAATAACTAGACCCCACAAGGATGAGGGTCTGTAACTAATTATTAGAGCAGGAGAGGGAGGGACAGGCCCTCGAGGAGCTGGGGGGTCCAAGCAGGGCAGCTCCTGTCCCCTTCTCCTAGGGTGGTCTCTGGCCTGGTCCTCTCCAACCACCAGACAGAAGTCACCAACATGCAGAGTGACCATGTCCCTCCCTGGCTCTAAAGTCTTTGCAGCAGATGCCACTCCGCCCAGAGTCACTTCCACTAGCCCAGTATCACCTCCACTCAGCCCACCTCTGACTGCAGCCACACGGCGGTGGACAATCGCCCACAAGCTCAGATCCATCTGGCACAGACAAGTGCCACCTGGAAGGAGCATTCCAGGCGTCTTCCACTTCTGCCCAGGATCTTCTCAAACATTCCAGGAGCTTGGGGGTTCGCTTGGTTGTAGGGAAAACTCAACCCAGAGAAGCTAGCGTCCTCAGGGGCACCCTTCAACAAACAGGGGTGGGGGTCGGTGGAGAAATGCCTCAGCTCTCAGTCTTTCAGGGGGAGGATTCTGGGTCTTTCTCTGGTGGGATCATGCTCCCATCGCCCCCAGAAGCAACCTAGATAACTTACTCTTACTTTGGCTTCTCCTCCCTCCCTGCCTCAGTTTCCCTCTTGTCCCACTCCTGCTTCCTGAGATCATCCCCTAAATAAACCCACCTGCGCCCAGGTGCCTGCCTCAGGCTCGCTTTTCAGTATTTTTCCAACTGTATTCTTGGGGTTGCCAGGTTCAGGGCAGACAGCAACAAGAGCAGCTCGTGTGGTTTCTTCCCTGGGACAGAAAGGAGTGGGGTCTGTGGCCCACATCCTCCATAGTCCCAAGACCCCCTAGGCTACAGCCCAGGCTCTCTCAGACCAGGGACTCCCCAGGCACAGCTCCCTATGAGGAGAGTGTACATTTTCATTTTTAAATGTCACTATATAATTTTCATCATGTTTCAAAAAGCTAAGTCTGAGATCATGTGGAACTGCCCTAACTCTAAACCTTGATAACAGAGAGCAGCGTTCCACCGAGAAGAGGTCACATGAGCCAAAGAGCTACAAAGACGGGAGGTTAATGGACGACCTCGAGCATCAGAAGCAGGCTGAGATTTTAGACAAGAGCCATCTGCAGAGGTTGAGAAGTTTGGCCAGGAGAAGGGATCAGGGGGAGGAAATGCTTTTCTTAATTGGAAAAAAGACAGCCCCGGGAAAATATAGCACACGTGTCGCATGATCCCACTCTCGTCTGGTTTTCACTGTGAAAGAGGAAGATGTCGGGGCTGGGAGCACAGACAAAGGAGACCAGAGGCCTTCCGGGGATTTGCAGAAAGCAATCACAGATAAGCTTCCTTCACTGAGGCAGTTAAAGCTGCAGAAAGCAAAGGCACTGGGTTTAACACCTCGCCTAGCTGACCAGAGGTCTCGGGGTCTCAGACAAGCCTCAGAGAAGCCAAGATTAAATTGCCTCGAGAACGAGAAAAGTGAAGAGTCGAAGAAAAATTAAGCTTAATTATGAACAGTTAAGGGCTAACGAGGATGCTTGATTTACCTAACTGTTTGGCTATTTCTACATCTTGCCCTAAATTAGCTATCACTTTTTGTATGTAGTCGTTAGAGATGAGTTAGCTGTTATGCTGTGCTGTTTAATAAATTCTTCCACACATACACACATATTTTATGTACACACACACATACACACACAGCATCGGGTTTTGTTTTCTTTCGTTTTGTTATTGCAATGCACAGATTTGGGAAAACACTCAATGTCCACAATTATCCTCAACCAGGCAGAGGCTTTTTGTTCAGGGGACTCCAGCCCGGACCCCACAGTCCCCCTAGTGGCAGCTGTCCAAATTGCAGCCTAAGGCCCAGAACTCACCTGACAGTTTCCAATGGGAGATGCGCATAAGAGGCAGGCAAAGGGGAAGCCATCAGTCGCTGATCCCACAGGAGATGAGCCCTGTGGGGAGCGGCTGCGCATGCCGCTCCGTGGCTGGTAGTGGGGGGTTCTCAGAGGCCAGGCAGGTCTCAGGGACTGGAGGAAATCGGGGGCAGGGAAGCCACCCCAAACCAAGAACAGCCCCCTGCCCTGGGCCCAAGGGCAGGAAGGAAGAGGGCCGCAGGGAGAGCCCAGACCCGGCGTGAGGGAAGGGCATCTCCAGGAGGACTGCTGAGGAGCCAGAGGGAGGAGGAGAGCACAAAGAGGACTCCGCGCGAGGAGCAGGAAAATATTCTGAGCAAGCCCAGGGGGAGAGGAAGAAGGAGGAAATCGAGTTCCTACTGACATCAGTCATTCAAAACACGTGCCCGGGCTTGGACATCGATCAATGGGGAGGCCTCAAAGTCAACGAGTTAGAGAGAGCGGATGACGTGCCCAAGCAGCGAACCCCTATGTTCAGGGCTCCCAATCTCCACATCTTCCTTCACCCATCAGTACATCTAAACCTGGTCACAGCTGAACCACGGCCAAGGGCAAAGTCTCAGGGAGCCTGGAACTGTCTTTCTGGGTGGATGCTGCTAACCGACCCAAACATTATTCTCATGTGGGGGCTCAATTTATTTATTTATTTATTTACTTATTTATTTATTTATGTATTTATTTTTGGTGAGGAAGATTGGCCCTGAGATAACGTCTGTGCCAATCTTCCTCTATTTTATCTGTGGGACACTGCCACAGCATGGCTTGATGAGCGGTGTGTGGGTCTGTGCCTGGGATCCAAACTCACGAACCCCAGGCTGCCAATGCAGAGTGCTCAAACTTACCTACTATGCCACAAGGCCGGTGGGGGCTCAATTTTTAAATTTCAGTGCAGATGACCTCTCTTGACTTGGTCCCTGAACAGGGTCCAAAGCAGAAAAACAGTCCCACTGGCAACTTTGGATGGGTCACAAGAGCATGAGAACACAACAGGAGATGAGGGTCTGAGTGCCAACCACATAAGGAGCTCGGGGCAGGGGGACAGTAACCCCAGAAGCCTTGTCCCACGGGAGACTCCAGCATGTGACCTCGCAGGGAGGGTCCCTGGTTAGGGGAGGCCCACTCACTAGACGAAAAATTCCAGGATGTGTTTGGATGGAACTGAGTGAACCGGGGAAAGGGCAGCCTCTTCCTGGCCTCCAAGCCCAGCGTACCTGCCTGCACCTCAGAACCCCTGTCCTGAGGGTTGCAGCCCTTGGAGCCCTCACAGGGAGCCAGGCCGCTCAGGGCCACACAGGGATGGCTGAAGCCCTGCTCCGGAGGCCTGCCACTGGGCCTGTGCAGCTGCTGCCATTGGGTCAGAGCTGTTTGACCTTTTCCCCAGGTCTCCCTGGAGCCTCCCTCAGCCTTTCTGCTCCCTCCTTGAGCAAGCTTTATCTCCCCCATATGGGGGTCCCCCCACTCAGAGCAGGGGGTCGTCTCCTCAGAACTGCAGGGGAGAGAGGCCTGCCAGCTCCTCATGAGGCATCTAAGGCCTTATAAGGTGGTGGGCCTGCCTCTGCTCCTCTGAAGGACGAGGTGGCTAGACCCAAAGACCCCTGAGGAGCCTCTGCTCTGGCCACGCCCGCAGGAGGTGGCTGCACCCAGCTCTGGGGACCTTGAACCAGGTGCCTGGGCAGATGAGTGGGCAGCTCTGGATTCACGCAGCACAGTCCACAGCCAACATGGACAACCCCTGCACTGGCCCCACCCCTCCATCCAACACCCTCTCGCCCCCAAGGCGACCTTAGGGCAGACTCTGCACAGAATCTTCTCCATCGCTCCAAGGGCCATTTCAAGGCCCAGGAACACAGGTGCTGGAGCCAGACCCGAATTGAAATTCTGACACTTCGTAACCCATATTATCTTGGAGAGGTTATTTCCCCTACCTGAGTGACTACCAGTTTCCACACCTGTGCACTTAGCACGGTGGTTTGTATGGAGGAAGCATCAGATAGTGGCTCAAAGGAGAGAGCCAAAGGATAAATAACAATAAATAAGGAGGGAGAGATTCAAAGTTACCCAGAGACAAACATCCTGAGGATCAAGGCCCAGGACAGGGGTTTAAGCCCCCCAGGATAGAAGCAGAGATGTCTTGCCAGGGAAGAAACAGCAGGAAGGTTTGGGGAGAAGACGGCAGACTGGGGAATGAGTCAGTTCTCACGGCCGCTGAATAATTCACAGGGCAGGCGGGATGGCATATGCTTCCTCTAAGCCCTCACCAGCAGGAGTGCCAGCCTCCTCCCCCTCTCCCTCGCTCCCCACCAGTCGTCGCCCAGGAAACCAGCCCCCTCCTCCTGGAGGAAGGGCCACCTGAGGCCCGGAGAGCTGGGTGATGGAGGGCGGAGAGAACTGGGAAGGGGAGCCGTGGGGCCGGGGCAGGTGTGGGCAGCCCAGGAAAAAGTCGGCTCTGCCAGTTGCTGCCTGGTGAGAGGGCAGGAAAATCTTGGGGAAGAGGAGGCAGGGATCCTGGGCACCCACCCTCCTCAGAAGCCGCTGGAGATGCTACAAAATGAAATAATAAAGATCCAGGAGCAGGAACTGCTGACAGCAGCAGGTCAGAACTGGGCCGATTTGGACCATCTGTCCAGGGGCAAAAGCGTGCTCAGGACGTGGGTCTGTTTTGCCCTAGCATCCTTTCTAGGGTTTGTGTCTGGCTTCCTCGGGGATCCCACTCTCCACCTTCCACCTTCTCCTGTATTCCGCTCTATCTCTCTGGAGAGCCCCGGGCATCTCCTAAGCTTGGAGTGGACTTTCAAAAATAGCTCCTTTCCAGCTCATCGCTGGTACGTGGTCCAGCATCATCCTTGGCCTTGGATAGACCAACACAGGAAGCCCTGGCCCACGGATGCCCGCGCCTCCTGTGTCACTCCTTTCCAGCTGCCTTCCCCATGGGTACCTGCCCTAGGGCCCCGCCCATCACCTGAGGCCAGGCTTCTCTTGTCTTGCACCTTCAAACTATCCCCCAGGGCCCAAGACCCCCTCCTTGTCCCTGTCCCAGATCCTGTAGGGTCCCCTGGTGCCTTCGTGTTTTCTGATTACTTCCTAATGCAGGAGACACCCAAATTTGTCTTATACAGTAGACACACTAATCTAAGAAACAGAAACTTCTATGGCCTGGCCAGGGCAGATGGCTGTAGGGTGTTATGACAGAAGGAGATCTTTATTGTTAAATGAACTGAGGTTTAGCTCCTAATGTATTTGAAAGCGTTGGCTGGTTGTAGAACCTTGTGCAAGTGTCTTAACATCTCTGAACCTCAGTTTCCTCATCTGAAAAATGGGAAGGGCCCTGTCATAGGATTAAGTGAAATGAGAGAGTATGGCACAAAGTCAGTCATAGCTGTTGTTTAATATTATTATCATATTATATTTAACATTGCATTTATATACAACATATATGTGTGTGTGTTTCCATGTGTTAGTCCTTCCTTTCATCACCCTGATATTTTTTCTGCTCACCCCAGAGGAGCTCATGCTTGCAGCTAAGCTGCACAGAGTTCCATCTGAAACAAAGTCTAAAACATTGAAAACTTCACTCAATTAGCAAATTTGTCATTATTGTCTGAGCAAGCTATAGTTTTTGATTGAATTTGCCAAACATGATAATTTTATTGAGCAACTCAAATTACATAAGGTTGCATTTGCACTCCTAAATTAAGAGAGTGACTTTAGATATGACAAGGGTGCTGCAAAAATAAGTACTGCATATGTTTCAAATTTTCCCAAAATTCCTATTTTTCCCTGTAAAGAAAAATAAAAGGTTTGGGTTATGTTTTTTTTTTTTTAACCTAGGCTTTCCGAGTTTCCAAAAATGTTGTATTTCTCGACCCCGTAAGGTGAGGGAAATATCCCAGAAGCACAGGATGGCGTTTCTAGGACACCCTCTAGCTTGACAGCCCCATCTCTGAGTCACCCACCTACAGCCCAAAGAGACGGGATTGAGCCGGGAGCCCTGGGCTGCCTGCCCCAGGCTCTGAGCCAAGAGGCCTGGTCCCCCTCCCCAGGTTCAGGGCCTCGAAATGAGAAGCCAGATTTGGCCTGGCCCCAGCCCCAGGCAGGTCTAGCGTTTCCTCTCTGTCTTCACTTCCAAGCGTTTTCCTGTCTGTTCTCACTTCTCGCACCAACTACACAACTAGTGTTCCCCAAAAAGACACATTGAAGTCCTAGCCCCCTGGTACCTGTCAGTGTGAGCTCATTTGGAAATAGGGTCTTCACAGATGAGGTCCTACTGGAGTAGATGGGCCCTTCATCCAGTATGACGGGTGTCCTCATAAAAGGAGAAGAGACACAAAGACCCACAGGGGAAGGCCGTGTGATGACCGAGGCAGAGATTGGAGTGACACAGCTACAAGCCAAGGAACGCCAAGGATGGCCAGCAGTGACCAGAAGCTAGAGGACAGGCGAGGAGGACCCTTCCTTCGAGCCTCCAGAGGGAGCGTGGCCCTGCCAACCTTTTCATTCCAGACTTCTAGGTTCCAGAGCTGTGAGAGAATAAACGTTTGTTTCTTTAAGCTGCCCAGTTTTTGGCCATCTGTTACGGCAGCCCTCGGACACCCCTGCGCCCACCAATGCCAACCCCAAGGGAAGCAGGCAAGCAGGACTTCCTCTCCTTTGCTGATGGACAAGCAGAGGCTAGGGGAGGTCCCCGAGGTCACATCCCTCAGGGAAGTGGACAACCAGGGTCTCCTAACCCCCCGCGCGAGGGGGAATGAGCAGCAGACTTGAATCGAAGAACTGAGTTCAAGTTCCGCTTTTTCTGCTCATCTGCTGTGACCTAGAGAAGGGCGCACAGCACTTGCCTCTCCTGAACACCGTCTCTTTGTTGGTTCGTGATCTGTCTCCCTCCACCCACCCCCGCCAGGATGCAAGCTCAGGAGGGCAGTGATTTTTGTCTGTTTTTTGTTCTTTACTGTACCCCAGGGCCTTATCGAGGAAGAACGGTGTGCCTATAGGAAGCCCAAGTAAATATCTTTTAAATTAATAAATGACTCCTTCTGCCAGGCCTTGTCCTGGGCCCTCGGCTACAAAGACGCATTAGACACGGTCTCAGGCTTCCAGACAGGGGGAGAAACTGACAAAGAAACAGAGAAAAGAAAGAGGCAGTGTGGGGCTCAGAGGAGGGAGCGGGAACTCTGCTGGAGATGGGGGTCAAGACGTTTGCCTATAAAGGAGAAGAGGACGGGGGATGAGGGAGAAATCTGTGCATGTTTTTGGACCGAAGGGGAAGAGACAAGGATGAACATTTCCCTAGGCCCACATTCTGCCGTGCGAAAAACGTTTGGCCTGGCACTGGCAGGGGATGGCTCCAAGCAGACGGGTGATACCAGGATTCGATTTGTACTTCAGGACATTCTCTCTGGCTGCTCTGAGCAGAGGATGGAGTGGAGGGAGCGTTGGGAGCCCAGGGGAGCTGTGAAGGGTCTGTAATAACAGGCCAGCTAACAGATGATGAGGCCAGAACTGGAGCGTGTTGTCTGCGGTGGAGAAGAGACTGGTTCAATCGAGTGAATGGCCTGTTAGATTTTGGAGGGAGACGTTCTCTGATGGGAAGGAAAAGAAGTCTTCAGAACAGAGAGGAGCTGACGGGATGCAGGTGGGCTCCAGGCAGAGGTGCCTGCTGATTGGCCGTTGATTTTTCTTTTTTTTAAAGATTGGCACCTGAGCTAACAACTGTTGCCAATCTTTTTCTTTCTTTCTTCTTTTTCTCCCCAGATCCCCCCAGTTATAGTTGCATATTTTAGTTGTGGTTCCTTCTAGTTGTGGCATGTGGGACGCCGCCTCACTGTGGCCTGATGAGCAGTGCTGTGTCCGTGCCCAGGATCCGAACCAGCGAAACCCTGGGCCGGTGCAGCAGAGCGCATGAACTTAACCACTCCGCCACTGGGCCGGCCCCTGGCCATTGATTTTAACTGACCCAGGCAGGTGTGTCAGGACAACATCACATCTCAGCTCACTTTCCTGGCTTCCAAGGCCCAAAGCCCCTCCAGGGGGCAGTTTGGGAGGTCATCTTCATGTTGGCTCAGGAAAGGAGGCACGTGGTTGCTTTTGGTGACCCTCAGTCCGGGGAATCAAATCTGAGATGGATCCTTTGGAGCCGCCTTCTGGGAGGTCATTGGTAAGCCTCATGTGGAGGGGCAGGGACAGAAATGCTGAAGAAGCAGAGGAAATGAGTGCAGACGGCTCCATCAAGAAGTTTGCCTACAAAGGAGAAAAAGATGGAGGATGAGGGGGAAATCTGTGCATGTTTTTGGACTAAAGGGAAAGAGAGAATAGAGGGGAAGTTACCACAGTGGGGCTCCTCCAAAGTGGATGGGAAAGGATACTGGGCAAAGGGGAGGATATTTATCTTGGACAGAAGGATTCAGAAAATCTGATCCCCAAAAGATGAACTGTGGCTGGTGAGAAAGGACACAGCACTAAGGAGCATTCATTCCCGACTAACGGCCTCTTTTTCTAACGAAGCTGGAGTTGTGTCAGCTGAGAGTGAGGGGTTGGGAGAGGACTGGGGCTCTAGGAAGGTCCGAGTAGTTGGTATAGCCAGGGAGGAGAAGGGGCTGCTGGGAGGAGGCAGAAGGACCAGGATGGTGGAGTTCCCGAGTGGGTGCGGGCCCCAGGGGGCAGGGCACAGTGGTAATGCTTGACTGATGGGCTAGGCCGTGTGTCCTGCAGTCACACTGGGACTTAGATCATGCATCCAGATTTTTGAGTGGGAAAATATGTTGCCTGCTGTCTCAGTTAGGGTCTCAGCAGGAAACAGATGGCACACTCAAATTGGGTAATTTAAGGAGAGTTTATGAAGGGTCTATTTACCAAGGTGTGGGCAGAGCGTGGGGGACCCACAGAGGCAGTGCAGTTCGCTCAGGCTGATTTGCGGGGAGACTGGAACTGTGTTACCATCCCGGGGCTCCAGGGGCAAGGGCAGGGATGGCAAAGTCACCCAGAGAGAGAGTCCTGACGTGGGCTGGCCGACTGAGACTGAGACCTTTGGTCAGCCGGCAGAAGGGAGCCAGGGAAGAAACACCCCAACCTCACTCTCCTGCTGCGGGTCCCTGTTGGCTGAACCCAATGGGAAGCCAGAGGGCAAAGGAGCCCATCTAAGGGTCCATAGAGGTGAGCAGGGTGGAGAAGGATGGAGAGTGGGTCTGCAGGGGCAAACAGAAGCCGTCGGAGCCAGCCGTAGGGATCTCTGCCTTCAGAAACGCTGTGCCACCCGTGGAAGAGGGAGCAGGCCAGTTCTTGTGGCCCCAGAGGGCTCAGACAACACAGCTGTGTTTTTGTGTGTGTCGAAAGGGGAAGGTGTAATGTGGGGGAAGAGGAGACCCTTCTCATCGGTGTCACAGCTCGCCCCCATTCCTCTTCCTCCCACAGCACCTGATTTCTCTCTGGCAGCAGAGTGGTGACACTCCTGTTTAGAAAGAGTTAGTGATCAGATTGTATGATTAGGAGGAAGAGGGTGGGAGACAGAGAGAGAGAGAAGATGCTACAGTGGGTTAGAACCTCTGGGCTCAGCGAACAACCAGGTGGACAGGCACACAGACCAGGGACCACCCCCCACTGACCCCTGTCCTGCTTCTTGTCCCATCAAGTACAATTGAGTCAAAGGTGCTAATAGATCCCTGAGAAAGATAGATGGAGCAATCAGGGTGAATGAAATTAACATGCACAGGGTAATCAACACTCATTAAGCCAATTTAGTGAAGTGATGACCTCAGTCAGCTTTTATTTAATCATATACTTAAATGTCAAATCAATATGCAAATCTCACCCAGGGCTTTTCCAATTATAACCCATTAAAAACTTTCAAGTAAATCAATGCAGCCAGGCAGAGCGGGCGAGACAGGGAGAGACAAGCCGGGCCCCAGACAATCGGACAGTGGGCCTTTTGTTGACCCACCCCCTCTGCCCCCCTCTTCCCAGGGCCCTCGCTGGTCCACCCCACTCTTATCCTACCCCCATGGTCTACCATCAAAACTTACCCCCGCTGGGTCCCATCCTTGGCCCCAGAAACGGCTGTAAGGAAAAGCAGGACACTGAACTGGCTTTTCCCTAAAAGTCACGTCATAACCATATTCGCACCTCCATGTACCCAGCACTTTGCTTGTTTCAATGAGTATTTCTGCCCACTGTCTTGTTGGAGCCCCCCCCAACCCCAACTGGGTAGACATTAATATCCCCAATTTACCAACAACCAAACGGAAGCACAGGAAAACCTAAGGGCTCCTCCCGAGACACCAGCTCTCCAATAGAGCAGAGAGAGCGTGACAGCATCCTGAGGCCAAGCCCAGCGCAGACGCCAGTCTGCCCCCGTGACATCCAGGCAAAGGCAGAGGAGGGAAGGGGGAGCCAAAGAGGCCTCTCTTCCCTCCCAAGACCGAGTCATCAACGTCCTGTGCCCCACCCCCAATGCCCTCACGAAGCTGGGCGTGATTGATCCGTGTTTAAAAGGCTGTGTCAAATTCAGTTGACTTGTCCTAGGCCTGTGAAAAAGAAGCCAAACCATGACTGTCTCTGCTTATTATTATCCCATCTGCCTCTGACTCTGGCAGATATGGGAACACCAGCGAGATAAAAAAACAGACAGACAGATCAAGGTCCCATAACAAGGGAAATAAGACAAGAAAGGGCTGACTCTCACCAGATTCTTGCTAGGTATCACACTCACATTGTGACAAGTGCTTTTCCTTTAGTGGTCTCATGTGGAAGGTCTTACTACCCTCTCTACAGATAAAGAAGGGAGCAAAATCAGAGAGGGTGGTTAATGTCCCTGAGGTCACACAGTGAGTAAATGGTGGACTTGGGAATAAAAACCAGGTCTTTCTGAGTCAAAGGCCTCGACGTCCACAGGTCATTCATGCCCAGGGGAACCTGGAGACCTGTTCACATGGGCCCTTCCCAGGGGGATGTACCACCAGTTGGCACAGGCCAGGCTGCTGGGCTAGAGGCCTGGCCTCCTGGAGCTGATATAAAGGGTCCAGGAGCCCCAGCTCAGGCTGGTGCAGCAGAAATGACAGCTGCTTCTCAGAGACCTGCTTGTCAGGGTCAGCCAAGAACTGACAGGTAGAACACTGGAAGAGTCCTGATAACATCACAGCGAGCCAGATTGAGGATGCGTTCCTGGGGAAGTACATGGTAATTGACGCGCATATGGCGCACTGGTGCTGGGAGGCGCACTGGTGCTGGGCATCGCCCCGGGAAGTGATGGGGAGTGTCAGTGACCAGTGGTGTGAGGGAGCCAACCCTGGTGCCTCTGATAGTTTCAGGGCTGCTGGCCTGCACCTCTGAGCCATTCCCCAGGGGGTGGAGATGGAAGGCCCCCGAATGAGTAGGGAGTCAGAGAGGATCACAGTAACCCAGCTGGCAGAGCCAAGAACCGGTGCCCCTGGCCAAGGCTGGCACTGCGAGATTTAGAATGTGCCAGCCCTGCATGCTTATCCAAGACGGGGTCAGAAATATGCAGATAAAGCGTTAGCACGAAAAGGCAGATGTCTCAGAAACCCCGCAGTTCTAGGCAAACCCCGATGGTTAGTCCCCCATAGATGAGCCAGCTGGGGCCGTCCACAGGAATGGGGTCATCCTCCTCCACCCTCCACCCAGCAGCCTGGGCGCGGCTTAGGCAACTCCTTCTGACAGTTTCACAACAAGAAGGCAGAGGAAGAAGGAACAGGAATAAGAGGCGTGAAAGGGAGGAGCCGATGCGCATCAATCAGGGCCTGCAGGTGTCCGGCCTGTGCTGGGAGCACGCAAATCTACGACCTCACTTAATCCTTGGAACGACCCTGGCAGGCAGGTTATTATTCCCATTGTAGAAATGAAGAAACCAAGGCTCAGATCTGCTAAAGAACTAAGAAGAGTGACTACTTCTCCAGACAGACTTTAACCAGTAAGTCACTGCCAGGGAAGAAGAAGCGAGAAGCACCGAGGGCCTTGGCTGTACCAGCCCCGGTGGGCCAGGGAGGAGAAGAGCAGAACTCAGTCTGAGAGATGCTCCTCCTCTAGGAAAAGGCAGGTGTAAGGCGTTTTCCTCGTAGAGATGCTAGCCCCTCTCTGGGTCTTCACAGAGGAGGATGGTTCCAGAGGGGGAAATGGGAATCTAACAGTGAACGGGACCTGCAGTGATCCTGGTTAAGGAGGTCAAGGAGGTCTGTCTGGGGAGGCAGCTCCCCGGGAAGCCCAGATTTAAAGGGGGTTTGTGCAGAAGGCAGGGGACCAGGGCAGAGAGCCCCCACAGACCCACGGGAACCGCCAAACCACTGGCTTGCCAAGGCCGCCCAAACTGCCAAGGGGACTGAAACACAACAGGAAAAAGCTTAAGATGCATCTCAAACCCCGGGAAAATTTCCATCCAAGAAGATGAGAGAGCCCGAGAAATCCTGGAGAACAGAGGAGGAGCAAGAATATTCCAGACAAGCCAAATCTCTTCATCTGGCAAAATGAGGCAAAGGTGCCTTTTCCTAACTTGACCTCCGCCCTGGCAAGGGGCCAGGACCTCCACTCTGTGCACACACGGAAGGCAAGTCGTGTTCGTGATCCCCGGGGCCCAGCACAGGTTCCCCCAAATTTCCTATTCTGTCAAGTGACCTGTCAACTTAGTGAAACTCCGGGGGCTTGAAGCAGTCTCTCAGCTTCTTCGTGGGTGGGTCCTAGGGTGCCGGATGGCAGAGCCGCTCAGGGGGTTCATCATGGCTGGGAGGGAAGGGTGAGCACAGTTTGCCCTTGTGAGTCTGGGGCCAGGGGTGCCGGGGAGTTCCAGGCAGAGGGAACAGCAAACGCAAAAGCAGGGCAGTGGGAGACTCAGAAAGGGCTCGTGATGGTTCCTTCCTGAACAGTAAGCAGGTAACTTCCCGCCCACAGGCCCTCACCATTCACACCTCTCACTTCCTTGACTTAACCAACCCCCACAACACTCCCTTATCTCATTCCTCAAAGGAGCGCTCCTTGAGAACCTACTGTATGCCAGGCACTGTTCTAGGCACCGGCGCAGAGCCATGCGCGAGGCAGACAAGGCCTGGCTTTCATGGCATTTGGAGTCTAACACAGAAGACGATGCTGGGCAAGAGTTTCCAGCTCCATTCTCTCCCAAGGACCCTCCCTCCGTCACACGGAGGTAAAAGCTCCATGTTCTGGACGACTCCTGAACCTGTGCCTCCAGCCCCATCTCTCCCGGGAACGCCAGACGTGCGTTTTCTGTGGCTTCCTTGATATCTACGTTTGCATTTCTATCAAGTATTCTAAACTCAACGTCTCCAAGACAAAATAATTCCACACCTTCCCCCTCCATGGATCCTGTTCCCACTTCTCCTCCAGCCTCCTCAGTTACTCAGGCAAGAACCTGGAAGTCGTGCCACATTCCTGTCACTGTGCACATACACGCACACACACATGTGCACACACACACACAATCCATTCCATAGCCAAGTCCTTCTGGTCCTAATGTCACATACACATAAATGTCCCAAATGTGACCCCTTCTTACTGCCTGCACAGCTACCACCCTGCTCAAAGCCACCATCGTGTCTCCTGAACCATTAAGCCAGTCTCCGCTGCTCCCCTGCCCCCCATCACTCACCACCCTACGTCTGCAGCCACGCTGTTGCCCAAGTGATTTTTTAAAAAAAATAAATGAGACCCTTTCTCTCCTCTGCTCAGAACTCTCAACCACAAACCGTGCCAGGGTCCCTGCAACCGAAGAGAAAGCAATGCCCCAGCTGCACCCTCTCCCGGCTCCACTCTGCCTCAGGGGTCTAAAAGGGTTTTCCTTCACTCACTGTCTCCACTCGCTCACCTCCCAGTCCCATCTCAAGCCACTGCCATCTGCCTCTGAAATTATTCTCATCAAAGTGACTCCTGACCGTCCACTGGCCAGATCCGAGGCTCACTCCGTGGCCTCCTTGGTCTTCATGGGCCATGACATTCTGCCCGTGACGTGGCGTTTCCTCCTCCTCCTCCGAGTGCCCCCTCCCGGGGTTTCTGGACGCCAGCAATTCCCTGGTTCTCCTCTCTGACGCCTCCTCCATCGCCTCTCAGACTTTTCCCCCCGCCGCTCTGCAAGTGGTGGCGGTTCCCAGGGTTCAAAACTCTTTTCTGCTTATTGTAAACACCCTCTTCCGCTTTCACTAATTCATCGCTAATTCGCTTCACTAATTCTCTGAAGGTTCCCTAGTCTCTGTCTTCAGCCCAGACTCCTGTCCCAGACCTGTAATTATACCTTTGTCCTGGTCGCAGCACAAACCAACACATCAAAGCCAGCCATTATCTTATTGCTTTATCCTCACGCAGACCCTGTTCTGATCCAATTTCCAGTGCCAGAAATGTTGGCATTGCCCAATTCTCCTCTCTTCCCCCAACCCCTATATTTAATTTGTAACTTAGCTTTATGGGCTAATTGGTCCCTTAATCGTGCTTGTACTGTCTCCTCCTTCTCCTGTTCCTGCCTCCAGGAAGGCCCTCGGCACTGCCACCTGGATCGCTGTCTTCAGTCTCACCCGTTCCACTCCACCCTCCAGGGTCACAACACCGAAGAGGTTTTGCTGAAATGCAGATCTGGCTATGTCCCTCTCTTCCTCAGAACCCTTCAATAGTGCATTAACTACACAACACATCGCCCCAAAACGCAGTGGCTTCGAATAACTGTCATTTGTTATAACTCGGGCATCTGTGGGTTGGCTGGGGTCACTCACGGTCTGCAGGTAAGATAGGGACTCAGCTCTCATCTGGCTTCATGGGGGCTCATCCTTTCCCGGGGCCAGCAGAAACATGCGAGTCATCTTGAGATGTGGGCTCAGAATTGACACACAGTCAATTTGCATCATTCTGTTTTCCAAAGCCAGACACACAGCTGAACTAGTATCAAGAGGTGAGAAAACGTACTCTGCCCTGGATGGGAGGATACGCGCAGTTACCTAGCGGCAGGCATGGGTAAAGATGGGTGAAGGACTGGGGCCATTAACGCAACTCACCGCACTGACCTCCCACGGCCCAAGGGTCAAGTCTCAACTCCGACACAGAGACCCTCCAGGAGCTGACCCTGTCACCTCTTCATTCCCATCTCCTGTTGCTCTGAACTTCCATCCACTCCCCAACTTCCACAGCTCCCCAAATATGCCTCGTTATTTCACATTCCAGCTTTGCCTGGGTGCATGCTATTTTTCATTCCTAAGGCTCCCCTCCCTTTTCCACCGTTGTCCACCTGGGGAGTACGTACCCATTCTGCAGGATCTCGCTCAGCAAGCAGCTTCTCCTTGAGGAAGCCCTCGCAGACCCCTTTCCCCACCCCACAGGGTGGGTCACAGCCTCTGTTCACCCCTCCCCCTTCCTTTGTACCCTATTATGGCACTTACCCTGGGTGGAGGTGTCCATTTCCTGCCCTAGGTGTTGAATACCTTAGGACACTATATTAGTTTGTTATCACAGCTGTAATAAATTGCCACAAACTCAGTGGTTTAAACAGCACACATTTATTCTCTTACTCTTCTGGAGGTCAGAAATGCAAAATCCATTTCGCCGGGCGCAAGTCAAGGTGTCGGCAGGGCTGCTTCCTTCTGGAGCCCCTGAGGGGAGAATCCATTTTCTTGCCTTTTGCAGCTTCTAGTGGCCGCCTGATTCCTCGGCTTGTGGCCCCTTCCTCCGTCTTCACAGAGCAGGACGGCGGGCCGGTCTCTCAGCACCTTCTCCTCTTCTGCGCCACATCTCCCTCTCCCTCCATCTCGTGATGACACTTGGGACTACCTGTAGGGCTCACCTGGATAGTCCAGGATAATCTCCCCATCTCGAGATCCTTAATCACATCCGCCAAGTTCCTTTTGCCGTATAAGGTGACAGCCACACCTTCCTCGGATTAGGTTTCTTGGGGGCCATTATTCCGCTTGCCACGGACAGTTTCCGTTTTTCCACTTCTGGTGTCTCGTCCACCTGACTCAGGACCTGGCACAAGACGGGTGTTCAGCACACTGACGAATGAGAGAACGAATGAGGGAGAGAATGAATGCAGCATCCGAGTGGTCACGGGAGGTGCCAGGGTCCCCAGCAGGCTGCTGGTGCAGTCAGTGAAAACCCACGCTCCAGAAACTCCATTCCCCACACTCACCATAACAGAGAATATTCTCTGTAATAAATAAGAGATCAAACCAGCCTTCTGTGCAGTGCAGCAGCCAGGCTGCCTGAGCTAAAAAGGGAAGGATTCCGCCCCGGAACTGCAGAGACGGAGCTGAGAGCTCATCCCACGAAGCCATAACCCCTGCTCCTCGTCACGACGGCACAGACCGGGCTGCATGCCCGTTTCTCGGGCACACGCTGCCCTGTTCCTGGGCATTCAACAGAGAATTGTGGATTCTCCTTTGTGCTAGTCTAATAAAACATGGGCCCTGCCCTCAAGAGGCTGCCCATCCAAACTCCTTTTGAGCATCCTCAAAACGGTCGATCCTCAGCCCAGCAGAATTTCCAAACATGTGGGAACTCATGGCAGTTCTGTTCCTTATACGTTCAGAGCCCCTCTTGGCAGGGCCTTCTATTCATTCAACAAACATTGAGCCCCGAAGACGCGACCAGCCCTGTATCAGCCCTTCGTTCATTGTGGGGCTATCCCAGGAGCTCCCCACCGGCCACAGGTTGACATTCCCTACAGGACTTCTGGAGCCTTCCACCTGGCCCGGATAGTTCCCACTGTAGTGCCAGAGACTGAAGAGAAGTTGGGGGGGCGCCTGAGAAGGGAGATGGGGACAGCCACTGGAACGTCATCAGTGAGTCAACCCAGAGAGGTTTATGTTCAGGTGGGAAAGGAAGCCAAGCTAATTGAGCACAACATGGGAGATGGGGCTATAAAAACAACGACAGTAATAATAGCCACTAGATATTTAATTAGCTCTTACTATGTGCCAGACTGTGCCTGGGCTCAATATGGATTATCTCACTTTATCCTCCTAACAGCCCTGTAAGGTGAATATTATTAGCCCCACTTTACAGATGAGGAAACTGAGGCACAGAGAAATAAAGGAACTTGCCCAAGGCATACAACTGCAAGTACAGGCAGGATTTGAAACATCTAGACTATTCCTTCTAGAAATCTGACCGCGGAGGGAAGATAAGCCGTGTGTGTGGAGAGGGAGGTGCTGTGTTCAAGGGCCTTTATGCTTGGAGGACCCGTGAAGGCAGGGGTTTGTGCAGAAAATAACACACCAGAGCTGCACTGATGGGCGGGGGCTCAACTGACGGAGCGGAGAGGACCCAGGATGTGGGGAGGGGCTGGGCCAGGCCCAGAAGAGAAGGAGGAGGAGGTGGATGGCGACCCAGAGGCCATAAAGTGTCAGAGGGTCTGGGGGCAGCGGGCAGGCTGGAGGCAAATGGCTTCAATATTCACCATTTACAAATGTCCCCCGTACAGCCTCTTGCTGGATAAATCTTCCTAAGAAAGTACGAGTTGAAGGGAAACAACGGAGGTTTGGAGAGGTGACACAGTTGGCCCAAGGTCAGAAAGTTGGTGGCAGCGCTGGAACTCAAACCCATTTGTTGCACAGACACAACTCTGACCCGTGAGACGCCCTGTGCGGGGGTTCGACCCCAGGAGGTGGGAGGATACGTGGCCCACAGCTCACGCTCGAGCCAGAGGGACTTTGCACTCAGAGCTGGAGCCAGCGCCTCAGCAGCAGAGGTCGCAGGGTCTCTGGAATCGACCCCTCCCCCAGCACGGCAGAGCGAGTGATGACAGCTGGACCAGGCAGCCGTGCTCAGAATTTCAAAGCAAGACTGACAGGTGGACCCAGCGTTTCAGAGACTTCCTCTCACCCCCAGACTAGGCTAGGAGACGCTTCTAGAAAAACACAGCAGTACTTGAGAGTGTCTGAAATCAGAAGATTAAGCCAGGAAGGGGGTGGGGATGGTAGGAAGGGAGCCCAGAAATAAAAGGAATGATGAGCTGTCACCTTCGGATAAGAACGTCTCCTGCCCACACAGGGCTGAAAATACTGAGCCCGGATCTTCCTGGACGGGGCTGCTTCCTGACTGTGTGTCCAGCTGTGAGTCCTGCTTGCTCCTCTGGTGCCCCAGACCCTGTGCTAATGCTCTCCTTCCCTCTTCCCCGGCTTTGGAGCTCAGAGACTGACATCGGTGGAACGGCCTGAGGAGCCCAGCTCTGGTGCAGCCCCCGAGGAGAGGGAGCCAGCCCAGGGGCTGGAGGAGACAAGGAAGGAAGAAGGTGGCACGGGGCCTTCATGCATTCACTCATTCCTGCATTCGCTCCTTCGTTCAGCAAGTATTTATTGGGCACCTACGTGCGAAGTATCAGCACTGGGAGTAAAAAGATGAGCAAAAGACAGACAGGTCCGTGATCTCAGGGAGTTTACCGAGAAGGGAAGGCAGGAGACCGGCTGGAATCGCGTAGTCACAGAAATGGAAGTAAAACGGTGATCGTCGTCAGTGTGAGGTACAGAGGCACGTGGTCTCACAGGCACGTGAACAGGGGTCGAGCTATCAAGAGCTCAGAGGCTTCCCTAAGGAAGCAGCTGGTGGCCTGAGGTGGGACGCACGAGGGGATTGTCCAAGCGAAACTGGGAGGAGCACCCAGGCAGAGGGGCAGGGGCCACATGATGGAACACTATGGCAGGACGGGCCTTCCAGGAGTGACAAAGGGCCGTCCCCCTGACATCACAAGTTGTGAGTGGGATGATTCCATTGACATGGTGTCATTCCTAGGAAGTGTGGAGCGTAATAGTAGCTAACACTCATGTCACTATGATTAACAATATATGACACTAACGTAACTAATAATATGACCACTAACAGCTAACACCTGTATAGAATTTACTCGATGCCAGACACTGATCTAAGCCCTTTTCATGTTAAGCCTTTTAATTCTCACAGTAATTCTATGAGGTGAATAGCACTGGTATATTCATTTTACATATAATGCCCAGAGATGTTAAGCAGCTTTCCCAAGGTCACACAGCTAGTAAGTGATGGTACCTAGATCCAAACCCAGGCAGGGAAGCTGGAGGCTGGCTCCAGAGCCCAAACCACCTCCGTTTATTGAGCCCTTACTTTAGGCCATGTTCTTGCTCAGTGCTTTACGCGCATGGCACATCGGCTCCTCACAACAACCCTACGGGGTGGGTGGGTACTATTTAGTACCGTTTCCATTGTGTAAATGAGGAAACTGAGACTCAGAAAAAGGGTGGGACTTGCCCAAAACACAACCAGTACATAGAGCAGCTAGTTTAGAACCCAGGACTCCAGAGTTGCCGGGATGGCTTGAAGGAGTTAGAGAAGACAAAGGGGAATATTGGAAGCCAGCCCAGAAAAAGGGGCCTCTTGGGGATCTCTCCGTGGCAACAGACGGACTCATTCATTACTTTAGGGAAAAAGGGATTTGCCGAAATTACGCACGTGCGTGGGTGTGATACAACAAAAAAGAAATATTTGGTCTTTGTCCCTGGTTCCTGGCACACAGCTCCTGAAACCGTTGGAATCTCCAGAGTATTAAGAGGGTCTTTTGTATGCTAATGGGATGACTGGAGCCTGGGCCCCTAGAAAGCTTCAGAAGGGGCTGGTCACCTGAAAGACCAAGGCTTGATTAAAGGGTTGGAACTGTTAGCCCCACCCGCTAATCCCCACTTCCCGACCTCCAGGGAGAGGAGAGGGGCTGCAGATTGAGCTAATCACCAATGGCCAGTGATTTAATCCATCATGCCTGCATAATGAAACTCCCGTAAAAAACCCTAAACCCCTGGGTTTGGAGAGCTTCCAAGTTGGTGAGCACGTCGAGGCGCTGGGAGAGTCACGCAAACTGAGAGGACCCGAGGACACGGAAGACCCGAGCCCCGAGCCCAGACCTTGCCCTGTGCATCTCATCCATCTGGCTGTTTCTCAGTTGTGGCCTTTATAACAAGCTAGTAAATGTAAATAAAGTGACTCCCTGAGCTCTGTGAGCTGTTCTAGCAAATTATCAAACCTGAGGAGGGGGGTCATGGGAGCCCCCGATTTATAGCCCGTCAGCCAGAAGAAGAAGCAGCCCAGAATCTGAAGGTGGGGGGCAGTCTCGTGGGATGGAGCCCTTTAACTTGTGGTGTCTGACACTAACTCTGGGTATTAGGGTCAGAATGGAGGTGAATGGTTGGATCCCCAGCTGGAGTTGGAGAGTCAGAGGATTGGTTGTTGATGTTGGAAGACCCCACATATTTGGTGTCAGAAGTGTTGTGAGTAAAAACAGTACAACGGTTCGTGGCCAACCTTTGGAAAGGCCTTCCTTGGGCAAAGCATCCATTTCTGATCAGTCGTGTCCAGGCGCGGCTCACGTGGCCTTCTGTACACTCGGCAAGGGATGGGGCGAGCACGACCCCAGAAGGCGGTGAGCAGCCTGAAATGTGGGGCGTGCGTTTGGGTGAAACAGAAGCAGTTAATATAGGACGTCATGGGGGAGGGGAGGGCGCATGGGAGGAAGCAATGTGGGGCAAGGTCAATGCAGGGGTCACATGTGAGGGTGAAAAGAATGAAGTTATGGGGCAGAGGGCAGGCTGGAGGACCAGGTCAGCTACACACAGAGAAAGAGATAAACGCACAGAACTCTCGTTAGCCTGTGAACTGGGAAGGTCGACCAACCCTGAGCTTCTCTGACACAAACGGCAGCCTATGGAGGGGTTGGTGTCCCCCAGCACCGCGAATGTCCACGGGGCACAATGTCAGCGTGGCAGAACGTGGCCAGGGGGGAGCACAGCTGTGGCCAAAGTAGACGTGTCGAGTGTCAGTTCTGTGGAATTTTGCTGGGGCAAAATGTAAGTGAGGCAGACGGCCGACAGATCAGAATGACAGGGCGGCAGAGTGCCTGTGTGTCAGAAGGGCAGCGTGGCGGAATAGCTGCATATTGGAGTGTCAGTCGGGGGAATGTAGTGTTGACAGGCTGTCGGTGGATGGGAATGTCAGCGGGGCCCGAGGTTGCAGCTAGCTGGTAAGCTTGACCCCTATTCCCTGGGACCCAGGCCACGTAACACTGGGACGTGGGGCTTGCTGTGCTCCTGGCAGGGGAGCGAGCGCCCACGAGGCCTGGCTCTCCCCTCCAGAACAGGGATCTAGAAAAAGGGAAATGAGGTGTGTTCATTTGCTGGGGCTGCCATAGCAAAGTACCACAGGCCTGGGGGCTTCAACGACAGAAACTTATTACCTGACAGCTCTAGAGCCTGGAAGTCTGAGATGAAGGTGTGGGCAGGGTCGGTTTCTTCTGAGGCCACTCTCCTTGGCTTGTAGGTGGCTGTCTCCTCCCTGTGTCTTCACAAGGTCTTCCTTCTGCCTGTGCCCCTGTCCTAATCTCCTCTTCCTATTGGGACACCAGTCATATTAGATTAGGGACCACCCTAAGTGACCTCATTTAACCTTAACCACCACTGAGAGGCCCTATCTCCAAATACAGCCCCACTCTGAGGTTCTGGGGGTTGGGACGTCAATATATGAATTGGGGGGTGGAGGGAGACACAATTTACCCACAACAGGAGGCAATTAGGGAAACCGGGTTAAAGACCTATTCAGTGTCAGGAGCCAGCGGAGAGAGAGGCCCCTACCAGGTGTCAATGGCTCAATCAGGGAAGACTTCCTGGGGGAGGCAGAATGGTAGACAGAACTTAGTGGAACCCAAGGAGACTTCAGCAGCCCAAGGGTGTTAGGTCTATGAAAACAGAGAACCCCTAAAAGTAGAAACAGGGGGAATTCAGGAAGAAGCAACCACCCAGAAAGCTCTGACCTAGGGGCTACCTTCCAGAGGAAACCCTAAGGGACTAAATTCAAAATCTCCCCAGAGTAGAGATAGGTTTAATAAATAATAGCTTTTTTCCCCGTTTTTGAGAGACATTGAAGTTTTAAGAGCATGGGATTTGAGCTCTGACCAGCCTGGATTCCAATCAGGGCTCTGTCATGGTCTGTCCCCTCGGACAGTCTTGTGACATCCCCGAGCCTCAGTTTCCCCATCTATTCAGTGGGAAGGATCCTAGTGCCAGCCTCCCATGGTCATCGTGGGATGGCTGAGACGACATTGTAGAGAAACTTAGAACAGAACTCGGCCGGTAAAATGGCTCAATAAATGGCAGCAAGATGATGAATCCACAGGTCTCTGATTTTGTAACTCCCTCCCCAGACCCAAGCCCCCGACAGAGGGGTCCCTCCTCCCCGTGTGCCCTTGAACCGGGGGAGACGGCCAGCGCCTGCCTGGCCCTCTCCTCCCCCAGGAATCCTCGCAGGTCTCTCCTTGCCTCCTTCAGATCTCGGCTCATATGTCTCCTCCCTGGACCAGCCTAATTAAAATCGCAACGCTTAACACTCCCTCCTGCGTCCCAGCTTCATTTTCCCCATGGAACTTGTCACATCACACACACCCGCTATTTTACTTATTAATGTCTGTGGTCTATCTCCCCACCTCGAGAAGGATGGTTTCAGGAGTGCAAGGGTTTTTCTATTGTGCTCCCCAGCACCTAGAAAAATATCTAAATACATAAATCAGAAGAAATGCTTAATAAAGACCCGTCACCTGAGTGGACTGAGATGAGGCGCTGATGCTGTGGGGCAGGGGCCGCAGCACACAGACAGCTGCAGGGTCCGTGGGAGCGGAGGGGATGGGGTGGCGCTCCTGTCCTGACTTTTCCAGGGGGTTAAGGATGATCAGGGGACTGTGATTCCAACCCTGCCCAGGCCTCCGTGGGTCCAGCCAACCGGCTTTGCAGGGATGAGGAGAGAAGAGGCTGCTCAGGTGTGGAGCCTCCAGCAGGAGCTGCCGAATCTGATAAGGAAACCATCCTCCCTGTGGTTTGCCCATTTCTGGCTCAGGGAACTGAAAAGCCTCATTTCACGGCCTCTGGTTACCAGGAATAGCCCAGGACGGGAGGCCCGGTGATCTCCGCCCAGGACCCAACTGCATCCCTGACCCAGAGCCCACCTGGATAGAGAATCCTAGCCTCTGTTCCCGGAGCCCGGATCACGGAGCTGCTGTTCATGGTGCTGAGTGTCTTCCCTTTGTCCCTTGCGCACAGATTCACAGGATGAGTCCCCTCCCTTCCTGAGTCTCCCCTCCTCTGGACTCACTCTATAGCCAGGGTTCTGGAGGAGACACAACTTCAGTTGCACTCTGAGTGGTGTAGGGGCAGGGGCACATGTGGACACACCTGTGCAGATACACGTGTACACGCACATGTTTAGTTTTACACATATGTACACAAACACCATCGAGACACACATGCTACCCTGTTCCTCAAAGTGATATCAAAGGGTAGACCCCTGCAGAGGAGGGTTGGCCTCACACCAAGAGGATGCCTGGCTCAGCTCCAGGCCCTTGGCCCCCAGAGAAGGTCATGAATCTGAGAGCCCCCTGGTAGAGCTGGCTGGATGCAGTCTCAGTGTTCTCAGACTGGCCCTTCCAGGGGTGACCCAGGAGTGTCCTGTTTGCAGGCACGGCTGCTGTGTTGGCGGGGCTGAGGGGTGGAGTCAGCACGCAAGGGGACCCAGAGAAAGCAAAGCCTGGGCCCAGTGCCCTTAGGATACTTTGGCCAGAGATTCTGGTGTCTCCAGACCCCAGAGGCTGGGGAGGGACTGGAGCTGGGGCTGAGGCTGGGGCTGGGACAGGCGATGGATCTGGGCTGAGTTGACATTGGAACAGAGAATGAGGGTGACATTGGGGCTGGGGCTGACGGATGACTGGAGCCTTGAGCCTGTCCTGGGGAACACATACAAGCGCCTTAGGGTCTTCAGCTCCAGCAGAGCTGGAAAGCCAAGAGACAAGAACCTGGTTGCAATTGGCCCCGTTCTACATTAAGCAGCAGCTGATGAATGACTTGCTTTTTTGGCTAATGAGGTGAAATAGGAGTGAAGCAATGACAACCTGAGCCTGGGGTCTGCTCTGGAACATCAACAGCGAGAGAGCCAACCCTCTAACCAGCCCCTCGCCTCTCCTGGCAGACGTGGCCTTCCCTGAAGGAGAGGGAGGGTGACAGGATACCCCTAGAGTGTCTACCCAGGAGTGTCTGTGACTGGGATGTCAGCCGACTGTCCCCAGACCCTCCCCACCTGTGTCTGCAAGGGAGGCCTCTATTTTCCCCCCTCCCCCACTGTCCACCTGCCCAAGGCTTGCCCCCTCACCAGGAAGGGCCTTGTAGGCTGGCATCCTCAGTCCAGAGGTGGGGGAGGGAACTGGACAGAACTGGAGTCAGAAAGACCTGATCTAAACCCCACTTCCATCAAGCTGTGAAAATCCCTTCAGAATATAAATAACCATAAACAAACCAGCTGTGTGGCCTCTGGCAAGTCACTTAGCCTTGCCGAACCTCAGCTTCCTCATCTGCAAAATGGGAACAACACGCTTTACTTCTCAGACCCTCCATGCTCTTGAGGTGGAAGGGGCCTATTCAGCTCAAGGACTCCAGGTCCTTCCTGCTGTCCCAGCTGGTCTTCCCGGGGTGGACTCGAGTCTCAGGAGCAGGCAGCCAGAGCCGGAGCCAAGAGTCGCGGTGGAAGAGAAGGGGACCCCACTGCCTTTCATCTCCTTTCTCCAAAGCATCCACGGTCTCCTCAGGAGGGCGGCAGGGCCAACTTCAGGAGAAAATGCCCCAGAGTCTTGACCGAGGATAACCATTTGTACCCACCCCATACAAGTGGCACTTGCTGAACACCTTCTGAGTCTGGCCTGGAGTGTGAATGTGGAACAAGGCAAAGGACAGCCCTGTATGCAAGAACAGCCCAAAAAGAGAGGAGAACGACACAGACTCAAGTGACCATCACACAAAAAAGACCAAGAGATGCCGGTTGACACATAAAATACAAGATGCCCAGTTAAATTCAAATTTTAAATAAGTAACAAATCAGTATTTAGGATAAATTTGGGGGACATATTTATACTAAAGTGTTGCTCATTGTTTACCTGAAATTCACAAAAACAAACCTGTATTTTTATCTGCTAAATCTGACAAACCTAGTCATAGGTGAGGCAGCTGTGATGCGATAGAAACACGCACCTCAGTCAGACGGTCTCCACTTCAAATTCTGGTTCTCCCACTCATTGACCGTGTGACCAGAAGGCAATCGCTTAACCTCTCTGGGCCCACGTTTCCTCACCAATGACATAAATTCTATTTCTTGACCAGGGTGGTGTTTACATGGATGATTGCTTTATAATTTCTTGTTATATTGTACATTTATATTTTATGAACTTTTCTTTGTGTGTTATGTTGCTCAATAACAATAACAAAATATTAAATTTTTAAAATACATATTAAATAAGATAAAGTATGTAGCAGGTCCCTGGCACGGGGGTAAGTGCTCAATTTTTTTTTTTTTTTGGTGGGAACGCAAATACTACTAGGAGTTCCAGAGGTGGTGACAGCACAGAGTAGACAAACAGCCCTTCCAGCTGGGAGAATCCTGGCCGACTTCATGAAGGAGGTGACTTCAGAACTGGACTCTGAAGGAGGAGCTAGATTTCACTGGGGGAGGCAGAAGGGGGCAGGGCAGACAAAGAGAGCTGCATGGTCCAGGCAGCATTCCTTCGGCCAGATGCCCCCTGGGGCTGGCAGGCCCTGGGTTTTCTGAGCATTTGGACATAAATGCTCATGGGGGAACACGAGCTCTCGGTGGTTCTCCACAGTCACCACCACTCCCTGCTGCCCTACGCCCAGTCTGCTTCACTCATTGCCTTCTAGCCTGGCCTCTGCAGGCTTTGAGTCTGTCACTCTGCTAGAGTCAAGGAAAGGAAGGGATGCACAAAGCTCCTTGAGGCTCCTGCACAGCCAAATGGAGGGCTGGGAGAGAAGGTTCTGGAACCTGAAGCTGGAGAGGTCAGCAGGGGCAGGCCATGCTGGGCCTTATATGTTGAGCTGAGGAGCTTGGGCTCTCTCCTCAAGTCGCTGGGGGAGGCCAGTGAAGACTGTTGAGCAGGGGAGGGACGTGATCAAGTTTGCATAGTCAGTTCAGTTCAACCAACACCTACTGAGCACCTCTTAGATGCCTGGGGCGGGCGGGGTACCCGGATCTTACCCCCTGAGCTCACAGTCTGCAAACAGGGGACACCAACTGGACAGCAGGCCATGTCAGCACATGACAGTGCGTGTGCAACGTGGAAAGCACAGTGACAGGGGAGTTTAGAAAGCTCGTGCTGGCAGCTGTGAAGGGAAGGAGACAGACTGCAGTGAGCTGAGACAGGAGACGGGAACACTGCCGGGGAGCCGGGGGTAGGGGAGAGGGGACCGCACCCGGGCCGGCGTGGGGCAGAAGGCCAGAGAGAAGGGAGCAGAGCTATGGGGGTAGAATCATGATATGGGAGGGGGGTGTGAGGGAGAGAATGAGTGATGCAGCTCGGGGGTACCAGCTCCCTGAGAAGAAATACAAAGTCAGAAGGTACCCCCTCTGCAATAGAGTCCCGCCACGGCCCCCAGCATCCTGCCAACACCTGTGACTCTTTTTGATCGAGGGAGCGTGCTCTGAGTGTACGCAGGGCAGTCTGGAAGTGCTGAAGTTAGCGACAGCCAATGACTGATGGGAGTCGGTGAATAAGCACCCAGCTTCTCCGCCCCTCGACTGGGGTAACGCAGAGTTCAGTTGTCTGCAGCAGCATTATGCTCGCTCCACTTGCCCACGGTGGCAGCTTGTTCACGTCACATTCGGTGTTGGCTTCCTCCCCTTCGCTGTCTCACATTCCCTCTCTCCTACCAGTGTTTCCTGGGTCACCTCCCCAAAAAGCTAGTTGCACTTAAATCCTTGTCTCAGGGCCCGCTTCTAGAAAACCCAAAGTAAGATCTGGAACTTGATTAAGTAGTGACTTCCCCATCACAGGAGGTATTCAAGGAGCAGCTAAACAACTTTCCCTGCAGGATCACAAAGAAGAGCTCACTCCAGCAGCGAGTGGAGACCAGCCACCATTCTTGCAAGTTCATCAAACATTTTCTAAGCACCTAGCCAGGGCATGCTTGGCTCTGCTGGGGAGAACCTGGCCCTGCACACACGCCCAAGGCTTACGGCTGGGACAGGGGTCAGGATGCTGGACCCCAGGTGTTCTCTGGACAGGGCTGAGACAGAGTCCAGTAGAGGGGTGGTGGAGGTGGTGACAACGGAGGAAGGGTGACTGCCCACAGTCTCTGCTCCCTGGGTCCGCAAGGCCTGGAGTGCCACTTCTGAGTCCTGCCCCCCGCACCACGTGAGCAGGCCTCCACTCTCATCAGAGTGGGTGTGAGGAGGCGACTCTGGGCCAACTCATTCCGTGAGAGCTTCTGCTCAGGTCCATTTCTGGAAGATCACTCGGCAGAGTGAGTTGTGAGAATTTCAAAGCAGTTTCTGAGTCAGGACATTGTCGGGAACACTATGGCCGCTGTGGCTGCGTCCGCACTGGTCTGACGGCTGGAACGTGACCAGCTCAGTGGAGGCTCCCAGCCTCCTCCTGCCTCTGCTGGAGGCCTGGGGGTGCTCTGCCCCATACTGCGGGTCCTGCTCCCCATCACCTGAGAGACTGGCATTTCCTCCTGGCCCTGACATGGACCTGAGCAAGTCTCCTCCCCTCCAAGCCTCAGTTTCTTCCTGGGGACAGTCCTGGCTCTACTGGGCTGGGTAAGACTGGCAAGGAGGGACAAAGTGATAACAATCAGTTCCCTAAGTGTGTATTGAGAAAACCTGCTCCAGGCCATGCCTGTGCTGGGCCCTTGAACCTAGACATAAAGAAGACACAGCCCTGTGTGTTCTCCACTGGTGGGAAATGAAGCCCACAATAAACACGATCCACGCCCCTTTGCTCCAACAGAGGCCTGAACGAGGTGCAGTGGGAACACACAGGAGTGGGTGACGTCTTCGGTCTGGGTGGGCCAGGAGGGGTCAGGGAAAGCTGAGGGAGTAGGATGTCAGCATCACTCATTCATTCCCCTGATGTTCTTCGTGTGTCTGCCGCATGCAAGCACTGTTTTCAGGATATGGAAATAAACAAAAAAGACCCCCCAAAAAGTTCCCGTCCTCATGGAGCTTGTCGTCTGGTGGAGGGAGACAAACTGAAAAATTAAAATTAGAGGAAAAACTAAATAATAAAATATATAATGTGTTGGTGATGCACGCTATGGAGAAAAATAAAGTGGAAAGAAGGGACAAGGAAGTGCCAGAGGTACAGGAAGTTTGCAGCTTTCAAGAAGAGTTCAGGAAAGGCGTCACTGAGAAGGTGACCTCGCAGAGAACTGGGGGGTGGTGCAGGACAGAGGGAACAGCAAGTGGAAAGGCCCTGAGGCAGAGTGTGTTTGGCATGGTCAAGAAACAGCAAAGAGGCCAGTGCAACTAAAGCAGAATAACAGGTAGGAGGTGAGGTCAGTGAGGTCATGGGGTGGGGGTGAGGGGGCCAGATTGTGTGAGATCTTCAAGGCCCTGGAGAGGCAGCAGCTCTCTCTTTGGGTGAAATGAGAAGCCAGTGGGGGGGGGCGGGGTTTCATCAAAGGAGCAACATGCTGAGACTCGTGGATAATAGAATGGGGACAGAGGCGGGGAGGCCCAGGCGATGAGTCTACCACAGTAATCCAGGCAAGCCCCCAGGGAGGCGGGTGGTGGGAAATGGTCAGATTCCTGCTATATCTTGAAGTTAGAGGCAACAGGATTTGGTGACAGATCAGACACAGGCGTGCAGAGTATGAGAGAAAGAGAAGAGACAAGGATGACTCCAAGCTTTGGGGTTGAACAGCCCGAGGAGCGGGACACCATGACCTGCGCTGGAGAAGCTGCAGGAGCAGCTTGCTGGAGGAGGAAGTCATGATTCCTCGAGGAAAGAAGGAAGGCAAGGGCATTTCAGGCTGAGGGAACAGCATTGGAGAGGCACGAACATACGTGCTGTTGCCGGGAGACCCCACACAATCCTGAAGGTGCTAAAATCTGGAATGCACGGTGTGGGGGTGGTCGGAGGTGGAGCTGGAAAGGCAGTTGGAGCCAGCTCAGGAACGGCCCTGAGGGCGATACAAGGGTGTTCTGGATTAATCCCATAAGCAATGGGGAGCCTGCGAGGTTCTAAGCAAGAGCGTAAAGAGGGTCTGAGTCCCTTAGAATGATCACACTCTAGAGGCTTCGCTGGGGAGGGGGAGGCTGGAGAGACAGACCAGGGCTGGCTGAGTGGGCAGGAGATGGTGAGGCCTGAACTCGGGCAGTGGTGGTGGAGGGAAAGGAGGACTCTCTGCTGGAGACCCCTTGTAGGAGGCCAGGCAGCCAGCTGGTGAGTGACGGAAGGAAGGCGTCAACGACAACATGCAGTTCCTAACTGGGGGACTGAGAAGTGAGTGGTCTGAGACCATATAAAGGGAAGGGGGAGATGGGCAAGCATCCGGGGGCCATAGATCCTGTGTCAGGAGGGCTGGGGAAGGGCCCTAAGGCAGGCACCCCATGGGGCTGAGGGATGCTGGCTCGGGACTCAGGCACAGACAGAATAGGCCATTCCACGCTGCTCCCCTCCCGGGGCAGGGGATGCAGGACAGGCCTTGGTCATGTGGACCCTCAGCCCCAGAGGACCCTAGGCCTGTAGGAGATGCTGGATGGGCCATCCAAGTAGGGGCAGCATCTCTGTTTCCAAGGTCCAGCCCAGGCCCTGGCAGGAGCCCCTCCCCTGCTTCCATTTCAGCTGCTGTAAAACTAAACGGCGCCGGGCCTGCGTGCTCTTCACATCAGCACAACAAGATGCTTAGTCAATAAAATAGCTGAGCCAAGTGAACCCAGCATGTGACTCCAGGAGGAGTTTTTTTTCCAGGGGAAATGTTATCATTTTCCATTCCTGTTTAATGAATCATGGGAATTATAGCAACATTACAAATGGCTTTCTGCGCAGGCTATTACTTTGTTTCTGCAGGGTTCTAATGACAGGCCCGCTTCAGTGAGGGCCCAGCCCACCCCCGGCTGAGGAGAATAATGGTATTATTATAAGCGGTCCCCTTATAAGGCTGTGACCTGGGAGGAGTGGTCACCGGGGACCTTATGAATCGAGACTAAAGTGGGAAACCCCGAGTGATGACTTGGGAATTTCCTGGGGAGTCTACACAGGCGTTCCGGGCACTTTCTGCTGCGACCAGGCACAGCACAGCCAGGCCCCCAGGGCTCAAGCCAGAAAATCCGGGAGGTTGGAAAAGGAGGGGAAGTGAGGGAGGCCTGTGAGCTTTATTCCTGAGCCGAGTGTGGAATGGAGGGAGCCGCAGTAACAGGACAGACTCGGTCCCTAGGGGATGCAGGGTGCTCAGAGACAAGGTGTGGTGAGCAGACATGTCACAGCCCTCACAAGACCGCTGGGAGCCCCGGGCTGGCTCCTGCCGTGATGGATACCAGAAGGAGCAAGCCTGGTCCCTGTCCATGGAAGCTTCCGGCCAGGGCAGGGGCAGAAGAGAGGCGAAGGGGAGAGGCTGACCGAGTCAGGTCTGGTGCACAGAGAAAGCTGTGGGTGCGGGTCCCTTCCCCAGCCGCCTGCCCATCCTGCCTAGAAGTGGAGGATCTGGAGAGCCCGGGAGATGCTCCATGGATGGAACGCTCCTTGAGAACGCCCCGTCTGCCCAGAGCAAAGGCTTGCTACCTTGCTTCTTTTAAGCCGCTGCCTGCTTTCTCAATGTCAAGCAAGAGCTGATGTGGGTCTTAAAGGGCTATTGGATCATCCCAATAGCACCATTTGGGGCAGCCTCCCAGCTCACAAGCCCCGCCTGGCCACAGCTGATGGGCTGAGGTAGACACCTAACCCAAACGGAGCCATTCAGATCCTGTCCCCACCACAGTGTGAGAGGTGAGAGAAGTCCTTCTGTTTCATTTGCTCGCTGCTGTCTCCTCAGAGCCTGGAATTCTGCCTGCCACCCAGGAGGGGCTCAATAAATATTTATTGAGCAAATGGACCAACCAACAAATGAATGCATGAATGAGCCTCTATGAGGAATTTGGAAGTTTTAACTCAGAAATACAGAGACTGGGAGACGTGGAACTGAGTCACCTTAGCTGCACGACTAAGGAGCACGTGAGCGGCTCCTGGAGAGAAGACTCACCTATCCCCACGGCCAGGCCTTGGGGCTGCCTGGGTCCTGCCTTCCCAAAGCTGCTGGTGCTCCTCTCGTTACCTCTGAGACGGCCCAACACTCTGACCACAAACCCCCTTCCTGGCTTAAGTCTGTTTCCATTGCTTGCAACCAAAAAGCCTTCACCAACATGGGAAATTCTACACCCTGATGTCCTGAGATGTCCCCCACCTGGCTCTTCTCTTGAAGTCACAGTCACTCCTGGCTGTGCCTGGGGCTGTACCCAGGTCTGTCACCAGCTCTGATGGGCGCTGACTCCGAGGTTCCAGGGACCCAGAGGCAGGGAGGGGCGGCGTGCCAGGACCCCAGGTTCTTAGAATGGGGGGACATAGAAGGCATGGTACCCACCTCCCTCCAGGGATCCCTCAGATGCCGGCTCTTGGGCCCCTCACCCAGGTCAGAGACATAGTGTAAACCCAGGCGCCAGGCTTAGCGGTTCCTGCCTCCCCACCTGCCTCCCGGCCTGCACACAGAGAGGGGAGGGGGTGGTGGAATCAGAGCCCTGAGAAGAGACGAGCTACAAGCTGAAGCAAGAGGAAGGGGCACCCCAGCCCCCAGCCCACCGAGGCTGCTCTCCGCCTGGCTGGATCAGCTCGCTCTTTCCTTCCTCCTGCCCTCGCCCTGGGTGCCCGGATACTAATTATAATGACCCGGTGAGTTACAAGACGGTGAAATTGCTTCCACCTGAGGTTGTCACGGGCTGGGGAGAAATACCAGGGCTGGAAATTAAAGTGTGCCAGCAGGCCTGAAGGGGTGGGAGCAGGAGGGAGGGGGGTGGAGGCGGGAGAAGTACCTGCAGCTTATAAAGTGGTGTTTATGGGATGTCGGGAAGAAGCGTCCTTGGCCGACACTCAGGAATGACTGGAGACTGCCCGTGCGCTGCTGGTCACTGGACATGAGGTGCTCCAGCAGAGGGTGAAGTGGCCAGGGGCCAGCAGAAACACCACAGCCACTGGAGACACAAAGACAGAGAGAACAGCAAACTGCTGTCCTGGGAGATGGGTTGGGGGCAGGCCCGGCTACCCAGACACAGACGCACACACCACGACGTGTGTAAGTCCTCTCTGGCGGGCTCTGAGAGAGAGGGAGGAGAGGAAGAGGGTGCCTGGAGCCCAGCCCAACCTCAGCAGCCACCACATCTCCAAGCCCAGCCTGAAGAAATCCGCCAGATCTGGCCCTTTCGCCCTGGGGACTGTCTGCCTGCCCACCTTTGCTGTGACTTTTTTTTTTCCACTTACAAATGTTTATCTTTATTTCAGAAGGACCTAGAGGACCTTATCCAGATAGAGGTCTTGTCCTCATTTCTCATGGGTGGTGACTCAGTTTTGCTTCTGTGGACGCACAGTAACAAAGCAAAACTGTCTCCCACCAAAACTGAGGTCACCGGAAAGGGGCACCAGATGGGCGATGAAAGCTACTTAACCACTCCCTGTTTGCAAGATGACTTCTTTTGCATTCCTAAAACTTCCACTCTGATTCCCAATATATCCATTTAAAAAAATCATTACTCTCACACTATCTAGAAACAGTACGTTTAATCAATAAGGTTCAGCAAAGCCTGGTCACTTCTAGCAAACCTACGACACCTGTCTACGCTCAAGACGGCGTTTGGCTATCGAAGATGTGCTGGGGTCTTCTAAGCTTTTCCTCAGGATCCACACATCTCCCGAACCTTCCAGGCATGTCCAGCATGGAGATCCAGGACGGTGGGAGGGAGGGTCCCACCTGGAGGACCCGGGAGTCTGCATCTCTGAGGCCAGGACGGTTCTGCTGGACCAACTGCCGAGGTACAGAACCATCTGCGTCACTGAGACCCTCTTTCCAGGTGCGAGCAGCAGGTTGAGGTTGGCCCCCTCGAATTCTACCAAATCCTTAATGGATGGATCTCCCCAGTGCTATTTAAACTGTTCCAGGACACAGGAGAAGGGGGAAACTTCTCAATTACTTTTACAAAGTGAGCAGACCACTAGTATTAATACCAATACCCGAGTGAAAGAACACAGAAAATAACAGATCAATCGCGCTTAAAAATTCCCCCACAACCATTCTAAATAAAAGAAGAGCATATAGAATCTGGCGACACAGAAAAAGAACAATATATGGTGACCCAGTGGTGGGTGGTGGCAGGACACCTATTAATATAATTTGCCACATTAGAGAATCTAAGCACAAATTAACCATACAAATCAGCAACCATTCTTCATTTTCTTAAATTCTTAAACAGCAACTTCTTACCATGATAAACTATATCCATCTTAATCCCAAATGAGGAAATTCTAAAAGTGTTCCCATTAAAGTCAGGAAGGAGACCAGGACATCCGATATCTTCAATACAGTCGTGAGCCACATAATGATGTTTCGGTCAACGATGGACCACGTATACGACAGTGGTCCCATAAAATTAGTACCACGTAGCCTGGGGTGTAGCAGCCCATACCATCTAGGTTTGTGTAAGTGCCCTCTGTGATGTTCACACAGTGATGAAATCGCGTAACAACGCATTTTTCGTATCCCTGCTGTTAAGTGATGCGTGACTGTATCACCTGACTTCTTCTGGTACCAGCTAATGCAGTTAGATAAGAAAAATCACTTAACTACATGAAATTTGAAAAGAATAAGTAAAATTATCATTATTTGCAAAAGATATGTATGTATAGCTGGTACAACGAAGGGAATCTATTGATTCTCTGAAAAACTGTTACCAACAATAAAGAAATTAAATAATGTGTCCAGCTATAAAATTAATCTCCAAATACAATGGCTTTCATTCTTAAAGATGACAACCAGTGGGGCATATAATGGAAGAACATATGACATTTACAATTATAATGGGAAAAAAATCCCTAAAAGTATGCAAAAAATATTTATAAAGAAAACCCTAAAATGCTACTGAGGGACCCAAAAGATGACTTGAACAAATGTAAAGGCATACCATGTTCGTGGAAAGGAAGAATTGACATCATAAAGCTATTTCAGTTTTCCCTTAGTTAATCTATAATATTTACATGTTTCAACAGGAATTTTTAATGAAATGAGATGACTCTGAAGTTCATATGGAAAAAGAGAATGCAAAATAGCCAAGAAAATTCTGAGAAGAGTAGCGAGAGGAGGCTAGCCCTATTAGGCAGTTAAATACATTCTAGAACTGCAGTATTTAGAATAATATGGTAGTGCCTCATGAGTAAACAACCATGTTAATGGAACAGAGTAGAAAGCACTAAAATAAATCCAAAAATGTGAGCACTTAGTGTATAATGAAGGTAGCATTTAAGTTATTGAGCAGATGAATTATTCAGTAATGTTACTGGGACAACTGGGAAGCCATTGAGAAAATATTAAATTAAATCCATACCTCACACCTATACCAGAATAAATTCTAGGTTGATCAAAGATTTAAATATTTTTGAATGAAATAATACGTGGCCTAGAAGAAACAACAAGGGAATTTTTTTAAATAGTATGAATGTAGGAAAGGCCTTTGACAAGACAGCCGGAAGCCAAAAAGAAAAACACTGATAAATTTCGCTATATAAAAATAGAAAACCTCTCCATGGCAGAAATCACCATTAGCAAAGTCAAAAAAACAACAAACTAGAGACGTACCTGGTGCTTACCAAAGATAAAGCATTCATTTCCCACTTGTATCAAAAGCTTTTACGAATCAATAGGGAAAAGACCAATAATATTAGAAAAATGGGCAAAGGATATGAAGATAGCTCACAGTAAGGGAAACAGAGATAGTTCTTGACATTTGAAAAGACGCTCAACCTCACCGGTAATAAGAAAAACACAAAACAAAATGACCTGTATACCTTTACAGATCAGATTGGTGAAGATCAAAAAGTTTGCTAACACACTGTGTGGGTGAGGTTGAAGGGAAATTGGCATTTCATACATGGCTGCTGGTGCGATCTCTGTGGGCAGTCAGGCAATTTAGCAACATCTATCAAAATTACAAATGCGTATGCCCTTTAGCACGGCAATTACACTTCTGGGAAATATACAAAGAGATACATATGGACACGTGTGAATTAGTGCATGCACAAAAATATTCCTTACATCATTGCTTGCAATAGTAAGGAAAAAGGTGGGGGGACTAAAGGTCCATCGACAGGTGATTGCTTAAATAAAGTGTGGTACATGCATTCGATGAGATACTGGGGGGCCATTACTAAGAATGAAGAGTGGCCCAGGATTTCCACTCCTAAGTTCACACCTGGGAGAAGTGAAGACCTGTGTCCACACAACGACTTGTACACAAATATTCATAGCAGCACCATTCATCATAGCCAAAAAGTAGAAACAGCTCAAATATCCATCAACTGATGACTGAATAAACAAAAGATGGTATATCTGTACAACAGAGTATTATTCAGCCGTAAACAGGAACGAAGCACGGATGCATTCTGTGAGATGGGTGGACCTGGAAAACATTATGCTAAGTGGAAGAATCCAGACACAGAAGGCCACCTGTCATATGATTCCATTAATAATAAATGTCCAGAATAGGCAAATTCCATAAAAACAGGAAATAGATTAGTGGTTGTGAGAGACTAGGGGGAGAAGAGAATGGGGAGTGACTGCTAATGGGTATGGGGTTTCTTTTTGGGGTGATGGAACTGGTCCAGAATTAGATAGTGGTGACAATTGCACAACTTTGTGGATATATTAAAAATCACTGAAGTTTACTCTTCAACAGGGTAAGTTTTATGGTATATGAATTATATCTCAAAAAAAAAAAAAGAAAAAGAGAGAGGAGGCTCTTTCTGTCTTGTTAGGGGGTGGTCTCCAAGATGTACTGTAAAGTGACAAAATGACGCACAGAAGCCCGTGGCTTATATGGTGCCATTTGTGAACAAAAGAGGAGGAAAGCATATTTCGTAAAAATACGTCTGTGTATCCAGATATTTTCCTGTATATGCCTAGCATGTTCCTGAAGGGACATAGAGGAAACTGGTAACACGGCCTCCAGGGAGGGAGCTGGGAGGCTGGGGGTGGGGTGGGAGGGGGCTCTTGACTGCAGACACCCTTGAACCGGGAGAATTTATTACCTACTCAAATATTAAATTGAATTAAATTTTGTAAATGAAAGTGACCCCTCTGTCTGTCAGAGGTGGGGCGAGAAGTAATAGTAATGAAAGTGGGGCTTCCGTGGGTGGGCTTAGAACGACAAAGGCCTGGGCAGAGATTCCCACGTCAGCCATCCTGGGGCCTGCATGGGGGCTCGAAGAGGGAAGAGGTCCCAAGATGAGCAGGGGCTCTGGCAAAGCCCAACAGGATCCATCAAGAAGGCAGCCGGGGACAGAGGGAGACAGAGGGGGACACTGGGGGACAGGGGAGGACTCCCGTGCCTTTTCCTGGAGACAGGAGCCAGCTGCTCGGAGCTGTAGGAGTCACAATGGCCTGGATGAGGTTGGAGGACAGGGAGGGGCGGAGAGAGAAAATGGTTGGGGGGCCATTTGCAGCACCAGCTGGGTCTCCCTGTGGCAGTGGCAGTAAAATACTTGTGCCCACCCTGTGCAGGGCATGGGATGCAGGGATGGGTCAGACGTGGTCCCTGCCTTCCAGAAGCCTCTGGTCCAGTGGTTTCTGAGGGCTGTGATCTGCCTGTAGCTTGTCCCCAAAGTGCCCCCATGGACAATGAGATAGTGCTCCCAGCCATGACACGAGCAGAGCTGAGAACGACCTGCTTTAGGGGGGAGGGAAATAAGCTGAGGGCAACCTTGGTTTCACACCTAAGGACACGGGGGGCCTCACCGCCCTTGGTCATAAAAACCTTTCTCCCTTTTCCAGTGGGGGGCAGGGTGAGTGGCAGTGGGAAGTCCCTTGGCCACATTGCTTTGGGTTCCATGTCTCCTGTGCCATATTCAGCTTCTTCTTTCCTCCAGCCAGAAAGAGGACCCCATTCATGGTCAGTCCAGAGACTTGGGGAACCAGGGGGAAGCTTCAGGAAAAAGACTCTGAGAAGCCCAGCGAGCTGGAGAACATTCTCCATGCAATGGATACAAGCAGAAACCCTCCTACCCCTGTCCTCAGCTCCCCAGACACAAAAGCCCACATGTGGCCTGGCACGGGGGAGAAAGAGACGTCTCAAAGAGAGAAATCTCCAGAATCCCAGAAGTTAATGGCTCAAAAAAAAAAAACCTTTTATGATCTCTCATGAGTCCGGCTTGGCTGATCTCGCCTGGCTTGTGTATCTTTGGCAGATCCACTGGACACTGGCTGGTCCAGGGAGCTCTCTCCTGAGTTCTGCTCTGCCTGGTCTCTCGTCTCCCAGGAGGCTAGCTCTGGATTGCTCTCATGGTAGTGGCAGGGGTTCCAGAGAACACTTTTTGAAACTTACTGCTTACACCAAGTTGGCTGTGTCCCATTGCCCGAAGCCAGTCACACGGCCAAGCCCAGAGCCACAGTAGGAGGGGCTGCAAAGCTGCCCGACACCCGTGTGGATACAGGTAGATCACTAATTGGGGCCATGAAGGTAATCGATCTCTCACACTGCAAAGCAAAGAGGAATAGTACCTCCGCCGAGGTAAGAAATAGGGGAAGGTAGGGACCCAGGATGTTCTCCAAATCTACTTCTGCCTAGGTCTCCTTGGAGCCACAGGGAAGGGAAAGGGAGAAAGCCAGCCCCAACCCAGGCCTGTCCCCATGCTGAGCAGCAGGCGTCACGGAAACAGCCCTTTGCCAATTCCAAGGCCCCACTGCAGAGCTGACCACTGGGCCGGACTTCATCTCTAAAGCCCTGAGAAGGTGGGCAGAGAAGGCACAGGGGTTAAGAGCACAGAGAGACCCGGGTTTGAATTCTAGGCTGCCACGTCTGGACTGTGAACTCGAGTGGGGCACTTGCCCTCTGAGGCTGTTTCCTCTTCTGTCAAATAGGGATACGAAGAGACACCATTTCCCAGGGCTTCTGGGAAAACGAACAATACCCTACACATACAGCCCTTAATACAGTGTCCGGCACCTGGTGGTCGCCAGTTATCATGACCCCTCTTTTATGGGTGAGAAACCTGAGGTCCCGAGCAGAGAGAAGGGAAAGGTAGAGTCTGCCACCCACATCCTCTGACCCCCCGGTGTGAGGCTCTCCCTTTGCCCCAAGCTTCAGCCAGCTTGCAGAGACAGGAAAGCAGCCTTTGGAAACCCTGACAACAAGCTGCTTTCCTGGATCCCTGTGCCGATGGCCACGTTGGGGAATATGGGAGCACCGTTTTTGTTTTTGTTTCTGCAAAAAGCTTTATTGCTTCCATTTGGTCCACGGCTTGGAAGAGGGCTCCAGGGTAGTTGAAAAGTTTCCTCGTGCTGGAGGGAGAGGCACAGACCAAAGCCCTGATATCAGGGGGTGCAGAGGGGTCCCTCAAAGGGCGCTGGGCTCCTGAGGCTCCTGGTCATGCTTGAGTGATATGAGTCTTCAAAGAGATGCTCACCCAGCCCAGCTGGAGGTTGGTCAGGGGGTCGCCCATCTTGATGGGTTTCACCTCCTCATCTAGGAAGGGCTATCCAGGAAGTCACGGAGATGAGGGGCTGTGTGGGCACACAGATCCCAGAGGGCCTGGTTCAGATTCTTTTCCAGGGCCACCGAGGCTTCCATGGCGGCCAGGTTTTCACCCCACTCATCACAGGCGGCTTCTGCACGTCCTGGAAGAGAGTGTGGCCTCGCTGTGCTGGTTTTGCATCTTCAAGAGGCGCTCCACGCCCTCAAGCTTCTCCTTGGCCAACTCGAGGAAGAAGTGGCCCACGCCCTCCAGAACCACGCCCTGGCGGTCAAAATAGAAGCCCAGAGAGAGGTCGGTGTAGGAAGCGAACAGATGCTGGCTGACCAGGTTGTAGGATACTTCTGACAAATCTGGGACTTCACAGTTGGTTGGCAGTAAGGAGCTAACCACAAAAAATGGTGTTGGCTCGTCGCAGAAGCAGGGCATGGCCAAGAAGATGATCCCAGAGGGGGCAAATGGAAATGAGGTTGGAGGGCGATCAGAGGCTGGAAGAGAGGGAGTCCCAGGCCTGTTCCTTCCAAGCGCTATTGAAACAAGAGACAGACGCGCAGGACCGCCAGGGGTGCCTGGGACACCCTCTGTAGTCAAGGCTGGCGTGTCAGTCAGAAGCCCAGCAGGAAAGAGATGTCACATTCAAATTCAACAGAACTTAATAAGGGGGCTACGTACAGAGGTGTGGCAGGATGTAGGGAAATCAACAAGGGGTGGTATAGGGCAAAGGGAGGGAAGCTGGAGGCCATAGTTGTGGGAAGAGGGCTGCATGGCAGGAGCTGTGGCCTCATAGAGGATCGCAACCAACCCCCAATCACATAGAGGGATGGGTGGGAATGGAGGATGAAAGCTATGGCTCCATTCTCCTCCCACTGACCAGCGCCTCTCGTTCACCCACCTGACCAGCCAAAGCACAAAGGAGCCTGTTGAAGTGTCTGCACTGATCAGCACTCTGCATCGCGGGGCAGGGCGGAGAGGGCAGAGAGTGGATCTGTGGACGCACTCGGAAGACGTCCAGCGCATCGGTGACCCTTTGTCTGTGAGCTCCAAGCAATAGACTTCTTCCCAGAACAGGAGCCACGGTGAGCCGAGAAACTCAGTTACTGGGGCTGATTCCAAAACACACCAGCCTGGCCAAGGTGACCCGCAACACGGCCACCCCCTGCTCCGGCACTAGGACCCAGTTCCCTGACTCTTGGGTCCTTGTCAAAGTCAGAAGGCAGAAAGCAAACTCTGATCCCCCTGTCAATCCTGTATCGGGGCGCAGGACTTATTTTCAAACCAGCCAAGCGTCAGAAAGTCACACATCAGGCTTATCTCTCCTGCCACTCATCCCCCGAAAGCCCTTCTCCCGTCCCTGTCATCCCAGACAAATAGACCCCCTCCCCCTGCCCCACATCCTAATATATGTTGGAGCTCAGGGAGCAGTGCCCAGCCCTGCAGAGCCCCAAGCCTGCCCCGCCTGTGCATCTTTAGATAGCAGAGTTATCCTTGTCTGCTCTTCTGGCCTGGAAGCGGCGAGGTGCCCCAGCCACGAATGCAAAGAAAGCCCCCACTCCTCGCCCCAGCCACCTGCCTCTACCCCAGCAGCTCAGAACTGGTGTCTATCTCCCTCCACTCACCACAAGAGGGGCTGGGCCGAATTCTAGCATCTTTGACTTAATGCTGTTCGTTCCAGAGCTGCCATCGGGCTGAGAGGGGTCTGCTGGGACCCCAGACCCCAGGTGCCCCCTACATGTAACAACCCCTCCCTCTATAACCTCCTTCCCTTTGACAGTGACAGGTGGCCCTGGTGCAGGGGCTGCCAGCAGGGAGCATTTTTTTGAATCGGGTTCCTGGATGAAATCCTCGCTCTGCTATTATTGCCATGGGACCTCATTCATTCATTCATTCTTTCATTCATTCTTTCATTCATTCTTTATTCACTCAACAAATATTCATCGCTCGAAGCCCAGTTCCAGGCACTCTTCTAGGCCTGGAGCCACAGGGGGAAGAAGACAGACAAGGCTTCTGCTCTCCTGGAGCTTACACTGTAGTGGGGGCGGCAGGAAATAAACAAGGAGAAAATAAAGTGATAAGGTGGAGAAGACTCAACGTGGGGGTGGAGGAGGAAAAGAATAAAATGGGTGGTCAGGGGAGGGTTCTCTGAGGAGGTGACATTTGAAACAAGACCTTGAGCAATGATCCAGCCTCTCAGAACCCATTTCCTAAAAGTATTGGGGTAATTTTAATCATGTCTGTCTCTCCAGGTTGATAAAGAATTAAATGAGTTAATAGGCATCAAGCCCTTGGCCCAGGGCCTGGCACGGAATAGTGCTCAATAAATTGTAGCTCTGTGTCCAGCTAAGGAAACGGGGACTTGAGGAGGCCCTACAGACCCAGGTATGACTCCAGGTGCAAAGGGAGGGCTCGGTGGCCTGGCTGTATCTGGGTGAGCTTCCTGGAGGAGGCTGTCAGCAGTGGCCAGCTGCTGGCCAGAGGCCAGTCCAGACCTCTAAATCAAGAATGTGCCTCCCTGCCTCCGTGACCTGAGAGGACCCCAGCGCCTGGGCCCCTGAGTCTGGGGAGAGCCTAGACCTATCTGTAATGCCTGAGTCATAGCCTCCACTCCCACCACTCCCCACCCCAGGCCCCTGAGCTGCTGCCTCAGTTTCCCATTGAGGCTGGAGTCTGCCACGAACCCCTACATTCCTGTTCTGAATCACCCAGAGCCACAAAGTTGGATGAATCCAGAACATGGATGAACTCCTTCCGGAGGGTCCACCCACACAGAACTCCATGCCCTTTCGACCAATGGCCCCCGTACCGTCCCCTCCTCCCAGTCTTGCCTCCTCCATCCAGCTCAGCCCCAGCTCCTCCCTCCCCTCTGGGAACCAGAGTCCCATCCCTCCTTCCTCCTAAGGGTGGTGGAGCCCCAGCCAGAGGGAGGAGCAGACAGACTGACGGACAGACGGCAGCCAGGGGAGGGCAGGACAGAGCTCTCAGTCCCAGAGGGAAGGTACACGTGTCCCCTCCTGCCCCTCCCAGGTGCTGCCCTACAAATGCCACCACTCCTGACTGATGGCGGGAAATTGGTCCCCCCTAAGCTCATCTCAGGAGGACTGAGAAATCCTCATGGGGAGGGGAGCAGGATGGAGCCAGGGGGAGGCTGGAGGGGGCCCTGATGGGGTGGGGAAGGGGAGGGCAGCTGCTCTGCAGAAATGAGCCCCCATCTCTCCCAGCCCCGGGCCTCCCCCTTGGCCTCTAGGGGAACTTGGGGGGGCGGGGTGGACACAGTGATGAGCAGACAGCCGGCTCCTGTGTCTCTCTTCATAAATATGGGGCATTCCCTTGCCCTTTCCACCAAAGTCTTTCCCATCCTTCAAGGCCTAGCTGGTTCTCCCCGCTCCTCCCAGAAGCCTTCCCACATCCTCCCAACTGGATGCCAGCTCCACTCCTGAGCACTTACTGTATGCCAAGCCCGATACTAAGCATTCTATATACAGTATCTCGGCAATCCTCACAACTCTCTGAGAAGTAGGAATTGTTACACCCATTCCCCAGATGAGGAAAGTGAGGCTCAGAGAGGTTAACTGATTCCCCCAAGGACACACAACTGGTAAATAGGCAGTGAGACCGGAGTTTGAACCCAGGCCCAACTGACTGCCAAGCCTGCATGCTTCACCACGACGTTCTCCCACCTTGTTCTCTTATCAGCACCTTAAGCCTCTGATACAGACCCTGCTCACAGACTCCCTTATGTTACAGGTTGCCTCGGCTCTGTCTGCGAGCCCCCCCACCACCACCATTAGACTGTGAGGTTTTCAAGGGCGGGGCCATGACTCACATCCCCCCAGCGCAACCCTCCAGAGGCCAGCCTTGGGTCTGCACACAGTAAGCGTCCTTACTCCTGTGTTGGTCTCAGTCTAGGAGGACAAAGAGCCGAAACTGCCTTGCTCCTCCCTCCGCCCACCCTCGCCTCACCCCGCCCCACCCCGCCCGCTCCCCCCAGCTCCATCTGGGGCCTCTAAACGTTCCTCCTGGCTTCACTGAGGCTCTCTCTGAGTTTCCAAACTCTCAACGAGCCTTTGCATTTTAAGCAGACGTGATTGTATCAGATTTCCTCGTCTTTCCAGCGGCTCAGCTCTGCCCAAGTTTGATGAACTGATCTCAGTTAGATAAATCGCGTCGGCTGTCAGCTTTGCTGAGTTTCGGGGAATGACATTTCCCCGGTTTGCTCAGGTTTAACACGAAGGAGACATTCCTGCCGCAAACCTTCAAGGCCAGGTGAGACAAATAAAGGGTTTTGTACAAATGGCCCCACTCCGCCAATCTGGGCCATCCCGGCCGGTTTCTAGCTCCCTGTGGTTTCTGGAAGGCTGGGAGCTAGCCCACAGCACACCGCGGAGGGCGCTGGGGATGCAGCCTCTCTCTTGGCTTGATGGTAATTGGCAGCATTTCCATATATTTCCATGCCGGATTATGCCATAAATTTACTTGGCTCCAAACAGGGATGCTCACAGTAGGGAATGTGGTAGAGGAATAGGGCCCAGGTGGAGGGAGCAGGGGAGTGCCCCCAGATCTAGGCCTAAGCATCTTGGAACATCCCTCCAGCCCCTTCACCCCAAAACTGGTCTCTCCCAGCCCCACAGGCTGACTGTCCCTGGAGGCAGGCCTGGGGATCTGTGGTCCAGGGCAGCCCCGAGGAGCAGAGGAATCCCAGGTGGGACAGGGAGGGGTGGAGGCTCCAGGTATCTGGGGACAGCACACACGTAAAGGGACACATGGCAACCTCTTCAAATCTTCAGAGGGGACCCCTGAGAGCACTGCTGTGCCCCGGCTGCTCAGCTGGCCAGGGCAGGCCTTTAATGGGCCATGCTTGCCGCTGGACCCAGGGCCAGGGGAGCTGGGGAAACAAAACCACCAGGACAGATGTGGGTCGAAAGGGTCTGTTTGCCTGTGATGTGGGTCCATGAGGAATAACGACTTGCGGGGAGAAATAATCTGCTTTGTGAGGACCCCTGGAGATGAAGTGGACGTGTGAACACCGATGCAACAACCAACACTCGCTCCCGGGGACCCCTCCACTCACGGACATTCTCATCCATGCCCATTCGCTGAAGCCTGCACGCACACCCACCTGCACGTGCACATTCCCCCACATGCTCACAGACACCTTCTCACTCACAGGCACACACAAGCGCAGACACACTCCCATCTACCCACATCCACACGCTTAGCAAGGACCCGTTTGTTGCTTTGTGATGAGTTTGGTTTGTTGTGTTTTTTTTTATGAACATCTTTTGCAAAACTAATTAAGAGGGATTGAAGCCCAGAGCAGAGCTAATGAGCTATTCAAATACCCTGGCAGCAGCCCCACTGGGGAGGTTCAGGGATGTCTCAAGCTACAGTCAGAGGGACGAGACGCCCCCTCCAGGCTTCTCTCCACAGCAAGGAGACTCGGTGTGGGTCTTGCAGGCTCCTCCCTCCAAGGGGCCTCCCGCTGCGATGGGGGGCCGGTGGGAGGGGGCCACCGTATGGAGGGGGCAGTGCCTTTCAGCAGTAATTCTCAAATAGCAGCAGCAGGATTAGCTGGAGGGCTGCTCCCACCCCCTGGGTTTGATTCACACAGCTGGAATGGAGCCTGAGAATCTGCATTGCAAACAGGCTCCCAGGGGATGTGCTGCTGGTCCAGAGACCACCCTTGGAGAACTCCCGCCTCGGGGGCGTCTACTTGCAGCCTCTGCTCCAACAGATGCCCACCTGGGACGTGTGCAGTTAGGGGCTTCAGTGACCCAGGGGTTGATGGGGAGACACCAGACTCCAGATCCTGCCCTTGACAAGACAGGGCCCATCACACCACAGAGGAGTTAAACCCCCCCAGGATCCCAGTGAGAACAAGATCCCCACCCTCACCTTGGTGCCTGGGCCCCATACAGCAATCAAAGGTCATCCACAGCCATTAGCCCCTCTGCGCTCACCCAGCCCTGGCAGCCTGGCATCCCCAATTGACGGATGAGGAAACTGAGGCAGAGAGGCGAAGTGATGCACCTGAGGTCACCAAGGAGAGCTGGGATCCTAACTCAGCTACAGGCCCCTTTCTAACGAGCTTCCTGCTTTGCCCCACAGGAAGAAGACAACATACACTGAAGTCCTGCACAGGGTTCAGAGAGAGGAATTTTAGTGAAGAAACACAGCACAGAAAAATTTGCACAAGAGCAGCAAGCCAGAGGAACAGAGCTTCCCACTCTTCCCGCTTTGTCCCTCTAAGACCCAGAACCAACTGTTGAAAAAAACCCAAGCCGTGGCCAGCTCCCCATACCCGCAGCCACACCACGGAGTCACGTTAAGCCAGGGAGCGAGGCCGATGCTGAGTCACCCGGAGGCTGCCAGCAAACCCAGGCAATTTCCCCTCCAGCTGCCTACCTCCCCCTCAGTTTACTGGCCTTGCCCACGACAGACGTAACACCTTGATTTCTTACTCCTAAACAGCCGCCTACACAATGCTAATGTCACCGCAGCCAGCAGAGCAGGGGAACAGGGCCCGTGACTGGGTGCTGCAGGAAGGCACCTGGGACAAAATTCACCTCTGCAGCTATAGATCTCGCTCTGGGTCAAGTCGGTTGCCCGTGGAACTGACTTGGGAAGAGCAGAAAGGGGAGAGCCAAGCGCCCCCTCCCTCCTCACCTGCTCTCTCAGCCAAGCCTCAGACTGAGGCTGCCAGGACCCAGATTCTTCCACCAATAATTAATCGTTATCAGCTGGTCTAGGCAATGAGTGCATGAACCGGACTGGCCTGGGGCAAGAGACAGGAATGAGCTAGAGCCCCATGAACGTGACCCAGCCCGCAGAATTTCCCTCTGTGCTCCAAGCACAACAGACCTTTTCGGGCCTCAGATGTCTGAAATGGAGAAGTGGATGGATGCCCGCAAAGAAGAATTTTTCTTATCATTTATTGAACACCTACAGTCCGCCCAACGCCTCTCAAGCACTATCTCCAATCTCTACGATAACCCTAGAGCATCATTTGTTTTGTTATCCCTAATTTATAGGTAAGGTGACAGTCACAAAGAAGATAAGTGACTTGCTAATGCTCACACAGCTAGTAGCTGAACCAGGATTTGAACCTATTTTGTTCTGACTTCAAAGCCTGTTTTTTCTGCTTCGTTGCACTTACCTCATGGATTATCTTCCTCAAGAACTCCTATTCATCCTTCAAAACCCAATGTCACAGCATTCTTCCCCATGTGAAGCCTTTGTTCATTCTCTCTCTCCACCTCACCCAGGCAGGGTTAGTCATTCTTATTAGAATTCTAAATGACATTCTGACTTAGTAAGTGGCATGTGACTGAAGGACCCAGGAATGCCTGCATTTGTTTTGCTAGTTATCCCTCCTCTTTAAGCTACACACCCAAAGAATAACAGAAAAATTGCCACTTATTATTAGCTGGTCGGTGTCTCAGGTCCCTGGGGCATGATTCCTGCCCACAACCCTAAGTCCAAACCTTAGCACCATTGGTGGCTGTGGAATTAGATGGAGCCTATTTCCCCTCCCCTTGAGCATGGCTGGGCTTAGTGACTTGTTTCTAATGGACAGAATAAGGCGAAAATGACTCTGCACAGCCTCGGAGACTAGGTCAAAAGGCACTCTGGCTGCCTCCTTGCTCCTTCTATCTTGGATCGCCCATTCTAGGAGAAGTTAGCTGCCATGTCATGAGGACACTCAAGCAGAACACAGAGAGGCTTACATGGCGAGGACCTATGGCCCCCTACCAATAGGCAGTGAGGAACTGCGGCCACGGCCATGCGGGTGCGCCATCTTGGAAGCAGACCTCCCAGCCCCAGTCAAGCCTTTGGATGACTGCTCCCCCAGCCAACATCCCGATTGCAGCCACCTGAGAGGCCCTGGCCCAGAGTCACACCAGCTAAGCCACTCCCAGATTCATGACACTCAGAGACTGTGAAATAACAATTGTTTGCTGTTTTAAGGTCACCAGGTTTTAGGGTCACTTGTTATGCAGCAATAGATAACTACAACAGTGGCCGACCCCAAAGCAGTGGAGACTCGAGAAGAACTGTCTGAAAAGAGAGTCTTAATGCCTGGCTCCAGTCTTGGTTCCAGAATTTCTACACGGGCTTAGGGTTGACAACCCAATAAAAAGAGGCAGCCGGGGGACTTGTCTTGAAAGCACATCTGAGTAGCAGGCACAGTGTTTTGATTTCATTTTATGAAATTTTATTTCATTTTGGAGTGGAAATGCCAATGGAGGTTGTAGGGGACGGAAGTGCCCCAAAGGCACTGCCTGGCTCAGCTTTTAGTTCTACCATAAGGACTAGGTGAGTGACAGCACGGCCTCTCACTCACAAGGACCCTGCCTGCTAGGACACAGGACCCAACATCCTCAGTCTGGCCAAATCAGCCCTCCTCTGGGGGAAGCTGTATTGGGGATCAGACATGTTCCCTACCCTACGTTCTCTGTTCTGCCGCCGCAGCACCTGGTTCATTCCTGTCTCACTCTGTCCCTTTGCCTCGTCCGGGCCCATGTCTAACCCGCTTGCATGTCCTCAGTGTCCACCCCAAAGCCTGGCCCAGATGCAGATGAGGGCAGATTGTAGGAGGTGGGGATCAAGAGTTCTGGGTAAGAGGTGGGGGATATCCCAAGAAGTCAGTACCAGCATCTTCAGAGACCACACGGAGAGAAGGAGCAGAGAACAGACTGGAGACCGATATGGCTAGAGAGCAGAAAGCAAGGCTGCAGTACAAGAGGGTGAGCCAGAGAACCGGGTTCCAGGAGGAGAGGCAAGCAGGGCCTTGTAAGGAATAATGAGAATGTGATATTTATCCCTCGAGCAAAGGGGAGGGGCACGATCAGATTCACACTGGGAGAGACCTCTGTCATTCTTTGTGGGAAATAGATCGAGGAGTGGCCAGCGATGCAGGGGCACCTGCTGAACGTTTCTGCATGTCCCCGGTCAAGACCATGAGGAAATCAGTTCCTGGGATGGTTAATTTTATGTGTCAACTTGGCTGGGCCCTGGGATGCCCAGATAGTTGGTCAAACATTCTGGACATCTCTGTGAAGGTGTTTTTGGGAGAGATTAGCTTTTAAGTCTGTGGACTTGAGTAAAGCAGATTGCCCTCCATGATGTGGGTGGGCCTCATCTGATCAGTTGAAGACTTGAATAGAACAAAAAGACTGGCCTCCTGGAGAAAGAGAGAATTCTCCAGCAAATGGCCTTTGCACTGGACCTGCACCGGTGGCTTTCCTAGGTGTTTAGCCTGCAGCCCTGCAGTCTTGGATGTACCAGTCTCCATAATTGTGTAAGCCAATTCCTTATAATAAATATCTTTTGGGGCCCGCCTGGTGGTGCACCAGTTAAGTTTGCATGTTCCGCTTCTCGGCAGCATGGGGTTCACTGGTTCAGATCCCGGGTGTGGACATGGCACCACTTGGCAAAAGCCATGCTGTGGTAGGCATCCCAGGTATAAAGAAGAGGAAGATGGGCATGGATGTTAGCTCAGGGCCAGTCTTCCTCAGCAAAAAGAGGAGGACTGGCAGTAGTTAGCTCAGGGCTAATGTTCCTCAAAATAATAATAATAATAATAATAAATATCTTTATAGATTAGATAGATAGATAGATAGACATAGATATATAGATAACATGTTATGTATTCTATATATATACACTCTGTTTCTCTGGAGAGCCCTGACTAGTACAGTTCCCTTCACAGCAGCTCACCCAAACCCCAAGTCTGGCAGAAGACTACGCACAGCAGCACAGGGGGTTTGAACCAAGCCGTCCTGTCTCCCATGAGGTTCCCTGTCCCCTTCTAACTTCTCCCTTGGGTCCCCTCTGCTCCACCACGTGGGCCGCAGGGAGCTCCGCCCAGTTGTGGGCCTGGGGCCTCCAACACTGACTGTCAGTGATGCCACTCAAGAAGCAGAGGCAGGCCTGTCCCTCCCACCTTCCCCAAGGCACTGGCCAGTTTCACAGGCTCCTGACCAAGAGCCCCCACATCCCAGGTTCCCATCTGCTGTTGACGAAGACGATGATAGCCACACAAAGCTATTGTGTTTTCAAATTATGCTCTGAACACATCACACATATTAACTCATTTAATCCCCTCAACAACCCTCAAGATAGGTATTATTACGAAATCCGTTTTACAAATGAGATAACCAAGTCACAGAGAGGTTCAGCAACTTGCCCAAAGTCACACAGCTCGTAAGTGAGAGAGCTGGGATTCAAACCAGGCAGTCTGGCTGGCTCCAGGGTCTATGATCTTTTTTTTAATTGGGGTAAAATACACATAACATACAATTTACCCTTTTAACCATTTTTAAATGTACAATTTAATAGCATTAAGGACATTCGCGTTGTTGTGCAACCATCTCCACCATCCATCTCCAGAGCTTTTTCATCTTCCCAAACCGAAACTCCACCCCTACTTAACACTCCCACTCCTCCTCCCCTAGCCACGGGTAATCTCTATTCTATTTTCCATCTCCATGAATTTGTCTGTTCTGAGGACCTCGTATAAGTGGAATCATACAGCCTTTGTCCTTTTGTGTCTGACTTATTTCACTTCGTATAATGTCCTCAGAGTTCACTCATCTTGTGTCGTGTGTCAGAATTTCCTTCCTGTCTGAGGCTGAGTGATATTCCATTGTATGGATATGCTATACTTGGTTTCTACGTTCATCCATCGAAGGTTGTGTGGGTTGTTTCCACCTTTTGGCTATTGTGAACAATGCACCTGTGAACACTGGTATACAAGTGTCTGTTGAAGCCCCTGCTTTCAAAACTTTGGGTGTGTGCCTAGCAACAGAGTCTAGAATCTTAAGTATATATTCAATTGTCCCTAAATAGTAGACTTTGCAACCACTCCAAAGAAAGTCACCCCCTCTCCCCAGATCTATTCAGCCGAGCTGGCTTCCCTCCCACTTCTGGCTCCCACTCCCCATTAAGCCCTGTGCCCAGCTTAAACCTTCCTTAACTCCAGGCTTTTATCTGCAACTGCCTCCCGGACGTTTCCACCTCTGTGTCTCACAGGCACGTCAAACTCAACATGTCCAAATTAGAAATTCCAGCCCGCCCTCCCCCAAGGCTGTGCCTCCTCCTCCCCCCATGTCACCATCTCAGTTGCTGGCCCTTCTGACAAGACTGAAGCTTGAACCAAAACCCTAGGCATCGTCCTGAACACTTCCACTCTCCTGCCCTCACTGACATGCACCATCTACCACTGAGGCTGTCAGTTCTAACCTCTTCACTTCTCTCCATCTTCACCACCCTCACTCCCCAGGCCAAGCCAACACCATCCTTTGCCTGGACCACTGCATCGGTCTCCTCTCCTGTTTCTTTGCATCCGCTCTTTGCAGCCTGACAATCAGCTCTCAACACAGCAGGTGTGATCATGTCGAAACTTTCCCTGGCCTTCATTGCTTGTGGGATATAGTCCAAAGCCTTTACATGGCCCCGAAGGCCCCAGAGATCTGGTGCCTGCCTCTTTTCCAGCCTCCTTTCATCCACCCCGACCCTTGGCTTTCCTGCAGTTTCTTCAGGGGACTTACTCTGTTGTACGTCAGAGTCTGCACATGCGCTGTTCCCTCTGCCTGTAACACTCTTCCTCCCCACACCCATCCCCAACAACCTTTCCTACTCATTCTTTAGACCTCAGCCTAAATGTCACTTACTCAAAGAAGAAGCCCCCTTCACCTTGACCCCCAGGCTAAATCAGGAGCCTTATGTTGGTCTTACACAGCCCTGGGTTCTTTGCCTCCATAGCAGCTATCAAAAATTATGATGACATCACTACTAAGATAATTATTTGTTCCCTCTCTCTTCTCCACGTAGCCATCAGCTCCACGAGTGCATGGTCTTTGCCCATCTCGTTCCTCGCTGTGTGTGTGACACCCAGGCTCAAAAAATTATGTTTTGAATGACAGTTATTGAAGACCATGGTTCCTCCCATCAGAAATGACCTTCAGCCTCAGGTGAATTCCACCGCCACCATCCGCCTCAACCGGAGCATGGCTTCTCACCAAAACCCACACCAGCCGTCTCACACAGGTGCCGGGTGACATGCACACATACACACACACACACTTTCACAGGCACCTGCAGCACACTGACACCCACAGCCACACACAGGCATACGGAGCCTCACGGTCAGACACAGGCACCTGGAGCAATGCAGTCCCCCAGCCCACACGCTCACACACTCACAGACACGCGCATACATAGACATGTGAAGACACCCACAGGTGTCGCATGTGCACACTGCCATACATTGTCGCACCGGTGGTCATGCACTCACAGCCATGGTCACAGACTCATGCAGACACTGGCACACACATAGCTACACATGTAGCATACAGCACTGTTCACATAGTCTCACACCCATAGACACAGTCAGGTACATATGGGAGGGCACACCTCCCCCAGGGCCTCCCCTGCCCACACGTGCACACGAGGGCATACGTGGCCGGGTCTCAAGTGATGTCTGGAGGAGCCTCAGAGCTGAGATAACCTGTCTCATCTCCTGGATGTGAATCTCTTTCCAAGGCCCCCCAGAAGCCTTCTACTCCCTTCTGGCACATTCTGCCCCCCTTGGCCATCTGCCCACCAGCCCAGTCCATCCTGGCTCCCAGACTACAGCTTTGAGCCTGGAGCAGACGTGGGAGGCATGACCGAGGGTAGACAGGACCCGCTCAGCAGAACTGTTTGCTGTCTCCCAACCACTGGTAATTATTTACTCTCACACTTTTTTATGCATTTCCATATAAAATTACTCTGATTCTTGGGAAGAATTCAAATGAGAAAATCCCAGAAACAATGAAATCGGCTGGGTAATAAGGAGCCATTGTCATTTCTCAGGACCTGAGTACTTCTCACCCCAGAGGACAGGAAGTGAATTACACACAGGAGCCCGGCATTGCTGTGCGGAAGAACTGGGATCCGAAAGGGACCCGCGTGCGTGTGAGTGTGTGTGGGTAAGCATGAGAGTCTGTGTTGTGTGCTGATGTGAATGTGTGTGCATGAGTGTGTGTCTATTCCACTGCTCTGTCGCTGTATGGCAAACTACCCTGAAACTTAGTGGCTTAAAAAGACAGTCATTTGATCATCACTCACGATTCTGTGAATCAGAAATCTGGGCTGGGCTCAGCTGGGTAATTCTCCCATTTTATGGAGAGTGAACAGGATGATGGTCAGTTGGAGAATGGAGTGGTCCGGGCTCCAGGACGGCTCCACTCACACGTGTGGTGCCTTGGCGGGGGTGAGGAAGGCTGCGCTCCACCAGAACTTTCAACTAGAACACTACACATGGCCTCCCCATCAGGACGACCTCAGGGTATCGGACTTCTTGCACGGTGGCTCAGAGCTCCCAGAGTTTCCTAACAGGGTGGAAGCTGCATGGCTGCTTATGGCCTAGCCTTGGAAGTCCCAGAACATTCTGTCCACCACATGCTCTTGGTCAGGTAAGTCTCTAGGCCCAGCCAGACTCTCGGCGAAGGGAGGTAGACTCCACTCCTCTCGAGAGGAAAAGTGGGGGAAACCTTGCCGGCATCTTTCATGAACCACCACGCGTATCACACTCCAGAAGTCATCACAGTGTGGTGGAAAAGAAGCTGCGTTTAAGGGAGTGTTCGAGCTAGGTTGGAATCCCAGTGCCTCAACTCACTAGCTGTGTGGCCTTGGACAACCTGAATAATTCCTCTGAGCCTCAGTTTCCCCATCTGTTGTTGGGAGGACTTGTATGTAAAGTTCAGGCAACAGTGTTCAGTGAGCACCTCCTGTATATGAGGTGCCCAATGCATGTGCGTTTCCTCCTGCTTCCCCCTGCTCTCCTGCTCCGGGCCACACACCTTAGGAACTCTTGGGATGGGCGGTGGGGGCGAGTAGGAGAGACAGACCCTGCTCTGAGCCCCAACAGCCTCCTGGGGTCACATCAGGGCCTCGACCCACAGCAGCCTGCCTCCGGCCAGCCTCCCACTGGTCGTCCACCCCAGTACCAAGGCCCGAGGTGAGCCCCGGAGCCTCCACCATCTGCTCCAGCTGGGCGGCTGCGTCAGCTCAGGGCCGTCCCTGGCTAACAATGGCGTTAATTTTTCATTTGTTTGTTTGATTTTCTGCAGTGAATGAGGAATGTTGGAACAACATCTGGAGCCGCCCCAGGCTGAGGCATGCAGAGCGGCCGTGGCAGCGGTGACAGCTCAGAATACGGCCCTCTCCTAGCATGCACATCCACACATCCACACATATACACAGGCTGTGTACACACACGCACATCTGCATGCACACACACAAATGTGTGCATGTGTGTGCACACATACAAACATACCATATACATGTGCATGTCTGAATACGTATGGACATGTGTGTTCGTACATGTGCATGCATACATGAACCTCTATGCATGTGGGTATGCCTACATGCACCCACAAACACGCGCTTAGATATACATACTTGCACACACACACAAGCCTGGCCACATCACAGGACTAGGCTAAGCGCTCCGGCTTGGGTCTGGAGCTTAGGAGGGCCATAGCCCCAAGAGGCCCCTGTAATCCCTGTTCTCTGTGCCCAGATTCAAGCCAGTGAGAGCCAAGACTCACCCACTGCCTGGAGCGGGAGCCCAGCTCCCCATTGCCTGCCCCTGGGGACACAGGTCCTGCTGCTCCCCCCTGCTCCTGCCCTGCTCCCTCCCCAGGGCTGGCCCTGGCCAGGAGCCCTCTCACAGCCTGTTCCCCTGCCGGAGCCCCACAGGAACAGTTTCCCTCTCTGCCCCCAGGAGCCTGCTCACCACAGACCCCATGCTTAGAGACAGGTGCACGGGGGACAGTCACCTCCATCCCCCCAAATGATTTTTTCTCCAATTCTAAAATGAGAAGATCGACCAGACAACAACACCTGAGGGTCTAGCCGGCAAGGACTCTCTCTGCCACCACGGCTCAGCTCACCTCCGGCCCAGGGCATGTCTTCATGGAGCCACGGGGGTGTGTGTCTGCATGTATAGCTGCATGTGCATGCTTATGTTCCTGTTTCTGTGCTGGCGTGTCTGCCTTTGCGTGTTGGTAAGTGTCCACGTGTCTAACTGCATGTGTCTGTGTCTGTCCATGGGTCTGTGACTCTATATGTATATCTGTTATCTGCATTTGTAAGTGTGTCTGTGCATTTATATGTCTTTGCTCGTGTGTTTCGGGATCATTGTGTGTCCTTGTGTCTGTAGTTGCTCTTAGACATTTGTGCGAATCTGCAAAGCTATGTGTGCTGGCGTGTGCCTGTATATGTGTGTCTCTGTGCTTTTATACATATGTAAGTGTATCTGCGCCTGTGTATGTCAGTGTGTCAATGTGTGTATATCTGTGTGTGCAAGAGAGAGCACAGCTGTGTGTATGTCAGTGTGTATGTGTGTGTGTGAGCACCCACTGGGGGCCAGGGTGAAGGCAGAAGGCAGTATCAGGGCCTGATCTCTGGTTTCTCTCCAGCTCCATCCGGGCCCAGCTCTCCAGCCAGGGGGCATGGGAAGGGGACAGCCAGAGAGAAGGGAGCTTCCTAGACCAGAATTGGGCCTCTGCCAGACTGTGCAGTGTGGCCACAGCGGCAGAGAGGCATGGGGGCAGGTCTGTGTCTCTGAGGTCCCTCCCCACCCAGGCCAATGGGCAGCGGGGGAAGCTCACACTTCGCTCTCTGTGCATCCCCACAGCATCTTCTCGAGGTCTCCTTGCTGGCCCCTCTCATGGGGGCTCCTCCCTTGACACTCTTTCATGCTCTCTGCACACACGTGTGTGTCATTGATCAACTTTATGCCTCTCTCTCATTCATTCTTTCCTCAACATTGTGTGCGTCCACATCTCACACACACACACAACCCACAGACCATTGGTCTCTGTCCTACTCACACTCTTTGTGAAGTAATCTGGCACACGCATTTGGTTGGATCTCCATTATTCTCTTTCTCTCCCATCCCCTCATCCTCCTTCCCCTCCCAGGGTTGGCAAGGGGGAAGTCCTTACCCTAACAGCTGTAGTAAAGCGTTTTGGATTGCTAGTAACAGAACCCAATGAACAAGCACAGGATTTTTTTTAAAGCAAGATGTTATAAGGATATAGCGGTGTCTTGTGCAACCCAAGGGCAGAAGCAGAGCCCAACCTCAAAAGGACTGTAAAGCTGATGGGAGCCCAGAACCTTCTCTCTTTGTTGTCATCTATCTCCTCCTCCTTCTTCTCTTTCAGCTTTTCCATGCACATGACTAACCACAGATGGCTACCCCACCACGCCTGAGCTTAAAGTGCCTCAGCGCCAAAGACCAGCCCAGACTGACCAGCATCAACCGACAATCTGAGAGAGACAATCTGAGCGGCTGTGCCTGGGTCAGTCGTCCACCTCTGGTCCAATCAGCAATAGTTGGCGCAGAGTCATGCAGAAACATGGCTGCCAAGACCCACCCCTTGGGAATGCCCAGCAGTCCTCAGATGAAAAGTCTAAAGGCAAGAAGTTCAGGGCCAGGCCAGGTGAGTGAGGGGCCTAGGGTCTGCCAGGTAAGGAATCCTGCTGGCACCTGGATGTACAGGGCTGGAACTCAAGACTGCAGATGACGGTGAGTGTAACGGACTGAACCGTGTTCCTTCCAAATTCATACATTGAAACCTTAGCCCCCAGTGTGGCTGTATTTGGAGATGGGCCTCTAAGGAAGGAATTAAGGTTAAATGAGGTCATAAGGGTGGGGCCCTCATCTGATAGGATTAGTGTCCTTATAAAAGAGACAGGAGAGAGCTCCCATGCTAACTCTCCCTGCGTGCATGCACCCAGGAACGGCCATGTGAGGACACGGCTAGAAGACGGTTGTCCGCAAGCCAGGAAGAGAGTCCTCATCAGACGCCAAATTGCCCAGAAGCTTGATCTTGCACTTCTAGCCTCCCAAACTGTGAGAAAATAAATTTCTGTTGTTGAAGCCACGCAGTCTGTGGCATTTTGATATGGCAGCCTGAGCTGACTAACAGAGTGGGTTCATCCATTTAGGAGTCATTAAAATGGAGGTGATGTTGAAGCTGCGGGAGCCCATAGGATCATGTGGGGCTGAGGAAGGGACCTGGGGCTAGCCCACATTACAAGCTTAGTCCTCAAGAGCACCCTTAGTTTCTGATTGGATTTACCCTTTCCACAGCCCACCAAGCCCCAGGTTAGTGCAGCCCTGGACCCTGCCCCCAGCAGCACACCCTCTCTGTCCACCTCCCTGTTCTAGGTGGACGCCTCCCACCCTCCCACCACACTGTGCAGGCCGGCCCCTGCGTGCCACGTCACCTCTTCCTGGCTTCCTTCTCACCTCCGCCTATCCTGGCCCCACCCTCCTGCACATCACCCTCTAAGAAATCCTCCAGATTGGGGGCCACAGAGAGCGGTGCGCACATAAGCTCCAGTTCCCTCCCAGGTAGGTGGTCCTGTAAGTGACAGCCAGAGCTCAGAACCATGAGAAAAGGGGAAGAAGGGCTTCTTGCCTCCATAGATCCATAGGAACTGGGTTCACAGGTTTGCCAGGAATCATCCCGGCCGCTGACAATAATAATAATAATAATAATGAGCACTTACCATGTGCCAGGCACGGTGCTAACCACACTACGGGCATCACCTCCCTGCATTCTCACAGCCTCCCTCTAAGGTAGGCCTTGTGATACCCATTTTTTGGACAAGAAAATGAAGGCTCAAAGGTTAGATGACTTGCCCAAGGATCCCCAGCTAATTAGTGGCAGAACCAGGATTCAAATAGCAAGTCTGTCCAGCTTCAAAGCCAGAACTCTGAACCTCTGTGCCCTGTCCTCACTACCGGGACACACATCATGTGGTTGGGACAACGGTCAAGGGATAGCTGCACGTGACTGAACAGCCTGCCCTCTGTAGCCAGGAGCTGACAACTACAGGTACTGAAAAGACGAAAGCTAACCAACCCCTCCGAGAACAAAAGAGTTCCAAGATTAATCCACAGTCTGTCTTCACATACTCAATAATTCTGTGCTGTCTTGTTCCTGCTTCAAGTCTTGTGTCCCCAACTAAACTGTAAGCCTCTGGAGGGCAGGACCTGCGTCCTCGTTTTCACCCACATTCTCCAGGGCTGCACAAAGGAAGAATTCAGTACAAACTTTCTGCATGGTTGTCTACACGTTGGTTAGGTAGGTGGTGGATGGGTTGTTTGCTTGGACTGTGGTTGGTTGCTTGGATGGCGGGATGGTCAATTAATCCGATGATGACAAGCTGGTTGGATGGTGTCAGAGCATAGAGTGAGGCCAGGGGGCATTCCCTGAGCTGGAAACTTACCATCTAATCCCAATGGGGGTTCTCTTGGGCTAGAAAAACTCTCCCCAGGAGGGAATATGGAATCCTCAAATGCTTCTCCCTTCCTTTCTTTCTTCACCCTGCCCAGCCACGCCAGGTCTTGCAAGGAAGAGCAGGGTGGTTCTCTTTCCCCATCACCAGCTCTGCATCATGGCCTAATGCAGAGGACCCGGTCACTAGGAGGGCCATTGAGTAGCCCAACATGGTCACCCCTGGGAAGCACCTGGGTGACTGGCTGTCCTTGGTTGAATGCGTGGGCCACTGGGTGGGTCCCTAAGGGCTGGGATGCTGCAGTGTAGAGAACAGAGAGCCCAGTGCTTGGGAGCAGCTCTGCTCATCCTGCCCGGGAAAAAGGTCATGTGCTTCGATATGAGTAATTAATTTTCTCCGAGCCGCGTTGAAAAGGTTAACCTGATTTATGGGATGCAATTGAGTGTAGAATGGGTTGTGTATCTTGTAAAAGACCCGTTCCAGCGTCTGAGTCTATAGACTCGCCCGCAGCTGGGAGCTGGCCCTACCTTTTATGCCTTTATGCAGAATCCACATGAAAATCCTGAAGAGAGCCCTGCTTGGCCAGGAAGTTGCTTCGTGGACTCCAAATCCTAGTGAGAGGTCACTGGAGCATGCAAACAAGGGTCTTTTCTTCTCCTATTACAACGCCCCACTCGGCCGCAGCCGCAGCCTTAATGTTTGTGCAACCCAGGATCCAGGAAGAAAAGCCCAGCACTGGGCTTGAGTTCTGAGTTCGAGGCCAGGCTCCGCCACTGATTCTCTGGCCTTGGTGCTGGACTACACAATTCCCCCATCTCTAAAATGGGGTGAAGATTCCTCGCCTTCTCTCCTTCCTTCTAGCCATTTACTAGCTGTGTGAGCTGGGGCAAGTTACCTAACCCCTCTGTGCCTCAGTTTCCTCATCTGTAAATGGCAGTAATAATAGTACCCACCTCACAAGGTTGTTATGAGGATTCCTTGAGTTAATATTTATAAGAACTTAGGACAGCGCCTAGGTCTAGTAAATGGTGCATAGGATTTGTTAAATAAATGAATAGAGATGGGACCTGAGATGGGAGATGACCAGGGGCTTAGATGTCAGGATGTTCTCAGGAGGGTGTCAGGCAAGGCCAGGACCTGGCCAGCAAGGTCACCTGAACCTTGGCTCCCAGCTGAGGAGGGCACCAAAGGTTCTAGGGCCCCAAGGACATACTGGACTATGCTGGACAGAAAGGAAGCAGATGGAGATGGGATGTGTGGCCAAGAGAAGTTTTTCCTTGTGTCTATCTCTCTTCACCCAATATGTAAGCTCTGCTCCCCAGAGCCAGCCAGGAGCCTGCCCATCAAACCCAAAGATGCTAGTCTAGCACCACCTAGTGGAAAGACTGAAGCCAGCATGTGGATGGCTTCTGGGCCCCTCCTTGGGGAGGGAAAAGAAGCAAAGGTGCTTTTAACTTATCCACCCGCTGGGCACCGGGAGGGGGAAAAAAACACTCCACTAGAACCCTCTCTGAGAAACTGCTCCAGCTGAGAACATCTTCACTCGATGCCCCAGTAGTATATGGCGGTATGGTCCTTTACAGATCGGCATAGGCAGGTGTCTGCAGGCATATATTATGTGTGTGCTTCCGTATGTCTATTTAGCTAAGTGGATTAATATGTATGAATAACTTAGACCAATGCCTGGCACATAAAAAGCATTTAATCAATGTTTGTCAACATTATCATTGTGTGTGTACGCGTGAATGCATGTGCATATACACTGTGTCTGAGGGCTCATGTAAACGTGGATGTATGGATTGTTTGCATGCCTATGTCTTTGTTCATGGATGCAAGCATGTGTATATACGTGGACCTAAGAATGTGTATGTGTTTATGCATGTATATATGTTTGTGGATATAGACATATTTTTATGGCTGTGAGCACGGTGTACATGTAAACGAGGAGGTGTGGATGTTTCTATGTCTGCATATACGCGTGTCTGTGTATATATGGATGCCTTCAGGTATATCTGTACCTTCGTTGAATGGAGTGCCTGGGTATTCATCTTCTGTGGCTGCGTAGCTGTACCACAAATTACCACAAACTTGGCGGCTGAAAACAACACCCAATTATCTCACCATTTCCTTGGATCAGGAATTCAGGCACAGCCTAGCTGGTCCTCTGCCTAAGGTCTCACAAGGCTGCCACTAAGGTGTTGGCCAGAGCAGTGCTCTCGTCTGAGGCTCAGGGGCCCTTCCAAGCTCATGTGGTTGTTGGGAATATGTGCTTCCTTGTAATTCACGGCAGCATGCTTGTTCAGGGTCAGCAAGAGAATCTCTCTCTCTCTCTCTGACCTTTAGAACTTCTTTTAGGGGCTCACCTGATTAGGTCAGCCCCACCCAGGGTAATCTCCCTTTTGATTAACTCACAGTCAGCTGATTGAAGATCTTAATTTTATCCAAAAAATTCCTTCACTTTTGACATAAAACGTAACCTAATCATGAGAGTGATATGGAGCCGAGATAACCCGGAGCCAGAGTGAGCTGCAGCTAGAAAGTTGCCTATGGCCACGTAAGTTTGTGAAACTCTGCCTGCTCCCACCCCCTCTTGGAATTTTGTGTTATAGGTCAGCACAGCAAAGGCTCTGAGAAGGCCTGCAAGGAGGAAACCTGTCTGCCGTGGTTTAACCAACACTAGGCAATGGATTTGTCCGCAAACCCACTTTTCTCTAAACATGTTCAGCAGAACACACTTTGGGCAACATGGTTTTCAGCTATTCTTTGGCTCCCTGGAAGGCTCATGCAGGCCTTTGGGATGATGGTAAGGATCAGAGGGGCGCTACTGTGCAGGGATCCTGACCCAGTGTGGAAGGGGCCTTCTGGGAGGAGAAGCAGGGAGCCTCTGGAGACGACTCCAGTGCAGGTGGAGGTGGGTGGTCAGTCCAGAGGCAATGGGGCAGAGGACACGGGGACTGCTGAATCCCACAGACACCCTGGATTCAGAAGACAAGCGGATGCTGGCAAGGAAGGTTTGTCTTCCCAAACCCAAGATGCAAACTGGAGGCCACAGTCTGAGATCATATGACTGGGGAGCACCCTAAAATATATGGTTTAGTGGTCAGGACAAACTTTGTCAAAGCAACGACTTTGATTCTCAGATCCACTGCGTATGAGCTGTGTGACTCTAGGCAAACTGTTTGACCTTCCTGAGCCTCAGTCATTTCATCTTCAAAGGAATGGCGAGTTCACATGTCATGAGGATTAAAAAGATAATAATAACTTATTGTGTATTCTATGTGCTGGGCGCTGTCCTGAGCATTTATCTGTGCTAACTCATTTAATCCTAGCAACAACTCCAAAAGTTGGTGCTGTGATTGTCCCCATTCTACAGATGAAGAAACTGAGGCACAAAGAGGTTAGGTCATTTGCCCAGGGTCACAAAGGTAGCAAATGGCAATGCTGGGATTCATACTCAGGTGGCCTGGCTCTGGGTATGGCAGGAATGGCATTCAGCAGAGACCCATTTAGGAAATAAGTAAATAATGCCCACTGTTACTAGCTCCAGGTGTGCAGGTGCTGGAGAATTGGCTTCTCCAGTCTCTTCCTACCAAGAGTCCACGCCCAAATGAACAGCAAAGGTGAGGTGCCTCCTGCCTTGAAGGCTTCAGGCAGAGGACACCCCAGATCCCCATGGGACACAAAGGCAAAGGGAGGGATGCAGCGGCCAAGCTGAGCCATCAGAGGCACTTAGGGTTAATTTGTTGCGTGCAGAGAATAAATCTGGGGGTGGAGCTGTGAGCCGGAGCCGGGGGTGCGGGGGGGTCGGGAACGCAGGAACACATCTGTGCATCTCCCTGTCATCTCGAATTTCATATTTACTTCTGTTGATGAGATTTCGTCATGCTCGATTACAATTCATAGACTCGTGTTTCCAGATTTTATGCATCAAAATGCTCTGATTTACAGAGTCACCCTAAGCCTGACACTGGCCCCCCCCAAGGTGCCGCTTCTGAGCGTGAGCACTGAGGCTTGTCCTGGGGTCACCCAGAGGCCTTGTTTCTGGGTACAGTGGCCTCTGAAGAGCCTCAGGAGGGATGCGGCGGGGTCAGGGAGAGTGCCAAACACCCATGTCTGGGCCGTGCGTGGGGGCAGAGGAGCAACCGGGCTATGGTGGCAGCCACCTGGCAGCCGTGGATGGGCCCACAGAGACCCCATACCTCGCTTTCTCCCCTTCCTCCTGACCCACCTTCAAACCCCTCCCATCCAGCTCTGAGACTCTCTCTCCCTTGCTGGCTTTGACGAAGCAAATGTTGTTTCTAACCAATGCAATATGGCACAGGATATCACTTCCGTAATTACATAAGATGATTAAAAACAAGACACTGGTCCCGCCCACGCCCAAGGGGAGGAGTTTATGCGAGGCCGTTAACCAAAAGGCTAGGAGTATGGGAACCACGTCAGTGAGGAGCTGCCACACAATCCTCATGGCAACCTGTGACCTCATGGCAACCTTTCCCATTTTACAGGAAAGGAGATTGAGTCTTATCAACATTAAGGACATTGTCTAAGGTCACCCAAGTATAAAAGCAGGAGACAGCTCTAGGACTTGACACCTGGTTGGTTTGTGTCCACAACCTCGGCTCCCCCACAGGACGATACTGTGAAGGAGAAACCACACGTAAGCCCAAGTGACCTCCTTGGCAGGAGTCTGTGGCTTTCACATAGGGACTGTGCAGCACCCTCAGCCTTCTCGAGGACACTGAGTCTGCTCGGGCAGCAAAAGTGCCACGCAGGTCCTTGGTAATTGATCTGACCTGGATGCCAAACTTCTCCAGAGGAGCAAAGAGTGCAAAGAGGACTAGAAAAGTCCGGAGCACCAGGGTAAGGGCTATAGCGGAGGCCATGCCCAATATATGGCAAGTCCCCAAGCCCAGGGGACATTTTCACCCCATTCTCAGGCTGGCATATTGACCATGGCTTCAAGGATGGACTCCTGTTAATTTTGCTGACTTGGGGCTCTTCTTGACAGCTTTTCCTAGTAACAAGATTACAAGTCTGTCCCTTGGCTCCTGCCTGGTATCTGCATTCTGGATCTCATAGCAGACCCCTTTTCCTCCCCTCCATAGGTTGGAGGACATTTATGAAGGAAAGTTGCCTTGAAGGATAGAGGATAAGTCACCTCTACTGAGCACCTATTTTGTGCCTTGACACACGTTAGCTTATTTAATCCTCTCAACAACCTTTCAAGGTAGATATCATTATTTCCAGTCTATGTAGAAGAAAACTGAATCTCGAGGTAAGTAACTTGCCCAGGGTCTTATAGCTAATCAGGCCTCATACCCAGGGCGGTCTGGTTACCCAACCAGTGCTCATTCTACTCTGCCAGTCACCTCTCTTTGGGGCTCCGCTCATCACCCTCTTGGCCTCTGCATCCAGGTTCAGGGCTCTTGTTCTTTCTGACTTATTTAGTGCGGGTTTGATGCTTTTCGAATCTGTCGGACCCCTCCCCATACCCACCCTCCCATGGACTCATCCATCACTGTGGGGGAACTTGAGTTTGTCCTCATGGGGTAGGAGTCCTTCATATACTCTACTTTAAGCCGACCAACACATAGTTTGTACCCAAGCCATGGGTCCCTATCGTTCATCATTGGTCTCTGTCCATGGTGCTAATCTGTATTTCTCCAATTCTCAAAGCCCAACCAGAACGTCTTCTTGACCCTTGGATATAGTGCAGAAGTCTGGCTTCCAGCCTCCTACACAATCGGCCTTTGGAATCCCTGATTATCCTCCCGTCACCTGCCTGTCTGCCTGGGTTCCTGATTCCAGCGGAGCTGTCCATTTCTCTGGCATCCGAGCTTTGCCTTCACAGACTTTCATGCCCCAAGGCGGGACATAGCACCACGTGGCGCTGAATTCGTTACCCTCTGCCTAACTGTAGCCACTGGCACCTTAACATGTCTGCTCCCACTATGGACAGCTCACTTGGTTTAAATTGGCTCTGCTTTGGCAATCACCTGCAGACCTCATCTCCTGTTTCAGCTCCCCTCCCTTATCTCCTCAACCCCATTCTTATGGGTCTTGTCCAGTCCTGTGTCCACACCCTCACTTCTGATTACTTTTTCAAAAGTTGTCACCACCCTTCACTGCACTATCCATCACCATTATCACAGCATAATTACTATCACACCTCTCACATTACCACCACTGCTGCCATCACCTTAACCATCACCAACAACAAAATCATCACTTTCATCACAACCCCCCAAAACCATCAACACCATTGCCTCTAACTCCACCATAACCATCATCACCTCCCTTTCCTCATATCACCTCTAACAACAGCACAATCCCAGCACCACAATTCACCTCCTCATCATCACCACTCTTGCCATATCCATCACTACCACCACCACACCACCATCACTGTCACTTACCAAAGCCTTTATTAAGCATTTAATTGGGGCCCAGATATCTTAATTGGGAATTGAACTAAGTTAGAAAGACAGCGGTCTCAATCTCAGACACTCCATGGGCTGATGCTAAATTTCTCGCTGACCCAAGCCTAGTTTGCCCACACCTGTACTGTCCTCACCTCCAACCTCAACACTTTCCCACAGTTCCCTAGGCTTCCTCTATGTCCTCAAGCTAAGAAAATGCCTGTCCTTTCTGATGCCACAGCCACCATTTGCCCCTGTGCCTTTCTGGGAGGCAATTGCTCAAACACCAACCTCCCTCCCTCCCCACTTCTCTCCTATGTGAGTTGGAGGCTATCTAGCCCAGGCCCTCCTGATCCCAGCTGTTACTACCACTTCCAGTCTTTCCAGGAGCCCAGGGAAAGCTGTGCCTCTGCCACCCCCACCCTGGGCAGCTGAGAGTCTGGCATTGATTACCAGCCCCATAATTACCCCGCAGGCACTGGCAGGGATTTCAAGGCTGATTGACTTCAAATGAGAAATCCATGGGGATTCTGGGCGGGTGGGGGACCCTTTGCTGGGGGGAGGGGCAGGGAGGAAGCCGCCCTCACCTCCACGGACCTCTGTATCCAGAACCACAGCTTTCGCAAGGGAGCATGTCCCTGCTGGGTCATTAGCTGGAGGCCTCACCTGGAGACTGTGAGATCTCGCCAAGCCAAGGCCCCTGCCCTCAGGCACATCAGCCCTCAGAGAGGAGGCATCCTGAGGGAACCTGGACAGGCTTAAGGAAGAGCAGGCATGCTGGAGACACCTCTCCGGAGTAGACAATTGAGGTCTCTCCTCACTGGGTGCACAGGAGAAAGCTGGAGGGTCTGGAGGAAGGTTTGGAGGGGTAGGTGGCAGTTCAGTCAGGCCACTCCAGGCACTAGAAGAAACCGTTCCTGGGTACAAGGGAATTCAGAGGTAAGGCCCACTGGGAAGTGCCTTCTGAAATGAGACACACAAATATCCATCCTCTGATCCCACACGTATTTCCAAGCTCAAGAATTTCCCCCAGGCACCTGGACGCACACATTCGTGCCTGTGAACACACTCTCACCCACGTCCTACATGCAGGCCCTCACAAGCTCAGAGGCAGAAATAAGCACAAAAAAGAAGGCCATCACACGTGCGTCTAGTCACACACACACACACGCATACACATCTTCCCCCATCCTAACACACACCCACTAACATACTCCACACCGTCACAAACTCACATATATGCTCACACATCTTCAAACACATTCTCGCATACTCAGAAGCCAAATACTCAGAGAAAGAGAGAGACGTCAGCTACACCCTCATTTGCTCCTTGAGAAATTGTGGAAAGAGGCGAGCCACTTATTCTTTTCCCCCGCTCCCCCCTCGCAGAGGGGTTTTCATTTAAAAGTTGCCTGAGCCCCGGCTTTGAGATTACAGTCTAGACTATATAGGTTTCCGAAAGATAAGGCTGAGAAATTGATTTCAATTACCAAAATGGAGAGGCTGTGCTTCTCAGCCTCCTAAGCATTAACCCTGGAGATCCGGGAGCTGGCGAAGAGGAATCCTGCACACAGGCACACGTGGAACCCACGACGTGCACTCGGAGCTCACACGCGCCCGCTCCCACGCAAAATCTCACTGGCACTCAGCTTGGGCAAAAGGCCCAGGCCTTCGAGTCAGGAGGCCTGGGTTCTAGCCTCGGCTCTGCCAATAGCTTGCTGTGTGATCTTGGAGACCTGCCTTTCTCCTCTCTAGGCGTCTCTTCTTGGACCACATTCCTGCTCCCGAGGGCTCATGAGGCCTGAGCTGGCTCCAGGCTGAGCAGCCGTCTCTGCAGAGAGTGTCAGCTCCCCAAGAGACCTAAGCAGACACTCAGATGCCTTAGGACCCAGTCTCGTCTCCACTCTGCCCCATGGCTAGTGTGCATGTTCCTGCACGCTGAAGCTAACAGGGCCTGTTTTAATCAGAATGAGCATTGTTAGCTGCTACAAGAGGCAGGCTTTGAAATCTCACTGGCTGGACGGATCTTTTCTTAGGCACACAAAGTCCTATGTGGGTGTATTAGTTTTCTATGACTGCCATAGCAAATGACCACAAAATCAGCAGCTTTTTAAAAATACCACTGGTATTCTCATAATAGGTGAAATGTCTGAGCTGGGATTTGGCTGGGTCCTCTACTTAGGGTACCACAAGTCCGAAATCAAGCTGTTGGCCGTCAGGGCTGTTTATCAGAAGGCTCTGAGAAGAAGTGCTCCCAAGCTTATTCAGGTTGTTGGCAGATTATAGGACTGAGGTCCCCATTTCCTTGCTGGTTGTTGGCCAGGAGTCAGTGTCAGCTTTCAGAGGCTTCCCACATTCCCACACTCTCACGTTCATGGCCTCTTCCATCTTCAGAGCCAGCAATGGCTCATCAAGTCCTTCTCAAACTACAAATCTCTCTGACTTCTCCTCCCCACATCTCTCTGCCTTCCTCTCCTGCTTTTAAGGACTCACGTGATTACATCGGCTTTCCCCAGATAATCCAGGATAATCTCCCTATCTAAGGTTATCTGCTTAGTAATCTTAATTATATCAGCAAAGTCCCTTTTGCCATGTAACGTAATACGTTCATGGGTGTAACATTAGGGGCAAAGGTCATGGGAGCCAAAATTCTGCCTACCCCAGTGTGTCAAGTGGCTCTCCTGAGTAGCTCTCCTCTAGTGGTGAAAGGGATCCAGGCTCCTCTGTCATGCAACTCTGCCCTCCTCAAGGTGTGGCCCCCAGTATTGCCACTGAAGGAAAAGAAAGGGCTGGGTAATTTCATGAGATGTCTTCAAGTGCCATCCTGGAAGGAACGTACATCAGTTCTGCCCACATCTCATTGGCTCGAACCAGTCGTGTGGCCCCAACCTAACCGCAAGAAAGGCTGGGAAACATACAGGGGCACGTGGACGTTTGTGCACATGACAGCACACAATTGGCCTCTGTCATAGGGCCCAAGCTCTAAGGACCCAAAAGGCGGAAGGTTGGGGGGAAAAGAAGAGTCTGCCATCTTGGTTCTTTACAAGGAGAAGCAGCGGGAAACTGTGTGTCAGTCTGGGATTCTCCTGTCCAGGGCCTCCCAGTGGGCTCTGCAGAAGTGTGCCAGTCTGCCTATGGGCCGAAGATCCTGAGACAAAGGGAATAGAGGCCACCGTGTGCATTGCCATCCTCTCCTAAGTTCAGGAGAGGGAATATGAGAGACTTGCAAACTCAGGACCACATCCAGGATGCAAGACAAAGTTGTGAGGACCTCGTTGGGAGCACCTAATGTGGTGTATCTGGGAGGCTCCTGACACTGCCAACCCCCAGTAGGATCTTCTCAGAGAGTCAGCCTGGCGCTCCTACAGAGGATTGTTCCATTGGCCATGACCACTTCTCTTCTCTTCCCTGTGCCTTCCTCAGGGTCTTAATGACCATGTCCTCTTCTCTCTTTAGGCTTCCTACCACCCCCCATCAAGGACTGATGACAAGGGGCCCACAGCCCATGGGGCTGTGAGGACCAAATGGAACAGACTTGGGGAAGCGCTTCTCTTCAGCCCAAGGGTTGACGTCCTTTAATAGACAGACAGGGAGGAAAAGAATGCCCAATCCACTTCCATTCCTGATCTGACCTGATTTTCTTGGGACATGACCGTCTCAAAGAGACACGCAAAGGAATCACCATAGCTACTGTGCATGACCCAGTTAACCAGAAATCTCTCCAACCATCACCCAATCTGCTTAGCTAAGTGCAACCCATAGAGCTTTATTAAAAAATGGGAGACTGAGTCATGGTTAGGTATGTGCAATAATCAGCAACATATCAGTGGGCAGAGTTAAGGCAGATCAGGGCAAATGACTTGGGTTAGAAACCAGAAATAAAATTAAGACATATAAACCCTGTTTGGGGGAGAGCTGGCTAAATGATTTGAGGATGGAACCCCCAGTTTTAAGGTTCCTGGGCAGCTGGGATGCTGGAAGATGACGGAGAAATGCAATCACGAGGAGAGGACACAGGTGGTGGTTATACTTGCAAATAGAAGCTGAAATCAGTCGTGAAGGAAAGTTAGAGTAACAGGCAAGAGACTTGCAGACAGCACTCAGGCCAGAAGATTTTTTTTTGCTGCCTAAATCAACTGAATATTTTAAATCCTTTCCACCGCTACAAAAGATGTTCTAAGGCAAATCAGGAGTCGTTGCTTTGGGAAGACTGTACAATCACGGCAAGACATGGGAATAAAAATCACAGGAATAAAAACACTGAAATGGTAGGCTCTGGGCCGAGGAAGCAAATACAGTCTGTACTTAAAGGAATAGTCGTAGCTTCTGCACCTCCCACCCCCCGACCCCTCCTCCCCCCCCCGCCCCCATGAAAGTAAAGTCTGAGACAAGGGTTTGTATGTAAGTAGTTTACTTGGGGAAGCAGCCCAGGGAATAGGAATTCAGGGCTAGAGAAAAGGATGAAAATCCAACACGAGTGTGCATTATCAGACTAGCCACTGCTGTGCGCATCTGGGGTTCCACCCTCCTGGCACCCTCTGAAGAGAAGAGTTATGTCGAACACATCAAAGAATTGTCCATCTGAAGATGGAAGGGGAGGGCATTTATCCACCAGTTCCTGACCCCCACTGGTCAAGGGTTGCCCCATGGGGTGGGTGTTAACTCTCTCCGGTAGTGTGTGCCGGTAAATGAGTTCTGGGTGGGGTGGAGGGAAGCCCTGATTTGTAGCATTTGCCAATTCCCGTGGTATAAATACTCCTGCCAAGGCTGACTTCAAGCTGCCCAGGGTTTAACATCTGGCTAGCAAATTTTCTGAATAGGTGACAAGTGGCTCTTGCAAGCCGATTCAAGCCGGCTCCAGCACATCCCTGACTCATGCTCCCGGGTTTGCCCACATATGGGTGCTGAGTGTGTCCCCACAGGGACCTCAAGCCCCAGCACAGGGAGGCGCTGGGGCAGGAAATGAAAGATGGGCGGTACAGCCGCACAAGGTGCCATCAGGCACACCTGCTTGAAGCGGGTTATGGGAGCAATAGCTGGAGTAGAAGTGGGCCGAGAGAGTTCCAGCACGGCACAGGAGTGGCCCAACACAAGATTACACCCTGAGCGAGACAGGCAGAGGGGGCGGTAGGGACCCTGGTGAGCTTATCAGGAAGCGACCAGGCCATGTCCCATGGGACTCAGGAGTGAACAATGCGAGTGGGAGTCCCAGACCCCGGAGACAAGAGGAGGGGAGGCGAAGATAGTCACCAGGGGGCTAACCCATGTGGAGGGGCTGGTGATTACAGACAGGACAGCACTAGTTACAACTGCAGGGGACCAGCAGGGGACAACAGCTCTGTATATACTTAAGTTAACTTAAGCACTCGACATGGCTCATCCCCTGGGTGGGATCAGTTCTCCACTCCCCCTTCTATTACCTCAATAAACATTCATTCAATCACTAAATTATCTCAAAAGTCTTTGCTCTCAATGAGGTAGCAGCATTGGCCCCAGTGAACAGAGAGCTAAGCCTACCCCTCATGGGGCAGCGAGGAAGCAGGGCCTGCCCTGTGGGCATAGTCACCTTGCCCCAGGCCGTTGCTCAAGTTCCCACCTCCGAATCCCTGTAGCAGCTTGGGAGGGATGGTGGGCAAAATCCAGCCCTCCTCAGGGCCCCCAGGGCAGGGCAGGACAGGGCTGCTGTCTCAGTCCATTCAGGCTGTTGAAACAGAAGACCAGCAACTGGATGGCTTATAAATGACAGGCACGTCTCTCTCACAACTTCCGGAGGCTGGAGTCCAAGACGAGGCCACCAGCAGTTTCACTGTCTGGTGAGGGCCTGCTCCCTGGGTCACAGATGGCCATCTTCTCCCTGCCTCCTCACCATGGCAGAAGGGGCGAGGGAGCCCTCTAGGCTCTCTCTTCTAAGGGCACTAATCCCATTCCTGAGGGCTCCACCCTCATGACCCAATCACCTCCCAAAGGCCCCACCACCACCTTCAAAGACCATTGCACTGGAGATCAGGGTTCAGCATTCAGGGAATCTGGGGAGACACAACCATTCAGTCTGGAGCAACTGCCTTGCTGGGGGAACCTCCAGGGTGGAGAACAATGCTCCCCCATCCTGCCCAGGATCCTCTGGGAATGGCTCTCACCCATCTGTGCTCCCACTGCAGGCAGGCAGGGCCACCACCAGGGTCACAGAACCTCAAAGGTGCCACCTACTGTCTTAGAGCTGGGTGTGAAAGACTACAGGTGTGACAGAAGTCACATTCAGAAAAGCCAGAGGCAAGGGTCACATCCAGGCCAGGAGGCCATGGGGGTTGTGAAGGTCGACAGTTGGACATCAGCCAGGACAAAAGGTGCCAGGAGCTGAGGGAGCAAGAGACATCCACGTGTCAACAGCCAAGTTCACAGAGGATAGAGGCACATGAGATAGCAGACCAGAACATCAAGGGGAATGGCTGAACAGCCCAGAAAATTCCGGCGATGGGGCTTCCAAGTGTGTAAAAGCTTGCACACGTGGGCACTCGCCTGTCCAGCTCACTGAGGACGGCGTTTGCAGGCCCTGCCCAGGGCCCGAGAGAAGGGAAAGTGTGGACCATAGAGTCCAGATTCTTCCTCCTGAAGCGCACAAGAGGAGCTCCCTTCTGCAAGCACTTACGGTCACAGAGAGAGCCAAGGACAATTTCCTTACCTGAAAGGGTCACCTAAAGGTAGAAATTCGGGCTCTGTCAGGGGTGTTTCCCAGGCAGAGTTCTTGCTGCTTCTCCCCCTCCCCACTGCCCACGGCCAAGACCGGGCCTGCCTGGATGGGAGTGAGTGGACACGAAAGAACAGGGCATTTCCATTTGGGGCAAACTCTAGCTCAGGCCCAGAGTGCAGGGTCCCCTCTAGAGTCTTTCTCGTCTTCAGCACCTCCTCCCCTGCTTCCCAAGCCCACTGGTCTCAGTGGACTCTGCCTACTGCCCTCGGAGGGGCGACGGAGGAGGTGAAGGGAGAGCGGGAGTCAGGGAGGACGCAGTGTTCCCTTTCCGCTCCTCTGCGCCTTAATTAAGTGCCTTCATTTCCCTCCTTCCTCTCCACACAGGCCGGGCTGAGATAAGGCATTGATCCCCTCCCAGAGGAGGAGCAAGCCGCGGGAGGCCTGCGGCTCTCTCTGTGGGACAAGATGGATGGTTTATTAGCCAGCCCTTAACAGTGTGGTTTGTAACCTGAGGAAGTTCAAAGAGAAAAGAAAGGAAGGCTGAACTGGGGGCTGTCTGGGGGTCCATTTCTCCCCTCAAGGAGGGTTCTGCTCCACATCCCTGACAGCAGAGTCCAGCCCGGCCCCCGCAAGGGGAGAGCTAGGACTCAGGAATGTTCTCGAAGGAGGTCATCTCATGCAGCCAGAATGATGTTCCGTGTTGCCCGAGGCAGGCAAGGACAAGACCCCGAGCTGGGAGTCCAGAAACCTGGGCGTGGGAACCAGCTCTGCCACTGGCTAGCTGAACGACCTTCATCAAGTCTACGCCTCTCTGGGCCTCAGTTTCCCTTTTTATTAATCGAGAGGGTTGACCTGCACCCTTGGTGTTTGAACCCGTGTGAGGACTGTGTAGCAGGGAGGAGTAGAAGGAAAAGCCAGGGCCCCCACTCCTTCCTTGAGGCCCATTAGACCCCCTGTGTATTGGAATTTCATGTTAGCTCTGTGACATTGGGGACACGATTGAACCTTCTCGTCTCAATGGCCTCAGCTGCAAAATGGGCGTAGGAATAGAATCAGAGGACTGTCGGGCACTAAGACAGTTCTTAGCACATGGCAAGAATGCCATCATAATTACTTCTTTCTAAAAAACATTTTCTTGCTTTAAAAAACAAAATGATTTGATTCAGTCTCACAACAACCCTAGCTCAGGTTACTGTCCCTGTTTTAGAAGTGACAAGACTTGACTTAGAGCAGTTAACTGTCTTGACAACAGACACACAGCTGCCCCCAACAGCCCAGGACTGAGATCCCCTGGGTCTTTCCCCTTCCAGGGTCCAGAAAGGAGGGGTGACGGTCACTCATAGACTGGCTCCCAACACTCGCCAAGGGGAAACACTGGCCATACCCAGCCAGAGAGACGGCACTTCCCAGAAGTGGATTTCAACCCACTCAGAAGCTTGGTCTCTTCTTGACCCTTGCTTGTGAAACAGGTGGGTGGGTGCTCTGTCCATTCGTAGGCAATGCCCACCCTGGGAGGAGAAGCAACAAACTCCATCTCAAATTTCGGGTCAGTTTCAAAAAACTAGAGTCTAAAGCTCCAAATTGTCTTCCCCAAACGCAGATGTTGAGAATCAAGACGACAGAGTCTGCCGCAGGGGTTTTCAGACCAGATGCCATAGAACCCTAGTGTTTCTTGAAGGAGTTTTAGAGGGTCAGCCAGGTGTATGATGTCACTAAACAGGGCTCCCGACCCCCATGTCCCCTCTCTGACCGCAACTCAAATAGAACGTCTCCCCTTCATGTGTTTTACGTTTGAGGTGTCCGTATGAGATTTCACTTTCTAAAAGATTCTGTAGCTTTTCAAAAGTTTAAAACTCCTCTTTTAATGGGAAAAGCAAGGGGCAGGTAGCCAGAAGCCTGATTCCAGCCCATCTCTGTCCCATGAACTTGAACACATCCCTTCCTCTGTGTGTACAGAGGACTGGGCAAGGGGGTTTCTCTCTGAGGGGCATTTCCCCCCATGGGTCTCCAGTCCAGCTTGCCTCCCCAGGCCGCTCTGCAGGGTGGGGGTGAGGCCGGGTGAGGCCAGGTGACGGGGGAGCCACGTCCCCAGCAATCCTCCCTGCATGTGTCCCCAAAGCCACAGGAGGACTAATAAAGCCTGGGGTTGTTTTCTTCCTCCTCTCACTCCAGAAATATTGATACTGGCTTGCCAAACAGAAAAACAATTCTTCTGTCCTTGTGGCGGAAGGAGGACAAGGAAAATGAACCTGCTCGTTAGCAAGGCCACCTGAGACGCCCCCACCTCGCTCCTCTGTTCTCCAGAACAGCTTGGAGACACAAACTAAAACACAGATGAGAGATATTCATCTGTTTGCATTCGATTTGAGCCCGAAGTTCCCAGCTCTTGCAATGGAGAGCCGCAGTCCGACATGCTGGACCAGGACCGGGGTGGTGGAGGAGTGACGGCAGCCTGTGAGGTGCAGTAATTATAAATCAAGGGCTTCTCCCTAATATCCGGGCCCCTTCACTGTCTCCTTGGTGATTAAAGCAACACAAAAAAGTCAGGGCAGGGTGGCTGATTTAAAGAGGCACTGGTGAGGACGGCCTCTTCCCAGACCTCAAGGAGAATCTGTCTCCATCAGGAATAGGACACAATGGCTACCCTTTACTAAGTGCCTACTGTGCGCTGAACTCAGGGCATCAGAGACTTTATCTCAATAAATCTCCCCCACAGCCCTGAGGCAAAAGGGAAATCGTGAAAGCTCCATTTTACAGCTGTGGAAACTGAGGCTCAGTGAGGGTTGGAATTTGCTCAAAGTCATGAAACTCGAGGCAAATTCTAACCAGATCTGTCTCACCCCAAATCCCACAGCCTACACTCTTCACCACTCACTCCCCTGTTGCCTCCCAAGTTCCAGAGTCCCTGGATACGAAGACTAATAATAAATTATACTTTGTCGAGTGCTTACTGTGAGCCAGACACACTGCTCTAAGCGTTTTCGGCTATCTCATTTATTCAACAAACTAGGAGGTACGTACTAGTGTCCCCATTTCACAGATGACAAAACTGAAGCGTGAAGAAGCTGAGTCACCTACACAAGATCACACACTTGGTTAGGAATGGAGCCGCGACTCAGTGTTCTATAGACTGACCATTTCCTGTCAGTCTTACGGCCAGTGGGTGGGGAGGACTGAGCTGGGACCCTGTGGGCAGCTGGACATGGCTGCACGCCCTGTTGCCGACTCTCTTAGTGATAAGCAGGGGGCAGAACTGTCCTCTTACACATGAAACGAGGAGTTTAAAAAGAAGCTGTCACAGAGGCACCGAGATATGACAGACGCTGTGTGCCAAGTGAGGGGCCTCACCAAGCCTCCATCCTGGCGTCTAACTCCCGCCAGGGAAATCTAACCAGAAAAGACTCCGGCGGAGAGGAGGCAGCTGCCCCGGGGGTGGCCTGCTCATCCAGAGCATGTGGGGCCAAAGGCTGTGCAACTGTTTACTGCAGATCCAGGGGAAAGGGAAGAGCTCGGGGTCACAGTAAGTCCTGCTGGGAAGCGAAGGGACTCACCCCCGGGAGCTGAGAGGAAGCAGAAAGAGATGCACACCAGCCAGCCCCCGAGAGTGCCAAGCCTTATTCAGACCAGAGCAAGGAAGGCATTTCACTGGCCCCCTTCCCTTCCTCCATCTCCTTCCCGAACCCTGGAGGGGTCAGTTACAGCAGCCACATCTCGTGTCCCCTACAACCTGTCAGCCACTCTGGCTTGGGGAGGGGAAAGATTTGATATTGAATCACACTTGAGATAGAGATTAATAGCTGGGACTATACATTCCAATTTTGGAACTGAAACCTGGTTTATGCCTGAAAGTGACTTTTGTAAATGGATTTATTACCTAAAAGTCAGCCAATAGGCCATGGGGATGAAATTTAAAAGGATAATGGGAGATACAAATAAAGTCTCATTTTGTTTACATCCTACAAATTGTAATTTCTCAATGTATCAGTTCTACCTGCCAAATTCAGGATTCTGCTGGATGAGGCAGCCATAAGTACAGAGAAAGAGATCCAGAAGCACAGCCCAGAGCAAAAGGACCAACAGGATTCATCTCCTAACGGCACCATGCGGTTAGGCAGGACCTCTGTGCCAGGCCCCGGGCTGGGGTGTGTCAGGAGAAGCAACAATGTAACCCTCAAACCATGTCAATAGCAACTCTGGGAGGGGTCCAAGGAGGCTGCACTTCCCAGCTGGCCTGGTTCTCCCCTTGAGACCTTCTGTACCCCTCACTAGCTGCAGGAGGCTGAGACAAAACTTTGGAATTTACCTAATGCCTCAGCTCAGCCTTACTCTGCAGACAACTGTAAATCATTGGAAGTGTTTAAGCGAGAAGGCAGCTGGGACTTCAGGTACCTGAGACCCCGCGGGTCAAGAGGGCTAGAGAGGGGGCCTTGGTGTCTCAGGGGAATGGCTTCTGGCTGCTTCTGGGCCACATCGGCCCATCCACCCACCCTCTAGTCCAGGTTAAGAGCTTTTGTAACTTCCCACAGCCAAACTTTACACTGATCTGGACCTCTCAGGGCCCAACGACAGGAGCTAGAGCTGCCCAGGCCCCCCAAGCGCGCAATTCCTGACGCAGCTGCCCTTGCCGCCTCCAGCCCCTGAGACCTCCTGGCCTGAGCAGAAGAACCACAGTGCAGGCCCCAGCATCTCCCTATATGCCAAGACGCAGTGTCTGCCTGGATCTCGGGGAAGCGGGGTGACCAGCCGTCCAGGCAGGGCGAACCAGGAGGGATGAAGGTGGCACATGTCCCAGAGCCCATATCCCTTGAGACTCCAAGGAGAGAAAGGTGAGCCTGGCATCTCCCCCACAGGCCTGCTGAACACAAAGAAGAACAGAGAGTGTTCTCTGTGGGCGTGAGCTCCAGCCAGCTCCCAGCCATCCAGCTCCAGCCCAGGTCTCAACATCAGCACCAGCTCCAGGTAGGGTCCACCGCCCTGCCCTAGAAACATGCTCTCATCTACCACTTACTAGCCCTTATGCAAGTTACTTAACCTCTCTGCTGTCAGTGTCCTCATCCGTCAAACAGGTGTGATAACAGGACCTTCCCAATACGTCTTGGTAAGTGAGTGAACACAACAGTGGCTAGCTAGCACCCGTTTGCCCCCAGTCCTAGCGCGGACTCCAGCCCTCGCCCACTTCCCTGCTTCCTGGGCTCGGAGGGCTGGTGTAGCGTACTTCCCTCCCCTCCCTCCGGGGTGGATTGGTTTGAATGTGATCTGTAATCTCCTGAAAGGCCCCGGAGGGACCCATCGTCTCCTTCTAAGGAGCATTAACTCAAACCGCAAGCAGCTCTCCGAGCCTGCGGGGAGGCCAGCTCCCTGGGGAGCCCTCTTGACTGCCGCGGAGGAGCGGGCGGCCCGTTTTCCAGCTTGGGAGTGGGAATCGAGTGGCAGCGGCCCCCAGCCCAGCCCCATGCATGCCCAGGAGCCCACCACCCCTCAGAGGCCCCTTGCCCGGAGTCCACCTTGCAGAGCTGGTTTCCTGTGAGGAGGAAATGGCTGCAGAGCCACCTGGGCAGGTACAAGATGGCCCGAAGCCTCCTCCCTTCCTAGGGTTGGAAGTCACCCTCCACCTTCCGGCAAACGGATTCCCTATGAGTTTGACCACCCTGCCCAGGAGACTCTGCTTCCCCTGTCCTCCTCTTGGGGTGGAGCCGAGGATTTCCCTAGGAACTAGCTCACTGGGGCCCTCATGTCCCTGGCTGCTGCCCCACCATCCACCTGCCCGTGCCAGTCACAGGGCTCAGGAGCAGCGGGAATCACCACTTGTGGGCTCCTCCCTCACCAAGACCAGCAGTCACGGGGTAAAATCGCAGCAAACACCCAGGGGCCCTCACATGGGCCACGCCCAGGGCCTGTTCCATCCTCCCAGCAGTCCTCCAAGCTCGTATCTCCTTCCTATCACTGCTGTGTTACCACGAGGCCCAGAAAGTTCACGCAGGTTCCCAGGGGCACAGAGCTAACAAGGGCAGCCCCTCAGCTTCTCTCATTTGGGATGGGGGAGGAGGGAGCTCAGCCCACCAGCAGGTAAGCCTGTTAGAGGTCTGCCAGCCTGTCTACCGACTCCCTGGACAGGGCCTGCCAGCCTCTGCCCAGCTCCCAGCAGTGGGATGTCACGGGCTGAACCTGGAGACCCCGCTCCAGTCCATCCCTGCTGTGTCCAGAGCCCCCTACCTCTTATTCCAGGCCTGAGCTGGGGTCCTGCTGGGCCAAGAAGTGACTGAGCCCCAGGGAGGAAAGAGAATAGAGCCAAGTAAATGATTCCCTGCCCCACCCCCTCCCGATATGCGCAGATGCAGGTTGCCACTCAAAAAGCAATCTCTCCAAACGTTGAAAAACTGCCTGCAATTTATATCTTGTGCTTGACAGAGCATCTCCAAGTCATTTCCTGGCGCACACAGTACAGACTCCTGAGCCCAGGGGGCTGCTTCGCCCCTGGCCCAGGTCACTAGGTGGGGTCCCACCATGGGGGAGGGGAGGGAAGAAGGTGGGGAAATCCCCTTTGAGACCCTTCTCACCTTGGAGGGGCTCAGAGGGAAGCCCCAGAGGCCAACAGCTGCAACCTCAGCCGGGGAGTTACAGAGCCACAGACAGAAAAGGAATCTGCTCCTTGATTCCTCCACAGACATTGGAGTAAGCCCCATCCCCGCTCAGGGGAAACAGATGATTCTAACGCCCAGTGTGCTGAGCTCTAAGATAGGGAGCCTGAGGACCCAGCGACTCAAAGAAGAGGTGTCAGCTTTCCTTCGCCAAGCTGAAACAGAGAAAGGAATTCCAAGTGCAGGGCACAGCATGGTCAAAGGCACAGAGGTGTGAAAGAGCCTGAGTGTCGCAGGAGGTGAGGCTGGGGGATGGGCAGAGATTAGGGAGGCCCCTGGCTCCAGGAGCTAGCTGACCCTTGAAGTGTGTCCAGAGGGCCTTCAAGCAGAAAGGGACATTGATGGGGGGACAAAGAGAGGCAAGAGGCCAACCAAGACAGGAGAGAGGCCCCTCAATGAAGAGATAGGGTTACCGTGGAGACCTGGCGATCTGAACGTCTGTGTCCCACGCCCCCACACTCCCCCACCCCCACGCCCCCATCCATTCCCACCTCATCTCCTTCCACCCTCCCCTCGCACACTACCCCTAGCCACACTCACCTTCCGGTCTGTTTGTGAGCCTGCCAAGCTCGTTCAGTCCCCAGAACCTCGGCCCGGCTATTTCCCCCGCCTGCAACGCCCTTCCCACAGATCCTCGGGTGGCTGGCACCTCCTCCTAATGCAGGTCATCGTTTAATGTCACCTCCTCTGGGAGGCTTCCTCTGACCTCAATATCTAACAACGCCTCCCTCTGCCCCATCAGCCTTTTTCATTGTCTTCAGAGCATTTACCGTCTGAAATTAGCTTATCATGGTTTTACATCATTATTCTCTGTCATCTTCTTGGAATGTTAAGCTCCATGGGAGCAGAGGCCCTGTCTGGCTTGTTCTGGGAGGTATCCCGGAGCACCTAGGAGGGTGCCTGGTGCATAGTAGGCACATTAAACATCTGCCAAGTGTATTGACAGGCCCTTCGTCACAACGGCTGAGATTCGAGCTCCCTGTTCAGAGCCGGGCTCTCAGCCTGCAAGTCCCAGCCCCGGTCATTGTCTGTGCGGTTCCTTCTGCAATTAATCATGTTCTGTCGGTAGTACCCTTTGTGTTGTCATTGGAGCCCACATCTCATCCATCTCTGTCTCGCCCCAGGGCCCGGCGCATAGTAGGTGCTCAATCAGGGGTTCCCTGTCATTAGCCCTGCCACCTCCCCCTTGTGAGTGATGGGCTCAGCAGCAGACATTCCAGAGGGCTGAGCAGACAGCCCCTCCCCGACCCCTGCAGGTCTGGAGCAGAGAGAAGGAGCGGAAAGGGGGCAAGTCAGAGAGGGGCAGCTGAGGGGAGTGGCTCAAAGAGGACCAGCATTGTCAAGGACTTGCCATCCTGCCCTGAGGGAAAGCTTCCTTCTGGGGCAGCAAAGCAGCTGTGCAGCCAGAAAGACACAGGTCTTATTCTCCAAAAGCCCCGATTCCAGCTCAGGAAACAGCTCCACCACTTGGAGCTGGGTGACCTTGGGCAAGGCAATTCACCTCTCTGAGCCTCAGGTCTCCCATGGGAAAAACCACAGTGTGGTGGGGAAGAGCAAAGGCTGTTGTGAACAGAGAGTGGCTAGAACATGCCTGGCACCTGGTGGGGGCCCTGTAAATGCTAGCAATAAAAATAATAATAGTGATAACTAGTGCATATGAAGAGCTGACTCAGTGTTAACTACTTTGCTTTCAAGGTTGAATTTAGTCTTCACAACAGCCCTCATAGAGGTAACTTTTTTTTTTTTGGTGAGGAAGATTGGCCCTAGGCTAGCACCTGTGCCAATCTTCCTCTATTTTGTATGTGGGACCCTGACACAGCATGGCCTGATGAGTGGTGTGTAGGTCCACGCCCAGGATCCGAACCCGTGAAACCCAGGCTGCCAAGCAGAGTGCACGAATTCAACCACTATGCCACCATGCCGGCCCCTAGAGCTTCTATCATTAATACCATTTTGCAAGTAAGGACCAGGGGATCCAGAGAGGTTGAGGAACTTGCCCCAGGCCACAGAGCTGGCAAGTAGAAGAGCCAAGATTCGAACCCAGGAATTCTGGCTTCAGAATCCACCCTCTCAAGTTGACATTATTATTGCCAGCACAACACAAAACTGAACTAAAGCCCAAGCTTAACCTCTTGAAGCCTCAGTTTCCCTGTGTATAAAGTGGGTATGATACCCTGCCTGCCCACAGGGGCATTAGGATCCAGGCCCAGGTAGGAAAGCGATTGGGGCGCAGTGGGCCCTGGGTAAATGTCAGTGGGCTCTGCTTCCCGTGCCCAAGGGAGCAGCAGCCAGCCGGCTCCGAGAGCTCCGAGCAGGAAGCTGCATGGAGAACAGAGCCAGCTGAGAAAACAAGTGTCCGCTGCTCATTTGGTAAATGGGATTTGGTTAGAAAGATGAACGCTGCCACTTCTGGCTAATGTGTCATGTAAATTCTAATGATAATACAGCTCCCGCGCCCGCGCCCGCCCCGTGCCCGCCGCCTCTGCCACCGCCGCTCAATTATCTCCCGAGGCTCCTGGCAGAATCCATGCTTCACTGGGATCCTCGCCCTGGCCTGCCTTCCCCAGCCGCAAATAATGAAAACCCGCCTCATCCGCGAGATTGCTCACTTACATTTTCTATTAATTTTTTCCTTTCAGAGGAAAAATGAGAGGAGCTGGGGAAGGAGGGGATAGGGGGTGCGGGGCAGGGTGATCTGCAGCCTTTCCAGGCCCAGTGAGCTCTGTCCGAGGGACACAGGGCCAGCATGGGGAGGGGTGGTGAGGACTGGGAAGACGCCAGCATCACAGCCTCAATCATGGAATCCCTGAGACAGAGGAAGCTCCCCCAGTCAGTGAGGCCCAGAGGTCAGAACCAAGACCCTTGGGTGGGGGAAGGAGCACTGGACTAGGAGTCAGGAGTAGAGGTTCCAATCCTTTATTCACTGGCTGTGTGACTTTGAGCAAGTCACTTAACCTCTCTGGAGGCAGTTCCTTCATCTGTAAAAGGTGGGTAAGCTGGTTGGCTGGTGTCAAGGTCCATCTTGGGCTGACTGGCTGTGATTCTTAGTCTCGGGGACAGACTTCAGCTTCTTGCAAGGAAGGACTTCTCAGCAGACAGGAAGGGGCTCCGTGAGAAGTGATGAGTTCCCCATCAAAGAAGGTATTCAAGCTATGACAGGAATGTACAGAGACTCGCCACTCTCTCTGGCAAGGTTCTGAGTCCAACCCCAGATACTTATGCAGAATCTGATGGTTGGGGCAGAATGGAGAGTGGGGAGGGCAGGGAGAGTGGTCCCCATTCTAGAGAAAGGAAAGCTAGGGGAGGGAGAGCTCCACCCCAGGTCCCACCCAGTGTCCTGAGTCTGCGAGGGGCCAGGAAGAAGCTGCTGTCACTTTTAGAGCCAGTGTCTTTCATGTGCTAGAAATGGTGGATAAAGCCTGGAACCTGACCACAGTTTGTCTTCAGGGAGCTATTTACACTCCACTGGAGTGGAAGGGGGACCTACAAACGGGTGATTGCTCTGAAAAGAGTACATAAACGAATGAAAAAAGCACAGGAGGTCATAGCAGCAAGAGAAAGACACCCACCCATCGCCAGGGAAGGCCTCCTGGAGGAGGTAGCATTTAAGCCAAAAGGCCCTAGATTGGGCAAAGGCAGCCTAGAAGATTCTCTAACCTGTAAGAAAGCATCTAGTATACAGTGGGCACTCAATAAATGTTGTGACTCCACCACCTCCCCAACCCAGAAACCCAGGGTGGCTGGCTTCATGAGGCCAGGAAGTGGACTCAGTCTTGCATGGCTGGAGAAGGGACTATCTTGGCTGTCCCAGACTCCATGTGGCCTGGCCCCTGTCCCTGTGCACACCTCCTATCCATCCGGGAGGGACAAGCACCACCTCACTGCCCTATGACGAGGCCAGCACAACCTCCTTACCCCCCATCTCTGCTTCTGAGACTGCCTGGTGAGGCCACTGTCCACCAGGCCCACAGCCAAGTGGCCTTCCCCAAAGGAAGCAGCCTCTGCCAGAGTCAGAGGTAGCCTCCGCCTTGACCATGCTGGGGCACCCAGGCAGGGAGGTCTATGCAAGAGCCCAAGGGGCCCAAGGCAGGGCCACACACACACAGGGCTCAGCACGCATTTGAAGAGAGAGTCGGGGAGTAGGCGACAGAATTGTACTTACAAGCATAAACACGATGCCATTTTCACAAAGAAAAATCATAAAACCCTACGGTCTTATTTGTATGTATATGGGGAAGGGTCTGGAAGGACACACTCGAAACCGTGGACTGTGGCTGCTCCTGGAGAGCGGGCCTGAGAAGGAGAGGACATTTACCCTGTACTCCAGAAACTTCCGAATTCTGATTTTATAATGAGGAGGCATTACTTTTGTAACTTTAACAACGACTTTTAAAATGAAAGAAATGTTTAAGTTTTTGTAGACTAATTAAAAATTAAATCTGTATCAGAGAAGATTCCCTTCTCCTCTGTTCCCCCATCCAGTAACTGTCCTTGCCAGGAAGTCCTTCTGGATATCAAACCTAAGTGCCTCAAGACATAAAGCTCACTTCTTGGGCTATCTCCAAGAGAGAGGAGGAGGGGCTGGCAGAACCCTCCGGGCCACAGCCTGAGCACTGGCCAACACAGCCTCCACGGCTGCCCTGGGAGCCGCCCCCAGCCCCACGGAAGTGAAGAGGAGGAGGGGGACAGGTTGGGCCTGGCCCCCCTCTGGAGAGAGCACCCCACCTCCCAGGAGGGATTTTCCTGGCAGAAGCAGCCCCTTCAGCTCCCAGGACGCGTGGGATGCCTCCAGGCCCAACATATGTGGATCTTCTAAAACAGGGACAGAAAAAGAGGAAAAATAAAGTCTGTTCCCCCAGGTCTGTTTTCTCAACATGCAGAGGCCTCCAGAAACGCTTCCCACAAGAGGCACAGGGGTGGGGACCAAGATTCAGAGGCAGGGTCCAGTGTACAGATGGGCAAACTGAGGCCCACTGGATGAAAAAGGACGCGCTCTCCATCACCCTGCACAGTGGGCTAGAGGCAAAACCAGGACTGGCAACCTCTGGATTGGAACATGAGGAGAGGGAGACTGCAGGCCTAAGAAGGGGTGAGGGTAGGGAAGTGAGAGCTGGGGAGACCGGGAGTTGCAGAGAGAAAGCTGGAGAAGCTGGGACTGGGTTGAAGAGGGGAGGAGGAGGGTGCCCCTGGCCAGACTCCAGAAGGCCCTTTGAGGGTCACAGGGGAGCTCCTGGGCCCCACGTCACGTGCAGTTGGCAGAGAGTAGACATCATAGGTGCTGCCCACCCCATTCCTCCCCCGTCCAGGCAGGTGGTCGGATTGCCCTTCCTGTCATTGGAAGTGAGGCACACAAGTAGTTCTGGCCCCTTCTGTTAGTGGTATGGTCACTCCCGGGCCAGAGCGTTTAAGTGCCAGCACACCCTCCAGAGCTCTCTTGTCCTCTGCCCAGCAAGGGGCAGAATCCAAGATGGTGGCTGCTCTGTCAGCCAGGTGACTGAGACGAAGAGAGTGACGGTGATGAACAGAGGCTCTGCTGACCCTCGTTGGTCAGTAGAGATGAGAAATAAGTCTTTGTTGTTTTTAGCCACTGAGACGTGGGGATTGTTTGTTATGGCAGCACAACCTGGCCTGTGCTGACGGATACACAAAACACCAGCTTTGGAACCAGTGGCCCAGGTTCAAATCCCACCCACTCCACTGACTCTCTGAATGGCCGCAGGCAAGTCCACTTCCCTCTGGTCCTCTGTGTCCCCTCTTAGAAAAGTAGAGGAGCCATGCCTGAGATTCCTTCCAGCTCTCAGAATTCCTAGGACTCTCCACCCTTGCCTTAAAAATCTCCCCGCCCCTGGTCAAGATCACCCAGGAAGGTTCCAGGGAGACAGCGTGTCTCTGGGCATGCCCAGACGGAGGTCTTTCTATGGCAGTGGGATGTTCTCCCCGCCTTGCTGCTCATCAGCATCACCTGGGGAGCTTTAAAAATGCAGGTTCCTCAGCCTGACTCACAGAGATTCAGATGCGGGAGGTCTGACGGGGTGCCTCTGCTGCCGGGTTTGGGAAGCTGCAGACCAGAGAACCCCCAATGGGTCTCCACAAGTCTGGCAACGGGGAGGCTGGACTGAACGGGCCACACCCAGCCCTGGATCCCCACAGAGCCCTCTGCCTGTCTTTTTTTTCAGGGGTCAACATCCCCATCTCCCTCCTGGGGCTCCGGAAGGGTGGCCTCCTGAGGCAGTCCTGGCTACATTGTAGATAAAAGCAGAACAGGGCACTCAGTAATGCGCTGGAACCCAGCTCACCTGCGCCACCCTGTCGCCCCCAGCCGGGTGCCAGCTGGATAAATCTAGCTTGGAGGCCTGACTCCTCCTACCAGGTCCCTCCCTACCAGGTCCCTCTCCATCCTCCTCTTCTCTCTTCCTCCATCCTCCCCAACCTCCCACTGGGCCAAGGGAAGAAAAACACCAAAGTGTGAATTTCTGATTAAAAACCAGCCTCTGCTTATTGCCTTAGTTCTTCTTGCAGGAGGAAAAAAAGTTCAGCTCGTGTGTGCATGCACACGTGGGCTCAGCTGTGTGTGTGAGTTACTGATTTGGGGGGGGGGGGGTGTGCCTGTAAATAGATGTGTGTGAATGTCTATGTGTCTGTTAGAGCCGAAGGTGTGAGAGTGTGTGTACCCAATTGTCTGTAAGTATATGGTTTGGGTGAGCATATGTATCTGGGTATATCGTGTGTGCAGGTCTGTGTGTGAGTGTGAGCGTGTTCAGACGTGTCCCTTAATGCAGGAAGAGACTTCTAGTTAAACTAACACCATCAGTTTAGGGTAGTGAGTTAATCAAAGGTTAGTTCTGGGAGAAATCATTAAAAAATTACACACCTTCCCAACTCCAATATTTTATTTCAATAAAAGTAAAAGCATATAAGCTTTGTGCCTTTTTAATTTTCTTTAGTGCAGGACCAAAGGTTCCCCTTTGCCTGTGGGTCTGCTGGCGGGAGCAGTGTCATCTTTCTTGGGTAAACTAAACCCGTAACGCACCATCCTCGATTTCCAATTTCAATTTCTCTAAAGTGGAGCACGAACTTAAAAGACACTTGTAAAGTGATGTGAGTGCCGAATCTTCTAGATTTTCACATTTCTGTTTCCCATCTTATCTTACCATTGCTTTTCCACACCTAATTTGATAGCAATATTTTTAGCAATTCACCTTGATAGAGTCTTTCTGAAGACGTCCATTTCGTTTTATAGAAACAGCAACTTTTTGTGTTCACAATATTTTGTTTTACTTATTATTTAATTGAATTAAACAACTTCCATAACAAATGCCACTGGCATAAATGAATTTGGAAGCAAATGCAAATGACCTTTTGTAAGCCCGTAATTCAGCCTGTGGGAGCAGAAGCCAGTGGACTAGCATATTAGACACAAGCCTCGTGGGCGGGCAAGGTCTGCATGGGGTGGATGTTTTATAGAGAAAAAAACTAACCCCAGGCGAACAGTGGAGGGAAGACGAGTGAGAGGAGCCTCCTGTCAGTGTAGGTCTGCTGAGTGTGTGTGTGTGTGTGTGTGTGGGTGTGTGAGAAAAAGAGAGAGAGGGAGAGCATATGTGCCCAGATGTTGTTGGGAGCACATCTGTGTGTCCCAGTCGCTTACCCCCAGCAGACAAGTCCCAGCCCAGACCACAGGGGACCATGGTCATCCACCCAATCATCCATCTGTGGCAGATGACAGTGATGTTGGTGGTGGCTGGGTCCTCTTCTTAAGTGAGCTGGGCCTGGGCTGTTGGTGGCATGATCTGTGTCCCTGGCAACATGACACAGCTGCGAGTGGGGCAGAGCCCGCAGGTCCTGAGCACCTGCTCCATGCCATTTCTGTGTGCTCCCCCTACAGCCTGTGAGATGGAAATCCTTCTCTCCCCCGCCACACATGAGGAACTGAGACCCTGGGAGGTGAGGGGCTTCCCTCGCGGGACAGGGGTGACATTATGCTGCAAACACAGACCCACCCTGGTCAGGACAGCCCCCCAAGAGATTTAGAGACTTCTGATTTCCCCTGAAGCATTGCTGAGCCCTGTCATGGACACCAGCCTGCTCCTCACGGGCTTCTGTGGAGTTGGGGGGGGGGGGGGGCCAGGGAGGCCCACTGCTGGGTGCCCAGGGGATGGGGAGGGGGCTGGAGACAAGCTGGCACCCACTCCTAACCAGACCAGGGCTCGTCTTAGCAGGGCTCTCTGGATGCTTCAAAGCCGCTAAGCACATCCCCTGGGCGCTGGATGCTCCCATCTTCCTCAGGAGGGAGGAGGAGGGGTTCTTCTTGCCCGTTTCACAGATGAGGAAACAGAGCCCAAAGAGGCAACCCCAGCAGGGAGTGAAGCTTGGGCGTGACCCGCACACATGTCTGCTCGCTTCCACCCAGACTCTCAATGCCTGGCAATTAATAAGTGCATGACAAAATGCGTTCTACTGACCAGAGTTGCCAGATAAACAACAAATAAGTTTTTAGTAACACTATGTCCCAAATAGTGCATGGAATATATTTCTACTTAAAAATTCCTTTGTCGTTGGATATTCGAGTTTAACTAGGCACCCTGCATGGCTGTTGGCTAAATCTGGGACCCTACAATGACCCCCTCCCACTCACCCACCAACCCTCATGGGCAGACACGGGGAAAGGAGAGTCAGCCCCCCACCCCTCCAGAGAAAGAGCTGACGACCCGATGGGAAAGACTCGGGAGGACCGAGGCGTTGACTCAGACAGCCCTGGGTCCTCCCTCCTTGGTGTGTCACCTTGGCCAAGTCTCTTATCCAACTAGTCTTCATGGACTGGTTATGAGTATTACATAAAATAATGCATGCAAAGCGCTGTGTCCTGTGTAAACGTTCAATGGAAGGGAGCCATTATTTTATTATTATTATTATTTACCAGGTGGGGAAATCAAGGCTGAGAGAGAGAAAGTGACTTGTAGCAGACCAGACAGATGCCTATACTCAGGGTTCCTGTGTCCTGGCCCTGGGCACTGCCCACTGCCCAGCTGCTTTACTGCTTTGTGGCCAAGACGCTGGTGGCTGGCTGGGCAGTCAGGGCCCAGTGACCTGTCCTTGAAGGTTCTCCATCTCTAAGCAGCTGCCTCCCCAGCACCCTGGGGCACAGCAAGCAACTCAGAGCCCAGTAGGTTAGACTCACCCACTGCTCCCATCACAGAGTACCCAGAGACTGAGGATGGCCCTTAGTCGCCTCTCCCCTGTGATCAGGGGCTGCCTCCCAGCCCCCAACCCTGGGAAGTTCAGAGAGGCGCTGGACGACAGGAGTGAGGAGGGCACTCCCATCCAGCCATCTCCAGGAAACCAGGAGGCCTGCGGCTCCTCGGCCCCCACCCTCACATCCAGGTTACTTCCAGATGCAACTGCCCAGAGAACCTGGGACTTTGGAGCCTCTCCTGGGGTTGGGAGGGACTGAGAGAAGAGAAGATGGGGCCCCCACCCGGCATCATTAAGCCATCCCTGCCTGGGGCTCCACAGGGGGCCTGGCCAAGAACTCTGCCCCCTCCAGCTCCCTTCCTCCCTCCCCCTCCCCCAGCACCCCATCTGGAACCCTAACGAGCTGCTGACAGTCCCCATCTGCTCCTCTCTGGCTTCCTGGGGAAAGGGAGAGAGAGGAGGGGACGCCAAGAAAGGTGGAGCAGAGGGAACAGAGTGGGTTTCCGTCTCATGCTGAGCCAAGCCCCGTCTCATGCTGGGGGGCTGCCCGTCATCTCCAGCCTGCATGGGTGCCCGCTGCCCTGCCGCCTAGACCTCTTCACCCGTTCCCTGGAGGCCCCACTCCTAAAGGTGACAGAGTCTTTGAGAGAAGAGGTTGCAGCCACTTTCTGTCCTGCCCAGACCACCAGATCCAACAGCGAGAAATCTTTAGCTCCCAGAGGGGCTGTCTCAAGAAGAGAAGGGACAAGCCTTCCTCCCTAGGCCAGGAATTCCCAAAATAGCTCCTCCCCCATCCTCTCTGCACCCCACCTCCCCCACCCCACCCCCACGCCGAGTGCCCAGGACTTCTGCCTTAGCCCATCCTTCCCAGCCCAGCCCCCTCCTGGCATCTGCTCCCCGGCTCCTGCTCGCCAATGCTGCCATCTAGAGGTGAGATGGGGCACTGCAGGAACTGTTGCATGGCCCCGGAGCCCCAGGGGTCCAGGCCCACCATGGAAGGCTGGACCAAGGATGGTAAGGCCCAGACACCTTGCCCGGGAGGCCCTGGGAGAGGTCACTTCATCCATCCCCCTGCTTCCAGGTAGCCATGTGGCCATGAGCTGTTACCTGGTTCCTTGCTCTCTGGGTGACCCCATCCAGGAAACTCAGGGCCCACAGGAAGAGAAACTTCTGTGCAGGCACTTCTTATACGTCACCTCCTCTGAGTCTCACGGCAGCTGCCCTGTGGATAACGTTGCTCCGTCTTATGAAGGAGGACTCAGGCCCAGGCAGGCAGAGGGAACCATTCGTTCAGAGCCATTGACGCCCCCACCTCAATGGGAGCAGTTTTTCTGACTTGTTTTTTCGGGGTTCACTTCAGTGCCTCAAAGTTTCACCGATGTGCCAGTCGGTGCTGGAGGGGCACCCAGTGTGTGCCAGAGTCTGTGCCGGGCCCCGGGCAATCCAGAGACGTTGCAGACCCTGCCCTCGCCCTGGGCATGCTCACTATGGTGGGGAAGGTGGGGGAGCAGGACCCCTGGCCTGGCCCACTCACCAGGGAGTCACCTGAGGCATGAGGCATGAGGGCCCTGTGAGAAGTCACCAGCTGTGACAGCCGTGCTAACAGACATCAACGGCCAGGATGGACCCTTCGGCAGCTCCTGCCTCTCAGGAGTGCTCTGTCCTGGGCTGTCCTTCAGAGCTGCCCAGTGAGGGACAAGGAGAGGCCACCATCCACCAATCCTCTCCTCCAGAGGATCCAGCCTCTCCCAGAAGCACCTGGGACCAACCCCCAGCCCCCTAGCCAAACTGGAGAAACCCCGGAGCCTGGCACACAGTAGGTGCTCAGCCATTTTTTGAAGAATGAGTGAGTGAGTGCATTAGGGGCTGTTCACACTGGAGCTCCCAGCTATATAAGGATGGGTCTACCTCCCAATCCATCCCTCCCCCATTTGGGGCTGCCCTCCCCAAAATGGCCAACGAAGTCCCTAGAGTAAAGGAAACCCAGGAGAATAGGATTCTAGTCCCTGTTCTGCTTCTCACTGGCTGTGTGACCCATGGCGAGACCCCACTCTCTGGGCCTCAGTTTCCCCCTGTGTGTAAAGGGCAGTTGGACTAGGCAGGAGGCCTCTAAAGTAGGCAAGAGGAAGGACCTTGGTACTGGGGAGGAGGTCTAAGCCCACCCAGCCGCCCTGCCTCTCTTGCCCCTTCCGTACCTCCTCACCCAGGGTCAAAGGTGAGGCCATGAACTAGTGCCCCATGGAGACTCAGAGGAATTGCTGCTCATTACGCTTGTGTGTGCCCCCCACATACACAAAGCACACGTGTGTACAAGCATGCACATACGTGCATGGAGCCACATGCGCACACATGTGGGTGTCCAAGTGCCCACGTACACACGCCTGTGTCTGCACACCGCACGCTCCAGCGCGTGCCCTCTGCAGAGCCTCGGGAACAAGTTTAGGGACGCGCTGAAGTTATGAAATTGATTTCTCTGGGAACACTTGGAATTAGTTTTAATTATCTTTATCTTTCTTCCAATTGTGCTCTCAGCCTTCTCCTCGCTGTTTAATCCGTTGCTATCGACTTCCCCGTAGGCGCTGGGGAGGGGCGTTGGGGGGTGGGGGAGAGGGTCATTGTGTTCATTTTCAGAAAAAATAAACAACAGTAACAACCACCCTCACCCGCCTCTTCCTCTGCACCGGAGAAACCAGCCCCTCCCAGGCAATCAGCAAGGCGTCCTGCACACACACACACACACACGTGTACACACACACATATGCAATGGCCAAACCTCAGTCTCCAAGGAAGCCCCATCTGGAAACCCTCCCTGGCCGAGAGAAGAAGGGGCTGAGATGTGATGTGTCCAGATGTCAGCATCTCACAAGTTGGGTTCTTCACAGTGGTCCCCTCAGGAAGCCGAGCTTCATTCAAGATCCTCAACCCCCTGCTGAGAAGCCCTTTCCATCACGTTCTCCAGGCTCTCTTTCCTGAGCCCACCCCCAGCAGACGGGGCCTCCCGGCCACAGTACTTACTGGGGGGAGGGCAGGGCTGGGGACAGGTTCATCTCTGAGACTAGCACACAGTAGGTGATCAGTAAATATTTGTTGAACAAATGAAAGAGTGAATGAATGACAGCCTCTTTGAACCCTGCCTTCAGAGTCTGGCACAGTCACTCATTCATTCATTCAGCCAGTACTGAGCACCAGGGATGCTCCAGGCACTGGGTCAGGTGCTGAAGATACAGAAATGAATGTGACCTGGTCCCATCCCCGTGGACCACCCTACCTAGGAGATTGAACAGGTGGGTAGGGGTTCCCAAACTGAGCTAGTGTAAAGGGTGTACCTGGAGGAAGAAAAGACAGGGGCAAAAGCTTGTGTTTTAAACACCCTTGATGAAGGAAAATCTCCATTTTTTTTTGAGGATGAGTCAATTTCCTCACTCGTGCTCTGCCTCCAGAACTGGGGGTACTGATCACAGGGTGCCCTGTTCTCCAGGGGTCCCCCTACCTGTGCCCAGGCCCAGGCCAACTGTGCAGCAGGCTCCTGGAGGCCGGGTGAGTGTGAAGGGGGATGTTGGCCCCTCCTCCATGGGACACTCCCCTTGGAGCCATGGAGGGGGTGAGGGGCCATCCCTCACCAGCGAGGTGCCAGTGCTAAGTGCCCTGCGGCGCTAATATTTTATGATTAAAAACCATTAAGCTTTAGACCGTGAAAATCCGAGGGACACAAAATCAATGGCCCAATATTGCTTCCCCCAGTAAGTTGTGTAAATATTGTGTCTTTTATTGTTTGGCCGATGGCAAGAGCAAAGAGACAGGTGCAGATTATACTAACAACCCCCCCCACACACACACTACCCCAGTCCAGCCCTGATCTGGCAGAATCAGCATCCTGGCTTGGAGAGGCCTGGAGAGCTGGACGCCGGGAGGGCCCAGGCCGGCCCACTGTGGAAGGTCATGCCATTTCTTCCTCTGCCTCCCACAGCCTGCCCGCCCCTAGACGTCCAGCCCCATTGGCCAAGGGCAGCCCCCCCCCCCCCAGCTCCTCCTCTCCCTGTGCAGTACCCCCTACACTAATCGCACAGACACACGCTTATACAGAGGCACAAACATCACATGGTGACGTGCTCTCCTGACAGCCCGTCCATCACCATGCTCCACCATCTGCTTGCATTTGCATATTTAATCAGGATCTGTCTTTCCTCCTCTGGGGGTTCAGATAAGGGTAGGAAGATCACTCCAGGGGTTGCTCCTGTCTTTCTGGGGAGGAGAATGATGAGGGCCTGTGTCTCCTATCTGGAGCTGAGGAGACTGTGTAATGCCCGGGCTTCCTCCTGCCTCTTTGGGGATGGGGTAATGCCAGATACTGCCCCTCGTCCTGGGAGGGGTCGGAGATGATGCTGGGGTCCCTCTATCAGTGGGGGCATGGGGATGCCTGAATCCTCTCTATCTTCTTCCAGTCTTGGCTGCTCCCTCCTCCCTACCCTGTCCCTCTCAGGGAAGAGTGAGGTATGACCCTGGGATCAGACACCACAAGCCATGTTCTGCTTCCCGTGTGGGTAAGGGAAGTTGGAGCAGAGCGGGGGGATCCTCTAGCAACGCCAGAGAAGCTGCCCTGGGGGAACCCAGTACATTCCTTCCACGCCCTGAGGAGGTGTCCGGAGAAGAGAACCACTGACCTAAGGAGAGAGGAGCCAGCCGATGGGGGCAGCTGGGCTGATGTGATGGGGGAAAGATGTTGAATAAATGGGGAAAGGCTGGGCGGATATTGGGGGGAAAGAGCTGAGCAGATGGGTGGGCCACCTGGCCTGAGGTGAGGGCTCACCACTGGTCTAATAAGGTGGAACAGCTGGGTAACACGGGGAACATCTGGACTGACATGGGGGAACAGGTGGCAGACATGAGAGAACAACTAAGCTCGTTGGGAAGCAGCTGGGCTGATAAGGGACGGTCATCTTAACGAATGGTGGGGGACGGCTAGGCTTATGCTGGGAGAGTAGTTGGCTGAAGTGGGGGAACAGCTGGGCCAATGTAAGGGAACAGCTGGTCTGATTTGAGGGGACAGCTGGGCTGAGGTGGGGGGACAGCTGGTCTGATTTGAGGGAACAGCTGGGCTGAGGGGAGGTGACAGCTGGGCTGAGGTGGAGGGACAGCTGGGCTGAGGTGTGGGGACAGCTGGGCTGAGGTGTGGGGACAGCTGGGTTGAGGTGGAGGGACAGCTGGGCTGAGGTGGGGGGACAGCTGGGCTGAGGTGTGGGGACAGCTGGGCTGATTTGAGGGAACAGCTGGGCTGAGGTGAGGGGACAGCTAGTCTGAGGTGAGGGGACAGCTGGGCTGAGGTGAGGGGACAGCTGGGCTGATTTGAGGGGACAGCTGGGCTGAGGTGAGGGGACAGTTGGGCTGAGGTGAGGGGACAGCTGGGCTGATTTGAGGGAACAGCTGGGCTGAGGTGAGGGGACAGCTGGGCTGAGGTGAGGGGACAGCTGGGCTGATTTGAGGGAACAGCTGGGCTGATTTGAGGGAACAGCTGGGCTGAGGTGAGGGGACAGCTGGGCTGATTTGAGGGAACAGCTGGGCTGAGGTGAGGGGACAGCTGGGTTGATTTGAGGGAACAGCTGGGCTGAGGTGAGGGGACAGCTGGGCTGATTTGAGGGAACAGCTGGGCTGAGGTGAGGGGACAGCTGGGCTGATTTGAGGGAACAGCTGGGCTGAGGTGAGGGGACAGCTGGGCTGATTTGAGGGAACAGCTGGGCTGAGGTGGGGGGACAGCTGGGCTGAGGTGGGGAAAAAGACACCATGGCAGTGGGGACCGAACAGAGCCACAGGGCAGTGTCAGTGAGTCTCCAGGTCCTGGAAACCCTGGGTATAAACCACAGTCTTCAGTCTTCTGGCCCACATCCTACTTTCCAAAAAATGCCTTTGGAAGGGCTTGCCAGAGCGTCACCCTGATGCCTCCAGGCCACAGCCAGGGGAGGGTCACGGGGGGAACATCCTCTCCACCCCCTCCCCCTCTCCCATGGCCGCAGCTGCGGGAAATGGGGCGGGAGGGCAGCCAGCAGGGGCCTTCCACTCCCCTCCAGAGACTCACAGGAGCTGGCGAGACCCTGGTTCCAGGGCCACACAGCGTCAGAAAGGAGCAGGTCTTTGGAGAGAGTCCAGCCCAGGCCCCCATTTTACGAGCGAGGAGAGAGGCCTGAGACAAGCCTGGGCTGCAGGGTGGTCCGCAGGGCCAGGGAGCACTGCCTCCGACCAGCCTCCCTGCGGCCATCCCCCCATCTTGTCAGCTCGGGCACCTGTACAACACACCACAGACTCGGGGCTCAGACCACGGACATTTATGCCCTCACCGAGCTGGACACTGGAAGCCCGAGACCAGGATGCCAGTGTGGCTGGGTTCCGGGGAGGCCCCTCTTCCTGGCTGGTGGGAGGCCACCATCAGCTGTACGCTAACATGACCTCTTCTGCATGCTGGGGGGAGAAGGGGAGCAGAGAGAGGCAGCAGGGTGGGGTGGGGAGGCTCTCTGAGTCTCTTCCTACAAGGGTGCTAATCCCATCATAGGGCCCCACCCTCACGACCCCATCTAAACCTAATTCACTCCCAAAGGCCCCGCCTCCAAGTACCACCATGCTGGGCGTTAGGTTTCAAGGTATGAATTTGGAGGGGACACAGTTCAGTCCATAGCAAGCCCCCAGCCCACTCGACCCCTGCCCGAGGCCGCTGGGGTCCTCCCTTGGTCTGAAACTCCCTCCCAGAAGGAGAGCTGAGCCCCTCCCAAGATTCCTCATCTAACCCCCAATATACGGAGTTGCCCTCAATGAGGGTCCCAAGAACTCAGCAGCCAAGGGGACAGGGCAGCCGCATGCCGCACCCCACCGTGCCAGGCACTTTGCATGTGTCCTTTTATTTAATCCTCCCTGTTCCAGGCTCTTCATCTCTAGGCTGCAGCCCAAAGCACCTTTCCAGACTTGTCCCCAAGAAGCAAGGCCTCCAGTGCTGTCCCACAGCCTGACGCACCGCCCCCTCCCTGTTTGAGAAAACCGGTTCCCCACCGGCTGCCACGGGCAGCTTCCTCCCCGCCCGGGCCCTGGGAGAGCCCAGTTGCCTAAAGCAGCCATTGCGCCTGACGTGCAGAGGCCATCTAGGACCTGGGAAAAGGAAGAAGGCGGGGACAGGGGACGGGAGAGCCAAGACAGCTGCCCTGCTCAGAGGGGACCAGCGAAAAATCTCACCCCATGCCGGCCCCCAGGACTCCTCTCCAGGCCCTTTTCCAGCGTGAATGACCCCTCCTCTCAGAAGCAGGTCACCGTGCAGTCCTCAGTCTGTACCCTCTCTGCACACAGCCCTCCCAGGAAGAGGGTGGATTCCCCCAAAATGGGCCATGCTGGTTCCATGACTGTGTGTCTGTGTGTGCAGGCAGGTCTGGGTCTGTGCCCATGCTGGCACGTGGGTTTTTTGGTTAGATGCAGACGTGAGGAAACAGTGTATATAGAGGTTACTCAGGAGTCTGATGGCCAGAGTTCAAATCCCAGCTTGACCACTCCAGAGCTGTGTGACCTTTGGCAAGTCGCTTAGCCTCTTTGTGCCCAGATCCCTCATCTACAACCTGAGGCTAATAATGGTACCTACCTCCATAGGTTGTTGTGAAGATTTTTAAAGTTTATACATGTAAAGTACTTAGAACAGTTAGGGGCACATGATAAGGGCTATAGACGAGTTAGCTGTAATTGCTGTGTGCCCATACCCCGATCAAAAGAAAGCTGCTTGGGGGCAGGCACCAAGTCCTACTCTGTCCAGTCCAGCACCTGCCCAGGACAGAGCAGGAAAGGTGTTCCATGATGACCGGGGATCTGAACAAAGGAAACAGCCCGTGGGCGTATGAGTGTGTGTGCGTCAACATTGTGTGTAGGTGTGCATGTGTTATACACAGGTACATCATTAACTTGTGTGTCAGTGGTAGATGGCAACTATATACACCACCGTCACTACTGTGTTTTTGTCTATCAGCATTAGGCGACCAGTGTGGCACACGTGTCACTTGAGTGTGGGTGCTGGTGGGTACTGGTGTGTCTACAGAATGTAGGTCAGTGATTGTGTGTTTGTGTGTGTATCAGTGTCAGGCATGTGTCAGCCCCGTGAGCGAGAATGTGTCAGCATGTGTGTATGTGATGTCAGTGTATGGATATATGCATGTGTGGCAGCACTGTGTAAGTGAGTGTGCTTATGTATGTGTCAGCACTGCACACGTATGTAAGTCAGGATTTGTGCATTCCTGTGTGTCAACATTTGGAGTATGTGTGTGTCAGTGTTGAGTATTTGCATAGATGTGTGTCAATGGTGTGTCAATGATGGGTGTATGTGTTTCTGTATGTCAGCATGTGTGTGTGTCCACATCAGCAATGGGTGTGTGTGTGTCAGCGTGCTGTGTATGTGTGCACTGGTGTTGTATATATATATGTGTATGTCAGGGATGGGCATATACATGTGGCAGCATTGTGTGCATGTGTGTGTCAGTGTTGAGTGTGTGTATGTGAGTGTGCCCATGACAGTGCATATATGTGTTTCCGTGGTGGATGTATGTGTAGACATGTGTCAGCTTTGGGTGCATACGTGTGTCAGTGTTGCATGTGTGTGTGCCAGCACTGAGCATGTGTGCACACCAGTGTGTGTGCACATGCATCTCTGCCCTCAAATCCCCCCGTTTGCCTTGAGAGGGGAGGCAGGGAGGGGCCCCTCAGGCCCTGGGTCCGGGCCTGGCTGCCCGGGACCCCTGGGGGTCTGGCTGGCCAGCCCTGGTGCCCGCGCCCACCCAGCCCCTCCCCCCACCGCAGCCTCTCCCTGACTGGCACCCGAGTTAATAAGTGTTGCTTTTCTCCTATTCCGCTCAGGCCCGTGATGGAAAATCCTCGGGCTGGAAGTGAGCCCCGAATCGATAGTCCATTCCGTTTAACAGGGTGGCTGTCACCATAACGAGATAAAAGTGGATTAGCTTCTGCGCTGCTACCGCATCCGCAGGAGCCCATCTGTTCCCTGCACAGCCGGCCGGGCTCGGAGCAGCCACACGACCCAGCGGGACCTGGCCGCGGGGGCTCCTGCCAAGGCCTGGGATGGGTGGAGCGGGGGTCAGAGACGGCCAAGACTGGGATCCAGATGAGGTTCAGACTGGGGCTCAGGACAAGGTCCAGGTAAGATCAGGGTGGGCTCTGGATGGAGATGGGGACAGGGAGGAGGACAGCAAGGGACGAGGGCCAGCTGTGGGCCTCTTTGTCCAGTCTGAAGATCCGATGAACCCTCTGAGAAGCCTGAACACCCCCCAGGACTTTGCGTGTGGCTGGACAATGTCTGCGGGTGCATGAATGCCCTTCAGCGTCCAGACCTGGATGCCCAGGAGCCACATAGAGTGTGTAAAGTCACTTCAAGGACAGGCCCTCCCATTCCCCTTAGGCCTGAGGAATAGAAAGGCTCCTATTGCAGCAAGAAGGATGCAGGTTGGACACCAGGAAGAACTTCCTGACCCTGAGGGTGAGCGCTTTCACAAGCAGATGACCAAATGCTTGCTTTTTCAAGATTTGTTCTAGCTTTTGCAAAAGCATGAGATGTCGGGAGCAAACTAAAATGGTGATTGATTCAATTAAACCCTAATCAATTTCTTTTTTTCTTTTTTTCTGTAGTACATACTGCCAATATTTTTTCCCACTTGGTCTGCTTTTTAACTTTGGGGTTCTTTACTTTTATTTTGTCAGCTCTCACAGTCCTGTCGGGGATTTCTTCCCTATTTCCTTGGGAAGACTCTCATCATCCTGGAATAATCACCTTTGTTTCTTCTAGTTCTTTCATGATTGCATTTTTTCTGTTAACGTGTTCATCCGTCTGGAATTTGCATGAAGTAGGTGTCTTTATTTTTCCCAAATGGTTAACTAATTATCCATCTCCATTTCATGACCAACTTATCCTTTCTCCACTAGTTTGAAATGCCGCTTTTATCGTTTGTAGTAGGGTCCTATTCTGGACAGCTCTGTAAATCTGTTAATTCTTGTGCTAACCAACACAAGTTTGATTCAGGATAGCTTCATGACATATGGTGACATCTGGGAATGTGTTCCTCTACATTGGTGCCCCTATATCTGGAGTATTTAATAGCTGTGTAAACACCAAATTTTATCTAATGAAGGTACCAGAAAAGCATACTATTTGAAACCTGTGGCGACTGCTTTTGAAGTGTGAGTGGCAGTCCCCAAATACTGTGTCCATTCAGGTTTTGTGGCTCCAGGCGCACGAGGCAGCCTGATGGAGCAAGAGTTGACCCGGGGAGGACTCCCGCGCAATCCCGAGAGATGTGCATATCCCAAGGCTTGCTCTTGGCTGTGCGGGTCGGACAGACCATGAGTCCTGTCTTGGTGTGGGATCCCCTAGGAGCCGTCTCTGAGACAAGGATTTGAATGCAAGCAGTTTCTCTGGGAGGTGAGCCCAGGGAACCCCAGCAGGGGATGCAGAGGGAGGAAGCCGAGAAGCGTGCCCTTTCAAGCCAGGTGCTACAATGGGGAACCGGAGCTCCACTCCACTGGGGGCCTCGGGGACTGTAGACCGTGGGCCTGTTATCCCTCCCATGGGGGAAGGAGCTGGGGCATTGATACACCAACTGGCCTCAGTAGTTGGCCTAGAGGGGCCCTGAGAAGCGGGGTGGACTGTTACTTCCCCAGCATGTCCTGCCGACCCGGGTGGAGGGAGCAGGCTGCAGCCCCAGACGATGCTGCAGGCTTTTGGAAGTAGGAGGAGCGTGCACTGCATGGAAAGGCCCAAGGGGATCTGGGCAGGGCACCGACCAGTGAGGGAATGGATGTGGTGGCCGGGAAGAGAGGACGAGATGCAGGCAAGGGCAAAGGTAACGGGTGTGGGGGGTGAGGCTTTTAGGAAGCAGAAAGGACAGAGCTTGGGGATGGAAGACCCCGAAGGGATGGGTGGGAGAGGATACCAGGGCAGCCCTCAGATTTCAGGCCTGGGAGACAGGATGGATGATAGAGGGAGGCACCTGGATGGGAGACTCGAGAGGAAGAGCCAGGAAGGGGGCTTTGGGACATCAGAGAGGCAATTTCCGGGAGGCAGATGGGTATGCGGGTCTGGGGCAGCGTCGGGAGGTAAATGGAGAGTTGGGAGCCATCATCGAAGCCACTGAAGCCAGGGATGTGGATGGGGTAGGTCCCTGCTGAGGAAGGATCCAGGTTAGGACCGGAAACGGGGCATATAGGGCCTCAGGGAACATCCCACGGACGCACAGGAGCCATTGTGAGTGAAGCTTGACATGGCCTTGTCTCCTCCTGGTTCCCCAATGACAGGAAGGCCCCTCCCATCCTCCTGGGGTAGGGAAGAGTGATGCTGAGGGGGAGGGTGGGAGGGAACAGAGGGGACAGGATGATGCGGATTCCAAAGGAGCCGACAGCTGTCAAATAATATAAAACCTCATATGTTAATAATTCTCACAATTTTGCCAAAGACTTAATGGCTGGCCTGTCAAGAGTGGTGACAGAAGCTATTATGGAAACAAGATGGGAATATTTTGGAGGCAACATCGACAGCACAGCCCTGTGCCAGGCCTCCAAGGACCAGAAGGAGGACAGCCTGGCCTCCTGCCCGCCGCCCCCAGGAAGACCACGTGCTCAGTCAGAGAGGAGCTGGGTCATTGCAGATTCAAGCCATTGACTGTGGATTGATCACCTCTGAGGACATTTTAATTAACCGTCAGCTCCTGGAGCTTCCCCATCCTTCCTGTCCCCACCTCCCGCCCACGTCTGCAGCCACCTCCACCCCAAGACACAAAAAATAAGCAATCGGCCCACAGCACAACACAGCGACAGGCACTGCCGGGTTTCAGTTGTGGGAGGGGCCGAATAGAGGGTCCGGGGACTGGCCGTGGCCTGATCTGGCTGACCTGGGAGCTCTCTAAAGGGTCTTGCATTGCTCATGGCCCCAGGTCTCAGGACTAGACCCAGTCCTGCAGCAGATTCACTAAATGAGCCTGCACTAATTACTTGGTTTTGAAATGCCTCAATTTCTCACATTTAAAATGGGGACAATAGTAGGAAAAGTATATAAAACATGCGAAAGTGCTTTTAGAGCTTTGATGTCTCGGAATCACTTTCCCCGACTCTCTGAAGCACCTTCTGCTTCATCTTATTTCACTCTCCCTTCAGCTCCAGGAGACGGCATCGTGAGCTCCTTGTTCACAGACGGGGAAGGTGAGGCAGCGAGCACGGCCGGAGTGGGCACACACCCTCATTTGCAGAGCCAGGATTTGAGGCCCCAGTCTTCTCTCCAGCACCAGAATCGCCTTCATATAAGGGGTTCTTGTTAGACTAATAATCTCGACAGCTCTACTTAGAGTGCTTACCTGGTACCCAGAGTTGTGCTAAAGCAGAGCTTCTCAAACTTGACTGTGCACGAGGAACCCTGAGCATCTTGTTGAAATGCGGATTCGGGTTCAGCAGGTCTGGAGCGAGGCCTGACAGTCTGCGTTTCCAAGAAGCACCAGGAGCTACCGATGCTGCTGGTCCAAAAACCATCCTTTGAGAATCAAGGTGCTCAATGCTTTATCTCATTTAATTGGCCCAATGCTCCTATGAAATGGAGACTCTTATTATCACTCTTGTTTTACAGAAGAAACTGAGGCCTGGGGAGATGCAATAACTTGATCAGGTCAGAGTTAAGCAGAAGAACCAGGATTTGAACCCAGGTCACCTGGCCTCAGACTGCCCACTTAGCCCCAGAGCTCAACCATCTCCCCCGTGTTTGCCTGGAAAGTTAATGATCTGGAATCGTCTGAGCCACACCAGGATGAGGCTCTGAGGATGAGAGAGACAGCTCCCATGACACAACAGCAGGTGGTGTTGGGAAGGAGTTGGGTCTTCAAGAGAAACCTTGGCCTCAGCAGGGAAGGAATCTGCACTATGGAATGCAGGTGCTGCTGTATCCTGAAGAGACTGATGCTGATTCTGGAAAATTCTCCTGCTTCAATGGGAGAGCTCCAAACTGGGGATGGTTTGCTTTGATAAGAGAAATTTTGACCTGGTCTAGGAAGAAGCCCCAGAGCCAGGATGAGAAAGAGGAGGCCCCACCCTCAGGGACCAGGAGCTGGGAGGACTCGCCCCGGCCTTGGGCTCAGGGGACGACTTGCAAGTGCCACAAGAGAAAAACTACTCATGCCCTCTCCTGCTCACATCCCAGGAGGGGTCCTTGCCTGCCCCGTTCCTCAGGGTGTGTGTTTACAGTGAGGGGGAGAACCGAGAGGCCCCAGGAACTGGCTGGCCGAAGGGGCAAGGCAGAGTCACTGTCAGAGAGAAATCGGTGGGCCCCGGAAGGGGGGAGGGGAGAGATGAGAACAAGGTCATGAGTTCAAATGCCAACAGGGGCCAAGTGGGTGTCAGGAGGGAGTGGGGTGGGCCATGGGGAGCTGGAAAGCACATGGCTCCATCAGGGCCCAGAGCTGTCAGAGCTGATTCTTCAAGTGAACCTGGAAATGCAGATTTTTACATGAAATCCCCACTTTTTTAATGTTATACACTACTGCAAAAAATATTCATGTAATGTTGTGCGGACCTAATAAGTCTATAAGCAAGATATGCTCTCAGGCCGCCATTTTGCAACCTGTGGACCAGAGCCAGCACAGGCTGGATTGGGGGAGAGTTTAGAGGGTCCTGAGAGAGGTTGAGGGGCTGCAGCCATGCCTGTTAGATAGATAGATGATGGATAGTTAGATAGATAGATGGATGGATAGATGGATGCATAGACAGATAGATGGCTGGATAGGTGGATGGATAGATAGAAGATAGACAGATAGATAGACAGATGGATGAATAGATAGCTAGATAGATGGATGGATAGATAGATAGATGATAGATAGACCAATGGATGGATAGATAGATAGATGATAGATAAATAATCAGAAACTAGAGCTTTAAGATGCAATGCTGTGTGCTGTGAGTAGAATCTTCCTTAGTGTTGTTCAAAAGACTTCAGCAAACATTCAAGTGGTTCTTCCTTTTTATTGGTTCCCAGACTGCTGTGTCTTTAACTGTGACAACAGGCAGTGACTGAGCTATGTGGCTGCTTGGTTTTACATAGGTCCCACAAGGAAGGGCAAGCCCACGGGAGGCTGAGGCCCAGGGGAGCGGCCAGCCTGGAGCTGAGGGCAGGACCAGCAAGTGTCTGCCCAATGCCTTGAGCAGACATCCTGGGCTGAGCAGGTGAGACCACATCTCACCTATTCCACTTGGAGTAGAGGGTTTCTTCGGGAGCCAACAAGTAGATCCTGTACCCTGAGCCACTGAAGACCCACAGGCACCAGGGGAAAGAGGCCGTTGGCACAGAATACAAGTGGCCACTGGAAATGCCACAGGGCAGCTGTTCCCGGGTGGGGCAGGGAGGCTCCTGTTCACGGGTGCAGGCCTAAGGTAAAGGGTCTGGGCAGACCAAGGGGCAGGGTACAGATGAGAAGCCAGCCTTACGGCCAGACATGGAGGAGGATGAGGAGGAGGAGAAGCGGGAGGAGGAGAGAAGAAGAAGAGTAGACATTGTCATGCACCAGGCACTGCTTGCATCATCTCATTTAATGCCCACAACAGCCCTTTAAGGCCCTTAATCTTATTATCTCCGCTTTGCTGTTGAGGAAACTAAGTCTTAAGAAGATAAACATGAACCATCCCAGGGCGCCCTGCCAGGAAGCGTGGTCCAGCAGGGTCGTGATTCCAGGCCTGTCTGGCTGCAGAACCCAGGCTCACGCCTGAGTCTGGAGGCCCTTTTCTGGTGTCTTAGTCAGCTCAGGCTGCGCTAACAACTTACCATGGACAGAGTGGCTCACACCAGCATCGACTGCTCACAGTTCTGGAGGCTGGAAGGTCCAAGATCAAGATGCCGGCAGATCCACTGTCTGGTGAGCACTCACTTCTTCGTTTGCAGACGGCAGCCCGTCTCTCACGTGGTAGAGAGCAGAGAGAGGCAGCAAGCTCTTTCAGGTCATTTCTCCAAGGGCACTGACCCCATCCTGAGGGCTCCATCCTCACAACTTAATTCTCTCCCAAAGGCCCCATCTCCAAATACCCTCCCATGGGGAGTTGGGGTCTCAACATATGAATTGGGGGGAACACAAACCTTCAGTCCTGAGCAGCTAGTGTAGGAAAAGGATGCTTCCCACGGAGATGCCCCCGGGGTCCAGTTTCCCACAAAGAACAAAGCCACGAAGCTCCAGACAGTCCCCAGGGCTCTCTTTCCCGCAGCCAGGAAACAGAGCGACACCCTCGCTGGGTCCTCCTGGTCCCCGCCCGGCCCTGCTCCCAAGCCACGGGGCTGCGAGCCCACACTGCCTGCAGCCACCCGCCCAGGAGCATTAATTGAAAATTAATCCGCTCGGTACGTGCCGAAGTGCAAATCAAAGCTAAGTGTCTCAATTAGGAAGAGAAATGGAGTCGGGCGCTCTTCTCGGGCGCCAGCTTATTTATGGGGATAATATCGTTTTTAACGAGGGGAGCTACTAAAAGGCACAACAAATGCAACATTTAATAGAAAAATATTACAGCATTCCATCAACGGAATGCTGCTGGGAGGGTGGGTTCCAGGACACACAAACACCCTGGAATCTGTCTCCGGTCAGGCGGGCGCCTGTGTATGAGCACCTGTGCATGCGCACATGTCTGCGTGAGCACGCATGTCTACGTGTGCATGCATGTCAGCATCCAAGCTCATGTATGAACATGTGAGAGGGTGTATGTGTGTGTCTGGGTCTGGGGGGAGGGGGAGCAGGCCTGCGTTTTTGCTACAGACGTGGAAAATCCACCTGCTGCCTAAAGTACCCCCATGCAGAGGGCCGGGGCAGCCAAATAAGGATTCAGGGTGTTTTCCGATGCGACGGGGGGCCTGGTGCATTTGGTCCCTGGAGAATTGTAGGTCTCTGTCACCCATCTCCATGGAGGGGCATAAAGGGGGAAACTAGATGCGCGGCCTCCAGCCTCCTGTGGGCTCTCCTTCCACACACGGGCCGCGGTGTCCCAGCCACGTCCTGAGAGCTACAGGACAAGGTCTTCCAGGTACCACCCTGCTGCCCCAAGCTGGCACTTCAGTGTCAGTCTCACACGCAAGAGCCAAGGCCTGTGCTTGCCAGGCTCAAGTCCCAGGTCCCCCACCCACTGTCCCCCCCCCTCCACCCAGGTGCGACGCAGCCCCAGCCACCGTGGCCTCAGCTTTAGCATCTGTAGAATGGGGAAGCGCTGGAGGTGGGGAGTTCAGAACCCAGCCTGACCTCCTGGCCTCCTGGCCTCCCAACACATATGCACGCATCGACCTCCTCACCTCGGGACCCCTCCTGGAACGCGAGTCCCAGTCCTGCCCTCACTTCCGTGCCGGGAGCAGCCATCCCACAGCCCCCTACAGGCAGCTTGTCTGACCACCTCCCTCAAACCCCGGACCCCTCCAGAGACGTCAGTGCCTTCACCCATCCGAGGGGCATAACAACAAGGCCTGCCCCTCACGGAGGCAGCCTGCAGCGAGGAGAGAAGCAGACAAGGAAGTGCACTCGGGGCACCCCCTTCAGCACACGGGCCAGAGCGGCTCACAGTCAGGATCACTTGATTCCTGCGATCGGGGTTACAACATCCACCTCTGCCACCTCTTCTCAGCCCCATACCAACCCTGGGAGGCACAGAGTGGGGATCTTTATTTACCCTTGTTTCTCAAAAGAGGAACCTGATGCTCAGAAAGGTTGAGAGACTTGCCTGAGGCCACACAGCAGGTGTGAAACATCAAAAGGTTTGCAGAGGTTCCAGAGGACACCAGAACCCCGACCACCTGGGGCCAAGACCTGGGCTCTCCCGTTCAGAGAAGCCTGTGGGCTCCAAGCCAAGGGACTCCCATTTAACCCAGCTTTGTCTCCCACCAGCTGTTCGACTTTGGACTCTTTACCTAACCTCTCTGTGTGTCTGCTTTTCATCAATAAAATGAAGTGATAACAGCACCTACTTGGTGGGGTTTTGTCAGGGTTAAATGAGCTGATCCCCACAAAGCACTTAGAAGCAGGCCCTGGCACAGGACAAACGTTCAGTGTGTATTGGGATGTCGTTACTAATATCAGGCCACCCTACCCCCAAACGCTCTCCCCATGTCGGGCAGCAAGAATCAACCATCAAGTGGTCCTCGAAGGTCCTTGAGGACAGAAACACCCAGCACAGGAGCCGACGTTGGACTCCTTGGCCAGGTGCCCCCCACCCCTTGCATTGTCATCATTCGTGGAGCTGCGTGCTTCTATCTCATGCATATTTCCGTATGTGTGTTACGCTTGAATTGTTTTAAAGTAAAATAACAATAATAATCAAACAAAACCAAGCAAGGGGAGGGGGGTTGTGCCCAGGAGAAGAGTACTAACCAGGCAGTGGCATTGGTGGGTATTCATTTAAGGTCTGCCTCCACATGCCCTGTGGAGAGTGCTGTCTATCTCCTTTTCCGCACCCAGAAAAATGTCTGGACGTGGCAGGTGACCAGTTATCACCAAAGAAAGGGAGGGGGCTGAGGGCAGCTCTTCCCTGGGCGGAGGTCTGAGTCCTTGGGGCCTCAGGGTCAGGATGGAGACCCCACCCCAGACTAGGAGGCTGAACTGGGGGGGCTTCCCCCTCCCTCCCAGACCCCAGGCACCTCCAGATTGACGACATTTGAAAGTGAACTTCCCACAAAAGTCCCTCTCCAGGATTAATATTTATTTCTTATGAAATTTAAATTTTTTAGTGTAATTAAATTTTTATTCGTCTTGAGTTATAGATAAAAATATTTATAACTTTCCCTTTCGCGCCACTGAGGATGAGTTTCAGATGGAACCAATTATCCAGGCCTCCTCCTGGTGACGGCTCCGGGGTCAGGGGCAGGGGGAGGTCAGAGGGACTGGCGGGGCGAGAGCTGGCCTCTGTCACCCCAGGCAACGGTGTCAGCTGGGCCTCCTGCATCCGAGCAGTGGGGGTGATAGGTAGAAGGGCTCGGACCCACCCCACCCCCAACTTCCTGGCAAGTAACTCAGAGGGAGTTGGGCATCAGGGCCGAAGAGAGAGGCCAGAAGGAGTCTGGTGGAGGACAGGACAACGAGACCAGAGAACGAGTGAAAGAGAGGAGGGAGGGAGAGCAGAGAGAGGACCCACATCTTCCCACCGCAGCCTGGAACACGGTGGAACGGCCTGTCAAAGGCAGCCCGTGTTGCTAAGGAGATTGTGGCTCTTGGCTCTGGGGCCTTCAGTCACCTTGTGTGCAGAATCACCACGAGCATCCTCTTAGGTGGCAGCCTGAATGGCACATCTTCAGCAGAAGTGAGGGAGGCATGGCAGAGTAACCACAACTTCTGAAGCCAGGCAGGCTAGCATTCAAATCCTGCTTCTGAAGGACCCAGGATATGTTGTATACCCTCTCCTAACATCAGATTCCTCTTCTGTAAAACAGGGGCCTGAAGATTGCATCAGATGATGTGTAAAGGCCTGGGCATACAGCTGGGGCTCCAATAACGATAGAGGATCCTGGGCTATCTATCCACTGACAGGGAGCTCACTACCTCACAAGGACAGTCAGCTTCGTTGGAAATCCATTTTCTCACCAGACCTGAGCCCTACACCCTTAAAGACAGGGCTAGCTGGACCCCCTCTGATTTTACATGTATTGCTCTGGAACACAATTCCCTCAGGCACTGGGAGATCAGAACCCCCACCCTCGAGACTTTCGCATGCCCACCACACAGGCTATCAACATGGTCTCAAATCTGCCCACGAACTTGCTGCCTTGCTAGGAGACAACTTGGTTCCCCTTGGCCCTTGGTGCAATGATATTATGAGCTGCACGCTGTACAACAGCCTTCCCCAAGAACAACACGGGTGAGATGCCACCAACATGGCCACATTAACAATGACAGTGAATCAGGCACTTGCCACGCCCTCCTCGCCTCCTCCTCCCGTGTGCCAGAGCCCCCAGGTCCAGATCAGACAGGGGCCGGGACTCACCTCCCTAACGCCACGGCACAGGGCCTAGGCTGGCTCTCCCTCCTCCCCTTGCCGGGGCTGCTGTTTGTGCTGGCTAATTAGACCTGTCCCCGGCCCTGAATCATCCCCAGGCCGGGCGGGAGTGGTCATGAAACCAGAGACGGCCAAGCGCTAAGCCGGCCGCGCTGGGCATTCACAGGGCTCCGGCTGGGAGGATTTATAAGGTTTGTTAAATTTCTAATTGAGTTTAGAGCGCAGTGCTGTGGTCTCGGTGACCAAGCCGCATGAACAAGAATCAAGACAAGTGCCCCCATCCCTCATGATCTGGGAAGACAGTGGCCTCCTCATCACACCCTCCACCGCCCCCACCAGCCTGGCTGCCCAGGCCTAACGACAGTATGGTCCAGTGGGCAGCCCCAACAGAGCCACTCAGCACACCCTGCCCAGCTCTGGGTCCACAGACCAGCCTGGCCAAGGGCTGCAGGCCCAGTGTCCACTTGCGGTTGGTTGGTTGTTTGTCTAGACTGGTTTGTCTGTTCTTTTTTTTTTTTGGCTGAAGAAGATTTGCCCTGAGCTAACATCTGGTGCCAATCTTCCTCTTTTTCTACGTGAGCCACTAACACAGCACAGCCATCGAGAGAGGTATGGTGCAGGTCTGCTCCTGGAACCGAACTGGGTCTGCTGAAGTGGAGTGCGCCATGTCTGTTCATTTTTTTGAATAGTTAGTAGACTCACATGGTTCAAAATTCAAAGAGTATAAAAGAATCTCAGAATAAATCTGTCTCCCACCTCTCTCCCAGCCACTGAGTCCTCCTCCCCAGGAAAAACCAGATGTTATCAGTTTCTGGCAAATCCTTCAAGATTCACACATGTGAGCAAACATATACATATGTATGTGTATACTCTTTTGTATGCAGGTATTTTCTTTTTCTCCCTTGATATACACTTTTATGGCCCTTGCTTTTTTCACTTAATACCAGATCTTCGGAGTCTAGAGTAGAATGCTGACTTCTCAGCACCCAGCAGCCTGGGCTTCAATCTCGGCTTTGCCCCTTGCTATGCTGAAGCTGGCTCCTGCCTGCTCGCAAGAGCTGATAGTGAGCGTCTCTTCCGACTTCAAGTTCAGTGATGTCATGTTGGTAGCTTGAAATTCTGTGGGAGTATTTACACCACAGAAATTGGCAAACATCATGTATTGAGGCTTTTTTCGTTTGGCGAAACATTGACCAACACAAAACCAGCTTTGCCACTTGTGAGCTGTGTGATCTCAGGCAATTCACTTGGCCTCTCTGAGCCTGAGGATGTTCATATCTAAAATGGGTATAAAATGTACCATGACGCGGTTGTGAGGATTCAATGAGATAACACACATGTTCAGCACCATGCCTGGCACATGGGAAGTGACGTGCTGCTATCGAGGATGACACTATATCACTCTGGGCAGCCCCATTGAGGAGGAAGGCAGGGAATGCTGGATGAGTATTAAGTCGGGGTGATGAAATGGCAAGTTTGTCCTGAGGGATCCTTGAGAATAGAAATCAACCCAGTCTCAGGGACCCAGCTCAGTCGGCATCATCACCCCATCACCATATCTGAGGTGGGCCCGGGCCCATCCCCATGCTGGGCATGCAGGATGCAGAAATGAAGATCGCCCAGGGCTGCCCGCAAGGGGCTCCAGTCTAGTGGGAGGGGATAGCCATCTAGACAGACGATGCCATCGTGCAGAACAGGGCAACCCCAGTGGGTAGGGAGTGGCTTCCCAGAGGAGGTACCCTTTAGGCTGGGCACTGAAAGATGGCCAGGAGCCCCAACAGAAAAGGCTTGGCCTAGAGGGTAACATTCCAGAGCCAGTCTTAGAAAGCCGAATTCACATCTTCTTAGCTCAGAGAGAAGAAGCCACTTGTCCAAGTTCACACAGCGTGGAAGTGACTGAGCCAGGATTCTAACCCAGATCTTCTTGGCCGAAGGCATGACTTGCTCTCCTGCTGCATGGTCTGCTCTCCACCTGGTCACCAAGCTGTCCTGTAATCAATCAGCACTCGTGGCATTGGGAGGGATCTCAGGAGCACTTAGCACCCCCACAGGGAGGGGGTGCCCCTGCAGCTCCCGAAGAGACCGGGCCTCTGGCAGGGAGCCCACGTTCTCATAAGGGGCAGTCCTCACGGTCAGAAACCCCATCCACAGGCTCAGCCGGAGCCTGGAAAAGCACAGGCGTCCCCCAGCTCTGCACTCCCTGGTTCCACTTTTCCAGAACGTGGGGGCTGGAGCCCACCCTCAGGGCCCACGGCTCCCTCCAACCTCCTCCCATACCTCGGCTTGGGTTCCCCGGCTTCCTGTTTGAGGAGCCTGCCACTCAGCGGGGAGCGGATGAGAGAGTAAGGAGTCCAGAGAGGAACGAGCAGTGAGCCCCAGAGCATCCCAGAGCCTGGGCCTCCAGGGAGGGGCCGGCGTGACTCTGCGCTGTCTCTGGAGACCTGCGTGAGTGACAGGCAACTGTCCATCCTCCTCGTTCTCTCACTGGATAATACCCATGGGGCGCCTCCTACTGTGTGCTGTGTGCCAGACGAGGCCCATCAGGGAACAAGTCAGGCAAGGTCTCTGCTCTAGCGGGGCTTTCCTTTTGACAGGGGAGATGGAGCGTAAACCACAAACTAATTTCAGATGGTGACAGTGCCCTAGAAGAAATAAAACCAACTGGTGAGATGGAGAGGGACCGGGTGTGGTCAGGGAAGGCCTCTCAGAGGAGGCAACATCGGGCCCGTTGCCTGAATGGCAGGAAGGAACCAGGCACGTGAAGATCTGAGGGAAAGACGTTCCAGGCAGAGGGAACAGCAAGCGCAAAGGCTCAGAGGCTGTGTTTGAGCTGGAGGAGGCAACCCTCTGGAAAGAGAATGGCCCAAGGGGGCATTGGTCATGCCCAAAACAGAGAGTGCAGTAGAACCATGCACACCACATGCCAATAGGTGACCTCAAACTGTCCTTCCTACTCTCTGGGCCTCAGTTTCCCCATTCGTCTATGGGTGGATAGCAAAATCCTTCCAACCTATAGAGAGAATGAAAGAGCTTGCGTGGGTGTGAGCCTCCCCATTCAGAAGGCATCTCCCCCCCTTCTCCTGGGATGGCCCTGCCGGGGCCTCGGGAGCCTGAGGGACCATCTGCAGTCCGGGGTGTGGGCCTCCCCTGACCTGAGGAGGGGCAGCGAAGGGCTCAGCCCTGAGGCAGGCCAAAGGGCTGGGACAGTTAAGCCAGGTTTCTGCCTCCTTGGAGGGACCTCAAGGACGATAGGGTCTCCCTGCTCAGTGATGCCCAAAGGTTTACTCGGTCAAAGCCACAAGGAGATTTTGGGGTCCAGGACATGGGAGAAGCCAGCAAGCACCCCCACCGAGTTTCCACCCTACTGGGCCCACTTCTTCCCTTCCCCAGGAAGACACAGGTGAGCCATTTCCTGGGTCCGTCTCTGGGTGGGAACCACGGGAGGGCGAGCAGCAAGAGCTGAGATCCCCACATCCTGAGCCCCAGAGTCAGGGCTCCTAGAAATGCCTTCCCACTCCCCACAGGCATTTGCAGCACCTGCACCCAGGGCTCCTACATGATAATCAATCACAGAGACTTCTCCCAACCCAAAGAGCAGCGAGGGCACAGAGCCCCTGGTCCAGAAGCTGGGCATCAAGCGCCGCCTGGTGGCGATCATGACAACCCAAAGTCTGGAGCTGTGGACTACTGGATGGAGAACTGGTCCAGCCCCCTCCAGTATGGGGGGGGGGGGGCGCTGAACAGCAAAGCCCGTGGCTCATCTGGCACAGTGTGCAGTGAGGCAGGTGGGGCCTGACTTTCAGCCACTACCCACTAGAAAAAGGCATGCCCTGAGATGGCACAGAACTTGTCCACGGTCACACAGCAGGTAGATTGCACCTAGTGGCCAAGAGGAGCACTCATTCATCCATCCATTAGTTCCATCCTCTTCGTTGAGCATCCACAGTACGCCAAACACTGTTCTAGGCATAGATCACCCAAGAGTGAGCAAGACAAATTCCCTGCCCTCGTGAGCCTGCAACTGAGAGAAAGAGACAATGAGCACATGAACAAATAAATATGCAGGGTGTCAGGTGGGGATAGGCCCTATAATGGAAAATAAAGCAGAGTAAGGAGAGGAGCAACAGGGGGCTATCTTAGGTCAGATAGTCATGGAAGGGCTCTATGAGGAGGTGACATTTGAGCTGAGACCCAATGGGGAGGTAGAACAGGCAATATCTAGGGGAAGAGCATTCCAGGCAATGGAAAGAGGAAGCCTGCCCTGAAGCTGGGGCATCCTTGGCATGTTCCATTAACAGCAAGAAGGCCTGTGTGGCCAGAATGGAGTGAGCAAGGATGAGAAGGGAGAAGATGAAGCGACAGAGATGGTGGAGGCCATAACAGATAGGGTCCTGTGCACCATGATAAGGACCTTGGCCTTTGTTCTAAGCTGGGTTATGAAGTCACTGGAGGGTTTTGAACAATCCTGATGGGGCTAACATCTGTAAGGACTCAGTATTGCTGAACGAAAAATAGACTGTAAGAGGATAAGGAATGAAAGCAGTCAGTTTGGAGTTAGGAGACTACGGTAAGATTCCAGAGGAGTAATGATGCTGGCTTTAATCAGTAGTTGGGGGTAATGAGAAGGTCTCAGATTTGAGATACACTTTGGAGGTCAAGCCCAAAGAGGTTGCTGAGGTGCTGATATAGGATGTGAGGGAAAGAGGATGAGGCCAAAGTTTTTGCCTGAACATCTGAGTAAATATTTCCCGGGATGGGGAAGACAGGAAGAAGAGATTTGACAGGGGGAGAATCAAGAGTTCCATTTTGGACACGGTGAGTTTGAGGTGCTAGCCATGACTATTCCATATTAGATAAGGGAGTATGGAGTTCAGGAGTGAACGTGGGAGTTATCAGTACATAGATGGTGTTTAAACTGTCAAGAGACTTCTGCTTCCATCCAAGATGAAGGAACAGAGACCAAATTTACCATCCCATCTGAAACACAAAAATAAACCATACAAAATATATGAAACAATGGTTTTCAAGACACTGGACATCATACAACAAAGGACAGCATCCCTGAGAGACAGGAGACAAATCGTCTTAGCTTACTGCACTGAGACAGTTTCCAGGCTGCAGCAGAAAAAGTAGGAGTGGAGGTGGAGCCTGGAAAACACCCTGAGTTGAGGAGATGCAGTTGAGAGTCCACAGAAACCAAGACAACTAGAATTTTCAGGACAGAATACTTGAGAGGAGAGACCTAGAGAGAGAGAACCCTAGAGATCTGCAGAGAGTCCCCCTCAAGTATTTATCAGACTACTGATCAGCATGTGTGCATGAGGAAAATAAGCAAGGCCAAGCCAAGAACAATCCAAAGGGATTAGAGGGAACAGTGCCCAGCACTCATACAGGGTCTGGATTAATGTCTGTTCTCACCAAGACCAGCAAGCCTCATAATTCATGCAGCACTGAGTAAAGTATGCAGCAGAGTCTTGCCTCAGTAGTGAGTAATAATTATCCCTAGCATGAATGCTACTCTGGTCCCACCTAAAATATCTTAAAAGCAAACCCCAAAAGGATCAAAATCTTCCTGCAAATAAATTGCATTCCAGAACAGAGCTTGGAATATTTATAGAAATACAAAAATAACCAGAAACACAAAAACACCTAATGTGTGTGTGATTGGAGTACACAAAGAGATGCAAGATACCCAAAAGGTAAAAATCACAATTTCTGGCATCTAATCAAAGATTACTAGACATACCAAGAAGCAGGAAAATATCATCCTTAATGAAGAGAAAAATTGATCCATTGGGGTCCGGCCCCATGGCCAAGTGGTTAAGTTCACACACTCTGCTTTGGCAGCCCAGGATTTCATCAGTTTGGATCCTGGGCGCCAAATGGCGCCACTCATCAAGCCATGCTGAGGTGGCGTCCCATATAGCAGAACCAGAAGGATCTACAACTAGAATATACAACTGTGTACTGGGGCTTTAGGGAGAAGAAAAAAAAAAAGAAGAAGACTGGCAACAGCTGTTAGCTCAGGTGCCAATCTTTAAAAAAAAAGTTAAAATGGCAAATTTTAAAAAAAACATTGATCAGTCGAAACTGACCCAGAACTCACACAGATGTTAGAGTTATCAGACAAGGACATTAAAATCATTATTATAACTGTATTCCATATATTCAAATAGTTAAATGGAGGCATTTAAGATATAAAAAAGACCCAAATCAAACTTATAGAGATGAAAGCTACAATCTGAAGTGAAAAATACACTGGATGGAATTAATGGCAGATTAGACATTTAAGAAGAAAAGATTAGTGAGCTTGAAGACATAGCAATAGAAACTACTCAAAATGAAACACAAAGAGAAAAACAGAATTTTTTAAAAGGGGGCATCAATGATCCGTGGGCCAACTTTAAGCAGCCTAATATATGTGTAACTGGAGTGCCCAAAGGAAGTCAGGCAGGGGGGCAGCAGTTAATCTGTAATTCCAAACCCAGCAAAAATACCTTTCACAACAAAGACAAAATAAAGAGTACTTCAGACATAGAAAAGTTTAAAGAATTCATCAACAACAGACTTTCACTATAAGAAAAGCTAAAGGAAGTCCTTCAGTCAGAAGAAAAAGGATACCAGATAGAAATATGGATTCAAGGAAGGAAAAACACCAGAATTGGTACTAGACAAGTAAATATATGAATTTTGTTATTTAAACCACTTTTTAAAAAGTTAACTATGTAAATAAAAACAATAACAATGTATATTGTGGGGCTTATAACATATATATAAGTAAAATGTATGACAGCAATAGAATAATGGCTGAGAGATGGGAAATGGAAGTACACTATTGTAAGAGTCCTATACTATACATGAAGTGGTACAATAGCATTTGACAGCAGACTGTTATAAGTTAAAGATATATACTATAAACCCTGAAATAATGACTAAAATAAGAGAACTAAAAGTTGTAGCTAACAAACCAACAATACAGATAAATTGGAATCATAAAAAAATACTCGGTCCAAAAGAAGACAGAAATATACAAAAAAGAAAACAAATAACAGATGGATGGCACAAATATAAACAGTTATAATATAAACATTTAAAATATAATATAAAATATAACATAAACATTTAAAATATAAACAAATATAAACATTTGTGCCATCAAATATAAACACACCTCAAATATAAAACACAAATATAAACAAATATAAAACATTTAATAACCAGATGATAGGCTTAAGCCTAACCATATCAACAATCACATTAAATGTAAATGATACAAACACATCAATTAAAAGGCAGAGATTGTCAGACTGGATAAAAAAGCAGGAACCAACTATATGCTGTCTCAAAAAAGACACATTAAATATAAACAAATAGATTAAAAGTAAAAGAATACAAAAAAGTATGCCATGATAACACTAATGAAAAGAAAGCTGGAATAGTTATATTTATATAAGACAAAGTAGATATCAGGTCAAAAGGTATTACCAGGGATAAAGAGGTTTATTTCACAACTATAAAGGGGTTAATTAATACAGAAGACATAACAATCCAAAATGTCTGTGCAAAATACGTGATGCAAAAACAGATAGAACCACAAGGAGAAATAGACAAATCCACAATTATAGTTGGAGATTTCAGTACTCTTCTCTCAATATTTGATAGAATGAGTAAACAGAAAATCAATAAGGATATAGGAGACTTGAGCAACAGTATAGGGCAACTTAAGCTAATTGACACTTACAGAACACTCCACTCGCCGTCAGAAGATACATTATTTCCAAGTATGCATGGAATGTTTTAACAGATAAGGCCACGAAACAAGTCTGAACAAGTACAAAAGGATTTAAGTCTTACAAAGAATGTGCTCTGACCACAACGGAGTGAAATTAGAAATCAATAACAGAAAGGTATGAGGAAAATCACCAAATCCTTTGAAACTAAACAAGACACTTTTAATAACCCATGGGTCAAAGAAGAAATCAAAAGGAAAATTATAAAGTATGTTGAACTGAATGCAGATAAAAACACAACGCAAGATAAAAACACAAAATTAGTGGAATGCCACTATAAAAGTACTTAAGAGGAAATTTATAGCACTAAATGCCAATAGCAGAAAAGAAGACAGCTCTCAAATCATTGACTTCAGCTTCCACCTTAAGAAACTGCAGGGGGGGAGGGCAAGACTGGGTGAAGGAAGCCAAAAGGTACAAACTTTCAGCTATAAAATAAATAAGTCCTGGGGATGTAATATACAGCATGGTCACTGTAGTTAATAACACTGTATTGCATATTTGAAAGTTGCTAAGAGAGTAAATCTTAAAAGTTCTCATCACGAGAAAAAAATTATAACTATGTGTAATTAACTAGACTTATTATGGTGATCATTTTTCAAAATATAGAAATATCTAGTCATTATGTTGTACACCTGAAAATACTATAATGTCATATGTCAATTACACCTCAATTTAAAAAACATTTTAAGGGGGACCGGCCCCATGGTGGAGTGGTTGAGTTTGTGTGCTCCACTACGGTAACCCAGGGTTTCGCTGGTTTGGATCCTGGGCGTGGACATGGCATCTCTCATCAGGCCACGCTGAGGCGGCATCCCACATAGCTCAACCAGAGGCGCTCACAACTAGAATATACAACTGTGTACTGGGGGGCTTTGGGGAAAATAATTTAAAAAAAGATAAAGATTGGCAACAGTTGTTAGCTCAGGTGCCAATCTTTAAAAAAACAATTTTAAATAGTAGAAAAGCAAATTGAACCCAAAGTAAGTAGAAAAAAAGGAAATAAAAGAGCAGAAATCAATGAAATAGAAAACAGAAAAATAATCAGTAAAGCCAAAAAACGGTTCTTCAACGAGGTCAATAAAATTGATGAACCTCTAGCTGGACCCATTAGGAAAAAAGGGAGAAGGCACAAATTATCAATATCAGGAAAGAGAAATGATATCACTACAGATTCTACAGATATTAAAAGGAATAAGGGAATATCATGAGCAGCTTTCTGCAAATAAGTCTGACAGCTTAGATGAAATAGACAAATTCCTTGAAACACAAACTACCAAAGCTTACTCAAAAATAAATAGATAACCTGAATGGCCCTTTATCTATTAAATACATTGAATTTAGTTAAAAACCTTCCAACAAAAAAAACTATAGGACCAGATGATTTTAATGGAGAGTTCTAGCAAACAAGGAAGCCATAACAGCAATTCCACAAAAACTCTTCCAGAAAATTAAAGGGGAAAGAACACTTTCCAACTCATTCTATGACGCCAGCACTGCTCTGATAACACAGCCAAACAAAGCCATTTTGAGAACAGAAAATCGCAAATATCCCTCATGAACCTAGATGCAAAATTATAAACAAAATTTTAGCAAATTGAATCTGACAATATATAAAATGGATAATGTATCAGGACCAAGTGAGGTTTATCCCAGGAACACAAAGTTGGTTTAAGATTCAAAAATAAACCAACGTAATTCATCATATTAACAGAAAGTATTCATGTCCCATTGCCGCTATAACAAATTACAACAATCTTCGTGGCTTAAAACAACACAAACTTACTGACTCACCATTCTGGAGGTCAGAAGTCCACAGGGGTTCCACTAGGCTAAAATCCAGGTGACAGCAGGATTGCATTTATTCTGGAGGCTCCAGGGGAGAAAACTCTTCCTTGCCTTTTCTGGCTTCTGGAGGCTGCCTGCATTCCTGGGCTCATGGCCCCTTCCTTCATCTTCAAAGTCTGCAGCAGCACAACATCTCTCTCTCTCTCTCTCTCTCTCTCTCTCTCTCTCTCTCTCTCTCTCAGTCTCTCTCTCTCTCCCCCCCACCCCTCTCTCTCTCTCTCTCTCAGTCTCTCCCTTCTGTTTCTGTCATCGCATTTCCTTCTCTGATTCTATCATCTTTTAAAGACTCTTGTGATTACATTGGCCCATCTGGGTAATCTAGTATAATCTTAAATTATTCATGTCTGCAAAGTCTTTTTTGTCATGTAAGGTAACATATGCACAGGGTTCAAGGATTAGGACAAGGACATCTTTGGGGAGGCATTATTTCGCCTACCACACAGACTGAAAAACAAAAAACATCTAATCATATCAATAAATGCAGAAAAAGAATTTGATATAATCCAATATTCATTTATAATTTTTTTAAAACTGAGAAAATCAAGAACAGAAGGAAATTTCTTCAGCCACACAAAAGGCAATTACAAAAAATCTATACCTACAATTACAATTAATGGTTAAAGGCTGAATACTTTCTGCTTAAGATTGGGAACAAGGTAGGTGTGTCAACTCTCACCACTTCAAATGAGCATTGTACTAGAGATTCTAACCAGTGCAATAGAAGAAGAAAAAGAAAGAAAAGCATTCAGATGGGAAAGGAAGAGGTAAAATTGCCTTTTTTTTTTTTTTTTGAGGAAGATTAGCCCTGAGCTAACTACTGCCAATCCTCCTCCTTTTGCTGAGGAAGCCTGGCCCTGAGCTAACATCCATGCCCATCTTCCTCTACTTTATACGTGGGACGCCTGCCACAGCATGGCTTTTGTCAAGCGGTGCCACGTCCACACCCAGGATCCAAACTGGCAAACCTCGGGCCACTGAGAAGCGGAATGTGCGAACTTAACCGCTGCGCCACCAGGCCAACCCCAACATAAAATTGTCTTTATTCACAGATGACATGACCATCTATATAGAAAATCCAATGGAATCTGCAAAAAAGGCTACTAGAACTATTATGTGAGTTTAGCAAGGTTACAAGATAAAAGAAATATATACAAAAATCAATTATATTTTTACATACTAGCAACGAACTATTGGAAACTGAAATTCAAAAATCAATACCACTTACAATAGCATTTAAAAATTAGTAAATACTTAGGGATAAATCTGACAAAAGATGTATAATACCCATACCATGGAAATACAAATTATTGCTGACAGAAATCCAAGAGAGCCTAAATATATAGCTATACCTTGTTTACGGGTTTGAGGGCTCAATACCGTTAAGATGGCAATTCTCTTCAAAAGGATCTATAGATTCAACATAATTACACTCCCAGAAGTTTTTGTAGAACTTGAAAAACTATTCCAAAATTTATACGGAAAATGCAAAGAATCTAGAATAATAAAAAACAATTTTGAAAAAGAAGAACAAGTTGGAGGACTAACATTACCTAATTTCAAGACTGAGTGTAAAGCTACAGTAATTAAGACAGCATGGTAGTGGAGAAAAGATAAATATGTAGACCAACAGAACAGAACAGAGTCCATATATTCATATACAGAGACATGTCCCTCGCGAACATAAATGTAAATATATATATGTGATTTTCAACAAATGTTTAAAGTCAATTCAGTAGAGAAAGTCTAGTCTTTTCAGCAAAAAAGTCTAGTCTTTTCCATATCTACATGCAAAATAAAACGAACTTTGATCCACACCTCACACCATATACAAAAATTCATTCAAAATGTATCATAGTCTTAAACGTAAAACCTAAAACTATAAAACTTCTAGAGCATAAGATAGGAAAAAAAATCTTTGTGACCTTGAGTTAGGCAAAGATTTCTTGCTTACAACACCAAAACACAATCTAAGAAAGGAATAATTGCCGAATTGAAGTTCATAAATAATCAAAACTTTGTCCATTTGAGAGACACTTTTAAGAGAATTAAAAAAGAAACCACAGACTGGGAAAAAAAGCTTGCTAAGCATATATCTGACAGAAGACTCATATCCAGAACATATAAAGAACTCCCAAAACTCAATAATAAAAATCAAACAATCCAATTAGGAAATGGGCAAAATATTTGAACAGACACTTCACTAAAGAAGATATAGAGACAGCAAATAAGTGCATAAAAGATGTTCAATATCATCATTCATGCAAGAACTACAAACTAGAATCACCATGAGATAATACCATACACCTATTAGAACAGCTAAAATTTGAAAGAACAATTATATCGTGTGTTGTTAAGAATGTGGAGCAGCTAGAACTCATATACTGCTGGTTGGAAGGTAAAATGGTACAAACACATTTGAAAACAGTTTGACCGTCGTATATTAAAAAGTTTAACATATACCTATCATGTAGTCCAGCCATTCATCTCCTAGGTATTTACTCACGAGAAAAGAAAACATATGTCCGTACGAAGACCTGTACACAAATACTCATAGCAGATTTATTTAGAACAGCCAAAACTTGGAAATAGCCCAAATGTCCATCAATGGGTGAATGGATCAATAAACTGTGGTATGCCGTGCAATAGACTACGATCCAGAAATAAAAAGGAATGAACTAAGGATACAGGAAACAACACGGATGAATCTCAAAATAGTTATGAGAAAGAAGCCAGGCCAAAAAAAGAGTACATACCGAATGATACTATTTACATAAAATTCTAGGAAACTCAACTTACCTCTACGGACGGGAAGCAGACCAGCGGTTGCCTGGGGATGCGGTGGGCAGGTAGGTGTGGGAAGGAGGAATTACAAACGAGCAGGAGGAAACTTGGGAGGTGACGGATATGTTCCCTATCTTGATCGTGGCAATGGCTACAACGATGTAAATGTGTGCCAAAACTTATCTAACTGGACGTTTTATGTGTCATTTATTGTTTATCAATTATATCTCAATCAAAAAAAATTATTGCAAGAAAAATAGAGTTGTGGGGAGAGGAAGGACTCCTAGGGATTGAGGGCACCAGCTGTCCAGGTGTTTTTTTTTTTTTTTTTAAGATGGAATTCACCACTCCATGTTTCTTAATGAGTTTCTATAAGGATGAAGCATCACTTGGTCCAGCCTCCTGCACCAGAAAAGCGTGTACCCAAACCCCCAAAAGAGAAGAGTCTGATGTCTGTCTCCCTAACAGTCAGAGGGTTGGCAAGGGCAGGACTCACCAGAGACTGAGAAGGGGCGGCTAGTGAGGTGGCGGGAGACCCTGGGTGGGTGGAGCCTGGAAGCTGAGCACAGTCTTTCAAGGAGAAGAGGAGACAGTGATTGACTCTCAAATGCCCGCGAGGACTGAGAACTGACTGCTGAATTGGCAACGCAGAGGGCCCCGGTAACCTTGACAAAGCTGTCTCAGTGGACTGGTGGGGGCTGGGGGCTGGGGTGGGCTCAAGAGAGAGTGGGAGGAAGGAAGTTGGTGGTGGTGAGCATGGACGATGCTTTTCAGAGGTTCTGCTGTGAAGGGGAGAAAATGCTCATGGCGGTGTCTTTCACGGGATCTTTTATTTTACGGCAGAATTAATCACCCCTTGTCTGTTTAATGACGGAAATGAACGAGTCGTAATGCAGCTCTGAGGGTGAGCCCCCTGCCCCCAGGAAAACCCTGGTGGAAGGTCAGACCAGCAGGTCTCGGAAAATAGCACCAAGGCCCCACTTCTGGGGCTGGAGTGATCGCCTGGGGCTTGCGCCACACTCAGCGACAAACTATTGGGAGCCCTAGGAATGTTCAATATTTCCCTGCCTAGAAGAGCCCCAGGCCCCCAGCCACTGCTTAGGGGCCGCTGTGCCCCACCCCAGCCTCAGCCCGCTCTCTGCCCTCTGCTGAAACAACAGATCCTTCTTTAGGAACTTGCCTCCTAGGGGCAGCGGGATCCCAGGGGAGGCGGCTGATGCAGAGAAAAGAACTCCAGCTGCAGAGCCAATAGTCCTGGGCTCAAGTATTCGCTCCATTCTCCCTATAGGACCCTGGGCAAGTCCCATGAGCACCCCCCAGCCTCCGTTTCCTCTTCCGTAAAACGGGGGGGTAACCCCATCCTCCCAGCATGGTGGTGAGGATGACAGGAGATACATGCGCTGCTCCAGGCACAGAGGGCGGCCCAAGGGACGTGGCTTGTCCTTTCCCTCCAGCCTGCTTCCTGAGCTTCCTGGGGCAGAGGGCTCTCCACTCCTCCTAGCTTACTCCCATCTTGGGTCTCCATTTGGCCCCAGGGGTCTCCAGTTCCTCCCCTGCTTCTGCCCTGATGTGACAGTGTCCCATGGCTGCGGCCAGCAAACGCATGCTGCCAAGGTTGAGCCTGATGGAGGAAGTCTCCCAGCTACCCAGGGTCCCCAGGACCCTGTGAGGGCGGGTGGGAGGTGGAGGAGCCCCATCCCAGGGGATGTTTAGCAAAGTAGTTAAGACTGTAGTTCAGGACCCTAGTTGGAATCTCGACTGCCCACTTACTAGCTGTGAGACCCCCACTAAGTCACTTCACCTCCCTGAGCCTCAGTTCCTGTTCTGTAAAATAGCATCTGCTTTAGAGTTGGCAGGAGGATTAAATGAGAGAACGCATGAATGGGCTTCACCCAGCCCCTGGCCAGTGAGGAGAAGGGTACCTAGGGGCCATTGTAGCTGTTATTTGCTCCCACCAAGCTCACCGAGAGGCTGGTGTCCCCACCCACCTGCAGTCTGAGTTTCCTGTGAGCCTGGGTTCAGAGAGCAGGGAGGGGCAGGGTCTGATGACACTCCCTTGCCTAACACAGTCACACCCCACCCCTCAGCTCGGTCAGAGGCTTCACAATAATAGACATCCCCTACTCCTGCTAATCCCCTCTCTAGTGTCTGGGGTGTCTCCGAGATCTCCAGCCCAGTTTCTGCTTCTCTCCCAGCCAGGCCCCTCCCACCTTGGCCCTGCTGTTCCTGGCTTGGGAGCAGGGTGGGACCCAACAGAGGAGCAGACTCCACCTGTCTCCCTCATGTAGTGTAGTCTAGCAACTGAGCGGAAACTCAAGCCCAACTGCCTGGCTCTGCCTCCTCCAGGCTCTGTGACTTTAGGCAGGTTACTTGACCTCTCTGGGCCTCAGTTTCATAATCTATGAAACAGGGCTAAGAATGATATTCCCTCATAGGATTATTGTGTAGATTAAATTAGTTAACAAATATAAAGTGCTTACAGTGGTGCCTGGCCCCACTGAGCGCAATATAAGTAATTACTATAATTGTTATCATTGCACACAGTAGGTCTCAGGGCGTGCTTATTGAATGAATGGATAGATGGATGGATTAATAATGAACCAACCAAGCTTTAAGCTTCCTTAGTTCACTGACAACTGAGATTGATGGCTACGGGTTTTGAGCACCTAGCAGGTACCAGGTGCTTCGTAACCCGTAATCTACCTGAACCCTCACAACAACCCAATGAAGCGAGTATTTTTACGCCTGTTTCACAGAAAAGGAAATCACAACTCTTAGAGGTTAACATGTCCAGGATCACACAGTGATTCTTTTCCTTCCTCTTCAATTTTTAATTATACGTGAGACAAAATCACTGAAGAAAAAATTTTCAATAGAGAGAAGCAAAATAAAAGCAATAAAGATAAAGCCGCTTGAGATTCCACATCTAGGATGGTCCATTGCTAAGTGTTTGCAGACTCATGTAGATTTCCTCATGCAAACATATATATATATTTTTTTTTAACAAAGATGGGCTCGCATTATGCATACCCTGCGCTACAATAGAGTGTGGCTTTCTTTCTGTGTCAATAAATCCACGCCACTGGCAGCAGCTAGTATTCTATTGTAGAAGCGAATCACAATTTATTTACCCAATTTGCTGCTGTGGAATATTTAGGCTGATCCAATTTCTCACCATTTGATGTGATGAATATCCTCCTTATCCATACAACTTTCTGAACTTGTCCAATTATTTCCTTAGGATAAATTTCCAGAAGTGAAATTTCTGAGTCAAAACAATACACTTATTTAGGGCTTTTCATATATACATACTGCCAGGTTATCTCCCAGAAAGGTTATACCAATTTACACTCCCACTCGTGGGAAATGAGATATGGGCCACTGCTATTGAAGATATATGAAATAGATCAGAAGTGGTGCATTAGTCAGGAAAAGCTAAGTCAAGCTGCAGTAACAAATTAACTCAAATCTCAGTGGCATAATGCAACAAAGATTTCTCTCTGGCCCGCATTGCAGGCTCAAGCTGGGTCAGCAGAAGGAGCGTCGCTGCCTCACACAGTGAAATTCAGGGACCCAGGCTGATGGAGAGAGACCCCCGCCATCTTATAGCTGCACCACTTGGAACACTGGACCTCCAAGGTTGGCCCAGAATTGGAAGAGTGAGCACCCAGGTTCTTAAACACGTGGCTCAGAAGTGACACCCATCGCCTCCACTCATACCTCACTGGCCAGAACTGTCATGTGACCCCATCTATCTGCAGGGAGGCTGGAAAGTGGAGTCTTCCGTGTGTCCAGAAGGAGGGGCCGACCCGACTGCACCAACGCTAGTAATGTCTGCTACAGGAAGGAACGGGTAAACGTCGCAGAGGGTTCCCTTTGGCAAGAGAAATCAGAACTGAATCCTCTTGCGACTTGCACTGGGCCCCGTTTCACTCTCTGTGGTGTGGTTTTTCTTATAACTGTTTTGTCTCGGTGCAACGAAGACAAAGGGGAGGGCAGGCAGTGGGCTGGTGACAGCTCCCCTCTTCCCTGCAAAGCAGCCCCCTCCGGCTTGTCCTGGGCTCCTCACCAGAGCCACGTGGACCCCGGGGAGGCTGCACCAGGTCCTCTCTTCCTACAAAGGCTGTGAGAGGCGCAGGAGCGGCTGCTTCGCAGCCCCCTCGGCTGGCCCCTGACTTGTCGGTAATAGAGAACAGCTTGGGGGAGCCCACCCCAAGTCAGGAAGCAGGAAATTGGGGAACAAAAGTGGTAAAAATGAAGGTTCGGGAGTGAGACTGCCCGGGTTTGTGAGCCCGCTGAGCCACTTACTGTCTGTGACCTTGAAAAAGTTACTTTACATCTCTGGGCCTCTGTTTCTCTCTCTCAATGGGGATGATTAAGAGCAGCTACCTCCAAGGGCTGCCACGAAGCTTAAAGAAGTCAATATTCCTTCCTTCAACCGACAACCATACAGCAGACACCCCTATAGACGCTGGGGACACAGAGGCGACCCAAACAAAGCCCCTTCCCCCGAAGGAGTTTATCTTCTCTTAAGGAGACGGGCAACAAATAAACGAACAACAGAGAGCACACAGATTTTCAGGGGGTAATAAGTGAAAAAAAAGAAATTAAGCAGGGGAAAGGAGAGAGAGAGTCATGGGAAGTGCTACTTTATCCAGAGTAGATACCTCTAGAAAGTGACATTTGAGCAGAGATCTAAATGAAGCAAAGAGAGAGCCATGTGGATATCAGGGCAGAAATGTTCAGACAGCAGGGGAGATAAGCACAAAGACCCTGAGGCAGGAGCAGGCCGGCAAAGAGGCCAGCATGGCTGGAGCAAGTGAGCAAGAAGCATGCCGGGAGATTCAAACAGAGGTGCCTATGGCCATGATAAGGACTTTGGATTTCACAGTGGGTGAGATGGGAAGCCACGCAAGGGTTTCGTGTGGTGTTTAAAACACCATACAGCCAGGGCCAGCTCTGGTGGCCTAGTGGTTAGGTTCGGCATGCTCCGCTTCAACGGTCCAGATTCAGTTCCCAGGCATGGACCTGCACCACTTGTCTGTCAGTGGCCATGTTGTGGAGGTGGCTCACATACAAAAAGAAGAAGATTGGCAGTGGATGTTAGCGAAGGGGAAATCTTCCTCAGCAAGAAAAAAAAATCCAACACCATACATCCAGATGACACCAAATGCCTGGTACACGAGTGCTCAGCAGATGTGTGCCATGATGCCAATGACCATGGTGATGACCATGATGATGATAATGATGGTGACCAAGGAAATGTGGAATTCAGGTCAGGTGCTGAGTCTGTACATACCATAGAGATGGAGACAGGAATCTAGGAAGACACAAACAGATGAGTGTTTCCATGAAATCAACCAATCGCTCTCCTTCCCATCCTACCCCCACCCCCATACTGTCCTCCCGCCTAATCTCACTCCCCTGAAGGAAACCTCAGGATGGAAGGGAAATAGTTCTCTCCCAGGCATTAAAAGCTATATGCAACAGGGAATCGAATAGGGTGGAGAGCAGAGGCAGGCTCGGTCAACCCAGACATCGGGCAAGATGGAAACTGCTGGCAAGGCCGGATGCCAGTCTCCCTTTGCCTCAGGTAGAGGATTAGAGGTGGGGGCGACGGAAGAGGAGGAAGAAGAGGAACAGGAGGCTGTAGGGACAGAGAGGGAGGGTAGGGGTGAGCCTGGGCTGGGAGAGGGAGTCCAAGGGCCCAGGAGGCTGGCATTCTCCAGCCACTTAGAGAGCACCCAGGCCAGATGGGGGCCAAGGCTGTGTGACCTTGCCCAAGGTCATCCAAGTGATCTGAGCAGTCTCCTCCCCACCCCCACCCCAGCTGTAGGCATGGATTAGGCAAGGCAGGGGGCGGGGCATTTCCTAATGTCTGCTCCCCCACAACACCCAGGAGGAGATCTGACTTGGTGTGTTCCCTTCAGGGCTGGGGAGGGTCTGTTCCCTAATTAGGGTTCCTGCCCCTCCCCTCCTCTTGGCTCTCTGTGATCTGGACGTGCGCACGCACACACACACACACCCCAGAAGCCCACACAAGCCTTACACAAGAGAGACAAGAGAGTCTGCTAGTGAAAAGCGAAGCCTCTGAAGCCAGACCACCTAGGTTCAAACCCCAACCCTGCCACTTACTGCTGTGTGATCTTGAGCTAGTGGCTTCTCCTCTCTGAGCCTCAGCTTCCTCATCATGGGTTGTTGTGAGGATTAAATGAGTTAATCTGAATAGCAGTACCTGGAACAGTACCCAGCACATACCAGTAAGCGTGAGTGGCTATTCTTGTAGATATCCACACGGGCTCTCGCAGAGGAGCAAAAATCTAACCGTCACCCGCCCGTGTGCACTCTCACAGGTCCACAGACTTGCACAAACACACGGACACAAGCGCCAGCAAAACCCAGTGCACCTGCACATCCCCAATGCAAGAAGGCAAAGGGGAGGCGTTCTTCCTGGGCCTGGCAGCAACTGCCCCCTGTCAGCCTGAGGAGACCCAGCCCACAGGGCAAACTCTCCTACTGGCCAGTCCCCAAGCACCATTGCCCGAGTCCCCACCCTCACTCCGGGGTCTGACCACCCAGCTTCCCTTCTGGGACAGAGTGGCTCCAACCCAGCCCCCACCCACAGGTGAAGGGGCAAGGGTGGGGTCTCTCTCAGGCAACCCCTGGGGCCTCTATTCCAGCATTGGGGACCTGGATCAAACTCTCTTCCAGTCCTCCATCCTTCCCACAGCATGAGATTTGTCTTCTCAGATCTCCTCTGTAACCCTGTCACTATCTGCTCAGAAACCTCCACGGGCTACCCAAAGAGTGGGGCACAAGGCAAAATCTTTAACCTGGTGTTCAAGGCCCTTCAGATCTGATCCCGAACTGCCTGGCCAGCGCCCGTGTCTTCACGGCCAGTGTAGCCTCAACACCCTCCACAGTTCCCCACTTCGGTTCTCTCTGCCTGGAGTCACTCGTCACATCCCCTCCCACCCCGACCTGATCAACCCCTTAAGGTCGGGCTCAAAGTCTTCTCCCTCCATGGAGCCTTCTGTAAACAATGCAGTCAGAAGTCACCTTCAGATTCTTAACCTCTGCACCCCGCAGCCCGGCCTCTGGGCTCCGCCTGCCCGGGCGCATCACTGACTCCTCTGCGGTCCACTGCCTGTCATGAGTCTGTGAGTCTATGAGGACAGGGACCTGGTTCTCTTCGCCCCAGGAAGCCCAGCTGGCATCAGGGACAAGGTATAGAATCATCCTAGTAAATAGCTCCGAGAGAAAGAAAAGAAGGGAAGAGGGAGAAAAACCGCTCTAGACACAGTCAGACCTGTGTCTTAGGCTCCGGGAATAACAACGGACATTTATTGGGAACTTACCAGCCAGGAGCTGTTCCAGCTATCAGTCCTACGAAGAAGGTGCTGTTATTCTCCCAGTTACACAGAGAAGGAAACTGAGGCACAGAGAGGTTGACTTGTCTGAAATCACACAGCTGGGCAGAGACAGAGACAGAGCTCAAACTCAGGAAATTTGATGAGAGCCTGTGCCTTCCTCCTCGCTCTCAACTGCCTCTTGAAAGGCAGATTTCTTTTAAAAAATTAAAGAACGGAGAACTCTCCGCCCCTTGGGCAGCGGATCAGTTCACTGGGAAGCCACTCCAGGCTAGGCTGGTCTCCCAGAGGGATGCACCACCAGGGACTGGTGAGTGAGGGGCCAGGACACGGAGGTGGAGATGATAAAGGGGCTGTGGCACCACACCAGGGCCGGGAAGGCAGCTGTGCTCCGGACTGGTGTGTCCATTCTCCCCAAAAGGGTAAAAGCCGCTCCACCTCTGTCCAGCTCACAGCCGCTCTATCAGCCAATTGACAATTGGGCAGACAGGGCAGAACAAACGCAGCCAGGAGCAAGGAGAGGTGGGAGCACAGACAGGAGGTGAGTGCGGCTGGAAAACAGCTGCTGTCCCCAGGCCAGATGAATCGCGTCCCAGGGTGCATGTGGGCTCGAGTGTACTGTCAGCAATGGGAGGACTCGAGCCTCGAACAGGCAGTGGCGTCCACGTGTGGGACAGCAGGTGCAATTCCAGCTCTCTCAGAGGGACATGGATTCCAGAAACTTCAGGCCGGGGGCTCACAGTGCTCAGCTCCATCAGCATCATCAAGGCCCCTGCACATCTGCCGCCTCATGTGGACGCAGACCTTGCATAGGCCCGGAGCGTGCTGGGGTTGTAGGCGAGGAGAGATCACGGGGCGTGACAGGGACCCAGAGGCCGTGCTGATGGCCCTGGAGGCCATCAACCAGGACAAAGCAAATCCAAACAAGGACACGGCCAAGGCTCTGGCCCATACCCAGGGCTCAGCTTCAGAAGCTTTCGAGATAGAGAGCTGGTCCGGTGAAATAGCCTCCTCCACCATCTGGCTGGGAGTAGGGGAGGGTCCCTCCCAACGTCGCGGTACCAGAACTCAGCTCAGAATTCCTGAATGAAGCGAGCCAGCTGCCACCCCATCCTCCGAGCTCAGGGCTAGAGGTGGGACTTCTGAGTTGATAAGAGAAGAGTAGAGAATAAATAAGCAGTATTACTTGTGTTCCCACGGAGCCCTGTGGGAGCCTGGAAGAGAGCGAAGTTAATCCTGCAAAGCGCTCTCCTACTCCAGGGTGGATTATCAAAGCACTAGGCTGTGAGGACTCAGAGCAGGTGTGATCACATCTCGCCCGGCGACCCCCATTTGCTATCTCGGAGCGACCCAGCCGTCAGGGAAGGCTACAGACTCCGGGTGTATAGACTGCAGATGGCCGTTTACACAAAACCCCACGCTCTCCTGTGGGAACCACACACACGATGCAGAGGTGGTGGGGAAAGGAGACCTTGGATGACCGTCTGACTAGTGAAGTGGCCTCTGCGTGGGACAGGCTGTGTGGGTCAGCACATGGCCATGGCTTGGATATAGACCGAGAAGATTCCATCTCCAGGGGAGGGGGAAAAGCTGCCAAGAACAGCCACGCAGGTGGGCAGCGGTCTGAGAATCACTGTTGGCTGCAATGGCCACGTCCCAGGTGGGATCACCAGCAGGGGCCTCACAGAAGGCCTAGTGGGCCACGTTATCTAGCGTAAGGGGTTGAATTGTGGCCCCCAAAAGATATATCCACCCAGATCCCCAGAATGTGGCCTTATTTGAAATAAGGGTCTTTGCAGGTGTAATTAAGGTAAGGATCTCAAAATGAGACCATCCTGGGCTAGGTGGCCCTAAATCCAACGGCAAGCATCCTCAGAAGAGACAGAAAGGAGAAAGCAGAGGACGCAGAGAGAAGAAGCCCACATAGAGACGGAGGCAGGGGTGGGAGCCAGCAGGCCCGAACCAAGGAACACCAGGCGTGCTGGCGCCCACGGGGGGCAAATAAGAGCCACAGACGGACGCCCCTCAGAGGCTCCAGAGGGAGCCAACCTTGTGAGACCCGGATTTTGGAGCTCTGGCCTCCAGGACTGTGGGAGAATAAGTTTCTGTCATTGGAAGCCACCAAGTTTATGGTCATTTGTAGCAACAGACCTAAGAAACATTTGGTGACCATCTCAGTTATCTAGGGCTGCATAACAAACTCCCCCAAACTCAGCGGTTTAAAACAACAACAGTGTATTATTTCTGGGACTCTGTGGGCCAGGAATTCAGGCAGGAATGAGCTGATGGTTTTTCTGCTCTGAATGGGTCCAGCCGACAAGTAGATCAGGCTGGAACGGCCACGATCTCACTCACACGTCTGGGGCCTCTGTGCAGCTCCATGGGGCCCCTCTCTGTCTCCATGCGGCTAGCTGGGGCTTCCTCCCAAGAAGGTGGTCTCGGGTAGTCAGACTTCTTACCCAGCAGCCAGCTTCCGAAAGGGAATGTGATAAGTAACAGAAGTGGAAGTTGGAGATCTCCTGGACATTCAGCCTTGGAAGTTACACAGGGTCGCGTCTGCTGTTGGTAAAGTCTATCTGAAACTCAAGAGGGAAGAAAATATGCTCCAACCCTCAGTGGGAGGAGTGGCAAAGAATGGGTGGTATGGCCGTCTTTAACCTGCCATAGAGATCAAACACTTGATGAGACCACATTCTGAGCCTGGGGTGGTGGTTCCAAACCTCAGTCGGGGCAGGAAACACATGGCTCATTCAAAGGGCTCCAAGAGACAGTTCAAGAGAGACTGGACTCTTTGCAGGGGTGCGTGCAGGGTTAACGGTTAAACGGGCTGCCACCCAACAGAGGCCTCCCATTATCCGGACCCAGCTAGAAGCCAGAGGAGGCGGGCAGATGATGCCCTCCATCCATAGTGGTTCTGTGTCCCAGGGCACAGAGGAGGGGGGAGGGTGGGAGGCAGGGTGGGGAATGGGCAAACACCAGCAGGAAGGAGAGAATTCGTGTTTGCAGAGCACTCCTGTGCTCGCCCTACTGTGCTCCCAGCGCTCTCTGTTTGTTGTCACTGCCTCCTGAGCTTTCCTGGGCTGGAGACGGAGGCAGGGCAGGGGCGGGGAGGCCTGGGCTGGACCAGGCTGGGGCTGAGGGGTGAAGGAGCATAGGGCTTCTGTCCAGGCTAAGAGGGCTGGCCAGGACTGAGGGTGGGGACACTCCTGACCCTGACGCCCAGAGGAGGCTGGGACCCCTGCAGCTGGGTGCCCTCACCCCCACCCCTCTGATGGGCCACCTGGTCCTAGGACTCAGGATGGGACACTCCCCCCACACACTCCATCCCAGGCTCCCTCCCTCCCCTGGCCAGGCCCCACCCTCACCACCCTAAGGAAGTTCCCCGCTGACACCTCCTAATTCCCCGATGATTAACTTCCAGCAGATTAGAACCAGGACAGCTATTTAATTAACACGCATGTCTGCGATTACTCAGGACTCATTAAGACTCCATGATTGACTTGTTAACGTGCAGGAATTCAATTATTTGCCTGGCACTGAATTCCTGGCCAAGGCATGGGGAGGGGGTGGGCAGTGCCCGAGAGCCCCAGTCTGAGGGAGGAGACACGGTTTGATCCCAGGGAAGCTGCGATCTGAGCAGAAAGTCATCCTTGTCCCCCAACGCCCCAGGCCGAGGGTGAAGACACAGCCTCTACTTTGAGCATCTCCAAGTGTGAGAGGCAAGATGCATTTCTTACCCCAAGGAGCTTCCTGAGGGGGAAGACCCAACTCATGTCCCCGGGAGCCCCCACCTGGGGAGGCATAGCCTCTCTCTTTGGTACCCCCATTCTGAGAGGGACAAGACAGCCGTCAGAGGGGGCAGCCTCGCCCCTGTTCTGGGGGCCTCAGTGGAGGGGAAAGAAACACCCCCATCATTAGAGGCCCCCGTCTGAAGGGGGAGATATAGCCCAGGCCATGGGGAGTCTGTCTGAGGGAGGACACGTGGTCCCTTCCCAGGAGAGCCCCTGACCCATGAGGAAGACGGGCACAAGGCCAGCGTCTCCACAGGAGGGACCTGGAAACCCAGAAACCTGGAAACCCACAGCATCACAGGGCCAGGGAGGGGCATGCCGGGAATCACCCTCCCCCAGGAGGGGCCAGGAACCAGCATTTCCTTAGAGACTGATGGGGAAGGGGGAGGGGACAGAGAGCCAGTCCCTCGTTCCCTTGCTCCAGGCCTGGTGGCCCCATCCACACACTGAGAGCCTCAATGCTGGGACCAAGATGGTTGACCTCTACAGCCCCAGCACCGCCCTGCGCAGCCTAGGACCTGAACTGTAGCTTTGGAGAAGGACTAATTGAGGAAACTGAGGAGAGAGAGGAGGGCCCAGGTAAGGAAGTCCGACAAATAAGGTTGGATGCCCACAACAGTGATGATAGCAAACTGCCTGAGTGCCTCCTTGACACTGAGCGTTTTTCATCTGTCATCTCAGTTAGTCTCCCCACTTTACAGATGTGGAGACTGAAGTCCAGAGAGGTTATGTAACTTGTCCAAGGTTACACAGCAGTAACCAGGGGAAGCTGGCTGAAATTCGAGTGGTCTTAATCATTGCCCTTTACTACACTGCACCCAAGCCTCTTCAGGCCTGGTGGCCCTGCAGGATGGCCAGCTCACACGTACTCCTGCAGCTCCTGTGGATGAAAGCTCTCTCCACAGAATTGCATTAAGGAAATTCACAAGGGCAGGGTGTGGGTCACCCAAGGAAGGCAGCCCCCTCTGGAGCCCAGTGAAGGGGAGAGTGCGTGAAGGAGCCTGGACCACCCTGCCAAGGAGGCCCATAGGAGGGTGGCACTGCAGGGGGGGAAACTCAGGGCCAATCCCTGGAAAATCTCCACAGTGCATTATTCTGCTGGCATGATAACACTGGGAACAGAGGGGGAAACCGAGTGGGTGGACTCTGGAGACCCACAGACCTGGGCTCTGGGCATGGCTCTGCCTCCCATAAGCTGTGTGGCCTCAGGCAAGTTATTTCACCTCTCTGAGACTGTTTCTTTACCTTTAAATCGCAGGTGGTAATAGTACCTTCTTTATAAGGTTCTTTGGGGGAGTAAACAACATAACGTATGTCAAGAGTCCATAACCACGCCTGGCAGGTGGAGAGTGACCGGGCGGTCATGGTCACTTGTTAACATTTCAGGAAAAGTGAAGTCACCAGGAGCTAACAATGGTTCACTCTAAAAAGTTACGTCCTGCTAACTAAGCTCCACGTGGAACAGCATTTCTGAGAGGAAGAGTGGAAGAGCACTAAAGATACTTCAGGAGCACATCTGACGCTCTCCTAGAGAGCCTCAGTGATGCTGTGAGAGACGGGCCGGGTAAAACACTGTCGCATATCAACCAAAGCCGTGCTGAGTGCTGATTAAATGGATGGGGGCCATGTCACTGGAGAACGTCGTGGCAAACACATCTGAAGATGACAAGACATCATAAAGCAGGAAGGGCCAACAGCAGGACGTCAAATGACTCGAGGTCCAGAACAGCACATCCAGGCCAAGACGACGGGTGCCCTTTGAAAACTGGTGGTTCCACCAGTATGACAGGGTGCTGTTTAGCAAACAAAGCAGTAAACAGAAATAAGAGACGGGGAGAAAAAATGTGTGTGTGTGTGTGTGTGTGTGCATGTGTGTGTGTGTTTTGTGTATTCTTATATATCTTAAAATACCCTTTAATGAGCCAGCCCGGATGGCGTAGCGGTTAAAGTTCAGCGCTTCCGTTTTGGCAGCCCGGGTTTGCTTGCCAGTCACAGAACCACACCACCCGTCTGTCAGTTGCCATGCTGCAGTGGTGGCTTACACAGAAGAACTAGAAGGACCTAGAACTAGAATACACAACTACATACTGGGGTTTTGGGGAGGGAAAAAAAAATTAAAAAGGAAGAAGATTGGCAACAGATGTTAGCTCAGGGCAAATCTTTCCCTGCAAAAAAGAAAAATAAAACACCCTTTAAAATCCTTTAAAATAGCCTTGCAATATCTCAAAGGATCTTAAAATGGGGCCAGCCCTGTGGTGCAGCAGTTAAGTCCAGGGCACTCCACTTTGGCAGCTCAGGTTCACGGGTTCAGATCCTGGGTGCAGACCTACACCACTCGTCAGTCATATTGAGGCGGCAACCCACAGACAAAATAGAGGAAGATTGGCACAGATGTTAGCTCAGGGTGAATCTTCCTCACCAAAAAAAAAAAAAATCTTAAAATAGCCTGATCTATCTTCAAATATCTCTGGAGACATACGTCAGAAATTAATAACTTTTCTTTAGCCTGTGGGGAGGAAGGCAAATGCCAGAGGACAGGGGTGTGGGAGGGTCATTTTTCTCTGAATAATACCCTTTTCTAATTTTTAATTTTGAAGCCTGTGAATATATTGCCTGTTCAAAAATTAAATTAAAGAATGTTAACACTGGTTATCTCTGCTTGCTGGGGTGATGGGTGGTTTTACTTTCTTCTTCATATCTTCCTGTATTGTCTGAGTTTTTTTAATGACCGTGTATTACATTTTTAAATCAAGAAAAATAATAGAGCTATTAATATTTTCTTTAAAAGTCTGCTTCCCTGGCAGAGGCTGAGGATCTGGCTGGGCCACAATTCATGTGACAAAAGAAATATTGGAGGCTTGCCATCCAAGGGAAACCATTTAGAAGTGGGAGCGGGCTTGCTGTGTGGCCACAGAAGGCAGAAGGAGGAAGCTGGGGCAGAATGACATACTGCTGCTGAGGGCAGCAGCCAGAAAGAACTTTCTAGCAAGGTTACCGTGGGAGGAAATGAGCTCCCCATGACTGGAGGTATGCAAAAAAAGAAAACCTGAAGTGCTCATCAAGAGGTTACAGAGAGAATTCCTGCTCAGCAGCGGAGGTGGAGAGTCTAGGAGCTATGGGGTTCAAGCTCAGATGTCAAGGGTACCATGGTCTAAGCCCATTGGTGCTGAGCAGGAAGCCCACCTCAGAGGTCGGGGCCTTGCCCACAGGCCCTGCCTGGACCTGCCATTCATTACAGACACAGCCTCATCTGTAATGCAGCAAATGGAAAACTCTTAATAATAGTTAGCGATAAATGATCATAAGAACAGCTCATTTTATTGAGCACTTACTATGTGCCAGGCACTACCCTAAGCACTTGTGTAGAATAACTGATTTCATTTTCAGCACAACCCTGGGAGGTGGCTACAGTTATTATCCCTGTTTACAGAGGAGGAAATGGAAGCAGGGCTGGGCCAAGATGTTGTCTGCAGAGAACACTATGCTGGAGAATTTCTCTCTCCCGGTGTTATGGGATGAATTGTGTCCCCCCCAAATTTATGTCTTTTTAAACCCCCATGCCTCAGGGGCTGGCCCCGTGGCCGAGTGGTTAAGTTCGCGCGCTCTGCTGCAGGCGGCCCAGTGTTTCGTTAGTTCGAATCCTGGGCGCGGACATGGCACTGCTCATCAGACCACGCTGAGGCAGCGTCCCACATGCCACAACTAGAAGAACCCACAACGAAGAATACACAACTATGTACCGGGGGGCTTTGGGGAGAAAAAGGAAAAAATAAAATCTTAAAAAAAAAAAAAAAAAAAAACCCATGCCTCAGAATTGTGACCATATATGAAGATAGTGTCTTTAGAGTGGCAGTTAAGGTAAAACGAGGTCAGGGCCAGCCCTGGTGGCCTAGTGGTTAAGTTCAGTGAGCTCTACTTTGGCAGCCCGGATTCAGCTCCCAGGTGCGGATCTACACCACTCGTCTGTCAGTGGCCATGCTGTGGTGACGGCTCACACACAAAAAGAGGAAGAGTAGTTCAGGGGTTATCTTCCTCAGCAAAAAAAAAAAAGTAAAATGAGGTCATATAGGTGGGCCCTAAGCCAACGTGACTGGTGTCCTTATAAGAAGAGGAGATTAGGGGACAGACACACACACAGGGAAGACCATGTAAAGACACAAGAAGATGGCCATGTAGAAATCAACCCTGCCGACACCTTGATCTCAGACTTCCAGCCTCTAAAACTGTGAGAAAACAAATTTCTGTTGTTGAAGCCCCCAGTCTGTAGTCCCTTGTTATGGCAGCAGCCCCAGCAAATGAATACACCAGTTAGTTATAAGCAGACATCCAGGGAATAGCACGTTGTTTAGTCTCTGTCAGTTGTAGGGCTGTGTGTGCCTGTGCTGGTGAGCAGGTGTGAGCGAGTGTGCAGATGCAACAGGGCCAGCGCCAGAATGCGTGTGTGTGCATACACCGTTGTGGGGTCTGCAGGTGAACAGGCACTGATTTGGGGAGACGTGCACAAGTGCACGTGTGAAACCACAGATACGGCTCTGTGGGCGGGCATGCAGGTACACCCGGGGGTGGAATTGTCTGCACACAGGTGTGTGTTCATTCAGCCCAGCCTGGAACAGACTCAGTGCACACACACTCACGTATGTACACCCACGACGACCTCCCCTCCTCATGCCCGGAATGTCTTGATTGGTAAAACATTTCTGTACCGCCCCTCAAGCCAACCCAGTGGGGCAGCCAGGACCGGGTAGAAATGGAAACCGAACTCACAGAACGCAATCCCCAGCCAGGGTTTTTGTCTACATTCTGCTCTTTCACACACAGACCTGGACATGCACAGGCACCATCACACACAGACACACACATGGGTGTCATCACATACCCACACACAGGTGTCCATCACAACACACACTCAGTGTCCACCACATACACACACACACACACACAGTGGTGTCCATCCATACACACATACAATGTCCATCACACACACACGGGTGTCCATCACATACACACACATACGTGGGTATCCATCACACGTGCGTATGCATGCAGATCCCCAAATATAATATAATAATAGTTAATATTTTGCTCAACAATAGACTCAGCACCTTATATGCGTAATCTCACTTCATACTCACAAAAAGCTTGTAAAGTAAATGCCATTCTTACCTTACAGACAAGAAAACTGAGGCATGGAGTGGCTGAGTTATCTGAAGTCACCGCTGGGAAGCAGAAGGGCCAAACCCTGTGTTTTCAACCCCTCTGCTCCACGCCTCCCTGCGTGCACCTTGTTCCATCTTTCCTTCACTCTGTGGAGGTACATAATTATTCATCATACAATGGTCTAATATTAAAATGAAATTAGCAGCGACCTAGGCGTGGGCAGACACTTTCAAACTGTGGCTCCCTCCCTCATTCTCTTCCCGGGAAAGCCAGAGTGGTTTGAAATGATCATACATCTGCATAATGTCTGCCCTTTGTTCTTTTTCTTCCCAAGAAAATTGGCCAAAATACACACTTCTGTTACACCTGGAAGCCTCCAAACCGGGGTCTAACTATGGCCACCGGCAAACAAGGGTACCCGTGGGAAAGGTAGAAATGTCAGTTCTACTGTGGGATGCACAGTCTAGAATTCGGGAATTTTCAAGTTTGGCTGAAGGCACCAAGGGGTCAATTGATGGCCTATTTGGAAGACTGAACTTTAGTCTAAGAGCCTCCTGGATGAAGAGCAAAAGTCAGAGACGCAAATTGTCTCTCCTGCCGAGGCCAGGACGCCGGATGGAGATGGAGATGAAATTGGCAGAAGGCAGCGTGGAAGTTATTGTCCCTTCCGGGCTTAGAAAGCCTGTGCCAAAACCTTTCTCTCTGAATCAGGCTGGACGCAAGACTTTGCTAACCCTCACCCTATGGAATATGCTACCTGTTGATAAAACCTCTAGAACATTCTGCCAGCCGGGCAATCTCAGTCTTAATTTTTGTCCCACCACACACAACGCTGGAAGCCACAGCTATGGGAGGATGGATCCTGGTATCAAAACACACTCACGAAGTGAGTATTTACTGAGCAGCTATCATGTGCTAGGAGCTGAGGATGTTGCTGTGAAGAAGCCACGGTCCAGGGCCTGCTTCGGAGCAGAGATGGGCTCTGCCCCACGCAGCAGTCTCCCCCAGCTAGTGGAGAGAGTAGGACACAAGGCAAGAGCTTCCTCCTGTGTGAGGGGTCTTGACACACAGCCTGGAATGCCCTGGGCACAGAGAGAGAGAGACGCAGGAACATTCCTAGAAAGGGCAGTGGAAACCCCCATGAAGTCCCCGACAGAGGACTGAGAGGACTCAGCCTGAGGGAAAAGGAAATCTCCCTGTCTTCTTTTGTGGCCCTTCTCCTCTCTCTCTCTCTCTCTCCCTCTCTCTCTCTCTCTCTCTCTCTCTCTCACACACACACACACACACACACACACACACACACACACAACCCACCTCTGGCTCTAAGGACAGAAAACCACACCAAAAAGATAAAGAGGAGAAACAAAGGAACAAAGGTCCCCACGCAGCTTTCAGACCCAGAGACGACCCTGACCCTCACTGCCGGCCAACAGACGGCTCCCCCACGGGCGCTCACCACAGGCCAGACACTGAGCGAGGGCTTCGCGGGGCCTGTCTCATCGGGCCTCACCATGTCCCCGATGCATGGCCACTGCAGCCTGCGCTGGTGTTTGGGGGTGAATCTTAACAAGGCCCCGCCTTGGGCTAGTGGATTAGAACCAGGTGCTGCTGGGGAGAGCCCACGGCTTAGAGCACAGAAGGCATCTTTGTGGTATAAAAACGGCATCCTGTCCAGGCTTTGTGGAAGCTGTTACTCCCTCCACCCCACCCCCGAGGGATGAGGAGGAAGTGGGGCCTGAGGTCATAGCTGGTCAGTTAGCAGATGTGGGATTTGAACCCAGGTCTTCAAAGCCAAGGCTTGCACCAACTTTGGTCTTCAGCTTCCAAATGTGCAAGGGTGCCTGTCACACACAACGAGATATGCACGCACAACCTGCAAGCTGGAGGGCATCTGGGACACTTGACACTCTCTTGGGGGATCTCCGAATCTCAGGGGAAACGTCCCCACCCCATGGGAGCCCCTGTCAGAGAGGGAAGCAGAGCTGTGCCATCTGGAGCTCCAGCCTGAGGGGACAGATCTGGCGGACTGGACACAGGCCTGTCCTGGGGTTCTCCATCCTGCAGAGTGATGGGACAAACATGGAACGGGGAAGCGCTGCCAGACCAGCTCTGCCCTTCACCCCGCCAATAGGCCACGGCAGTGGGGTCCCGAGGCTCGATGCTCGCAGGCTGGGGGTCGGGAGGGGCGCCGTCAGCAGCCCGGGACTCTCGGAGGGAGAGCCAGGCGGAGGCAGGAGCCGGGAACAGGCTGTCACTCAGCCGTCGCAGCTCCCCTGGGAACGTTTTACAACTTCACCTATTCTGCGTCGCCTGCTTGACGGAGCATCCAAAGCAATTCCAGGACTATATTTCATTGTCACATTTATTTGCAAGGGGTGTCAGTCAGGCCCCGGAAGTCGGCTGCCCTGCTGCTCCCAGCTCTTTGTTATACACACACAGGCACACACTCGCTGAAACCCACATTCAGGTACACCTCCAGACACACAGAGGACAGCCAGAAACGCACAATCACCCACACGTCATGGACACACAAACTTGGGGTCCATGAATCAGCACCACCATGTTGCACAAAACCAGGGGCACCATTTGTAACATTGTTACTCTGATATATGGTCATCTATGTGCACACAGCAAAGCACGTAGATTCAGTGTCCTTTGTGCACACAGGTGCACAAATATGGACACACACACACTCAGACACCCGGAGAGCCAGAGTCCTCAGGCCAACGGCACTACAGGCGGGCCCTTCCCAGGCAGGCTGGCAGGAGACCCCCCCACGCTCCGAGCCTTCTGGGGCCCCCAAGATCAAATGACACGGAGGGGAGAGGAGCGACGAGCTCTCCGAAGTCCCATCTACCTACGCCATGAGTTTCTGGAGCTGAGAAGGCCCTGCGACAGCCCCCCACCCCACCCTCCACAGACACACAGACACACATATGCAGCAAGAACCCCTTCAGCTGCCGAGTTGAAGCTCAACCATTTGCACTAATTGTCACACTTCTTGGGAAAGGGGTTTAATTAACTCTCCGCAGGCGCTCGGAGGGGAGCCAGGGCCCCGGGCAGGCTTGTTGAGGCGGGGCCTCCCTCTCCTCCCTCATGTGGCTGTTCAGGTGCTGGGGAAGGGTCTCCAGTGAGGGAGTCGAGGGCGTCACATGTCTGGACCCCGGATATATACTGACACCTATCATACGCATTCTGATATATGCATGCCTGTGCACAGACATACTGGGAATCATGCCCACATACACGTGACCCCACGCTTCAAAACGATCGATAGGTAGATAGGTAGATAGATAGATAATAAATGGATGGATGGAAGGATAGAGTATGGATGAAAAGATAGACAACAGGTGGATGGATAGATGGATGGACGGATGGATGGATGGATGGATAAATAGACAGATGAATAGACAGATAATAGATGCATGGATGGGTAAATAGTGACAAATAAATAGATAATGGTTGGTGGCTGGATGGGTGGGCAGGGGCAGGGGAAAGAGAGAGAGAGCGATGTGAGTGGGTAGGTGGGTGGCAAATAGATGGATGAATGAACAAATATAGTTACATACAATCAAGGACACAGGAACACACACAGCCAGGTACTACACACAGTCCTACACAGGGACACACATTCTAACCTCTCACATACTCATTCACTTTCACGTTCTCACTTCCTCTCTTCTTCCCAGCGAAGGAGGCGTTATAGCTTAGTGGTTGAGAAGGGAACTCTGGAGTTCAACTACTTGGAGTTGAATGGTTCTGCCATTTTCTAGCTGCGTGAACTTGGAGACGTTCTTCAAGCTCTCCATGCCTCCACTTCCTCATCTATGAGATGGAGACAATGGCACCTAGCACACACGGTTGGTGTGAGGAGTAAAGATGATGAAAAGTCCTTAGAAAACACGGCAAGTGCTTGGAAGAGTACCTGGTACATAGTAACGGCTCAATATGCTCTAGCTGCTATCGCCGAGGCAGGTATTTCTCCTACAGGGAACAATCTGGAGGTTCCAGAACTATCCAGAACAGGCCCTTGTCCCCAGAGAAGGAAGTTGAGGGCCTGTGGCTCCACCTGTCCTCCCCTCCCCAGCCTCCCAGCCACACACACCGAGGAGACCAGGTCCTGGACCGGAGCCCCGAGGGCAGGCAGGGGATTCCCTGGGGATCTTGTGAGCAGAGAAGCCATGTGTGCAAAGACGGGCTGAGCCCAGCACCGAGCGATCAGCCAGGGAGAACCCACTTCCAGGGCCCCCGAGCCCCTAGCCCCAAACAATGATATACATTTTAAATTTTCTCAAAGATTACATTTTTTTTCCTCCAGACGTTCATCTTGTGCTTTTTGACCAGGATAAACTGAAAAATAATAGAATCCAGATGGGAAGGTGATAGTCATTCGTCCTGCACAGATTGTGCTTCCAGCACCAGCCCCTACCCCTACCCCTGGGGAACGGCTGGGGAGCGAGTGGTCAGGCCCGAGCAGGATGGGGGATCAGGCAGAGGCACCTTGCAGCCCCCTGGGACACCGCAGACCCCGCTAGCCTCCTCACAGTCTGGTGGCACGGAAAGAGCCAGGGTGGGGAGCTGGGAGGACGCTGTGTGACCTTAACTCACTCCCCTCTTAGAGACTCATTTTACTCATCTGCAAAATGGGGTCATAATTCCTCAGCTGTCTACCCAAAGACAGGATGGAGATTTCAATGAGCTCGCATGGGAGGGCTTCGAGAGATGTGGCCCCCACCACACAGGCAGCATCTGTACCCTGAGTGGCCCTGGCTTCCCCACCCACAGGCCCTGGCTCTGGGCCTCAGGGCTGGGTCTAACACATGGGCCTCCTCATCCCCTCTGCAATGCCTCCCTGACTGTACTACCTCCCATCCCCGGACCCTCAGGCCCATCGGATGGCTTGCCACAGCTCCAGCACCCTGTCTAGCTTAGAAAGACTGCCTCTTGTTCCGAAAGACCCTCAAAGAAGGCAAAAACCACAGACTCCCATTCACCATGTTAGTGCCCACTCCTTGGGGAAGTCCTTCCAGTGTCTAACTCAAATCCACTTTGCTGCAACATACTTGCTTACTCTAACTATGGTCCTAATAGGATCAAAGCCTGGTTGACCAAGGTCTACCATTTCCTGCCAAACAAAATCTTTCTTTTCCAATGTTCCTTTCACGGAGAGAAGGCTGACTGAGGAATAAAAAGGACACTGGCACTTGGAGTTCAAGTACCAGCTCTGCCACTTACTGGCTGTGTGACCTTGGACGACTTACCTAACTTCTCTGAGCCCCTTTCTGCCTAGGGCTCAGAATCGTGCCGTGCCTGCCTCCAAGGCTGCTGTGAGAAGATGAGGAAGCCCTGGGTAAACTGAGATAACCCCTGCAGACTTGAAGGATGCCCAGTCCCACAGCCCCGTCCCCTCCTCCCCGACACCCCAGCTCCAGCCTCCCTGCCAAGGGTGAGACTTTATCTCCCCAGAGCAGGAGGGAGGTGATTTGAAGGAGAGGAGAGGAGTGGCTCACTCTCCGCCCAGAGTCATCGGTGGTAATCCGCAGCCGGGCCTATCGCCTCACTCCCAGCTGTGGGGAAGCTGCGGCCTCATCATCCGTCATTAACCGGCTCTTCTGGCGGCTCAATTGTAGAACATGATTTTAATAACCCTGGCAGGAGGGGATCATTTTTCTTTTGTCACTTAACTCCGATTCTGTTGGAGAGAGACAGAGACACAAAAAGAGAGAAAGACTAGCCGACAGAGCTGCAGAGACAGGCAGAGTAAAGGGAGAATCAGGGACAGAGAGTTGGGGAAGGAGAGGCATCCAGAAGCTGAGAAGGGGCAATGGGAGAGGCAGAGCGAGGGAGAAGCAGGGGTAGGAAGCAGCAGCATGAGAGCCCGGCGAGGGTCGACAGCCTTTGCGCCCCGCGGTTCCCTCTGTTGCTCCCTCGTCCTGACCCCCAACCCCCACACCAACCGACAGCAGTTGTGCAGCTGTCAGGGTTAGACACCCCTGACCAGGCAGCCCGCTTTCTGGGGCTGTTCCTTCCCGGCCAGCTTAGGGCCTCGCCGGTGGTCCAAATGCGCCAGGGTTGGGGTGGAGGAGGATGAAAGGAGGTCCTGGGTCTGGGGCCTTTGTCTAAGAGCAGTAATTCTTCTGGACGTGAATACTCCAGTCCAGCGCAGGGGTTAAGAACACAGGTCTGAGTCAGACAGACGCCAGGCTGCGGGCCCGGCTCTGCCACATGCCAGCGGAATGGCCGTGCCGTCCTCCCATGACCTTGCTGTTCTCATCTGTACAACGGGGATCCCCTTCACACAGTTGTGTGATGAGTACAGGAGACGATATGTGTGCCACACTCGGCACAGTGCACAGCACGTGGGAACAGGTGGGAAACGAACACTTAGGCCGCGGAGAACACGGCCGAGCAGTGGAGAGGCCTCTCGGGGTGGCAAGGAGCCAGGGCAAGGGGCGTGCCGTGAACGCGCGTTCAGACTTCTCAAGGCCCGGCTCTGCCAGCCCCGGCAGACATCCCACCCCACCAGAAACCACCGGCAGAGGCAGGAGGGGAGCCACAAAGGGGCCCTGGCGGGATGGCAGGCTCCACGCGAGCCTCCAGCGCTGCAGCCCAGCCCCCAGCACCCGCAGAGCAGAACTGCCGCGCCAGGACCTGCGGTGGGCAAAGCTGGGGACACAACGCCACCTGCTGGCCATCGAGGAATGATACAACGGACCTGCTGGAGAGGACAGGCTGGGGCTTCTCAGCTCCCAGGAGCACCAACCTTGGGGGCCTGACCAGAAAGAGATTGGGTCTCTGGGTCCTTCTCCCCGCCACAGGGCCCACCCACATCTCCCGGGCAAGCCCAGAAGAAGGTGGTGACTTGGTCACAGCTCTCCAAGTCGGGATTTACAGCAAGGGCAGCTCCATCATCTGAATGGCACTTTCCCTCCAGGCCCCAGGATCTGGACACTGGGAAAGGACACCTTCAGTCCAGCTCTGCAAGACTGCTGTGGACTGGGGGCCTCGGAGAAGAGGGCATCCAGTCCCCAACCTGGGCGAGCCACAGTCCCATCGGGGTGGAGGTGCCGAAGGCAGACCCTCAGTGGGGTGGGGGGTTGTGAGGCTGAGAACACACAGCAGCCTGGGCTGTGGGGGGGCACGGGGTGCAGCGTGAGTTCTGGAAGTCAGAGGAACCCCTTCATCACTGTCCTTAACTCAGTGAGACTCAGTTCCTCCAAGGGCCAGGCCCGTGGATGGGGTTACTCCCAGCTCCATCCAGTGACCACAAGTGCCGTCCCCTCTCTGGGCGTCTGTGTTTCCCCACCTGTGAAATGGGACGAAGAGGGGGAACCCAGGTCTGTGTCCTGAGCCCAGGACTCGCAGCCTAACGGTGCCACCTCTGATTTCTGCTTTCTTCTGTCCAGGAGGAAGCCGTGCTATTCTGAGACCTGCTGGAAATTCCTCTTTCCCAGGAATGGCAGGCGAGCCCAGCAGCGAGCTCAGAACCTGGGCAGGAAGACGGGGCACTGGTGTCCATCGGGCCAGGGCTTGAGCAGGGGCGAGAGGAGCTGACCAGCATATCCTCAGGCCGGGAAGCAAAGGCTCTCAGCCTACAGACCAGCGGGACTGCTCTCTGTGACCGAGGAGCCCAGGTCAGGGTGTCCCAGGACCCTGGAGAGACTTGAGTGGGAGGCCTCACCCTTGTCAGACTTGGGCCCCAGAGCTCCAAGGACTCCTCACCTGGTACTTCACCTGGTATGGGGCTCCTCTGGGCACTGCCAGCCCCCCAGCTCCAGGGTTCTGGAAGCCTGGAAGAGGGCAGGAGGGAGTCTGCACGGCCCCACTGACCTCCCACGAGCCTGCTCATCCCCTGCCTCTCCCGGAAGCCTTCTCTGAGCCAGGGTGTGGTTTGTAACGTGAGGACTTGCCTTCAATAAGCCCCCATGAGGTGCTGGCGCCCGCATCACACTTGGCAGCCAGGATCATTGTTAATTTCTCCTCCCATTGGAGAGAAAATGTGTCCCATGTCATGTTTCCCTGGTCATATCCAGTGAACGTTCAAGTCCTCTTGATTCTCCCTCCTTGAAATCCTTCAAGTCCCTGCTTTTCTGGTCCCCCCATGGCCTGGGCCACCTACAACAGCCCCTGTGTGGTGTCCCCCGCCTCCGTCCACACCACTACAATGAGCGGTACCTTCCAACCAATGTGCCCCTCTCCATCCACCAAGAACAGCTCCGGGAGCTCCTCTGCCACCTCTCCCAGGCCAACCTGGAGGACCCCAGGGCAGCAGAATGATTGTCCCCTTGCCTGGGAGCAGAGCACCCCAACACGGCACCTAACACAGTCCTGGGGTTGGTTCTGGGGTCCCAGGCATTGGCAGGATGCCACAGCAGCCCAAGAGCAGTGCCCTTCGACCAAACCACTGTCGGGAGGCAGGCAGGCTTCCAGCATTAGGATCCAGCCCCCAGACCCAAATCTCTCCACCAGCTCCTCCTTCAGTGTCCCCCTGTGTCAGTCTCAATCTGTTGTCCCTCAGTCTGGGGGCCTTCCTTGCTCTCCCCTACTCTGCGCACCAAGGGGCTGACCCCTGTAGGCTGCATGTCCCAGGCCCCTAGGACAATAAGAGGCTTTAGCTGGAGCTGAGGGTGGCGGGAAGGGAGAAGCCAGGGTATTTCTCAGCCACTCTCCCGCCTCAGGTGGCGTTCCTGACAACTGCAGCATCTCCTTCCATGGCTCCAGCCCGAGCCTGGCAGGCCCACCATGGGGCCGACCCAGCCCCTGATTCCAGGAACATTCCAGGAACTCTGCTCCCCTTGTCTCTCCTTCCTAAGAGTCGTAACAGCTTCCAGCTGTTCATAGTCTCTGGGTTTGCCTCCCTGTCCCCTGATTGGCTTCTCAGCCCCTCCTATTAGCCATGTAGCCAATTCCCTGCATTAAATTCCCTCTATTTAAATACTCTTAACCTCTCTTGTTCATCTGTAAAATAGGGATGCTGCTGGTAGCTGCCTCACTGATTCTTATAAGGACTAAATGAGTTAATACATGTAAAATGCTTAGTTAGACTAGTGATGGGCATGTAGCAAGCCGTGTATGAACACTACATGAATTAAAAACACTGCCAATTGGTTCCACTGTCTTTGTTCAAGTTGAGATGTCCTCCACGTATGCATCCAGATTCCATTAACCCCCCAGTTGACATGTGTCCCCTCCCCGCAACTAAAACCCACATGGCCCAGACTCCCTTGCAGCTAGGTCTGGCATGTCCTTATTCCCTGGCTCTAAAGTGCTGTGTGGCAGCTTCTGGGACCTTAACTTAAAAGAAAGCTGGAGTTTAGATCCCATCCTCCAACCTGTTTCCTAAAACAGGAGCTGCCGTCTTGGACCATGAGGACAAGAGCCACACTCTGGGGATGGGAAGCACTAGGCTAGCCCGTCCCGAGCCTCGGACTTCTACATGACAGAGAAAAAAGCCTCTCTCTTGTTTCAGTCCCCAAACAAACAAATACGCTTTCCCAGTTGCCATGTAGATGGAGATAGTGGCCTTGGACTTTGGCATTCCAGCTGGAGAAGCATTTCTCAAGTCAAAAATCTTTAAAAATCTCCCAGGTCAAGTCCATTCTGGTAGGGAACACACACGCTGACAGATGCCTCGCTCACATCACTGAGGCCACTGAGGGTGCCTTCTGATCCCCACCCGGGAGTTCAAGCCCAGACAATGCAGACAATAGGTCAATCCCAACCAGGGGATTTTGACTCTCAGACAAGAAATGTAAGTACATTGTCTTCTGAGGCTCAGTGCCTGGAGGGATCTCCAGGTAGGTTCCTCGTGTGGGCTTCTTCCATTAGAAGTCAGGTTTCCTATTCGTTCTTGACATCCTCTGCCATCTTGGGCCAGAAAAACTGAGCCCCACTAGCTAGAGTTCTGTCCCTCTTCAGGAGGTCAAAGCCATCCTGCAGGGCTTGTAAGGTCAAAGGGCAGAATTTGGGGGCAGCCAGGTCTTTCCCGATTGTTCCCACTGCCCTTGGCAGCTTCTCCCTGATGAGTTTTTCTACCCCAGTCTCCACGATAACATGGAGGAGCCTTTGGGGAGCGTGCTGATCCTTCCAGCCAGGCCCTGTTCCTCCCTTCCATTCCCACTGTCAGCTGGGGGCTTGATCAGCCCCCTCCTCCTTCCTCTCCTCAGAAGGAAGGTGGAGAAGGGGCTCTGGCACCATGAAGTGAGCAACTGCTGTCCCTCACTGCCTCCTAAACTCTCACTCTTTCAAGAGTCCCATTCACCATGGGGATCACTTCAGCGGCCGTGGACACATCCAGCAGACAAAATGTTCTCATTGCCGAACATGTTTTGACATATTTGAGAGCCCAGAACTTGCTGGACTTAGAACTGACCTTGGTCCCAGGCTGCCCATCCTTTGAGTGGGCCCGTCACCTCTCTGTGTGAGACCTTGCCCACCCCTCATTCCAGCCTTCACCTGAGCAGAACCCACACTCACTGCATTTGTCACATCTCTGCTCCTTAAGCTCTTTGGCCTCCCTAGAGGACACCCCTGCAGTCCTCCCTGGGCTCTCATAACCCTAAGGGTATCAGCACCCACTTGGCAGGGTGGTTGTGGGGGAGGTTCCCCTGGACCCATCACTGGCCCCAGACTTAGCGCACCTGAGCCAGGTGAGAGGCTGGATGCCTCGATGACAGGCTGGACCCATCCAAACTACCAAGAACACGCCGATCTTGCTGCAACCGCTTCTCCTGCCCATCAGCATCCCCAGCAGAGACTCAGCCACGGCTCTCCATCCTCCTCCCCTCCTGCAAGCTAGAAGACTGGGGCAGAGAATGCGGATGGCACTGTGCACGCTGTGCTGGTGGTGGAGAATCGACTGGTTAGGATCAGGGCTGGGAGAGGGTAGAGACGGTTCAAAACCCCAACTAGCACCAGGAGAGCTGGTGCAGTTTGTGGCAGGGTGTACCAGAAGTTAGTGACTCAGGTGGCTTTATGGGAGGTGTGTCAGGCTATTGGCCCAGCCAGGACTCTGCTTAATAGGAAGCCCTGGGAAGCGAACTACAAGCCCTTCCCGTCAATGCAGTCCTGTTAGAAAAGGGGTCTCATTTCCGGCAGGGAGAGAAAGTTTGGTTGGGTTAATTCCGCGTTGGCCCAATGGGTAGACGGCAGTACCAAGATGAACACTCAGAGAAATCATTCTACTTTCCCTCCTAATACTGAGACACTTCGGGGGGAGAGTTGAGGCTATTTTCTCTTTCCCCTTAAGTTTCAGTCTGTTGCTTGTCTTTGAATTTTGCTTATGGTGTCATTTGTCTTATAGGAGATTTTTATTGTTATGAGGTCAAACCTGACAATGTTTTCTCTTATAGCTTCTTTTTTTTTTTTCAAGATTTTATTATTCCTTTTTCTCCCCAAAGCCCCCCAGTACATAGTTGTACATTCTAGTTGCAGGTCCTTCTGGTTGTGCTGTGTGGGACACCACCTCAGCCTGGCCTGATGAGTGGTGCCATGTCCAAGCCCAGGATCCGAACCTGCGAAACCCTGGGCCGCGGAAGGGGAGCACACAAACTTAACCACTCAGCCATGGGGCCAGCCCCTCCTTTATAGCTTCTGAGTGGTGTGTTTTGCTTAGTCTTGTGTGCCTTCTCTGTCCAAAGGGGGAATTTCTCAAGAATCGTCACTCCAGGACCAGAAGAGTCACTTGAGCCCTGTCTGGGCCAGACAGGTTACCAAGGTACTACGGGGAGAGCTACCCTGGAACATTCTGGAAGCTGATGGAAGGCCTGAGTGGCCCAGCAACGGTGCTTTAGTGATAATAGCAAAATAATCATGCATGTCTTTTCAAAAAGCTTTTTATTTGGAAAATTCCAAACAGAAGGGTAGCAGAGGGCTCTGAGCTCTTATGTAACCCCGCTGCCACATTTCCCTGGGCAGGTCCTGGGACTGAAGCCCTCTCTTATTACGTACCCTTGCCCACATCCACCTTCATACCCTTTCCACAGTGTAGTGGTGTTACCGCACAGAATTGGGGCTCTCTGCCCAGTGCACACAAACAAGCCAATTAATTATGGCATCAGCCTCTGGGGGAGAAATCAGCTTTTTTTCTGCAAGATCGGTCTGCAGGAAGGCAGGGGGCGTGTGCCCTCAGACCTATCTCCCCAATTCAGGATTTCGGGCGAAATTTAAGAGGTTGGGGAGAACCGGCTGGCACACGGAAACGCTGGTGGGACAGGTTCTGATCGGTGGGCTTCAAGCATTTAGGGTAAGGTTTTAAACATTTATGACAGGATGGGGAAGGAATTTAAACACTGGATCTTCCTGAAGGAGGGACCCCTCGCTTCTGATAAGAGTCCAACTTTCAAGTTCCAGTTGTGTCTGGTCCTTGGGTTCCGTGGGAGGGAGGATCTTTGGTCCCGAGGTCGTTTCAGGTCACGATTTCTCCTCTTGCGCATGCCCTGGCTACATGACTTTGCAGATCTTCTGAAAGGCAATCCTTAATCACGCTGTTGATGAGAAATGGGGTCAGTCGAAGTGGTCCTGGAGGGCCTGCGGTTACAGCGGCTCACGCCGGCCTTTCTGCTCAGATCCACTCTGACCCTCAGCTCTTTTTCTTCTCCTCTTGTATCCAGCCCTGGAGCTCCCAATCTCTGCCCCCCAGCAAGGACCTCTCTGATTGTTTTGTTCCCCACATGTCATCTGTTGGAAAAATTCTGCCTCCTAAGCACCAGGGTTGGCCCCACAGGGACTCCTGACCCTATGCTGGATTTCTCAAAGTCCCCATGCTGCCAATCACAGCAGTGGCTGGTGCTGGTTTCCTGAGCCCCATCCAGCCATCAGACCATGAAGAGCTTTGCAGCAATGGAGAGCCATTGAAGGTTTGGGGCGTGGTAGTGAACACCTGCTGTCCCAGTGCTGCTGGGACATTGGCTTAGGGTAGGGCTGGGTGCTGTTGAAGCAGAAGCAAAAGGATGTGGGCCCTACCGTCTCTATCAGCCCTCAACTCTACCTCCCCAACACCGGTTGTGATATTGTGATTTATGAGAAATATATATTTAGTCATTCAGATGACCAGAATGTACTTCTCACATACATTTGGCCTTCCTCCACGGTTCTTAGCTCACAGCTCCCATTGGAATTTCCTGAGCGATACAAGCAATGGGAACCTCTTTTGTTATATTTAGTCTCTTGTCTCAGTTCCTGGAATGGCCTCAGAGCTGTAGAGGTGAAACGGGTGACCTTTCACCTTATTTATAACAAGCCCCTTTCCACCACAACCTGGTTTATGCTAGTGAGGTGACTTTTGGAAAGCACTTAAAGATGGGGGTGGTTGCCAGGAGAACCAACCATGTGATTAGAGGGCTGGAGTCTTCAGCCAGACTCCTGACCTCTGGGGATGGGAGAAGGGCTGGAGATCGAGTTCCATCGCCAATGGCCAAGGATTTAATCAACCATGCATATGTCACGAAATCTCTACAAAAACCGAGAAGGATGAAGTTGGGAGAGCCTCCAGGCTGGTGAACACGTGGAGATTTGGGGAGAGTGGTGCTAAAAGAGAGCAAGGAAGCTTCACCCCCTTTCCCCATATCTTGCCCTACGCATCTCTTCCAACTGGCTGTTATATCCTTTTATAAGGAATTATAAAAGGATATACAGGAAGCACAATGCTTCTGTGAGCAGCTCTGGCAAATTAACCGAACCTGAGGAGGGGTCATTGGGACCTGCAATCTATAGCTCGTGGGTCAGAAGAGCAATTGACAACCTGGGCTTGCAATTGGCATCTGAAGTTTGGGGACGGGCAGTCTTGTGGGATGGAGCCCTTAACTTGTGGGATCTGATGCTGTCTCCGGGTACAGGGTGTCAGAATGGAGGTGCTCGTTGGTGTGCGAACCCTCCCTGACATCTTCCCCCGTTGGAATGGGGTCCCAGAACCTTCCTACCAGTATCCTTCGAACTGACAGCTCCTGGGCTTCACCATCCTCCATCTCTGTGCTCAGCCAGGTCTGCAGGGCACCTGCTCTGTGCTGCACACACAGGGGAGAGGGGAAAACAAGCCAGCAGGCCCCATCACCAAAGCCTCGCTGTTCCCTCTGAGCCTGGCATGGACCACTCCCCTCAGCTCTACGCCCCCATGTCCTCTCCCACCTCCGCAGTCACCTCCCCCGGAAGGCTTCCTCGAGAGAGCCAGCTCTGCTCAGCTGCCTTCTCTCCCACAAATCTCCAGGACTCTTAAGGACTTGCCTATGGCACCTGGTGTTTGTTCCTCCTGTGACTGAGTGTCTGGGTCACCCAGTGAGATCACCCACTGGTTGCTCTCAAGGGCGACAACTATCTTCTACCTTCTTACATACCTGCTCCCCCAAGTCCAGCCCCTCCACCCTCACCTCCACGTATCTCGGCCACACTGCCGAAGAAGCCATGGGTGCAGCCACAGGAGCGCCCAAGACCAGACCCAGGACAAGGGGGAAGCCGTGACTCTGGGTGGGTCTTCCAGCAGTAGGAGCCCCCGAAAGAGAGAGGCCCAGCGGGAGTCCCGGGAGGGCTAAAGGGCACAGCCAGCAGGTACAGCTCACTCTAAGCGCCCACCCTCCCCTCCGCCCCGTCTAGCAGGAGCGCCGGACCTCTCTCCTCCCTCTCCTCTGCCCCTCCTCCCCTACCCAGAGGTCAGCACTGTAGCCTCTGATTCCTCTCTCTTACAGGCCTGGAAACAGCCCTTGCCCAGGTCCCCTACTCCTCATCAAAGCTTTTTCTCAGCCCTTATCCGCCCAGGCTTCTCTTCAGAATTCTATGCACCTCTTTCACAGAGGTAACACTGAGCCCAGCGAGGGCCCCAACTCACCGCAGGGCCCCTGGTTCGTTAGCTGAGGAGCTGGGCTCCACTGGAGACTTGCACACCCCCAGCCAAGCACTTTATCCATCAATGGGACGATGTGACCACCCCCTTTTCCTCCAGATTCTCTCCTCCCTCGCCTTCGGGAGGTCAGACCTCCATCGGTTCCTCCTCTTCCCCGGCTGCTCCTACGCTGTCTTTCTCATGGACTTCGCCTTCTCCCATTTTTTAACCAAGGAGCTTGCCAAGGGAGCATGTATCCATTCTCCGCTCTTCTCTCTCTCGAAGATTTCATCCTCTGCCTCCCCTGCAGCTCTTACCTCTGGACAGAGGGTCCCCAAAGCCCGTCTCCAGCCCTTTACTCTCCCTGACCCTGGGTCCTTCCCAAGGTCATCTCTTCCTGACCTTGGGGTTGTTAGTACTGACCAACCCCAGCTTGTGTCTGAGCTCAGTCCTCCCCTGGGGCTCAGACATGTCTGAGGAGACCCAAGGCGGGAGGGCAGGCGGGCAGCCGCCCCTGGAGACTTGCAAGGAGCAGAAGGAGCCTGTGCTGGGGTTGGGGGGCATCTCAGGAGGGTCACGCTGAGTCTGCCACTCCCTGGGTCCATCCCCAGCACTCAAGTTGGAGCTGAGAGGGGCTGCAAGAGTTAATGGAGCAACTTGCACTGGGATTTCTGTGATACGCAGGGCAGAAGCAGCCTAGCTTCAGTACCCATGCAACAAAGTGTGACCCAGACTGGGGACAAGGGCCATGCTCCCGACTTCTCCAAGGAACTCAGTATAACTTTAATAGCTTGAAGTCTGCAGGAACCTGATGCCGCTGCAGCTTTGGGTAGTGTCCAGAGGAAGCACCGACAGTGCGGTGGGCATAGGTGCCCCCATGCAGGGCCCTGGCAGCTGTGACATGGTGAGGCAGCCTCAGGCAACCTCCCAGACAGTGGATATCAAGGGGGCAGGAAGCAGGAGCAGGAGCCGAAGAACACAGTGGGTACCATAAGGTCACCCAAGCTGGATGGCTCTTTCGTGAACACCAGGCCCCCTGGAGCCTCCCCGAAATAACTGGACAAGACCTTCAGGTTCTGGAAATCCTGGTGTAACAGATGGGGAAAGAAGCAGGCCAAGGGCAGGTCGTGACTGTCAATGCGATCCCACTGGTACCTTTCCCAGGCTGGTGAAGCTTTGGGGAAACTCTACACAAAGTGCCAACATCACGACGCCCTTATCACTGAATCCTTCTCTCTGGTTCTTGTCTCATCATCCAGCCACCCAGACTCAAATGCTCAGTGCTACCTTCAAAAAGCTCACATGTGTTGAACATTTACTCCATGGCAGATCCCATACTTAGTAGTTTACAGGAATTATGTCCATTAATCCTCATGGTGACCTTTTAAAGTAGAGATGATGAAGACCCCAATTTACAGCTAAGGAAATTCAGAAAAGTTGTGTGATACACAGAGAGCCCTGAGTGAGTGACAGGCATTTGCATAGAGGCAGTGTGGCTCCAGAGCCCCAGCTCATCACAGCATCCTTCATGGTTTTATGGATGGCCAATTCTTCCCTCGCTCCCCCACATCCTCTTGTTGTTGTTATTGCTGCTGCTACTGCTGCTGTCATAGTTTTGAAAGTAATGTGTGCTTCATCTTTTTCCCAAAAGGATATATGATGGCTTTACAACAAAAAAAGATTAATTCATTCAACAGATTCATATTGCTCAAGAAAAAAAATAGCAGTCTTAATGGTTGCCATAGTTGCTGTGACTGATCCTGAAATTTGACTTTGAGCTTCCTGGTAGCCAAGGCAAAAAGTGAAACACTACATTCTGACAGTCTTATTATCAGAAAGGAGGAAGCAGATCAGTTCCTTCACAGGGGCAAATATTTCCAGGAACCAATTCTGAAAGAGGCTTCTTATGTGGGGCCTCATGTCAGGAACATGGTGTGACAAAATAAAAAAAGAAGTCTTCTAAACAATTTGATGGCAGGGGCAAATGGAAGGCTTTCAGTATAAGCACAGGGGACATCATGCAATTGTGGAAACAACAGACTCAGGAACTCCAGTGTGTGGATTGCCTATAGGCTTAGAGCTCAGAAAAGCTAGAGTTCTGCCCATGCGTCTCAGTTCTTGCTGGGCTTTGTCTTCTGAGCACAGAAAGCTGTAGTTGGTTTTCTGACAAGTCCCAGTGGACTGTGGGGTGGGGGTGCGGCACAGCCCCAAGCTATGGAAACCAGAGATGATCCAGGAAGGGTAGTCCTCTTCTGAAAGTTGAGACCATGCACACATTCACTTATCAGATATTTCTTGTGTCCCTTTTGTGCTAGGTTTTGCAGTAGGTGGAATAGGAACCAGTGAAATAAATACACATGTTTCCTAAGCTCGAGGAATTCAAGCATTAACAGGAAAACCTCCTTTTTTTTGAGCACCTACTATGTGTCAAGCACTGAGCTGAGTACTCTACATATAGGATCTTATTTAATATCTCTAGCAAACCTATACAATAAGTTTACTATTGCCAACCACAGCACAGGACCAGACAGAAACTGAACCCCACATTTTGGGCCCCACAATGGGACACGCCCAACAAGGAGGCCAGAGACCCATCAGCCTCTCTGTGTCCAATAGCCCTCGTCTGGTTGAAGGAGCTTTCTTATCTAGAGTCCTGGTGGGAAACTCCACGTCAACAACATCAGATGATGTCCTCATGTATAAATATGTTCCTGATCAACAAATCATTTCAGGCAAGAGAAATTTCAGGGCGGGAAAAAGGGCCTCTGTTCAATTCAACAAATGTGTATGGAGTCACTTCTCCAGGCCAGGACTAGTGCCAGGGTGGAGCCCCCAACAGTGAGAAACCACCCCTGACCTCAAGGAGCCCCCCAGTCTAGTGGAGAAGCAAATGTATAAAAGGTAACTTTCAACATGATTTGATGACTGCTAAGAGTGAGATAAGCCCAGGGAAGGCTTCCTCGAGGAGACGAGTCTTATAGGATGAATAAGACTTATCCAGGCAGAAAAAAATAGGGGTGGGGGAGACAGTTGAAAAAGAATTTCAGGCCGTAGGAAGAGCTCGGGCAAAGGCAAGGAAATAGACAAATAACACGGAATGGGACTCAGAGGGAGCAAGTAGGAGCCACAAAGAAGTTAGGAATTGAGGCTCCTAGTTTGAGGCTAGGAGCCATGGGGATGAGACTGGAAAGACCAGCAGGGGCCAGGCGTTGAGGAGCCTGGACTTTATTTTGAGGGCACTGGGATTGCTGGCAGGTTGGAACCAGGAATGTGACGTGATTGCATTTGTGCTTTGGGAACTTCTCTCAAGCATCAGTATGGAGGATGGTTTAATATCCTGGAGACAGGAAGAAGACACAGTCACAAGAGACTAGGGAGTTGCACACAGTGGAGGACTCGGTCAGGCAACGTTGTGGACACCAGGCCCTCTCACTACAAATCAACCAGATCCTTGAAAGAAAGAGCCTTTTAAAGCATTGCTGGGCGTGCAGGAATAAGGGACTACGCCAAGCCCACTATCACAATCAGCAGAGAGATTGAAAAAACTGAGAGTTGACATCTGGATGGGATGGGAGCTGTAAGAAAACAAAGGAGTGAGGGTAAATTCTACCGTCAGGAGACAAGAGTGGGCTAGAAGCAAGATGGGGGCCATCACCTTAACATTAACCCAGGACCCTCAACAGAGGCTAAAGCGATCCCAGGTCAGTGGTGTCCCTTGACCCCTGACAAGAGCAAATGAATCTTCTCTGGAGGAGACAGCATCCCCAACTTAGGCACTCAGGATTCCCAAAGAATATACATAGGAACCCACAATTTTTTTAAAAAATCAAACACACAAGGAGGTGACAGGGAGCAGAAACAACAAACAATAGATTTAGATCCCTAAGGATGTCAAAAATTGTAATTGTTATAATTAAAATATATGAAATAACTATGATTGAAATTTTCTTGAAAAGATGAAATCGTAAGAGTGATCAAGTAACAAGACAATAAAAAGTGAGCAGTCAGATCTGGGAAAGAACAAAATAGAACTTCGAGAAATGAAAGCAATAACCGAAACTGAAAACTCAACAAATGGGTTAAACAGCATTTGGACACAACTGAAGAAACACAGAGTGAGCTAAAAGATAGATCAGAAGAAAATACACAGATTGCAGCACAGAGACAAGTAGATGGAAAATACGAAAGAGAAGTGAAAAGCCATGGTGGACAGAAAGAGAACAGAGGGAGAAAGAGGGAGAGGAAATATCTGAAGAGATAATGGCTGAGAATTTTCCAGAACTGATGACAGGCATGACTCCACAGATACTGACAGCATAACATATATCTAACAAGATAAATAAAAAGAAATCCACATCTGGTCATAGTGTGGTGAAACTATGTAACATCTTAAAAGCAGCAACAGAGAAAAGACATACCACACACAAAGAAAAGATGTTTAGATGACAATACACCCTCAAAAGCAACCATGGAAGACAGAAGACAGAGGATATCTTCAAAGCAGTGGGAGAAGATAACTGTCAACCTAGAACTGTGAACTTAGCAAAACTATCTTTCAAGACTGAGGGTGAAATGGAGATATTTTTTTCAGATAAACAAAAAGAGTTTGCCATTGTGAGATAATAGAAAATATACATAGATTGGTCTCTGCCATAAATTCCTAACTGATAAGGGCACTAGGAGCATTTTTGTTCTAATATTTGGTCTTTGACCCTGGTTCCTGACACAAAGCACTAAATTCCTTATAATTTCCTGGGTGATAGTCTTTTGATCTAGTGAGGTGACTCTGGGTGGGCTTCTGGATGGTTTCTGGATGGGGCTGGTCACCAGAAATACCAAGCCATGATTAGAAGCTTGGAATTTTCAGCCCTGCTCCCGATTCTCTTGAGAAGGGAGAAGGGCTGAAAATGGAGCTAATGGTTGATCAAGCTTACATGATGAAGCCTCCATAAACTCCCAGAAGTGTGGGATTTGGAGAGCTTCCCAGTTGGAAAACACATTCACATACCGGGAGGGTGACACCCCCCACCTCCACGGGGACAGAAGCTCCTGTGCTCAGGACTCTCCCAGAACTCACCCTGTATATCTCTTCATCTGGTTGTTCACATGTGTCCTTTATTATATCCTTTAATAAACTGGTAAATGTAAGTTTAGTGTTTCCCTGAGTTCTGTCAGCCACTCTAGAAACTTAACTGAACCCAACGAGGGGGTCACGGGAACCTCCAATTTGTAGCCAAGTCACACAGAAGTTGTGGGTAACCTGGGGACCCACTACTTGCGATTGGCACCTGAAGTGGGGTGGGAGCAGAGCCCTAACCTGTGGGATCTGACACTGTCTCCAGGTAGATAGTGTTTGAATTGAGTTAAATTCTAGAACTCCAAGCTGGTGACGTGGAGAATTGCCTGGTGTGGGGAAAACCTCCACACATTTGGTGACAGATGTGTCAAAAGTGAAGAGTTTTCTGTGAGTAGGAAAGAAAGACACAGGAAGAGCTAAAAACTGGACTTTTCCATATATAGGAGGAAAAGCTTGATAGTTTTTCTTACTGTCTTCAATAACTCTTTACTAAAGGAACCTCGGAAGGGTGTGCTATAAGGAAAAGGGAAATTATCCCAGAAGTAAGGTCAGGTATGCAAGAAAGAATGATGAGCAAATAAATTGATAAACACTTAGATAATTCTACACAAACATATAAAATTATAACAACACGTGGGAACAGAAAGAACTAAAATACTGCACAAAAATGGTATGTAAATCTGCAGTAGATCAAAGTTAAGGGGTTCAAAGTTCATTGCTTTATTTGGGAAGGGGTTTTAAGATACTAATAACCTTAGGCTTCATTAGGTATGCAGAATAGAATTTCTAAAACAACCACTAGAAATACAGAAGTAGAGTATCACAATCAATGAAAGAGATAAGAAAACGTAGAATAAGAAAATAAACTCAATAAATCCAAAGTGGGGAGAAGCAAGAAAGAAAGGGGAGAAAGTATAAAGGAAAAAATGGGATGTTAGAAAATAAAAGTAAGTCAAAAGATATCAGTAATCACAATAAACTTAAAAGGACTAAATTTAAAAGACACAGTGTTAGATTGGCTTTTTTTAATGCAGCTCTTTGCTGTTTACAGTGGCACATCTAAAATATAAGGAATTAGGTTGAAAGACTATACAAATACTAATTAAAAGGAAGCTGGGACAGTTACACTAAAACCAGAAGAAAAAAACAGACTTTAAGATGAAAAGCATTACTAGGGATAGGAAAGGTCGGTCCATAAAGATTAAAAGTTCACTTTTCCTGGAGGCACAGCAATTCTAAGTCTGCATGGACCTCATAGCTGCAAAAATTGATAGCACTGCAGGGGAAAATAGAAAAACCCCACTATCTTGGGGGTAGATTTGAATACTCATCTCTCCATTATTGGTAGGACCAGCAGACCGAAAATTAGTCAAGAGGATTCGTACAATATAACAAGCTAAGTTTAATGGAAGTGTATGGAACTTCGCATCCAAGGATTAGAGACAAGACTTCTCAAGCACACATTTTTTTAAATTACGGCCGTGTGTTGCTTAATGATGAGGGTACGTTCTGAGAAATGTATCATTAGGCAATTTCATTGTTGTGTGAACATCATAGAGTATACTTACACAAACCTAGATGGTACAGGCTCCTACAGACCTAGGCTATATGATACTAATCTTATGGCACCTCTGCCATATATGTGGTCCATCATTGACTGAAATTATGCGGTGCGTGACTGTTTTAGTGGGCCACATACTAGGTATAAAGCACGTCTCAATTCCAAAGAACCATCGTCACACAGATCGTGTTCTCTGACTACAGTGCTTTAAAATTAGAACTCGGTAAGAAATAGATCCATTTTAAATTCCCATACTTTGGGAAATTTTAAAGTTTTCTTCTGAGTAATCTGTAAGTCAAAGAAGAAATCATAATGGAAATTTGACAACACAGAACAGAATGATAATGAAAATAGTGCCTGTCAAACTGTGAGATAGAGCCAAAGTAGTATTTCTAGTAAAATGGAGAGCCTTGAAAGTTTCTGTTAGAAAAGATGAAAAGCCAAAAAATTAATGAGCTAAGCACCCAATATAAGAAGCTATAAAAAGAACCATAAAATAAACCCAAAGAAAACAAAAGAAAGCAATAATAAATCTGAGAAATTAATTAAATCAAAGGAAAGAGGCAATAAAAAGATCAACAAAGTCAAAAATTGGTTTCTTGAAAAGACTAATAAAAAGACAAATCTCTGGTGAGATTGATCAAAGTACAAAAGAGAGAAGTCACCAAATTTTGTATTAAAAATTGTTTTAAGTGGGGGCCAGCCTGGTGCATAGTGGCTAAGTTCATGAGCTCTGCTTCAGCAGCCCAGGGTTCACAGGTTTGGATCCCAGGTGCAGACCTACACACTGCTCATCAAGCCATGCTGTGGGAGCATCCCACATGTAAAATAGAGGGAGATTGGCACAGATGTTAGCTCAGCAACAATCCTCTTCAAGCAAAAAAAGGAGGACTGGACAGATGTTAGCTCAGAGCCAATCTTCCTAACCAAAAGAAAAAAAATTGTTTTAAGGAAAATATATACAGAAGAGATTAGAAAGACAGAAAGTGAACACTATGAACAATTCTATGTCAAGGAACAGAGCATTCCAACTTATATCAACTCTTACAGAGAATGGAAAAAGAGCACTTCCCAGCCCATTCCATGAGGACAGTATAACCTTGATTCCAAAATCTAACAATGAGAGTATGAGAAAAGAAAATTATAGGACAATTTCGCTCAAGGATATTGACACAAAAAATCCTAAACGATGTAATAACAACCTGAATCCAGCAGTGTATAAAAATGATAATATATTATAGCCAAGTTGGGTTTATCCCAGAATGGCAAAGATGTTTTAATATTATAAATATATATATATATATATATATATATATATATATATGTTATTTATCACATTAACCAATTAATCGAGAAAAAACATTATCCTTTCAATAGACGCAGAAGCATTTGATACCCTTATTCATGATTTTTTTAAAACTCTTAACAAACTAGAACTAGAAGGGGAATTTCTTAAACAAGAAAAGTTATTTACCCAAAACCTTTAGGAAACTTTATTCTTAATGGGAAACATTAGCATTTCCTTTAAAACAATGAACCAGACAAAGGGCTCACTACCACTGCTTCTCTTCAAAGCCACACTGGTAGTCCCAGCCAGTGCAATAAGACAAGAAAATAAAATAAAAACATACAAAGATCAGAAGAGAAGAAATGAGCATCATTCACAGATTAAACGTTTATTTACATAGAAAACCCAAAAATCTACAAATAAAGTCTTAGAATAAGAGACAACAAAGTTGCTAGATTTTTAAAACGATGTACGAGGGAAGAAGAAAGATGTCTTTTCCTATAGGGGAAAAAAATCAATTGTATTTAGGAGATGTAATTTTAAAATATATATCACTTACAATTGCAACAAAAACATAACCAGGAATATATCTAACAAAAGATGTGTAAGACCTGGATGGAAAGAATCATAAATCTTAAAGACAGTAAATAAAATCTCTTCAAAATCCTCCATGTATAGGGAAAATCAGTAGTTAAAGATGTCAATTTCTTCTAAATTGATCAATAAAATCAATGTAACTCCAATCCAAATTACAACAGAATTTTTGTGGATCTAGACAAACTAATTCTAAAATAACTTAGAAGAGCAAAGCTCAAGAATAGACACTACTGGCAAAGAAAAATAAGGTGAGGGGACTTGCTCTGCCCAATATCAAGACTTATAAAGGTAAAGTAATTGACATAGTATGGTATTGGCACAGGGATGGTCAAATAGACCAACGGAACAGAATGGAGAGCCTTCAAACAAACCATGAATATACAGAAATTTGACGTATGACCTAGAAGAAATATTGCAGATCACTAGGGAAAGGAAGAGCTATTCACTAAGTGAATACCTGGATATCCACACAGAAAAAAATGAAATTGGATCCTTTCCCCAAACTATAAATGATAGCAATCCCAGGTGGATTAAAGCCTTTAATATGAAAGGCAAAACTTTTAAATTCATAGAAGGAAATACAGGAGAATATCTTTCTGACCTGAGAACAGGACAGGCTTTCTTCAACAAGATAAAAAGCACCTAGCTTAAAAGAAAATATTCATAAATTCGATTACATTAAAATTAAAAATTTTTATCCATCAAGACATCACAAAGACAATGAAAAGACAAGCCACCAACTGGGAGAAGTTATTTTCAACATACACAACTGACAGCCCAGTGAAAATATGAGCAAAAGACATGAACAGACCAATCAACATATGAAAAGAAGATCAATCTCATTAATCACCAGTCAATGCAAAGTAAGACATCACGAGCTCCAATTTTACACCACACTGGCAAAAATAGAGAAGTCTAACACTACCAATGGTTGGAAAGGATCTGAATCAACAGGAACTGTTACCCTCAGCTGGAGGGAATGTAAATTAGTGCAAGCATTTTGGAAAAGAAGATGTGTCATTTGTAAGTTTCACCATTTCCATATCCTACTTGCCCCCAAATTCGTCTTCTAAAGAAAGTCATGAACTTATGCATCAGGAAAGATGTATAAGAATGATCCTAGTAGCAAAAAAAAAAAAAGGGGAACTATTGCAACATCTATTAGTAAGAAACGGATAAAACTAATTTTGGGCATAGCTACACAATGAACTATACAGAGATAAAAATGAATAAGCTTCTATCACTAATAGCAATGTGACAGAAATATAATGTTGAATGAAGAGAGTCAAGTCGCAGAAGATTGCATTCAGTATGATAGCATTTTTATAAAGTACAAAAACAAGCAAACCGAGTAATACATTGCTTACAGACACACACATAAGTGATAACTAGATTTTTAAATAGAAAGGGAATAAAAAACACAAAACTCGAGATAGTTGTTCCCTCTGGGGGCTGAGGAGACGGGGAGGTACAATAGGAAGGAGTTTACTGATGGAGGAAAAGATATGGGTGATGTTCTAGATGTTTTCCAGTAGGGTAACCATTAGCCCCATGCGGCTATCTTGATTTATATTTCAATTAATTAAAATTAAATAAAATTTTACAATTCTGTTTCTCAGTCATGCTAGCCCACTTTCAAGTTCTCAATAGCCACATGAGGCCAGGGGCTGTGCTGTTGGACAGCACAGATTTATAGACCATTTCCATTATCACAGAAAGTTCTATTGGACAGCTCTGTTCTAGAACAGAGGTTGGCAACCTTCTTGGTAGAGGGCCAGAGGGTAAACTTTTTGGCTGTGTGGAACCTAAGGTCTCTGTCACAGCTGCTCAACTCTGCTGCTGTAGCTCGAAAGCAGCCACAGACAGTATGTAAACGAAGGGCTATGACCGTCTTCCAACAAATCCTTACTTACCGAAACAGGCAGTGGGCCGGCTTTGACCTACAAGCCATAGTTGGTTGACCCCTGTTCTAGATCCTAAGTTGGGTGATTGGTTGAGAGATGATCATTTTATTATTGTGCTTCATAATTTTCAAGCACTTTTATATATTAAATGCTACATAGTACATTTTAAAATATATATCTAGGGACAATTGATGAAATCTGAATAAGATTTGTAGATTAGATGGTATTATGGTAGCAATGTTAATTTCCTGATTTTTATCATTGTTCTGTGGTCATGCAAGAAAATGTCCTTGTTTTTAGGAAATATGCAATGGAAGTACTTATGGGTAATGGAAGATCATATGTGCAACTTACTCTCAAACGGTTCAGAAAAAAAAGTATATGTATATGTATGTATATGCATATGCATACACACACACACACACACACACACACACACACAGACTGTATTAGTTTTCTAGTGCTGCCATAAGAAAATACTACAGATTTGGTGGCTTAAACAACAGAAGCTTATTTTCTCATAGTTCTGGAGGCGAGAAGTCTAAGATCAACGTGTTGGCACGTGTCCTGAGGCCTCTGCCCTTGGCTGACAGATGGCCGCCTTCTCCCTGTGTCCTTACATGCCCTTTTCACTAGATGTGCACATCCCTGGGGTCCCTTCCTCTTATTATAAGGACACCAGTCACATTGGATTAGGGCCCTATATTAATGGCCTCGTATTAACTTAATCACCTCTTTAAAGACCTTACCTCCAAATACAGTCACATTCTGCTGGGGATTAGGACTTATCTGAATTATGAGAGGACACAATTCAGTCCATAACATATAGATAGATGGATGATAGATAGATAGACAGATAATATAGATAGATGATGAAGGAAAGAATGGAAGGAAGGAAGAGACTGAGAGAGAGAGAAAGAGAGAGAGAAAAGGAAAGAAAGAAAGGAGGAAGGAAGGGAGGGAGGGAGAGAGAGAAAGAAAGAGAGAAAAAAGAAAGAAAAAGAAAGAAGAAACAAAGCAAGAGAAAGAAAGAAAAGAAAGAGAAAGGAAGAAAGAAAATCTGATAAAATGTTGAAGATTTGGGTGAAAGGAACACAGAAGTTTTCTGCACTATTCTTGCAACTTTTCTACAAATTTTTAATGATCTCAAAATTAAGAGCTTAAAAACACTACATACACAATTATATATACATAATAAGGCTAAAAATTGCAATTACAATTTTACAATGGCCTATATATGTTATTCTTCAATAAAAAGTTTATTTTAGGGGCTGGCCCCGTGGCCGAGTGGTTAAGTTCGCGCGCTCCGCTGCAGGCGGCCCAGTGTTTCGTTGGTTCGAATCCTGGGCGCAGACATGGCACTGCTCATCAAACCACGCTGAGGCAGCGTCCCACATGCCACAACTAGAAAGATCCACAAGGAAGAATATACAACTATGTACCAGGGGGCTTTGGGGAGAAAAAGGAAAAAAATTTTAAAATCTTAAAAAAAAAAAGTTTATTTTAAAAAATCCATTAAGTTAAAAGGAAGAGGAGGTGGACACTGGCAAATTCAGCAGCCCGGCTGAGTAAGGAGCCGACAGGGAAGAACCTATGAAAAATCTGGAGAGAGATGCTCCTACCGAGAGACGTAGTGGAAGCCAGAGCAGACTGGGCAGTGAAGAAGCGGAAATAGCACAATGCTGACAACTCTTTACGGTAATTGGGCTGTGAATGGGAAGATAAAGACAGGGCAGTACCGAAAAGGAAATTACGTTGAAGGAATGGATGGAATTGGACCATGATGAAATACTGCTGGCAGAGCCCTGGAGCTGGAAAAGCCCAGAAGCAGGATGGTACAAACATAGCGGTTATGCACACAGAATCTGGAGTCACGCTGCTGGGTTCAGAACCAGATCTTGTCTCTGCCACTTGCCAGCTCTCTCAGTTTTCCCGTCTTTGGCATGGGGTAATGTGACAATAGACCCTCCCTTACAAAGCAGCCAGAAGCATTAAGTAAACGAATGCCAAGAGCTTAAAACAGTGCACGGCCTCAGGAAGCACTCAGTAGAGAAGGTTATGATAGGTATTATCAGTACAAAAGCAGAGGGAGAAATTATGGTGAAGGTCGCTGCAAAGTGGAGGAACTTGGAAGAGCGGTGGAGGGAAAAGTTGGCCTTGGACAGTGGGAGGGACGCCTCATCCTTGGACAAGGCCAGGATAAGCATGTTTGCGGAGCAGAAAGTCAGGAGTAGTCTCTCTTACTGGCCTGATTTGGTAACGGGAACTCTTAAGAAGGGTCCTCAAGTGTCTCAAAGGCACTGAAGGGAGAGCTTGGGGACAAAGGACAAGAACCGAGTTTGAGGGATGGTTTGAGGGCCCAGGAGAAATTGAAGACAAGACCAGGTTCCCATCTCATCTTCCATGAGGGTCTACACAGGCCCCACGCAAGGCCAGGGTGGGGTTGGAGGGGGAGACAGCTGATGACAGGCCATGAAGATCCATGAGGCTCTTCTGGTCAGGGAGTGGGGAGGACAGGACTGAAAAAGTACCAAGGGCATAGGTAATCATCAATGAGTCAATGTTGGGAGGAGAAGGAAGGGAAGGGAGGCGAGGAAGAGGCTGACAGATGAGGAATGCAGGAACTGGGGCCTGGAGGCCTCTCTGAGCCCAGAGAGCAGGAGCAGTGGGGGTGAGGGGGTGAGAGCTAGATGGATAGAGCCTGTAGTCAAAGAAGGAGGTGCTGGAGTGTAAGGCCTTAGAGGCTGAGCAGTTCCAGATGATGGTAAGTTCTACGGTGTGACCATAGTATTGGTGGCTAAAGTGGAAAAGCCCCTAGAGATGACTGGTCAAGGAACCAAACAACCAGGGTGCAGGTGCATCATCCATGTGGCTGATACGGACCCTACAGATGGTGAGAGGATGGGAGTAGAGAGGAAGACTACGAGGCAGGCACCCAAGTCAAGAGAAGGAGGCCGAGTAACTGGAGGCCAGTAGGAAAGGAGTGATGGGGAGGCAGAGGGTGACACAGCTGCATGGGCAAGGGCTTCAAATAAGGACCCAGGAGACACATCTGGATGCAGCACTGGGATCAAGAGGAAATCCAACCTGGTTTCCGGCTCCTGTCCCACTGGAGCTTGGGAGAAGGAGCTGCTTCCATTCATAAGGGCTGCCGGGGGGTGGGGGGGCGCCCTTAGGGATTGGAGGCAATCAGAGGTTTGTGAAGAGCTTGAGAGTATGGGAAGTTTGCTTGACAAAGACAATACAACCCGGTTCTTTACTCACACACTATCCTCGAGCCCAAGTGCAGGGCCTGGTTGGTAGTAAGTGCTCAGAAATATTTGCTGGATTGATGAGTAGGTGGGTGGATGGGTGAGGGCATGGATGGCAGGTGGATGAATGAATGGGGAGGTGTGATGCATAGACAGGTGGATGGATGGATGAGTGGGCGGATAGATGACTGAGTGGGTCGATAGATGGATGGGTGAGTGAGAGGATGAATGCAAAGAAGAGTGAGAGGGTGCGGCATGGGGGTGGGTGAATAGATAAATGAACAATTGAATCAACTGCACATTCCAGGAAACACAGGAGATGGGCCTGGGAGGTCCAAGAGGTGATAGAGATAATGTGTCAGGCCTTGGCCCAGCAGTCTACACCACTCGTAAGAACAGCCATAACCACAAGGAGGTTGCAAAAGCCACCATCCCTCTGCTCCGTGGGCACGCCAGCCTGAAGACTTATCTGTAGGCAGAAGCCCCCGTCTGTGGCCCCTGGGTAGGACCAAGGAAGCACACTAGCTACCTCCGGGGACCCCTCTTCTCTCTCAGGATCCAGGCTGGGAACCCCAGGAAGCAGGGGAGAATGCAGACCCCCGTTCTCTTCACAGACGTTACAGATCTGTGTTCACCTCTCTCTCGCCTTAAACAGGTTATTTGACTTCTCCTGGCCAATCTTCCTGGCAAGGTTTTTAGGAGAAATGCCCCTGTCTTCTCCCTTCCGCTGTGCACCCCTGTGCAGTGGGGACGCGAAGCGGCTGCCTGGATCCAGCTCTCTCACCCAAGGAAGCCCACGGTTAAGATGGAAGTTGGGGGGCCGTCCTTGTGGCCGAGTGGTTAAGTTCGCACACTCCACTGCAGCGGCCCAGGGTTTTGCTGGTTCGAATCCTGGGTGCGGACGTGGCACCGCTCATGAGGCCATGCTGAGGAGGCATCCCACATGCCACAACTAGAAGGACCCACAACTAAAAATACACAACTATGTACCAGAGATGTATGGGGAGAAAAAGGAAAAATAAAATCTTTAAAAAAAAAAAAAAAGATGGAAGTTGGCCTGGCCTGGGGACTCTCTCCTTTATCTAGCTGCCCACTACCCTGTCTGCCAGCCACAGGGTTGCAGAAAGGATAGGTTTCCTCCAAGCCAAGATAAGCATCTGAGCTTTGCCTCCCCTCAGCCCCTGATTCCCACCCCCAGGACTGTATCCCTCCCCCGCCACACCATGGAGAGCAGAGATAAGGCCCTCCTGGCCAGCAGACCACAAGCAGAGGATGGGGGATCTTCCCTTTTGCCCACCCAAAGCTAGAATTCTGCTTCCTTCCCTAAAGGCGGGCCCCACGGGAGCATCTGGGCAGCTGTCCCAGCCTCTTTGCCGCTTGGGGCCCTGCGTTTTCCCCTCCAGCATTCAGCGTTGATTGCATCTGAATTGATTCATTTCTCATTTGGGGACACCAATCCCAGGCAGAAGATCCTGCCAATCTGAGCACCAGGGAAGCAGGAGAGTACAGGGGTGGCTGCCACTGGGTGAGAGAGACTTCTCCAGGCCCCTTGGCAGGTAACCTGATGGCCACTCAGGACCTCTTGGGCCTGAAGACCCAGATCCAACATCCAAATTGTTCAGCATCCTTTCACCGACACCTCCTCCACGCCAGGCCCCATGCTGGGTACTGTGGTCACAGATCCAATCCGTGCCTTCACAGAGCACCTGGGAGCCCAGGTGAGCAACACCTAACCCAGCCCAGGAAATCTGGGGAGGCTTCAAAGAGGAGGTGACATTTCAGCTGGGTTTTAAAGGATGAAAGGGATTGATTTCTTCAGACACAGAAATAAAGAGAGGAGCAATCCAAGCAGAGGGAACCGTGTGGGAAAGGCCTGGAGGCATGAAAAAGCAGCGTAAAATCGGACAGTGATGGTAAATGGAATGGCTGGGGTGTCAGGCCCATGAAGGCGAAGAGGAGGTTGGGAAAAGGAGTGTGGGGAGAGAGGCTCCAGTGTCTGGGAAGATTAGGTGCAGGTTTTAAAGGGCCTCAAAGGCCACGAGGAAGACTTGGAACTTTATCCCATGAGCAGCGAGGAACCAGTGGCTGGCTCCCCATTGGACAGCGACATGCTAGGACCTGTGCTTTGGAAGATGCCCTCCAGCCAAGGATCACAAGAGTGGCAGCTCAGAAACGAAGGCAGGGAGGCCAGGAGGAGGCCACTGCGCTCATCCCGAAGAACAACGATGGGGGCCTGACGCCTGCAACGGCCAGGAGGTGGGAGATGTGGGGCGTAAGGGGTAGGGGGGTGGTTCAGGCCGAATCCAGGTGTCTGGACGCCAGTCACCAGGACAGAGAACTGGGTTTTCAGGAGAAAACATGGGGGAGCTCAGTTAGGGGCGTGTTTAGTTTGGGTCTCTGTGGAGTGTCAAGATCCACAGATCTTGGGATCTGAGAAGGGAGAAGGGGATCTGAGAGGCAGGACTGTGAGGAGCCGGCCAAGGTCGTGCAGCGTCAATGTCATCTCTGGGCCCGGAATGCAGGCCTGCCCCCACCCCCACCATCCCCAGGCCTGTGCTCCCTCCTCCCACCCCTCCTGTGGCCTCCATGCACGCTTTTCCCATTCCAGCCTCCCTGCCTTTGCTCTTGCTGTTCTCCTGCACAGAATACTCTCCCCTCCTCTGTACAAACCCCCTCTATCCTGCAAGTTCCAGCTGGAGCCCCAGCTCAACCCAGGGGCTGGAGCAAAGATCCAGGGTCCGAGGTGGGCGGGGTCCGAAAGAGAGGTGGCAAGTGTGGCAGAAAGCAGAGACTTGACTTAGGGCCCAGCTCTGCTGAGAGCTGGCTGGGTGACATGGGGAAGGTCACTTTCCCTCTCTGGGCCTCGGTTTCCTGTCCTTTCAGAGGTGAATAAGGAAAGGTCCTTGCTCTCAGGGGGCTCCCAGCCTAGGAAGGGCCATAAGGTATGTGAGAGGCATATCAAATGCCTCGACTACGGAAATGAGGAAAAAGTGGATGGAGAAAGACTTAGCGGCATTTTCTCTGAGCCTTGAGGATGGGTAAAATTTCAAAAGTAGAGATGGAGGTGGGAGGGGGCTCCCCAGACAGACAGCACGGCCAGAGCAAAGGCCTGGCGGCAGAAAGCTCGGGGTGTGTCCGAGGAAGGATGAGTGTCCAGATTCTGGTTTCTCTCTGAGTCAACAGCTCAGGGGCTTTTTGTAAGCGGGCGGCTCAAAGCATCCAGTAAACACCTGTTTGCACAATCGAGGTCACACACAGGGACGTGTTTGCACAATGACCTGTTTGCACAATCTCAGCCGACTGCTGGATTCCAGCGAAACCAGCCCCCAGGGGACAGCACAACCTCCACTTCCGGACACTCCCCCTGCCCGGGGCCCCCCCGGAACAGCTGGCTCCTTGACCCGCCCAGCAGCCCCACACATCACGCATCACACGCGGTAACAGAAACCAAAACGATCCGACCCCCAGGAGGGCTGCCGAGAAGGGGCTCCCTCCCTGGGGCTCCCTGACTGGGGTTTCCAGCCCCTGTCTGATGGAGGAGGGGGCGAGGGGCAGGCAAGCTGGAGGAGGAAGTTTCCACAAAGCTGACACTGCGTGTCAGTGAAGGTGATGACTCCACATCTGCCTCGTGTTTTTAGCTCACCAGAGTAAACACTTATTGAGCACTTACTGTATGCCTGACTCTGGGCATTATTTCATCAAATTCTCTCAAGAATCCCATGGAACAGATATAATTATCCCCATTTTAAAGATGATGAAACTGAGGCTCAGAGAGGTTAAACAACTTGCCCAGGGTCACACAGCTAGTAAGTGGCAAACCCAAGCAGTCTGACTCCTGAGCCCCTGCTCTTTACCTCTCTACCCTCTAATGCCTCTCCCCAAAGGAAAGACAGTTCTTCCTTAAATCTAACTTTCATTTCAGCTGCTGCAGCTCCATTTCCTCGTGCAGGTCCTCGGTGGAGAACGGAGCACAGATGAGATCAGTAAAATCTTGCTCTGAAATAATGAACTATGCAGAAAGGAAAAAAAAAGAAAGGAATTTTGTTGAACACCTACTGTACACTGGTTACATGCTAGGCTCTGTAACTCCTGTAGCTCATTTAATCCTCACAAAATCCCTGGGAGGAGTTATTACCCCTGTGGCAGATAAGGGAATGGAAACTTGGGAGGGTAAACAGCTTCTCCAAGATTCCGCAGTCCAGGAGACACACCCCAAGAACCCCCTGTGTGCCCAGTGCTGAGGCTGGAGGCAGAGATGCGTACGTGGTTTCTGCCATCAAGGAGTTCAAGTCTAATGGAGAAGGCAGACAGCCAACAGCCCCTGCAGTATTGCAGGAGAAGGGAGGGCACCCGACCGGGCCCGGAAAGATGCTCAGCACAGGCTGGATTTCTGAGCTGAGTCAGAAGCAGGACTCGGCCAGCTGGAGGTGACAGGGCAACAGCAAGAGCAAACGCACAGAGGTGTTCCAGAGCCTGGGGTGGGCAGGTGGCATGAGCAAATTCAGCACCTCTAAAGCATGAAGTGGAGCGTCCGAGGAAACGGAGGCAGAAAAGGCAGGAGAGGGAGGCGGGGCCAGATCATGGGGTATCTTGATTGTCCCGTTAAGGAGTTAGGATGTAAGGAAGGGACTCTGAAGACAGGGGCCCCGAAAGGTCAGTGCAGATAGGAAAGCTCACTCTGCTAGTGCTGGCAGAGGTGGCGAGAGCCCGGAGCAGGGAGCCCAGTGGGGAGGCTGTGAGCGTCCTCCGGTAAGGGCTGGGGGGACCCGACCGAGGCAGGGAGGGGAGATGAATTTCAAAGTTGTTGACAAGACTGAGAGCTCCACAAAGGCAGGACGCAGGCTGCTTCTGCTCACCATGGTGCCCCAAACCTGCTCCAGGAACATATTTTCTGAATGATGAACAAAAGGCCCACTCTGCCTTCATTCTGAGCTGACTGGCTGAGGGAGTGTGGAGAAGGGGATGTGAGGAACAACTCCTGGGTCCCTGGGTTGGGTGACTGGGAGAGGGGGGATAGGGGTATAATTTACCAAGATGAGGCATGAGGGGATTGAGGATAGGTCTGGTGAAGTGGGGGGAAGTTTTAGCCATTCAATCATTCATTCAACAAATTTGTATTAACAGTGGGAGGTAGGGGGCAGGGACAACCAATGTCAGGTTAATGGGGGAAAAGAGAGATAGATATGGGGGGGGTTGCAATTTTTAAAAAGGGTGATCAGAGAAGGCCTCAATGAGAAGGTGACATTTGGGCGAAGACCTGAAGACTGGGAGGGAGTGACTCGTGTAGTTATTTGAGTGGAAAGAATCCAGGCAGAAGAAACAGCAAGTGCAAAGGCCCTGAGGCAGGAGGGAGCATAATAAGTTCAAGGAAAACAGAGTGACTGGAGCAAAGCAGCAAGAGGGAGAATATCAGAGAGGGATGAGGGAGGGAACAGGGGCCCCAGGTTGAGGAGGGCTTTGGTAGATGAGTGAAAGGCTTTGACTCTGACTCTGAATGAGATGAGAGCCACTGGGAGCTGGGGGCAGAGGATGACGTGAACTGACTGCTGTTTCATCAGTGTCACACTGGCTGCTGCAGGAACAACTAACTGGTGGGGACAAGGATGAATGGAGGTAGGAGACTGGGGAGGGGCTATCGCAATGATCCAGTAAGAGATAAGGGTGGCTTAGACCTGGCTGGTACTGCTTTAAGTTATATTTCCATTTTCTAACTTTTTATCATGAAAATATTCAAACTTAGAGCCAAGTTGAACTTTCCAATGATTATCTGTCAACCCAGGATTCTGGTTACATTTTGAAAGAAGAATCAATGGGATTTGCCGAGCATGTGGGGCCTATGGGACATCCGGGGAGCCTGCCACAGACCGTTGGGTATTTCAGTCCGGAACCAGAACAGCAGCCCAGGCCCGCCCCATCACACCAGACTCAGGAGCCCACTTTTCCTAAAAAGGATCATATGTTATGGACACTCTGCTAGTCGGTTGGTACCCAGCCTTTATTGGGTCATAAATCCAATGAACTGTCTGAACCTTTTTCAGAAAAATGCACAAAAAATTATAAACAATTGCAGGGGAATCATGGATCCAGGCAACGAAAGACATAAAATGTAGTCTATTTCACTCAATTAAAAAATACTCAGGGCCGGCCCTGTGGCCCAGTGGTTAAGTTCACACGCTCCGCTTTGGCAGCCCAGGGTTTCGCTGGTTCAGATCCCAGGTGCAGACATGGTACCGCTCGTCAGGCCACGCTGAGGTGGTGTCCCACATGCCACAACCAGAGGCACTCACAACTACAACATATAACTATGTACCGGGTTGGGGGTGCTTTGGGGAGAAGAAGGGAAAAAATGAATAAAAGAAGATTGGCAACAGATGTTAGCTCAGGTGCCAACCTTTAAAAAAAAAAAAATTCAGTTCAGCAGAATCATTATGAGTAAATGTGACTAATTTCTAGTGAACATATGATGACATTGAGCCTCACAGGTCATCCCCTGTCTTGTTCCCAGAATCCCCATTTCTCCATCTGCCCGGCCTACAGGCAATGGTGGAGAATATGCAGCCAAGTAGGGGGCAGGGAGGAAGGTGCTGTGTTACAAACTTCCCTGTCACCTGAGGGTGCCCGGCTGAGTATTGCGAGGATCAGAGCCTCAAGACTAGTGCTGAAAAGAGGCTCAGGGCGGAGAGAAACTTCGAGCCGGGGTCTGTCTCCCAGGGATGCTCCGCACAGGGGGAGCACGGGAATGGCACTCAGCCTGGTTGGAGCCGGGGCCCTGGACAGCCTCAAAGCATTGAGGTCAGGAAATCCGGAGGCAGAGGAGGGGGACATCGTTGCCACATCCCCCAGCCCCTCTCAGACCCCTCAGGCAGGAAGGCTGCCCGGGCCTCCACAGCTTCCCTCCCGGGCTCCTTCCTGGGAGGAAGGGGCTGCCCATGCGCGGGGACCGTGCAAGGGAGGGAAGGAGGCTGGGCAGGTGTTGCAATCCACCGCCCCTGAGCCTGTCAGAGCTGAGCCATTAACGACAGGGCTGGGGACAGAGGCCCCGGTGGCTGTTTTCAGGAACTGCCTTGAAGAGGAGAGCAGAGAGCGGGGAGGCCAGGCGGCTGCGGGCTGCAGGCTCCTACGTGAGTAGGGGAACCCCAGGGAGGGCTGAACCTTGGGCTTGACGGGGCCCTGGAGTCCCAGGTCCACTCCCCCCAGCTCTGCCGGTGCCCATTCACAGGGGACCTAGGCCTGCGACCAGGGCTCCTGCCTTACGATTTGTCCCTTGGGACCAGGAGCCCCGGACACTGAGTCTCTTTTCCCAGAGATGCCCCCACTTTTTGGGGGGTTGCATCAGGGAAGTCACAAACAGCCGGATATCTCTTTGGGGACACCGAGCGGGGCTCAGAGAAGGACATAATCGTCATCCTTCTCTGGGCCTCTGTCTCAGAACCTGTGTGTCTCCACCCCTCCCTGTCTCGATTTCTACTTTACTCTGTTCCTCCCTCGCTTGTCTTGGCTCTGAGTTTCTCTCAGTCTGTCTCGGAGTCTCTGTGCCTCTCTGTCTCTCACCTTTTCCTGTCTCTTGAATCTTAAACTCTCTTGGCTTAAACCATACCTGGCTTCTCAGCCTCCGAGCGCCTCAGTCTCTCGGTGTCAGCATCCTTGTCTCTTGGGCTCTTTTCACTCTCTGTCTGTTTCTCGACGTCTCTCCTGCCTCCACATTTATCTCCGTGAGTCTCTCCCCACGATCTCAGTTTGTGTGTGTATCTCGCTTTCTTACTCTTTCTGCCCCTGTCTCTCCTGCTCTGAACCACATCTGGGAAGGGCTCTCCCTCGGTTGATTCCCAGCCCCCATCTCCCTCCAAACTTCTTCCCGTAGAAAGAATCTCCACTTGACCAAGAGTAAAAAGAACGAGGGGGAGAGAGGTGTGAACCAGAGAAAGGGAGAGGAGGGGAAAGAAAAGAGGGGAAAGCAGAAAGAGGGGTGGTGGCAGTGACTCCAGGGGGCAGCGTGGTGTGCTGGGACTCAGAAGAGTGGGGAGAGCCCCGCGGACATGGCTGGAGGGAAGGGAGGGTGGGGGGCCAAGGAGCTGGAGGCAAGGGACCCAGAAATGGGGCTTTGAAACTGTGCAGCATGACACAGACCAAAGCAAGGAGGCCGTGCCCACGCAGCCTGTCAGGGGGTGGGGGCACCAACCACGCCGGATTCCAGGAGGCGGTGTCCTGTTCCCCCGCACATGAAAGTAACGTGGTTATGGAGTGCTTCCTCCTCGCAGGCTCCGTGCTAAGCGCTTTGACCACGGATCATCTCTTTTCATCCTCACCACAACCCTGAGAGGTGGGTGCCATACTCCTCTTTCACAGATGGGGAAACTGAGGCTCAGAAAGGGGACGTAATTTGCCCACGGTCACAAGCTGGTAAGTGGCGGAGCCAGGTTCAGACCAGGTGGTCTCAGAGCAGGGCTCCCAACCTCTCCACATACTGGTCCCCAGACAGTGAGACCCTGCTCCAACAGGCCCAGATCCCACTCAGCTGGGGGAGGGGGTCCCCTGGGCTGCCCTGGGGGGCCAGAGACCAAGGTCAAACATTCCAACAAGCAGCAACCCATGGGGAGGATGCCTGGGCCTCCTGGGGTTTGGGGTTTGGCTGCCCACTCTGGATAGGAGCCAGCGGAGAGGGATGAAGTGGTACCTTGCTGAGCATAGGCTGGGCCTGAAGGTGACCCTTGCTAGGGGAGCAGGCCTGGGGTATGATCAAAAACACATGGAGACAGAAACCAGTGTCCCCAAATCTGGGCCTAGGAGGCTAAATCTTCCCCCACAAGTGTGCATGGGGGATAATCAACTTAGCATGCTGAAGTTTGCCAACCACCGAGTGGCAGCCTGGGGTGCTCTGAACAGTTGTGCAGGTTTCTCACTGCACAAAGCTGCCCAGCAGAGGGGCAAGCCGAGGCTGAAATCCTGCCTGTTCTCCAATTGCCGGGTCCTAGTGTGGGGCTGTATCTGTCCAGAGGAAGGGGTACTTTTTTCTGATTTGCAAAAAGTAGATGTATGGGCTAGCAGTTACCTGGTATCCTGACACTGTGATATATATGGATAGACCAGGGGTTTGGGGAAGACCCCTGGAAGCAGGAACAGCCTTGGGTATCTGGGCAGTTCTTAGTCACATCTCTGTCCGGGAAGAAAAGAAAAGAGAGAGGAGCATTCTCCCTTCTGAGCACAGAGGATCTGCCGGGACACCACGTACAGGTATGTGTTCACGTTGTACATGCAGGCTGGTCAGCGAGTGCCACCGACCTGCCACCAAGAGTGCCAATCAGCGCTGGAAGATCAGGTTTCTGGCCCCAAGACCCTAGTGAGAACAGAGTGGAGGGTTAGGCTAGAAGCCCATCCAGGCAGCAGAAACCTTTGCATGCTTCCTGAGACTGGAACAAATGACCCCTCCATCCAGGCAATGTCGCCCTGGCCCCAGAAGGCCTCCAGAGGTCTGTGCCCAGAATTGGGGGTGTAGTGAACCCCCTGTGTCCCCCACCTGATATCTCTCAGCCCACTCTTCCCTCCAGCCATGGCTGCAGCAGCCAGCTTCCCACAGATGTAGCCGGATAGCCCCTTCCCTCGGCAACCTGGACGTGCCAGGGAGTGAATACCCAAAGGGACATTCCTTGACCAATGGGGGACAGGAATCGGTGGATAAACGTTTCCTTCCAGCCGAGGATAGACAGTCTCTGGACACTTCTGAGGCGTGTTCTACACGGTTCCTTGGAAGGTTCCAGCAGGAGCAAGCCCCAGCTGTCCACAGAGGGGACCAGCTCGAAGATGCACCCTTGCGTTGGCTTTCCCTCCCTAGTTATTTCATTCTCCCCACTCCCTCACTCTGTTCCTGGGATCTTCCCAAAATATACCCCCTGCACGTAACTCTCATCCCGGGCTCCGCATTCTGGGGGGGTACCCAGCTAAGATGGAAGGGCGTGGGGAGAGTGCTGTTCCCGGCTCTCTCCCGGAAGGCATGCACAATGACAGTGCTGGCACTCAGAGTCACTTCCTAGGTGCCAGGCACTGTCCGAAGCCCTTGACTTGCATCATTTCAGGTCTTCCTCCCAAAGTCCTATAGGGTATAGGCTGTTGTGACCTCCATCTTACAGATAAAGAAACTGAGGCTCAGAAAAATCAGAGAACCTGGCCAAAGCCGCACTGTGGCAGAGTGAAGATGAAGCTCAGCTCTTCTGCAAAGCCCATGGCCTTAACCATCCCCCTCTGCCTCCAGGTGAGCCCCAAGCTGGCACGATGGCGGGGCTGGGAACCCGGAACCTGATCAGAGCTGCCCTGGTCATCCTACTACTCCCCGGAAGTGAGTGTGGCCGGGGGCGGGGGTGCCATGGGGGGAGGGAGTTACAGGGAGAGATCCCGGGGTGGAGGAGGGAATCAGTTCCCTGCACTGCCACACTGCTCCTGCCGTCCCCAGAGAATCAAGACTGGGCTGCAGCTGTGGGGTAGGCGGCCTCCCACCCCAGAGCTCTGTAGGCAAACCATCCCCTATGGGGCATGGTGAGAGGACTCAGGACGATCAGGCTGGAAAAGGCCAGGAGGACCTCGGTCTTCTCTGCAAAGCTCTGTGGGGCTGTCAGAAGGAACCTCTGAGTCCTACGCAGCCTTCACGGGCAGCAAAGGATCAGGTGGAAGCCACAGGAGGCAGGTCTCATCCTGAAATAAGGAAGCCCAGGCAGAGCTTTCCAACGTGGAAACTCTATCTTGAGAGGTAGAGAGCCTCCCATCTCTGGGGGTATGCAAGCTGAGGCCAGGATCAGCAGAGATGCTACACAGCAGGGGTCGGCAAACTTTGATCACTATCTTCAGGCTTTGCAGGCTATGTACAGTCTCTGTTGCATGTTCTTTTTTGTTTTGTTTGATTTTAACTCTTTAAGAACATAAAAACCATTTTTAGCTGGCAGGCCGTAAAAAGGCAGTCAAGCGTAGCCCTGCTGTAGAGGACGCAGCATCGGGCGGAGTTTGGAAGTAAAGAGTCTTGCTAGGTTCCTTCCAGTCTGCAGTTCTGAGTCTGTGAAGTGGTGGGAGCCCCATGCTGAGAGGCATGACCTGCTCTGTGACCTGAGCAAACGGCTTCTCCTCTTGGAGCCTCAGCATCCCCATCAGCAAAACGGGCCTAAGAACGCCTGAGACAGGAGAGAAGGCCTTGTGGGAAGAGGGCAGTGTTCGCTCATTTATTCAGTAAAAATTCACCGGGGCTGACTCTGTGCCAGGCTCTGGGAATACAGGAATGAGCAGAACAGCCAAGGTCTCTGGGCCCTCGGAACCTACGGTCCAGCTGGGGAGACAGACAAGCAAATGATCACATGACTCCACAATTATGAAGGATAACGAGAGCTTTGGGAAAGTTCAGGGGGCTCGGCCTGGTCTGATTGGTCAGTTAACCAGGTGAAGGCACAGGAGAGGGAAGAACACCTCCAAAAGGAAGAGCAGGTACAAAGAACCGGAGATCAGAGAGAGCATCGCGCTTTCGAGGAAGAACACGAGGGCCAGAGTGACCAGAGCTGAAAGAGGATGATCTGAGCCAGAACTGGGAGGGTTAAGCAGGGGCCAGGCCACAAGGGCGGTAAGAAGGATCTGGGTCCTTATCCTAACCACGGCAGCAAAGACTTACATGCCAGGCACTGCTGTCAGTGCCTTGCACATGTTATCACCTCCAATACTTCCAGCAACACTAAGGTAGAGCTATTGTCATCCCCATTTTACAGATGAGAAAATTGAGACACAGACAGTCTCAGGAACACACCAGAGTCACATAATGAGTAAGCAAGAGAACCAGGCTCTAGTTCCAACATCCACACTGCCTTTCAGAGCAATAATGTGCCACTGAAGTGCTGTGATCGAGACAGGGTAACACGATCAGATTTGAATTCTGAAAAGATTGCTGTGGCTGTGGTTTCTTATCACTCTAACCGTCGCTTTCACCATCCTTGGGGACAGGACTGGTCTCTATCCGGTGCTGTGCTGGAGTGGCTTACAAGAGCTGATCGTCCTCGTTTCTTCCCAAGTGCACATGCAGTGATGTCACACTGCCAGCTTGAAATCAGCCGTGGTGGGAATCCTTACACGAGGGAAAGCAGCCCATATTTCAAATCAGGATCTATTTTTCTCTGTAGAGCCGGTTGATACACACTTACCCACACATCACTCTCTCTAGCCTGCCCCTGAGAGCCTCTCACAGTCCCCATACACACCTCCCCTTTCCAGCCCCCAGGTCTTGGGGGATGGAGCAAGAAGGTGAGAGCCCTGCGTCTGGAGCATGAAGCCCTAGCTTAAAGTCTGGCTCCACCAGGCAGCGGAGTCACTCACAGCCCATTCTCTTCCACCCCAGGCCTGGAGGAGTGCGGCCGCATCAAGGTCTCAGCCCCCATCGTCCGCCTGGGGGATCCCATCACGGCCTCCTGCATCATCAACCAGAGCTGCAGCCACCTGGGCCCAGAGGCACAGATTCTGTGGAAACTGGGAGCAGAGCTTCAACCTGGGGGCAGGCAGCAGCGTCTGGCGGATGGGACCCAGGAATCTACCATCACCTTGCCCCACCTCAACCACTCTCAGGCCCTTCTCTCCTGCTGCCTGCGCTGGGGCAACAGCCTGCAGATCCTGGACCAGGCGGAGCTGCAGGCGGGCTGTAAGTCCCTGCGGCCGCCCACCCACTCTGCCTGCCATGCCCTCCTGCCAATACTAAGAAGAGCTATTATTTGCAAACTCTTGCTCAATAAGCACTTTACAGGCATGAGATCAGGTAATCTTCCCTACCAGTGCATAGCGCTATTTAGCCCCACTTTGCAGATGAGGAAACTGAGGCTCAAGGAGGGTAAGTGATTTGCTGAAGCCCACAAACTAATAAGGGTGGAGCCAAGCTTTATATCAGGCAGTGTGGCTCCAAAGCCAGTGTAGCAACCACCACTCTATAGGCTGCCAAGGAAGCCCAATGCTCCGACCACAGGAGCATGTGCCCATGCGGGACATTCCCCACCAGGTGGGCTCGCTCCCAGTTTCTCCTCCACCCCAGTCTCAGCCTTCTGCTCAAACTGAGAAGGATGGAGTTTGTGCTAAGCCAATGCAAAAGGAAAAACGAAGAAAGGTTCTGTTTAAGAATCAGTTACGGCAGACACAGCACTTACACATCACTTACTATGCACCAGGCACTGCTCTGAGCACTGTGTATACAGGAAGTCACTCAGCTCTCACAACTACACTAGGGGGTAGCTATATTACCACTACCCCCATTTTACAGATGAGGAAACTGAGGCACAGAGCAGTCAAGTGACTTGAAGATCACACAGCTAATGAATGGCAGAACCAGGATGAAAACTCAGACCCTACGCTGTCACTGTCAAAGGGGGCAGAGTTGAGGGGCTTCGAGGCTCTGGGATGCTTATCCCTGTACATGCCTGTAATTTGACTCCCCCAGGGCTGCCCCTCCAGGGTCACCCTGCATGGAGACAGGAGAATAGACAGGGTGACCCCAGAGGGAAAGACCCAGAGCAAGGAAACAAAGCCAAGTGGTCCGAGTGGGTGCTTTCTGAGTGGTCCTACCCAAAGCCCTCACTCTCCCCACCCGATGCACAGACCCTCCCGCCACGCCCCACAACCTGTCTTGTGCCATGAACCTCACAACCAGCAGCCTCATCTGCCAGTGGGAGCCAGGACCCGACACCCACCTGCCCACCAACTTCACTCTTAAGAGTTTCAAGTGAGTAGGGGTCTCTACTCCAGCCCCATTCCTTTGGGTGGACCTGGGGCAGGACCTGGGTGGGCCGCGGGGATGGGGAGGCAGAGGCAAAGATGGGAGGGAGAAGGGAGCCTCACTTTCTTCCTCTGCTAGACACCCAAGTCTGGCCTATTGGCAGGAGCCGGCGTGGATGCCAGACCCAAGAGGACCCCATCACCAACTGCGTGCCTGAGAACGGGCAGAGCCGCTGCTCCATCCCACGCAAACACCTGCAGCTGTACCAGAACATGAGCATCTGGGTGCAGGTGGAGAATGCGCTGGGGACAAGCGTGTCCCCACAGCTGTGCCTGGTTCCCATGGATGTTGGTGGGTGACACTGGGAGCAGGGGAGGGGAGAGGCCCCCAGAATGGGCAGACCCAGAGAGGCACAGAGAGGGAAACACAGACCCAGCAACAGGCAAGGAGACACTGGAAGACCCAGAGATAGAGAAAGAGAAGAGAAACAGGCAAAGTGGGACGCAGTTGGAGACACAGAGTCGTGGAAGAAACACAGAGGCAAAGAGACGCATTCATTAATTCTTTCAGCAAATTTCTTGAAGTGCACGCTATGTACTAGGCACTGTTCTAGGTACTGAGGCTACAGCAGTGAACAAAATATCAAAAATCCTGCCCTTGGAATATTACATTCTAATGGGCAAAATAGATTAAAAAAGAATGTTAGATGATGATGAATGTGATGGGGAAATTAAAGCAAGGAAGGGGATAGGGAGAGCTCGGGGTAGGAAGCAGCTACTATTTCAGTAGGTTGGTCAGGGAAGGCCTCCGTGAGAAGGTGACATTTGAGCCGCTGGATATCTGGAAGGAAAGGGCTCCAGGCAGAGGGAACAATCAGTGCAAAGGCCCTGGGGCAAGACTATGAAACAGAGACCCAGAGAGAAACAGACACATATACAGGGAAGACCTGTGGAAACACGATGGCATAGAGAAGAAGAGACACAGAGAGAGAGGGAAAGAAAGACACAGAGACCCCATGGATGGAGAGCCAGGGAGGAAAATGGAACCACAGATGGGGAGACACGCGGGAGCTAAGGCAGAGCTAGACGATGGGACAGGGAAAGGTTCTGACAATCCCTCTCCTTGCAGTGAAACTGGAGCCCCCCACACTGTGGGCCCTGGACCCCAAGACTGAGGTGGTTCCACTCCAGCCAGGCTGCCTGCGGTTGCGCTGGGAGCCATGGAAGCCAGGCCTGTACATAGAACAGAAGTGTGAGCTGCGCCATCAGCCACAGCTTGGAGAAACCAGCTGGGCCCTGGTGAGGCGGAGGGCAACCTCAAGAGCCTGGGGTGGGGGTAGCAGAGGGAAGGGTAAGTGGAGCTGGCCTGAAGGGCACAGGGATCCAGGCTCAGAGCCACGGCTCCACCCCCCGCCACCCCAGGTAGGCCCCCTGCCCTCCAGGACCCTCCAGCATGAGCTCTGCGGGCTCCTCCCATCCACAGCCTACGCCCTGCAGATGCGCTGCACCCGCTGGCCCCTGCCTGGCCTCTGGAGCAACTGGAGCCCCAGCCTGGAGCTGACCACCGCACAACGGGGTATGTAGGTGGTAAGGGGCCTGGAGAACCATCAGGACCCAGTCTGGCCTGCAGGGCCCTCCCTGACCAGCAACTTCTCCTCTCGCTCCATCCACAGCCCCCATCGTCAGAATGGACACATGGTGGCGGCAGAGGCAGCTGGACCCCAGGACGGTGGATGTGCAGCTGTTCTGGAAGGTGACCCCCTCTGAAGGCCATCCCTCCACCCCTGAGACCTCCTCCAACCCAGACAGACCCCTGCGAGCTGGGGCTCAGGACTCTGACAGGTCTGGGAGGCTTGGGTGCATCTGTATGTGATTTGCACACGCTTTGCACGTGCCAAGGAAGCTGGGTAGTGCCCTTCTGGAAAGACTACAACCAGAACTCACCTATGGCAGAGGGTCCGTTCAGGGAACAGTTAAGAGCCTCCTGCACACACCAACTCGCTTCTTCCTTCCCTTTCTCCTAGGACCCGGCACGGGGGAATGGGGGAAGAAAGGAGGGGGTAGAAAGGCTGGCTCCCAGCCCGGGGGGTGCTCAGTTCCTGGGATCTAGCCATCCCACCCAGAAGGGCTCCTCCACTCAAGATGAGCTGTGCATCCTCCTTGTCTTTTTCCTCCTATGCCCACCACAGCCAACACCCCTGGAGGAGGACAGCGGGCAGATCCAGGGGTACCTGGTCTCCTGGAGACCCTCAGGCCAGGCTGAGGCAGTCCCACCCCTCTGCAACACCACGGAGCTAAACTGCACCTTCCACTTGCCTTCAGAAGCCCGGGAGGTGGTCCTTAAGGCCTATAACACAGCTGGGACCTCTCGTCCCACCCCAGTGGTCTTCTTGGAAAGCAGAGGTAAAGGCAGCTGGCAGCTAGTAGTGATGGTTAAGCGTGTAAATTTGGAGCCTAGACTGCCTGGGTTCAAATCCTGTCCTGTCACTTGCTAATAGAGTGACTTGGGTAAGTTGCTTAACCTCCCCGGCCTCTGTTTACTCATCTAGCAAATGGGGGTGCTACAGTGCCTACCCCAAAGGGTTGCTGTGAAGATTACAGGAGTTAAGACAAGGGCTGGAATAGAGTAACTGCTCTGTATGTGTTAGCTATTATTATAATTAGGCAGAACCAGGCTAAGCTGGTGGTGGTGTCTACACACACATACACACACACATGGAGTCCATCCTGCCAAGGAAGATGCGAGAGAAAGCCCCACGTTTTTCCAGCTGGAATACGGTCCCTGACTTAATTGCTTATTCTCAGGGGATCAGCCACCACCACCCCCAGGTTCCCCTGCAAATAGGTCCTCACAAGGTTGTTAACAATTGTTAACCTTGTTAACCTAACAAGGTTGTTAAATTTTTAACAATAACAATAGCTAATATTCCCACTTGCTAGCCGTGTGACCCTAGACAAGTTACTTAACTTCTCTGTGTCTGTTTTCTCACTGATAAAATGGGGACGGTAGTAGTGTCCCCCTCAGGGGACTATTAGGGGACTCAATGAATTAACACATCCCAAGGACTATACCTGGCACACACCCAGAACTACAGTGTTAGTTTTTATCCTTATCAAGCACTACTCCACACCAGGCACGGACGCTAGGCTTGTTTCACGCATCATCTCATTTAATCTGCACCAAGACCCTCTGATGTAGGAACTTTTATCATTGTTTTTGCCTTACAGATGAGGAAACTGAGGCCCAGGTGTTGACTTACCCAAGGTTACCTGGCTTGTAAGTAGCAAAGCCAGGATTTGAACCCAGGCTTCTGGCTCCGGGGCCTGCATCCTTTTCCCCTTCATTCCATCGTCTCCTATTCTGTCCCTAGGCCCACCTCTGGGCAGACTCCATACCATGGCCCGAGACCCTCACAGCCTCTGGGTGGGCTGGGAGCCCCCCAACCCTCAGCCTCGGGGCTATGTGATCGAGTGGGGGCTGGGTCCCCCCAGCCCCAGCGGCAGCCATCAGACCTGGAGGATGGAACATAACGGAAGCATCGCAGGGACCCTGCTGCAGGGTGAGGCAGGCCTGGGGGCCAGGCAGGGCCAGGGAGAGGTGGGGAGGCCGTGCCTGTCTGACAGTAGGCAAGGGGCAACCTCAACCACCCTGGAGAAGCACATTCCCCAGTCTTTCTTGAGCCTTCACTACTCTCATCTCATATCCTCAGAATCAGGAAGTTCTTCCCACAATCTAACTGAATCCTTTCTTTCTACAGCCTGACCCTCCCACCTTTCTAGCTCTCTCTTTCACTTTTTCCCCCTTCTGCCTACCAAATGATTTGAAGAAGAGATTGCAGAGGCTAGCCCTGCACTATGAGGGCCAGCTATCCCTGACTAGAGGTCTGAGGTTAGCTCCTGATCAGCAGAGGTTAGCCCCTAGCCAGAGAGCCTTCCCTGTTTCTCTCTACAGAGAACATCAGGCCCTTTCAGCTCTATGCGATCACTGTGACCCCCCTGTACCAGGACACCAAGGGACCCTCCCAGCTCATCTATGCCTACTCCCAGGAGACAGGTTCGTCAGCTACTGGGCCCCTTCTCAGCATCCTCTCCTCTCTCTCAAGGCCTGCCTGGGCCCCATCAGGAATATGCGGGAACATTCCCTTCCTCCCCTACCTCTGGCCTGGAAGAGGGTCCTCCCAATCCTGAAATTACCCCTGCCTTACACTGGACCCCTGCAGCGGGACAGAAGTCAGGCGGTGGGCTGATAGACATTGGGCAGGGAGCTTGCAGAATTGGGGGAGCAAGTCTGGCAAAAATCAATCAATTGCCCTGAGAGAAATCAGGTGCAGGCTGATAGAAATTAGACAGAAGGCCTGGCATAAATTGAGAGAGTGAGTGGCAGAAATTAAATAGTGAGTCGGACAAAATCAGGCCTGGCAGAGATGAGGGAGCGAGGCTTGGGAGTCAAAGAGAACCAGGTTCACATCCTGGCTCAGCCACGTAGTAGTAGTTGATGGAATTTGGTGGAAGTTCCTGGGAAAATGAGGCTTGGACGCGAGTCCCCATCTCTTATATCACGCCCCCTGCAGTAAGTCCCAGTTCTTGGGTCTGGGGAGCCACAAGAAGTCCAACTGGGCTCTCCACCCTGCCCCACACCTGGTCAGCCCCTGCACCTCTCTCTCCTGGCAGCCCCCTCCCGTGCCCCAGAGCTGCATCTAAAGCACATTGGCAAGACGTGGGCCAAGTTGGAGTGGGTGCCCGAGGCCCCTGAGCTGGGGAAGAGCCCCCTTACCCACTACACCATCTTCTGGACCAATGCTCAGGACCAGTCCTTCTGTGAGTCTAACCTCAGCGCCCCACAGCCCCAGAAGGCCCAGGACAGGGTGCTCAGCAGCCTTGGAGCCTCACCATACACACCCAGGGTGACCATTCTCCTTTGCTCCCAGCCACTGTTCTGAATGCCTCCTCCCATGATTTTGTCCTCCATGGCCTGGAACCTGCCAGCCTGTACCACGTCCACCTCATGGCTGCCAGCCGGGCAGGGGCCACTAACAGCACAAGCCTCACCCTGATGACCTTGGCCTTAGGTAAGGGGAGAAGAGGGTTAGCCAAACAACACTTTTAGGAGGGTGTCTTACCCAGAGGATCCCTGTTTTGAGGGTAAACAGGCCTTGCCTGCGTACCCTGGTCTAAGAGGAAACCCAGCCCTGCTCATGGAGCCCAGTCTGAGGGAGGAGGCCCAGACCTGCCCTTCGCTCCCAGTCTGAGGGAGGAGGCCAGCCTTACTTGCCTGCACTCTAACCTCTTCTTGCTTTCCCCTCACCCCAGAGGAGTCTGAGCTGCACACCCTCCTGGGTCTGTTTGGGCTCCTGCTCTTGTTCATCTGCCTCTGTGGGGCTGTCCGGCTCTGCTGCAGACCCAGGTGAGTCCTTTTGAGAGAGCTGACATCTGGCTACCCCTGCCTACAGGGAACTGCAGGCCCAGGTGGGCCAGTGTGAGTCCCTCCCAGCCTTCCCAGGCCGCATGGCCCACGTCTGGGATTCAGGCCCTCCACCTTTTCCTCTCCGCACTAAGGGGCCATCCCCTCAGCTGCTGGGAGTGGGTGAGAGAAAGGATGGAAAGGTGGGAGGGCATGCCTGCCCCAGGCTTCACCTGCCCCCTTCTCCAGCAGGAAGAATGCCCTCTGGCCAAGTGTCCCAGACCCAGCCCACAGCAGCCTGGGCTCCTGGGTGCCTACCATCATGGCGGAGGTGAGAACGCTGGAGGCAGAGGGAAACGGGGCTGGGGGCATTGGTCCAGGCTCCAAGTGAAGGGATCCCCTCTGAAGACAAGTACTCAGGCCTTCCCATCACCTCCTAGCAAGAGCCCCTCCCTTTGGAGTAAAGCAGACCCGAGTTTGAATCCCAGCTCTACCCATTTCAAAGCCTCAGTCACCTCCCTGTGAAATGGGGCTGATCCCACACAGAATCGTGGGGAGATTCGCCGAGCTAAGTGTGAACAGGACAGAGCACGTGTCAGGAACATATGAGGTGCTTTGCAAGTAGAACCCTTTGAGTCCAGCACAGAGCAGCAGGAATGAGCCCACAACTATCCCAGCTCAGGAAGGGACAGGGGCTGGGGCAGACATCTGAAATGAATCATGCCCTCACCCCACGTGCTTGTGTCCAGGAGACCTTCCAGCTGCCCAGCCTTTGTGATGCCAGCATGCCACCCATCACCAAGATCACAGTGCTGGAGGAGGAAGAGAAGAAGCCAGGGCCCTGGGAGTCCAGTGACAGCTCAGGGACCTGTGGCCTCCCCACCCTGGTCCAGGCCTACGTGCTCCAGGGGGACCCAAAAGCCGCTTCCACCCCGCCCGAGCCCCAGTCTGGCACCAGTAACCAAGTCCTCTACGGGCAGGTGCTGGGCAGCCCCACAAGCCCGGGGCCAGGGCACTACCTCCGCTGCGACTCCACCCAGCCCCTCTTGGGGGGCCTCACCCCCAGCCCCAAGTGCTATGAGAACCTCTGGTTCCAGACCAGCCCCCTAGGTACCTCAGAACCCCTAGTCCCAAACCAGGAGGACGACTGTGTCTTTGGGCCACTGCTTGACTTCCCCCTCTTGCAGGGTCTCCGGATCAACGGGGTGGAGGGGCTGGGGGGCTTCTAGGGTTTCCTGGGACTCCCCACCTGGGCCTGCCTCTTGAAAGGCCTGGGCCATCCAGAGAAGAGAAGGTCAGTAAGCCCATCACTAAAAACCACTCGGCCCCAGGAACGGCAGAAAGGCTCCCCGTCTCCCCCATCCCTGGCCCCCAGCAACCTTCCCCACCAACCCCTCATCTCCATGGGCTGGGCCTCCCACTTCAAAGGCCAGAGAATGCTTCATCCAGCCCTGCCCACTAGCCTTTTGTGCTTATCTCCTGTAATATCAGTCCCTTAAAGTGATGTATGGTTTGGTTTTGAGAAACTCTTGAGTGTGCCTGAGTCTCTGCTCTTCTTGCTTTCGGGGCCCTAGCAATTGGGGGATACTTCTCAGAACTGTTCCTTCGTTTATTCTTTCCTTCATTCACTCATCCAACCAGCCCTCACATCGCATCCAGGCCCTGGGCTGGCAGCAGGGATGCAAAAATGACTCCGCTCAGTCCATCCTCAAAGGGCTCCCATTCTCGTGGTGGAGACTTGAAAACTGACCACAGGGTCAGAGGCCAGGGTTACCTGGAGGGAGTTACACAGTACTGCGGAACATGGGGAATAAACCTTGGAAAAGAGGGAAGTATAATTAAAACCAAAATCTTCCGCCAACCTAGAAAACCTCTCCACAAGGGTAGAGGAGGAAGAAAACAGTTTTATTATTGAATGATTAAACCAGGATGTGATGCGCATCACAGGCAAGAGCTTACAAACACAGAAAGAAACGTTCTCCTTTTATACAGCCAAGTGGATACAACTTATTGCATACCTTTTCTCAAGATAAACAATAAGGAGTCCTCAAGCAAGAGGACTTGGCAGCACCGTTTGTTACACCAGGTTCATTCTAAATTCACCTGGGAAACGGGGTGGCCACCTATGTTTGCTAACTGTCTTTATCCAAAGGAGAGAGAAATTTCTCATATCTTTATGAGAGGACGTAGGTTTACGACTTGGAGCCAGGCACCAGCTGGTTAGGCTCCCACCCTCCCGCAGAAACTGGGAGACAGGGGGACTATCCTCCTTAAGGATTACATTTCAAAGAGATGGTTCCCGGGTCCTTGAGAAAAACAATCCTGAGTTGTAAAACTGGCAAGAGGCTTATTTGGCTTTCAAAAAGATTTACATACATCTCAAAAGGGCCGAGAAAGAATTCACAATTACAAATATTCTAAAGTAAATACTCTTAAGAAAAGTGTGAGGGAGGAGAGTTTTTTCCCTTTTTTGCACCAGGGAGAATTAAAAATCATTTTACCTTCTTTTAAGCTGTATTCATCCTTAGACCTTTCGTTTCACAATTATCACAGCTAACACTTATTGAATGCTTATTATATAACAAGGCTTTGCACACAACCGCCTCAGTTAGTCCTCTAACAACCGAAAAGACAGATACTGTTATTACCATCCCCATTTGATGGATGAATACACTGGGGCCCAGAAAGGTTGAGTGACTCGCCCACAGAATCACACAGTGAGTAAATGGCTGAGCTTAAAGTCCAACCCAGTGGTGTCCGATTGCAAAATCAGCGACCTTAATCGCCAGGCGACAGGGCTGCTAGAGAGGAGGCTGAAACCCAGTAGTTCTTACAGGGCCCCATGCCGGACTCTTGGGGGAGAGGGGGTGGCAATACTAGGTTGGGGGAAAAAGGCTACGGCAGGCCCCCTGGGAAACCCCAAAATAACCGGGGCCTGAAGACTGGTAGGCAGAGTAGGACTGCATTCCCAAGGAAAAATGCCACCTTAGAATTTATACAGTATTGTACACCACTAACGAGGCCACGCAACCACCAAGCCCTTACTCTGGAGCAGACCGCTCACCAGACCCCGCCAATAGACCCGGATCCGCCTCATCACTGAGGCCCGCCTTTCCGATCCACCCTCTCGGTCCTCGTCTGCTCCGGTCTCGCAACTGCGCTCGATTGGTCGAGCCTGAGCCAGCATGGCGGCGCCCGTGTAGCCAGTCCGCTCCGCGAAGGGGACGGTGGCCGCGGCGCGGGCCCCGCGGGGGTCAGAAGTCAGCATGCTGAGGGCGGCGTGGAGGGCGCTGAGTTCGGTCCGGACCCGGGCAGTGACCCACGCCCCAGTCCTTGGGCTGCCGGGCAGAGGGGGCGCCAGGCTTCCCTGCGACCCGTGGGGCCTTCTGTCACCTCCTCGAGGTGAGGAGCTGAGAAACCGGACAGCGGGAGTAGGGAAACGGGGGGCGAGGGTGGGGAGAAGCGGAGCGGCAGGATAAGGGAGAGGGGGAGAAGTCAGAGGAGATGAAGAAACGTGACGCAGCGGGGCGGGGAAGAAATGGGGCGGCTGCTAGGCGCACAGGCGCGCAGACCGTGGAGGAAGGTAATGCGAGAGCTGAGGGGGGATCGAGGCTGGGCTGTTTAAGGAGATGGGCCTCGGTCTTCTCTCTTCTATGCAGGTCTCATCCTCCAGGCCGCCCGCGGATATGCCGTCCGGAAACCAGGTGGGGGCTCTTGGGGTGGGACTTGGAGCCGAAGGAGACTGCCTGGAAGGCTTGGGGTGGCCAATGGGACAGAGGTGGCTAGTCAGAGCCACTAGATGGGGTGGGCAAAGGGGTGGGCCAGAGATCCCAAGCAGAAGACCCCACGTCCGTCTGTCACAGAGCTGTAGGCCTGAAGCCTGCATGGAGGGCGAGGGGAGGGGCGGTGAAGGGCGGGAGCCTTCGGACCGGGTATGAGTGAAATGAGCTAGGCAGAGGGAATGCGTGGCCGGCTCTAGCCAGGCTTGCCTAGAACGTAGCACTTCGTGTCTGCCCTTCTGACTTGGAGGGCGTGGTTTCTCATTCCAAGGCAGTCTGCATAGTGGTTAAGCTCTCTCTTACTAAGTTAATGCCGTTGGATAAGTTACGTCCTCTGAGTCTCATTCTAAAATGAGTGTAAAAGTGTGTATTTGAGAGGATTGTTATTAGGATTCAATAACGCATGAAAAGCATCCTTAGCACTGTGCTCCATAAACAGTAGTATTTATTAGTCTTAATATTATTGCTCTTAAAGTATTATAATATTAATATTAAATTATTGCCGCTATTGCATAGCGGCTAAGAAGGGTCTAACTGGAGAAGACAAACTGATCTCTGCCATGCCTCTCCCTCACCTCCAAGGGACGACAGCACAGAGGAGGCTGAGGGTTTCCTGTGGCCTCTAGTTGGTGCTTACTTTTCCATTGTGCTAAAGCTAGGAGTCCCTCCTCAACGCCCTTATTTCATTCATGCAGTCAGCCGGCAAGTGTTTGTTGAGTGCCTGTTCTATGCTGGGCCATGGACCAGACTGTGGGGAATTCAAAGGGAGTTAAACTCAGTCCTTCCACAGGAGGACCCATCCCAGTGGGGGAATCTGATAACTGTAGATCCAGACAGGTGTATGAGAGGTCAAGGCACAGTATGGAGTCTTAGGAAAGGCCAACATGAAATATCAAGGCAGGAGCCCACAGGGTTTGCAGAGGAGAAACCGAGCCCAGAGATGTCCAGTGCCTTTCTTGAGACCCTGGATGTCTCTGACAGAGTTGGTGAGAAGAGCCAAGTCTGGGAGGATGGGCAGCGAGAGTTGACTCTTGGTGTTTTCCATCCCTACACTTGACAGTCCGGCCCAGCCAAGAAGATGACCCGCCCCCTTCCACGCTGCTCAAAGACTACCAGAACATCCCTGGAATTGAGAAGTAAGCAGGAAGAAATCTCTTTGATGAGGCAGGGGTCCTGGGAGGATTGGCAAGGAGAGGGAGAAAACAGTGGCTTCAAGGCCTGGCCCGCTGCGTCTGAAGTTTGATTATAGAATGGGGAGAAGTATAGAAAGCCAGGCATGGTGAGGGTGAGTGGGCAGCAGGACAGATGGAGCTCAGTGGCTTGCCTTTTTTGTACTCTAGGTAAGACCTTATCCCATGAGCTGCCAAGGAGGCAGTATGCCTCACGGGTCTTTGTAGAAATCGCTCGTCTCCTACTCCTCCAAAAGCCCCGCGAGGGAAGAAATAGTGTCCCCAAGTTATAGATTACCAAGCTGCCCAATGTCGTACAGCTCCTAAGGGGCAGAGCTAGGGTTTGAATCCAGGGCTAAGAGACACCAAAGCCAGGAGCCTCTGTCCTGCACCGTGGGAGCTGGGCAGTCCCCCAGTCCCTTCCATTGTGCCATGAGACATGAGAAAGAACAACGATTATGGAAGTAAAGTGTCTCAAGACAGACTGAACCATATTCTAGCTAAAATGGAAATCCTCTCTTTGCTCTCCCTGTGACAAGTCTAGAACACTCGAGCTGACAGCCCCAATTTTCTGTAGTTATCACATCGTTCTATGTTCTCAGCCCACGTTGAGGTCAGATCCATGCTGACTTTTAATCCCTGAGAAATGGCTCCCGACTTCCAGAGAGACTCATTTGTTGTAAAAGAAGTTTTCACTCATCGTTGCTTTTCAAACTAAAATGGAAACGGCATTGCTTCCCCTTTTCCCCCTCTCCCTACACCTGTCTCTCATTGCTCTGGTTTTTCCACAGGGTTGATGATGTTGTGAAAAGACTCTTATCTTTGGAAATGGCCAGCCGGGTAAGTGGCCTGGGCCAAACCCCAGCCTCTCTCAGTCCTCTCCTCTGGGACTCCATCCTACCCTGGTAACACCTCCCATCCCATGCTTCTCAGGTCATAGCACTTATCCCACTGTCATTCTGTGTCCACTTGTCAATACCCCCAGACTGAGCATCTCAAGGGCAGGGACAGTCTTGTTTCCCCATTGTACCCCTAGCATCTGACAAACAATAGGTGCTCAATAAAGATCTAATGACTGAATGAAGGAGCAAGGTTTGAGGAAATTCATCCAACAAGCCATTTCTCCTGTCAGTGGCATCGGCCTTAGGCTCACCTAGATGTGAATAGCCTTGTGGTTGCCCAGAGGCCATGCCCTGGTGAGCAGAGTGAAATCAGGCCCTGAGCCTTCAGCCCAGTTGCTGTGACTCAGCCATGGCCTCGGAGGTGCGAGGGCTAGTCCTTAGTGGGTGGCAGACCTCACAGGTTCTCTGTCTCTATCTTCAACAGAAGGAGAAGCTGAAAGTCAAGCAAGAGCAGTTGATGAACAAGGTCGTGGCAAACCCTGAGGACACCAGCTCCCTGGAGGCTCGAAGTTGGTCAGGGTGCCCTTGGGGAGTGGGGATGCAGGGGAGTCTGCTACCTGGTACTTGATCCAGGGCTCTTGTCTGCGAGCGCACTAGGGATTAGATGTGGCTTGACAGAGGGAAAGACAGGAAGACCAAGGGCACTGAAAACTGGACTCTATCCTAAGCTCTGTGATGCTGGAGTCAGTGCCAGGTCCTGCCTCGTACCTCTGTGTGAGCTCAGGCAGGGTCCCTCAAGAACCAAAGCTGTCTCCACTCTACAGTTAAGTAGTGTGAAGGGCCTTGTGGTCAGGGCCAAGGTTCCCACTGCACTCTCTGCCGTGCTCCCAGAACTCAGCGTGTGTATGGGAAGGGCCTGCTGTAATGACAGTCTCTCCTCCGGGTCACCTTCTGCTTTTGCCTTCACCCCCATCTTTGCAATACGGGCGGGAATCAAACAAGAGGATACCTGAAGGAAGGATTTTCTGGGCCTTTAGGAGATGAGTGGGAGCTGATAATTTTGAAAACTCATCAGTGAAAACACAGAGATAAGGGTGGCAGCTGGAAGGGGAGAGGCAAGGAGTAGACCCTTGACAGTTTTAGAATTGCATTGGCTAGGACCTCCGGTGCAGTGTTGAATCATTAACCATGAAGCATACATCCTAGACAAATTCCTGTATTTAATAGGAATGCTCTAAAGTTTTGCCATTAAGAATGCTATTTGCGGGGCCGGCCCCATGGCCGAGTGGTTAAGTTTGCGCTCTCCACTTTGGCGGCCCAGGGTTTCGCTGGTTCGGATCCTGGGCGCAGACATGGCACCGCTCATCAGGCCATACTGAGGCGGCATCCCACCTGCCACAACTAGAAGGACCCACAACTAAAGATATGCAACTATGTACCAGGGGGCTTTGGGGAGAAAAGAGGAAAAATTTTTAAAAATCTTTAAAAAACAAAATGCTATTTGCTATGGTCTGGAGATGGTATCTTTGTGCGATTAAGGACCTTCCCTTTCTTAGGCTTTGCTTTCTAAAGGAAAAATAATCCAGTCTTTTGAGAGCTTGAAATTCAGAGTGTTTGGGGAAATATAGAGAGCTATACAAGAGCATTGGTGATTGTTATTCCTTGAGGTCTTGAAACGTAACCCAGGCCTGGGCCCTTCCTTCCTCTGTGCCCGACTCTCATCCTCTGTGGTTTGTGGTTTCAGTTGTTGCCTTGACTGTCAAGATCCGCAATTATGAAGAACACATGCGGAAACATCGAAAGGTAAACCTTGGGCATTGTTCACAGCTAAGCCCCAGCAGCCCGGAGAGAGGAGCCTGGGAGGTGGAGGGCTCTGGGAGAAGCAGCTTGAGAGGCCAGGTGGCCACAACCCGAGTGCCCACCCCTCAGATGCAGTGGGGAAGACATTTCCCTCCCGCCTCCGGGGGAGAAATGGGAGCCTTCCCGGGCTGTGCTGAGTGTCACCAAGGTCAAGAACACAGACTTTAGAGCATGGTCATGGTGTCTGGCACGTAGTGGGTGCTCAGTAAGCATTCACCAAATGCATGAATGGGGTCAGATTTCCCTGCGTTCAAATCCCAGCTCTGCCACTTCCACTTAACTAGCTGTGTGACTTTGGGGAAGTTACTTTACGTATCTGAGCCTCAGTTCTCCTTTCTCTAAAATGGGGATCTTAACAGTGCTTGCTGACAGGATTGCGAGGACCATGGGAAATAATAATGGCAGCCAACATGATGCCTATGAGGTATTGAAGCTTCACGCTAAATTCTTTACACGCATCAGCTCATTTAACCCTTAGAGCCGTCTTTCTATCCCATTTTACAGAAGAATAATCTAGGCATGGATTAATTAAGTTATTCCTTAAGGCACACCACTAGGAAATGATGTGCTAGGACTTGAAACTAGGTGATCTTGCTCCAGGGCCCATATTTTTAACCATTATGCCGTATCTCAGCGGTGTTGGGCACAGAGCTGCTGTGACTAGGGAATTGCTGGTATTTTTAATAAACCCGTGGTTGTGAATACAGACTGACCCACTGCTTGCCTGCACCTCAGTGTTTCCTGGAGCTGGTCGAGCCTGCTCCTCGGAGGTCAGTTTTGTTCATTTGGAGCGTGGACCACCAGCCCCACTGCAGAGGTCCCTCACAGAGCAGCACCTGGCTGCGGGTAGGGGTCTCCTGGAGGAGCACAGGCCTCCCCTCCTCCCCACCCCAGCTGACCATTTGCTGAGCTGTGAAGAGGCTGAGTGGTGGTGTAGGTGAAAGAGTGAGACCAGTAGACCCGAGTCAAGACCTGACCTCACACGAGGTCCCTGCCCAGCACAGTTCTAGGACCTCACATGAATCAGATAACATCTTTGAGCCTTTGTTTCCTGTCTGTAAAATGAGGCTAACGATGACAATATCTACTGCTAATATTTGCACTAATATTTGCTTAAGGTTGTTGGGAGGTTTCGATGAGAAGATGAAATGACCATCCTTTGCTACCATGAAGTGGCACACTAGTTATTCATAGAATACTAAAAGTAGTACCGACTCTTACAGGACAAAGCCCACAAGCGCTATCTGCTGATGAGCATCGACCAGAGGAACAAGATGCTCAAAAACCTCCGTAAGACCAACTATGTTGTCTTTGAGAAGGCGTGCAAGGAGCTGGGAATTGAGTACACCATTCCCCCTTTTTACAAGCGAAAAGCCCACCGCCGCTGGGTGACTAAGAAGGCTCTGTGCATTCGGGTACGAGTCAGAATTGCTACTTTGGTTGGCCCCACTCTGGGACTGTGCTGGAGAGGGCAGAAGGGAGGGGTCTTCTGTTTTTGATCAAGGCCTGGCACTGGCCCCAAGGCCTTGAGGTGGCTCACAGGCCACCAGCCCCATGGAGAAAGGCTGGAGTGCCCTCTGGGGGAGTCAGTTCCCAGCCTGCCTGTTCCAGGTCTGAGGTCTGCACAGGATCACAGTCTTTTCCTGCTCCCTTGCATCCCCAGGTTTTCCAGGAGGCTCAAAAGCTGAGGAAGCAACGGAGGGCCTTAAAAGCTGCTGCAGCAGCCCGGAAACAAAGCCAGAGGAAGCCAGAGAGCCCTTCCAAAGCCGGACCAGAGGCACTCAAAGAAAACCAATAAATCCTGTTAAAGTTATGTCTTTCTGCCTTGAAGACTAATAAGAGAGAAGGTGGGGCTCTTTGTGGCCTGAGGAGGAAGAGGAATTCATCCGTTCATTCAGCTCTGGGATCCCAGGGCTGTCTGAGACAGAGGGCACATGCTCATCACACACACTCGCATGCACCACTCCCTGTCGTCCAGGTGGCACTGCAGTGGAGGCGAGACTGAGCCCACAGCAGCACAGAGGAAGTGTGGCTGGCTGGCTGCTAGGTGAGAGGGCCAGCTGTAGCAACTGCCTGCTAGACTGGGCCCTAAGGGAGGAGTGGAAGTTCACAGGGCAGAAATGGGAGGGAAGGGAACCTGGGCAGAAGGAATTGGATGCACAAAGGCGGAGAAGCCTACAGGTGCGTGCTGTATTCAGAGAGCAGTGAGGACTGGAAAGAAAGCTTATAGGGAAGCCGAAGCTGGGCCGTGAGAGGCTCTGTGTGCTAGGCTGAGGAGGGTGTGCTCAGGGAGTGGGGAGACAGTTAAGGGTTTAAAACCGAAGGCATGATGACAGCAACAAGTCTGTTTAGATAGTTAAGCAGCAGCAGTGCAGAGGGTGGATGGGAGGGGGAGAGATCAAAGCAATGTATTGTGTGGGGGAAAGGGATATTGGGGTTCAGACTGAGAATCTGATAAAAGCTACAAGTGTTGTCCCCAGGAAACTGCACATATATAAAACTGCTTATAAATTCTGGGGAGTTACAGCTATCCCCTTCCCAACAGAGCCCACCTGTTTACACCAAGTTAAGTGCCAAGGCCTTAAAGCCTGGCTGTGTCTTCACATGCATGGGGAGAAGGGGATCTCTCTTCCTCTTCTTATAAGGGCACTAATCCCATCACGAGGGCCCCAGCCTCACGACCTCTTCTAACCCTCATCACCTCCCAAGGCCCCACCTCCAAATACCATCCCATGGAAGTTTGCACTTCAACATATGAGTGTGGGGAGGACACAGACTCGGTCCATAGCACTGGGGAAAAACTGGGCTTCATTGTGAGTGTGAAGGGAAGCCAAAAAGGAAGACGATGTGTTAAGTGATGTCCAAAGGGCAGTAGGAAATTTAGATCCGGGGCTCTAGACAGGTCTGGGCTAAAGACAGGTTTGGGAGTTAGGTTTCGGTGGTGCTTGAAGCCCTGGGCGTGAGTGAAAGTGCCCAGGGAGAATGTAAAAGAAGAAAAAGGGCCGTGTCAGGATGAGAAGGATGATCTCTGAGGGCTTAGCCTGAGTCAGGAGGAGCAGCTGAGGTCGAGGGGAAGGTGAAGTGAGGGTGGCACAGAGAGCCTGGGGTCCTGCAGAATCAGAAGTGAGATCAGAGGCTCAGAACTGCAGGTGAACTGTTCGGATATCACTCCGAGAACAGGAGGGAAGGCTTTTGATGGGGCGGGACTCTGAGTGGACACAGCTACTTAGAGATCTTGTCCTGGAGGGCCAGGTGCCAACATTTATGGGGGTTAGTGGAGAGGAAGGAGAGAAAAGGAACAGACGTTAGTGGAGCAGGCCCCACAGGAAAGGCCTTGTTTTAAGGGCTGCCTTTTTAAGCACATTAGCTAATCTTCAAAGGCACTTCTCCCTCCCCCCCCCCCATATTGGCATAATTATCCTCATTTTACCATGAGAGAATTGAGGTTCAGAGAGGTTAGGTAACTTGTCCAAATTTACACAGCTAGTTAGAGGCAGACCTAGGATTCAAACCCACATCTGTCTGGACTCCAAAGCCCACGTTCTGTTCGCTATACTACACTGCCTTGGGGCAAACAATGGTCTGAGAAGCTATGGGAGGAAGCTACACTATGGCAAACGCAAATGCCTTTAGCAACCAGGCAAGTAACACAAATACAGGAAGGCCAGGTGTGAGAGTGATGCTAAGCTGCAGGTTACATTCCTATCCTAGTTATGTTCCCCTTTAAGATGGTGCACAGACCAGGCAAAATCAAATCAAAGCCTTGGGCTGCCAGCCTTCAACTACTGCATAGTGTCTGATGCTGAGATGTCAGTTCAGGACCAGAAAGGCTTTACTGTGAAGAGTTTCAGGGGGTGGAGAGAGCTGAAGCCCAGCTGCAGTGAAGTGGGGAGTCAGGATGTTAAGGAAACCCAGGTTATGAGTGTAGACTACTCTTTCAAAAACGTAGCTGTGAAAGGAGGGAAAATGGACCATAGGAGGTGTGGGAAGGACTTGAGTTTGGTATATGTCAAGACTTTCCAGTGGTGGGTGTGGTTATGAGGAAGAGAAGGTGATGCTCCACAGAGGGAGTGACTACCGGTGAGAAGAGTTCAGCTGGATTAAGGGAAGAGGGGATGTCTCCCGAAACGTAGTTGGAGAGCCTTGAATGCCAAGCCGGGCATCTAGACTGTGATCTGTCAAACAGTAGGGAGCCACTGAAGGGATGTGTCATATTGAAACTGGGTCTTCTGAAATTCAGTCCGGTGCAGGTGGAGGAAAGAAAAGAGCAGTAGTATGGAGGAACATAGTAATGCAGACAGAAAAAGAAGTGAGATAAATATAAGAAAGATTTTGGAGGAAAAAGGAGAATTTGGTGAATGATAATTAATGGGACCCAGGGAGACGGAGTTGGAAGCCAAGGCTCAGGTTTCAAGTGTGAGCGGCTGAACGGAGAGATGATTAGTAGGTTTTAGAAGTATTGAAATTTACAGAAACGGTTGCTCATCAAGTAAAAATGCACAGCCGATGGCAGGAAGGTGATCCTGAAGCTCAAGATGGAGGTGAAGCATCGGGTCACCGTTCTCAAAGCAGAGAAGCGGACGGGCGGCCTGCTGAACGGTGTGCCGTAACGCCCTTAGGAGGGCCGCCGGCACGCACCTGCCGGGGCGGGACACACGTCAACGGTGCTGGCTTGCTACGCGGAGTATGAAAACAGGTGGGGCTTCACTCCGAGTAGCTTTTAGGGAGAAATACAAATAATTCAAGGGCTTCTGGTCCTTCCCTCATCTAAAAGAAGTCAGTTCCCATTTTACTGAGTGCTTTCGTGGCACTCTGCACGGTCTCGTTGTTTCCTCCTTGCATCCCTATGAGGTGGGGGTCACCTTCACTTTACGCCTCAGGAAGCCCAGGCTCAAAGCACCTGCCCAGAGTCACACAGCTAGGCAACAGGCGAGCCGAGACTGGAACCAGCTCCGTCTGTCCGGAGTCCGCTCTAAAGTTTTGCTCGGATTTGCCTCCTGCACGGGCACGCAGCCTGCGGCCGGGCGGGCCCGAGGGTGGTCGTGTGGACAGGGCCGGGCCGGCGCGGAGCCGCCCCTTCCTCCGCACCACAGCCCGCCGGCCGGCCGCCGTACCCCGGCCCCCAGACCCTGCCCGGCCCGCGCCCTTCCGCCGGGGCTCAGGGAACTGCAGCCAGCTTTCCGCGCGCCCCTCCTGCCTCCGACTCGGACCAATCCCCCAGCCCAATAAGCGGCCGCCCCCGGGCGCCTCCCAACAAACAGCCTGCTGATTGGCTCCCTTTGCCGCCCGCCGCGTTGCCCTGGCAACCAGGCCAAAGGGACGCGGCGGCCCCGGCCTCCAAGCCTCCGGCTACAAGCCCCGGGCTCTTCGCCGGCCCTGCTCGCTTCCGGCACCATGTCGGTGCGGACGCTACCGCTGCTCTTCTTGAACTTGGGCGGGGAGATGCTTTACATCCTGGACCAGCGGCTGCGGGCCCAGAACGTCCCGGGAGACAAGGCCCGCAAAGGTGAGAGGCGCCCGGCCCGCACGGCCAGCCCCCGTTACAGGCTGACGTACACCCCTGCACCCTTCGCTCTGACAGGCAGGGACCTTTCTCACAACGCCACAGCCCCATCCAGTCAGAGCCCCGTAAGATTCAAATTCCGCAGAAGATCTTTTCACAGCAGAGGGATTTAATACCCCCATTGGATATTATTAGGGTACCTGACAGCACCCCCCAAATTCCTCATCCCTTCAGATTGAAGAGTTAATTTCCTAATCTCTGTTGACAACTGGTCCCTCCCAAATGTAGGAGTCCCAGCTGCCCACTGCCTGGCAACAGTCTCTGCTAGTCCAGGCATCCTCTTGCCTCAGGAAACAGGTTCTGATTCTCCATGTCTCTGTGTAGTATCCTCCTTCATTAACTGGAGGCCAGTCTTGCTCATTTCAGAAACTATTCCTAGACAGGTAGGGTTATGAAATAACACAGATAAATAAGAAAACATAAGAAAGTCACAGTAGTTGGAAGAGAATGCAGTTGTGGAAATAATTATGTGAGTTTCTAAAATGCAAAATCTGTCTCCCATAAACACCACAGCTAATCGCCAGAATAATGACCACCTAGAACTCTCTGCCACCCTTTTCCTCTGTCTTTTCCTCTTTTCTCAACCGACAGCTGCTTTCACCAAGTTTCCTGGGATTAAGTATAAAAGAAATGTTATATTTCAAAGGAGAGGAAGAAAAGTTGGTGTAAAGGTAACTGACATGGCCACTGATTAAAACATTTATATTCTCTCCAACAGTCTCTGTATGCTCAGCTGATGTTAAACATACATATTCAGATGTTAAGCATACATATTCAGATATTCACTATTGTGTCTGTGCGATTGCTTCCAAGTCCATGCGTGAAGAGAGAAAAAGAACTCCCCATAGCATACCTGCCAGTGAGCTTTCTGAAATGCAAATCTGTCCATCGTCCCCCCTACTTAAAACCGTTTGTCAGCTTTCCACTGCTGCCTGGGTGGAGGCCAAGTCCTTGGCAGGACATTCCAGGGCCCTTCCTGATCAGATCTCTGTCCACCTCTGCAGTCGCACCTCCCACCACTGCCTGCCTTCTACTTTGTATCTTAGTAATACCAGACTGCATGTAGGTCTCCACTTAAAGCATGTTCATTCATGTTTCCATGCTGGTAATCCCCATACTACCCCAAATCCCCCATTTACATGCTAGTCATTTTCCTTCCATCTTGCATTATTCAGCTTAAGAATCATCTTCAGGAAGCCTCTCAACCTGGGGAAAGGGCCTGCGTATACTCCCATGGCACCCCACGCATGCCTCTCTCTACCTTGTCACTGGCCATATTATAGAGAAATGGTCTGTGGACATGGCTGTCTCCCTCATCTTTGTACTCCAGCACCTAGCATAATGCCTAGGGATAAACTGGTGCTCAGTAAATGTTTGTTGAACTGATGATCTAAGTCAGCTGTTTTATGTGATGTTGCCATTTCTTCCTCAAGCAGGTTCTGTTTTCCTTGGTGCCTGGGTTATGTGATTTCATTCCGGCTAATGAGCTGACAGGTAGTTCTTGGGCTGGTAGCCTGTATCTTGGAAGGTGGTGTAAATTAGCAATTAAGAGCATGCTCTCTGGAGTCATACAGATATCGGTCCCAATTCCAGCTTTGCCATTTAACTAGCTTTTTGACTTTGGAGTGTAACCTCTATAAGCCTGTTTCTTTTTCCATAAAATGGAAATAATAATACATACCTTCCAGTGAAGTTGTAAGGATTGAATGAGATCATGTATTTAATGTGTTTAGCACAATGAGCAGCAGGTGCTGTCTTTCAAGAGGCAGTCTGGGCAAGACCTTGTGAATATTAGGGGGCTGACTTCCTTTGTCTTCAGGAGCTGTAGTCCTTCTGGGTTTGCTAGATTCAGTCTTAGGGAATTTCAGCCATCTTTAGTAATTCACACCCACACACTCATTCCATCCACAATTTGGGTGAGTGTCAGGTATCATGTGAGATGCTGGGTGGAGCCTGGTCCAGACTTTCTGTGAATTCACTGGAGGGAGAGCTTTTGATCAGTCTGGTCTAGTAACTGATTCTAAAACTGGGAGATATATCTTCCTAATGACGACAACAAGAAAGATTTAGTAAGCACTTACTGTGTACCAAGGACTTCTCTAAACAACTAACCCCCACGACTATCCTATCATGGAGGTGATTCTACTATCCCCATTTTATAGATGGGGAAACTAAGGCCAACGTGCCCAGGGTTACATAGCGGGTAAGAGGACGAGTAAAGTATTCAAATCCAGGTCGTCAGCCTCCTGCGTTCATACTCTTAACCAATATGTCTGCACTGTACTTCCATACCTGGGGAGACTATCTCAGAATCTTTGAGGGGGTTGAAAGGTCAGGAGAAGATGGAGAGATTTGCAAAGAATATCCAGTATGCACACTGATTTTATAAAAGAAATGACAGAAAGTAGTTGACTGATGGGAGTTTGTCAAAGATAGAGTGAAAAGGCAGAGTAGACAGCGTGGGATTCGAGAAGTTGAGAAACACTCATCTGTTCCAACGTTTGGAGCTGGTGTAACCGCAGGAGCAAGAGCCGCTGTGACAAATCCCCGTGCACAGAGGCCTAGAAAACAGCAGACGTGCTAAACTAGTCTTCATGGAAGCTTTGAATGGAAATCGTATTTCTTCTAGATGTTTTCATTATCTTGCACAACTAATTGGTCTCCTGGAGGCCATCCCGCTCCCGCAGGCCGAAGGTACATATTGCAGTATTTCCCCACGAGGCCTCCTCTGGTTTAGCATTCAACAGAAAGGAAGTGCTCTCTCTGTGGGGCAACTTTTAAGTGTTGCATATTGAATGTTGTCCCACATTTTAAGCATAGCAAGAATAATAAAAGCTGCCTTTGCCTCACTCCCATCCTCTTGAAAATACTCATAAATAAGACCCTCTCACATTTTGTTTACATTCCTCATTTTACAGAAGGGGAAACTGAGGCTTGGAGCCTTTAAGTGATTTTTCTAAGATGGGCGGATCACAGTGGAATACTGAGCAACCAAATGGTGGTGAGGTTCTGTTTTTGTGTTTCTAGTTCCAGTCTAACAGGCAGCTCTGGATAGCCTTGGGCCTGCCTCCCACTCAAATATAACCGAAGTGGAATTGTCACAAATAAGGCATCTGGACTAATAATAGAAAAATAGGGCATCGTTTACCTTCCCCTGGATCCCGAGGAGGAAAGGGGCTGGGAGCGCACAGCACTACAGAGACCTCTGCTGGAGCGGAGCATCATTACCCGCGGGCATGCCTCTGCCAGCTCCACTTTGTCAGCAGCAGGTAGTCACTGTGGCTTAGGGTAGGTGAGGCCCTTTGCAGCTCCACTGTTCCCAAACACACCTTCAAGAGGATGGTAACTCCATCTCTCTGAATTCCCACAAGCCTATCAGGCAAGACCACCTAGCAAATAAATGCTACAGAGGGGCCAGCCCGATGGCACAGCGGTTAAGTTCACACATTCCACTTGGGTGGCCTGGGGGTCGCCGGTTCAGATCCCAGGTGTGGACCTAGAACTGCTTGTCAAGCCGCACTTTGGGAGGTGTCCCCACATATAAAGTAGAGGAAGATGGGCACGCAGGTTAGCTCCGGGCCAGTCTTCCTCAGCAAAAAGAGGAGGATTGGCAGCAGATGTTAGCTTAGAGGTAATCTTCCTCAAAAAAAATTTTTTTAATGATGGATAAATAAATAAATAAATAAATGCTACAGGAAGATAGAAGATATGGACGTTATGCCAAAGAAGCCAGTGTCTGCTTTCTTGGTGCTCTTCCCCAATGTTTTCTCTCCAAAAGCTTGCGACTCTTGTGGGAGAAAGATCGCAAATTTCCCCAGAAGAGTGTGACCTTGCAATGGGAACCCTTTGCAGCCCGTTAGAGCGTGGCGCTGACTGTGCCCTCAGACTGGTCTCATGGGAGCTGTCAGTAATGTGTACTGAAGGCACATACGCGCTTTGATTATAACTTCAGAAATCACCTCTGAAACAATCTAGTGCAAGCTTTCCAAAAGAGACCATTCAGTACAAAACGTTTTTAAAATGTGGACATGTGTAGAACTCTGTGTATCTGGGGGTGGTTTTTCTAGATTGAAATCTCCCGCAAAAAATGAAGAAACGAAAAAAAGTCATCTTTCATCTTTTATGGGTATTCTCCAAAGTTCTGCGGTAGAGAAAGCAGAGCTGGAAGAGAAGGCAGCCAAGTGCTTGATGGGTGTTGCCCATCTCATCCCTACAGCAACCCTAGGAGGGAGGTGCGATTATGATCCCCATTGTACAGATGAAGAAACTGAGGCTAACCAAGTTGCTTGGAGTTACATAGCTAGTAAGTGATAGAGCCAGGTCTCAACCATAAAGGGTCTTGCTTCTCACAAGATTTCTCTAGCCAAGTACATTTTTCCTTATTTGGTCTCCTCTTGGCATCTCCCTGACTGCCTCTGTCCTCAGGAGCTTTCTTGACAGTGGTCCCATCATTACTTCCCTCTTTTTACATGGAAGTCATGCATCTATATATAAAACTAAATCAGAAACAAATAGACAATTTTTTTCCTTTTAGTTTACATTTCAAGTTTTCTAATTTGACAGTTCCATCTGTACTCTAGAAAGGGAAATCTTACATTAATAAAACATCAGGTTTTACAAAAAGAAAATCCTTTCTCGACCTGTTCTTGGAATTATTCTTTCTCAGGGAAGTTAGTGTTTTTAAAGGCCTTCTTTTGAATGAGGTGTATTCTCATAGCATGGGAGAGGATGACTTCTCGAGCCTGTCAAGATAAACCCCGGGGTGGCTGGTCCTCCTGAGCTCCTCTCTTCCTGGGCCACTCTCTATAAGATATTGCCTCCCTAGGGCTTTTTTGGAACTTGTTATTTATCCATCATCCTTTAAAAGTTTCAAATGGAAGGCGGGGGTTCGCATTAGACATCACTGCAAACATGAAAAATAAGGTTTCATAGACCAGATAATTGGCATTTTAAAAGCCTCCTTGGAAATAATGCTCTTCCTTCATGAACTGGTGTTTTCTTTTTCTCTGCTTCGTGTAGATGAGTGGACAGAGGCGGACAGAGGACGAGGTATGCTGTCTCTGGGCTGCATGTGTGCAGGCTGCATCCACAGGTTCACTCAGTCCTTCATCACTGGGGCTTCAAGTGGGACCACTCTGCATATTTCAAAGTAAAAAATAGGCATGAGTTTCTCTTTAGGCGAGACGTTGGTTACACATTTGAATCTTTTACTTCAATAAATACCACGTGTAAGATGAAAACCAGACAAACTTTGGTAAAAGGACCATATTGCACCCGAGGTATTTGTCTCTTTTCATCAGTTCCAAGTGTTGCAGGGACAACTGGGGCAGTAGCTGCACTTCTGGGTAGGTTGTCCTATTTGGTAGCCCTTAAAACAATTCTTTGATAGTATCATGTCACCAAAGAATTGTGTTTCAACATGAGTGACCCTCCCTGAGCCATTCTTCTTAGCACACTGAGATAGCTGTTGAGCAACCGAGAAAAATGGAAGCATGTGACTGCATGGCTGCCAGGGCTGCGGGCAGAAGGCATGATTTCATGCATGCGGTATGACTGTGTCATGCCAAATCTTCCATTCCCCGTCACCTACAACTAGCAGCAAACCTGAGAAAGTTGCCGATCCCTCAGAATAACACCTTAGCCTTTCTCGCCTTTAAATGTCACGAGTACCTGCCATCATTTGACATTGGGGTGCAGTTTGTGCATGTCTTCGGTCGTCGTCCTCCATATATGCTCTCATCACACTGAGTATGCTAAGGGGATAACATACATGATACGTAAGAGCACAGGCTTTAGAATCAAACAGCCCCTTCTAACTTCAACTCCACCACCAGCTGAGTGACCTTGGTCTTGAACCTCTCTACGACTCAGTGTTCCTCCTCGATAGAATAAGGATAGTTCAGAGCTGCCTTGGGATTTAAATGAGATAGTTCATGGAAAGTTCTAAGCTCAGAGCCTAGAACATAGTAAGGCTTTGAGAGGTGGTAACCATCCAAAAGCAGTAGCTTCTCTCTTTTACCCTTGGTTCCAAATTGCGTGTTCCCATAAACAATTAGATTTATAGCAAAGATCGTTGGTAAAAACTCAGTTGCTTTCATCAAGCGAATTATTTCATCAGGCCAGGCTCAAAGAAAAGCCCAATCGAGGTACATGCTATACTTTTATTATATTTCACAACCATCTTTTGCCACTTCTCTTGAGCAATTTTTGGCCCACCTCTTGACTCACGACAGAATTTCAGGCAAGACGTGTGGATTTTGAAGGCTTTTTGTATACGTAGTTGAATCACTGGAATTTATTTTAACTTAAGCATTCAGAAATGAGCAGAAACTGACTTCCTAATCTGAACCCAGGACTAGAAGCCTGATATATTAAGAATTCAGTTACTAAACCTTCTGACGCACCTGAGAGAAATCGCTTCCTGACGAAATCTGGCTCCCAGTGCATTCCTGCCTCGTGAAATTATGCAAAGCTCATGTGGGTCCCAAAAACTAACACCAAGACAGGCTAACAGAGCCGGTTAAAACCATTTCTCAGGGGCCGGCTCCGTGGCCAAGTGGTTAAGTTCGCGCGCTCCGCTGTGGCGGCCCAGGGTTCGGATCCTGGGCGCGGACGTGGCACCGCTCGTCAGGCCACATTGAGGCGGCGTCCCACATCCCACAACTAGAAGAACCTGCAACTAAGATATACAACTATGTACAGGGGGGTTTGGGGGAGATAAAGCAGAAAAAAAAAAAAAAGATTGCCAACAGTTGTTAGCCCAGGTGCCAATCTTAAAAAAAAGCCATTTCTCGGGTTTAGAAATGGGCTGCTTCTCTAGGGCAAGGACGTCTCCTCTCTCTCTTTGTCCCGGTGTTTCTCTCAGTGTCTGGTACCTAGCAGGCCCGTCTCGAGCAGGTGCTAGGTGAAGCACACTGTGAGATGTAAGCCTGTTCATTTGTGCCCCCATTTTCTTTCCAAAGAGTTAAATGAGAGGTGGGAGCCCTGGGTGCCGGGGCCCAACTGTAACACTGCCGTTTCCTCTTCGGGGGCATTTGTGTTCACAGCTCTGCCCACAGGGACACGGCCTGCCACCCTCTCTTTCCAACAGGTGAACTTTCTGGACCTTCTCTTGCAGGGAGCCATGGTGATATGTAGCTTTTTCACTTCCCAGGGGAAAGGCTTCGTTTTGCTTTTTAGTTTGCCAGAGCACCTAACAATCACCTTGGGATTTTCTTTCTTTTAGAACTGATTTATTTGGGCCTAAGCTATTTTCCTTGATCCTGCCAAGGGCTCAAAGACGCTAGAGAAACGCCCCAGCCCCTAGAGGACTGGGAGTTATTTGTGAGCGTTAGCATAATCAGAGCTGATGGGATTCTTTACCTTGGATTCTTCCTCTTTGGCACTCCTTCCTGGCCTATAAGTCTGTGGAAAATTCTTCAGATTCTCTCTTTTGAGGCCTCTGGGTGGCTTTTCAGTTGCACCTGTTTCCTTGCAAATTGTGCATTTTATAAGGGCTGCGGTGAGAAAAACGTTGGAAACCCCGGTCTATTGCAGATCCTTGCTTATTTGGGTCCAAGGCAAAAGGCCATGCATGCGGCAAACCTGGAAGAGCCCCTCCGTCTCCAAGCTGTCCACGCTGGGGAAATGTTAGCGCACATTAAGGGCAAGCTGCAGTGGGTTTTCCTAGCGCTCAGCTAATGTATTTGAGTAGCACAAAATATCTAGGTATTAAATAATTAAGTATTATTTATTATTAAATAATAATCTATCCGAATGAGTGAATGAAGAACTAGAACTATAAATTCTTTGGTTGGCACCTGCCTTAGGACCTTTTCTTCTCTCCAGATGGAAATTTTCCATTTGAGCAACAGTGCGAGACACGTCACTACAGTGACACTGCTACAGTGTCATAGCAATATTAGAGATGAAATGTAGGAATTAAGCCATTCTAAAGTGGGACTCACCTGAAGTGCATGTCTTATAGAAACATTAGAAATGTTTTAATCTCTAACCATTTCATAAAATGTTTTGAAAAAAAGAGAATCAATTACCATTATTGGTCCCATTTTTATAAAATTTAATTTTAAAGTAAAAATGTTATAGATTTGCTAAACAAACAAACAAAAAAGAGTGATGCTGTTTCTCGTCTTAAGGAAGATTCTGATCTACAATGCTTATAGGAATCTTTTTTAAAGAAATGTTTCCCCTGTAAAGTGAGATAATATATGTAAAAGTGGTTCGTGACCTCTGAGGCACAGCACATTTGTACACTGTCACGTTTCTGTTTGCTCTGCGATGGTCTCATAAAGCACTCGGGACCCCGCTTTCTATTGGGACACCTGTGTGGTTTCTCCCCAGGGAGCAGGTCTCACCCAGCACGTCAGCATCCCCATTCTGCGTAGGCCCAACTCCTCCGTTCCATTCGCACGGAGAGCGTTTCCTGAAGAAGGCTTCCTCCAGTACCGTGCTCGGCTGTATTCTCTCTGTTTCTGCAGTTCTGAATGACATCGTCTCAACCATGTTCAATCGGAAGTTTATGGAGGAATTGTTCAAACCCCAGGAGCTCTACTCCAAGAAGGCCCTGAGGACTGTCTACGACCGCCTGGCTCATGCCTCCATCATAAGACTGAACCAGGCCAGCATGGACAAGGTGAGCGGACGGCTGCCTCTGTGGCTGGTCATAGACTGGAGTCAAATGAGATGATGTATGCAATGGTGCCTTGCCAAAAAATGGCACTCATAAATATTAGTTGTTACTGAGTTTCAGAGTGGGGAAGGACCTCAGAAGTCATCCACACCAGCCCCTCTGTTGTTCCACCTGCCCGAAGAGGACTGGTGTTTATGCCCATATTTTTGAACACCTTAGCCCAATACAAGAGCTCAACCCTGAAAACTTTAATTCCCCTTCATTCCTGACAAATGTCAGCTCTGCACTGAGGAAACCAGGCATTTGTTAAAGCAAATTCAAAACTGCTCGGTCTTTACTTGTAACATGAACATATCTGTTTCTTTGGGAAACAAATTATTAGGGCATTCTTATTTTAAAAATAATTTCAAATAAATAAATGGCAGAGGATAGACAAATTTCCTATTCAGAAGAATTCAAATAATTTATGTAGATGCTCTGCCGTCAAGAAAGGAGAGCATAACTCCCTACTCCTTGCGTGGGGGCCGCACTTAGTGACTTCCTTCAAAGAGGACAGTTTGGAAAGGGGGAAAAGCAGTTAATGGTACAGTGGAGAAAGTGACAGATACGACCTCAGCCATGTGCTGAAGGTCAGCATTGGCAGAGAGAAGTCATGTTGGAGGTATGTGTCCTGATATGATGTGATGAGGATGGCACTTTACCCCTCTTATCGTCCTCCCCAAACCCACCACCCCCGTCTAACCATGAGGAAAAAATCAGACAGATACCATCCGGAGGTCATGTTACAAAATTCCCGAGCAGTACTCAGAGGCCACCAAAAACAAGGAAAGGCAGAGAAACTGTCACGGACGCGAGGAGCCTAGGGAGACATGACAACTAAATGTAATTGGTCATTACAGAGATCCTCAAACAGAAATAGGGCATTAGGGGAGAATTCATGAAATCTCAATAAAATACGAACTTCAGTTAATTTAAAAATCATCATCATAATAATTCCTTTTCCATTTTTTCCATTATATGGATTTTTAAAAAATCATGAGGCCTGACAGTGGATGCTGGGTGTGCAAAATCAATGCTCACTTATTGCTGGCCCCTGGGAACCTCAGGGAAACAGACCGCCTTTAACTGTGCCCCCTACCTCCTGCCACTTACCTCTGGAAAGTTGCTTTATCTCCCTGAGCCTCCACTTCCTCATCTATAAAATGGGGGTCATCATAGCTACTTCATCAGTGCTGGGAGGATTAAGCGGGAAACATACACGTATGATGACATGCCTAGGCCTGGCACAGAGTAGGTGTTCGATAAGTGCGAATTATCTTCTCTGCTCTGCTTGCTCTTCTCCCTCCGCCTTTAAGAAGGTTTAACTTTCCATAGACAAATGACACAGAAGATTAAATGGGATCAAATGAGGTAACATATATAAATGTGCTTGGTACATGATGGTAGTACACGGTACAACAGATGGCAGTGGTTATATTTTCAACCCTGACTCAGACGAGTCCATAACTTCTCTCCTAAACTGGTTTCTCCTGTCCCCCGTGCCCCAGTCTTCCCTGCCTCCGTCAGCAGCAGCATCCTTCTCCCAGGCGCTAAGTTGAACGTGCTGTAGTCATTTGGCCAGCCCTCATCTTCATCCCCCACATCTAGTCACATCGTCACCATATACTCACAGCCTCTCCTTCTAAGTACCACATGCTCTTCTTTTCCCTGCCTTTTCCGTTCCCACCATCTTTATTCCAGGCCTTAAGTCTGGATTACTCCAACAAAGTGTTTTTCATTCATGTAATCAATGGATATTATTGCAAACCTACTAGGAGCCAGGTACCAGCTAGTCTCCCTGACTGCAGTCTCTCCCTTCTCTCACATCTCATTATTGCCAGACTGACTCATCTTGGTTAATCACCACTTTTATCATGTCGGCTCAGAAAACTTCAATAGCCCCCTAATTTCTTTATTTCCCACCATCCCCGACATTATCTGTCCTCTCCGGCCAGGCTGTTCTCCTCATTCTCCCAGGAAAATAGCATACTCAATGCTGCCTCCAGGCCCTCACGCATGCTGTTCCCCTCAACCAGAATGCCTTTCCTCTCCCTCAGCCCATTTGAACCATATCACTGCCTTCTTCTTCCAGAAAGCCTGTCTTTACTACTTTGGTCCTCACCAATTTCTCGCCTCTTGTCATTCATGGACGGTCATACCATCCATGGCGCCTGTTGATATCTTCTTAAGTATTGTTCATCATTTAAGATTGTTCTTACACAGTTGTCGAACTTTACGCTTGCCACTTTCGCACATATCCTCTCATTTCCTACTCTCAGCAGCTCTGCAATGACAGGAAATTAGGGAGTATTTTTATAGATGAGAAAATTGAGGCTCAGAGAGGTGAAGAGGCTTGGCCAGCGCCATCCAGCAAGTCAGCAGCAATGGAGGGCTTGAAGTCGGGATTTTGCTCTCCAAGTTCAGCACCAGTTCAGGGCCCCACAGCTGCTGATACTGTTTCAAACGTGTTCCATCAGCAATACAGAGAAGCTGACCAGAAGTCCTGGTTTGCCCAGGAATGCCCTGGTTTACTCCTGTTATCCTGGCTTAATTACTAATATCACCCCCTTTTACTCTCAAAAGTGTCTTGGTTTTGAGCCAGCCCAGTGGCCAAGTGGATAGGTTCGTGCAGTCTGCTTCAGCGGCCCAGAATTTGCCAGTTCAGATCCTGGGCATGGACCTACACACCACTCATCAAGCCATGCTGTGGCAGCATCCCACATAGAAGAACGAGAATGACTTACAACTAGGATATACAGCTATGCACTGGGGGGCTCTGGGGAGAAAAAAAAAAGAGGAAGGTTGGCCACAGATGTTAGCTCAGGGCCACTCTTCCTCACAAAGAAAAAACAAAAAAGTGGCTTGGTTTGGGTGATAGCTGACATGGTTGTCCGAGCTGTATGATATGCCCAGAACTGGTTTTCATTCAGTGAGTGCTTGACTGAATCATTGTTTGGAGGTTCTGACATCTGCTCTTACGATCCTATTTATTTTGTTCGTGTATGGGTTGGCAGCTCTATGACCTGATGACTGTGGCTTTCAAATATCAAGTCTTGATGTGTCCCCGTCCCAAGGATGTGTTGCTGGTCACGTTCAATCATTTAGATGCCATCAAGGGGCTCATCCGAGACTCCCCAGCCATCCTGAATCAGGTCGATGAGACTTTCCAGCAGCTGACTGAGGTAAGCGCATTGTCAGCTTCTCACCTTTCAGGCCTGGTACTTGCTCTCATTCCTCAGTTAAGAGCGGGCAGATCCTATGACAGAGAGAACAAGATGAGGAATGGCAAAGCCTGCCGCACTCCCAGAAAATTCTGAAGATCTATAAGTGTCCATTTTGGTACTGCAATTGGCGTTACCATCTTATGCCCTCTTACTGTTGCTTTCAGAATTGGAAGGCAATGATACTGAGCATGGTCATTTTCTCCTAACTCTTCTGAAAGAGAGTTGCTGGTTGATGTTATGCTAAGTCCTGAGGAACAGCCTCTCCAGGTCTGTGGGGACCGGGAGAGGTGAGGTGTACCCCACTCAGGTGTGGCATAAGGGGGTTTTTCATTAGTGAGGGAGCGGGGCTGGCTCTCCTGCTGTCCTTCTCACCCCATCAGCTGAGTCCTCTCCTTGCTATCAGCTCCCATCCCTGAGCGCCCACCACCCCTGCCTGTCTGCACTCTCATCTCGCCTCTGAAAGTGAAGTGCTTCTTTCTGCCTTGGCTCCGGCAGGTATATGGGGGTCTCTCTGCGGGGGAGTTCCAGCTGATCCGGCAGACACTCCTCATCTTCTTCCAGGATCTGCACATCCGGGTGAGTGCACGGGCAGCCCTGGGAGCGCCATGCCACTGCAGTCCTCGGGAAACGGGGTGCCGACTGGTCAGGCAGACAAGGGCTGAAATTCTGCGCAGTTGGTGATGTCCTCGGTGTTTGGCTCCATGATGATAAGCTTTCTGATAACAAATCTCAGCAATTTTGAAGTGGACCAAGGAACACAATGGTGCTGCCATTCCTTCCCAGTTACCTTCCGTGTTTCTTTAAAATACGGTTTCTCCCCTTGCTTCTCCAGAGGAAATGTACTCTCAAGGCCTCCAGCCTAAGATCAATTCCAAAGCCTTTTCCTAGCCGTTAGCATCCTGGACCTCTCCAGGGTCTGACACCATCAGGGGGCTGCCCTCCTCCTCCACGAGACTCTCACCTTTCCTGGACTTCATGGTGCCAGACCATCCTGGCCTTCCCTCACCTCTCCCGCCTCTATGCCTGCCACTCCTTCCTCTCCCTCCTCCTGTCTCCAAACCTTCCTCCTCCTGCCTCCACCCCTCCCCTCTGTTTAGGAATTCTCTTTCCTACCCCTTTCCAACTCCGTCAGCCAGGACTCCTGAGTCTAGCGTCTGCTCTGGCCTCACCCAGCCCTGCCGTCCCGACCCACATCTCCCCACCTGCCTGCTGAGTGCCTACACTTAGTGCCTACAGCTGAATGTCTGTGGCCAAACTAACCTCTGAAATTCAAGTCCTGCCTCAACTTCCTGATTTCCTCTGAGGGCACCACCGTTCCTTCACTCACCCGCCTCAGAACCAGAGCGTCACCGTTGATTCCCCTTCTCTGACCTTCTCATTGCTTCTAGACCCGTAGAGTCTACCTTTTCCATCTCCACACCCTCCTTTCCACTCCTACTGCCACCAGCCTAGCCCAGGCCCTTGTATTCTGGTTGGCTATTGCCTCCCAATTGACCCTGCCTCCCCCCGTCATGCCTACTCCAGACAATTCTGCACCCTAACTTTTTTTTTAAGATTGGCACCTAAGCTAACAACTGTTGCCAATCTTCTTCTTTTTTTTTCTGCTTTTTCTCCCCAAATGCCCCCAGTACATAGGTGTATATTTTAGTTGCGGATCCTTCTAGTTGTGGCATGTGGGACGCCTCAGCGTGGCCTGAATGGTGCCATGTCGGCTCCCAGGATCCAAACTGGTGAAACCCTGGGCTGCTGAAGCAGAGCACATGAACTTAACCACTCGGCCCCAGGTCCAGCCCCTACACCCGAACTTTTAAAACACATTTCTGAGCTTCTGAATTTGGGGCCTGTCTCTCTTGGACAGAACTTTGCTTCTTCCCACAATTTAACGCACAGATGTGGGAATGACGGTCTGAAACGGCCAAAGCAGCAGAGGCCCCAGAGTCAAGCACACTTGCGTTCGAGCCCCAGCTCCAGCCAGCTCCACGAACAGGCAAATTGCTGCTCTTGAGCCTTAGCTGCTGCTTCTGAAAAACGGAATTGAAAATACCTAATGTAGCGTTTGCTGGGAGGGTTAACTGAAGCAGCGTGTGTGTTTGCTTGTACGTGTGTGGCACAGAGTGCTCTGGAAAGACAAGAGGCTGGTCGCAGCGGTTGCCTGCTGGGAGTGGGGACCTGCGTGAAGGACAGGGAGGGGAGAGAGACTTGTGTTCCATCGTATACCCTTTGAATTTTGTGCATGTGCATGTGTAACACAGTCACAAAATAAAATTCAAACAAAAGGAGAAATAGAATGTGGTTAGTGCCTGGTTGTTATTTCCCTTTCCTGGACCATGAAAGACAAGTAGATTTCAACTCTGAGGCCAGTTTTATTGTTAACTCTCGTGAACAATTTTACTTGCTATGGATGGAGCAATAATAACATCAATATAAATTAAAATCTCTAATAGTCATCAATTAAAATAAAAAATATGAAAGTACAAATAAGATTGAGTTTTGCGTTGCTTTAAAATAGTGAAAACTCTGCATCATATTGTCATCAAGACTGAGCATATTTGGATATTATGGATTGTAGTAATATAAGCAGTCATATTGATTTCTCAATTCTGATAAGATAAAATTCATTATAATGAAAAGACTTTCCTAATAATAAGTCTATAACAAAATCACTAAAACATATTAAACCACAAAATATATTAAGCTTTAATTGCTAGATGGACAGGCAATGAAATGTCACAATGTTCATTGAAACATCAAACAAAATCGAACATCAAAAGAAATAGGGGTCACACAGCCTGATGACGTCCAGCCGCTGATTGTAACATCGGCCTGGTTTTCCAAGTCTGATCTTTAATGCTGTTTCTGCTGAGCTGCAGTTTGTGATTGCCTATACAGATTTTCTGTTTTCAAAGCAGTCTTGACAGTTTTTCGGTTTGTTATCAAAACCAACTAAATCAAGAAAACGCAGCTCTGATCTAACACTCTCTTGCTCGTTGTTTAACCAAAGCGAATACAAAACTCCTCATCTGGATATCCAAGGCTTTCTGGGGAATCACGAAACAACCTATGGTGGCCTTAATGTGGTCAAGGCCCTGACCTGTGCATGGGGCCTGGCCAGAAACTGCATGAAGACCATTTGGCGTCCTGAGCAGTTGTTTACAGCCATCTGAATTCCCACCGCCTCTCAGCCCTCCCGAACTCCTCCAGAGTTGCCTCCTAAAGGGTGGGCTCCTCAGGTCACCCACCCCCTCCCACACTCTCATTCACATTTGTGTGTCCTTCCTTCATGGACTCTCCTTGTGTTTTTCCATCTTCGCCTCTTCATAAATGTTCTTTCAGTCCCACTCCATTATGCACTCCACTTGGAAATATGTCATCCCTGGAAAACTAGTCAGCCTAACAAATATTTATTGAGTGCCCACTCCATGCCAGGCACTGCTTTCAGCATTGAGATATGTAAGTACAGAGAACAAGACAGGGGTCCTGCCTTGAGGAGGTTCTTGGCTAGTAGGAAGAGACAGGGAGGACGAGCAAGTCACGTTCTGGTTCTGATAACTTTTAGGAAGATGGCAAGATAAGGTAGTTATAGAGGGTTGCTGGGTGGGATGTTGCACTCGACCAGCACTGTCCAATAGAACTGCCTGTCGTGATGGAAATGTTCTCTGTCCGTGCTGTCCGATATGCTAGCCACTAGCCACATGTGGCTGTTGAGCACTTGAAATATGGCTGGTGTGACTGAGAAACTGACTTTTTAATTTAATTTTAATTTTCATAGCCACACTTGACTAGTCGCTGCTGTACTGGACGGCACATCCTTAGATGATAGAGTCAAGGACAGCCCTTCTGAGGACAGCCCTTTTAGCTGAGAGTATAACTCACAAAGATCCCAGGAAGAGCATCTAAACTGAAGGGAGAGCAAGTTCAAAGGCCGTTAGTGGGGAGAAGCATGATGTGTTCCTTGGATGAACAGAAAGCCAATGTGAATGGAGCATCTCTAGGCAGGAGTGATGCTCAGAATATAGTTAACAGGGGCTGGCCCCGTGGCCGAGTGGTTAAGTTCGCGCGCTCCGCTGCAGGCGGCCCAGTGTTTCGTCGGTTCGAATCCTGGGCGCGGACATGGCACCGCTCATCAAACCATGCTGAGGCAGCATCCCACATGCCACAACTACAAGGACCCACAACGCGGAATATACAACTATGTACTGGGGGGCTTTGGGGAGAAAAAGGAAAAAAGTAAAATCTTTAAAAAAAAAAAAAAGAATAAAGTTAACAACCTATGCAGCGTGGGCCCAGACTAATGGGAACAGAGGCTGGTCATAAACTGCTACTTACTGGTTGACTTAGCTCTCGGCCCTAGTACCCAGCTTCTTCTAAGACTAGAGGAAAGATTGCAAGCACTTTAAGGTGAGAGGTAACGTGATCTGATGTGGGTTCTGGAAGATGAACTGTGTGGGACAAGGGTAGAGGTGGGACAGCAGGTGGGAAACTCCTGTAGAAATCAGGTAAAAGTGAATGTGTCTACATGAGGTCTACCAGTGGAGACAATGAGAAGCGTTTAGGTTTGGCATCTGCCGCATTTAGGATCTCGGGGCAAGATCATCCAGACTTACTAAGAGCTTGGATGTGGAGAATGAGGGAAAGAAGAATGATGAGCAACTACTGCTAAGGTTGTGGCCTGAGCAACTGAGGTGCCGTTTACTCAGAGAGGGACGGGCTGAAGGAACGTATATTTGTGTAGAAAAACTTAGTTCTACGCAAGTTTGATTTGCCTGTTAGACACCCAAGCAGCAATGTCGAATAGGCAGTTGAATATCCAAATCTAGAGCTCTGGGGAGAGCCAGGCTGGAGGCATGAATGTGGGAATCCTCAGCATACAGCACAGAGGTGGCGTTGGAAGTCCTCTGGCCACTTGGGGAGGCTGGGCACTCTTTCTCACCTGAGGCAGGATGGGAGAAGCAGGGTCGGTGTTCTGCCAGCTTCCCTCTCACTTTCAGATCGTTATTCTCCCGCTCTCACACTCAGCCCTCCTCTTGTAAGGCCATCAACCATAATACCGTCCAGAGCCCTGTACTCATCACTCACTGCTGAAACTGTAAGCCACCACCATATTCCCTGAGCCTTTAAATCCCTGGCTCACTCCTCCCGACCACCGGAGTCCCGCCATCGTCCCGGGGAGCGTGAATGCTCATGGAGATGTCTCACACAGCACTCCAGCCCCGCAGCGCAGTCACCTTCATTTCCTTTTTCCATAGGAAACATGGTTCCTGCCCTCAGGAACTTATTAGAGAAGGGGAAAAATACACTAAGTGCCTTAGAGATGTTTGGTTCTGAAATAGAAGAGTGCAAAGAGAGAGGACACAAAGGAGGGGGTGTCGCTTCCACCCAGAAGAATCAGGAAGTCTTCATAGAGGATCTGCTGTCTTCTCATAGAAACTGGCTTCCACAGGCCCCTGGGGACAAGGGCAGGGGTCGAGACGGACACCTAGGCAGAGGACAGCGCCTCACTAAGGGCAGGAGGCATGTAACTGCCTGATGTATTTGGCGGTGGAGCGGGGCGGAAGGCTGTAAGCGATTGAGTGTGGCTGGAACATAAGTTCAAGGAGAACATGGCCACAGAGAGGAACAAGGACCACCTGGACATTCTCTGGCAGGCAGCAGAGAGCCACTGAAGCAGAAGAGGGACACGGTCAGACATGAGTTTAGAAGAGTCTCTTAGCAGCAGAATGGAGGCTGGATCAAAAACAGGTGAGGGGGCCTGGCCCTGTGATGCAGTGGTTCAGTTCAGTGCACTCTGCTTCGGCAGCCCAGGTTTGCGGGTTCGGATCCTGAGCACGGACCTATACCACTCGTCAGCCATGCTGTGGCAGCAACCCACGTACAAAATAGAGGAAGATTGGCACAGATGTTAGCTCAGGGCGCATCTTCCTTGGCCAAAAAAAAAAAAACAAACAGGAGGCAGGGAGACCAGTCAGGAGGCTCCTGCAGTGGCCAAGCAAGAGATGATGAAGGCCTGCACTAAGGAGCAGGGCAGAGAGGAGGGGCCGGATACAGGAGTGATCATTGGGTTGGCAGGACTGGGTGACTGAAGAGACATGGGAAGATGGTGGACGGGACAGCTTAGATTGCTGACTTGGCACCTGGCAGTGTCATTCAGGGAGATTAGCAACACCAGGGGAGGGTCAGGTTTGGGAAGACAAATGATGGGCCCTGTTCTGAGCAGGGTGAATTTGAGGTGCAGCCCATGGAATCTATAGGTGGACACATCTGATAGGCAATGGGATAGATGGATCAGGTGCCCAGGGAAGAAGGCTAAGTGGGAGCTCGAGATCTGGGGGCCATCAGCACAGAGGTGAACATTGGCTTATGGGAATAGATGAGATTACCTGGGGAAAAAAGAGGTGGAGTGAGAGGAAAAGGGCGGGGAGAGTCACACCCATAGCTGAGGGCCAGCAGAGGAGCTGGGCAAGCAGACAGACCCAACAGTCCTGTCGAGCCACAGGCAGGTTCTCAGGTCAAACACCACCACACACTTGACTTAAATTTGTACATTTCAGATCTACTAGGACATAGTCGACACTATTAGAATTAGGCTAACAGAGGCTCCAGCACATATGTATATTCCCACTTCTCTCTCCAAATTTTCTTTCTCCATGCCTGTAGTATTCACATCCCTTGGTCACAGAATCTCAAGTTTAAAAATTCCTTACAGGTCACCTAGCCAAACCCTCTGACCAAACTAGTTTATACATTCCCACCAAAACATGACTTGTGCCTGCCCATCTCTGCTTCTGAAGTGTCTTCACACCCACCTTCTTCCTCCAGGCCCCACACCAAACCCACAGTCGCCCCTACCCACCTCCCGTGCTGAGGTCAGCGAGCAAATATGCATGTGCTATTCAGCGCATCCTGCTTTATGGTATCATTTTTTTCCCCATTTTATGTTTGTGTCCTGTGTCCAATTAGACTGCAATACTGAGAGTATTTGCTACTATTTATTGAGCAGTTACTATGTGTCAGGCTCTGGGAGAGTGCTTTTTGTTCATTATCTGACTTGGTCGTCACACTAACCCATTGAATAGATCCTGTTATTACCCCCAATTTACCGAAGAGAACATTGATGCGCAGACAGGTTGTGTGACATACCAAAAACCCAGAGCCGAGGGGCGGCCCAGCTGAGAGGTACCCTAGCCAGTAACAGCAGCGCGCCACACTACAGCTTACAAACCCTTACCGCTGTGCATTCTCACTGCCTCGCACACAGCAGAGGCTTATTTTTGGTTATATTCCTAATATAATCTTGTAGAATTTTAGAGTTTGAAAGAACCTTCAAGTTTATCTCATTTGACAGGTGAGGAAGCTAAGGGCCTAAAAAATTGATTAACTGCTACAGTCTTCATGGGATTTTATCTGACCAAGACGTCAGTATAGAGTGCACAAACCAGGTAGTGGAAGTAAGCATAATGTGGTGTTTTTGATCACATAGAAGAGCTTCAAACTCTAATGCCAACCCGATCCACCTCTCCAGCCCCTTCTCACCAGTCCAGCTCACGGCTAAGACCTCGGGCTCCAGAGTCAGAAACTCAAGGGTTTGAAGCCTCGGCTCTCCCCGCTGTGAGCAGGCCGGCCCTGGGGAAGCGTCTTCACCTCTGAGCTGCCGATTCCTCGTCTGTAAAATGGAGATAATGAGGTCCTTGCAGCTCAAGCCTTGCGGCTGGATGGAAAGTTAGCAGGGAACTAAGGAGTTTAGAGTCAGTGTTGGTTTGGATGCCCGGGCCTGTCTGTTACTGTTCTCTTTGGGCAAGTCGCTTCACTCTGAACCTCAGCTTCCTCATCTTTCAAACGCGGGTAATACAGCTTTCCTGGAAGATTTGCTGTGCGGTTCGCAAGAAGTTCTGTTTGTGCAAACACTGCAACTCTGCAGGTGTGAGTTCTGGTGAGTTTTTCTCGCTTCTTACTGTTATAAACTCACTAGGTAACATTTCCAAACCCTTATACGCTTTCCAGCCTCAGAATGCTTATGTCTGTGAAAATGTGCTAAGAAAAACGACAGTAAGTGTATTGTTTTCCAGGTGTCCATATTTCTAAAGGACAGAGTTCAGAATTCTAATGGTCGCTTTGTGTTGCCCGTGTCCGGGCCTGTTCCCTGGGGAACTGAAGTTCCAGGACTCATCAGGTGAGTTCTCAACAGTAACTGTCAGATCAGTGCTTGGGGTGCCGGTAAATCCATGTGTGGCCACCACAGAGAATGCGGCATGCTGGGCCCCTCCCTTTCTTCAGCAGAGCACAGCAGCCAGGAGGTCATGTTCTGATGCCAGCTCTGCCGCTTAGCAGACACTTGAGGCAAACCGCCCCGTTCTCCAGGACTCATTCCCTCGTCTATTAAATGCTTACTGTGAGGATGACTAAGATAATAAGGCTCTAAATGCTTACACAGTGCCTGGCGCATAACGTGTGCTCGATAAATATTATTATTATTGTATGATTGTTATTACCCTCAACCAGCATCTTCATCTTGAAGGAGTGCATGAATTCCTTTTTGTCCCATAGTACAAAGAATAAAGGAGCCTCCAGGACTACCCCAGCTTGGAGAACATTCCATCATATCACCCTTTGTATTGTAGAATGTTCAACAGCAAAGGTGAGGAAGTGAAGACCGTAGAATTCAAGCACGGCGGAAACTATGTCGCTGCACCAAAAGAAGGTTCTTTCGAACTTTATGGAGACCGAGTCCTGAAACTGGGAACTAACATGTAAGCACATTCTCCCTCCCTGAATGAATTCAAGTCCCAGGGGGTCCCTTCATTTAAAACTCCAGCTTGACTTCTGCCGTGAAAATCCCTGCTGACAACTGGAGTAACTTCTCCCGACATACAAGGTGCAGAGCCCTGGCGTTTTCACAGGACACCTAAGATGGCCGAACATAACGCACCTCCACAGGTTTAAAAGACAATGTTAAATAGTCATGGAGCACAACTAGCCAAACCCTTCCCGCAGTGGAGACCCAGGAAGGCTCGGCCTTCACGTAACTGTTCATGTTTCTCCAGTGATACCCATTACTTTGCAAGAGGAAGCATTTGCACACAGCTTCCCAGGTATTTTGGGGGGAGGAGAAGTGAAATTTGAGTGGTTGAACCTACTTAGTTGTATTCTGTGCTCCCAGCACCTTTCTGGATGCTTTTTAATGTCTCACAATAAAAGCTGTGCACTATCTTGATGAGTAAGAAGGAATTCGGTGTAAAAGGGCTGGACAGTGTGTTCATGGTTTTCTGTTGACACCAGGTACAGTGTGAACCGGCCTGTGGAAACCCATATGTCTGGAGCATCAAAGAACTTAGCTTCACAGACACAGGTGAGCTTCTGCCCCCCCTCCCCCGTATTTATTTTCAGGCTTATTTCTAGGTACAAAAATCTTGATGGGGAGAAGGGTGGGAACTCTAGATTTCAAAGCCAGCCGCATTTCCCTCATTGTTTGCAGCCTTCTTGAGTCAGCGTTACGAGTACACAGGTTTTTAATTGTAGTTTCTCATGGAGACTTCCAGTGATCTGACTAATTAGGTAATTTTAGGCTTGGCTCAACCCCATAATTAGGCAGGAACCACACACCAGGATATGTGAAATATCATTGTACCAGTGCTATTAGGTCCGTGGGTGCTGAGTCCAGCACCTGTGTGTATTCTCATCATTACAACATCCCTTTTCAGTGCTTCCCTATAGATGATGTGGTAGCTAGGTTCAAAATGGGGTTTTAGGTTCTCTGAATTCCACCTTTACAAATTTTCACTGAACTAGGTACCAGCCAGCTATAGGACAAATCACGGAATAGTCAGTTATTCAGCAAACATTCGCTGAACTAATTCTGTGGGCTGGGTACCCAGGGACACAAAACTGGCTTAGTTGTGGTCTCATCCTGAAGGCCTAAAGAACTCTGGGCAAAACAGCGATCGAAACAAATAACCGTAACACAGTGGTATTCTGAACAAAATGCTGTGCCAGAGCACGTGTTCTGACCAGTAGGGTGGGGTGGGGGGCAGGGGGCAGGGGTCAAGAAGGATTTTCAGAGGAGGTGACATTCAAGTGGGTCTCTAGAGTGGGTAAGATACTGCGTAGCTGAGAAGGAGAAATGGGCCTGCAGACCAAGGCGACAGTGTGGGCAAAGGCACCGGGGGCTAAAGAGCAGAGTGCTGGCGGAAGTGGGGAGGCAGCGTCTCTCCCACATGCTGCCTCAGAACGTAACTGAGGCAAGCAGCCTGAGATTCAACTGGATGGGGACACTGGGGCCTTAAAAAATTTGGACTTTGTCCTTTAGGCAGGAGACAGAGGGGTTTGTCTCCAGCAAGGGAGAAGTGAAGTGAGAACTATTTTAGACAACTCTGGCAGCAGAGGGGACAGCTGGATTAGAGAGTGCCAGGTCAGGAGGAGGCCAAGGCTCAAGTAGGGCCAGACGGTGAGAGAGGAGGGAATGGATGGGGGAGTGCGTTCATGACAGTCACCACCTGAGGGCAGTGCGGTAGCTCCTCAGGAATGAGGGCCCTTGGACCCGGAGCCTTTACTGAGGCTCCTTGTAAATGCTGAAGGAGCCAGACTGACTGAAGAGGAAGCAGTGTCCTCCTTAAAGGAGGAAGGCAGTCTGGGGAGAGCGGGGGTCCCTGGGGCCTTCCACTCATCTTGAAATTGTGAAAAATTTCGGCTTTGCTGCCTTGCTCGAATCCCCCTGCTTCTGACGCAGATTATTTCTCCTTTTGGTTAAGCCTGTTTTCTGTGCTTTATTTGGACCTGGTTCTCCCCAGAAACAATTTAAACAGTTATTGTTTTGCCTTGTTTTGTAATACCACCCTGGGTCTCTGGGTCTCCACAGGAAACGTGATCACCTTCATGTGGCTAAAAATCGTGAAACTGTTTCTGCAGGAAAGCATTGCTCCAAACCCACTTGCTAAAGAAGAGCTGAATTTCTTGGCCAGGCTGCTGGGAGGGATGGAGACTAAGAAACCCAGTGACCCTGAGGCGAGATTCCGGCTGAATCTCTTCGCCACTGAGGAAGAGGAGGAGTATGTTTTAAACCCTTTTTTTTAAGACATGTAAAAAATTTACATGACGTTTTAAGACATGTATAAAAATCCCGAAGGTGATAAGAGCCAAAAAATGACCATGATAAACCAGTGACACCTGTAAATACAGATGAGAAGATCATAAAGAAAATAGCAAATTCAATAACCTAGTTAAAGCAGAATCCACCAGTATTAAATAGCCTGAAGCTTCTGGATTCATTCAACAGTAGTTCTGATGTTTCACTTAGCAAGGCACAGCTGGACAAGAAGTGTTGGTGGTCGAGATAATCATATCAAGCAGAGTCTGTTAAGAAACCCGAGGGAGGTTAGAGGGTGATGTCTTTGGGATTAGACAGTCTCCCCCAAAACCAAGAGCAGCAGTCATTCACCGAGATTTATACAGTGGTGTACAGAGCTTTTCTGTCCTTCGTTATCTCTTGATCCTCCTCACAACCAAATATTTGGGGGTGGGGGGTTGCCTTCTGTTTCCCTGTCCACTGAATTCGCTTCTTCTGTGCACTTCTGTGTGGCAGGTGCTATGGTAAGTGCTGGGGACACAAAGTTGGAGCCTGTCCTCAGAGCTCCCAGCATAGCAGGAGGATGAACGCTTCATGACTTATTTCATCACCGTGTCATAAATGCTCTGATGGATGACACGGTGACTGACTTTGCACCGGCCGACGGAAGGAGTTGGCATCTGAGCTGGGTCTTGGGGTTTGCCAAGCAGAGGAAGGGGAGGAATATTCTTGGCAGAGTTTGGTATCTACAAAGGCACAGAGACATAGAGGACTTGACTTTCTGGAGTGCAGAGTGCATGGGTTGGGGACAGTGGAAAGGTGAAGGGAAGTAGCAGAAGATGAGGCAGAAAAAATAGGTTGCCAGATTATCAAGTGTCAGATGACCATGTAGCAGGGAGAAGACCCTAACCTTTGACCCATTTCTCTACCATCTCACGCAGGCAAGCAGCGCTCACCAGGCCAGAAGAGTTATCCTATGAAGTTATCAACATACAAGCTACCCAGGTGTGTGCAGGGGATTACACAAGCCAAATTCCCCTCCCCACCTGTAATAACCTTGAACTTCGAAGGCCCCCCCTTCTCCTCTCTAATCAGCATGTAACTATAGTCCCTGTTCTGACAAACAGGTGAGGAACTGAAATGCATCCCAGTGGGGGGACGAAAATTAAACACCAGTTGCACAAAGAGGCTGTGGCGCCAGCACGTCCTCTCCGTTCCCTCTCACCTCTCGTTTCTCTACCAGGACCAGCAGAGGAGTGAAGAGCTGGCTCGGATCATGGGGGAGTTTGAGATCACGGACGCGCCGAGGCAGAGCGCCAGCAAGGGGGACGATTTGCTTGCCATGATGGATGAGTTATAGCTGTGCCGACCAGGCATACCCCTCCCCTATAGGGAGAGGCTGCCTGATGAGGACCCTAGGGGATGCCCCAGGGAGCGAAACGATGCTGCTAGTTTCCTACTGGGTGAAGCCCTTCCGCCTTGTTCCTGTTTATGTTGTAACGGACTACGTGAGTCTCCCTCCAGGAGCGCAGTCTCTGGAAGGAGCACGGGCACATATTTTCAGCAGAATATATTCCGGCTTTTAAATCGGATCTTCCCCATTTTCTTTCTGGTTTTATGGCAACCATCCAAGGCATCCTGGGCCATAGGTTCAAGCCCCAGAGAGGGAAGGGGGCATTCCTGTCGCCACTTTCAATTACAGCTTTCCTGTGGGGACCTACAGCTCACAGGTGCCTGGGAATCGTCATGAAACTTCAGAGCTTTCTGGGATGTATTCTGCCTTGTACGAGAGTTTGGACTAAGTGGAAAAGACAGTTGCCTCAAACAGTTAGGGCCCAGTTTAGACAGCCCTTCTCTCCCTGGTACACTGGGAACTGTAACCTCAGAGGCAGAGTAAGCAAGGCTGTGGCAGGGACACCCAGCTGGGCCCCACGCAGTGCATGTGGGGTTTGAGTTCTCTGCACATCTCTCTGTCCGTATGAGGTGTGGGCTTATACCACGTGGAGATGTGTACCAAGGAAATATTTTGCTTTTCAGCATGATATGTACTCCTTACCCCCAGAATCTTCCTCTGCCACAGTGTTCTTTCCTCCTCGGGTCACCTAGCATGATATGCCATGACACCTGTCTCCTCTGCTTCACCGTCAGTGGCCAAGCAGAGCCTTAAGTGGGAGACATGGGTGGCACATGTGGTGTGCCACTGGCCCTTCCGCAGGGTGCCAAGTCTAATTGGGATGCATGTAAAATATCTCAGGCCACGGCTGCCCTGATTGCCTCAGGAAGGAGCGTCTGCCCTGCACCACATGCTCATCCCAGGACTAACTGGTGGGCTTGGGGCCAGCCAACATCCAGAGGTCAGTGTCCTCTCAGTCCTCTGGAAGGAATATCCAGAATGGCAGAGGGTAGGAGAGAAAGGGCAGGAGGAGGGTAGCTGAGCTGGTCATTGCCTGAGACAGACCAACCACAGGGACCACTCAGGCTCCTCGCACCTGGGCAAGAGTGGAGGCAAACACAGTTCTGGAATGTGAGGGCCAGGGAAGCTGTCCTTTAGCTTGCCCAAGGCATGGGGTTTGGATACAGAAAGGTAAACCACCAAATAAATTTAAGTTGCTTCCTACCCATGAAGTTACACTTCCTCACCTACAAAGACCCCCCACCAAGGGGTCAGCCTGGTGGCAAAGCAGTTAAGTTCACATGCTCCGCTTCGGTGGCCCTGGGTTCACCAGTTTGGATCCTGGGTGCAGACCTACGCATCGCTCATCAAGCCATGCTGTGTGGCAGCATCCCACATATAAAGTAGAGGAGGATTGGTGGCGGATGTTAGCTCAGGGCCACTCGTCCTCAGAAAAGATAAATAAATAAAATGCCTTAAAAAAAAAAAAAAAGACCCCCACCAAAAGTTCCTTTGGGGAGGAGAAGCATATCGTGCTGTAAACCACTTGTTACAGGCTTACAAAGTGCCTTCTGTTTTAAGCAATCTGGCCACCAGTGGGGGTGACCTAACTGGGTGACAGCTGAAGGGGAAGGTTCTCTCCTGTTCTGAGTCTGGCTCCCACCACCCTGCCACAAACGCGAACTTCGCTGTGGGCTCTGAGCATGTCCTGGGGCCTTGGAGGTGGGCCGCGAGCTGCCGAGAAGCAGCCGCCTCCCTCCGCCTACCCCAGAGCCATGCCAATGGTTTCAAACGTATCTGTCCTCCTGGTAAATAAACAAGATACAGATCTCTGGTAAGGCAGCCTCATGATGAGGCAATCTTGGAGTTTCATGTCTCTAGACTTGCACAAATATTGAGAAAAACAAGTTTATTTGCACGGTGGTTTAGAGCTTCCAGAGAAAGCACGAGAGTCGGGAGGAGGCAAAGAAAAAAGAAGACAGGGATTACTCTGGCAAGAATGCAAACCAAGTACTAACAAGGCATCAGTGTTCACTTCAACCAGGCCACAGGCACGAGGGTGTCACACAGCAGTGCCCAGTGTGCTTCAGGGGAAGGCACGCCACGGTCAGAGCCAAGATGCTGGGCCTTGCTCCCATCGCCCCCTAATGCACCCTGGCGTCTGGGGCAGTTACCCTCCCCGAGCCTCAGCCCCTCATCTGTAGGAGAGAGAAAGAACTAGTTCAGTGGCTCAAAGCCGACTTGCCCAGATAGGTTGTTGAGTTTACAGATTCCTAGGCCCTGTCCCAGGTGGGACCTAAGGATGGGAATTTTTACCCCTCCTGCCCCCTACTCCATGCTTGGGGGTATAGAGCTGCTCTCTTTCAGCTTGTCTGTGACTGACCTCTTCTCAACTAAGTTTCAAACTATTCCTCTCTTGTCCTTAACAGAGTGTGAGAATGCCCTACAGATTATGCACGGTAAAGCGCCAGAAAATCCTTCTGAACGAAAGTACTTCAGTGCCTCCCAAGAGATGTGATAAAAATTGAGGGGGGAGAGGAAAAAAATGTACTTAGTCCTCAGTTCTAAGAGGAAAGTCATCCCATGTAGTCCACATAAGTATCTAACCTTTTTTAAAGGTAAACTCACTTTTCGCCTTAGATCCACATCCTATAGGTGAGAAACTTCAGCACAGTAAGCGGATCCCAGAGATCCCGAAGTCTAACGAGGATCAGACTCATTCACCCACGTGCGTCTGGTTCACATCCAGTATAGAGACCGACTCAGCCACAGGAAACCGTAGAAAGAGAGATGCAAATTTTAGAAGAAATATATATTTGCCATACAATACCTAATTCTAAAAACTCAAATTCAAGCCTGAAAACTAATACAACCTTTACCCACCCCTCACTCTCTTGAAATTATGCCCTGGATAACTCCTTTTCAGCTGCTAAGTTCCTGGACAGCTGACAGCAGAGAGAGTTAAAGGGGATGTTTTTAGGCCAGGGAACCGCCTTCACAGCTGAAGGTCCCCTGCCGAGCTTCGTGACTTGCTGTGAAGGAAATTCTCAGATCATAACTTACCCCCTTTCCAATAAGAATGTCGAGATGCTTTCCAAGGGTCAATGGAAATTATCGTGGATTATTTGATGACCTTAACATTTCCCCCCTACATACACGCTGCATTTCTTGTTTGTTTCTGGCCAGTGGGTGCCTCTGCTGACAAAAATAGCACTAGCTTCTCTGTTACTTCCCAGAACTGCATGAAACCCCGGCTGCGTTAGCCCGGTGAGGCCACACCACTAGCACAGCCCAGAAGGGCTGGAGGCAGACCCCGCACTCCTAAATCCTAGATGTGCGCATTTGCCTCAGATCCCTCTGCCCTCCTTTCTCCCTATAAAACTCCCTGACTTCCTTCTGAAACGTCGCGGCCAGCATTTTTTCAGGTTCTCAAGGGGAAGTCGTGGTGTCAGCCAAGGACATTTGACCCGGGTTTTCTGGATAACCTGAAGACCTCCCAGCTTCGGTTGCCAATGAGAAGATAGTCCTGGGTTTGTGACTCTCACTCCTGTCTCCTCTGTACCTCAGCCTGTCTGTCAGCCACGCCCTTCCTTCCCTTGGCCACACCCAGCTCTCTCTGCACCTCAGATGTTTATCTGAATGGCTGCCGAGGATCTGCTCCTCTCCAGACCGCTCCACACACACCTTCGCCCTGCTTCTCCAGGGCCTCGTTCTCTCCGTCTTAATTCATCCAGCTGCTCCTGCGTCCCTCTCCATGCCCTCGCCAGCCCTCCAGCTTCCTTGCTGCCTCACCTTCCCCCGCCTCCACCACCATCTCCCTACACAGGCGCCTCCTCCGTCCCCAGGCCCCCACTGTGCTAGATCCAATAGCCGTCCCTCCTCCCCATTCTCCTTGGCTGTCTGAAGGCTCTTGGCCCTACTAAACGCCCCTTCCTTCCTAAAACTCCCTCACCCTTTGGTGGCTCAAATCATGCTACTTTCTGACCATACTTCCGCTCTCTCCCTCAGTGGCTTCTGACTGAGGATTGCCCTGTGTGATATAGATGTTGATGTAGCCATTTTTAAGTCTGTCAGGACTGCCAGGTCAGTTGCCAGAGGATCCTTACTTCATCCCTGGCTTGTTTTTTCCCATTGCTTGCTCTCATCTCATCCCTCAGTCTCCCTCCGGTGCCCGCCCTCCCCCCATCCCTTACTCTCACCCCAGTGCTGACCAAATGTTTTATGTGCCCTTCAGTGCTTAGTTTGCATTCTTCTGCAAATTGTTTTGCATCCCTTTTTTTTAGAGAGGCCATTACTTTCAACCATTACTGTTGACTCGCAAATCCCTGTATCCACCCTCACCTGAGCGGCAGGCCCACTCCCTGAGAGACTCCACATCACCTCACATTTAGTGTCTAACACTGACATCATGTTTATTTACTTAATACATTTACTTCACTTTCAAAAGGCATGAGGGAACTTCTAAAATTAAATATAATACAAAATAGGACAGTTTTCCATAGAAAAGAACTAGAAGCAATGAGTAAAAGTTACATGCATCTGGTTCACATCCAGTATAGAGACCAACACAGCCACAGGAAACCATAGAAAGAGAGATGCAAATTTTAGAAAAAATATATATTTACCACTACATCTGTGGTTAGTCGTTAGTGCCATCAACATTCCTAACAAAGGAGCAGAACACCTGGCAAAGACATGAGTTGCTGGTCACTGGAGTCTGTCGAGGGCATTTGGACACTGAGTGGTAGCTTGGAGCGGGTGACCTGGGAATGGCCCTCAGGACTCTGTGATCCTCTGACAGTTGGAAACAGAACCGCGACAGAGCTCATCTAAAAGGAAAAATTCAAGGCTCCTGAAATGAATTAAATTCAGGTGGGCCGTGTACTAGTTTGGGTTTTTGGCAGCAAAAAAATTGAAACCAATTCTGGCTACTTAAGTAGAAAAGGAATGTACTGAAAGGGCTTCAGGCAACTGACAGTTGTCAAGAAGACTGAAGAACCATGAGAAAATGGCCAGGAAGAGGGAAGGGTAGGCAGCCTAGGGAAGGACTCCAGCACCAGCAGCACCCGGGAATAAGGCGCTGGATGACGCAGACACCAGGATGGAGCCTAAGCAGTCCCAGCTAGCTTGTGTCACTTGCTCCAGATTTAAACGCCTGAGTTTAGGTCACAAGCCCATGCTGTAGCTGACAAAGATCAGAGACAATATCTGGCCTTTAAATTATCAGTAGTGGGATGCAGAACCCCAGCTCCCACCAAAATTCATAGAATGTCAGATTTCCCCAAATGTGGGGAAAGGAGTTCAGTGGCTGAATAACCAAAAAATGAGATATCCTCCACAGGCATGAGCCGCGTCCCCACTCCCAACCCTGTTATTCCTATCAGTGGGCCACCAGCTCTCTGGGTATGTTGTTAGTGCCCTCAAGTTGATTCTGACTCCCACTGACCCCGTGTACAGGAAGAGCGGAACCCTGCCCTGTCTTTTTGCATCGTCCTCTCATCTTCCGATGTTATATCAGACAATGCTCCACTGCTATTCGTAGGGTTTTCTTGGCCAATTTTTTCAGAAGTGGGCGGCCAGGTCCTTCTTCTTCGTCTGTCTTAGTCAGGAAGCTCTGCTGAAACCTGTCCACCGTGGGTCACCCTGCTGGCATTTGAAATACCAATGGTGTAGCTTTCAGCACTACAGCAACACGTAGCCGCCACAGGATGACAACTGACAGATGAGTGGTGTAGTTCACTGACCGGAAACAAATCTGGGCCACAGCAGGCAAATTTTAACCACTAGACCACCAGGGCTGGCTATATCTCTCTAGATACGCAGGGTTAAAATTTAAATCCTTGATTCCTCCTCCTCCCACCCGCACTCTGGATTTAATCAGCCTCCAAGGATTCTGATTAGCTCTTTTCAGGATCTTTAACATTCATCTCTTCTTCCCAGTCCCACTGCCACATCTTCATTCAGATCCCTGTCACCTTCTCACCACATCCATAAAACCCAGTGTTCCTCAAGCAACTGTGGTTTGTAGTGTGAAGCGTTTGGGCCTCCTAAGGCCTTCTCCCTGTCTCAACGCTCAGGAGACTAGTAGGAGAGGTGAGATTTACGTAGATCAACACAGCGAATCTGCAGGCAACAAGCAAACCTATAGTGAGCGATATGCCATAGGGGTCAGAGGAGAGCCGTCACTCCCAATTGGGGGAATCAGTGAAGACTTCAGAAAGGTACAGCGATTGAGCTAGGCTTTGAGGGAGGGACTGGACTTAACATCCACAGATAAGAGAGGATCTGAGGCAGACGGAGCAGAATAGCAAAGGCAGAGGCGAGTACAGGGCGTGTCTGGGGGTTGCTGAGTGGCTGAGTCTGACTAGAGAGGACAGTGGGTCTCAAATTTTAGTGTGCATTGTTAGATGTGCCAATTCTCAGACTCCACTTCTGATTCTGTAGGTCTGGGGTTGGGTTAAACAAGCATTCCAGATAACAATAAGGCAGCTGGCTCCCTTACCACATTTTAAAAAACACTGGTTGGAGAATTTGGGTAGAGTACCTGGGGGAGATCCAGCTGGAAGGTAGGTTGGAATCAAATCAGTGTTAGCACTGGAACCTTTATTCTGCTAGTGAATTGAACGTTTTCTTGGCACGTAAATAATAAGATCATAATTGTACTTTGTTGGCAAAGGATCATGAGACACAAAGACCGGTAAGATGGTTTTTCTGATGAATCAAGTGAGAGAAAGAAGGTCTCAACTAGGGTGGTGGCAGTCAGAGTAAACAAAAGGCAAGTGAAGGATGGGAGACACACTTCAAAGAATTTGCAGGGCTCAGTGCCTGTGACAGGTGTCGGGGAATCAAGAAGTGATAGAAGTTGTCAAGTTTATTCATGGTGCCCAACTTGGGTAGTTGAAAAATGGTGGTAGCAACCACAGCAATAGAAAAATGCAGAGCAGCAAGTGATTTTGAAAGGACTTGATGAATTTGTCTCATAGACGTGCTGAGTGTCAAGTACAGTAAGACATGTGGGAATCAGCAACAGACAGTTGGAAAATGGAGATCTGTAGAGCAGTCTGGGCTGGAGACCCAGACAAGAGACTCAGCGCATGCGGTAGATGGCGTGGAGACAGACACGACCAAGTAGAGAGCTGGACTGGGAAGAGAGCCCCAGAGAAAGCACACGCGTTTGGGGAGCAGGAGAAGAGAGTGGGGTTAAAAAAAAGGAGAGATGGAGAAGAAGCAATCAGAGAAACAGGAGAAATGAAATGATGCAATGCCCCAGGAAAAAAAAATACCAAAGAGGAGGATGGTCAATATCATCAAGCACTGAGAAGAATCCAGGGAAACGGACTAAGAAAGAAGATAAAGGTTCTCCTTATGAGTAAGGAGATTATTAGCAACCTTTGCCAGAGAAGTTAGTAGAGTCTTGGGGGTAGAAGCCAGATGACAGTGAGTTGAGTGAGTAGGTGAAAGCCCTTGGGAGAGAACAGCAGTTCTCAAACTTTTGGGTCTCAGAACCCCTTTATACTCTTAAAAAGTATTGAAAACCCCCAAAAGCGTTTGCTTATCTGGGATAGATATACAATATATCACCTATATATAAAACTGAAAATTTTAATGTTCATTCATGTAAAAATAACGATAATAGACCCATTAACATATTTTTATTAAAAATAATTACATTTTCCAAAAGACAAAGTTTGGGGAGAAGAGTGACATTATTTTACATTGTTGCAAGTCTCTTTAATGTCTGTCATAACAGAAGTCAGCTGGATTCTCGAATCTGCTTCTGCAGTTAGTCCGGTGTGATGTGTTCTTTTGGTTGAAGGACACGAAGAAAATCCAGTGTCACACAGATACGAGGCTGGAAAAGGGACTACGCTTGGAGAAACACCGGTATAGAGGCCTCTCTTGAGAAGTCTGACTGTGGAAGGGGAAGCTTGCATGGAGGAGAAAGTTTCTGTTTTCAGGATAAGAAGAGGCCACCTGTGATCGCGGGTGAAAAGGGCAGGCTCCTGGGGAGATGGAAACCAATGAGCGAGAGAGTGAAGGAACAGAACCAGCCTAACTCTCGGTGAGCATCTCCTAGGTGCCAGGTGCTTTCACACACTAATGAAGGTCCCTCAAACCTTATGACAGTTCTCTGACATAGACTATCTTTTTTTCTCCTGAGGAAATTGAGGCTGAGATGAGCGACTTTTCCAAGGCTATACGGAAAGACCTTTTAAAAATGTAGATCAGGGGCCAGCCCAGTGGCATAGTGGTTAAGTCTGGCACTCTCTGCTTTGGCAGCCCTGGTTCACGGGTTCAGATATCAGACACAGACCTACACCACTTGTCAGCCATGCTGTAGCGGCAACCCACATATAAAGTGGAGGAAGATTGGCACAGATATTAGCTCAGGACTAATTTTCCTCAAGCAAAAAAAGAGGAAGCTTGGCAACAGATGTTAGTGCAGCATTAATCTTCCTCAGCAAAAAAAAAAAAAGTAAATCAGATCCTGTCACTTCCCTTTGATAGCCTATTATTGCACTTCTAGTAATAGACAAGGAATCTGAGGCACAGAGAGGATAGTTAAGTTGTCTAAAGTCATAGTTAGCAAGGAACAGATTTGAACCCAGGCACTGCCTCCAGATCCAGCACTCCTAACCAAGAAATCCAAACTCCTTACCTTGGCTTACAAAACCCTAAATGCTCTGGCTCTTGCCTTCCTCTACAACCTCTTGTCACACCACTCTCCTCAGTCTTACTGGCCTGGTGAAACCAAATGATGCAATGCCCCAGAAAAAAAAAAAAAAAAGACGAAGAGGATAGTCAGTATGGTCAAACACTGAGAAGGACATAACGGATGTTCCAGCCTGTCACGGAAAGGTCATCCAGCCGAACCTGTTTTTCTAATCTGTCAAGCTCATCCCCACCAGGTCCTTTGCGCCAGCTTTTCCCTCTAATTACAATGTTTCTCTCCTAGTTTTCACAAGGTCGTCTTCATGCCATTCGTTTCAGTTCAAATGTCACCTTCGCAGGACATCCCTAAGCATCCACACAGCCACTATCATATCACCCTATTTTAATCCTCTGAAGAACTTTTATCATAATTTTCTTGTTTGTTTTCTTATAGACGACTCCCCACACACACCCCCAGTAAATCAAAGGGTCATCAGATCAGGGAGCTTGTGTCCTTAGTCACCGCTCTACGTCCAGAGCCTGCGAAGGAGCCTGACACATTGGCGAAAGCTTGATGAATATTTACTGAATGAATGAATGACTCCAATGAAAGAGAGAATCCAATGACGTAGGCCGAGGACTGCAAGAGCGCGAGCCACGGCGCCCGCGAGGCATTCTGGGGATTGTAGTTCTGAGCTCGCCCCACCGTGGCGCAGGCCCGGCGCGCTGACGTGCTCTCTATGCTCCGGGAGGGCAGAGTGGCTCCGCCGTTGCCATGGCTTCTGAGGCCCGCTGCTGGAGGGAGCCAGCTCGCTTAGGCGTCTGCTAGCTTCCGAGGCGCCGCGGACCCGGAAATCGGAAGGGATCCGGCGCGGTGGGTTTGGGGAGCCTGGTACCCCGGAACTCCAGAGAGCGGCGGGGAGCAGGGGCAGCGTTTTCTTCCCGAATTGCTGAGTATAGCGCATCTCCGCAAGCCCACTCCCACTGCTCTGTGAGTAAAGGGTCGTCCCCATCCCCATTTTACCGATGGGCTAACGGCCTTGCAGAAGCTAAGTGGCTGGCTCGAGGTGTCCCTCCTAGGAAGTGACAGAGCCCGTCCGAGAGCCCGGGCCTGCCTCTTTGCAACCCCAACCCCTTGCTTCGGCGTACTCCTGGGGAAGCCTGGGCGGGGTCTTTAGACTCTTCCGGCCCAGCTCCCAGCCTCGCTCATCAGTGGTGTGGGCTGGCTTGCCCCACCTGATGCCACCCTGCACAGCCCTGTCGGGATTCTGAGTGAGGTCTTAAGGAAAGAAAATTCCACCAGCATCCACTCAGCCTCTGAAAATAGGGGATAGATAAGACAAAGTTACGTTAATACAATATTGGGGCGCGTTGAAAGCAGAAGAAAGTACCTTCAATGTAGCGAGATTCTGTAAGCCTCATGTAGCCTATGGTTTAATAGATGTGAAAACAGGTTCAGAGACATTGAGTAACTGTCCTAGGTTTACAGAGTTTGTGGGTGGAGTGGGGATTCCAACGTAGCTTTCTCTACCTTCAAAACCTATGTGGTACTATTCTTTTCAATTAGTTACCTAAATTTCTACTTATAGGATGGCTGCATGGTGTAGACCAGTCGTTCTCAGAGTGTGGCCCCCCAGACCAGCAACATCACCATCAACGGAGAACATGTTAGAAAGGCACATCCTTGGACCCCACCTCAAACGGGCTGAGTTAGAAACTGGGAGTGAGGCCCAGCAATCTGTTTTAACAAGTCCTGCAGGTGATTTCTGAGGCACACTAACGCTTGAGAACTGGTGATTCATCTAGGGGCCCTGTTAAAACGCAGATTCTTCAGGAGGTCTGGGGAGAGACTAGAGAGTCTGCCTTTCTAACAGGTGCCTGGGTGATGCTGAGACTGCTGGCCCCCAGACCATACTTTGAGTCGCAAGGGTGTAAATTACACTCTAGATGATCAGTGGTTCTCAAACTTGGATGCACATTAGAATTACCTGGGAGCTTTTAAAAAATAGGATACTTGGGCCGCGCCCCTGACTAAATGAATCAGAATCTCTTGGGTGTGGCAGCCAGGTAGAAACTCACTGGGTGATTCTAATATGCAGTGAGGGTTCAGAATTGCTGATGTGGGGTTTGGAGTCGGGCTGCCATGGATTTGAATCCCAGCACCACCACTTATCAACTTATGATGTTAGGCAAATTACTTAACTTCTCCTGGCTGTATTTTCCTCATTTATAAAATAAGTATAATCGTTGCAAGGTGGTATGAGGATTCTGAGGTGTGCACATGAGTACCTGGCTCCTAAGGGTGCTCTATTGACACAAAAATTGGGGAAGTACACAGGCTGGGGGGAGTCCATGCTGAGAATTCTGTGCTAGAACCTGGTGGAGGTGAGTTGGCAGCTGCACCCCCTCGCCTGCTGCAGCTCCCATCTGTGTGCTCCTCCCACAGGGAGCAGCCAGCAGTGTGGAAGAATGGCCGTCAGCCACTCAGTGAAGGAGCGGACCATCTCAGAGAACAGCCTGATCATCCTGCTGCAGGGCCTCCAGGGCCAGGTAACCACTGTGGACCTGCGGGATGAGAGCGTGGCCCGGGGACGCATAGACAATGTTGATGCTTTCATGAACATCCGCCTGGCCAACGTCACCTACACAGACCGCTGGGGGCATCAGGTCGAGCTGGATGACCTCTTTGTGACGGGCCGTAACGTCCGTTACGTCCACATCCCAGATGATGTGAACATCACCGCTACCATTGAGCAGCAGCTGCAGGTCATCCATCGGGTGCGCAACTTTGGCGGCAAGGGCCAAGGCCGGCGGGAATTTCCCTCCAAAAAGTATAAATGAGCCTGTCCCATGAGCAAGCTCCAGTCCCCACTCAGGTTCCTCCAGCGTTCTACTGAGCCAACTGTCTGCCGTCCTTCGCTGCCCAGAACCTGGGAAGGGATGGGGCCCAGCCCAGAACTGATGTCTCTGACAGACACCACCTGTCACAGCTGCCTTTCATAGGGTTCTACTTCCCAGACTCACCCTGGGACTCAGAATCCTATTTTTCTGACTGCGGCCTTGGGGTAGGTGAAAATCCTCCCTTTTGATCATTTGTATCTGAATCTTTTGATATACTGGTTTAGAGAATCTCTCAAAGAGTCTTCAACCCTCTCCCAGTGAGTGTTATTAAATGTGCTCAGCCTGAGCCACCCCTAAGTGTCCCGGTTTCTCTTGTAATTGTGTTTGTTTTCTCATAAAACTAAATTTGGATACAAACAAGCCAGTGCCTCGTGCTTCTGCTTGATGTGTGCCAGGCTCTCTGTTGGTTCTGTACAGTGGGGCGCTGACTCTCCAGCTTGGCTGCCCAGCCGAATCACGTGTCCCACCATCAGCTATTCAGATGTAACTGGTACGGGGCTTGGCCTGGGCATTGGGGAGTTTTTTTGTTTCCCAGGTGAGACTAATATGAGCAAAGTTGAGGACTACAGTCTGGAGACTGTAGGAGAGTCCTTCAGTCTGGTCAGGTGGAAAGTGGCTTTTCTGTTCCGATTCCCTGTTGAAGGGGCTGTTAGTCTCGTTGCCGTTTCCTTAGGTAGAGAGGCTGGAGTAACCCTGGGCCCTCCCCTCCAGCGTGGGAGCTCATCCAACAGCAGGAAATCAGGCTCCGACTCAGACTTGTTAGGTCCTCAGGGAAGAAGGGCTTCTCAGGTTAGAACCCAAGTCTTTCTTGTAGCTGCTAGCAAACTACCGTTTCAATGAAAGCAGCTCTGTCCCATGGAACCAGAGAGTTTGTCTTCATCAAACAAACATCCACAGAGCAGCCGCCACGTGCCAGGCTTTCTGCTGAGCACATTGTCGAGTAAGATTTGGTCCCTTCTGAAGAGGGGCTTATAATCTAGTGGAGGAGGTAGTCAAGAACCACAAGATGAGATCCAGCCTGAGAACTCCCACACCCGAGTTTTGAGTAAGGCAAGGCCCTTGACCTTAGATGCTTTCATTTCTTGAGGGAGATTTGAGCGAGGAGTGTTCATGTGGGCACGAGTAGCCCAAGGTCATTGCATTCACATTCCAGCCCAGTCTTGGTCAAAGTGTTGTCCTTGGACCACCTCATCAGAACCATCCGGGATGTGTCTAGAAAAGACACTTTCCTGGTTCCCCTTTTCCCCCAACATGAACCAGAATCTGGAACCCTGGAATCTACATTATTAATATCTGCCCCCCCATGATTCTTCTGCACACTGTATTTATTTCATTGCCCAGGGGTCCTAGAACCTGCTTAGATTCTGCCTTTTGCCTTCAGGAGAGAACAGTGGGTCCTAGCAGGGAGAAAACCACGTCTCTGAGGTTCCAGGCCCCTCTGACAGCTACAGTTAAGGGGATCGACACCGCAAGGTGACTGCTGGTAAGAGAAAAGCAGAGGGCAGGCACAGAAGGGACATCCTCCCTGTGGAAATGCCCACGTCCTTGCAGCACGTGGGGAGACAGCCACCCTGTCTGGAATAATGAACTGGGGGGAGTCCTCACTGCAGCCCCCCTTGCCAGGGTTCCCCACATGTCTGCAAACATTTCCAGCCTTGAAGAGGGCGTGTGCTGGGAGTTTGGCCTAGGGATGGAGGACAGGTGTACCTCTGATGCTTTTAAATGGTGCGCCAGGGGCTTCTACATCCTCAGCAGGGCAAGGAGAACCCTGAGGCCAGGGAGGGAAGTGGGAGGCCTAGCGCAGATGGCTGAGAAGAGAGGCTCAGGACATATTCCGTGAGCATCGTGCACCAGACCCAGTGGGCCCTCTGTCGTTCCTAGGCAAGGCTCTGGGAGGATAGATGGGAAGGAGAGGAACCAGCCCCACTGAGACACAGTCCTGCTGATCCCTGGGGTAGAGCACAGCTAAGTCTTCAAGCCCCAAGGTGATGGGTCTTTTGACATCCAATCCTGGATTCCTGGGAAAGGCTGTCAGGGGCCCGGGTGGGGACTGAGAAAGCTCAGTGCCTACAAGCCTATGGCGAGCCAGGAATGTCCTAACTGCCACTGGTCATTCACTCCACAAGTAATTCTGGTCATAATGCTAGCTTCTGAGGGAACATCACGATGGACGAGGGTCCTGCCCTTAAGGAGCTGACATTGTAGAGGGGGAGACTGACCACAAACAAAAAAAGTAAAAATATTTACAGATGTCATGAAGGAAATAAACAGGGCACTCTGAGAGAGAATACAGAGGTGATTTTATTTTGGAGAGTGTGGTCTGAAGAAGTGAAATTTAAACTGAGAAGGGGGCTGCCATTTAAAGAACCAAAGGAAGGTAGAGGAAACTGCCAGAGCGAAGGTCCTGAGGTGGGAACGCTTGGGGGTCAGCAGCAATGACAGAGTACCATCGTGACTATTGATGGAGGAGAGAGAGGCAGGCGAGGCAGAAGAAATGGCGGGGCGGGGGTAAACAAATGATACCAGGCCTCATCGGTAAGGAGTGTAGCTGGTTCCAATTTCTGGTGTGTCAGTAATATAGCTTGAATTTTCTCTAACTTGATTGAATTCCTGCTTTACCTCACTTAGCCAGAGTGGCAGAAACTTAATTGCAGTCACTTCAAAGTTCCCCCAACTTTTCTTGGAATTGGTTGAATGTTAGGGCACTTCCTTTCAAGGTGCCAAAGTGTGGGAAGGGTGGCCTGATCTGGTGGTCATCCCATCATACTAGCATCCACTGAGATGTCCTCGTTTTGTTCCGGTCTTTCGTCTGCTGAGTTGCTCCCCCCGCCCACCTGTCTCAGCATTCAGATTTTTATTCTACTTTTCCCAAGCCAGTCAGGCCCAGGAAATTCTGAGGATCTTGGGATGGTTAGGCCCTGTTTGCCCGCATGCAGTACACAGCTGTTTCTTCAGAGGGTTTGGTTACTTCCTGGCGCTCCACCAGGAAAAGGAGCGCAATTCTTCCTGCTTCCAGACCCTGTAGACCCGGCTGATGCCCTCCAGCTACCAGGCTGAGGAGAAGCTTCTCTCTCTGAGGGACCACCCGCTAAGTCTCGGTCTCCCAGATCCCCTTGGTTGCACGGTTTTCTCAATGTGTTTCTGCACAGAAATTCTTTCCATTCCTCCCCGAAGGCTAGGCTTCTGGAATTCAAAAGCTAAAAATGAACTCTGCATTCTGTTGTATCATTTGTTTCCTGACGTAATGAATGCAGAGTAACCTATCGATCTGCATAAGGGAAGGGCTGAGGGACACCCAGGAAAAGAGGAAAAACATATTTCAAAATGTCATCGCCCCATCAGAGCTTGGGTTTGTGGTACTCATTGCCATGGCCTTTGTTCAAGCATGCACATACACCAACATGGGGGCTCAGTTGATGACTGAGTCCCCGGGAATTCTGAGTGCTCAGGGCACATGGTGTGTCCCCCAACCCCTTCCCACTCCAGGAGAGAAGAGTTCAGGGGTCTCTCTCATTTTGGGGTGGGGACTATCTGGGCAGGGCTCTGAGGAGAGCTGAGTGGGCATACGGCTTGACGTTCAGATCTCCCTGGAGGGCCGTACAAGTGACGCGGAATCTCCAGTTCTCAGCTAGATGGGACTTGAGGGAAAATGTCAGTTCCGTGAGTTCCAGTCTGGCCTCCTGGCTGAAGGGTCCTCGAAGGAAACTGGAATCCCTTGGGAGACAAAGTCTTACCAAATATGAGGCTCATGTGGAGGGAGAATACTAAAAGAAGCTTCGAAGGTGAGGAGGCTGGGAACCACTGATCCAGTCCACCTCCATCATTTTACAGTTGAGGAAACTGACGCCCAGTTTCCTCAGGGGGAAGGGGGAGGGGCTCTCCCCAGGTCCCACGATGAAGTCAGTGGCAGAATGCCAAGATGGTCTCATGAAAATAGCTACTGCTTGACTCTCACTGCGGGCCAGGCCCTGCGCCAGGGCGCTCCACACTCTGGGAGGGCAGAGTGGCTGTCTTTTTTGTCCCACTGGGTCTCCAGCTCAGAGCTCTGTGCATAGTGGGCACACCATACATCTTCGTGAAATGAAAGAATCATCTCATTTCACCATTACAACAACCCTGGGAGGAAATATTAATAGCCCCATTTTACAGATGAGCAAACAGGCCCAGAAAGATTAAATGACTTGCTCAGGGTCAAAGAGCCAGTGAACGGCAGAGTAGGGATTTGACCTCAGGTCTGCATGGCTCAAACTCCATGATCTTAATGATTACACTACACTATTCTGCTTCCTGGCACTCCTGACATCACACTGATGACAAGCACAAGCAATGCTCTGCTCACCTCAGTGGTGGTACCCAGCCACCAGGTATGTGCCTGGCACTCTAAACTTACCATCCCCAGGCCTTGGAGCTTGTCCACAAAGAGAAGCCAGAAGCCCAGGCAGTAAGTAGAGTTTGCTGGGTTTCAGAAGCCTGAGGAAGCTTCCCAGGGTTGAAGCTCTCCTCCTCTCCTCCGTGATGGGCAGATCTGCCTATACCTTGTCAAGCAACCATCTCACACTGTTGTGACAGGCATCACTTTGTTATGGCAGCACCATCTGCCAGTATGCCCAGAGTTGGAGAGCCAGCAGGAGAGTATGTCACCGTGCCTATGTGTGTATGTGTGTGTGTGTGTGGAGCAGTGGTCTCCTCATGCTGGTGTCCTGATGACAGTTTCTCATTTCCTCTGGCTGGCACCTTTAGTTTCTATTCATTCCCTCTTGTCCTCCCCTCTTTCTGGTCCTCCTCCTCTTCTTTGTTAAAATCCTATATTTTGAATCAGCTGAGAGTTTCCCGGGGGCGGGGATGATGGTGTCAGCTCCAGGTGATTCATCCAGCTGATAATTAGAGCTCTGGAAAAACCAAAACTTGTTCCTGTCAGAGTCAGGGCTTCCGGAATCCCTAGGTTTTTCCCTTTGTCAGAGAGAGGAGCTTGGTGGGCCGGGGCTGGCTCCTTCGTGCCTGACTGCCAGTCATCCCCGTCACTGAGATGAGTGTGAGCACTCTTACTCCCAGGTGCTAGGAGAAGATGTTTCCAGACTCAGTGAATCCTCACGGGGATCCCACCACGTGTTACCCCTATTTTGACAGATGGGGAAGGTTAGAGAACTGGCACGTAGTCACTCAGCTTGTCAGGGACACAGCAAGGACTCAAATCCAGCCTTTTGGGAATCTAGCAGATTTGGTTCAAATCATAGTCCTGCCATTATTAGCTGTGCGTCTTTGGACAGTTTACTTCACTTCTCAGGGCTCCAGCTTCCTCATCTGTAAATAGACTCCTAATGCTGATGTCTCTAACGTGCTTAACACAGCCTGTGACACAACAGTAGGAGCTGTTTACATTACTATTGTAGTTCAGCCATATCAGATCAGCGGGCACCGGGCATTCAGAGAGACAAAGAGATGGACCCGGGAGGAGGCAGCCAGACTCACTCGCACTAACTCTCATGTCCTGGCACCGCCTGTGTGGAGATGACAAACACGCATACACGTAAGTGCCTGGCCAAAAGCCCTAGGAAAACCCAGCAGCGCACACAGGCTTGGACACGCGTGCCCACACATGGATACAGAGTGACCCAGGGGACAGCTGAAAAGACACCGGGGAGTTAGCTAGTCCTATGCAGCAAGCACGCTGGCTCACACCTCTGAGACAAAGACGTGGAGCCGTGATCACTGGTGCTACTGCCATTGAGCCCTTCTAGCTGCTTCTGCTTGCCAGAGGAGGGAAGCCAGGCTCTCGGAGGGCCCCAGTGAGTCACCAGCCTGATGCAATCCCTTTAAAGGGCTCATCTGCTGGTGCAAGAAGCTGATTCATGGAGGGCGTGGTTGCTGGAGGAGGAGGAGAAAGGGACCGAAACTGCAGCAGGAGGGACTGAGGTCAGACAGCTGGAATCGTTCCTAGGAACTCTTCACCGTAACCCTGCCAGGTCAAGACTCCAGGGCTCTACAGGTTGAAGCGGGGTTGCTACAAAAGCGAGGGGTCTTAGAGGGAAATGAATTGTGAAGGCTGCGACAGGAATTCTGTCGTTTATTGAACCTAACCGCAGCATTCTCCGCACGAGCTCCAGAGACCGAGAAATGGGGATCAAGGAAGAGCCATTTTTCTAACCAATACACTACAACTGGCCGATCTTCCAACCACTGGAGACTCCTCCCAACCCGGCAGGGCGAGTGTAGGGCACGCGAGGTTCTGCGGAGTTGGGGCGGGGATGGTGCGTCCAGCCCAGCCTCACCGCAGGCATAGATCAGCGGTAAGTACCGCCCCTTTAGCACATCGGGCTCCAATCGCTTCACATGTTTCGGCCCAGACCCTGCTCTTAACCAATCAGCCATCGGATTCTGGCCTCTTGCCTGAAGGCTTCCGCCCATCGTCAAGATGGCTCCCGCCCCCGCGCCGTGGGGCTGAGGACGCGGGCGAGGGGCGGGGCCCGGGGAGAGGGGAGGGGCTGCGGCTTGGCCCGAGAGGAGGGGGCGGTGCGTCACTTCCGTTGTCAGGTGGCGGCGCCGCAGCCATGGAGCGAGGCGGCGGTGGCGGCGGCGGCTCGGGCAGCTGCGCTGGGAGGCGGCGGTGAGCGGCTCCACGCCCCCGGCCCGGCTCCCGGCCCCCCGGGACGGAGCGCCGAGCAGCCGCGGCTCCGGGCTACGGACTATGGGCGAGCAGCGCTGAGCCCCGGGGGAAGGTGAGGGCGGGGGTCCCGGAGCGGGGAGCCTGGCGGGGGGGGCGGGCTGGGGGGGCGGGCCTCAGCGGCCGCGGCGGTGACACCCGGGTGACAGCCCGAGGCCGTCCGGGTGCGGCAGAAATGGCAACAGCGGACGCCCCGTCCTCTGCCGGAGGCTGCCCTTCCCGGGCGGCGGGGGCGGGAGCTGCCGCGCACCGGGTCCCGGGCGGCCGCGGGGAGCCTCGGTCCCGCCGCAGCCCTGGGAGGGGGGCACTGCCAGCCTTGCCTGGAATCCCTCGGCCGGTGAGTGAGGGCACCAGCATCTGAACCAGCCAGGTTTTTCCCAAGAGACACCCTCCTCCTCTCCATGCTTCCGTCCCGATCCCGAGAGTGACTTGAAAGTTAGAACGAGTCCCCAGGGAGGGCCAGCCGGGGCTTCCTCCGGGAGCCCTCACCTGATGGCACGGGCATCATGGCTGCTGGGGAATTTTCGCATCCCCGGCGGCGTTCAGGTGCGGGTCAGAGCTGCCTGCCTGCCATGCTCCGTTCTGCCGGCCTTTTCCAAGGAGAGAGCCTGCTGCTGTGGTCACTGTTTCACATGCTGTGCCCCGTCAGGCCCGCCCATTCCCACGCCGCTTGGTCTCACCTTCCAGGCAGTGGGTAGGGGCATTGGGATTCCCGACACCCTGTTTTTTCTGCCCACCCCCACTCCTTAGGATGCCTAGTTGTTGGCGGAAGGAAGAGATGACAGCTGCCTTCGGTGGCAGGATAGACTTTGCTCTGTTTTAAGTCATAGGAGGAAACCGGTTGGCTTTGCTTGGTTTTGAGAGCTGTGGGGAAGAGGGTAGTCATTCTGGGCTGGGCGTGTTTCCCTCTTAGCTTAGCTTTGCATGAGATAAGGAAGAGCAGAATATGTCATTGTAAGGCCGAAAGAATCCTTGTTTGTAAATAGTGCTTGTGAGCTGCTCCAGTGCTCCTTAAGGGCCCTGCTCTGCCGGTTTGTCAGATCTGGACAGTCTGGAGACAGTCCTCATTCATTCATTCCCCATATGACAACAACAGTGTCCTTGCCTGGAGAGGCACGGATCCCATATTATAGTGGTTAAGAGTGGGCTTTGGAGCCAAACTTCCTGAGTTCAAATTCTGGCTCCACAGCTTTCTAGCTGTGTAACCTTGGGCACATTGTTTAACCTCTCCATGCCTCAGTGTTCTCATCTCTAAAGCAGGGGTGATAACGTAGAGTTGTCATGAAGATTTGAAAAGTTAACACATGTAAAACACCTAGAAACACGTCTGTCACATAATAAGAGTTCAATAAATGTTAGCTATTATTCTTATTTCAAGAAGTTCATGTTCTGGTTAAAGTAGACTGACCTGTAAACCAATAGTTGAAATGTGGTCTAAACAAGCTGGTAGCAGGGGCCTGCCCGGTGGCACAGCGGTTAAGTTCGCATGTTCCGTTTCAGCGGCCTGGGGTTCGCAGGTTCAGATCCCAGGTGCCGACATGGCACCACCTGGCAAGCCATGCTGTGGCAGGTGTCCCACATATAAAGCAGAGGAAGATGGGCACAGATGTTAGCTCAGGGCCAGTCTTCCTCAGCAAAAAGAGAAGGATTGGCAGGAGATGTTAGCTCAGGGCTAATCTTCCTCAAAAAAAAAAAAAAAAAAAAAGCTGGTAGCAGCAGGAACAGAGAGCTGTGGGAGCCTAGCAGAGGAAGGTGCTAGCTCAGCCTGGGTACAGGGAGGGTCCTGGGAAGGCTGGGCAGGAGCGATGATGCTGGAGCTGCATCAAGAAGGACAGGAGGGCTTAGCCAAGTGAGAATGAGGGGGCAAGGTGTTCTGCTTAGAGAGGGAGAGACAAGCAAACTTCTAGTTCATTCCAGAAGCCTCATGTTGTTCAGTATGATGGTATGAAAGTTGACAATGTGAGGTAAGGCATTATAGGTTGACAAGGGAATGCCACATTAACAATTTGGGACTTTACACCAAGGGCAGTGGGGAACCAGTGAAAAGGTTTTAGGCAGAGGAGTGACACGATTGGATCTGAGTTTTAGAATTCTCTCTCTGGGGTCCTGGCAGAGGAGAGGAGAGACTAAAGGACTGGAGACATCTCCAGAGGCCATTGCAGGCCTCTGAGAGGAGAGTGGCGCTGGGATCTCTGCTGAGAACACACTGTATGCAACCGGTGGCAGATGACAAGCTTCCTGCATTGCCCTGGGCTTCTCTGCCTGGCCCAGAAGTGCCTGGCATATGTGCCCCTCTCTTCCTGGGATTACAGGTGCTTGAGCAGCGGGGGAGGTGAGGCTGCCCTCTCAGAAGACCAGTTGCAGGGGGTGCAGCATTTGCTCCCTCAGGCCTTTAATTTGACGTTTGGGAAGGCGGCCGACTGTAGTGGTTAACAGCCTGTTTGGCTCTGCAGACAGACAGATCTAATCCCAGTACTGCTAGTCACTAGAAGTTACTTATTCTCTCCATGCCCAGCTTCTCCTCTGTAAAATGGGCATGGTAAGAGCCCCTCCCTGGTAAGTTAGTTGTGAGGATTAAGTAAGGTGTTCCAGGTCCTGCATTTAGCACACCCCGAGTAAGAAATGCTTGGTAAGTGTGAACTTTTATTACAGGCTGTAGGAAAGAACTGCCAAGAATTAGCTGAAGCCATTAGTGGCAACTACAACTATGTCCCATTGAGCTGTCACAAGTGTCTTGAGGGATAAGAAGATCACAGAATTTTATTGTATTCTTTCTGAAAAGGAAATCTCTGGGGAGTTTACCGGTCTGTATGGGAGCCATGCGAATGATTCAGCTCGGCTCTTTAAAAGAACCACTTTTTAAAATAGAAGTAGGACTGCTGAGCAAAAAATCGTATTTTATTTTATTATTTTTTTAATCAAGTCTTTTTTGTGAGGAAGATTAGCCCTGAGCTAACATCCGCTGCCAATCCTCCTCTTTTTGCTGAGGAAGACTGGCCCTGAGCTAACATCTGTGCCCATCTTCCTCTACTTTATATGTGGGACAGCTGCCACAGCATGGCTTGATAAGTGGTGTGTAGGTTCGTGCCTAGGGTCTGAACCCCAGGCCACCAAATTAGAGCACACAAACCTAACCACTACGCCACTGGGTCAGCCCCCCAAAAATCATATTTCAAAGTATACTTGGGAAAAAAAATATTTGGAGTTTCTTCCATTTGTGTCCCTATTGGTGACCCTAGTCTGGTATCTGAATTAGTATTGTCAGGAAGCATCGCACACATTGATGTGTGTGGTAGCTCAAAATCCAGAACCCCAGTTCCACATGCATGAGCTGCCACGTATGGCTGGGGATGTGCTGGGTACTGAGGGCAGAAGGAGAATGGAGAGGCAGGTGCTGCCCTGGAGGAGCTTGTGGTCTAGCAGGGACTGGGCAGGCTCCTGACCAGTTAAAACTTGCATAGAGTTGGGCAAGTCTGTCACAGGAGTCTGTGCCGCATATAGTGGGAACCAGAAGGAAGTGATTCCCCTGGGGGATGAAGAAGACACTGGGGAGAACTTTGGAGAGTCCTTAGAGCTTAAACTGGATCTTGAAGGCTGAATCGCACTTTCTGAAGGCTCGTGGAGCCCTCCAGGCAGGGGAGCAGCGTGGCACAGCATGAATGCGTGTTGGTGTCTGTGCACTTTGGGAACCACAAGAGGTTCTAGCACAGGGTGTGAAGGGACCTGGCTGTAGAACATGCTGGATAGGTAGGCACCAGTGCCAAAATGCTTGAACTTCTGATTTTGTTGGTGATGGGGTGCTTTGTTTTAAGTGAAGGAAATACCATTAGACCCGCATCTTCACAAGTGGCCTCCTACTGCAGGAGGAGGATGGATTCAGGAGAGAGTCTGGCGTCACTGTAGGAGGCTGTTGCAATAATCAAAGCAAGGGTGAGTGGGGGCCTGGATCAGGGCAGAGGCAGTGGGGACGGAGAGGAAGGGCAGAGGTCAGAGCTATTTGGGGGGAGAGATCAACTGGACACTGAGAGTGTTTGGAAGTGATGGTTGAGGGAGGAGCAAGGGTGGCAGGTGACCCTGAGGTTCCTGGTTTGGATGACAGAGTGAATGATGGTGCAAATAGGATGGCTTGGGAGAAGAAATGTCCAGTGAGATTGGCCAGCTCCGTCAGTCGGCCCTGAGCACACTCTCCCAGGAGAGGATCTGTTGCGAGTCTGTGGCACCCTGTCCAGCTCCGGGCCAGGCTTCTCTCTGGTTTTGCTGGAGTCAGTGCCCTGAAGAAGGGCAGCCTCCCTCCCTTCACCTTCTTCTGCCCAGATTTGCCCAGGCAGATGAGCTTCTTCAGAGTTTTAGGAACTCAAGTGGCTGAGTCTGCAAAACTCCTGTAATTTCTTCAGCCTTCAAATGTCCCTGAAGAGCAGCCCCCTTCAGTCTGGCGTTGTCCACACTGATTCAGCAGATGACCAACTGATGGCATCCTGGACAGCGGCATACCCTCAGGGGAGAGATGGCTTTTCTAGTACTCCCTGGAGATCAGATCTAGAAAGACTGAAATTGGGTTTATTCGGTCCCTCTTCTCAGGAAGGAGAGGTAGCTGCCAGAGGCCACCTAGGACTCCTTCACAGCCATCAGAAAAGTGAGAGGAAGCTGCCCGGGTGCCCTCATCCCCCTGAGATCTCTGGAGTGGGAGCCAGACCTGAATCTGGCTGGGCTGTGGAGAGGGATGTGCTGATGGGCCTCAGACAGGTCCTTTGGAGGCTGACTCGTGCTTTCCGAAGGCTCGTGGAGCCCTCCAGGCGGGGGAGCAGCATGGCACAGCACGAGTGTGTGTTGATGTGTGTGCACTTTGAACTGGGGAGATTTTCACAGGCTTTGTCCTGTCATTTGTGGTGTCAAGAAAGTAGAAGAGAAAGTGGCCTGAGATAAGAGCATTTCTTCCTCCTCCACCTGCTCAGGTGAAACCGTAGCCTTGAAGGTGGCCCTGGGCCCCCCGCAGCCCTGCGTGTCCTCTTGGGATCTGTAATTGAGATTCGGCCGGGAAAGGATGGTACTGCTTGCTGTGATTTACTCTGTGTCTTAGAACTGCTTCCACTGTGGCACATGCACGTCTGGGTCACTTTCAGCTACATTGTGTCATCCCCGGGTGTGTGATTTATTCCTCAAGCTCTCTACTGATGAACTGAGGTTAGTTTGTCTTCTGCTCTCCCAGCAAAGCTGAAGCAACTCTCTGTATACATAGAATTTTGCCCATCTTAGGTATCTGCAGCATAAATTCCTGGAAGAGTGTTGCTGCTTCAAAGAGTACTTTTATTTTTTTATTTATTTTTAAGAATTTGTAGAAGCTGGCCCCGTGGCCGAGTGGTTAAGTTCACGTGCTCCGCTCCAGGCGGCCCAGTGTTTCGTTTGTTCGAATCCTGGGTGCGGACATGGCACTGCTCATCAAACCACGCTGAGGCGGCATGCCACATGCCACAACTAGAAGGACCCACAACGAAGAATATACAACTATGTACCGGGGGGCTTTGGGGACAAAAAGGAAAAAAAATAAACTCTTAAAAAAAAAAAAAAAGAATTCGTAGGCCCCCACCTTTTTTTCAGTGAGGAAGATCAACCCTCAGCTAACATCTGTTGCCAATCTTCCTTTTTTTTTGCCTCCCCAAAGCCCTAGTACATAGTTATATATCCTAGTTGTAGGTCAGTCTAGTTCTGTGTGGGATGCTGCCTCAGCATGACTTGATGAGCAGTGCGTAGGTCCATGCCCAGGATCTGAACCAGCGAACCACTGAAGCAGAGTGCTTGAACTACACCACCATGCCATGGGTCAGCCCCATAGGCCCCCTTGTAATAAAGTGGAGCAGCTTGATTTTCCCCCAGCAAGCAAAGGTACTCTTTTGAGGTGAGGTCCTCCTTCCTGAGGCGACAGTGAGAACCCCTTCCCCTGAGGAGGCCACAGCCCAGTGGCGGTGATCCTCTTCTGGCTGATGGCAGCCTGTCTTGGGGGTGAGTTTCGACTCCCCGGTGCAGCAGTGCACAGGCCTGTGATTTCAGAGATACTTGAGTTGTTAGGAAGCACAGAGGTTGCAAAACTGAGAAGGGCTTTTGTCGTTCAGAATGAAGCTCTCCCCTCTAAGTATGTTTACAGGCCACCAGCTACTTGGCAAAAGAGACGGAGGATCTTTAGCCTTTCAGGAGTCTGTGACCTGAGGGACCAGAAGGAAGAGAAAGTGGCCTGCACGGTGTGGTGGGAATTGGCGTGCGTGCCGTTCCTCTTGGGGTTTAGGGCAGAGCTGGTTTGAGGTTTGATAAGGGAGCAGCACCTGCTTCTAGGGAGGGGCTCGTTCATCCCCATGGGAGACTTTGGGGCTGGCATAGCCCACAGTTCGGGGGCGCTTTTGGAACCTGACTGCTGGCGTCTGCCAACTCTGGAGAGCAGGAGTTTTTTTTGCACCTTTTGCAGTGGATGTGGAGCTCCTGGCGTTACCGTGTTTGGGGTGAGTTCCATGGGGTATGTCCTCTTCAGACTCTTCCCCAAACAAGTCCTTCCAAGGCATAGGAAGGAACCCAGCCAAAAAAAAAAGGCTCCCCACCACCTTCCAGTCCTCTGTGAAGTCCCCTGCAGTACACATTGAATCCTCACAATCTAAGGAACACGGGGTTACCTCTGTGTCACAGAGGAGAAGCCCCAGGCTCAGAGGGGTTAAGTAACCTGTCCACTATTACACAGCCAGCAAGGGCAGAGCCGGATTGCCAGCCCACACTTGGGTGACTCAAGCGCCCATGCCATCCCATTTCTCCATCCTGGCCAGGCTCTGGCCCCAGGGAGCCCAGCCCACGTGGAATCTTGGACTCATAGAGCCATAGAGCAGGAAGGGACCTTGACAAAGCTGAAGCAGCCCCTTCTTTGCCAGAAGAGAAACTGCCACTGCCTGAGACAAGTCCCCCACTCTGGCCCTGTGAGTAGTGGGTAAGGAGACTTTCAGCCATGTCACCAGCACTTAAGGGCTTAGGCTCAGATCAGACCTGGCTTCAGAACCCAGTTCTGCCACTTGCTTGCTGAATGACCTTGAACAAGTCACCTCCTATCTCTAGGTATCCTCTATGAAAATAAACAGGACACATGAAATGGACACAATGCTCCTTGCTCCTAAGATTGTAATGAGGACTAGACAGGAGGTATCATGTCTAAAAGCCTAGTGCCTGGCCTGCAGTCAGGACCCGGGGCGGCCTCTGGTGAAGCCCAGGTGAGCTCTTTGCTAGCAGGTCTGTGATTGTCCCAAAAGCGGCATCATGAACCAGCCTCAGGTCTCCAGTTTGGATGGTTTGGTGGTCCTCCCAGCCCTGATGGATGCCAGGTGGCGAGCAGGAGTTCCTTATAGGTGTGTTTGCAAGTTACCTGGGAGAAATTAAGTGTACCAGGCAGGAGTGATGGTTTTGTGCCACCCCCCGGCCCGTGCAGCCTTGCATCTGCACACAGGCCAGTACACTCGGGGCACACACGCTCACATGTGTTCCTGTGCCATACTTCCTCAGGTGTGCCTTCTCTGAGGCCCAGTCTCCCCCAATTCCATTACCACTCCTAACAATTCTAATAGGTTCAGAAAATTTTCAAATTTTTAAAAATTATTCTGGTAGTCTATGGTAAAATAGTTAAACAATATGGAAGAATAGAAAACTCTCCCTTCCCTCCTTGGGCCCCTAGTTCCACTGTCTGGAGATAGGTACTGTTAAGTTTCTTCTAGAAATTTCCTATGCATATTCAATGATGTGTACAATCTTTTTTTTTTTACCCAGATGGTATCATATGATACAAATAGTACTGCAGTTTGCTTTTTTCTTAATGTGATGTATCATAGACATCTTTGTCAGCAGGGGTGGACCTAGTCTTAAAGACCACATAGTACCCCATTGTCTGGATGGAACCAGTCCTCTCTTGGTGGGCGTTTGAATTCTTTCCTGTCTGCTTTGTGCGTGTGTTGATTTTAGTGGTTTTGTCTTTTGTGATTTCTTGCTGCTCCGCGTGGTTCTGTAGGGACCCTCACGCATCTCTGTCTTTGGGGTTTTGTGTGAGTACCTCTGTAGGGTAACTCCCTGGAATGGGAACTGCTGGGCCTGGGGCACGTGCGTTTTCTTTTACTTTGTTGGCCGCAGTCTCATACCTGTCTTCTGCGCACCTGTTGGGCCTATGCAGGGGGCTCTGAGCTGGACAAGGCCCCATGCCCTGCCCCCAGGAGCTCACTCTCTCAAGAGACACAGGCAAGCAGCCGTGTGACAAGCGTGTTCCCACTGATGTGTGACAGAGTGTCGGTCACTGGGGGCTCGTGGCCCTCGGGATTGGCCGTGGCTGGCTTCTAAGCAGCTCAGAGCAGGCGAGGCCCACTGGTCTGAATGGGCCCTGAGAGTCACCCTGATGGCAAGGCCTGCGTCTGCTTCTGTAATCTTGCCTCTCTGGGCAGCCACAGCCGGCAGCATTTGGTAAAACTGCAGAAAGTGAACTGTACTGCTTACTGTCAAAGTTGTGAAATGTAATTGAATTTAATTTTTGATGAGGCAGTTAAGGAAAGGCAGTTTGCTGGCCCCAGTCCAAATTGCCTTTCTCACAGGATGATTGTAGTGATTTTTGCTGTTAAAAACAGTATAAAGAGAGAATCACATGCACCTGGGCCTGGCCGGGGCTTTCCCATCTGTTGCTCTGGAAATCTGGGCTGGAAGGAAGGAAACTTAACATTTGTCTAGTGCCTCCCACGTGCTGGCTCCTGGCAGTCCTCAGGTAGCCCTGTGCGGGGGCAGCACTCTCCCCCTCCTCTAGATGCGGAGACTGCAGAGCAGAGAGACATGCATCCAGGTCACACTGTGGACACAGAGATGGCTCTCTGACTCAGCCAGCCCTTCTGTAGTCACTTGCTGCTTTCTCCCTCCTGATTTGGGCCGTGGTGGGTGGCAGGAACCTGAACTCCACATGGGACCCCATGGCAGGCCTCGTTCCAGGGCTGACTCACTGCACAAAGCAATAACTGATGGTTTGAGCTGAGGGGCTCCCTACTCAAGTGCTCATGCTGGGGTCCCCCTCGTTGCAGGGAGGCTGGCATGACAGGAGAGGGCTGTCAGTGACTTGGTCTGCCATCACTGCAGATGGCAGAAGGGCCCCTGCAGAACCAAGGGGCCACCAAGAAGGCCTCCCAAGCCAGTGTGCTTGGCTGCTTCTCTGGGTGGGAGAAACCCGAGCAGCACAGCCCGAGAAAGAGCTATTAAGTCTGTCCCTTCCTCCTCCGACACCCACACACAGTGACGGATTATTTGTTGTCACATCAGCTGCTTCCGGAGGCCCTCGGGAGGGGTGAGCTGGTGGCTCTGAGACCAGCTGCTGAGGAAGCCCTTTGCCCGTCTGCTGGGACTGGTTTCTTCATTTCTCTTTTCCATAGAGGGGCTACCAGTCCCCCTCTGTGTGCACAGCCCCAGAGCCTTTGCCCCCAGAATCACTCTGGGACACATCCGCCTGGCCAGGGGCCTTTAGCCTCCAGTCTCTCCCCCCAGCCTTTGTGGAGGCCGCGGAGGAGCCCAGTGGGGACTTCGCAGGGCAGTGGGGTGAAGAGGGACATCACCGATTACATAATCTCCTTGTGTGTGAATCCTGCTTCTTGGAGGAGCCTGGAGCTGGACCGCCACACTGCAGACGCTGGGCTTCCTGTGAGCAGCGGGGTCTTCAACCCCCGCTGGGCCCCAGGACTGCTGCGCCCAGCACGTTGTAGTCCTGCTGAGGAAAGGCGGCAGCCAGAGGACTGGTCTCGGGCGGATGTGCTGAGGGGGAGCAGGCTGGGCACAGGGCCCTCTTTCTGACCGCCCCTCCCACTTCCCACTGAGCTGAGTCACTTCCTCTCTGGCTGCTGCAGGTACTCTCCCACATGCCCAGCACAGAGCGGGCTTCAGGGGTGGGGTTCACCCTGTGCAAGGAGAGAGCTCTGGCTAGAAGCAGCCAGTTCACTCGTTACCCCCGAGGCAGTAAAGTACTGCATTTAGAGAATGATGTGATGTTATGTATTCTTGACAAATTAGAGCTATACATATCCTGCATTTTAAAAATGAACAAAATCATCACTCTGTTTTGGAACAGTGACGATGACAGCACATGCATGAATCTTTGTCATCAGGGAGTCCTGGCTGAAGCCGAGGGATTACTAATCCGCCTCCCCATCCCCCCAGCATCCATCCTGAGCACAGAAGCAAATGGCTCCCAGTGGGTTCCTGGGGAGATTGCTTGTAGCCTCCGGCTCCCGCTGAGAGGGTTCCCACCGGCCTCAGGGATGCCTGCCATTCAGACTCGAAGGAAAAGCCCGAAACAGAGCCCTTTCCAGTCAGCCATCAAGAGTCGCAGAAAACAGGCCGCAGGCAGCCTCCTCTGGCCCTGGTGAGCTGGGCCGGGGTCTCTAGGCTTTGGTTTGTCAGCAATAAAGGGGGGAAATATTTACTTTGTAAAGTTATGAGAGTTAAAGAAAATCTAGGAAACTGAGAACAGTTCCTGGCAAGCAGTAGGTACCCATAAACTGATACTTAACAAGGTATGCGCCTGGAGAGACTTGTCACCAGGGGGGTTCCCTCAGCATGGAGCAAGGCATGCTCACTGTTCACCCAGCAAAGACCTCACAGCACCTCCAGCTACAAGATCGTGTCTGATCCTTCAGTCATCCCTCTTTGACAGATGAGGAAACTGAGGCCCACAGAGGGTAGGCAACTCTCACAGATGGTAGGTGACTAGTTCAGGGTCACAAAACAAGTGAGTGATGGAAGCTGAAATTTGAACCTGGGCCTACCTGATGCCAAAATCCATCTTGCTCTCCCAATTGACATTTGGGTAACTATTCCACAGTTTGAACTGTGGGCTGCAAATTCCTCTTGGTTCCTGGGGTGACTTTGTAGGTGGAGAATGGGTCTGTAGAGAAGTTGGTGGCAGTGGTAGAAGCACCTACACGTGAGTATTGAGGTGCAGTGGGATGCTTGGGCCAGGGAGGGGTGGCTGGCACTGGCGTGTTGGCTGGTAGGAGGATGTCTCAGTATCCCAGCCTCAGACTCAGCCCTATTCTCTAGAGAGACCCTGCCCAGGGGCCCTGACACACCTCCTCCAGGGACAAGCAGGGGCCCCCTCTCACCCTGCTCACCTGCAGCTTTCTGGCTTGGCAGCTCCCTGATTCCAGGAGAATGATTGCTTATACGGAAGTCCAGAGGGTACTGTCCTCTCCATGGTTGGCATTCCTTAGAACCACCCCTGACATCATGTGGAGAAGGAGCAGCTGAGGAAGCAGTGTGGTGAAGTAGAAGGAATATGGAATCCAGATTGGAAAGCCTGGGTTCACATAGGTAAACTCTTTCAGCAACTAGCCAGGTGACTTTAGGCAGGTGTCTCAGTATTTCTGAGCCTCAATTTCTCTTTCTAGAAAATGTGTTTTGGGGTCAGGGGGCAATCAGTTATAGTCATGTATTTGAAAGTGCTTTGCAAGCTAGAAAGCTGTGTGCAAGAGTTAGTTGTGATAGTTAATGTGAGAGTGTGGGCCTCCTACATGGATTCTGATTCCAAAATTCACCATCCAAAAAGGGGCCCAGGGAATTTTCGAGGGAACTGGCAGTGCTCTAGTGTGGAGGGGGTCTGGTCTGTAAAGCACCGATCCACAGATCGTCTTAGTTGGATCGTGTGTTCAGATTTCACACCGCTTGCCTCAAGTCTCATCATTTTCATTCCAGGTATCGTCAGCTGAATGCATAGTTGGGCCAGAAGTTCTCTTTTCTGGGGGAAGCAAGAGTGGTAGGAATTTTTCTGACCAGTAGAAGGACCTTCACACTACAAACCTAGAGTGGCCAGGAGGACCTGTCACTGGTGTGAGGGGGCAGGCCAGGCTGTCACTCACATGCTCCCACAACTTGCTGCAGGAAAGCGCATCTTTTTGCTAGATTCAGCCTAAAGGGAGCTGGTCTGTCCCTTTGACAGTGAGGGGTTGGGCCTGAGCTGCAGGCATGGCATGGATGGGTCTCAGTCCTCAGTGGGTGTTGCTCTCCAGCAGTGAGCACTGTCTAAGCACAACTCCTGGTGGTCAGCCAGCCTGGAACCCGCTGGCCGCAGGCATCTAGACATTTCTGACATGTGACTTTTCCTGGACAAACTATTTCCAGCATCGCTACAGCCTGTTTACCTACAGCTGTGACACCCCATCTCTGGTCCTGGATTCCATCTCCTGCCATGAGCTGGTGGACCATCCATACTTTCTCTTGGGTCCTACTCCAACCTGTGGCCTCTAGTTGGGTGATCTCTTTCCCCTGTCCCAATATGGGCTTTGGTGCCTTCTGGGTGCATAGCAAACAGTTCTGTACTGTTTTCTCATTCAGCAGTTTGGCAGGCACTGGGCAGAGTGCAGGGAAAGCAGAGGTTGTTCCCTCAGCCTGCGATGGGGGCAGTCAGGCAGATAAATCAGTGGTTATGCACAGCAAGAGGAGACAGAGGGATGCTCAGGTGCTCTGGGAGCTAGAGGAGGAAAGGTGACACCAGTGAGGACTGAGGGAGAAGGAGGAGCCAACCAGGGAGGGGAGGGCAGGGCAAGGGTGTTCATGGCACACTCAGGGAATTGTGAGTCATTCGGTGCGGCTGGATGTAGGGGGCATGTAAGGGCGGTGAGGGTGAGGCTGGAGAGGTAGCCTGGGTCTGGCCAGGCTCACTGAGGAGTTTGGGTTTCTTCCTGAAGACCACGGGAGCATTGGAGGAACCCCCCACCCCCACCCCAGCAGAGACAGACAGAGATACTGCAGGCCCACGTCCCTGAGCAGAGGAGGAAGTGCAGCCTGCTGGAATCTGTCTGTCCAGCTCCAAATACACAGGTGGCTGAGGAGGTGTCTTCTGATGGAGTCGTTCCTTCTTCCTTCCTGATCAGCCTCATGGGGAACAGAGGCCCACTGTCTTGCACCCGTTGCAGAGAAACCCTTTGAAAATGTGCTGCAGAAAGACGCCACCAGGTGGCAGACCTGGAGATTGTACAAAGGCCTCATTTTTTTCCCATTCCTTTAGCACAGTGTTTGGGAGGGAGGAAGGGGGACATTCAAGACTGAAGTCCTGTTCATGCTCGGATAGCTCTGCCCAACAAGTGTGAGATTCCGCCGTGGGCTGTGCACCCACATGAACTCCCTGGACACACGTTCCTCCAGGGTCTTGGGAGCTATTCCAGCCAGTTGTACTTTCTCCTTTGTCTCTGGGGACCTGAGAGTAAATTGCAGACATTATGACCTTTTACCCCCAACACTTCAGCATCTATCACCCAAGAACAAGGACATTCTACTATATAACCAGAATACAATTTTCAAATTCAGAAAATTTAACCGATATAATACTGTTATCTAATATACAGTCCATGTTCAGATTTTGCCAGTTGCCCAGGCACGTCCTTTATAACTTTTTCCCCTGGGATCACCCATCACATTTACTTGTCATATGTCTTTAGTCTCCTTTAATCTAGACTAGTTCTTCAGCCTTCCTTTAACGATCTGACATTGATGTTTTTGAAGCATACAGGCCTGTTTTGTTGAATGTCCCTCAACTTGGGTGTGTCCCACGATCAGATTCAGGTTATGCCTCATTGGCAAAAACAAATAAAATAACGTAAGTGATGTCGTATCCTTCTAAGTGCAGCTTATCAGCAGTGCCATGATGTCGGTTTGTTCTCTTATTAGTGATGTTAACTCTGACCATTTGGTTAGGGTTACAGCTTGCTTTTTTCTTTAATTGAGGTACATTTACACACAGTGGATTTTACAGATCTTTTTACTGTACAGTTCTGTCGTTTTGACAAATACATACACCCGGAATCACATCCTTTTGATTGTAAAGGTGTACAGGCCAGTGTACGTGCTCCGTCCCCCGCCCTCAGTCCTGCTCCAGGAGATCTTGGACTGGAGGCACTAGGTCTTAGTTCCACACTCTTCCCCGCCCCAACTGACGTATTGAAGGAGCCATTGGGGTGGCCTCATCATCGTAGACCATCCTTTCTTGTGCCTTCAGTTGATAATTGCCGGCTGGTGCTCAACCTTTGCTCCCCCATAGACCAGTGAACAAAACGAGGGTGAGATGCTGTGTGCCTCTGCTCCCCCATAGACCAGTGAACAAAACGAGGGTGAGATGCTGTGTGCCTCTGCTCCCCCATAGACCCGTGAACAAAACGAGGGTGAGATGCTGTGTGCCTCTGCTCCCCCATAGACCAGTGAACAAAACGAGGGTGAGATGCTGTGTGCCTCTGCTCCCCCATAGACCAGTGAACAAAACGAGGGTGAGATGCTGTGTGCCTCTGCTCCCCCATAGACCAGTGAACAAAACGAGGGTGAGATGCTGTGTGCCTCTGCTCCCCCATAGACCCGTGAACAAAACGAGGGTGAGATGCTGTGTGCCTCTGCCCAAAAGAGCAGACCCTCCCCTTGACCCACAAAACAGCTGTCCTCTGCCCTCTACCACCAAGTGTGCACCTGGCACTGTCCAGAGCCCTCTGCCTCCTCAGCAGCTCAGCTAAGCCACAGGCCTCCTCTCTCCCCCACACCGAGCTGAACGTGTTGCTCAGGCTGGCCATCAGACTCCCTAGGCCTGTAGTCTCAGGCCAACAGACAGCAAGTTCAAGGTCTCTTAAGCCTCAGTCTTGTTACCCTGCTTCTTCTGCACCACCACCCCCAACTCAGTGCCTAGCTATCCCTTTCTCCTTGGGCGGGAGAAATTCAAAACTACTCTTTTTAAGCTAATGGTAGCACACTTTATCAAATGCTTACCATATGCCAGTACGTGCTCTGCTAAACCTTTTGTATGGATCATCTGTTGGTCCTCTGACCACCCTTGTAAGGTAGACATGCTCTGTGTTTTGTAGATACAGAATAAATCCCTTGTCCAAGGTCTCATCGCTATTAAGGGATGGTGCTGGAACCAGGTCTGGCTTACTCCAGAACTCTTGCTCTGACTCAGAGGTTCCCAACCAAGGTGGCTTATGTGGGTCAAGATGGTGATGCCTTCAACCTGAGGGTGACTGGGCCAGACAGAACAGCTGAGTCCCTCAGTCTTTTCACCCCAAAGTGCCATGCAAATGTTTCCCTTTGTGTTGTGACATGAAAAAGACTGAAACACAATGCTCTAACCACATTGTTCTGCTGCCTTAGTGTCCTAGGAGCACAGACTGTCCTCTGCCTCCCGTCCTCTGCCTCCCTCCTGGAGTCTGGTGCCCATCTAGACACACAGACTCTGAACACGTGTGTGGCAGACAAGCTCGAGGCCAGGAGTGGGTGGGAGCTCCATGCTCATTTCTAGGTGCTGGGTGGCCTGGACCAAGGTGCAGGGTCCGTGCTTTCAGTAGACACTGCCAGGAGTACAGACCAGAAGTCAGGCCTGCATGGTTCAGGAACTTTTTGTTTGTTTTGTTTCATTTTGATGGAGCCAGGAAACATGAGGGTGGGGATAGGGGTTGCTGACAGGGAGAGCTTGAATTGTGACGCCATCGGCTTGGTCTGATCATGCAGTATAGACACAATCCTTTGGCTCCTAGCAGGCATTGGAAGCTGCTGACATGTCGTGACTACCAGCTGCTGTCGTCGTCACACACACGCACACACAGACAGCGAGTAGTGCCCTGGGCCGAGGCCCACTCTTGGCTCTGCAGGGACTGCCCTGGCACTCTGCCTTCACCGTGGTTTGTAGGGTCACTCATCTCTCCAGGAGCCCAGAGGTTGCAGCAGGAAGCCTAGGACCACGTGGAGTGAAGAACTTCCTGCACATGTGGGCAGGCCCCGTCACTGCCCCTCATATTTGTGGGGGATGGGGGCTGGCTCTGCCCCTGTGCATGTGTGAGTGTCCTGGGACTGTCTGTCTGCGCCCCTGTGTGGAGGCCTGTGGGGATGCTTCTGGGTGTGAGTGCCAGGCCCTCCTTGCCTTGGTCAGCTACTTTGCACTCAGGTGGAGCTGAGGAAAGGCTGAGCTGGGAAGGCCTCAGAACCACCTCTCTTTGCAGCCACCTCCTTTTGGGGTTGCTGGTCCGTCCCCTGTGTTGAACCTTGCCCTGCCATAGGGTGCTCTGCCTGGCTTTACCCCACCTACCTGCCTGTACCCTGTCACACTACATCCCTGAACGCGGCATCCTAGGCCTTAGAACCTTAAGTGTTGCCAGCATCCTGGCCTTCGTGCCTTCTGGGAGAGCTGGGCCCCCATTGCCCAGCAGCTTTGGATGAGATGACCTTAACCCCCAATTGATAGGGTAGGACAGGCATCCCCTCCTCTGGGCCTGCTGTGGTGGCTGTCACAGAGCTGAGACCCTTTTATGCTGAGGCCCACATCTCACTCCCCAGGCTGGGCCAGGCAAGCGGAAGCCCCTGCTTTCAGAACCAAGGAGCAGAGCCCCAGCCTGCAGGCAGCGGGGTGCCAGGCTGGCTTCTCTGCCAGTGCTTCCCTCCCGGTCTCCCCACTGCCCCTTGTTGCCTCACTGAGCTTCCTATTGAGGCCAGGTCCTAAGGGGACTGGTGCTGACTTGGGAGGATAGCAAGTGGAAGAGTTGACAGATTTAAAGCTCCAGAGGCTTCTCACCCAGGACTGCTGAGTCCCTGGGGAACTGAGCAGTGGCCCAGGAAACACCAGGCAAATGTCTGCCCTTAGCCAGGCTGGGCCAGGGCCCTTCAGGCCAGCCTGAGGACCAGTGTCTCTGGAGGGGGCTGGCCCCAAGTCCTTCTGAGACCAGGGTAGCCAGAGCTTCCACATCACAGTCTCACTGTGAAACTGGGATCCCTCAAAGCAGCCTTTCCCATGGGAGCATTTGTGGACCATTTGCAGGTGTGTCTCTGGAGGGACCATGTCAGGATGATTTGAGAATGGGGTGCACCCTCCCTGTGCATCAGCAGGGGAGTGGGGGAAGGAGGGTCTGTGCTGGGGGTTTGTTCTTGCTGTCTCACCAGTGAGCCTGCAGCAGCTTTCGGTTTCCCAGGCCTGCCTCTTCACGCTGCTTCCTTGCTTCCGCCAGCTCTGAGGGGCATGAAGGGATGCTCAGGAAGGGAAGCAGCCTTGCTCCCACTTCCCCTGCCAGCATCTTTTCCCTCTCTCTGCCCGTCTGCTGCCAACCTTCTGTCTGCCTACATTTTGGAGCAGTTCCCATGCCGTTTGCTTGAGCTGAATCCTGAGCAGGGTGGGAGGGGTCAGGCTGAGCCCACTCATTGTCTGTGCTGCAGCTGCTGCCGGCAAACTGTTGTCTAGACCGTGCCTGTGCGTAGGCGCCCAGGCAGTGACTACACAGATGTGAGGACGCCTCCATGGTGCTCTCCAGGGAGCCGGGAAGAGAGAAGAGACTTAGTGCTCCAGGGAGGATGGAGAACAGGGCCAGAACGGTAGTGAAGCCAACTTCTCTACTAGGGCCGGGCCAGCTCGGGAGCCGCCTGAGGCACACAAGCACAGGGCTGCCGACGCAATGAGAGCCATCACCAGCTGGAGGGAAGGCACTACCCACTCAGAATAGCTGCTCGGCCAGGCACTAGGGGTGCAATCTTTTTTTCCTGTGGAAGTTTTAGTCTAGTGATGGGGGGCAGACATTAAGCATATAAACACACAAATACGTAATCATAAAAAAACGGAAAGTGGTCTGAAGGAAAGTTGTAGGATACCAAGTGAGACTGATTGGGACCCACTGGTGTGGGGATATCGAGGAAAGCTTCTCTGAGGAAGTGGTATTTAAATTGAGAAGGATGCACAGAAGTTCCCCAGGCAAAGAGCAGGAACACTGTTCCAGACACATTACTGCCCACGTTTTTAAGATTTTTCTAGAAGCAGTTTCATTCTTCCCTGCTTTTGTTTGAATGACTTTGAACCTGCTTCCAGCATGAGCCTTTTTGGCAGAAGTCACGGCCGAGTCTAACCATGGCTTCTGCTCCATTTGGGGACTTTCAGGGCCTACTGAGTTACATGGTCCTCGTTACTCTCAGAATGAAATCACGGGTCTGCTCCTCAGTGGCACAGCTCTGAAAACACATTGCAGCTTGATGGGAGGCAAGCCTGGCAGGTTGGACTAGACATGCAGCAGGTCCTCTCTCCTACTTTCCGCTTCACGGCGTGGACTCAGTCTTCTGGGGGTTAGAATAAGGGCCAAAATGGCAACATGTGAAGATTTAACCTAACTAGTGAACATGGACCTGTTCTCAGAGTGGGGAAGGCCTTCCAGGAATAACAGCAAAAAACAAACTAAAGAAGAAAACAACTATTTGACTACATAAAAATTTAATCTTTTTTGGGGCCGGCCCTGTGGCTGATTGGTTAAGTTCGTGCATTCTGCTTCAGCAGCCCAGCGTTTTGCCGTTCAGATCCTGAGCGCGGACATGGCACCACTCATTGGGCCATGCTGAGGCAGCGTCCCGCACAGCACAACCAGAGGCACTCACAACTAGAATATACAACTATGGACTGGGGGCTTTTGGGGAGAAGAAGGAAAAAAAAAGGAAGATTGGCAACAGTTGTTAGCTCAGGTGTCAATCTTTAAAAAAAAAAAATTAATCTTTTTTTAAATTAAAAAAGTTAAAAGATCAAGAAAAAACTACATCCTAGGTCAGTTACAGTCTGAATATATAAAGAGTTCCTAAAAATCAATGACTGATACACACATAGCAGTTAAAAAAAATAATGAAAGGAGAAAACAATATGAACTGGAAATTCATAAAGGAAATAATGCACAGAACCAGTATGCATGTGAAACAAATTCGACTACATGAATAGTTAAACTATGAATTTAAGCGATGATAGACTTTTTATTACCCATCAAATAGGCAGTTTTTAAAAATAAGGAAATAGTCCTGGTGCAGTTTCTGGGACTGTCACCCACACTGCTGATGGTATATCAGTTGACACAGCATCCCTGAGAACAGCCCAGCAGGGTGTGTTCAACGCCTTTCAATCTGTGTACCCCATTTGACCCTGCAGTGCCACTTCTTGGAATTTATCCTGAGCAAGGGAGACAAGTATGCCAAGATCTATGTGCATAACGGTTAATAAAAATATATAAAAAGTGGAGAGAACCTAGATGTCCCTAAATAGGGGTATAGCCCAACAAATCATGGTAACAGTATATTCTTACCAAAGAGACTGTGTGGCTATTTCAAGTGATGCTACAGAAGAATATTGTCATGCAGCAACGTTGATTATGGTATTTTGTTTTGTTTTTTTATGGCTTTATTGATATATATTTCACCTACCATAAAATTCACCCTCATAATGTATTTTAGGTGGGAAAAAAGGAAGCTTACAAAATGGTATCACAGTGTGGTCGAAATTTCTGTAATAATGAAAACTGTACATAAGTGCACACGCAGACAGACACCCACACGGGAAAGTCTGCTTGAACGTTGACAGCCAATACTTCAGGGTGGTGAGATTGTGGGTACCTTATTTTCCATTTTTGCATATTTGTATTTTCTAATGTTTCTGCAGGGAATGTCAATTACTTTTGTTTGAAGAAAACATACAGAAGTTTAGGGTTCAGTGTTCCCGAGCCCTTTGTGGAAGAATGAAGGCCACACTCCTGACGTGGCTGTGAGGCCCTCTAGGTCGGGGTCACCTCTCGCCACTCCCTGCCTCGCGCCGCACACTCCAACAGCAGCTGCTTATGTTGCTTATGTGCCATTTCTTACCTGTGTGCGTTTGCTCACCTGGGTCCATCTGCCTGGGATGACCTTGCCCCTTGCCCAGCCCACTCCTGTGTCACCTCCTCAGAGAAGTTTTCCCTGTGACCCCTCAGCCACACTGGGCCAGGGACCTCTCCTTGGGTTTGGGCAGCGGCCATCCCTGAGCATCCCTGTGACTCTCCACCTTCCCTGTGTGGGACTCACTGTGTACATCTGTTTCCTCGCCCCACCTCCAGGACACTGCATTCCTGAGGTGTTAACTATAGAGAGCTAGAGGGAGCAACTCTTTTTTGGGTTTTTTATCCATGTCTAGAGGTTAATGTCACCTTTCATTTTAACTCTGGAGCAGATAAGGATCACCAGGCAGATCAAAGTGCTCAGCAATCTCCACTGGTGTCTTTTAACTGGCTCTTAAATGTACAATATATATATTTTTAAAGTAATTAAAGAAAAATGTGAAAATAGAGAGGGAAGAGAGAGTAACCCCCCCATTGACAACTTTGGGGGGCTCTTCCATCTCAGAGGCTCTGTGAGTCAAGGAGAGTTTGAGAGGAGCTCCCCAGGGCAGTCATCCTCACATGTCATGGGCAGAAGCAGCCCTGGGCCTCATGCTCACCGTGCCATTTCCCAGGGCCCGCTCCCCGCCACCCCTAGAGAGCAGATCAGTGGGGGTTCCGTGGGACCCATGAACCAGCAGCTCGGACCACGGGGCTGTTGGTATTTGGGAGGAAGCCCTCACTTGGGAAAGTCTCCCTAAAGTACATCCACCTATAGTCCTGCTTAGTCCCAAGTCGAGGAGCCGTGGTTCTTTGTCACTGGGCACCTTGGATGCTCCTCTGGGAGGGGGAGGAGGTGGCAGCAGGAGCAGCAGCGGCAGCTGTGTGACGCATCCCTGAGTCAGAGACTCGCAGGCTGGGTTAGCATAAGGAAACTCGCTGACTCGCTCAGTGAGAAGGATCTTTCTCTCTCGTCTAGAGCTGAGAATGAAGCGGAGAGCATCAGACAGAGGAGCTGGGGAAACGTCAGCCAGGGCGAAGGCTCTAGGAAGTGGGATTTCCGGAAATAATGCAAAGAGAGCTGGACCGTTCATCCTGGGTAAGCCTCTGACCACAGGGTGAGTGGGGGGGCTGGGAGCTGGGGCATGTGCACTGGTGTGCATTCTGATCTGTGGACATGCACAGTGCCACACCCACCAGCGTGGGATCCTGACCAACCCTCAGCCTGGACCTAGTTTCACCACTTTACATGTAGTCTGTTTGTGACTGTGGAAGATCTGGAGCCTTAGGTCACTCTGTTCCAAGAGGTGTCATTTTGTTGTAGCTGATCAGCCTTAAATCAGTCTCAGCTGAGAACTAGACTGTCTCTTCCCCCAGAGAATCCTGTAGTTGCCCCCAGGATGTCGCCCACAGGACTTACTCAAGCTGTGTTAGAAGGTCCCTCATCCAAGGCACTTCTATGACCATTCTGGGAAGGCATGGTTAATTTCACAAAGCATTTGGTATAGCCCCCCCAAACTTCTTGTGAAATTGGCAGAGAAATCCTGTAGAGTTGGGTGTTCCCAGTGGTCCAGAGGAGCAGCGGGGCCTTTCTGAGTGATGTCAGAGGCCTGGCAAATCCAGATTACTTGTGCTCAGGGTTGCAGGTGGAGTGGGCTTTGAGGACCCCAACTCTCCTAGCAGCCAGAGTCTGGGTGTGAGTTTTGCTTTGGGACAACGTCTTGGACTTATGGGCACAGGACAGTTCCACCTCCAGTCATGCAGCAGAGGGTTATTGATGCCTACTGTGTGCCGCACCTGTGCCGTGTGCAGGGATGCAGCGGTGAAAGAGACAGACGCGCTCCTGCCCTCACTGGTCTTCACATTCTATGCTCAAGTGCTGCATAACAACGTTTCTGCCAACGTAGACTACATATATGACAGTGGTCCCAAAAGATTAGCACCGTATAGGCTAGGTGTGTCGTAGGCTATACCATCTAGGTTTGTGTAACTACATTCTGTGATGTTTGCACAATGACAGAATCACCTAACGACACATTTCTTAAAACTCATCCCTATCGTTAAGTGACGCACGACTGTAGTTGGAAAAAGAAACAGTAAACAATATACAAGATCCTCACCGGGGGCGGTAAGTGCCTCGATGAAAGCAAACAAGATGATGTGAGAGTCAGAAGGGCCTAGAGATAGTGCAGACAAGGGAGGGTCTGTGTGAGGAAGTGACATTTGAGCTGACCACCGAGGATGAGAAGGAGCCAGCCATGTGAAAAGCAGGAGAAAAGCATTCCAGACAGAAGGAGCAGCAAGTGCAAAGGCCCAGAGACAGGAAAGGGCTTAAAATCTTAGGAATAAGAGCCCAGTGTAGCTGGAGTATGGTCAGGGGAGTGGGGAAGCAATCGGAAAGGTGGACAGGAACCAAATCATGCAAGACCTTGGAGGCCAAAAAAGGAGTTTCGCTTATACATTAAGAGCAGTGGAACACTGTTAAGGTTTTTAGCAGTACAATAGCACTGTGACATTATCTTATTTGTGCTCTGAAAGCTATGGCAGAGCGCTGTCACAGGACAATGAGCAGTGTACATCTCCAGAAGTATAGAAACTCCCAAAAGCTGGTACTGGACAGGGGCCGGGTGGCTGTATCAGACCACAAGGGGAGCCTGTTAACGCTGTCGCCTCCTGCGCCCTCTCCCTGGAGTTGCTGATTCAGAGGCTCCAGGTTGCAGCTGGGATCTCTTTTTTTAACACGTGCTCCCCAGCAATTCCAGCATGCACCCACCATCGAACACCCCTCTCTTTGGGAAATGTGCCTGTAAAAGCCAGGTGTACCTCAGGCCGATGCACACTTACTCCTCCATTTGTGGAGGGGAAACCTTGAGAACTCTCCACCAGGAGACTGAGGGGTGAGTTCAGTGGATGTGATCCGTGGTGCCCTCCTGAAGAGAAGATCTAGCCAAAAGACCAATTGGTGACATGGCACCACCATAGACAGGGCCTCTGAAAAGTAAGCTGGTGGCTCTCTGTGCCATAGGTCCCCGTCTGGGCAACTCACCGGTGCCAAGCATTGTGCAGTGTTTGGCTAGGAAAGATGGCACGGATGACTTCTATCAGCTGAAGGTAAGTGAGGCATCAGGGTTGAGGGAGGCTGGGGACCCAGGGACCATCCTGCCAGCCCGGCTCCGCCCTCCTCTCCACCTTCATACCTACACCACTTGTGAACAGGAGTATCGCTGTCTCTTCCCAGGAAGCAGTCAGTTCACACAGTCTCGCTCTGAACAACTCCTGGTTTAAAGAGCTTGTCTGTGCATAAATTACATTGCCGTCACATTAAGAGAAACTTTCGCTTCGTACGAGCACGTGTGAGTGTGTGCAAGTGTCGCATGGTAGAACATGAACCCCTGCTTTTCCCGTTCTAGTCATTCTGCTTTGTAAAGTAAGGTTTTTGGGTTTTTGTTTTTTTTGTGTGTGTGCCCTCCTAAAGATCCTTACCCTTGAGGAGAGGGGGGACCAAGGAATAGAAAGCCAGGAGGAGAGGCAAGGCAAGATGCTGTTACACACCGAGTACTCTCTGCTTTCCCTCCTCCACACGCAGGATGGCGTGGTTCACCACCATGGGCTCTTTCAGGTGAGTGGCAGAGGGGGCTGCCTGTGCCCCTTCCCCATGGCCCCACACCCTGCCTGGCTCCCAGGACTGGCACTTGCTGGGGCCACATCTGTACTGTGAGCAGCTCACCCATGCAGCCCCCTAGTCTCCCTGCACGCTGGGAGGGCTGGGGGTCAGGCTGGGATCCTGCTAGCCGCTCCAGCACTCCTGCTGTGATGGTCACAGCCCAGCAGAATGCACAGAGTTTGCATCTTGCAGGCTTTCTTTGAAGAGCCACTTTTCCAAGATAAAAGAAAAGCAGGAAGTCATTTAAAGACACAAGAGCTCTTTCTAGTTGTGGGCCAGGCCCCGCTGGAAGGGAAGGAAATGAGGAAGACTGGGCATTTGGGCCACCTGTAGATCTCTGTGGTTGTTTTTGGTGCCAACAGTCCTTTTTCCTGCCCAGGCATTTCAGTTCATAGGTGTCCCTGAGCCCCATGCTCAGTTGTTCCAGGTCCCTTAAGAAAGGTACCAATTAGCAACTTGTCCCCTGAAAAGAGCTCTCCTCAGGGCAGGACTGCAGTGTGTCTCCAGAAATGAAGAACTGGTTCAGCGTGCCTGGGGGGACTCCTGCTTAGGCCTCCCCCGGCAGAGCTTCTGGAGCCTCAGCCGGGTCTGCTGGCCAGGGCCCACTCTCGCGAGGATGGACCTGGTGCTCGAGAGGCAGCGCGGTGCAGGGAGGGCACACGGGTTTTGGAACCAGCAGTCCTGATTCAGGTTGTATGACCTCAGGCAGGTCACTTCAGGTCCCAAGCCTCAGACTCGTCATCTGTAAATGGGGTAATGACAACAGTGCCTTCCTCGTAAGGGGTGGGGAGGATGAGTGAGAGAGTATGAAGCACCGAGCTGCCTCTGGTCATCGTCGTTGTTATTTCAGGCAATAAGAGCTCCTTGTTGGCTCGATTTCCTGAAGTGACATAAATGGAAAACGCTTCCCACCCCACGCATACACCCCACCGAGGGCTTTATTCTTAGATGTGCAATTAGAGGCAACTCTGAAAATGGGAGAGTTTCCCTTAAACATGAGGTCAAACTGAGGGTGATTGGGATTTCTTAGTATTTCCTCTCTGGTTACTTCCAGAGCTTGGCCTGTCATTTTGATAAGAGAACCTGGGTGATAAGAAGTATTTCTAGAGTCACTCTGTGTGCCAGACACTGTGGTGGCCTCTGAGGAAGAGAGCATAAGACGTGCAATCCTGCTGTTAAGGAGAAACACGGGTATTCAGTCCCTAGGAGTTCCCCAGAGGCAACTGTCAGTCTGCTGGGGGTGACACCGAGGGCTTCCTCGAGCTAACAGGATAAAAGTCCCTGTGTTGTCCCTGGTTTTTGTCTCACTGGAAGTCCTTTTTCAACAAGGAAAATTAGTCCAGAGCTTGCAGCCGTGGTGGTGGTAGCGCTCAGTACCCACTTACTGAGCCCTGGCTGGGGCCAAACTGAGCACTTAGCATGGGTCATCTTATTCTCAGCAACCTGTGAGGTAGGGGTTGCCAGCTCCCTTTACAGATGAGGACCCAGTGGTTTGCACGGGTTGGGGGAACTGCCCTGGGTCCCACAGCTAGCATGAGGTAGAGCTGGGGCCCAGACCCAGCTGTCAGGGACCAGAGCTGTGTTCTTACGTGGCTGCCCACAAGTCCTGCTTCCAAACGAAAGCAGTTGTCTTAGACACACAGACCACTTGCACCATCTTGCACATTGGGAGGAAGTTTACATTGATTGTTGCTGGAATCCCTGAGAGTGCCATGGAGGAGAGAGGCCCCAGAGCCCTGGGTTTGCTACCTGCACCCTTGGCTCAGAGGGCCCTTTGGCTTTAAATGCCCAGGCCGTATCTGAACATTTGCATTAGGATCAAAGCATGAAGCCTGAACCAGAGCTGCATACATCAGCCCCTGGCCGGGCCTGGCATTGGCACACTAGAAGCTGGGCATTGCTTAGCAGCCCCATGTTCCCTGCTGCCCAGGCCCCAGGCCTCCACCGCCCGCACACATGCAGGCTTGTTCCAGGCTCTCTCATTGGTTTGTGTATCCACCTCCAGGGGAGAGGCCCTGGCCCTGGCCCTGGCCCTGCTGTGCCCGCAGCCAAGCCTAGTCTGTCCCTTGCCTCCCAGGACCGCACCTGTGAGATTGTTGAGGACACAGAATCCAGCCGAATGGTTAAGAAGATGAAGAAGCGCATCTGCCTCGTCCTCGACTGCCTCTGTGCACACGACTTCAGCGACAAGACGGCCGACCTCATCAACCTGCAGCACTACGTCATCAAGGAGAAGAGGCTCAGCGAGCGGGAGACTGTAGTGATCTTCTACGACGTGGTGCGCGTGGTGGAAGCCCTGCACCAGGTGCGCTCGGCCCCTCGTAGCGCCCTCCTCCTCTGGCCTGGGAGCATCCTGGGCCCCATGTGCCGCAGAAAGCCATCCTTCTTGCTGCTGCTCAGCAGAAGCAGCTCAGTCTCACCTTACTCGGGTGTGCTTTGCCCCTGAGAGTGTCCTGAAGGAAAGTAGCCGGCTGACAGTACGCAGATGAGGCACATGCTGCAGGCCTCAGCCCGTGCTCCTGTGTGGGCTGCCCGGGCAGCATGGCAGAGCCCAGCACGGTAATCCCCCATCAGTCAAGAGGCTAAACTGTGGTCTCCCAGCTCGGATGACAACTGTGAGATAGCCACCAGTGGCAGCCACAGCCCATCTCTGAGCTTTTCCGAGGTTTGGAGTGTCCCATACCCCGAGGTCCAGGTTAGGAGAGCCTGGGCCTCTTCCAGGCACACAGCTCCTGCAGGCTGAGCCCGCATTACTTGGTCACCAGAACCATGAGAGTTCATCTCTGACCTCAGATCCAGGCAGGGTGCTTGGGGGTTTTTTGGTTTGATGTTTGATAAAGGCAGAGAGAGGAGTGGTTTTCCCCATTGGATGTTGGCGCGAGGGGAGAGAGAGCTGGGCAAACTGCCCTGGGTGGGCAGAGACTGCCGGGGTCACCTTTCACCCCGTTGGTACACATGGTTATGAGGCCTTAGAATGGTCCTGACCTGTCTGTGGCTTACAAATCCAGGCCCAAGCCTAAAGGGACATGTCACAGAGCTTTTTCCTTCCTTCCCAACACCTGGAAAGCCCACATCTTACAGGCTGGGCCCATCCCGGCTCTCACCTTCAGGGTACAAATCACGTGCCTGTTGTTTTCCAGAAAAACATTGTGCACAGAGACCTGAAGCTTGGGAACATGGTGCTCAATAAGAGGTAAGATTCACTTTTCTTCTTTCATGCTGTAACCTTGGGGTTGGCACAGGCTACATGCTGCCACTACCCAGCGCCCTGCAGTGTCCCCATGAGGACTCTGACTCAAAACAGCCCACTTCCCCCAGGAATCCCATGGGGTGGAGGATGGGATGGCTGCTTCTGCCTCTTGCCACCTGGGAACATGGTGCTTGCTAAGGGGAGCCTCAAGGGTCCCGAGAAGGGAGCTCTGGGAAGGATCTCAGAAGTCCTCCCTGGTTCATGCCTAGTGGGTGCTCAGAAAATGACTAGAAGAAGTGGACAGGGGCCAGCCCCAGGAGCATAGTGGTTAAGTTTGGCAAGCTCTGCTTCGGTGGCCTAAGTTCATTCCCCAGGAGCCGATCTACACCATTTATGGCCATGCTGGGATGGCGTCCCACATACAAAATAAAGGAAGGTTGGCAACAGACATTGGCTCAGGGCAAATCTTCCTCAGCAAAAAAAGAAAGAAAGAAATGGACAGGTGGGAGAAGAAGTGACAGATGAGCCAAAGGAGGTCCTGTCGGAGGTCAGGTTCCCAGGAGACAGACTCTGAGATGGGTATGCAGGAGGTTTACTGGGGGTGCTCTCAGGGGAGAGCGGGGCACCGGGCAGAGAGAGAGAGGCTGAACTGCAGTGCAGTCATGACAGGGCCTCAGCTGGAAAACTCGAGAGCCAGGTGGCCCTTCAGATGTTCCAAATCCAGGCAAGGGGGCGCATGGCCCTGTACCCCCACGGTGACCAGCCACTGAATGCAGACTCTGCCCAGGGTGGGGCATAGCCTTGGCTAAGGGAACTTCCCAGGGAAGGATGCAGCCACTAGCGGTCAAAACACTCCCAGCAGCGGGGAGAGGGCGCCTCCATCTTGGAGAGGATCTGGGTGGCTCAGTCCAGCATCCTCAGTGAGCCAGGTGGCAGAGGAAGATCACGCAAGGCCCCTGTCTCAGGCTATCACCCCATTCAGGCAGAGGGTCTGGGCCTCTCCAGGTGATCTAGGGCAGCAGTAGAGGGACACCAACTGTGCAGGGACCCAGGACTGACAGGAGAGCCACACTGCACCACCACAATCCCAGGAATGCAGGGCTGGGAAGGGCACCCCTCTCTCACCTCCCTCTCATGTCCAGGAGTTGAAGTGATTTGGAGGGCTTGCAAGTGGCAGGCAGCACAAATCTCACAGCAGAAGCTGTGCGGGGGGTGATCTGTTCCGTAATGTGGTTGCCCACCCAGGAGGGTTCCTGGGCCCATTGTCCCTATGAAGTGGCCAAAGCCACAGCAGTCGCAGGAAAAGAAGCTGCAGGGAGAGGGACCTCGGGAGAGGGGCACAGGGGCCCAGACCCTGCGGTGCCAGCCTGAGAAGCCATCGGGAGGGGGCTGCCATCAGTGGCCCAGCTGGCTCCACTCTTCTGCCAGCACCACTGCTGCTGTGGCAGGCAGTACCCAGAGCTCACGGTCTGATGGGGCGATGGCCTGAGAGCAGATAGCACTGTTTTGAGGACCAGCGTGCAGAGAGAGGGCTGGGGGCCACCAGAGGGGCCAGAGGCTCTACTGTCTGAGTCAGCCTGTGTGGGATGAGTAAGTATTTGCCTGCCTGAGAGTGAAGTGATGAAAACCTGACCCGTCGGCTCCACAGGGAGGCGGGAAGGAAACGGAAATTCCAGGGCAGCTGGGACCCTTGACTGGCCGCGTGAGAGAGTTCAGGAAGCCAGGGAAGAGCAGGACTTGGGGGTCTGACCTGCTCCCAGCCCAGCACTGCCTCTTACTTACCCTTGAGGCCGGAAGAGTTTGTTTGTTTGCTGATTTATTCATTGATTAGTTCATTCATGTCTTGAGAAGCTGCCGTGGTACCAGGGCTTCTCTGAGCTTCCATTTCCTCATCTATGAAAGTGGAGATTAGACCTCCTTGCAGAGAGTGGCCGAGCCATGAAACTGCCTGACAGGGTCTGGCCCATCATACGTGCATCCTCCTGCCCGACCGGCCAGGGACTGGGGGCCCAGCTCGCTCGCTTCCCCGTGGCGCTGAGGCCTGCTGTGTGTTGAGAGGCCGATGTGGACACCAGCAGCAAGGCCAGCAGTGGTGCAGCCGCAGCTCTGGATTGCAGGAGGAGGGCGGCTGGTGAGGAAACTGGCCATCCCAGCCCTGAGAGCGTGTCGTCTCCTTGTTGGGAGTCTCGGGCTTGGGCCTTCTGTGGGATGTTGGGCCAGTCACCATCCTGCTCTGCACTGTTACTGCTCACAAAGAGAGGGTGTAGTTTTTGAGCACCTGAGTCCATCTGGCTGCAGAGCCCGTGTCCTCTCTAGCCGTCCACGCAGCCACAGCCGTCTGTTGGCTCTGAATGAGTATCCCAGGGCTTGTTATGGGAACGTGCAGTTGGGCTGCCTGCTGACCACACCAGCTCTCCAGGCCTCTTTGTCTCTGTGGTGGATTTGCTTCCAGCTCTCATTTCTCCAGGCCCCCTAGGTTTGGGGAATATAATCAGGATTGTGTGTGTCTCGTCTGTGTCTGTGTGTGCATGCACGTGCATGTGTGTGTTTTCCCAGGATTGCAGGGCACCAACACCTCATTCAGACCCTGCATCTTGGCTGCACTTCCTTTAATCTGATAAACCCCCTTGTTGTGTCTTGGGGCAAGCAGAGTTTCTGGCTGCCTCTCCCTTGAGTCGTAGGTGCGCTGGAAAGGGGCAGGGCGGTGTGGTGTAGAGACCACACTGAAGACCCAGGGCCTGCTCCACGTGTGTCCAGGGACACCCTGCCCTTCCTTGCAAAGTGGAGGGTCAGCCTGGAAGAGCTCCAGCCCCTTCCTGCCCTACCCGTCAGGCCAGACCCTAAGTCTGGCTGCAGAGGCAGGCAGACAAGCTGTGGGCCTTCGTCTGCTCCTCGCGCAGCACGGAGCATCCCCAGGGGAGGGGACAGGCAGAAATGCTTGTGAAACAGCTGCAATGACAAGGTCACCCTGCTGTGGGTAAGAGGCAAGGGGTGAAGTCTGAAATCCCCTTTTGGGGTTATGCGAGGTTTGCTGTGGGTTCTTTCTCCTTCCTCCTTTCTTTTTGGGTAGGCAAGTTGCACACCAAGTTCCTAGAAAAGGAGAAAAACACTGTGGTAGCCCAAAGGGCCATAGCTAGAGAGTGACTCACACGGAGCGAAGCCTGCTGACACAGAACAACCTCCTCCGTCCCTCACTGCCCTCACCCCTGCCTGCCAGCATGAGCCTGGGGGGTCTGGGACTCCCAGGGATCTGTGCGCCACCAGCCGACTTGGGCGGTGGTGGCAGGCCGTGGAGCATCGCCAGGCTTCAGGAGGTCTTGGAGCTGACCGTGCGGTTTCCCGTGGGAGAGGAGGCTCCAGGATCCTCGGCGGGCAGAGCAGCCCAGGCTGGGTCGGCCCTGCTGCCCAGCCCTGCAGTCTGGGCCATGTTTTCCTCGAGCCCCACGTGCCTTGCCCCATGCACGGAGCGCACAGAGCACCGAGGAGCCTGCCAGCAGAGCCAAGGGGGGCCTGGCACACACTGCATGTGCACTTTGGGGCCTGTCGCCACCATGCGGCACCTCGCTCCCTGCCGCGGAAGTGGCATCTGTCCTGGGGTCTCCCATCAGCAGCCTTTGCCGCATGTGCCCCCCGTTGGAGGATGAGGGGCTGATCCGAGCCAGCCAGGTCCTGGGCGCCATGCTTCCCTGGGATTACCTTCTTATCTTACTGAATCCTAACACCGCTCTGGGAGATAGGTGCTAATATTTTCCCTGTTTCACAGATGAGGAAATGAGGTTTAGCACGAGATTAAATAACATGTCCAAGATCACACAGCCAGGAAGTGGCAGAGCTGGGACTGGGACCTGGGAGTCTGGCTCCCACGTCCACCAGACTCTCCCCTGAGCCGTCCTCCTCCTGGTGTCTCGTGCCTCCAGTGGCAGTGGCCATCTGAGCAGGGGAGAAAACGCAGAGCTTCTGCGCAGCGGGGACCTTGCAGACAAGAGGCCTGTGCACTCCCGCGTGCAGGGCACTGATACGGCAGCCCAGAGTTGGAGCACTCCCCTTGTCGTGGTCCTTGGTCAAGACCCCCTGCCTGTGCTCCTGGGCCCTACCTGCCCTGGGGGCCCCCAGTCAGGTTTCTGCGGCATCGGACAGGCGGCCTATATGGAGAGTGAGAGACCGTGTTTCTGTTTGGATGGCAGGGGACAGACTGCCCTTTGTTTTGCACCAAGCCCTTTGCCAGCAGAATTCCCCCAGGCGGCTGAGGGCTCCTGGAGCCTCCTGGACACAGCTCCTGGGGAATTCCACCCTCCGCCCCACACGCCCCAGGCCTCTGGGAGACCTCCCCACCCCTGAGAGGCACCCAAGCCCCTCGTGGGCTTCCCTTCCTGCCATCCTCCCACTTCTCCGCCAACTGGCTGACATGGGGGCCGGGCAGGTGGCCCGCGTCTGTGGGTGGAGAGGCCCCCTTCCTCACTGGCCCTCTCCATGGGGCGAGGAAGCCTTCCTGGGCTCTTGGAGGGCTCCCCAACCCCCCGCATCCCCACGTGTGGTGTAAGGCCTTCTCTCTGGGCCACTTCCTTTGTTCACACCACGAGCCTCCTCAAAAGGATCAGGGCCCAAGGCTGCTCTCACCTGGGACTCTCTCAGATGGGGCATATGGGTTTCCAGGTCAGGGCAGAGTCCGGAGTACAAGACAAGGGCTGAGTCAGCCTTGATGGAAATGAAGGGAAAGTCTGGGGCTGAGCACTGTCCAGGGACACAGTGTACAGCCGGCCAGTGTCAGTCCAGAGCACAGGCTCTGTGGTCAGACAGACCTGGGTTTAAATCCTGCTCCACTGCCCGCTAGCTGTGTGAGCCTGGGCAAGTCCCTTGACTTCTCTGTGCCTTTGTTGCATCATCTGTGAAGTGTGGCAGTGAGAAGTTCTCCTCATCTCAGCTGTTGTGAGGGGTGAATGGAAACCATCCCCATCCAGCACCTGGGCCTGCACTTACCAAGGCTCAGCAAGCGTTAGCTCTGAGCACCGTCAGTGATGCTGACGGTAATGACAAAGGCGATGACCAAAGGGCTCAGCACAGGGGACAGAAGTGGCCTCCGAGAGTGGACCTCAAAGCTCTGCTGGGGTTGCTTTTCCTCGCATGTCAGTGAGGGAATTGAACTGAGTCTCTGGTCACTCCCAGTCTGCATGTCATGTGAGGTGGTTTTGGGAAATCTCCACCAGTTGTTCAAGCCCTGAGCTGTACCCCTGAGACTCGGCCAGGGCACAGGGGAGCAGCCAGGAAACACTCGCCTGGTCGGAGGGACTCAGCTCCCCGCCAGTCAGCTCGGCAGGGGACAACCAAGGGTGACTGATGGGCCAGTGGTCACCTCCCGAGTGGCACTCCCCACGCAGCCATGGGGACGGCAGTGAAGGCCAGGGGAGCAGGAAAGGATGCTCCCAGGATGGGGGGTGGGGACAGCAGGGACGCCCATGGGTGCAGACACCAAGCTGTGTTCACTCTGCCTCCTGCTCCCAGGACACATCGGATAACCATCACCAACTTCTGCCTCGGGAAGCATCTCGTGAGCGAGGGGGACCTGCTGAAGGACCAGAGGGGGAGCCCCGCCTACATCAGTCCCGACGTGCTCAGTGGTACGTTTGGTGGGCCAGGCAGCGGGCCTGGGCTTCACACAGCCAGGCTCTGCGGCAGTTCATTCATTCAACAAACTGTATCTGTGGGCGGGCCCTGGGCCAGGTGCTGGGGCTTCAGTGGTGGCCCAAACCAGTACTGTCCCTCCAGGTACAAAATTGGGGTCTTACAGAGGATGAGATGGTGATCGTCATACTGAGGTGTGTTTAATTACCCTCTGAGAGTAGTGCTTAGAAAGGAAGAATGTGACTTCTGTGAGTGCAAAAAACGGGCGCTTGAAGGACTTCCCCGAGGAAGTGACATCTGAGCTGACACTGTCAGGATAAATAGGAGTCCACTGGGGTTGTGTGACTCGGCAGGGGCAGCCTGGCATATTTGAGGAACCAACAGAAGGCCCTTTGGCTGCTGCTCACAGAGTGAGCCTGGTTCACAGCCAGACAGGGGGCAGGTCAGAACCGCAGGGTAAGAGCCGCCATCCTTGATGTCAAGTGCGAAAGGAAGCCATGGGACAGGTCTTCCCTGGTGTGCGTGAGGGGATTTGCATGTCAGAGACGTCACACGCTTCATTCGTTCTTTCTTTCCTTCTGCTGGCGTTTACCCAGGGCCTCCCGCTTACGAGGCCCATTCTCAGCACTTTGGGCACAGCAGTGACCGGGCACAGAGCCTCGGCCTCCAGGACGGCCGGACGGAGACATGCCGCGCAAAGTGAATCCGTCATCTCACAGTTCCCCCACTGACCGTGCTGCTAGGGGCCAGGCGCTATGCCGAGCACTTGATGTACGCTGCTGAGAATCTCACAGCCACCCTGTGAGGCCACTGTTCCAAGTCCTAGTTTTTTACGGATGAGAAAACCGAGGTTCGGAGAGATCAGATCTCTTGTCCAAAGTCATAGCTAATAATAAACCGGAAAACCGAGGCTCTAACCGGGGCCACCTCCCACCCAAGCCCCACTCCTAGCTGCTTCACCGTAGGCTTTCTTTCCCTTTCCCACTGTCCTGTGCCACATTGGGGTCCCTCTGTCCTGATCCCTCAGGGGACCAAGGGTTACATCAGCTCCCGTCGCTCCAACATGGAGGTTTCAGGGTTGTCTCCAGGGTCTGCCATCCCCAGCACACCCCCATGTGTGCCCCTCCTCGCAGTGGCGGAACCAGCCTCTTCCCAGGTGGCCCATGTCTTCCTGAGGCGCAGGCTGCTGGAACTTGCCACACGCATTTACAGTCCCCTTGGAGGCTTCTACTGGAAGGCCAGGCCTCTCCCAGGGCTACCCACGTGCACAGGGTAGTGGTGTCCCTCTCCAGAACTGGGGATTTTGGTTCGAGTCCATTGCAGCCTCAGCTAGAGGGATCTGGGTGCCAAGGGCTGGATCCCAATTCCCTGGGCACCCCCCCCCCACCCAGCCTGGATGCCCTCTGTGCAAGTCCCCAAAGCATCCCTGTCGGTGACAGAGCCAGGAGGATGGACTGGGCCCCTCCGTCAGCCTGGGCTACGAGGCAGGGCTGTGACTGTGCAGGCCTGGGTGGGAGGGCTGCCTCTGGGCAGGACGCCTCCTCAGCAATGCCACGCTAGGGTGGCCTCTGTGTGCAGTCACTTCCTGCTGCTGCCCACGGCCCCTCTCTCCGGCTCTTCCAGACTCATGGCAGTCTTGCAGGATGGAACAAGGGAACCTACTGTTTCAGAGAGACTGAGACTGGGAGACCAGAGACCGGGGCTCTCATTCTGGCCTTGCTGACTGGCCACTCTGTGACTTGGCCTTCGGACCCTTTCTCGGAGTCTCAGTCTCCTCATAGATTACAAGCTGAAAACAGTCCTGCCTCCCCCATTGTTAAGCAGATGATTATGAGTCCTGCCAGATGGGTTTCCCCCACACAGCTCTGCCACCTCATTTATTCTGTGTGCCAAACTCAGTCCTGGGCATTGGGCATGGAGCTGTGAAAAGGCAAATGTGGCCTTGCCCTCACAGAGTTTATAGTCTGGTTAATAACTGTGTGACCTTGGAAAAGTTACTGATCTCTCTGGGCCTCAATTTTCTCATCTGTAAAATTGGGATGATAATAGCCCTCCTTCATTGGGTCCCTTTGGGGTTAAATAAAGCCTTTACCTAGTGTCTGGCTCAATAAACATTAGCTGGCATTATCTTTACAAAAGGAAAGCTTGGCGGTCAGTATTCCCTGGAAAGCCAAAGCTCAGGGAAAGGTCACCTGACGGTTAGAGCTCCTGGGAGAGCTTGCCTGCTGGAGGGGGCCGTACCTCTCCCCTCCGGGTCCGGGCAGAACTTCGAGTCCTTCCAAGTCAGCTGGCCCCGGCTGAGAGCCCACAGCAGTCCTGGCAGCAGCGCCCCTCCCTACGCAGCCCGCGATTCTGGCTCGGGCATCCCAGCAGGAACTGCCTTCCAGCTGCTGCAGGGTGCCGTGCCTTCTGTGGAGCCACACAGAGCTAAGAGTAGTGGCCCAGTGCACTCTCCTGGGGGTCCCACTTGGTGGAGCAGTCTGGGAGAAAGGGGCTGCCCTTGAGTTGGCCCTGGGGGCAGCTGCACAGGGTCGCCCCAGCTGCTTTCTCGCATCGGGGGTAGAAAGGGCCGGGGGCGTACAGCCTCAGGAAAGCGTGGCAGGGCTCGTCTCCACAGATCTGCCTGTGGGACCAGCCAGCCGAAGCTCTTGCCCCACGGGTGCCCTTGGCTTCTCATCATTGTGCTTTTCAGATGAAGTAACAGGCCCGTTGAAGGTGGTCCGTGGTACCTTCATAGGCACAGGCCAAGGCCTGTAACAGCATTTGTCCATGCGCGTGTGCACACTCCCTCCCTGTTAAGTTGCTTGACCCCAGGGCTGGCCCGGTGGCCTAGTGGTTAAGTTAACGTGCTCAGCTTTTGCAGCCCAGGGTTCACAGGTTCAGATCCCAGGCACGGACCTACACACCGCTCATCAAGCCACACTGTGGCAGCATCCCACATACAAAATAGAGGGAGATGGGCACAGATGTTATCTTAGGGCCAATCTTCCTTACCGAAAAATATATATATATTTGTCAAAGTGAAAAAATATGTTGGAATAAGTTCACAATTTAAGAAAAAAAATTGCTTGACCCCAGTGGGCCTGGTGAGACCTTCAGAACAGACGTCTCCCACCCCGAAGGCATTTTCAGCCACCCAGGAAGGAGGCTTTTGGACCAGAAAAAGGATTTTAGTTATCTGCGCGCTGCCTGGTGCCCAGGGAGATGACGCCAAGGTGCCCGGCAGCGTCTCTTCCACACCCATAGGGAGTGAGCCATGTTCTGGGGTGCTGGCTGCCATGGAGACCACTGCTGGGCCAGAGAAGGCGCTGTCTCGGGGGCTTGGCCCACAGGGGCTTTTGAAAAGCTTGAGTTGTTCTCATATTTTACGTTTTGGGGAGCAGGTCAGGCAGCAGCTGGCATCTGGGAGGAACTCTACTGCTGATGGGCAGGTGGGCAGATTGCCCTGGAAATGGGAAGGGGACGCTTGTACAGTCAGCTGTGTGACCTTGGACAAAAACATCCTTGTGCCTCGTTTTCCTCTTTGGAGAAATAGACAAAATACGGTCATCTCTTGGTGTCCGCGGGGAATGGGTTCCAGGAACCCACCTCGGATGCCAGCATCCACGGATGCTCGAGTCCCTTAAATAAAATGGCACAGTGCAGTGATTACGGTCAGTTGGCCCTCCCATGTCTGCAGGTTTTGCATCCGCGGATTCAGACCCCTGCGGATTGAAATGTGAACTGCGGATCGCTTGGTTGAATCCGTGGATGTGAAACCTGTGGGTACTGAGAGCCATCTGTATCTAATTCATAGAGTTGTGGTAGAGATTTAATGAAATAAAAGTGTTCCTTCCAATGCTGTCACATTGGTGCTCAGTTGAATGTTCGCTCCTCTCTGTCTCACAGAGAAGAGAACTGTAGCACAGAGCTGACTTAACTGGATTCTCCTTAATGTAGCAAATATATGAGTCCACGCTGGGCACGGGTTTCCGCAGTGAGCAAAGCAGAGGGGCGCCTGCATCTGAGAGCTTACCTTCTAGAGGGGGAGACGGGAGTGAACAGACAAAGAAGGGGATGCTCACACATGGCGCTGGCGCTGGGGGGGATAGTGACCGCGGAGGGCCGAGGCTGGCTGTCCAGGGCTGGCGACCTCCTTGTTCCACATACACTGTTGGCCACCAGCTCTGTGAGCCACTGCTGGGTGCTGCGGCCATAGACCCAGGCCCATCCTTCTGGGGCTTGAAGTCTGGCCGAGCAGGGCTGGTGCTGCCAGGAGGCGGCACGAGACACGCTGTAGGTGGATGGGCTGCACGAGGCCAAGTGTGACCCCTTCTCCTCAGAGGTTACACCAAGGTGGGGCATCGTCCTATTGAGCATGAGCAGGAGTCAGCCTGAGGAGCAGGGGAGGGCCAAGCATGGCCAAAAGCTCAGAGGACCAAGCCGCGGTGGCTTGCTCTGGGAACAAGGCAGGAGGGTGACTGGAAGTGTGGGTGGCAAGGTGGAGGGGTCCCGTGGGTAGGGTTTCAGGCACATAGCTGGCGAGTTGAGGGGATCCCAGGCCTGTTCTCCTTCGTGGCCTGGGCTAAGTGCGTGCGTGTCCCTGTGTCCCCCAGGCCGGCCATACCGGGGCAAGCCGAGCGACATGTGGGCCCTGGGCGTGGTGCTCTTCACCATGCTCTACGGCCAGTTCCCCTTCTATGACAGCATCCCGCAGGAGCTCTTCCGCAAGATCAAGGCCGCCGAGTACACCATCCCTGAGTGAGTCCTGCCTCCCTGCAGGGGGAGGGAGGCCCAGCCCATGGGGCTCAAGGGGCGGAAACAGCACAGGGAGGCTGGGAGTCCTGGGTCCGAGACCCAGCAGCAGCCTGCCCAGCCTGAGCCCTTGCCCTCTCCCTCTCACCGCATCAGGGATGGGCGGGTTTCTGAGAACACGGTATGTCTCATCCGGAAACTGCTGGTCCTCGACCCCCAGCAGCGCCTCGCCGCCACCGACGTGCTGGAGGCCCTCAGTGCCATCATCGCATCGTGGTAAGTGGGCGGGCACTGGGCCAGGTGCAGGGCTGGGTTCTGCCTGTCCTTAGGCACTGCCCGGCCTGCCCAGAAAAGCAGCCTGAGGTTGGGCCTGTTTCTCTGTCAGGCAGAGTCAGATTTCCAGATTTTGCCCATGGGTAAGATTGGGAGGATGCAGGCAGAAGTCAGGGTTGAGCATCTCCTGCATGCCAGTTGATGCCAGCTATGGGGTAGCCTTCCCTCACTGAGTTCTCACCAGAGCCTGTGAGGTAGACGTTGTCCCCCTTTATTGAGAAGGTGAGAAAACAGGCTCAGAGGAGCAGAGCCAGTCATGTCAGGAAGGGGCTGAGCCAGGACCCCCCCCAGGTCTGTTGACTCCAGCCAAGTCTTGGAGCAGTGGGGACCTGGGCTTCCTGGGCTCGTGCCAGCCAGGCCAGGGCAGCAGGGGCCTGGGGCTGCCTGGAGCCAGCCTGACTTGGCTGCCTCCCCTGCAGGCAGTCCCTGTCGTCTCTGAGCGGGCCTTTGCAAGTGGTTCCTGACATCGACGACCAAATGAGCCATGCGGACAGCTCCCAGGAGGTGAGTTGAGGAGGGCAGACAGTCCAGTACCAAGTCCTGGGGGCCAGCCTCCAGGGAGGGTGGGCAGGGCAGGGGCAGAGGTGGCAGCTCCCAGCAGGCCACAGGGCCTCCTCAGCCTGGTCCCCAGCCCTCCACTTCCCCTGGGAGGTGGGAAAGGGACACAGGCCTTTGGCATGGGACTTGCCTTGTGTCTGGCTCAGCTGGCAGTTCCATGGCCTGCGAGAGGGTTGTAGGGCAGCTGAGGTGGAGCCCCTCCGGGGAGGCCTCGCAGCGGCCCAACCTGGCCCTCAGCTTCCTCTTCCTGCCCCAGCCCTGGCTCTGCCACATGCTGGCCCTTTAAACAGTCACTTTCCTCTGCCCCTGACTCACAGGGTTCTCTCTCTGCCTTCCTGCTTTGAGTTTTTCAGATGATTCATTTTCTCCCAGTTTTCTCTCCTCCCCTGTTCCCTGCTCTGGAGAAAGTGCTGCGCCCGGGATGGGGGCGGAGACCTGGGCACTAGGCTGCAGCTGGCGGGTGATCTTAGGGTGCCCCCTGGAGGGCAGGGGTGCTGTAAGGACCTTCCCTCTCTGGCCCACCCTGGGGTTCCACAGCAAGCGTTAGGTGGGCAGGACCAGGAGGAGCCAGCCTGGAACCATAGCAGAGAGGAGAGAGAGTTCCAGGTCCTACCCTCCAGCTCCCACCCGCTCCCAGGGCTGTTCAGCAGCTAAAAATAGTCATCACTAGCGTGCAGTGAGTGCCCACCCCAGTGCATCTCCCTCAAGCCTCTTACAGGCCTGTGGGGCCAGTGTTCTTATCTTTCTTTCACAAAGAGGCAATTGAGGTTCAGAGAGGGAAAATAATTTTCCCAAAGTCACACAGCTTGGAAGTAGTGGAGCTGAGCCTCGAACTCAAGTCTGATTGCAAAGCCCTGCTTTCCCCTTCTGATGATTAGTGCAGGGACCTACCACTTCAGATTGTGACTGTGCCTGGGCCTCTCCAGGAGCCCAGCATGGGGTGAGATAGAGTAGCAGGGTTGCCAGCCCGGCCCCAGGCCCCTCTCTTAACACTTGACCTGCATTGGCCCCCAGGGCTCTCTAGACCCTGTGTGAGGGGAGATTACTGCCCCCTTCACAGGCGAGGAAGCTAAGGCTTCTGAGGTAATGTGACCTCTGCCAAGGCCAGTGTCTTAGGAGAGGGGATCCAGCTGGAGTGGCACCCAGGGCGGCCAGCAGGGCAAGGTGTGGGTTGGCCAGAGGGCCTCAGGGACCCACATTCTCGGCCAGCAGCTAGATTGGGCGCCAGAGTGTGGGCCCGGGGAAGAAAGAGGCCTCTGGAGCTGGGCCACTGACACGCACACCTCCCTCTGTGCCTCGCAGGCCAAGGTGACGGAGGAGTGCTCCCAGTACGAGTTTGAGAACTACATGCGGCAGCAGCTGCTGCTGGCCGAGGAGAAGAGCTCCATCCACGAGGCCCGGAGCTGGGTGCCCAAGCGGCAGTTCGGCAGCGTGCCCCCCGTGCGCCGGCTGGGCCATGACGCGCAGCCCATGAACCCCCTGGACGCAGCCATCCTGGCGCAGCGCTACCTGCGGAAATAGCAGCCTCGGTCAGGCAGGGCCACCAGCGGCCGCCCGCCACCTCTTCCCAGCCCCCAGCCCAGCACCCAGCTGTGGGGGCTGGGCCCCGTGGTTCTGAACTCTCTCCAGGGTGCAGCGGGGACGGGGCAGGGACAGCCCAGGTCATACATGGGGTCAGCAGAGGTACCACGAAGCTACCTTTTGAGATGATTGCTTGATCGTTTGGTTTTTTAATCTGAGAAGCCTAGATAACTAATCTGCTTTTAATCACGATGTTTTAATCTACCTCTGTCTCTTTAACCATGCTGTCTCTGGACTGAGTGAGAGGGAGGAGGAGGGAGCCCACCCTGTCCCAGGGTCTGAGCCGGCCACTGCCGGGCAGAGCCCCCACAGTCCAAATAAGCTGAGAGTGCAGCTCGCTGCTGGCTCCCCATGAACGCCCACCCCACGCTCCCCCAGGCCCCTCCCACCCGGTCCCGTCCTGCCCCTCCTGAACCCAGGCCCTTCCGTCTAAGCTTTGGAAAACCTTCACCTCATCTTAAGCAGAATTCAAATATATTTATTTTTGTACTGAAACCAACTTCTCTCCCATCTCTAGGTGGCTAGGCCCGTGGCCTCTCCCTGCCCCCAGCCTGGCTGGACAGCAGGGGGCCACAGCCCACAGATGGGCCCCTCCCTCGCCCCCAGGCCCAGAAGCCCCTTCTTGCCGTCCCCTCTCCCCCTCCCACCCACCAGTCCCTCCTTGTTTCTGGTGATGGGGAGGCCTCTCTAGACTTGGTTCTCTTTCTCCCATCTCAGTAGCTTCTCTGAGGTGCTGTACCCTCGCATTAACCCTGGCTTCCTTCTCCGCCCCTCGCCGTGGTGCCGTGGTATCAAGGTAACTTGGACAGAGATGTGAAAGGGGTGCCTGTGGTCAGGCTGGGGAGGGCTGGCTGGACTCCTGTCCGTGTGAACAGGTGGCCCTGCGTGCACGCCCTCTCGCTCCCCACACCCCACTCTGTGTTCAGAGAACAGTGGCGGCATCTCCCCTCTGCCCTTGCCTCATGAGAGATGAGGCGCCTCTCCCAGCAGACCCTGGCCAGAGTCCTTCCTGCAGCCTGCGGGGCTCGTGGGGAGACCTGTGGGGACCGGGGGCCCTGCCTGGCTTGAGAACAGTCCTGCTGCCCCTTTTGAGCCGAGATTTTGAAGTGGATGCCTGTCTTGCCAGAAACGCTGTTCTCACCAGAATGCGCACCCCCCCCAACTGGACTTGGCCCTGCCCAGTGCCAAGCAAAGTGCTCCCCCCAGCCTACCCCCACCGCCTGCAGAGGCCCAGTGTTCCCTCCAGGCAGCCCTGGGGCTGCAGGCCTTTCCTGCCTGGCCATGCTCCCCAGTGGGGAGGTGACCGAGGCCTGCGTGACTTTGTTTCCCAGAGTGTGAGCTGCCCCCTCCCCAAAAGCTGACTCACTGTGAGTGGCTTGGGCAAGTTCCCAAACCTCCTTGTGCCTCAGTTCCCCATCTGGACAAAATGGGGCCACCTCTTGCCAGCAGTAGCAGGGCCGCCCACGCCCCTTCCTTTCCATGTCCCCACCCCAGCACTTGGGCGTCCCGTGCCTCTGCCTCAGTGGGCCTTGGGAGCCCGTCTGAGCCCAGCACTTACCCCCTGAGCACGGCGCTCTGCCTCGACCAGCTGTCCAGCCGCTGGGAGCCAGGGCCTCGTGCCGTGGGGGCGGGGGGTGCCCTCTTTTCTATATTTATTTCAAAAAGAAGTCTCCTAAGGGAGTAGAAATGCAGTCCAGCCTAGGGCTCCCAGCCCCTGTGACTGTCCTGTGAGGGTCTCAGCCGAGCCCCCGTCCAGCAACCTGCCCAGACCCTCGGGCCTGCTTGCCACGTGTGGTCTTTCTCCTTTTCAAAGCAATATCCTCGGGTTCTGCAAAGCCCTGTCAGACAGACTGGTCCCTTCCAAGGTCAACCCATGTGTCTGATTACATTTCTGGTAAAGCAAGTGAGAGGAGGTGGGGTCTGTCCTCACTGGGGGTCACACGCTGAGAGAAGTCCTGTTGTAAAGAAACAAAACAAAACGGAAAAAGTCACAAAAAAGTTTGTATAAAGACATATTTTTGTACTACATGGGGACTCTTCCTGCATGTCAGCAATAAAACTTCCTGATCTGGGGCCACTGTGGTCTGTGTCATCTGCCCTTCCCGCCCCCTCGCCTGCATCTCCATCTCCCACCCGGCCCGTCTCCTGCCGTCCCAGCCGGCCAGTGTGGGATTCTGCGGCTCTTGGCTGTACCACCAGGTGCACTGGATAGGTCCCCTCGGCCCGAGCGGGCTGTCAGGAAGGGGGGTGGGGCCAAACCACTCAGCATTCTCCCAGACCCGTTGGTGCAGGGGGACCAGAACCACCCGGCATTCTCCCAGACCCGTTGGTCCAGCCTGCCTCTAAGTGCCCGAGGGGGCGCTCCCTGCTCGGCTTGGCGCAGCCCGGACCTGTGCAGGCAGGAGGCAGCCCACAGCAGCTGCAGCTGGCAGAGTATTGATCCTTTCTCCTGGCCAAAGCCCCTTCTGGGGTCGGGGGACCTAGCCAGGCACAGTGCCCAGGTGCCCACACGCCCATCCAGGGCAGCTGGGGTAAGAAGGACCAGGCCTTTTCCTGCACCACCCTCCCCTCCCTTACCCTCCCCTCCATAGGAAGCCAAGGGGGTTCCTTCCTTCCTTTCCTCTTTCCTTCCTTCCTTTGCCTAAATTTAGGCTTTGCAGATAGAGGATCAGAGCAATGAAGCTAGAGGTCGGCTGGCCCCCCCCCGGCACGGCACAGGGCACAGCAGACCCCCTTTTGTGGTCAGGTCTCCCACACAGGCCCAGGTCCCAAAGGGAGCAGAGAGCCAGGCCTGAGGAGCCCCCTCCCAGTCAGTGTCCACACAGCAAGAGGGGGTGGCACCCCTCCAAGGTGTGAGAAGACCCTGGCGCTCTGCAGCTGCTTTAGAGTAGGCCCCAGGCCCCTCAGCCCCTCCCTTCCCCCACGGCCCCACTCCTGCCCCAAGCAGCCAGGAGGCCAGCCATCCTCCTGGCCCCTCCTGAGTCTATACAAATTTTGCCCATTTCTTCTGGCTCATGCCTTGTCTATCGAGCTTTCCTAGATGCATCAACAGAAGGGACCATCACGCCCAAGCCACCATTGCCACCCTCCAACTCTACCAGCTGCCGCCCCTGGGCCTCGTCTCCCTTTTCGGCCTCCCTCCTATGCCCTGACCTGATCAGCCTGTGTTCTGTGCACAGGACTCCCCCAGGCCCTGCACGCTTACACTCAGCAGCACCCAAGCCAGCAGGCTGCACGCAAGCAGGGACTTTGCTCACTCATGTGTCCTCAGCACACAGAACGGGCCTGGCATGCAGCTCGCACGCCAGAACTGTCGGGTTATTAACCTAAACTTCTAAGATGACTCTTCACCAGTTTTTATTGCGAGCTCTGAAACCAAGGAAGGGGAAAGTCCCAGAAGGGTGGCATAATCTGCAGCCTCCTGTGCTCCTGAGGTGTTGAAGAGAACTGAGCAGTTCCCCTCAGTGTCGGCCAGCGCCTGTCGCCAGGGTCCTTGGGGAGCGTCTGAGGTGGGACAGGGAGCGAGGGAATGGAGGCTCTGGGGCTGAGTTGTTCAGGCTCCAAAGCCAAGTTCACCTTGACTTCTTGTCTGTCGATCTGTCCCTCTCTCTCCCTCGCATGACCCATGTCCAATCCTGCTAATCCTGCCAGCCCAGCAAATGTGAGCACCGGCCACAGCTCTCTGAGACCACCCCGTCCCAGCCCCTTCCCCCTTCCCGGTCTCCCTGCTCCCACTCCCCCCCTGACAGCCCAGTAGCCACCCGCCAGGCAGAGTGAGCCTTTTAAAAGTCCCGTTGGTCCCTCCTGCTCACACCCCTCTGATGGCTTCCACCCCAGGCAGGACAAGCCCCACAGGCCCGTCTGTGGTTTATAAGGCTCTGTGTCACACGGCTCTACACTGGCCTCTAACGTCTCGGCCCGCATCCCGCTCACTGTCCCAGGCACACAGGCTCCTCGCTGATCCTGAAAGAGCCGAGCACGCTTCCACCTCAGGGCCTTTGCGTTGGCTACTCCTTCTGGAAGGCTCTTCCCCCAGATATTTGCACGGCTCCTTCTCTCACGCCCCTTTGCTCAAAATGTCACCTCCTCGGAGAGGCCTTCCCTGACCATGTCCACCTGGTCTTCACTAACCCCTTCCCCTGCTTTAGTTTTCTTCATTGTGCTTATCACAGCCTGACATGATAGCATATATTTATTGTCTGTCTCCCCAGCTGGAAGGTTGAGCTCCTTGAGGACAGGACTCTTTTCTGGCGTCCGTGCAGGGGTAGTCGTCACAATGACTGGGGGGCGTTGCTGGCATTTAGAGGGTGGGGGCCGGGGCCTCCAGACAACCCCACGAGGAAGGCAGATGCTACGTCTTGCACGACATGAGTGAAAAACTTGTTTATAATGACCAGAGCCAAGAATCTTAACTCCATTTTATACATAAACACAAAGGATTTGTGTATACCTAATATACTCTGAATTTCCTGGGAATGCAGCTACTGTGTAAAAGGGAGGAAATCTGTCCTTGTTTGTTCAGAATTTTACCAAGAGTTCTTCATCGTTGCTGACACTGACACACCCCATACCCCAGAGTCAGTCTGTACGTGTAGCTCTCACCTTCCTGGCAAGTGATCACTTCCCAAATACATATCATTACCGTTTATTTATTTTACAAGATGGAACAGATATATACATATTTTTTTAAATTAGAAATGGAGGTAATTTATGGACATTTCTAGAATTCGTATTAGCCATACATTTCATTTCCGGAGCATAAAAGGACATTCGTCCCCACAAACATCATTCAACCTCTCTGAGCCTCATTTTCCTCCTCTGCAAAATGGGAGTCACGCTACAAACTACACAGGGTTCCTGGGAGGATTCGGAGGGTTGGTACGTGCACAGCATCCAGCAGAGTACCAGGGTGCAGAAGGGTACGCAATATCCACAACTATTATTCATTTTGCAAACTTTCACAGTACCCTCTTCCCGGCAGCTGTCCTGGGTGCTGAGGGGGCACTCAGCGGACTGGGAAGGTTTTAGGAGGCTCTGAGTGAGTCCCCGTCTTCCCTCCATCCAGGGCCTAGGCAGTCCCTGACCCCACAGTGGGATGAGGGCCCAGTGTCTGGAACAGAGCAGCCAGGACCAGGCCCCACTTGGCCACTGGGGAAGGGAGCAGAATCAGGCTCTGCACTGGGCCCTAAACACGCCAGCCCCTCCCAGGGGCTCTGGATCTCTCAGCCTCCAGACCGCCCATCAAGATCTGTCTTTCCTGCGTTTCACACTTTGTGCCTCCCAAGGTGACAAGTCTCGAGTCTCACAGGCAGACAGGAAGGCAGAGAGGCAGCCAACAAGAGGGCAGGTGGGCAGGCAGCGGGTCAGTCACAGGCCGACAGACAGGGAGGAAACCAGCAGGTGGACGGGTGAGACGCAAGCCAGGCCGGCAGGTGACAGATACGTGGAGAGATCCCAGCCAGCACTACCGGAAAGCAGGTGGCTGGGCAGACCTACAGACAGGCCGGCGGGCGGGGAAAAGCAGGCAGAAAAGCAGGTAGGCAGGTGGCCAGGGACTGTGGGGATGGCTTGCATGGGCCAAAGGCTTCAGGCTCCTCCCCAGGGCCCCAGGAGCAGCTCTCAGCTTCTTCAACCCCTCCAGGGCAAGGCTCACTTCTCCCAGCTGGCCTGGCTTGGCCACATGCATCCCCCTGGGGAAGGCCGTACTCTGGGTACCATGTGTCCCTCTCTCAGAAGGGACCGGCAACCATCTGAACCCTCACTCTGCTCCAGCACGGCCACCTGCTTCACCAGGGGCGAGTCACACCTGACACACTCCAAACACACGTCACACGCCAACCCAGACACACACACACCTTTGTCTGTAGGTAACAATACCTAGAGATCTGCATAGCACAGAGATGCACAGAAACAGCTTGACACAAACATATGCAAAATCTTACAGCCCCCGCACACACGGAGAGGCACGCACGTGGACCCTCACAGAGACACAGGTACGTGCCATACAAACTGAGGCACAGCATCCTCCACACGCAGGGGCGGTCATACAAACACAGCAGTAGCACACACTCGTGTTCACATGGATGGCAGGCATTCAACCTGTCAGTGCAACTCACGGACACCCACTGAGCTCACAGCCAGTGGTCAGATTCTGGCCTCACCTTCACCTCTCAGCTCAGTTCAACAGGTCTTCTTCCCTCCTCACTAGCCTCTACGGGCTGACTTTTCCCTGAGACCTCTCGATGCTGGCGCCTCCAGAACTCAGGCTTCAGATGCCTTCTCTTCTCTCCCTGCCCCTGGGTGATCTCACCCACTCCCGGGGGCCCTCAATCCATCTTGTGTGTTGAGGACCCTCAGACACACTTCCAGCCCAGTCTCCTCAGGGCTCCACCTGCCTGTCTGACACCTCCAGCCAGATAGCTAACGGAAATCTCAAATCCAACTATCTAACAGGAAACGTGCTCCCCACGGAAGCTTTCCTCAGGCGCTCAGGCCCAGTATCAGGCCCCTGTCCTACATGCCTCTTTCCCTCACCTCCACGTCCAATGCAGGAAGTGCTGCTGATGCCCCCTTCAGCATACCGCCTGAATCCGGTCCTGTGTCACCTCCTCTACTGGCCATCTCAGGCCAAACCCTCAGCCATCGCTGCCTGGATGGCTGCCAGCCTGCTCACTGCTCTTCTGCTCCCATTCCTGCTGGGACCCATCCTACAATGAGCCCCCACAGGGATCTTTCCAAAGTGCATCACCAAACCATGACACGTTCCTGATTAAAATCTTCCAGGGGCTCCCCCTCCCTACACTTACCGTAACATCCAGGGCTCCCCCCTACACCCACAGTAATATCCAGGCTCCTCCACAGAGCCGACTAGCCCTTTCGCAGTCAATCGCCCCATCACTGTCCCGGGGCCTCTCCACCCAGGGATAGAGGTGCCCCAAGCGTGCTCCTACCTCAGGAGCCCTTATTCCTGCCAGACACCCTTTCCTGGATCCTGTCCTGGCTGCCCCTCCTGAGGATTCAGGTCTCACCCGGGATGTCCCTCCTGAGAGCCGCCCCAGGTGTTCTCCATCATATTACTCTGCTCCATCACCCTCTGAGCACACAGCAGCCCCCGAGATTATCTTCTTCATGAGTCGTTTGTCTCTCCAACTCCCTGTCAGCACAAGGGCAGAGACCCATGTCTGTTGGGTTGACTGCTGAACCACAAAAATAGTTGTACAAATATACAGATACGGGCAGAAATACCTCCACACATGCTCACAACACAGGTTAAACACCCAAGAATCCCTTTCCTATCGCCATGGGAGTCAGTCCTAGTCTTTTCCCCAGCTAGCTCTGCCCTCTGCTTGAACCCAGTCTCAGGACTGGGAGCAGAGGGTCTCCAGCCTGGACAGAGAGGGGGGTCACTGGCCCACAGGCCTCAGGCTGTGCCTTCAGCTATGTCTGCAATTTCCTCTCCCCCTTCCTTCCCTCCTCCTTTCTAAGGCTCCTGCCAAGAAGGCCTCCCCCTCACCCCAGCCCAGGAAGGGGGGCCCCAAAGCGGGGGTGGGCGTGGGGGCAGCCTAGGAGTCTGGGCAGGAAGACAACCAGGGCTGCACATACTGATCACACATGTTGCATGCACAAGCCTGAGCCCAGGTGGAAATGCACGTGTGTGCATAACCAGGTTTAGCTGGGAGAAAATATCTCTGCGCGCTCCGGTGCAGAACAGCACAGGGGCCAGCAGAGGCCCCAGGCAGGGATCAGCAAGGCTGGCCTGGCCCTGGCTCAAAGCCAGAGTCCAACATTCATTAACCTTGTGTGACCAGAGCTCCGCCAGCTGGACACACTCACCGCGGAGGAGGGGATGAGCACCCCCTCCCTCCATTGTGGGTTGAGAGTCTGGGGGAGGGCTGCCATGGAGGGGGAGAAGAGGAGCCATCTTCCCCGGGTGTGGGGGCCTTCTGGGAGAAAGAGCAAGGTATAGGGAAAGGGTTAAGGGCCCAGCCAGGTTCTAGGGTCAGAGAGCAGTGGGTTCAAATCCTGACCCTTTGGTAAAGTTATTCAATTTCTCCGTGACTCAGTTTACTTATCTGCCAAGTGAGGATAATGACATTCGTGTGATAGGGTTGTTAAGAGTAAATCAAAGAATATTATAAAGGGTTTATTTAGCCCATCGCCTGGCACCGAGCAGAACTTCATCCTCGTTATTATTATTGTTGTCAGTAGTAGCCTGGGGGCGGGTCCCTGCACCCGGCCTCCCCAGCGGTTTCCTGTAGGGGAGCAGACGCCCCGCAGGCCGCGCTCCCCCTCCTCGCGGCCGCCCGCTCCTCTCCCCTTCCCCTCCCGGCCCTTTTCCTCTGCGCCTCCCCCCGCCCAGCCCCGCCCCGCCCCGTCCCTCCTCTTTCCTCGGAGGAAACTTTCCGCCGGCTGGTCCATCGGCCCGTGTCCGGCCCGCGCTGCCGCGGCCTGGGAGCCGAGCCGGGCGGGCGGGGCGGTCGGGACCGGACGGGGCGGGAGCGGCCCGGCCCCGGGTGTATGCGGCCGCCAGACGCGCTGGGCGGGCAGCTGGGAATCCGGGCGCTGACGGTGAGTGAGCCCAGGCCTCCTGGCCGGTGGGTCCCCGTGGGGCGGACGAGATGGGAGAGGGAAGTGGCTCCCCTCCCCGGAGCCCGCCTGGAAGTGGGGAGGGCACCCGCGTCTCTCCCCTCCATTCTGCTCCCGGGATGGCGAAGCTGGGCCTCATTTGGGGACGCCTCAGGGGGCAGAGCCTTCTGAGGCCGACTCCCCTGACCCCAGGTTGGAGGGGTGTCCGTGCCCAGGGCAAGGATCCCCCCCAGAAAGGGCCCAAGTCTACAGCCGCTCTCTCCAGGGTGGAACCTGAGCTGCAGCTCAGGCAGAAGAGCTGCCCCGAGGAGGAAGCGGGGTCAGGGTCAGCTCTAGGCTGGGGAGAAGGATCTAACTTTGCTGACCTCACAGGCTGACAGGGGCGCTGTCCCCCCCCCCCCCCAGAGCAGCATGGATGCCCCCCGAAGGGACATGGAGCTGCTCAGCAACAGCCTGGCGGCCTACGCACACATCCGCGGTGAGGGCGGCCCGGGCGGCCCGGGCCGTGCACCCCTCCCTGGCCCCGCTCGGCCCTGCCCTCCCACCTCCCCCCACCATTAAAACCTCCCTTAGCCAGTCACCTACTCCCAGTTCCCCCATCCTCACTGCCCCCCATTGCCCGATAACGGCTACCTAATGTCCTTCAAATAGGGGGTACTGTCCTTGTCCCCCTAAACTAAGAACCTGGAGTCTTTTCGAGATGGAGTGACTCCTAGCCGCCAAGGCCCCTCCATGACTTCTGCCCTCTGACCCCCAGCTAACCCCGAGAGCTTTGGCCTCTACTTCGTGCTGGGCGTCTGCTTTGGCCTGCTGCTAACCCTGTGCCTACTAGTCATCAGTATCTCCTGCGCGCCCCGCCCGCGGCCCCGGGGACCCGCTCTGCGCCCGGACCCCCGCAGCAGCACGCTGGAGCCCGAGGACGACGACGAGGACGAGGAGGACACGGTGACGCGGCTGGGCCCCGACGACACACTGCCCGGCCCGGAGCTGTCCGCAGAGCCCGACGGGCCCCTCAGCGTCAACGTCTTCACGTCGGCGGAGGAGCTGGAGCGGGCGCAGCGCCTGGAGGAGCGGGAACGGATCCTGCGGGAGATCTGGCGCACCGGGCAGCCGGACCTGCTAGGCACCGGCACGCTGGGGCCCAGCCCCACGGCCACGGGCACCCTGGGCCGCATGCACTATTACTGACCAGCCCCTGCTCCTGCTGCAAGGCGCTCTGGGTACTGGACGTGCACACGAGCTCAGAGCTGCCCCAGGACCTTCGGACTGCCCCTGCCCAAGGTGCTACGGAGGCCCCGCCCCCAAGGCTCCCCCGGTGCTATAGGGCATGGGTCCCCACCCTCTGGGAGGCACCCTTCCCCAGTCCTGCCAGAAAGCCCTGGGGGGAGGGCAGGAAGCAGGGTCCCCACCCCCTCTCCGGGGACAATTGAGAGGTGAAGTGACCAATGAAAGCTGCATTCTCATTGACTCAGCCTCCCTTTGTCACCCCTGCCCCTAATGGCCCCAGGCTCCTGCCATGCAGGAGGCCCCAGGGCTGAGACCCCACAAGACTCCTTTACCAGGCTGACCACCTCCATCCACCCACCCGACGCCTCAGCACACACGCTCGCACTCCCTTCACAGATGGCAAAAACACGCCTGCACCCCGACTCCACCACCTCACCGCAGCCTCACACACACAAATATCACTCGCATTCCTCACTCGCGAATGCGTCCCTTACCGGCAAACGCCTGGGCACACGTCGCGCCCGTCCCTACAAATGCTCTTGGGTTCACTCATCATTGCAATGACTCCCCACCCCCACCCCAGCCCCCAAGGCCTCGGGACCCAGACCTTGACGCGAAGGCGCTGTTGGCCCCAATGTAACCAAATATGCCTGAACTGGGGTGTAGAGTGTCTGAGCCGAGGTGCGTTCCTTTGAGCCCTTCTGAGCGGACAGTGGGGCCAACTGGGAGGAGAGTAGGCCTGCCCAGCCCCTCCCCTGGCGCACAGCTGGATTCCGGAATCCGGGCCGGCGGGCAGAGCCCGACCCCGCCGGGGCCCCTCCTGCCGGCCATCTCTCCAGCGCCGAGCTGACGTCCGAAGGAGACACCCTTTCTCCGCTCCCCCCCCCCCCGGCCCCCAGCCATCCGGTGGATAAAAATAGCCGCGCGCAGGCCTTGAGAACGGTAATGGGAGCCACATGTTGGCCAGATGTGCCCGGGAGAGACCGCCAGGAATGCGGAGGGCCGCGAGCGCCAGGCCGGCCCCGCCCCCGCCGCGCAGGCCCCGCCCCCGCACGGACCAGGCAGGCGCGGCGCGTACACAGCAGTTTACTTTCTTGCGTTTCCCAAAGTCGTGTGCAAGGACGTGGGTGGCCGGAGCCAGACTTCGCTCCTGGTCTCGCCGTAGTCCCTCCCGGGCCCACCCTCAGTGCGTCTGCGTCTGCGTCTGCGCGTGGATGGAGCCCCGGGCCCCGGACTCCTGGGTCCTCCGATTCAGCCGATCCTAGTCAGAAGAGGGCGTCAGGGGAGGGCCAGCCGCCTGCTCTCTCCCCGCCCGGGGCCCGCGCGCCACCCACCTCCAGCAACTGGCGCTTCTCTCTCTCCCTCTTCAGCTCCTCCCAGAGGTCGGTCAGCTTCCTTCTGCGGACGCGAGACCGAGGGGAGGGGGTGGGCCAGGCAGGCTTAGGGCCCCCGTCCCTCTTCCTCCCACACCCCTCCCTGCCCCCTCCACTTACTCCAGCTGCACCCCCATCATCTCCAGCGACCGCCTTAAAGACACCACCTCGTCTTGTAGCCTCTTTATGTCGCCCCTGTCACTTTCGCTGTCCGTAGGATTTTGCGGGACCAGGGAATGGAGGCTGGGAGTCTCCTGCGGTTGTGGAGTCGGCTCGATAGGATGTGGAGTCTGTTGAGTAGGGGCTACCTCTTTGGGGGGCGCCTCCTCTTTGAGGGTAGTCTCATCCTTCGCAGGTGCCTTCTGGAGAGGCGTGGTCGCCTCTTCCCGGGGGTGGGCCTTCTCAAGGGCGGGCATGGACCCTGGCTTGGACTCAGACTGGAGTGGGGAGCTATCCCTTTTATCCAGGGGGTGTTTCACCGTACAGAGTGGGGGCTCCTCTGGCATATGGACCTCCTCCTGGGATTGAGCCTCATCGGCCACAGGAGGCTTGACCTTCGGCAGGGCTTCCTCCGGAGAAAAGTGATGGAGCAGAGTGTCGTCTCGGGTGGAGGCCTCTTCAGAGAGCACCTGCTCTGGGGTCAAGACCCTGTCTAGGGTGGGGGCCTCGTCTCTAAGAGGGGCCATCTTTGGGCTGGGGGCTTCATCTTCAGGTGGGATTTCTGGGGCAAGGGCCTCATCCACAGAAAAGACCCTGTCTGGGCTTGGGGCCTTGTCCTCCAGAGTTGGGGTCTCCTCTAGGGTAGGGACCTTATCTAGAGTCAGGGTTTCCTCTGGAGTGGGGCCCTTATCCAGAAATGGGGTCTTCTCTGGGCTGGAGGCCTTGTCCTGAGATGGGGTCTTTTCTGGGCTGGGGGCCTTGTCCTCCAGAGTTGGGGTCTCCTCTGGGGTAGGGACCTTATCTGGAGTCAGGATTTCCTCTGGAATAGGATCCTGATCTGGAGACCGAGTCTTGTCTGGGTTAGAGGCTTTATCTGGAGACCGAGTCTTGTCTGGGTTAGAGGCTTTATCTGGAGACCGAGTCTTCTCTGGGTTAGAGGCTTTATCTGGAGACCGAGTCTTGTCTGGGTTAGAGGCTTTATCTGGAGACCGAGTTTTCTCTGGTCTGGAGGCTTTATCTGGAGACCTAGTCTTCTCTGGGCTGGAGGCCTTATGTGGAGACAGGGCCTTCCCTGGGGTGGGGGTCTTGTCCAGAGTGGGGATATTATCCACATGAGGGGCCTTTGCTAGGCTGCTCTGTCCTTCTTCCTGTGGTGATGGGGGCGAGGTCTCAGCTGAGGGCGGGGGACCTTGACCGTTTGAGTGGTTCCCCATGGCCTGGGAGCCTTCACCCTCACAGACTATCCCCCTAGGGGCCAGACTCTGCCCAGTATCCCCCTCTCCCATGTCTCGGGCCTCTCACCTGACTGGTTGCAGAGCGTTGCCGGGAAGCCTGGGTTTTGGATCGCTTTCTGCCCAGGTTGCTGGGACCTCCAGTGAGGAAGCTGCCACTGGAGCCTATGAGAGCAGAACCTTAGGGGCCCAGCCTACTCAGACCCTGAGTCTCTCCTTATCTCTGTCCCCAGTCCTCAACCACTGGAGAGAGGCAGCAAGACTTACCGTTGTCTCGGGAGGGGTGCTTCTGACTGTCCCAGCTGGGAGTCCCAGGTGGCCTGGAACGCATCCTCATCAGACCCAGAGGGTGGGGGGCAGGGAGCAGCATTGCTCTGGACCCTCGTCCTCCTCCCACCCCCACCCTGCTCCTTACTTGGCTTTGCTGGGCCCAGTGGGGGCTATCACCAGCTTCTTGACCATAGGAAGGGCTGTTTTGGGCACCATCTTTTTTGGTTCCTTAATGGGACCTGGGAGGGGAGAGGGGAGTGTGGCATTGGTTCACTCACTTATGCGTCCATCTCACAGTCACTGGCCCTGTGCTGTGCACAGAGGACTAGGGACAGGAGACGGATCATCTTGACTCTGCTTCCTGGGACTTCTGGGGAAGCTGACCACACCTCATGCCACATGGGCACAGGGGTGTGTGGGAGCACCCCGAAGGGACAGCTCGCACACAGTTGTCAGGGAAGGCTTTGTAGGGGAGATGGCTCCATCTGCCGCCAGTTTTTATCCGTACTTTCCTAAGACCTGTTCCCTGCTTAGTGCCTATGACTGCTTCCCTGGTTCAGGTCTCATCTCTCTCCTAGAACACGGCAATAACCTCCCCCTTCCAATACATCCTCCCATGAACTTCCTTGTCTTCTCTCTCTCATTTACTCCCTAAGAGATCTCAGCCAGTCTCCTGGGTTTAATTATCATCAACGAGCCAACGACTGCCAAATTTTCATCTCTAGCCCCTTCGTCTTCCCTCAACTCCAGACTCATATCCGACTCCCTCTCAGTATTTCCACTTGCAGAGCTAACTGGCGTCACACGCTTAACATATCCAAAACTCATCTCTTGCTCCCCCCCACCCCCTTGCCTGCTGAATGTGCCCCTTTCCCAGTGTCCCCATCTCACCCATTCACCCATTTGCTCGGATGACAAAATGAGGAGTCATTCTTGACCCCCTTTGTTCCCTTATGCTGCGCATTCAAACCCTCGGTAAATCCAGTCCACTCGACCTTCAAAACATGTCCTGAGCCCAACCACTTGTCACACCTCTGCCACTGAGCACGCTAGATCAAGTCAGCGCCATCTTCCCCTGGATTGTCACCACAGCCCCCAACCTGGGCTTTGGCTGCGTTCACCGTGCCTATGGTGTTCCTCCCACAGCAGCCAGTGAGGGAAGCAGACATAAACAAAAGAAACAGACTATGGAGTGTGTTCGAGAGTTACGAGGTGTTACTGAGCCAGCTGAAGCAGGGCAGTGGATAATTTTAAATGGGGTGGTCAGAGAACCTGGGTAGGTAACTTAACCCCCCTGTGCCCCAGTGCCCTCATCCGTCACGCATGGATAACAACAGTCCACATCTTGTAGGGTTGATGTGAGGTTTGAGCGCCTTACCCACGTGAGGTGCTTAGAGGGTTTGGCATATAGTCAAAGCTCAGCAGATGTCAACTTCGACCTCTACTTCCAGTAGTATGGCTGGTTAGGTGCTCTAGGGCCCTCTCACTAGAGAATAATTATATACTGCTTGGGATACAATTTTGGGGCACTGTTGGACTTAAAAACGGTAGGGGAGGTCCACAAAAAAGGGAGGAACTGGAGCCAGAAAGGTAGTGAGAGAGCATACTGCTATGTGGTCACTAAGCCTAGGGCCTGGGACGAGGAGCAGTGTCCCAGGCTCTATTCCCTCAGCTCGCCACAGGCCCAAGCTCGGTAGCCACACGGCAGTGCGACCCTTGCACCACTTCCTTCCAGAGGTCTGACGTGGTCTCAGGTGGTTGGTGCCCTCTGGCTACTGGCAGAAGGAGAGGCAAGTCCTCTCTGGAAGCGATCTTTCTCTACTGGGGCGTGCAAGACTCCCACAGATTGAGACCGAGTCGGGAGCTCACACACGAAGATCAGAGAACATGCGGAGGCGGGCCATGGAGAGCGGGAGTCAGCGACATAACACACGGCAGACACTGGGACTGCCAGGTGAAGAACTCAGCACAGCTAAAAATAGGTGAAGAAACAAAGGATGAGCATGCAACAGAGGGACCATCAGGAATAAGCAGGCAGATTTGGGAAAAAACAAAACAAAACTGAACTACTAGAGATGAAGAGCGGTACTCTTGAAATAAAATGCAATGTCTCGGCTAAACAGCAGATCAAACAGAGCCAAAAAGCTAGAGAGAGAATTAGCAAACTAGAAGTATAGTGAGCCGGGGAGTGAAAATTTTGAAAGCAATGTTAAAAGGAACAGAAAAGAGAACTCGGGCTTGAGGGTGGCTGAGTGAGGTGAGAGACAAATTCTCACCTCCCAAGGCAACCATTTCAGCACTCTGGAAATTGACCAAAGGCAAAGATGATGTGAGAAGCGTTTATGCCCGATGGGGTTCTTGCCTAGGGCTGCACCATCCCCGCGCCCTAGCTTGGTCCATGTGGACATTCTGCAGGGTAGGCTAGCTAGGCCGTGAGGACCAGCAGCTCCTCTGCTGTAGGTGAAGGGTTGAAGGGTGAAGCTCACTCAATTTTGGGGTGTAAGCTTCGATTTGGCATTGGTTTCCTAGCTATGACACCAAAACCACAAGCAACCGAAGAAAAAAATAGATAAACGGGACTTCATCAAAATTTAAAACTTTTGTGCATGAAAGGACACCATCAAGAAAGTGAAAAGACAACCCACAGAATGGGAGAAAATATTTACAATCATTTATCTGATAAGGGACTTTTATCTAGAATGGATAAAGAACTCCTACAACTCAACAGGAAAAAGACAAACAACCCCATTAAAAAACGGGCAAAGCACCCAAACAGACATTTCTCCAAAAGAAGATATACAAATAGCCAGTAAACATATGAAAAGATGCTCAATACCATTAGCCATCAGAGAGATGCAAAGCAAAACCACAATGAGATATCACTTCATACCCACTAGGATGATTATAATCAAAAAGGCAGATCATAACCAACATTGGTGAGGATGTGGAGAATTGGAACCCTCATGCACTGCCAGTGGAAATAGAAAATGGTGCAACCACTTTGGAAAACCCAAAGTTAAACAAAGAGTTATCATGTCACCCAGCAATTCCTTTCCAGGGTATATACCCATGAGAGATAGAAACATGTCCACAGAAAAACTTGAACACCAATGTTCCTAGCCAAAAAGCAGAAACCATCCAAATGTCCATCAACTAATGAATGGATAAAATGGGGTGCATTCATACAATGGAATATTATTTGACACCAAAAACAATGAAGTATAATACATACTACAAAATGGATGAAACTTGAAAACAAAAGGGATAAGAGAAAATATTTTGTTGTTGTTGTTGAGGAAGATCAGCCCTGAGCTAACTGCTGCGAATCCTCCTCTTTTTGCTGAGGAAGACTGGCCCTGAGCTAACATCCATGCCCATCTTCCTCTACTTTATATGTGGGACGCCCACCACAGCATGGCTTTTGCCAAGCGGTGCCATGTCCACACCTGGGATCCGAACCAGCGAACCCCAGGCCGCAGAGAAGCGGAACATGTGAACTTAACCAGTGCGCCACCGGGCCAGCCCCAAGAAAAGATTTTTCTAATGTATCTAAATATATTAACAACTCTTTGGTGAGACTGAACAAGAAAAAAAGAGAGAAAAAATAAACATGAGAAATGAAAAAAAGACTGTAACTGCAGATACAGATTATAAGAGAATATTATGAATAACATTACACAAATAATTCAAAAACATCAATTAAAAGGATAATAAAAAAATATAACTCATTAAAACTGATTCAAGAATTTTAGCCAGGGCTGGCCCCGTGGCGAAGTGGTTAAGTTCACGCGCTCCGCTGCAGGTGGCCCAGTGTTTCGTTGGTTCGAATCCTGGGCGCGGACATGGCACCGCTCATCAAGCCACGCTGAAGCGGCGTCCCACATGCCACAACTAGAAGGACTCACAACGAAGAATATACAACTATGTGCCAGGGGGCTTTGGGGAGAAAAAGGAAAAAAAAAAAATCTCTAAAAAAAAATTTTAATTAAATTAAAAAAAAAAAAAAAGAATTTTAGCCAGATTTCTGGCCAGCCACTGTTACCCAGGGACCAGGAGACAGAATGCTGTCTGTGCAAGTTTCCTAAAGTGTGAGATTTCTTCCCCTCTGAGTCCCAAGGTGAAGCCATTTGAAGAGAAGTTGTAAAGGGGTCTTTGAAGATGTAATCAGGTTAAGATGAGGTCGCGCTGGATGAGAGTCGGCCCTAAACCAATGACTGGCGTCCTTATTAGAAGAGGGAAGTTGGACACAGACACACAGGGCAGAAGACCATTCGAAGACAAAGGCAGAGAACAGAGTGGTGCATCTACAAGCCCAGGATTGCCAGCAACTACCAGAAGCTAAAAAAAAGGCAAGGAAAGATTCTTCCCCTAGAACCTTCACAGAGAACGTGGCCATGCCATCATCTTGATTTTGGATTTCTAGCCTCCAGAGTCGTGAGAGATTAAATTTCTGTCATTTTAAGCCAAAAAAGAACAAAATTTTAGCCAGACTTGCCCAGAACTATTAAAGAAATTGAAGAAGTTTAAAATCTTCCCATAATGGAGACAAACAGGGCCAGATGAATTTACAGGCAAGTTTTACCAACTTTTAAGGAAAGATGACACCCGTCTTATATAAGATCTACCAGATAATTAAAAAAAATAATGTATCCTCCTCCACTCATTCCTCGGGCCAGTATAATCCTGATAATCAGATGAGAACCGTAAAAATAAATGCAAAAATCTTAAAAGAAAAACTGGAAAAGTATTCCTACGGTATATGAAAAGATAATAAACCATGACCAATTTGAATTTATCCCAAGAATGCAAGGGTGGCTTAATATTAGAAAATTCTAGGGGCCGGCCCAGTGGCACAGTGGTTAAGCGCGCATGTTCTGCTTCAGCGGCCCGGGGTTCGCCAGTTCGGATCCCAGGTGTGGACCCAGCACCGCTTGGCAAGCCATGCTGTGGTGGACGTCTCGCATACAAAGTGGAGGAAGAGGGGCACGGATGTTAGCTCAGGGCCAGTCTTCCTCAGCGAAAAGAGGAGGATTGGCAGCAGATGATAGTTCAGGGCTAATCTTCCTCAAAAAAAAAATAAATAAATCTACAAGTGTTATTCATCACATTGACAGATTAAAGGAGAAAACCCATATCATTTCAAAAGACTCGTAGAAACAATTTGAGAAAATTCGACATCCACTTGACAAAAATTCTAAGTAAACTGGAAATAGAAAGGACCTTCCTTAGCCTGACAAAAATGTATGTACGAAAGATCTAACCAACATCCTTGTTAAAGGGGGAAAGTTAGAAGCATTCTCCTTAAAATCAGGAGCAGGGTAACGATGTTCAGCATCACTACTTCTATTCAAAATTGTATTGAGATCCTAGCCACCATAGTGAAACAAGAAAGTGAAATTAAAAGGCACAAGGAGTGGAAGAGATAGAGAAAAACTGTCATTAAAACAGACATGACTGTCTTCATAGAAAACATTAAAAATCTACAGGTAAATTAGTGGAAATAACCAGAGAACGTGGCCATGCCATCTGGCCAAAAAGTCAATATACAAAACTCAATGCATATCTGTATTCCTGCAATAAATAAAAGGGTATCTATTTTTTTAAAAAAAGACAGAATAAAAACTCTGAGGTATCTAGGAATAAATCTTGTAAAAGTTGTGTAAAACTTACATGCAGAAAATAATAAATTATGCTGGAACAACTAAGTGTCCACATGGAAAACGGTATAATTGCATCACTGATTAAAACCAATGCTACATAGATAAAAGGAATTAAAAATGAAAGGCAGCACTTTAAAAGTTTTAAAGACATTATAAATGACTATCTTTCTGAACTCGAGGCAGGAAGGATTTCTTAAACAAGAAAAAATCTGCTCACCACTAAAGATAAGATTGATATGTTTGCATTAAAATTAAGAATTCCTGCTCTTCAAAGATCCTAAAGAAAAAAGAAGACAAGCCAAAAACTTGAGAGAAAATATCTGTAAGATATATAACCCATAAAGGATCGGTATTCAGAATATATAAAGAACTCCAACAAATTATTACTAACTAACCAGGAAAATGCAAATTAAGTCCACAATGAGATGCTATTTTGTACCTACTAGATTCACAAAGATAGAGAAATCTGATAACACCAAGTGTTGATGATTTGGATCAACAGGGTCTCCTCTACACAGGTGGTGGAGTGTTAAAATGTGCAATCACTTTGGAAACCAATCCGATTTTATTTCCTAAAAGTTGAACATTCATACACCCTGCAATCTTGCAGTACCGCTCCTAGCATCACATCCTAGAGAAATGGTGATACCTGCACACTGGAAGGCAGGCACACAAATGTTCATGGCAGCACTATTTGTAACAGCAAAAACTAGAAACAATGAAAATGTCCAGCATCAGAAGGAGACTGGGTACAAAAACTGTGGTAATTCCATTTATAAGGAATATTATACAGCAGAGAAAAATAAATGAACTACATCTGCACACAACACGGATGAATCTTAGAAACATAATGTCAATTGGAAACAGCAATTCCTAGCAGAGTATAAACATATGATACCATTTTTATAAAGCCAAAAACAAGCAAAAATAAGTGGTACATTGGTTAGGCACACACACATTTAAGTAAACTTCAAAACTCAAGGGAACTATAAACACAAAATTCAGGATAGTAGTTACCTTGGGTGTGGGGAAGCAGCAGAATGGGAAAGAGAAGGAACAGACAAACTATTGGCAATGTTCTAGTTTTTGGAACACCACAGGTGTTCATTATTAAGTTTTAAAATACAAATGTTACATAGATTTTTGGCATGTGTGAAATATTACATGGAACAGTAAATGCAAGGACACACATTACTACAGACACACTGATACATATACAGAGCTCTTCACTGACGCACTTACTAGTTATGTGAACACACACACAGTATCATAGACCCAGACATATCGATCTACACATTTCCTTACAGAATGAAACAAATCTAAACCTGCTGATAGCCATATTCTCAAGACACACAGAGACACAAGGATGTTAACAGACACAAAGTGACATGTTCCCAAACACCGACGACTCACAAACATTTCTACCAGGCCCTTAACCCATGGGGAGGTGCTCCTAAGGAGGTGGGCTGGACCACTGGGGAGCTGCGAGTGTTTATGGGCTGTGGGTCTCCCAGAGAACACCCCCCAAACCCAGGCTTCCCAGGCACCCACCTGATTCCCGAGATACCACTTTCCGTGGGGCCAGTTTCTTGATCTGTGCAGAAAGGAAGTATCAGAACCCGACGAGGAAAAGCCACATTTCCAGGCCCACCCTCATTAGGGGCGACCCTCCAGCTGTATCCAGTGAGTGCCATGACCCCCAACTTTGTCCAGGGTAGCCTGCCCCCGCCACCTGAGTACCCAGCTCTGTACTCACTGGAGGTGGTGGGAGCACAAAGTTGTCTGGGAAAACTCCTCTTCTGCCTTGAGACTCTCCTTCCCACCAGCCCTTATCCTCTGTGGTCTGGGAGAGAAAGCTGCCTTGGGGAGGTGAGCCAGGTCCCCAAGCCCCTTCCTTCCCGGGTCCCACCCCTTCTCAACATGCCCTTCCCTGCGCCCTCCCATGCCCTGTGCCTTTCACACCTTCCTTAGTACTTTCACCTCGTCCCCCCTCCGCAGCGCCAACTCGTCTGGGGCCTCGGGCTGGTAGTCAAACAGGACCCTGTAGGTCTCTGGGCGGGAGCCTGAGGGGAGGTCAGTCCACTGAAGCCAAACCCCCCCTCCCTAGATCAGTCAGCAGCTCCCTCCTGCATCAGCCTAGCTGCATCTCCCTCCCCCCAGTCACAGTGGCTTGGGGGAGGGGGTTCTGAGGGACGTTTTGGCTGGGTGCTTACCTGTCTGCAGGTAGTCTGGAGGGCTGTCATAGGTCAGGCTGCTCAGCTAGTGGGGGCGGGGGGTGGGGGGGAACAAGCTGAGCCTCCAGCCCCACTAAGAGGGACTCACCACCCCTGTGCCCACTCCACCCACTTTACCTTGGGAGGCCGCTGGGGACCAGGGCTGATTGAAGGCATGTCTGGGTTACCAAGGCCTGGTGGGGGATAGTGAGGTTAGGGGGGGGTGCCAATTCACAGTTTAGATCATGGGAGAGGTCAAAGGGGTCCCAGGGTCAGGATGAGAGAATCACAGGCTCAGGCCACTGGTCACTGCAGATCGCAGAGTCTGGTCACAGGGGTTGAGGGGGTCACAGGGTCCAGGTCTCACTTGGGGGCCCACTGTCCAGCAACTCCACAAAGTTGGATGGGAAGGCTCCCAGCTGCCCGTTCTTCTTCCCCAGCCACCAGCCGTCCTCAATCTGGGGAGGAGGGAGGACGGAGGGGCATCTGGTTCTGCCCCAAGAGTCTCTCTAGAAATCTTACACCCTTGGTCCTGCCCGGATTCTGCTGCCTCACCTTCCCATCTCTACGCCCCTCACCATCCCCACCGCCCACACCCTCACTCCCCTCAGCCGGAGACCCGTGCTCCATCATCTCCCCCCAAACCCTCCCATCACCTCATCCCCTCACCTCCTTTACCACTTCCACAATCTCCCCAGCTTGCAGCTTCAGCTCGTCCGCCTGCTCCGGGCTGTAGCTGAAGTTCACTTTGCACCATCTTTGGGGATCCCGAGATTTGGCGGGGCGACCTGGGGTCGGACGAGAGTGAGGCCGCTTGAGCCCGGCGCGCCAGTCCTCAGAGCTGAGGGAGGGGCGGGCTGCCAGCGTGCGGCGCGGTGCCTCCAGGCCCCGCCCCGGGGCGGAGCATTGTACTCGAGAGCCAATCACAGGCCGCAGGGCGGCCCCGCCCAGAGCCGCGCCCTTCACGGCGAGCGGGGGGCGGACTGGGCCGCCGGGGCCCCGCGCGCCCGCCCACCTGCCCGGCGCTCACCTCGGCGGCGCGCACATCGCGGTCTCGGCGCCTCCCCGGCGCCGCGCAGAGTCTCCGGGATCTCCTGGGGACGAGGGCACCGGAAAGGGGGCGCTCAGCTCCCGCGGGCGCGCGCTGAGACCCCCCCCAGCCCGACCTCCGGCCCGGCCTCACCTGCACCAGGCGCTCGGGGAAGAGGCCACGGTGGTCCCCCAGCTCTCCGCGCAGACAGCCCCGTGCGGGCCCCTCGCACACCTGCCGCACCACGTCCCCGGGCGCCAGACTCAGCTCGTCCTCCTTCTGCGCGCGGTCTCCGGCCAGGACCAGCATCTCTGCGGGCGGAGGACGGGGCGGAGGCGCGGTTCAGAAGGGCCCAGTCGGGGCAGACGGGCCACGGCGCGAGTCCCGGGCTCCATGTAGAGGAAAGCGGGAGAACGCGCGGGTGGTGTAGACTTCTGGCACCATTTCCACACGGTTGCACAGAAGAGCCGCCCTGAACCCTCTGCACATACCCATGGCTGCCGGGCACCCTTCAGAGCCAGGCGGGGAGGATAGTGCGGTCCCGCTGGCAGCCGAGTACTGGGCGGGTGTAGGGTGGGACGAGCTGCGAGAATGTGAAGCAGAGGAGGCGGAGACACACGAGCGTAGGCCAGGCTCTAGGTGCTGGGAGTGGGCGTGGGAGAGGGGGCGGCCCGGCTCAGCAGGTTCGGCCCCCAACCTCGGGGTGAGGACTCCAGGGCAAGTGCTGGAGTCACAGTTGGGGAGAGGCACAGAGCAGGGTGGGGCCCCCCACGGGGCAGCAACCCCTCTAGAGCCGGCCCTGGGTGGCTGGTAGTCCCTGTGGTGCACACGAAGCTATTGTTGGTATACTCTGCTTTCCCTGGGAGGCATCTCCTCCTCCCAAAACCCTTGCTTCGGTGGCCAGGCCTAGTCTGGTTTCAGAAAACACCTCGGTTTCTCCTTGGGGGAAGGCAGCAAGGAACCTGAGGAGCTTTCACCGCTCCTGCTTCCTACAGCCAAGCCCAGAGCTGGCAAAGGCTGAAGGTCAGAGCCCACCTAGTGCCAATCCCATGTGGGCAGGGCTAACTTTCAGGTAAGCCTCCTGCTCAGTGGTGAACACAGAAGGCCGAGTCTATTATTTACACCCCTTGACCCCTGCCCCCCACCTTGGAAGCGGAAGTCCTTGCTCATGACACTATAGTGAAAAAATCTGGTTCTCCTGGGGTGTCCAAGGTACAAGATGAAACAAAACCACTGTGATGGAAATGAGGAATTATTAGCCAACAGGGAGCGGCTGAGGTTCCTCCCAGAGGAAGCAAGTGTGGGGCTGGGAGGATGGGCTGAACAGCAGTCTGGGCCCAGGCCCCACACACATTTTCTCTCTCCAGGTCCCTGAAGCGGCTGTGGGAGAGCTCCGCCTCCCCCCAACACACACACACTCAGGCTGACAATGACCAGAACCCATTTACATCTGCCACTTCATTTATTATTTTTTTATTTGCAGGAGGAGTTGAAACAAATTTTAAGGGTGTTTTCATTTTTTTTCCCTAAACATGAATCATTCAAGTAAAACCAACTTAACTATAGAAATGTAGCAAAGTAAGGGGAAAGTAGCACAACAACCCAAGAAGCAAGACTGGGGGGAAGAGGTGGGTGCAGTCCGCATATTACATATGCATAGATGCCATATGATTCACCTGCTCAGGACCGCCTCCCCAGAAGGCAAGCACAAGGACCCATTTTAAGAGGATGTTTTCCCCCCAAACATCTGAGAATGTTTCAACTTAAAGCTTAAGGTTAAAAAAAAAAGGAAAAGAAAAAACAAAACCAAAAAACCCCACAAACCACCCAGCCATAACCACCTTCCTTAATCGATCATAGGAGTTTCTTTTCATTTTATAAAAAGATTAATAAAAAATATTGAAAAAATTATTTTTTTCATCTTATATTTGTAAAGATAATAGAATTCAGAAGTTTCTTAGAAAACAGACCAGAAACTGCTGTCCAGTTTCCACCCCTGGTGCTGAGAGGATCAGCAGGACTAGAAGGTTTGGGATACTGGAGCTGCTGGTGGAGAATGGGAAGCCCAGCCCAGAAGAAATCAGAAAATACTGGGGAGGGGGCACACATGGGGTGTGGTCAGGAGCAACACCATGGGATACATGGCTGCGCAGAAAAGGGGAACACAAGGTGGTCAGAAAGGCCCTGAACTCCTCCTCGACATACAAAACCGATTTTTACAAAGATCCAAGCAGTTTGGTCCCAAACTGAGGTGAACACTTCAATGTTTATTCACATGCTTTGTTTTCTTTTTTAAGAATCAAAGTTGCCCAAATTAAATCTTTCTGCTCATGTTACTACATATGCCTAAAAAAAGAAGAAGAAGGGCTTTTAAAATCAGGATAAGGGAGAAGAGATTGAAAATCATCAAATAAGTCCTCTTAGCTCCAAAGGAAATGAAATTAAGAACAAAACTGTTGGTTTCTAATAGGGAACAAACCAAAATCCAAGACTCGCTCTTCCCTCCCTACCCCAGCCCCCACCCCACACACCAACGACAAATGAGAAACACAGCTAAAGCCCAACGTGTTGTGTTCTGCTCAAGAGCTGGGCCTGCCCCCAGGCTCTGCGGCTGCCGCCTCTGTCCAGTGGGACGCAGCGCCAGGGATGCTTTTGGCTATAGGATTCCGCACGGCCAGTGGGGGGTGGGGGTGGGATTTTCAGAATCTTCTCGAGGCTCCTCTGTTTAGCTCCTCACCAGCCATCTTCCCGGCGCCTCTCTCCCCTGGGCAGGGGCTCCCATCAGTGGCCCCTACTCGGTTGTGGGCTGTAAATTGTCCTTCTCTTCTCGGTTCTCTGTCCCACTCTCATCATCTTCAATCTCCCCTTCCTCCCCACTGAACTTGTCATGGGCCCATTTGGGGCTGGTGCTGGATTTCCGGAACATGAAGCGGCCCCGTCCCCGGGGAAAGGCTCCTCGGCCCCGGCCCCGGCTCACCCACTTCTCACTGCCTTCGCCTTCGCGGTCATCATGCTGAGGAAAGAAAGCGGCCATCAATGCCAGCCAGAATGAAGGAGAGTAGCCAGAACCTTTTCTACTCCCACCCAAATGAGACTTTTTCAAACAAATCTATGCCGCAACCCACCTTTTGCTCCTTTTCTGTCCTCCTCCCTCTCCCCTACTCCAAAACTGCTACTGATTCAGATCCATGAGAATATTCAGTTCGGTGCCTTAGGAATTCTAAGGCAGTAGCTCGGGCATTATAACAATGATGACGACGATAAAACCCTAACCAAGCACTGGAAGAGCTTCACATGCATTCTTTCATTTAATCCTGACATCTACCCTATCATTATCACCCTCCACTATGCAAATGAGGAAACAGGCTTAGGAACTTGAAGCAGGTCCATATTATTTACTATACTCATCTCTCAAAAGATGGGTTTGAGAGAGCCAATCCACCAAAACATGAAACTCTGTCTCATCTGGGATGTCGGGTAGCTCACAACAGAGGAAGCGACACTCAGAATGCACAGCTGGGGCTCCAGCTCTCCCTGACTCTCCGCACCCTCAGCCAAGAACAGGCAGTGAGACCAAGGGCAGATGACCTATCTGCTCACGGTCTTAGATTAGTCAGTGGCACAGGCAGGACCACAACCCAGCCTCCTGTCTTGCCTCTCCCTTCTTTAGTTTTATGCAAGGAGGCAGTGTGGCAGAGTAGAACACAACCTACACATGTCTCAGACAATCCCTGCTCTGACGATCTCACGAGAGGAGGGGTCCAATGAAAGAAGGAACAAGACAGCACTATGAAAACCAGAAGTCGCTGTCCTTGTTACCTCATCAGCTCCATAGCCCCAAAGAGTCTAAACCATCCACCCACACAAGTAGGACCTCAGGCTTCTAGGGGTCAGCTCAGCTGAAGAGCCAGCTGCTGCTTATCAGGGATGCTTGCTCACCAGCCTAAATGAATCAGGTCGGCGATGCTCTTCAGGTGGCAGACGGGCAGGAAAAAGGGCTTTGTATGACCTTTAATCCCTTCCCCTAAAGCAGTCCCACTCCAGCACTTATCCTGGGCTCAGCCACCAACATTTCCCTAGACATAGGTTCTAGGGTCCTCTAGGAGTCTCAAAAGCAGCTCCCAGCAGCCCTAGAAAAGCAAAGGTGGCCATGCACAGTCGTCTACCCAACAACCTGTTTCCTAGCCGTGCAACTCGCACCAGAGACCCACGCCAGCCCTTCTTGTGGGGGATGGAGACTCAGCTCCAAGCTCACCCCGGTTACAACACTCAAGAGTCACATTTACTTGGATCTGAACCTGCTGTGGACACAGGAGGCCAGGAGAGCTCACTCATTGGCCAGGTAATTCAGCCTAGAAAAGCCCCAACCTGAGACAGGGCAAGAGGCCCAGAAGGTGCCCGGTACCTAGGAATGACCAACACCCTAGATGAAAGACGCCCTAATCTCTTCTTCAAAAAGAGATCCTGAAATGGCTTTCCTGTCACTCTTGCACTGGGGAGCAACAGAGAGGAGCTGTGGCCTCAGGGGAAGGTTATGGCTCCATCTCTGGGAAAAGGCTGGAAGGAAGCTGAAGTTGGGTGAGCAGTAAAACAAGTTTACAGACTAAAAGGACAAGAACCACCCTTGCTGCTTATCTATCCTGAAATCCATAAACATGTTAGACGATCAACCCTCTCAAGGCCAGGGCCACCTCTCTAGAGAACACTCATCCCACATCCCAGTGTGTCCCACAAGCGCCCATCCTCCCAGCTCAATATGACTGCCTGAGTATTTAAGCACAGTTTTGGACAGACCAAGTAAGGCCTCAGCATCAGCCACGGTGTGCGCCAAAAAGCCCTCTGGCCCTTCCTGGTTAGCCCCACACACATACCAGGTAATACTTCTTGCTTTTGGGCGTGTACTCAGGGTCCCACTCCTCCTCCCGGTTTCTCTTTTGAAAATCGTTGCTGCTGCTGCTGTTGTTGTTACCAGAGTAGTTGCCTCTACCCCAGCCTCTCCCTCTGGCTCGAAATTGCTGTGGCAGTAAACAGGGAAAGGGAATAAAACACCATGTCAGGAATGGAGGAAAACACCTCCCTGCATTCTGATCAAACACTTTTCTGGCACAGAATAGATAGTTGCCCTCAATCAATATCCTCGTCAACTGGTTTCTAGCCATTCCCTCTGCTCATCTCAACATAAGTATACAGCCTAGACAGCGGACAACATGGCACATGGATTCCCTACATACTGCACGGTCAAGATAACTGGGGGGCCAGCCCCATGGCAGAGTGGTTAGATTCAGCGTGCTCCGCTTCTGTGGTCTGGGTTCACAGATTCGGATCCCAAGCGTGGACCCACACCATTGATCAGCCATGCTGTGGCAGCAACCCACGTATAAAGTGGAGGAAGACTGGCATGGATGTCAGCTCAGGGCTAATCGTCCTCAGGAAAAAAAAAAAAAGAAAAAGAAAAAAGGTGGGACATCCTGAGACCAGAAGCCCTCAGAGGCTTTCCGGCCAAGCAATTATAACTAAAAATGGAAAACCTGGGGAATGGGGAGCCACAGATTCTGAGGCCTAGAGACTGACTACTTGTATCGAGGGCAACAAAACTGGTATTCTGATAAACAGAAAATTAGAACTGGTAGGAGCAGGGGCTTAGAGAAAGGGGGAAGGGACAGGGTCTTACATAGGTCCCTCGAGCTCTGCCTCCTCTTTCACTTGGACCCACAAAGTCTTTGGTCCCCAGTCTTGATTTGTCAAAGCCCGTGGTGCTCTCCTCTCTCTCCTCTGTCTCCTCAGTGTACTCTTCCGCCTTGTAGGAACGGGATGACTGGGAGGAAGAGGATGATGACCTGGACCGGTCTCGTGCTCTCCGGTGCTTCCTATGAAAACAGAAGAGCCAAGGAAATCAGTAAGCCTCTAGGGGCTCAGCCCTTGGGTGGGGCCTCATGGATAAGCAGCATGGGCAATGAGGAGTGCGTCTGTGATGAAGATATTGAAGACAAGTAACCTAAGAAAATCCAACTTGCCCCCAACTTATCCACCCAGGGTACCTGGGGAGCTTCCTCCCAGTTCTGTCAGTCATGTTCAGTGACAGATCTATGTCTGAGCCTGTGATGAACGCAGGACATAGACAAGAGGAACAAAGCACAGTCCACGGCCTCTGGTAGCTCAGTCTAACACACATGCATGAATCAGAAGGGCAGAAGGAAACTAGCACTGTACTGAGAGCCATGATGTATCTGGTACTGGGACAGAAGCTTTATATATTACCATCTGCTTGTGCTTTATGTTCCTTTTACTTCTCAATACCTGTCTCATGGGGTTGCTCTAAAGATTAAAAAAACAATATGCTTACACTTGACATTGACATAGCAGGCATACTGTAAATGGCAACTATGATTACTCAGTATTATTTCCTCCATTTTATGGATAGGAGAGTCAGATGACAAAGCTGAGCAGAACCTGGATTCAAACCTAACTCTGACTAATTACGCCACTACTCCACACACCACCTTCCAGTGGCCCCAACGGGTTGTGTTATGAAGCACGGGATCTAGCGAAACTCTTCCCAGAGTTATTTCCCTAGCCCTTCCCTTCACCTGGGGGGAACTTATAGTCTATGGCAAACTACACTAATATGATGAGTCACTGCCTACATACTAGAGGTCGGGGCCAGCCCTGCCATGTGGTAGTGGAGGAGGTTACCGGCTGCCTCTAAGGTGGCAGGAAGGCCAAGGTCCCAGGAGTAAAGAAGGACTTACAGGGAGAAGCCAACCAATAACCTATCGTTTGCGTCCTCCCTTCCCACAATCCTGCTCCATTATGAAAAGCACCTTGCGCCCTTCCTCCCACCTCCATACGTAGGAGAAGCTCGAGAACTTAAATATGTGAATCATGTTGGTGTTTCCTAGCATTTACTCATAAAAAGGATAAATCTGAGTTCATGTCATAGGATTCTTATAACTTAGATGTCTAATTCTGACTCCTAGAAATCAATGCTCTTTTAAGAGGTTTTCAAAAATAAAATTCCAAAAGGCCCCAGATTTGAGTCCCAGCATTGCCTTTTATTACCTGTGTGACCTTGGGTTAAGTCATTCTTCAGTCATATGAGAAAGAGTTCTTGTGAAGTGAATGTGATACATAACGACAACAAGGACATAAGGAGCATTTTTCTTCTTGCCTCAATCACAGAATACTAGGGTTGCAAGAGACTTGTTCAAGGTTACACAGCGAGTCAGAGGCAGATGCATGTGTTCCAGGGAAAGGAACCAGGGTAAGTAATCCACACCCAACCCTGAAATGCTCAGGGCTTCTGCCTGCTTTCCACCAGGGGCAGTGCTGAGGACCACTGTCCCACCACTTTCATTCCCCAGTGGGGATCAGCACGTCCTCTATCTGTGGGCAGCCCTGAAAGCTGCTATGGCTCCTTATGCAGAAGTAACACGGTGGAAGGGGAGATAAACTGGAACAGAAGATCTGAGTTCTGATGTCACCGATACTTGTGTAATCTCAGACAAATCGTTCTGAACTTAGCTTCTTTATCTTTCAATTGGCAAAATCAGTATCACAATAACTGTCCAACTTATCTCAAAGAATTGTTATCAAAAAATGCCTAGGAAAATGCTTGCCAGCTGAAGTTCCACAGCAGAAGAAGGGGTGCCGCTTCTGTGGGAAAGGTGTGGGGCCGCAACCTGCCACGTTGAACAAGACCCGACTGAAGAGTCATGCAACTTTCAAAAACGTAAACAGAAACGACAGCACCCTGGCATGCACGCTTCCCTATGAAGTTCAACAATGCTCCCTTTGTTTAGAGAATACTTGGAACACCTCTCTTGGAAGTGTCTGTGAAACTAGTTCAGAAGGCGTTTAAGACCAACAATCTCGTCCTATCTAGTTCCACCCTGCTTCTCTGACTAAACAGCGTTATTGCCTGACAAGGACTTCGAGCCATTTCTAACATAGCACCTCCCCATGAAGACTTGCGATGAACAAGGAACGTCTGAAGAACCGCAGAAGGAATTCCCAAATGATTCCTCACGCTGTCCTCACAGCCCCATTAATGCCACCGCCCAGGAGGCCTCTCTGACAAGGACCACACCTACTTCACACAGAAGTTCTGTTTTCACACTCGAGACCTCACTTGACAGTGACATGGTATAAGAGAAGAAACTGCCCACGTTGCTATCATCCCTAACCTCAAAGCTCTGGTGTGCAGCCAAAAGGGATCAGGCAAGAGACTCCACTCAGGAGTCGGAACGAGGGGACAGACAGGGGTCACGTACTTCTGCTTCTTTGATCCTTTGTGAGTTTTCTCTGTTTTCTCAGCTGACCTTTCCCTCGAGTGGCTCGAGTCTCTGGAATCCACTGATTCTCTTGATTTACCTCGTTTAAGATCTCTCTCCTTATGTTTTTTACGACGTTCAATATCAAGGCGGAGATCAACAGGATCATCTTTGTATTTTCCCTCAGCCTGCCAAAAGAGAAATCAAAATTAAGGTTTCTGTGACCCACAGCTGCCAACTCAACCACCCCACAAACTGTGGTTTCTACTGCCATGGAGTGGTACACAGGAAGCACTGGGAGTGTGTGGCACCTCACCCAAGCCTGGGAGGGACACAGGATGCCCCACAGAAGTCACTTCATAAGGATCCCTGACAGAGCCCAAACCAATTCTCTAACATGATGATGACGACCACCTTCTGGAAACGCTCTATACTGATCTCGCATTGTTTCCTCTGCGGCCCAGTAACGACTGGCTAACTTAGAAGTTGAGAAAGCCAAAACCAGCTCTGGAAGGTGGCTGGTTAGGCTGGCTCCGGCTCAGCCACCACCAAGAGTGGAAGTGTTCATGTTATCCTTCCCCTACCTGCGCTGGAATAGCCACCTGGGGCTCATCCTCTACTGAGTCCAAAGACAGACAATGAGAAACTTAAGGAGACCTCCAAAATGCTTAGTTATATTGAGAAACTTCTCTAGAGAGAGCATATCAAAAACCATAACAGAGCATTCAGAAAATGGCAATGCCAGGTCAAAGTTTACTGTTAAAAAAAAGAAGAAGAAAAAAAAATCTTTTTCACTCACTTCCTAGGAAGTGTAACTATCAGGGTATGTATGCTGCAGACACAGTACGAGCCCAGCAGCATCAAGAGGCTTCCACCCCAAACCATCAGGGCAAGGGCTTTCAACAGTCCTCAGGAAACTCAGAGAGGGTAGAGATGCAAGGTGCTTAAGGACATTATACACTAGGTCTTGTCTCGTGGAAGTAAAATGTCCCTAATCTAAGAGGAAGGAATGAGCAGTTCACTCTGTATGAACATCTTACTTACACAAACTAAGGTTTTTGGTGAAATAAAGTTTAATTTTAATTAACAGGAGTGGTAGGTAGAAGTAGGTTTATCTTATCAAGCTGTTTGTTTTTGAGAGAGGGAACGGGGCCTCTGCACCCTCCAAAGACAGAGAGAAACGTGGCCGCTGCTCCCTTGGGCAGTGCAGACAGCACCTCTAAGGAGTTGGCTTTGTGAGGCACAGAGGACGAGATCTCTTCTGATGTTTCAAAAACGTGCGTTTCACATGGTTACTCCCAAGCTGGTGGGTACTTGGAGAAAAAGAAAAGGGGGATGGGAGAGAAGAGAGATTGTGCAAGAGGGCCTCTCATCACATTCAACTAACAAGACAAATTTGTTTGGAAAACTTTAAGATTAATATTTTTAGAAAACGTTTCAGCAGCATCGGAGGAGCCATCTCTAATTTTAAATTTCAACTGTATATGTGAATGAAGGTCAATAAATACTAAGATTTTAAAAAACCCAAATCTAGTATTTCATAGTTAAAGATTGCATACAAGTTTTAACCTCTTAATAACAGTGTTTACGTGCACATCATAGCAAATGTAGCTGGGCTATCAAAGTCATGTTTAGCTTTAAAGTAACAGTAACCGAGAGATGACAGATATGGTACAATGTTAGGAAAAAACTGGACTAGCTGTTCAAAACAGTCTACGAAGTTAAGATATGAATATTTTACTCTGCTCTGACATGCATGTCTTTTTGAAATCATGGTTGGAAATAGTGCATGTATATAGTTGATTTGATAATACTTACAAGCAGAAAAATATCACAAAAAGTTTCTTCTCTCATCATGGGCACTTGTTCCAAAACTCCTCTCTTTTTTCTCAAGCTCACCTCAATAGACTTTGGGGTCATTTACCATATTCTAACCACTTCACAAAGGTTGTTGATACATTTAATAAAAATTAACCCTTTGTAGTTCATTTTTAGAATTATGCCCATCCTTAAAAGAAAAACACAAACTTAAGTAGAGAGTAATTTAAACAAACACATTTCTGTCAAGTTCATGCCCAACGCACTCATTTTGTTGGAATTACTGATCAAAGCAACAGTTCACCTTGTAGCCAGGTTCCCGGGGACTCTTCATGTCGTCATGAGCCAAACCATGTTTTCTGAATGTACTGGGGGAAATGTCTATCCTCCTAAAATCGAAAACACAAAAACTGTTTAAAACGTCACACTGTGAACATAGTACTAGTAATACCTTAGCTCTTAAGTTGGGTAACGGAATCACAGGCATTCCTTTTTATTACGTTTCATAACGTACATATATATTACTTACACCCTTTGCTTATATATTTATATTTTCCCATAGGCACGCACGTGCGTGCGCACACACACAAAATCTCAACTTCTCAGTCAAACTCATACTGAAGAAACTTCTTATTCCCTCCCTGTACTGTTACAGCCAGGAAGACAGACTCACACACAGCCATGCCTATAATCTCAAGTTCACACAAGAGTATGCTCTGCTAAACCCCAAGCGCAGTTCTCATCTTGGGAATTAGAATATAATGGCTCATTATTCACCTATGACATTAGGTCTAAGTCAGAAACAACCACCTGGCATGTGCACACATCCCCAAAGACCCTAAATCCAAGACTGTTGGACAAACATGGTTCTCCTACCTATGGCAACAGGTTCAAGAGCTGACTAATAAGGAATTAAAAAGATAAGGCCAACTTTGTTTCTAGACAAAGTCCCTATTTGCTAAGTAGACTCCCACAACCAAATGTGAAATTCTTTAAATTTTCCGGGCTTTTAAAACCTTTGATAGAATCCTACAAGCTCCCCTACCCCCAGCCCCTACCCACTGCAAATTCTTCCAGAAGAAGAACTGATATATCAAATAGATGGGATGCTTAAAGAAACTTAACACTTACTCTACCTACAACAGCTCACAGTGCTCCCAGGTTGCTGCGGGCCAGCTCCCAAGAATACAAGGGCTCATCTATATAAAAACAGCCGTTTTCCTCAGACCCTTTCCAAGGTGAGAAGTTCGCAGTCACGGAAGCACGCCCTTTCCACGCACAACTAGACGCCCACTTGCTATCCTACAATCTGGAGGATGTTACCCTAAATCCTGTTGCTAATACACCTAACATGGCAAAAACAATACAAGTTTCGTATCTGATGAGCAGTCTGTTATCATCATCTCCGGTTAAGGCTGAAGTCCTCACCTGTGTATTTCTGGGCTTTTCTTGTTTTTAGCTGCCTCTTGCTCAGTTCCTCTTTTTAGGTATTTAGTAAAGCGTTCATGCAATGTCATTCCTGAGGACCCAAAGTGATGCTCTGTGGGAAGTCAAAGGAAAACACATTAGGCTATCAAAGGCAGACACAATATACAACTCTTCCGCATGAATCTGCAGCCACACAGATGAGATGAAAGTAGTCAAAGCCATAAAACATAGAAAAGAGGACGGAAAAAAAGCTGGTTCAGACAAAACCCAATGTTGGGCACTGGATTTCCACCGTAGCTCCCTTATCTTAGGACATGGATACAAAGACACCTGACGTTTACTAGCCTTTGAATCAAAGCATCAATTCCTGCCTGAGTTTAAATCTCAGATGGAACCGGTAACTGGCCCAACGAGCTACTACATCATCTTCTCTTGGCCATTCCCTAAACTCACCCACTTCCATGTGCCCCGGAGATGGTAAAATAACGTGGGGAAGAAATCCAAGCCACAAGGTCTACAAGAGATCTCTAGAGGCTTCCATTTGCGAGACAGGAAAAGACAGAGGTGTTGCAAATGCCACGTTTCATACCTCCTTTCTCAAGCGTTTTAAATCTTCATGGGAAGGATTTTACCTATTCTCACAATTACAGGTTACTACCAGCATTTCAAAATACTCAGCAGTATAACTAAAAAAGGAAAACTCCTCCTCCTGGACGGAATTTCCTTCAAGCCAGTCCCTAGCTTCAAAGGCCCTTTCAAGGAGATAAAGGGCCCCAAAAGGCTCCCTTCTTCACCCACTCATCTTTCTGCTTGTAATAGAGGAAGCTAAGTGTGTGGGAAGGGAGCCTGAGCAGGCTGGGTTTGGACTCACCTTTAACATGGTGAACAATGGTCACTATATGCTGGGCAAACAGTTCCGAGGGGCTCCGCTGAGACTGAGCTGACTGTATGTGCTGGAAAATGGAACGGAATTCCTGTTCCTTTTTGTTGCTATGGACGAGATCCCGACAAAGCTTGCGCTCCTGAGCCAATAAGCCACTGGGTCTGCAAATGACACACAGGGAGGCCCAATGTAGTAAGATATACAGAAAGTCAGAACATTTAAACCTTAAAGATCCAATGCATTTTTTTCCAAAGAGTTTTTCATTTATCCACCAAGTTCCTTTTTTTCTTCCTATCAAAGTTCAAAGTAACCTCAGTACACCATAACCATGGAAAAAGGCATCCAAAATCTCTCTCTCCCTTTTACTGGGAATCTTTAATAGGAATAAATGGGCAGGATGAAGCGTTAAACCTCAGTGACTGTTTTTGGGGTAACTGCTGGTTTTAACACACAAAACAAGTGGGAAGGTATTTTCAAAAGATCAACTGGCTTGGCCAGCCAGGGCCAACCAGTGAAGTGACACAATGAAGCAGGAGTGGGATATGGCTGGAATGCTGCTCAGGCAGACTTCCAATTGGCTGCACAGTTTTTACACCAAGTAAGAAACAGTCAGCCTGGGCCTCACCACCCTTTCCTAAAGTTCTCCCACCAGCCCCAACTCTAAAATTGCTACATCATTTGATAGAATAAATAACAGACTCTGGTGACCTAGCTAACAATGGAGAAATGGATCCTGGATGGCTCCACTGACAAAAGACTTCAACCTTAAGCACATTTAGGAAGCAGCAGGATGACTGGGGCGGTGGGGGTGGCACTGCAGCGGTGATGGACAGAGGGCACCCAGCAGCGACAAAGCCAGTCACTAAAGACTGAAAGGATGTTTCACTACCCACGTGAGACTGACTCCAACACATAATCACTCAGTGCCACACACTTGCCTCTGAGAACCGGTCGACATGAAGGCATCAGCACTGAGACCTGGACAGCAGGGGAAACACAGGAGGGGCCTGTCCTGGTTCCAGAATGCCCTCGGGGAGAAAGATTAGGAGACACCACTAAAAAACCCTGAGGATCAAGGACGACATCTCACCTTGCAAGGTCCTCATCAAAAGAGTCCATCCGGACATTGACCTGGGCCTCTCGAGTAATAGAAAAGGAAGACTTCCCCGTGGAGAAGTCTCCTTTGGCGCCTAGCTTCTCTCGGCTCTCAGAGGTCTTTCTCGGTGGAGGCGATGAGCTTTTCTCTTGGACTGATTTGTAAGCTGTCACTCGGAAATTCTTTTCAGGCACAAACCCCCTGTGGCCACTTTCACTCCTCTTGGGCCCTCCCCGATCCTCCTTTTTGGATCTCTCTGAGAAAGACTCCTCCTCCAGCTCCTCTGTTTTTCTTTGCTTTTCCTTCCCTGGAGGTGCATACACCAGGCCCTCCCATTTGCCTGACTTCTCCTCCTCCTGGTTTTTGTTTGCACCTGCTATGACTTTTGACATAAACTTGGGTTCATCATCAAACTCAGATTCCTTTCTCCCTTTAGCTTTGTCCTTATCCTGATCATCCATCTCCTCCTTGTGGAAGTCAGCCATCTTCTTCTCAAAGTCATCTCGGAGCTTATACCTTTTGGGAGACTGGCTACCCCGAAAAGGCTTCTCAGTGTCAGTTTTGGGAGCAAATGGATCAGATTTCATTTTCGTATCACCTAAGCCCGTGTCAGAGAAGCTCCCTTTCTCTTTCATTTTCTCCTTATCAGTATTTGTTTGTTTCTGTTCCTTATCTTTTCCATTCTCTGTCTTCTGCTCTTCTAGATACCTAATTATAAAAACATAAGGGAGACACACAAGAGGCTTCTTAGGAAACCTGATCTAAAACAGCACCATATGGTCTTGGGTTTTTCATTCTCTGAACAAACATGTCTTGTGGATTCCAGTGTTACCAAAGGACTTTCTACTTGGTTACCTTCAAGTGATTTCTGAAAACCTGCCCTTCACAGATCTATGAACTTGGCATTTAAGAGAAAAATACATGGTCCATAGAGTTGTGTCTTACAAAAGCAACCAAAAAGAAAATAATAAAGGTAATTTTTAGGATACTAAAAAACAAAAACCTACTTACCTGTGAGTGGTCTAGGAAAAAAAAAATTAAGGTCTTATCCAACCTTCACTCAGTCACTTAAAATCTGCTTTCAGCAAAGTTAACATAGAATGTTCAACCTTGGACTGTTTTGCTTTTATACAACTCACACTTGGAAATATAAGTCTCAAAAGAGACTTCAAATTTGCTTCAAGTCACCTAGAAGATCTAAATATGAAATGTACTGCAAACACAAATAAAAACAAAATACATGTTAATTGGGGGAAGGGGGTAAAAATCATCCTACTCTTTCTCATGGAAAAGTAGAACTCACGCCCGAGTTGTCTAATGAGATTCACAGTCCTGGCAAGGAACAAAACTTCTATTTAAGATAGACTTACTCAAGGCTGGAAAGTACAGATTCTGAACATCTCACTTGTATCATTAATGGAGAAAGCCTAATCAAGTCACAGTTGCATATTAACATGGCAAAGAAGAATCAAGGGACAGCAGGGCATCAAAGAACATACTAACAAGAGAAAAGAAAGAAAAAAGGAAACCACTTGCTCGGTTAAGTCCCTCTTGACAACCTGGTCCCAGTGAAACGTCCCTGTTAGGTCTCTGCCATCCCAATCCATCCAACGACACAAACAAAGATTCAGGTTCCAACTCACCATGTCCCCCAGGGTAGAAAGACGGAAGCACTGTCACGTCCTCTCCTAACACGCAGCCTGGTTGGCTTCTACTGGGACATGCACCCACCTTGCGATTTTAAAATAAGGCCTTCCTGGACTAAGCCTTGGACTTTCCCATTCTGCCCAGTCTCCTCAACTGGAGGGTATGAGGATGCGAGGGTGCAGCTCTTCACCATGATGGGCTGATGTAGATCGATCACAACAGATGGTGGGTCCTAGAGGGTCTAACAGCTCCAATGGCCATTCACTTTGGCAAAGACCATAATTTTTTGATAGCTGACCCACAAATCTCTACTGTTCTCTGGCTTACATTGGTAGAATCCAAGGCAAATTTTAAATGTGAAAACATCATTGCAGAGTAGTCTAAAGAAACTTTATGCTGCAATACAAATTCAGGAAGGTAGGAAAGCTAGAGTTAAGCTAAAGGTTTCCTTAGGTGATGCTTTTAAAGATTGCTAATGGAAAGTTTAGGAAATGGGGGTTACCTTATTACCATTAATCAGAGTTCTAACTTAGATCGCATTACAATTAAACTGCCAGCTGGTGAGATAAAAACACAGCTAGGCAGGAGAAACAAGATACTTGCCTCTTTGTATAGGCTGCTCCTCCTGGAGCAGCAGCCTCCTCCTTCTGAGACGAGCCATACGTGGAGCCACTGGCCGGTGGACTCTTACCCACAGGGCTCTTTTTGGATGGACTCACGGACCCAGAGCCATGGTCGAACTGACCTTGGTGTGTCCCAGCCTGGTACCCAGCACCACTCTGCAGAGTTGAGCCCATCTGGGATGTGCTAGAAAGTGGAGGGCTGGGTTTTGGCACAGGGCTAGGACGGGGTGACCGCCGCCTCACCACCACAGACTGGAGGGGGCTTTTGAGAGCAGGGCTTCGCTCCCGAGGACTCAGGTCGGAAACTGCCGAGGCCCGTGATGCAGAACTAGCACTGTATGTAGTGGCATCTGGCCATGGCTTCGAGCTCTCAGATGCTTTCGTATCTTGAGAGGTGCCTCCAGAGAACGTCTGCTCCTTGGCCTCGTCTCCCTGGTTATCCCCGGCAGCCTGAGATGGCCGGCTATCCTTGGAAGAGGACTTTTTCTCCTTTGCAGACTTGCGCTTAGAAGATTCAACTCGGCTGTGGTTGGAGGAAGAACGAGAGGATGAGGAGCGCCTTGACCTGTCAGAGGAAGACTTATCCGAGTTTCTAGAATGGCTCCTGGACCTTGGTGAAGGAGACCTTCTCTTTGGGGACCGGGATCGGGAACGGCCCCGACGAGGACTGTATGCTTGCCGGTAATTCTGCCAATTCGAACGGTAGTTTCCATAGCCTCCTCGGTTATACTGGCCCCACGGATAAAAGCCTCTGTTGCGCCCACGGAAGTAATAGGGTCTTCTATAGCCTCTGTTGTGACCTCGGAAATCCCGATTCTGATACACTCTTGGGTGATTTCTCTCTCGGTTATGAGCTGGAGAATATGATCTGGAACGAGACCTAGAACTGAAAAGGGGGACGGGGGGTGGGGAGAAATGTTTGAATTTTTGACACAAGCATTTTTATTCAAGAAAAATCTGCCAACAAAGAGGTAACATTTTGAAATCCCTGCTCTTACATAGCATTTATTTTCAGTTTTGTTTTCAAAGAAAAGGCATAAACTTACATATTTAATCCCTCTGCTTATGGTCCATATTAAGTACAAAAATATAGGTAAGAATCACTTTAACAAATGAGATGCAAGATTGCTTCATTAATATTGTAACACATTTTAAAGGAAGACAACGTACTTCTAGTGAGTGAAATATCAAAACGTTCTTAATGTAGTAAACTAAACAAAGACCATTTTAATAGAGCACACTAACTGCTCACAGTTTCACAGGCAGAGGGCATTTTACAGGTGCAGGAACTGCAGGCTGTGGTACCCAGATGGGTAACTTCAGGGTCCTCTGGCCCCTACACTACTATAAACTCTACTCCCCATTCTAGTTACCACTCTCTGTCTGGGCAGGGCTAATTTCTGAGATTCCACTAAGATCTGGGGTGGTAAAAACACAGTTACAACAGGTCTAAACCAAACAACACTTAAAACTTGGAGAATGAATCTGTTCAAAGTTTGAAAGAATTTTAACTGAAATTGGATCAGCAAAAGACATAAATGTTGGTTTTTTATTGGGGACCTGCAGATGGCCTCACTATTTAGAAGGTCAAGTGTCTGTGCTATCCTATAAGATCTTACCTAAGTGCCACAAGAGGGCACCATCTGACCACAAGACACCCAAGTACATGGGAGGTTAGCAAGAGGAAACTACCAAACAGCCCGAAACTTGCACATCTTTCAAGGCAACATAAAGCCTAGTGCTGTGTTCTTCTTCACTGAACAACACAGAACTCTAAGTCAGCAAAGGTACGTTTGAGAACCACAGGGCCTCCAGAGTAACCTAACTTTGTAAAGTTACACGTTCATGAATGCCAGGCTTGTCAGGACAGGGAGTTTTGTTTCCATTAAAACTCTATGTGTTGGTGTAAAACTCCACTGGGGTTCTTGGATACCACTCGTTTCATCAACTATGATATAGATCATTAACATTAACCACTACTCCTAAGTAGCTGGCTAGAAATATCTAAAATTACTAAAAAAACTCTTTCCAAAAATATTTTCTTTACGTATAAAATAAAAACCCTTCAGCTAATCAGCAGACCTTCTCATGTCAGGCCTAACTGGGAAAGGATGCACTTTGGTTGCTTGCATGTTTCATAAATAACTCTATTTAGCAAATGCGACAGGTTTTAACAACTAAACAAAATGGTATTTTTAAAAAGAAACTTACATTTAATTTAATCTAAAGAACATGATGTGGGATTTGCTTTCCCACTACTTACTACCCACAGGGCTCAGGTTCTTTATCTACCCCAAGAACAATAGCAACTGGCACAGACGCACCACACTGCTGGTTGTTAAGGTTGCTATCTAAGTACAATTAAAAAAAAAACAAAACAAGAACTTACCTTCCACACTTCTCATTTGAAAACAGTAACAATACAAGAAAAGGAGGGAGAGGCGGATGCAGGCTATAAAACTGAACACCCAATTAAATGGCTACACTTGAGGGAGGTGATGCACCACGAGCACTAAGGAGGGTTTAACTCATGTTCCCATCCTCAGAGGCTACTGCTGCTTCTGTCACCAATTACTAGTGAGGGCCCTGTGGCATACTGCATCCAAACCCCGCAGTCATTGCACAGATGCAGGAACATGAGTCTCTGCAGATTGCAAATGAAGTTATTTCTGAGAAGTCACTTAAAAGGATACAGTCTGTGAAATACAAGGAAACAATCAATTTTCTCCAATTCTGTAGAACTCAGCATTTAAGTTAATTTAAAGACATGGTTTCTCAAACTCTCTGGATAGTACACTTTCCTTGTAGGAGAAGGAAAACAAAAGAAAAAAATCATGAAACAGATAAGCCAGAAATAAAAATGGAACATCCAGTGGCAAATTTATCTGTTTCTAAAAAACAGAGAAGTCAGAATAGAATCAAGTATAAAAAAATGTTCTAGTGGAGAAATTCCTCCAAAATAACAATCCTATAGGTGTAAGATGGCACCTCAAGTGGCTCCAGACCTCCCCCAGTACGTCCTGCCCTCATGTGCCAAGTCAATGACCATGCCAAATGATTTGCAGAATAAGAGAAGACATCCGCCCTACAGATCTGCCCAGAATCCCAGCTACCACAAACACTTCAGAGCCGGGGAGTGTTTTTTCAATTTGGTTTGTGTCAGTTCCACTGACTCTCAGTTTTGGCTGTACAGCCTCTAGTAGGTCACCTTTAAGAAGCAAGTGAGCTAAAACCGAGGTTTAAACGGCCCAAATCAAAAGACTCTGGGTGCGAGGCAGGAGCTACCAGAAGTCTGCTCAGTCCCATGGCCTTGATGGCAATTTCCTGAGGTAAATATAAGTATACGTAGTGGGTTTTCCCTCTTCTTTTTTGGGGGGTGAGAAGGTGCGATAGAATTTTACTTAGCCTGTGACCTAACTGGGCAACAGACAGACTCTATCTAGCCCAGGGCGTGAACAAAGTGTGGTATGAAAATGGATGCCCAAGAAACATGGGAGAGAGGGAAAACTAGCATGGGTTGGCCTCAAGGTGTAATGTTACCTTAAAAAAAGAAAAATCTAGTGTTACTTTTGTTTGATGGAGAGACTCAAAGTTTATAGCCTCCTATTCTACGTTATATTGGAGTCATCAATATTTATGCACACCTACTTTTTGTTCAACCGTTAGTCTGAAATTAATTTTCAGGCAGGCTTCTCACAGAAGAATTTACTACTTCTTCATTTAAGAATTAACTCCTTGGGGCCGGCCCCGTGGCCGAGTGGTTAAGTTTGCGCACTCTGCTTCGGCGGCCCAGGGTTTCGCTGGTTCAGATCCTCGGCATGGACATGGCACCGCTCATCAGGCCATGCTAAGGCGGCATCACATGCCACATGCCACAACTGGAAGGACCCACAATAAAAATATACAACTGTGTACCAGGGGGCTTTGGGGAGAAAATGGAAAAATAAAATCTTAAAAAAAAAAAATTTAACTTCTTGTTCGAAGGGGAAAAAAAAACCCCACCAACCATTTGTTTAACAGTGTTTCAGAAGTACTATAGGACTAAGGAAACCATGAGGAAAAAAACTTAACTTTTCCTGAAGTTTATTTTAAATTTCATAATCAATTCACTTAAGAAAAGGATTCTACATACTCATTTGAAATAAACAGCAGGTACTCCAAGTGGCAAAACTGAGAAATTATCTCCTTGCCCAGCGCAATTCTGACAAAAAGAACGAAACTGTGCAAAATCCCCCTTTGGTATTTAAACACATCAATATTTCCCTAACACACATACAGAAACTTGCAGCTACTGAAAGGTTCTTAACTATTTACAAAAGAGAATTAAACAGTTTTAAAGAATGAAAAACCCAACTCACAACACATCAAAAGAGGAAAAGACGCTGGAGGTTTGGCATCCTATTCCAAGACATAATTGAAATAGGGAAATCCACCTAAAGGTATGAAAACTGACTGAATTAAAGAACATCGGCAGTAAATTACAAAGAATTTAGTATGACAAACTGATGTCTACGATAGTGATTCTTAGATAGTTTCAGGATGTGTTTTACTAAATAGATGCAGGTTGTTAGTAACTGGCACATCACGTATATACAAACGACTCCTGATAAGTTTTTTAGGTTTAATTATTTAGTTGGTTAAAGCTCCCTTTCCTCTCACTGTTGTATTAATCCTCTTAGCTATCCTTTCTCTGCTGATGATGCAAATAAACTTTGGTCCGAGCCTCCAAAAATACTTCAGTGAAAAATAATCAGGTGTAGAGATTTGAAGCAAGCAGCTCAAACAAAAATAAAATGCTCCTTCTTCCAAAGTAGATGAGAAACAGAATGTGCTGGCAGAGGAGAAAAGGAATTAGGCAAACAGTACGGCAATCAAAGCTGCTGTGGATTTGGAGCATTTGAAGAGCCCTAGAATATCTTATAGCCCAACCCTCCACCTCAAGCCAACCCCCCAGTCCATTTGACACTCACAGAAAGAGTCTAACACAAGATCTTCAAGACCCATAGTAACCGAGGAAACGATTACCGCATTATACAATCGCACCCCCTTACCTCAGCCTGCGCTTCCTTGAACGAGACACAGATCGGCTTCGGGACCGAGACTTCGAAAATGAACGAGAACGAGATCTTGATGCAGATCTTGAGCGAGAAGAGCGAGATCCAGACTTGGATTTGTTTGTTTTAGACATCTCTGAGAAGAGAGGGTCACTTTTCAATTACACCTAATGTAAGAAAAGAGATTCAAACAAATGAGTGAGTTTCTCTGCAAACTTGAACTTCTCTGGACGCCTAGAAACAATTTTTTAAAAAAACAAAAAAACAGATGAACTGGGGCTGGCCCCAGGGCCGAGTGGGTCAAGTTCCATGCGCTCTGCTTCAGCGGCCCAGGTGCACAGGTTCGGATCCCAGGCACAGATCTCTTCCACTCATCAGCCATGCTGTGGAGGTGTCCCACATACAAAATAGAGGAGGACTGGCACAGATGTTAGCTCAGGGCCAATCTTCCTCACCAGCACAAAAACCAAAAACAGATGAAATGACTGATTTTAAAAAAATTTACTCTTTGCCCTTTCATCAAGCGGGATTTCTAAGCAGCATGATCCCAAAGAGACCAAGCCACAGCAACTGGAAAACCTGACAGGAAACTCCAAGTGCAGAACGCTATAAAACACTGACAAAAATGAGGGGAGCTATCAATGATTGGGTGCACACAATAAGCAGACAAATTTTGTGAACTAAGTTAGCTGTTAATAAAAGTACTGAGATGACCTGAAACATGTTTCCCAGTTCTAACAGAAGAAACCCTACACAACGATATCTTGGTTATAAAAAGTATACAGCACATTTGACCACTTCTCTACTCCCTCAACCTTGAAGCCATGTGGCATATCCTTAATATTTACTTCAAGGAAAAGGTTTAAAAAGTGTACAAGAGGGGCCGGCCCTGTGGCCAAGTGGTTAAGTGCACATGCTCTGCTGCGGGGGCCCAGGGTTTCGCTGGTTCAGATCCTGGGTGCAGACATGGCACTGCTCATTGAGCCATGCTGAGGCATCATCCCACATGCCACAACTACAAGGACCCACAACTAAAAATACACAAACTACGTACTGGGGGACTTTGGGGAGAAAAATTAAAAATAAAAAAATCTTAAAAGAAAAAAAGCATGCAAGAGTATTCTCAAATATTCTAATCTCATGACAGCACATACTAACTACATCCTGTAAAATACAGGGTACTAATCCATAAACATAGGCCTAATTTATAAAGTAAAGAACTGTCACTTTCTTCTAGCTCTTTTTGTTTGGGGGGTGAGGAAGATTGGCTCTGAGCTAACATCTGTGCCAGTCTTCTATTTTCTATGTGGGACACCGCCACAGCTGGGCTTGATGAACAGGGTGTAGGTGCGCAACCAGGATCCAAACCTACAAAGCCCAGGCCACTGAAGCTGAGTGCAAGAACTGAGCCACGATGGCCAGGAGGCCCAGGCCCTCTTCTAGCTCTTCTTTACCATCAAGAATCAACCTTCTTTCAGGATCATTTTCCCACGAAAAAAAGAAAACTGTCTTTTCCCCTTTTCTTCCCCCTCCACAGAAATGAACAGAGAGGCTCAGAGTTGCCCTGACGAGTGACCGCTGGGTTTGGTCAGCAAGGTGCACTATCAACCCTTCTCGCTTACTCTCCTTTATACCCTAGAGAACTGTGGGCATGTTCCAAGGAGCAAACACTTGAATTGCTATAGTGTGTGTCTATCAAAGACCAGGAAGAGTAAGGGATCAAAGATCACAAAGCTCGTCAATAGTCAAACCAGACCCAAACTCCAGGGCTTCTTCTAGCATACCTCACTGCCTCACTGCTTAGCAAAACAGTCTTTTAAGTGATGCTGCCCCTGGCTTTGTTAACAGGGGAAATAATGATCAACATTTCAGCTGCCCCTACCTCTCAGGTTTTTTTGCTATTCAGATCTCTGCTCAAAAGCTCTCTCCTCAGAGGTGTGCCTGGCCACCCAATCAAGAGTAGTCACCCAGTCATTCTCCAGAGTCTAGTCCAGTACCTTACTTTTTTCCTCAGAGCCCTAAACTTCGTACTTGAAACTACTGTGTTTACCTGTTGTTCCATCTTTATCCAACTAGAATATAAGCTCTCCACCAGCAGAAATCTCTCCCCCTTTTTTGGCTTAAAAGACGACAGTTGTGTCTTACTGTCGGAGGTAAGCAGTTCAAAATGGGTCTCACTGGCTAACCTCAAGGTGCAGGCAGGGCCACATTTCCTGTGAGGGCTCTGGGGAAGAATCCATCTCCCTGCCTTTTCAGCTTCTACAGCTGCAGTCCTTGGCTTGTGGCCCCTCCTCCGTCTTCAAAGCCAGCAGCACAGCATCTTCAAATCTCTCTCTCTCTCTGCTTCTGTCTTCACACTGCCTTCTCTCTTACAAGGACTCTTGTGATTACACTGTGCGCACCCTGATAATCCAGGATGACCTCCCCATTCTAAGATCCCTAGTCACACCTGTAAAACGTGTCCATTTTGCCATATAAGGTAACATTCCCAGGTTCTGGGAATCGGGACCTGTTCCTTTGGGTGGACATTATTCAGCCTACCCTGCTCTCCTGAGCAAGACGCTCAACACACGTTTGGTGAATTGCATAAGAAAGGGACGGACTACTACCCCAGCAGAGAACCAGAGCACGAGACCTGAGAAATCCCCAAGGCCCCTCCCAACCGGGAGGAGGGACCAAATCACTACCCTCTCCTCCCCCAGAGAAATCTCATCTTTCTTATTTACTGCTGTATCCTCAATGCCCAGAACAGTAAAAACTTAAACAGTGTATTTATTAACTTATTTTATCCTCAAGGCAGGCATTACATATCCCATTTTACAGATGAGGTTACTAACACATAAAAAGGGGGTAAATTAACTTGCTCAAGGGCACACAGCTTTAAGCGGCAGGCCTGGGTTTGAACCCAGGTGACTGGCTCCAGCCAGTCTAAACTGCTGTTACATTGCCTCTCCAGCGGTGTACAGCACACAGAAGGCCTAGATTTGTGGAATGAATGAATGCACATCTCCACTCTTACTGAGTGTACGATCTGGTTAAGGAGGCAAGATACAGACAAACTAAAAGGTAATATGTGCTTCAAATTATTATATTCAAGTTTTAAATATGAGTTTTAAGAACCTATGGAAAGGCAAAGGGCCCAGGAAGCTGCTCCAGCTCTCGGTCATGGAAATAACTATAATCTCAGAGACGTATTACAGGAGAATGAGAAACTGCTAGGAAGCCAGAGACACAGGGCAATGAGTAAAAGATTGCTAAATGAACCTAGTTCCTAAACTGCTGGTTAAGGGCCTGGTATGATCCAAATATCCTCAACTTTCCAACATTCTTCATATAACGTGGTTTCCTAGTTACAATATTACCTGTTTACCCCGAATCAGTCTGTCTTCCTTCACTGGGATACTCAGAACTTAATGTAACTCCCCAAACGTGGCCTAATACAGAACTATTTAGATACTATTAACGGATCCTAAAATTTCTCTGACAGCCACCCCACATGTTGATTCCGAGTGAGCTCAGAGTCACTAAGCCCCAAAGCCCTTTCTCATAAATCCTTCTGCAGCTAGAAGATCTCCTCCTCAGCCTTGTATTTATACAACTGCTATTCTGTTTCTTCCCCCCCCCTTATTCTAAACCCAAGCATAGAATTTCAAACAGCCTTTTGAAATCATTTCAGACACGCTTGGAGCAAGGGGGTTCATCTTCAAACTGTTCTGCAGAGCCACCTGAGAGGATATCTCCAAGCCCATCGCCCTTTCCAAAGCCCAAGCCTCTCCACCCAAACCACTCTGATCACCGAGCAGATCAACAGCCCTTGGAAGAACAAGGCTCTTGGAAGAACAGACACATTTTGCTTTAAACAAAGGTCTCAAGATATATAATTACATGGGTTTTATATCATTAGAAACACAGATCTTATTTTTCTACTCCAAGAAAAAGGAATAACATAAGCAGAGGCGGCCAAGGCAAGCTTCTCCAAATCAAAAACTCTGAAAGATAAGGAAGAATTAAATCACTCCTTTTCCTTTCTCACTCTGGACTGTAGTTTGTTCTTAGTGCCCCTAGTGACTATGCCAGCATGGCGCTTGGCACATGGTGGTGTATGCTGAATTCACCAGAACGAACATTTTGGGAGTATGTGCTAGTCTGCTTCATGTCTGGAACCCTGTAGGCAGCCTATGGAGAGGCTATATTTGGCAGGAGATTGGGTTCCTAATACTAAGTAGTGCCAAATATAACCTCTCAAGAGGCCACCCTGAGGTTCCAACCTTGGCAGCCCTACATGGCCAAGCTACAAACAAACTGCAACTGTCCTTCAGTCCGTAAATATTAGGTACATATTCAGAAAGGTCTTCTCAGAGAAGATTTAACTGTTTATTTGTATAGAAAAAGGACTTACTAGTCAAGCAAATAAAAATGTAAGGCAAACATACTACAACCTGAAAACAGAACAATAACATAAAACAGACCCAAAGCCTTCCTAATATGTAAAAAATTCAAAACTAAATTCTTTAAAGCTCTCTGAAGCCATGGAAGGACATGGAAATTGAGGGCCAGGGAACTAATGCCTATGGCGAACAGTGTGATCTCCGGATATCCACACCTAAGCCATTGTGAATGGCTTCACTGCTGTAATTTAATGTCTGTACAGGGCTTTGCTGGGCAAACTATTTTTTCTTTTCTCATTCCCATTAACGTCAAACTTACTATCTCACAGGATAGTCAACTTCTTCAAGAGATGGGCTGTACCTTAAAGTGCATATCCAGAGCATTTCTTATGGTGCTCTCACTTCAATGCTCACAGTACACTCACTTTAAGACCAAAGTACTAGGTAGTCTCTTGATAAACACCAGTCTCTTTCTCTAGCAGGACCAGCTGCTTCCCTGCAGCAATGAAGCATAGAGGTGTCTTTATCTTATTTTCTTAGGTTATCAGAATGAATTCACATCATGAAACTGTTACTAATTCCCACTCCAAGGATTCAGGAGAGAACAGCCAAATGGTAATTCAAGAAAACAGGAGGAATAACATTTATTTTTAACGTTTAATTTGGATTATAGGACCCAAATAAGATCTAAGCCTAGAGAATTTCAGGACAGATGAATAAATCTCACCCTCTAAAAGGAAACTACAGTAGTCTTCCATTATCTGCAGTTTCGCTTTCCGTGGTTTCCATCACCCACAGTCAACCATGGTCTGAAAATATTAAATGGAAAACTCCAGAAATAAATAACCCCTAAGTTTTAAACTGCATGCTGTTCTGAACAGTGTAATGAAATCTTGCGCCATGCCGGTCCATCCAGCACATCCACACTGTATCCGCTACCCATCGGTTAGTCACTTAGTAGCCTAGTCGCTTAGTAGCTGTCTCAGTTATCAAGACTGACTGTTACAGTATGATACGGCTTGTGTTCAAATAACCCTTATTTACTTAATAATGGCCCCAAACTCCAAGAGTACTGGTGCTGGCAATTCGGATGTACCAAAGAGAAGCTGTTGTTAATCTCTTACCGTGCCTAATTTATAAATTAAACTTTATCATAGGTATGTAGGAAAAAACATAGTATAGAGAGTTGGGTACTCTCCGTGGTTTCAGACATCCACTGGGGAGTCTTGGAACATATCCCCTACAGATAAGGGGGTACTAGTGTCAAAACAATGGATGAAGACAGTTACCTACAGAAATCTTCCCAAAAAGCAACCCTCCAAAAAGAAATGCAAAAATCTCAGCATAAAACTTAGAATCCTTGAGGTAGGTCCCTAATTTAAGACATCAATATTGTAAGATATACTGAAATATTCACATGTTCAACCTCTATGACATGAGTTTATAAACACACAAGTTTTAGTAATGAATATAAATACTGAAAGCGGGAAACTGAAGCATAAGAATTTGCATCTTCTTGAACTTCACAGAAAGAGGTGGCTATGATTTAATGAACCATAACAATTATCTAAGGAAAACTACCCACCTAGAAGGAGGGGGACCATTGAGTTCAAACCTAAAAGTTAACAAATAGCCCAGCAAAAGATTTTTGCCGTTCTGGCTGAGTCAGGCTAAAGGTGCGGGTGTCACACTTACATCTAGCAATGTGAAGTTTACAGGATACTTGTGTTGACAGTGGGGAAAAGGATTTTAAATTGGGACTATCTTGAAAGGTTGGGCTCCATCAGTTCCTCAGGTAGCACTATTCAGCTACCATGATTTGACGGATTTACTACTTAAAAACATCCAGCTCCTCATGCTCTGTATCTAGAATGTGTTCATCAAATACCCTTCTAAATTAGAGTTTGGTCTCTGGATGGACCAGCCTACCAGAAAAGACTGCCCCAGGCAAATACTGGCTCTCTTGCTAGATGTGTTTCCATCAGAAATTGATTCTCTGGCACTTTAGCAATAACAACTGCTAACCTTTACTAAGATGTGCCAGATAAGGAGCTGGAAACTTCAGTATTATTTTACACACACAAACTGCATTAAGTACTAAGTTCTGTACCTGTTTCACAGAAAAGGAAACTGGGACTTAAGGAGTTAGGTAATTTGCCCCCAAAGTTCCACAGCCAGTTTAGTCCAGAATTCAAACAGAGATCTCTCCAACATCACACCAGTGACACACCATTACTTCATGGCTACCCCCCAGTTACACTCCACCCATCAGTCTCTTGTGAATTTGATCAGTTAAAAAAAAATCTCCAAAGCATAATTATCTCTGAATTTGGTTCTTAAACCAGCAAAGCCGAGATGCTTAACTACAGCAGCCCACAGTTCTCCTCCCCACACCTATCCCTAACTCACAACATGAAAAAATGGAAATAGGCTCTGCCTGAAACCTGTATCAGAACTTCCAGTGCAAAAAGAAGCCCCTTGCCAAAGACTGGAGGAATGCCTCTACTGGAGGTGATTTTAGAGAGCCTGAACTAGGAAAACTACAGCCAGGTGTACAGAACAAAGAGCTTCATGTAACGAGAGACTAATAACAAGAAACATGAACATAATGACAAGGGTTAAAAAACTGTCCCCGCCTGGAAAGACAGCCCCCAGAGGGGCAGATCCACCCCAGCCTCCTTCTGGAAGGATTCTCTGCTACAGAGCTTCCTTCCACTGCCCTCCACCTTTAAGTATGATGATAGCTGTAGGTTTTTCATAAATGTCTATGATCAGATTGAGGTTTCTTTCTACTCTTAGTTCGTTGAATATTTGTATTATGAAAGTGTGTTGGATTTTTTTCCAAATGTTTTTACTGTGTCTACTGAGATGATCATGTGGTTTTGGTCCTTTGATCTGGTGTATTCCATTAAATAATTTTCAACTGTTATCACGTAACACCTGCTTTTTAAGATATATCCTGAAATTAGTCTCCCCTCTTTCTAGATCTCTAGCATAACCTTAAAAGAATGGGAAAAGTCCCTGAGGACTGACCCCATGTCCCTGTACTCCCTCCCTTACCCAGGCCTGAGTCTCTTCTCTGCCAAGAGGACAGCACACTTTTTCAGATGAGATGAGACTACATTAGATAACTATTAGGTAATACAAGAGTGCTAACCAAATTAAGCTTAACAATTCAGGACACCAAACCCAGGAGGCTACAAAATGGACTGCTCAGAAATCACGTCTGATTTGTTCTCCATTTTATCTTCAGCACTTTGCACAGTGCTTAGCCAGAGTGGACACTTGGTATTTGCTAAATGAGCAGGTTCTTTCAAACTTCCTCTTCATCCTCCGTTATCTTCATCACACAAGCAGGAATAATAAAAGATCAGTTTATCAAATACTAACAACACAGTCCACGAATAAAGCGTGTATCACAGCCCTAATCATAATCACTCCTGCTCAACTAGAAGCTGAGGTCATTCTTATCCCTTCTACATCTTACTCAAAGGCACAGAAGGCCAAATGATCTCAGTGTGAGGGAGACACACACTTCATTTATTAGTGTCAGCTCAGAGGGAAACTCCACTGCCTCAAAGTCAAGACAGGCATGCTTTCAACACTCACTAAAGGCAAGAAACAGAAAATTCTTGGTGAATAAGACATAAAATGACTAAGATAAAGAAGAGATACATGAGAAAATACCAAGAAAGAAATCCGCCATTCATAAAGGTTTGTAGAGAAAGTAGTGGGCCTGATTTGTGCTCTGTATGCCTCTGGATAGTCAGAGGTGGAAAAGTAGAGCTCAGGTGAAATATTAAACATGTTTACTATTTTATGCTTTTCTCTGGAGATCATGCTCTCCTGAGTAAAAGAGGGAGGGAAAGAGGGCATAGAATCAAGAGCAGCTGTGGGTAGCTCAGGATACCACACTGCCAAGGCTTCACCTCCCCCCATCTCCCTGAAGGAATCAAGTCAGAGAGCCCTTTCCAGCATGTACTCTACTAAATGGCTCCCATAAATTATTAAATAAATCAGTAAATATAATACTAATTTCAATTCTGAGGTCTTAAAATTTACAGAAGAGAATACCCACATGGGCATTAAGCACCTTCCTGAAAGGGGGCAGTGGGGCAGTCCTTTGGCGAGAATGGCAATTTTACTGCTTAAACAATTTCAGGATACAATAAAAGGCTTGCCCTTGCCTATCTTATAGAATCAAAAGTACTCTGGAGTTTAGCACCAAAATTCTTACACTTTAAGTATTGAATTCTATGGGATTTGGTATAACTTGTTTTAAAAGTGTGTACTATGTAGGTACAGATGTACATATAAGATAAACGCATGTAAGCACATGCAGCAAACTGTTAACAGTGGTTACCTCTGTGGAATAGGAAGGAAGATATGAAGGGGACGGGGGCAGGGGAAGGGAGAGACACGAAATGGGGCAGACAGAATGGGAGCACTTGCTTCTTACCTTGTATTTTACTTTTTTAGCTAGTCATTTTACAGGTGAATTCCCATTATTTAAAAAAGAAGTTGTTGGTACTGATTTATCTTTAATGTGGAACCAAACATCTACCTACCCTCTTCTGAGATATTTAAAAAATCTGAAAAGTTAATTTCTATATGACCCTAAGTAAATAAAACTGTATTTTATTTATCTATTTATTTTTTGCTGAGGAGGATTAGCCCTGAGCTATCATCTGTGAGAATCTTCCTCCACTTTATATGCGGGATGCCACCACAGCATGGCTGACCAGTGGTGTACGTCTGCTCCCAGGATCCAAATCCATGAACCCGGGCCACTCAAGTGGAGCACAGTGAACTTAACCACTACACCACAGGGCTGGTCCCTAAAACTGCATTTTAATCACTCAAGGTCCATTTCAGGAAACCTTATTAAAACAGAGTTGTTTTGCTCTTCTATGACTTTCAAGAGGGTTAAGAAATCCAGCCTTACAGGAAACTGGACTCTATTTTTTAAAAATATTACTATGGAAGTGTTGAATCAAACAATGCAAAAGTAGAAAAGAATAAACAGTGTAAGGAACTCAAGTGTACCCATCATCCAGCTTCAAAGATTATCAATTCTCCGGACCTGTCCAGTGACGCAGCAGTTATGTTCACATGCTCTGCTTCAGTGGCCTGGGGTTAGCCAGTTTGGATCCTGGGCATGGACCTACACACTACATATCAAGTCATGCTGTGGCAGGTGTCCCACATTTAAAATGGAGGAAGGGGGGGCTGGCACCGTGGCCAAGTGGTTAAGTTCGCGCACTCTGCTTTGGCAGCCCAGGGTTTCGCCGGTTTGAATCCTGGGCGCGGACATGGCATCACTTATCAGGCCATGCTGAGGGAACGTCCCACACACCACAATTGGAAGGACCCACAACTAAAAATACACAACTATGGACCAGGAGGCTTTGGGGAGAAAAAGGAAAAAAACAAAATCTTTAAAAAAAAAAATCTTTATAATGGAGGAAGATGGGCACAGATGTTAGCTCAGGGCCAATCTTCCTCAGCAAAAAGAGGAGGACTGGCTCAAGGTTAATCTTCTTCCAAAAAAAAAAAAATCAATTCTCTACAGGTGAGCTCTATTTATGGTCAAAATCCTAAGAGGTCTGGGTGGATACAGTCAGTCTCTGCAGAAATTTTCCCATACCTTTTCCCTAAAAAAAAAATCAGGGGCCAGCCCGATAACATAGTGGTTGAGTTCACATGGTCCGCTTTGGCAGCCCAGGGTTCACGGGTTTGGATCCTGGGTACAAAGCTACACACTGCTCATCAAACCATACTGTGGCAGCATCCCACATACAAAAAAAATAGGAAGGTTGGCAGAGACTTCAGCTCAGGACCAATCTTCCTGACCAAACAATAACCAAAAAAAATCAGAGATTCCTTATGTTAAAAAAATCCAGACAGGGGCAGCCCCGTGGCCGAGTGGTTAAGTGCGCACACTCCGCCTTCGATGGCTCAGAGTTTCACCAGTTGAGATCCTGGGTGTGGACATGGCACCGCTCGTCAGGCCATGTTGAGGCGGTGTCCCACATGACACAACTAGAAGGACCCACAACTAAAAGTATACAACTATGTACTGGGGGGATTGGGGGAGAAAAAGCAGAGGGAAAAAAAAATCCAGACATACAAATATCAAATCATTATGTTGTACTTCTAACACTAATATGTTATATGTCAATTACACCTCAATTAAAAAGCAAAAACAAACAAAAAACCTGACATGCAATGAAGGGAGCCAAATGGCTCCCCTCTACAGGCTTCTCCATTTGTGCTCTCCAAATAACATGATAAAAGGAGAAGCATTTAGTAGCAAAAAACAATCGCTCCGATTTAAGTTCAACCACATTTCCCTTACGTATGTATTTATTTTTGAGGAAGATTAGCCCTGAGCAAACATCTGCTGCCAATCCTCCTCTTTTTGCTAAGGAAGACTGGCCCTGAGCTAACATCTGTGCCCATCTTCCTCCACTTTGTGTGGGACGCCTGCCACAGCGTGCTTTGATAAGCAGTGCGTAGATCTGCGCCCAGGATGCAAACCGGCCAACTCCAGGCCACCAAAACAGAGTGCATGAACTTAACCGCTGCGCCACCAGGCTGGCCCCCAAACACATTTAAAGTAAATTCCAAAGTGCGACCTTAAACTATCTCCTAATACAGGACATGAGTAGTCCAAAACACCATTCTCCTTGGGGGCTGTTTTTAGAAATGTGAATAGTTCACAACAGCTGAGGAAATTACTGTAAGAGGGGAGAAAATACACATTAACAGACTACATTTTTTGATTAGCAACCCAAAAAAGCTAAGGTTTCTAACTCTATGGAGTCCAAAATCCACTGTAAAAATTGTGAGCTCACTTCAACTGTTTGGCATTTGGGGAAATACGTGACACGGTAACGTTTTACCAATGTGCCTTTTGTGCTAGCCTTACTACTGACTTCCCTGAAAATGCCTCTTTTATTAATGAGAGCATATATTTTAGTTCCCTTATTCTAACAATGGACTTGTTTACAAAAATTCTCAACTGTCCTTCCGAAAAGTTGTTGTTGGGCTGGAAAGAGAATTCAGAGGAGGAACCAGCTCGGCAAATTTCCCAGCAACAACTCAGCACAGGGATGCCTCCGTGCTGAGCAACTGGAGGGCTCAGGGGCAGCCAGTAAGGCCCGCCCCCTCAGAGAAACAGTATTTGGCCCTTGGTTCTCACATCAAGGTTAACTGCAGAAACAAACGGCCCAACTGTGTGTACTGTTTTCACTACGTAAAAGGACTAACTCGTGTTAGTTATCCATGGACACAGGGATAATTTTTCTAAGCGAGCATTAAGAAGTCTCCCTGAGTGGGGCTGGCCCCGTGGCCGAGTGGTTAAGTTCGCGCGCTCTGCTGCAAGCGGCCCAGTGTTTCGTTGGTTCGAATCCTGGGCGCAGACATGGCACTGCTCATCAAACCACGCTGAGGCAGCGTCCCACATGCCACAACTAGAAGGACCCACAACCAAGAATATACAACTATGTACTGGGGGGCTTTGGGGAGAAAAAGGGAAAAAATAAAATCTTTAAAAAATAAAAAAAAGAAGTCTCCCTGAGAGCAAGCTCTGAAGTAGTTGAAAAGCAAAGCAATTAAGGAATGGCAAGCCTCGAGTAAAAGTACACACAGTTTATTTATAAAAACAAGAGAGCTCTTTTCCCCTAAGTCAAGAACATTGCCAATGTGGGAAGTACTGGGCCAGCTCTTATCCACAAACGTTCCCCTCCAAGTCCTCCAAAAGTCAGTCTCTGCTCTCCCTGCTCCATCCTATTACTTTAGACGGCAAATAGGAACACCAAGTTATCTGCCCCAGAAAATTCATACCAAACTGCATCGCAAAAACAGAAAAAACGATGACATTTTGCTGTGACTTCAAACTTGAGGAAAAGGAGTAATTCCTTTCTAACAGTTTTGCTACTTACTTTTGATGCCTTGGCCAGTTTCTGACCTGTTCTCCCAGACCTTGTCTCCAAAAGCCACGCGATGCCCTGCATTCAGTGGGTGGTGCGGGCACTCAGGGCTGTCTATCCAAGAGGGAGCCCATCCCACTCCAGGAAGTCTTCTTGACTTCCTTCCTTTCAAACCCAAGAGCCAGTCATCAACTAAGAAACAACAGATGTTGCTTTAGCCTCCTGTTTGGCTATTGAACGGACTTTCTTCCTTCTCTCTTCCCTCCTCTGCCCAAAAATATCAAGACTGCTGGGGGAGGGCAAAACTCATCTTTTTCAATGCCACTGGTGAGCAATAAAAAGCTGCAAAGAAAAGAAAATCACTGGCACGAAGCAGTGTTCAAACACCTTAAATGAGAAAAATGTGCCAAAGCCAACTAATGCTCCTGATGAACCCAGAAACCCTTAGTTGGGACAAGTGTTTTCACCTTTCTGTGCTTATTTTTTCATTAATATAATGAAGATCTGGAATGGCACTATCGCTGACTAAAAAGAGTTTGCACAAACTGAACAGGACAGTCCTCACCCCTACTTCAGCCATGTCCGAAAAACAGAATTAAACGGTAAGGGTTAACGCTTTGCTTTTACAGAAGAACCATCCCTCCAGCTCCACGCCATCCACTCTGAAATTCACTGCAGAAGAGATCACTCAAGATTCCTATCACATCCTACTCCTCCAGAGAAACTGGCCAATCTGCCTGAAATAGTCCAGCTGATCAGGGACTTGGCCACTGACTTGTTGACTGTAATTAAACTCATCACTTGCCTTGGGGACAATCCAGCTACACCAAATTCAGGCGGCACCAACCTGACTTGGGAAAGACAAGTTCCCAGAACGACTCAGGGCTCTGCTTCAGCACAGGCCTGTCAGGGGGAGGGACACTGCTGCTTCTTTCCACCAGAAAGCCAGAAAGAAGTCACATTTCGTTCTTGCTCTTCAGTGAGTGAACAGTTTCTGGTCCTGAAACATGGCACACTCCACTCGTTCCATCTTTCACTTTTTAAAGGAACAGGACCACATTACTTCTCAATATCTTGGAAAGGTAGGAAAAAGTCAAAGAGATATGTATTTTCCATATGGCACACAATACAGCATGTAGAGGATCACTCATTATTTCAAGTCTGATTTCCACACAGGAATCAGAGTCTCATTAAGCTTTCTTCTTTATTTACTTTTTTAACACCAGAGAAAATATTAAATAATTTAAGATCATGACAAATCTTTGCTGGGAAACAACTAAACTCCTGTATCTCCCCCAATCAGAAAACATACAGAAGTCTTAAGACAGCTAGGATATTTAATATTCCCAGAAAGCAACATAATTTAATCAATCAGCACATGAAAATTGTGAAAAACATACAAAAATAATGAGCTTAGGTCTCAAGTTGCCAGCTTGAAAAAAGCTAGTACAATAAAATGTATGCAAAAAATTTTATGCACCTATTTCTTTTACTGTAAGTATGCCTCCCAGAGGTATTCTGGAGGAGCAAGAAGTATGTAGGTGGAAAACACAACTTTATTTGCCAGCACCCTGTGTTCTAAGTATAGTTTATCTAATAACATCATAGCAAAAGGAAGTGACTCAGAGTAAGAGAGGGGTTCTGGGGGACTTGAAGAAAGTATAATCTCTGTAGATTTCAATTTACTCTCTTGTTAAACGTGGATAATAGTGGACATACAACTTAACTTCTCAACTTTCAGGATAAGTAGCAAGTAGGTTGGGCTTTACAAACACAAACAGGACACTGCACTAAGAGGTGCTTACTGGAAAGGCAAATACACAATTATTTCACAATTTTGTAAATAGTTTTGCTTTCTCATTAAAGCAAGTTTCATAATCTCTGTACTTTATAGGTACTTTGGTAAGACTGGTGTGAGCATAATCTCCAAAAATACCATGGTCCAACAAGTACCAAGAGCATTCTTCTGATCATTCTATTGGAATGTACTGAACACTTACTCCGTGCCAAGCATTATGCTAGATGCAGCAAACAAGAAAGACAAGTTCCTTGCCCTGTTGCAGAAAATCATTTTTTAATATCTCTTCAGGCCCATAATGTGACTTGGGAAGTTTTCTTTTGCTTGCACCAGAGTAAAGTCAGAAAGGAGGTCGCCAGTTGTGAGATCTTTTCCAAGCCACATTCCCTCTTTGAACTGAAGTTTCTCATGTGTTAAAAATAGGGATAACACTTAAGTTAATAATGATGTATCAATATTGGTTCATTACTTGTGACAAATGGACCGGACCAAAGCCTTCAAGATGTTAATAACAGGGGAACTTGAGCATGGGGAATATAGGAACTCTTATGAGTTAAATTCTGTCCCCCTACCCCCAAAATTCTCATGCTGAAGTCCTAACACCAGGTACTTCAGAGTGTGACCTCATCTGGAGACAGGATCTTTACAGATATATGACTGATGTCCTTACAAAATGGGGAAATCTGGACACAGACATAGATATGCAGAGGGAAGAAGATGTGAACAGACACAGGGAGAAGATGGCCACCTACAAGCCATGGAGAGCCCTGAAAGATCCTTCACTCATAGGTTTCAGAAGGAACCAATCTTGCCAACACACTGATTTCTGAACCTCTAGCCTCCAGATCAAATCATGTGGGACAATAAACTGCTGTTGTTAGTGAGCTAGTTTGTGGTACTCTGTTACAGCAGCTGTAGCAAACTTACACAGGAATTCTGTACTAGCCTTGCAATTTCTATACATCTTACGCTACCCTCAAACAAAAAGTTCATTAAAAAAAAAAAAAGACAGGGGTAATGGTGTTCATATGTAGCAGTTATGAAGACAAAAGTAGACAACTAAAAAAATCCCTGCTTGATGGAAAGGGAACGATGTGCACACAGAACACAGGATTACCCAACACACGGTACACAACCAGGCTAGGCCGAGAATCCAGGTTTTCTTCAGTGTTTTCCATAATATAATGGCACTTCAAGTTGGGCATAAAGGTGGGTGGTAAGTGAGGGGATATACTGGAGTGTATTATCAATCTAAAATGCCCTGTCCCAAATGGACAGGATCCTTGAGTCACTTTCTAATACTGGACCAGGTACTGCAGTGGGTAGTGGCTCTGGCACCAAAAAAGAACTGAGTTCCAATCTTGGCTCCTCCACTCATTAGCTGGATAAGATACTCTCTCAATCATCCAACAGTGACCTACACCTCCCAGGACCGCCATGGGAATTAAGGAAGTGTACGTAAACTGCCCGGCATGCAGCAGGTGTGAGCTCACACCAGAAACTATGTTTAGCCACAACCCCAGAGGGGTGAGAGGGAGATATTTAGGAACTTCTCTGAGAGGAAACAGATTTCACCACTGATTCTATTTTCTTGCTATTAGTAATAAGTATTCAGATATCTTCCTACACAGAATAATAAGTGTTTTATACCTTCACTGGCTACATTGGGATGTGCTGCACTGAAAAGATGTACAGAAGCAGGAAAAGGCCGTGTTCTAAGGTTATGACCTTTGGAGAAAAAAATCCCTTTGCTGCTGGATGTTTCAGGGAAAATCAACAGCAAGCTGAAGCACCATTCATTCGCAACTTGTTCATCACAATATCCCCACTGCAGGCAATTTCTGGTATTTTCTCCTGAGAATTTGTTCATTGGGTGTCTATTAAGCTCAGGATCATCTATGCAATTAAGCGTCCATCATTAGAGAAATAGAATGAATAGCACAGTATAGTCAGCAGCTTAAATAAAATCTCTGATTCACCCCAGAGGCTCCTCTCCTATGTCCCTAGGGGACAGTAACAGCAATTTTAGTTCCTGTTTTAAATGGGTATGTGTTACCACTGGGGATTATTTTCTCCCCATTTTTCAGAAGAACCCTCAGCTTTTCTAACTTAATAAAGACACTATAGCCTATGTTAACTAATGATCTACAGCTTCCTTCCAGCTCTCATTACGGTAAACCTTTTTAAAAACTAAATTAAACAGCCAATCATGACAACTATTTACTTTTCAAAATGAAATTATTATTAAAGACCTTGGGCTGAACCAGTGGTACATATTACAATCACCTACAGAGCTTAAAAAAAAAAGTCTATCAAAATTCTTATTCAGAATACCTGGAAAGAGATTAAAAATCAGTGGTTTATGGACATTCTTCACAGATCCCAAGGACCAGGACTATGGTCTCTCTTCATCAAGTAATAACCCCACCACTGATACACAGACATCTACTGTTCACATGGAGTTCTACATAAAGCCTATTTACAACTCTAAGAGCAGAAATCAGTTGTCTGACATCTTTTATAGACATTAGTCATTTTAGGATCAAATCATCTTCCCCAAACAAGTCTATCACACAGAGGTTTGGAGGGGAAAAAATGTGTGTTTTTATTTTGCTACATGTTAATCTATCACTGCTCTAAATTCTGTTTAGAATATGGAAGAGCATCAATCAATAACTAAATCATATTCATTTATGTCTTCTGCCCTTCAGAAGTATGAGCTCTTAGAGCTGCACTGTCCAACACACACGTGGCCACCAAGCACCTGAAATATGGCTGGTCTGAACTGAGAGGAGCTGTATGTACAAAATAAATACAGGATTTCGAAGACTTAATACGAAACCAGAATGTAAAGTATCTCATTAACTATTTTTTATATTAATTACATGTTAAAATGAGAATGTGGTGGATATATTACATAAAAGATATTAAAATTAATTTCATCTTTTTTTTTTAATGTGGCCTCTAGAAAATGTGAAATTACACGTGGCTCATGCTAGACTTCTCTTGGACAGTGCTGTCCTAAAGGAAAACAATGATTACGTCTTTTCAGGTGCTCAGGTTTTGAACCTGATCCAATATTTTCAGTCGCTTTTAAATTCATCATTTATTTTAGCAGTTTCTAGTCTCTATCCACTAAGAGTTCCTGTTGAGCTAACTACCTGATGTCTTTCCATTTACATCGCACTTTACCAGAGAAGTTGGGGGAAAAAAAAGAGATGTCTTAACATACACAAAACTCTACGTAAAAAATCAAAAACGATTTCAAAATCTGCTATCATTGGGGCTGGCCTAAAGTTTGCGCGCTCCGCTGCAGGCGGCCCAGTGTTTCGTTGGTTCGAATCCTGGGTGCGGACATGGCACTGCTCATCAAACCACGCTGAGGCAGCGTCCCACATGCCACAACTAGAAGGACCACAACGAAGAATATACAACTATGTACTGGGAGGCTTTGGGAGAAAAAGGAAAAAAATAAAATCTTTAAAAAAAAAATCTGCTATCATTTTGGATCTTACCACTCACCTGAGTCTACAAAAGAAAAGAAATCCAAGAACTCAATCTGTTGCTTCCATTTAAAATGAATTAAGGCACTATTCAAAGCTACCTAAATTTGAGAAAACTCAACTACCCCAAGCCCAGGTAGATGCAAACACTCAACCAGAACTTAGCTCAGACACACGTGGCCACTGCAGCTCTCCTCTCTTGGATTTCCTTCAGGAACGGCATGTAAACTACCTAGACAAATAAGCCTATTTCCTAGAACACCTTAAATTTGCTCTTTTAAAAAAGGAACAAAACTGATTCATCAGATTTATAATACGAAAGCTCTGGCTTGCCAGTTTCAAAACTCTAAGTGATCTGGCCCCTGCCTACTTCTCCATCATCATCTCCAACCACTCTCCCCGCCTTCAATCATTCTACCCGAGCCAGTACGGCCTTCTCTCTCTTCCGTAAACAAGCCAGGCATCCAGACACTCAGCATCTGTACACTGGCCCGTGTGTCCACACAAACACCCTTCTGCGGTCTCAGGCAGGCTGGCTCCTTTCTCATCCTTCGGATTTCAGCTACTTGTCAAGATCTTCCTCTAGTTCACTATCCAATGAAACCTCACTGTTTCCACACCCCCAAGTTACCCTGCAGTCCTACTGTTTTCCTAGCACTTAGGAAAATCTGAAACTATCTCATCTGCCTCTCCAAACTTACAGTAAGCCCCCCAAGAACAGGGGTCCTGTCCGTCTTGCTCACAGCTGATATCCCTAGCACAGACAACAGGCACAGCAATGAGCACTCCAGCGTCTGACTGAATGAATCAAAAAATCCAAAGCTGCCTTTACACACACTCACTCCCCATTAACAGAGGAGGGAAAAAAAGCTGCCTTAAAAGATGAAGGTGAGGGGCTGGCCCCGTGGCCGAGTGGTTGAGTTCGCGCGCTCCGCTGCAGGCGGCCCAGTGTTTCGTTAGTTCGAATCCTGGGCGCGGACATGGCACTGCTCATCAGACCACGCTGAGGCAGCGTCCCACATGCCACAGCTAGAAGGACCCACAACTAAGAATATGCAACTATGTACCTGGGGGCTTTGGGGAGAAAAAGGAAAAAAATAAAAATCTTTAAAAAAAAAAGATGAAGGTGAGAACCTTAGAGGTTAAGATAATCTAGTAAGCTTATTTTAAAAATTATACAACTGGCTTCCTATGTACATGTCCTTCTAGTCTTTATTTTCTAATTTCTAATACTTAAGCCTCTTGAAGAACTGCCATATTTCTGTATGGATAAAAATAAGTACAGAAATAATTACATTTTGCTTGCTGAAGCTGGAGAGGGAAGAAAGGCTTGCATCACTAAGTATTTAAAGATGAAATAAGGCTATAATAATAAAAATATTGAGGATTAGCACAAGACTAGACAGATAACGGTAAAAAAGACAAAGTTTAGGGCCAGGCCCCGTGGCCGAGTGGTTAAGTTCACGTGCTCCGCCTTCGTCGGCCCAGGGTTTCACAGGTTCAGATCCTGGGCACGGACATGGCACTGCTCATGAGGCCACGGTGAGGCAGCGTCCCACATGCCACAACTAGAAGGACCCACAACTAAAAATATACAACTATGTACCGGGGGGGAATTGGGGGAGTAAAGGCAGGGAAAAAAAAAGAAGACTGGCAACAGTTGTTAGCTCAGGTGCCAATCTTTAAAAAATAAATAAATAAATAAAGACGAAGTTTAGAAACAGACCCTATAATACACCCTTACAAAGGGTGCTTTTCAAAGAACCAGAAAAAAGGATAAACCAATAGTTGGGACAACTGACTAACGACTCGGTACAAAAAGCTGGATTTCTTCTTACCATAAACAGAAATAAAATTCCAAATATAGTAAAGAAATGTAAAAATATAAGCCATTAAAAAAGAGAATATTAGTGTCAATTTCATAGGCCTATATGAGCCTATTAAAAAGATTATCACTGGGGGCCAGCCCGGTGCACAGTGGTTAAGTTTGGACGTTCCGCTTTGGCGACCCGGGTTCGCCGGTTCAGATCCCAGGTGCAGACATGGCACCACTTGGCAAAAGCCATGCTGTGGTAGGCATCCCACGTATAAAGTAGAGGAAGATGGGCATGGATGTTAACTCAGGGCCAGTATTCCTCAGCAAAAAAGAGGAGGATTGGCAGTAGTCAGCTCAGGGCTAATCCCCCCCCCACCAAAAAAACAATATCATCAATTTTCTCAAAGGTAAAAGATACTGTATCCATCATAAATGCTGACAAAAATAAATTTAAATGAAACCTTAAAAAAATAAAAATATAAGGACAGGAACACAAGAATAAGAATAATAGGGGGGCTAGCCCTGTAGCCGAGTGGTTAAGTTCACACTCCGCTTCAGTGACCAGGGGGTTCGCTGGTTCAGATCCTGGGTGCGGACATGGCACCGCTTATGAGGCCATGCTAAGGTGGCATCCCACATGCCACAACTAGAGGGACCCACAACTAGAATACACAACTAGGTACTGGGGGCATTTGGGGAAGAAAAAGCAGGAAAAAAAAATAGAAGATTGGCTACAGTTGTTAGCTCAGGTGCCAATCTTTTAAAAAAAAAAAAGAACAGGAAAATTGACCATAGCATGCAACATAATTTGGCTGTGAATAAGCTACACATAACCATAATACTGTCAACAGTGACTATTACTCTAACCAAAATTATATTATAAACAGTGACAATAAATGTGGATATATGACGTAGTCAGGGGATTCTACCAGAAACTGTTACTATCCAAAGTGGGAAGTTAATAAATAATACCAGAAGCTGTAAAGTCATTAAGTAGCAAAATAAGCTTATCATTTAGAGGTAGCACCAAAAGAAACAGTAAAGAGTTGAAAACGACTGCCTCTAGGGACTGGGAAGGAGGTGGGCAGGCACTGCTGTTTTTCATAAAAAGCCCTGTGGAGCTGATGGTCTGACATGTCTATTACAGGGTTTTTGTACATGTTTTAATAAAAAGTAAAATTAAAAAAGTACAAATGCATATGGAAAATGCTTTTTAAAGTTAAGACAGGAAAATGTACTATGGGGGAAATCAAATGTATACATGAATTTATTCATATCCATCACAAAGTTATCTAAGACAGGGAAAAAGGAGAGAAAAGACTAAATGCCTACCAAAAAGGAGCTAGTGAGATCAACTATATGGCACATCCATGATGAAATACCATAAGTCATTTAAAAATGCAAACAGGAAAAAATTTGTTCTTGTGAACAAGAACCATGTGACAAGGAAGTACAATTCCAATTTTGATTACACACACACATATCCAAGTAACACAGGGATGAAAAGAGTGTTCACAAAATGTTAATGATAATAGATAAGTTTATGGATGATCTTTCTCAGTATTTCCAAATGAATAAACGTGTTATTAAAGAACTCAAAAGTTAGTTAAAATAAAAAAGTAACTGCTGCTTCTACAAGTTGGAATGAAATCAGAGCAAAGCTACTTTATCATCTTGTTTCAGTTTGTTAAACTGAAAAACAAACACTGCCTAATAAGAAGCCAGAACTTCCATTAAGGAATCTCCTGGATAAACAATTCTTAACATAAGACTGGTTTTGTAAGTCAGTGAAGTTATTATTAGTTCCTTTTACTACCATGCACTTACCTTATTTGAACAAAGATTCAGCTTGCACCAGATCCTAAACAGACACTCCCTCAAAAGAACACTGGCAGTGCTGCTGGCTTCTCCAATGTACAAAGTCAGGATAGGATTCTGGAATGAGAGGAAATAAGCGGTGATAAAAGTTATCCAAACCTTGCAGATTGCATCTCAAAATACAGATGCTTGAAATCTATAACCAAAAACTCTACTTTAGCCCTCAACTTCACCCTAAGTGGACACAGGCTTCTCTCTCAAAGTACCAGCCTGAGGAGCTCTGTCTCTCTCACACGTTCCCCTCCACCCAACCTTCCACAGCAAGGCTGCAGTACGGAAAGCTAAAACCTTCCTCTTGTAACCTGATACTTTTGCCAGCAATATTTCAGGTGGTATGGTTTGCATTATGCAAGACTAATTCACAAACTGCATAATTCAACCTGGAGGATTACCTCAGAAGAATTAGACACTTGAAACCAAAAACATTTAACTGAGGCACGCTGAACTAAATTTAACAAATACATTTCAAGTTAAAATAACTCCCCATTCTCATCCCTCAAAGCACGTGGAAAAAAGCCTTCTGATCCAATTGTTTAACATTCTCGTATCTAAACATTACTAAAATGACTTTACATCAATGCTATGTAGTGTTACCCAAAACAAGAAAAACAAAGTTCCAAGATCATCAAGCTCATATATGTAGTTAATGTCCTCACTCCTAGCTTATTAAAGCCTTATCATTCACCCATATTACTATAAAGTAGGAAGGTACCCAAGATTCAAATAACCTGAAGATGCAGTCTTGACATTAATCTTTTCTTTTCTTGCTTACTCAGCATTCACTCAGATACCCACCACCCTTAGCTTTCTCTGAAACCTGTGGTTTGCACGCTGCTCACCCTTGCTTAGTGCACCAGGAAAGAAAGGAATCTATTTCCTTAAGCTATGGTCTCTTGGTACATGTTGAACCCTCAGCCTAAAAATGACTCCTCCCCTCTCAGCAAACTCCTCCTCATTCCTATGAGGGTCTCCTTCCACAGTACGGTGTCCCTGGCTCGTGAAGCCTGGGTTAGGTACTGCTTCTCTGTGTTATCCTAGACGTGTCTCTCCTTACACTCATCTCATTGTATCTGTTAATATGTCAACTTCCCTCACAGGGCTGCGAACTCTATACACCTAACACTGATGTGTGTTTGCTGAGTAAACTGAATACCCAAGCAATAAACTCTTGACCTATACCAAAGGAAATCAGTAAGTGATATTACAAACAGGCAATAAGAATCCACTCTCAAAACTAACAGGATAAGACTTTGATCCAGATAAAATTAGTATTCAGTCAGATCCTTTACCAAATTAGAGACAACGTTGATAGATTTACTCAGTTGATAAACAGTAAAAATATAGCAATTTCAAACACTCATTCTTTCAAAATACTTTTGCATTTATTCTTGCAGGTCATTCTTAGAATTCATCCTAGGTTACATGAGCCAAAACTTCTTTCCCTGTTTCTAACTGCACAGGGGCTCACATCAGCCACCTCGAGGAAATCCCGATGACTGCTCCAGGACTGAGAACCGCTTACTCCACAACACAGTGAATTAAAGAAACAAACGACAGTATTCCAATACATCCATCCTTAAGGTTCTAATCGGACAGCAAGCACACATAAATTTGCCATTTTACTACCCCATCATGTTTCTTTCCTATTATTTAACCTCTTCTTGGATACTGGCAAGAATTCTATCATCCCAGCAAGTCTTCAATTTTCCACTGTCACAATGGGTGGAGAAGCAAATCTGAGGTTCTGGCCCTTAGTTATTCTGTGACAGTAAGGAGATACCTGAAGCCCTGAGTCATCCCTGCCACCACAGCTTTTATGTCCTGCCTGTGTCATCTGGACAGTCACAGGCATACTTTTCAGCCTTTATCTCCTGAACCTCCCTTGGTGAGATACCAGTATATTACCAAGGACACCCCAGCTAATACACACCAGTATATTAGCAAGAAAAATATCTCTTTTCCTCTTCTACACAATTTCCTTTTAACTGTCCACTTATTCAATAAAAAAATGTATCAAGTACCTACTACATTGCCAGGCACTATTCTAGGCAATGGAGATTCAACAATTAAAAACTCTCCTCATTCCTGGAGCTTACATTCTAGCGGGGAGATGGGGGCACATGAGGGAATGAAAGTTACGACTTTATATAAAGTGGTCAAGGAAAGCCTCTCTCACGAGACAGTTGAGCAGAGACTTGAAGAGAAAGAGTATGCTGTGCCTTCTCTGAAGGCAGAGAGGACCAAAGAGAGGAAACAGTAAGTGTAAAGACCTGGGGAGGAAACATGCTTGCCTTATCTGAGGAAGAGAGAAAAGGAGTGGCTGCAACGCACAACGCCGCCAGGGAGCAGTCGGAAGATGGGGTCAGAGGCTTGGGTGAGTGGATGAGGCCTTGCACGCCATCATAAGGACTTTGGTTTTCCTCTGGGTGATGTGGGCAGCCACTGAGTGTTGTGAGCAGAGGAGTAACATGACCAGAATTACGTTTTAAAGGACTGAATTATGTTTCAAAAGTTATGTTTTAAAAGGATCATTTTGGCTGCTGAGTGTAGAATAGATTTTAACAGGGCAAGGTCATAAGAAATTGGCAGATATTGCCTACAATAATGCAGGTAAAGGAATGCAGTGGCTTAGACCAGAATGGAATACTCCCACACTCCATACACTGCTAGACCTTAAGTAACAACATAGTTCCTAAACACAAAGCATGAACACTAACATTCGAGGACCATAGCACTTGTACCTTCTACGGTTAAAGAAGACTTGAAATGTTTTTCTCATCTCTCCTCAAGCACCTCTGGTAATCTTTTATGAAGATACAGAATACAAGGAAATACAAGGATGACCGTGCCTGCTCCTATGAACCTGAGGTCAAGGCTAGTCCTTTAAGCCACCAGGCAACTTGCTTATATATTACTTAAGGACTAATGTGTTCTAGTTTCAAAGCATGATGGTGTCAACAAAAGTGAACAAAAGAGGACAGTGTCTTCTATTCAAGTTAACCCAAGGTATCCAATAAATAACGAAATTTAACCTTAGCCACTCCCCATTGAAAAAAATACTAGGAATTGATGAGATTAGGACAGTTGAGCAAATAAACCTTTAGTCTGTCTAAGCAGCTTCCATGGGTATCAGCAGGAACCAAGATTGAATCCAAGACTGGTGAAATTACTATGAACGGCTCTGGAGAGAAAGACACATACCTCCAAGTGCGTCATGCATACAGGGCCTTCTACATTAGGGGGTCAGCAAATGATGCACAGGCCAAATCTAGCCCAACCTGTTTTTGTACCACCCATGAGCTAAGAACGGTTTCCACATTTTTAAATGGTTGAAAAAAATCGAGATTTCATGTGAAATTTCTGTGAAATTCCAATTTCAGCATCCACGAAGGGTTTTATTGGAAAACAGCTAGATCCATTCGTTTACAGACAGCTGCTTTCACACTACAACAGCAGAGTCTGGTTGCAAAAGAGACTGGATGCAGTGGTCTCACCACTCTGCACAGCTACAAACTGCAGTGAGGCAGTTACAACTCTACAGTATTTGAAGCACTGTGCAGTGTCATATCATATATTATTTTTAAACCATCAGTGCATATCCATATGTCAAAACAAGAAAAGAAAAGCGGACTGTTAAAGAGAATGTTGCCCATTTAAGGCACAGTGTGGAGGTCAGTGGGGGCAACATCAGTAGTCAATTACAAGGCAGGTGGAGGGGAAAGGTGCTGACCTAAGTAATATGAAAATGAGTGGAAGAGGGAAGAGTGAAAGCAAAAGGAACTGCACATAACCACTGTATTCTAGTTGTTAAAGTCGTTTCCCAGGGGATATGGGTTAACAATTCTGACATCACTACACATATATACTGGAATTAATAAATAAGAACATGGTAAGAGCCAAGTTTCTCGGTTGAGAATCGCAGGATAGTCAAGAAAAAAGCAAAGGCTGGAATGGTGCACACAGTACTGGATTAGAGTTGGAGACAGCACTATGAACTCATGTTTAGCTTACTGCAGATACAAATGGATATATGTGGAAATATCAAGAACTCAGATATTTCTATACGTATACAGAATACATGTTAATATACAGATATTTCCTGTAAGTATACATATTTTTCTATAGGTATATGAAATATATGTTAGCATATACACATCTATTTCCTTGCTTTGTCAGCCTACAAGACCTAGAAGCAATAATACTCCAGTAGCAAAGAGCACACCTAGCACCCAGACCTTGATTTCTAATACCATTGTCCAGTGAAAGAAACCAGGGCTCCTTGGAGAAATGGCTGGATCCTAGGGGTGGGGCAGGCAATACACAGGATGAGCCTGGAGTATCTTGCAAGGTCAGAAAGTAAGGAAGTGTTTAAAAAAAAAAAAAAAAAACCCCACAATGAAGGACACTCCTGTCCATCTGAGAGTTCTTAGCCAAAACTGGAAATATCTGAACAAAATACAGTCGTACCAGATAACTCAAAGTATAAAATATCCATGAGTCCACACAGATATAAATAAACGACTGAATAAATCAACAAATGGATGAGAAGAGACCAATCTCTCCTGCAGAAGAATTCCAAATAAATTACGTATATACTCCACCTTCAAGGGGGTGGAACATAACTCTCCACTCCTTAAGTGGAGTGGAGTCAGCCTAGTGATTTCCTTCCATAGACTACAGTATGGAAGGCAAGGGAGGGAGTAACTTACGTTGGAGAAACTAGCCAGGACTAAGGTTAACATCAACAATAAATCACGTTGATAGCATACACTCCTTGACATGATATGATGAAAATGGCACTTTACCTCTGTGGGCTTTCTCCCCAAAATCCCTAACGCCTGTCTAATCATGAGAAAAATATCAGACAAATACCAATTGAGGAACATTCTACAAAACATCCAGTACTCCTCAAAACTGTCAAGGTCATCAAAAATAAGAAAAGTCTAAGAAACCGGTCACAGCCAAGAGGAGTCTAAGGAGACATGACAACTAAATGTATATCCTAGATGAGATCCTGGAACAGAAAAAGGACATAAGGTAAAAAAACCAAGAAAATCTGAATAAAGTATAAACTTTAGGAATGTGTCAATATTGGTTCATCAGTTGTGACCAATGTACCGTGCTAATTTAAGATGTTAACAACAGAGGAAACTGGTATGGGGTAGAACTCTCTGTACTATTTTCTCACATTTTCTGTAAATCTGAAACTCTTCAAAAACAAAACATTTGTGTGGGGCTGGCCCCAGGGCCAAGTGGTTAAGCTCGCGTGCTCCGCTTCGGCGGCTGCGTGTTTCCTTGGTTCCATCCTGGGCGCAGACCTGGCACTGCTCATCAAGCCTTGCTCAGTCATCAAGAGGCAAGGAACACCAATCAAAATCATTTACCCTTTTTCCTCAACAAATGGTTTTTTTTTCCTTTTTCTTCTACCCAAAGCCCCCCAATACATAGTTGTATATTCTAGCTGTAGGTCTTTCTTGTTCTGCTGTGTGGGACGCCACCTCAGCAAGGCTTGATGAGCAGTGCTAGGTCTGCGCCCAGGATGGAACCAGGGAAACACTCAGCCGCTGAAGCGGAGCACGCGAGCTTAACCACTTGGTCATAGGGCCAGCCCCACACAAATGTTTTGTTGTTGAACAGTTTCAGATTTACAGAAAATCTGAGAAAATAGTACAGAGAGTTCCTGCCCCGATACCAGTTTCCTCTGTTAACTTTATTTTTTTGAGGAAGATTAGCCCTGAGCTAACTACCACCAATCCTCCTCTTTTTGCTGAGGAAAACTGGCCCTGAGCTAACATCCGTGCCCATCTTCCTCTACTTTATACGTGGGACGCCTGCCACAGCATGGCTTTTGCCAAGCAGTGCCACGTCCGCACCCGGGATCCGAACCGCAAACCCCGGGCCGCCGAGAAGCTGAACGTGTGAACTCAACTGCTGCGCCACCAGACTGGCCCCCTGTTGTTAACATCTTAAATTAGTGCGGTACATTCCTCACAACTGATGAACCAATACTGATACATTCTTATTAACTAAAGTTTATACTTTATTCAGATTTCCTTAGTTTTTACCTTATGCCCTTTTTCTGTTCCAGGATCTCATCTAGGATATACATTTAGTTGTCGTGTCTCCTTAGACTCCTCTTGGCTGTGACAGGTTTCTTAGACTTTTCTTATTTTTGATGACCTTGACAGTTTTGAGGAGTACTGGGCTGGATGTTTTGTAGAAGGAGGATGACTGAAGCGATATAATTGATACTGCTGGGCTGTTTACTGGAGAAGTCAATGCTGAGTCTGAAGTGACTGAAGAGTGAGTTAGCTTCTACGAATAATCTGTGTGGAACACCAATTCAATACAATCCGAACTTGAATCTGCTAATATGTGTCACAAACGATGGTGATAAAAATGTGTGGAGAACAAAGGGCTAAGTTCGACAAATTTAGAGAACTTGCAAAAATGTAAGGTATTTAAGGCATATGGTTGGTTATTCACTGTACTATTCATCAGGAGGTATTTTGCAAAAAACTTTTAATCCATCGTGTGTTACTGAGCCAGTATTATCAGGAGTGACCTTCATGCGCTCTCAATTCACTTTCATAGACTTAACTATCATCAGTTTTGTGAATTCTTGGCAGAAATATAAGATGAATCCTGACATGCCCTATCAAATAGGCTTAGCATAGTTCAATGGCTTAGCAGCAGTAAAATTTTTTGGTTGTTTTTTAGCTCAGGGCTGAAAGTGAAATTTTTCTGAACAAGAACCACCACCCTTAAACACTATTATTGAATACTGAATAGCTTTGGAAATTAGCTTTTCAGCAGACTTGAGCCAACTGTGCAACTGAGGAGCTTCCATCTACTCTTCGATTGGAAATGATTAATCTGCATGCTAAAAGGCAAATATCAAGTATCTAACAGAATTCTATAAATGCATTCCAAGTGATGAATATGCTCAGTTAGAATCATATGCTCCAAATAAATCATATGCTCATGGATTAATACTAGCACTTGGCAGTACTTATCTGTGTGAAAAGACAGTTCCAAAGATAACATACGTAAAGTCTCACTACACATTTCAGCATTAACAGATGGACATTTGCCATCGATTTTAATAGGTAAAGCTAACTTTCATCCCCAATGACGTGGAATGCTATCCCCCAAAAAGAATTCCATTCTTCTCACTAACAGATCTGCCTTACAAAACTTGTATTCAATTATTATATTTTGAATTTTGCCAATAAAAAAAGTTCTCTCTTGTTATTTAAGTACCTACATAATATCCCCAATTTTGCCCAGCAACTTACAGTAAGGCAAATAAAATTAGTAACCAATCATCCCAAAACAATTTCCAAAGCACTGACCCGATAAATACTATGAAAGCACACGCTCTAAAGCTGGACAGCCTAGGTTTGACTCCTAGCTCCACCAGCTAGTAGCTGTTGAGACCTGTGATAAGTTACTTAATTAAATCTCAATCTCTGTCTCCTCTCTGTGAAACTGGTTCCTACTATACAGGGTTGTCATGAAAACTGACTAAGTTAATATATGTGCAAAGCACTTGACACAGTGCTTACCACATAGCAAATACTAAATACTATTATTAATCAGGCCAATGTCAAATGACAGGGTTAAAAGCCAACAAGACTTCTTCCAGCGGGTATGAGTAGTCACTTGGTTATTAAACAATTACCTTCTCTATCAAGAATTCAAAGTTTGGCTTTATGGCAGACTCAGAACACAAGACACTTTTTATATCTTCAAAAATTCTTAAAGAAGCAGTGTGCTCTGGCAACAAATCCAAGCCTATACTTGATTCCACGCTGAATGAATCTGCCCTGTAAATGACGCCATTATTCCGTGCCCCAGGTTCTCAACTTACAGGACAGGAGCAACATGCCATCTGTGCACCTGATACTTTCTACCTAGACGGGTGGTTTTTCAAGTCATGCTCTCAGGCTGAAACCTCCAGCACATCCAGCTGACAAGACTGTCGGGAAATCATAACAGCTACTTTCCCAGAATTTATCACCTTTTTATCACGTTACACAACTGTTATAAGCTACCCCATTTCCCTACAACATAACCCTCTATTTCTCTGAAAACTACTAGTCATGCATTATTACTACATGGCACCTTGAGGGTGAGTACTAAATCAAATTCCTTTTTGTGTCCCCAGCGTCTAGAAACATGTTTGTTAAATGACAAATGAATATTAGCTATATATATATATATTTTTTTACTATAGTAAAATATACCTAACACAAAATTTACCATTTTAAAGTGTACACTTCAGATCAGTGGCATTAAGTACATTCACACTGTTATGAACCATCACCAATCCATCTACAGAAGTTTCTCATCTTTCCAACTGAAACTGTGCGCTCATTAAACAGTAACTTCCCCCCTCCTCACAACCACAATTCTACTTCGTCTCTATAAATTTGACTACTCTAGGTACCTCATGTAAGTGGAATCATACAACATTTGTCCTTTTATGTCTAGCTTGCCACCTACCATAATGTCTTCACGGTTCATCCATGTTGTTGCATATGTACACAGTTTTAAAAAGAGAAAAACATGTACAGAATCAGAGAACTTGAAATATTAACATAAACTTTTCTTTGCTTGAGTAAACAGAAATGTTTAATTCTTTTTACCTAGTTTTTTTTTCTTTTTAGTAATACGTGCACAGTAAAAATTTCAAACTGTACCAGAGTATATAATGAAAAGAAGTCTCCTGTCTAACTTCTACCCTCCGTCTCCCCAACTTGCAGTCCCCCTCCCTGGTTTAATATTTTACTTTGGAACACAACCACCAACCATATGCTGCCTTGCCTTGAGGATGTCCTATTAGTAAGAGATTCAGTTGGCCTATCAGGACTGGCTATTCCTCTCTTCTAAAAATACTAACACAAAGATATAAAACAATGTACAAAAAAATTTTTTAAACATTTTACAAATATTTCACTGGGTTAACATTCACTGAGTGCACCCTATGAATAATGTCTTCACTAAACAGCATATTGAGGCAAGAAAGAGTACAAGCTCTGGAATCACATAAAAAGCAGTTTAAAACATTTTGATTCTTGAGCCTCAGTTTCCTGATCTATCAAACAGAAGTAACACTACCTCAGAAGTTGCTGCAATGATTAAATGAGGAAAACATCCAAATTATAGTATGGTTCCTAGTAATATAGGAAGCACTCAAATAACAGTAATAAATAATTGTTGATTTCCTTCAGTGAGCAGTGTGGAGAGCACAGATGAATGCGAAAATCCATGCCATCCCAGGTGCTTATAACGGAACAGAGGAGTTTCTCTCTGCTCAGTATTACCCTGATTCCACGGAGAACCTGGTGAATACAATTTCCAGCCTACGTTTATAACTTTTATGGATCTACTTCTAAACCTCACTAAAATAGTTATTTGTAAAAAATAATTGGGACTGGGAGCGCTGGGAGAAGGAAAAGTTCATTATCATCAGACCATGTGTAGGGTATGTAACCTCCACATGGTCTATAGCTGGCTTTAATCAAACAGCGGAGGGGCCGGCCCGGTGGCACAGCGGTTAACTGCACACGTTCCACTTTGGCAGCCCGGGGTTCCCCAGTTCGGATCCTGGGTGCAGACAGACATGACACCGCTTGGCAAGCCATGCTGTGGTAGGCGTTCCACATATAAAGCACAGGAAGATAGGTACGGATGTTAGCTCAGGGCCAGTCTTCCTCAGCAAAAAGAGGAGGACTGGCAGCCGTTAGCTCAGGGCTAATCTTCCTCAAAAAAATAAAAAATAAAAACAAAAAAAGAGCAGAGTCTTGTGATTAAGAGACCACGATCCACTCTAATCTAGATGCAAAAACACTACCCAGGAGAATATCCACTTTGGACAAATACGACTGGAATTAGTTATAGGGCATTAAGAACTGGAAGCAGTCCTAGAGCTCTTATCTAGCACAACCCTAGTTTTACAGACAGGAATTGAGTCCAAAAAAGGAAGAGATCTGCCCAGGAAGTGAGCTAATACTGGAGCCCGAAGGCTCCCGGCTCTCGGTGGCCCAGTTCTTTCACATCATCATGCCTTTTATCTGTTCAAGAACTTTAAGCCACAAACTTCATCCAGTTGGCTCTGATTTCTCACTTTTCTTCCCAGTTACTTACTATCGAAGGGAAGTTTGTTCTTAAGGTGCCTTAGGAAATCAGTCTTAGAAAACATTCCTAAATAATCTCATTATTATTTGGCTAAAACGTACTCTACTGGAAGCTCCAGGGAATGTTAAACAAGAACAAACGTAACTCACTAAAGACCTATTTGAAAGGCAATTTCAGTCAACAGAAAACTCTTAATTTTAGAGTTGCAAAAGCAGATGGTACATTCAGAGTTCATCTTCCACAACTGTTTAGTTTTACCAAAAAAGTTTCACCCAAAATAGTAATTTGATTAATAACCCATTTAACCCAGAGTATCAGACCAGGATAACCAACTTTTAGATGAGTCACACTTGCTTTCTTTTGTAAACAAGCAACAGGAAAGAGACTGAATTTGATGCCAGAATACTCTGCCACAAATATGATCAAGTCATGCTGGAGAATCTACTAAAACACATTGATCTTTGGAGATTTTTTCTTCTTTTTTTTTTCTTTTTTAAATTACAAGTCAGAAGTAGAAACTGGTTTGACATGAAGGTCAATAACTACTTCTCAGAGTACTGCCAAATTAAACTTATTTTTAACCAAACTTACTACTAGAAATAATCCTACAAGCAGTCTGAAAATCTATCCAAAATGTCCATCTTTTCTGGTTCTAATTCTAGAAAATAAATGTGCAGCTGCTTTGCAGCTGATGTTAACCCAACAGCAATTTACAGACACCATTAGGGGAACGCAAGCCTCCTCCTGCAAAACACCAAGGCCACCTAGGCACTCCTAGCACAGGTCCTCATGAAACGCATCTTGCTTCCGAAGCAGTCACAAGCAATCTAACAGCTACCAGAATCAGCCCTACATTCATAAGTTTAACCAGGAAAATAGATTGCTACAAAAACTGGCATAACCACATATGTTATTTACTAAGAGAACTGTCATCTGTCAAAGTGATTCTTGTAAATAGAGTTTTCTCTCTAAAAGATTTAATCAGCTGTTTGACTCATGCCATCCCTGATTTAGCAATCCTGCTTTCCAGTTCCTGGAAATTTGGTTTCAGAGTACATTAACATTTTTCCAATTTCTCATGCATAAAGTTAAGAACATTTAAGCCCTGGCGAAAAGGTATAAAGGTCACTATACATAGCCCAAAAACAAGTCAAGACTTGAGGCTCAGAATATTGAGGAATACTAAAATAAATCACATGGGAAAAGTAAGATTAGACTCCTACCTCACATCCAAAACAAAAATAAACTCCAAGCGGACTAAACAAAACACAAGCAAATAAATATTAAGTGTGAAAAGGTTTTAAACTTTTAGAAGAAAACATAGGAGAATATCTGTACGAATTCAAGGTAGAGGATTTCAAAGAAGATATAAGTGTAAACCATAAAGGTAAAGATTGATAAGTATGTCTACATGCTTTAGAAAATCAAAACAAACCTACAGACTAGGAGAGTATATTTGCAACACATATAACCAAGGATTAAAATCCAGATTCTAGATTATATAAAGAACTTCTAGAAATCAATAAAAAGGCAAAAAATTGGGGGCCGGTCCAGTGCTGTAGTGGTTAAGCTCGCACACACTGTTTCAGCGGCCCAGGGTTCACAAGTTCAGATCCCAGGTGCGGACCTACACACTGCTCATCAAGCCACACTGTGGTGGCGTCCCACATACAAAACAGAAGAAGACTGGCACAGATGTTAGCTCAGCAACAATCTTCCTCAAGCAAAAAGAGGAAGACTGGCAACAGATGTTAGCTCAGGGCCAATCTTCCATAACATAAAATAAAAAATGGGGGAGTGTGCTCAAAAATTCAATTGTTTAGGTGAAAAAAGATTTATTAAATAAATATTTATTGAACACCTACCATACACCAGGCACTGTTCTAGGCACTAAAGATACAACTGACAAAAAGAGAAAGTCTTTGACCCCATGGTGGGGTGAGACATACAAACAAGTTAACTCTATACTGTGTATTAAATGACGACAAATGCTAAAAAATAAAGTGGAGTCGGGATAAGAACACGCAATTCAAAACAGAGGAAACTTATATGGCTAAAACACATATGAAAAGATATTCATCTTCACCAGTAATCTGAGAAATACAATTTAAAACTATAACAAAATATTTCATACTCATAAGAATGGCAAAAATTTTAAAGTCTAACAACATCAGGCATTGTTAAGATGTGCAGCATGGAGAGTATCAACTAGTCTAACCTCTCTGGAGAATAGCGTGATAGTGTCTAACAAACATGTGAACAGCCGGGGCCAGCCTCATGGCCGAACGGTTAAGTTCACGCACTCCGCTTCGGTGGCCCGGGGTTTCGCCAGTTCGGATCCTGGGCGCAGACATGGCACCGCTCATCAAGCCATGCTGGGGCAGCACCCCACATGTCAAACTACAAGGACCCACAACTATAAGTATACAACTATGTGCCGGAGGGCTTTGGGGAGAAAAACGAAAAATAAAATCTTTAAAAAAAAAAAAAAGATGTGAACATCCTATGACCAAGCAATTCCGCTTTTAGGTATAAACACTACAGAATCTCTCCCAAATCTATAGAAAATACATACAAGAATATTCTTGGGGCCAGCCCAGTTGCATAGTGGTTAGGTTCGCATGCTCCCCTTCAGCAGCCCAGGGTTCACAGGTTCAGATTCCGGGTGCAGACCTAGCACCACTCGTCAAGCCACACTGTGGTAGCATCCCACCCAGACAAAATAGAGGAAAATGGGCACAGATGTTAGCTCGGTGACAAATCTTCCTCAAGCAAAAAGAGAAGGACTGGCAACAGATGTTAGCTCAGGACCAACCTTCCTCACACACACACACATACACAAAAAAACAAGAAAAAAAATTCTTGACAGCACTGAGTACGAATAGAAAAACGGATATGAAGCTTAAAAACACACAAAAGTGATAGCATATTTTGTTTAGGAAAACATACATTCTTAATAGAAGTCTACAAAGACATGTAAGTATCATAAACACGAAAATCAGATGAGTACTTGGAGGCGAAGGGGGGAACAATTCTAAAGATTTAGCTACGGTGGGAGAGCTTTATTTCTTATAGGTATTAAATTGATCTCTGAAATACATGGGTACTAACTGCATTATTCTTTGCAATTTTTTGCATGTCTTATTTTTTTCTTGTTTTGTTTTGTTTTTTTAAAGATTGGCACCTGAGCTAACAACTGCTGCCAATCTTCTTTATTTTTTTTCCTGCTTTTTCTCCCCACTTCCCCCCAGTACATAGTTGTATATTTTAGTTGTGGGTCCTTCTAGTTGTGGCATGTGGGACACCACCTCAACATGGCCTGATAAGCGGTGCCATGTCCGCACTGTAGGGGAGGAGGACATTTCCTCTCCCCAAATGGGGGTTCGTCTGGCTGGAGAACAAATTAAATTCACATGAGACAGAATAGCAAGAGAAAATTAAACAAAGCTTTATGAGGAACCATGGCCCGGGGCCTTTCTTCCTGAAGGAAGAAAGGGCACCGAAGAAGTGGGGTGCAGACAGTGGTTATATACCCCCAAACGGGGTGTTTCACATGTGATTGAAATGTCCCTCCCACAATAGTCACAAGATTGCCCTGTCGGCACAGTGCTTGATGGACACAGCAGGTAATGGTCTGCTATCTCGGTGGGCGTAGCAGGAGGCAAGTGGATTGTCTGGAGCTGGGCAGTCACAGGTGAGCTCGGCAATCAGTTCCTAGCCTAAGGAAAGATGCTTAATCCTTAAGAAATGCCAGCATTGGGAGGGGGAGGGAAGTTAGTTACAGGTTACCAGACTAGCACAATAAAATGCAGATTTAAGTCTTTGCCTTTGGCATTGATTAAGAGCTTCCAGAGAGAAGGTCATCTCCTTTCTTCTTCCTGGTACAGAGAGGGAGCCACCCCCTACAGATAGAGATTTACCCTACAAATGCAAAGGTGTCCCAACAAAGGGCAAATCTCATTCCTCAGAGCCTCCTTCCCTGTCCCAGTTTATCAGAAGCAATCAGCCTCAAATAATCCTGATTCCAAAGAGACATATCTTGGGGTGGCCAATTCCAGGTCCCCACAGCACCCAGGATCCGAACCAGCGAAACCCGGAGCCGCCGAAGCGGAGAGCGCGAATTTAACCACTCAGCCACAGGGCCAGCCCCTGCATTCTTTTTTTAAGCATGAAAAAAAAAAACGTTTGTACAATGCTGAGCACTGAGGTTTTGCTACCTTTAGACTTCCTTTCCCAGTCCCTCTCTAGAGGGAAAAAAGACTAATATAATTCTCTATGAAAGTGACAGAAAAGTACAAGTATTCCTACGTTGCTCACAAGCTTCTTGGCCACACACATTAATTCAGATTTTTGCAAACAACTTCTAAAGATTGAAATAGGATTCATAAAGCAATGCTCTTAAGGTCAAATCAAAGAAACAACCTCATATTGAAGGGAAGGCATATGAAGGTGTATGTTGAATAGAGGCAGAGTGGTTAAGAGAAAGAGTTGCAAACACATGACCAACTTGCATGAAAATCCTCACTCCACTACTGTGCAGGCTCGACCAGGGTGTATAATTCTACTAAGTTTCCTCATCTTTAAGCAGTAGATACACTGGTCTTTTAAATTTATCATAAGGATTAAATGAATTAATGTATGTAAAGTACACAGCATGGTTTATTCCATAAGGGCAGTTTGAAAAATAACAACAACAAGAAAAGTTGGAAGGGAGAGGATAACAATGGATAGACTCAACAATGAGAATCTTGGGGCCGGCCCTGTGGCGCAGCGGTAAAGTGCGCACATTCCGCTTTGGCAGCCCGGGGTTCGCGGTTCGGATCCCGGGTGTGGACATGGCACCGCTAGGCAAGCCATGCTGTGGTAGGTGTCCCACATATAAAGCAGAGGAAGGTGGGCACAGATGTTAGCTCAGGGCCAGTCTTCCTCAGCAAAAAGAGGAAGATTGGCAGCAGTTAGCTCAGGGCTAACTTTCCTCCAAAAAAAAAAAAAGAGGATTTCATTTTTCCAAATTGTTTCAGTAGGAATCGAGGTGTATTTTACACTTCATTAAGACACTCCCCACCAGCAACATGCTTACATAATCACCAAACAACAAACCAAATCCTTTAAGATATTTCCATATCCAGAATCACCTTCAAAAAACTAAGCTGATGCATCTGTACAATGGAAAAAAGAGATCGTGCTAAATCCCTAGGATTTTGCCTAACTCCACATGAGGTCCTGACAATTCAGGTTCTGAATTACTTAGTGAGAAAAAAAATTTTCACTAAACGCTATATAACTTGTAACAAAAATGTAGCCAAGAAAAAGTTTTGAAATATTTTCAGCAGGAAACTAGATTATTCAAGAGATACTACATGAAAAGCTGAGTATTGCACTCACAATGCTTTATGATGGGAGACAAGCATCAAAATCGTATCCAGGCCTTACAATTTAGATCTGAACAATGGCTTCCTACACACTAAAAGGAGTAAAGGCAGGAGGATGAACAATCCAAAAGACAAGGCCTGTATCCCTTTACCTTTGCAGTGATATTTAACACCCAACAAGGAAACCAAAGATCCTCTCCCCCTCAGAAAGCACTCCCTATTTCTTACTGGCAGCTCTAAGATTAGTTATCAGAATAAGATTAAGTGAGAGGGCAAGGTCGAAATTCCAGCTGGAATAACATATATTGTACACAAAGTTGCAGCTTACATATATTTTTGACTAGTACGTAAAATCTTAGTTTCCTAACAACCACAGCAATAATAATAGTTAATTTCAAAACTAAATAATTTATTTTTCACTTAGATTCATGGCTCTTGTATGCAAATACCTCAACACATTAATGGTCAGAGTCAGGAAGCTTGCACTTTGGTTAACCATGTTAAAAATTTTTTCAGGGGCCGGCCCCATGGCCGAGTGGTTAAGTTCCTGTGCTCCGATTCAGCAGCCCGGTGTTTCGCCGGTTTGGATCCCAGGCACAGACATGGCATCGCTCATCAAGCCATGCTGAGGAGGCATCCCACATGCCACAACTAGAAAGACCCACAACTAAAACTACACAACTATGTACCAGGGAGCTCTGGAGAGGAAAAAAGGAAAAATAAAAAAATCTTAAAAAGAAAAATTTTTTTCAGTTTCCTTCTCTAAAGAGAAGATGTTTCAAAAATAAAAAGAAGGGGCCAGGGGTGGTCCCGTGGACAAGTGATTAAGTTCGCACGCTCCGCTGCAGGCAGCCCAGTGTTTCATTGGTTCGAATCCTGAGCATGGACATGGCACTGCTCATCAAACTACACTGAGGCAGCGTCCCACATGTCACAACTAGAAGGACCCACAACAAAGAATATACAACTATGTACTGGGGGGCTTTGGGGAGAAAAAGGAAAAATAATAAAATCTTTAAAAAAAATAAAATAAAATAAAAAATAAAAAGAAGGGGCCAGCCCGATGGCAGCAGCAGTTAAGTTCACATGTTCTGCTTCGGTGGCCTAGGATTCACCAATTTGGATCCCAGGTGCTGACCTACACACCGCTTGTCAGGCCATGCTGTGGTAGGCGTCCCACATATAAAGTAAAGAAAGATGGGCACAGACATTAGCTCAGGGATAGTCTTCCTCAGCAAAAAAGAGGAGGACCGGCCACAGATGTTAGGGCGAATCTTCCTCAAAAAAAATAAATAAATAAAATAAAAAATAAAAAGAAATGATCGTAACTGATATGACAAAGCATTTTCAACAGTTATATGACACTTATGTATCATTCATTCAGTAAATTTCAGATGCATTGCTTCTGAATCCAGAGCCCAACAACAATTTCTTAAGAGTTTATTCACTGCAATGGTTAAATTCAAATGGAGTGTAAAACAATTACATTTGAGAATTTCTACTGTGCTCACCTAATGGTTTACTCACCTGTCGAAACAGCACTAGACTAGAAGTCTTGGTTCCATTTGTGCATAAACTCATGTGAGACAAGATTTAACACTTTTACACATCCCAACCATTTAATAATCCAAACCATTAATAATCTGTCAGTAATAAAAGAAATGATAATACATGACTATGCTTAACTTTCACAGGATACTGAACTGTATAATTTTTCATGTATCCTTTATATTAGTATCAAACATATAAACTGTAATTCTCTCAAGGGAAGGAAGGAAAGAAGCAAGGAGTATTTTTATTTCAGAGATGGAAAGATCCAGAAAGCTAGGCAAACATTATCAATTCTGAAATACATCTACTTGCAGCAAGGGGTATCAAAAAGCCTCCGTGTCAGCCGGTGGATTCAAGTCCATTACTCCTGAATAGGAGTTAAATAACTTAACTTTGGATCTAATAATCATGACAACACAAAATGGAGATGTTTTATCATCTAAGGAGTCTGTCCTAATTTATTGGTCAATCTACTCCCTGTACCCTTACTCTGAGCAGCAGCACAGTGGCTATGAGGGGAGGTTTAGAATCAGACCTAGGTTCAAATCCATCTCCCTTAATTAATCTCTTGTGCCCCAGCTTTATCATTTGTAAAACAAAAGACTCTTCACTTACCTCGTAAAGTACAGGATTAGATGAGAGAACATATGTAAAGTGCTTAAAGAAGCACTGACTTTGAAAGAAATCTCAGTCTATAAAAGTACTTCTTTATGTTGGGGTTAACCTTACACCCAGGTTTGCTCAAGACAGTTTACACCTGCTGTCCCAGAGTATTAACAGTGTCCCCTCTCTCAATAGTGTCTTGGTTCAAAGAGATAAATTATATGGTCACAATATCAATTAGGCAAAAATGAACCTAACTCAAGATAAACGTCATCATTAAACCAGGTGAAAAGTGAACTATTCCAGATAAGAACTGGCACCAAAACCTATCCAAGCACTTATAAATTAAAGAAAGACAGTCGCATTTCAGTGTGTAAATTTTAACCCCCTCCCCTCCCAAAAAGTGGAATCATAAGCAAATACTGAACTCTAGCTAATGATATGCATGTTGACATGTTTAGATGTGAAATGTACTGATATCTGCAACTTACTGTAAAATGCTTCAAAAAAAATAAGACAGGAAATGGGCAAGGACTTGAAAAGACATCTCTCCAAAGAAGATATACAAATGGCCCATAAGCACATGAAAAGATACTCAATACCACTAATATTAGGGAAAGGTAAACCAAAACTACAATGAGATACCACCTCACACCCATTAGAATGGCTATTAAAATTAAACATAGAATCAGCAATTCCACTCCTGCGTATAATACCCAAAAGAATTGAAAGCAGGGTTTTGAAGAGCTATTTGTATGCCCATACTCACAGCAGCATCATTCACAGTTGCTAAAAGGTGGAAGCAACCCAAGTGTCCAAGGAGGGATGAATGGATAAGCAAAATGTGGTATACACATACAATGGAATATTATTCAGCCTGAAAAGGGAAGGAAATCCTGACAGGTTACAAGATGGATGAACCTTGAGGACATTATGCTGTGTGAAATAAGCCAGTCACAAATAGACAAACACTGTATGATTCCACTTATATGCTGTATTTAGAATAGTGAAAATCTTAGAGACAGAAAGGAGAATGGTGGTCCTCAGAGACTTGGGGGAGGGGAGAATGCTGAGTTACTGTTTAATGGGCAGAGCTTCAGTTTTTCAAGATGAAAAGAGTTCTGGAGATGGATGGGTGGTAATGGTTGCATGACAAAATGAATGTATTTAATACCAATGAATTGTACACTTAAAAATTACTAACATGGTAAATTTTATGTGTATTTTGCCACAATAAAAAAAACTGGGGGGAAAAAAGATGGATGATGAGTTTAAAAGATATGTTATAAAGCACATACAGCAGAACGCTAACAAACGTAGAACCTCGGTAACGGGCATACGGGTGCTCGCCGCACAGTTCTTTCAACTCCTCTGTATGCCTGAAATCTTTCATAACACAACGCTGGAGGAAAAAAGAAACCAAAGAAATGGTCATCCCTGTTAAAATACACCTGCTGCAGAGCACTTAACCTAAGAAATATGAGGGAAACACGAGCCTTCCGGGGAAGACGGAACTTCAAGGCGAACTTATTACATTAAATCTTCTAAAATAAGAAATTGTGATTTAGCTTACCCAACATAAATATCCAATATCCTGAAGACAATACGCGAAGCCCTGATTTAAGCAATAAATTATTCCGCTTCTAAAAAACAACTAACTTGGATAGAAATTAAACCCTAAAAGTATATCAATCAGTAAAGACACTGTATACCACGTTATTTTCACTCTAGTAAATGCCTAGCACTTCAGTAGGCATTTAGTAAGTATTTAATGCCTCATTTCCCCAAAAAAGGAAAATTCAAACAGTCCTTCCATCAATATAAACCCCAGTTCCCACTCAGTTGTTTTTAAAATGGAGAACAGAAACTCTACTAAGTTAAAAGAAAATTCTAATGCAGAGCTAAGTTTAGCAAAATTGTCCCCACGTTCTTCACTTTGGCCACAGAGATAACAGCATTCTCTCTGCCCTCTGAGCAAACCCATTGTGGGCTAAGAGGTAAAGAGAGTTTAAACAGCATGAAAATGGAGATACATAAATGTCACCAAAGGACAGTTCAAAACTCTTCTGTGTCATCAAAGGGGAGAAAACCACCTACTATGAGGCCCCACCTATGACAGGTGGAAGTGACGCTGACAAAAACATGAAAAAGCAATCTAGGCCAGTGCCGTCCAACAGAACACTCTGAGATGACAGAAATGTTCTACTTCTACACTGTTCAACGTGGTAGCCACCAAGTTACGTGTTGCTACTGACCACCTGAAATATGGCTAGTATAAAAGTTATATTAATTAAAATTATATTTAATTTTAATTCACTTAAATTTACCTAGCCACCTTCGACTATGGGCTACTGAATTGGACCACGCAGATCTAGACCACAGACCACGTACCCAAGGTAATTTTCTCCCCCAAAAGAATCCAAAGCTTAGTACATACTTAATAAACATTGACTAAGGAGGAAATGGAGAGTGTCAGAGGTTTCTGAGCCAGACAAAAGCATCAGTTCTGGGCACTTTTTTTTACTCTGCATTATGTCAACAAATATAGTTCTCCAATCTACAATATCTTTTCTACCTAGCATTCCACCATATAAAAGTACTACAACATAAGCAGTTCCCTAGTGTTGTACATTTAGGTTACCTTCGATTCTTCTCAACACAAATAACAGTGTGATGATTATCCTTAAGAACCTGTCCAGGGGCTGGCCCCGTGGCTGAGTGGTTGAATTCGCGCGCTCTGCTGCAGGCGGGCCAGTGTTTCGTTGGTTCGAATCCTGGGCGCAGACATGGCATCGCTCATCAAACCACGCTGAGGCGGCATCCCACATGCCACAACTAGAAGGACCCACAACGAAGAATATACAACTATGTACTGGGGGGCTTTGGGGAGAAAAAAATAAAATCTTTAAAACAAAAAAAAAAGAACCTGTCCAATTATTTCCTTAAGGTATGTTCCTCAAAGTGCATTCTGTTGCTCCCCAGAAAAGCTGCAGCAATTTATATTGCTACCAGCAGTACTGAAAATGTCCTTTTCCCCACAACCTTACCAACAATAACTGTCTCGTTTTTTTAAGTCACTATGGAGATCTGAGGGAGAAAATGGTATCTCGTTGATTTAATCTGTATCTCTCTGGTTTTCATATGGGATTTATTTTCGTCAAGATAATCTAATTTTCAAACGGTTAGCCAATTGTTCCAGAACTATTTATTGAATAATTAAGCCATCCTTCCCTCAAACCTTAAAATACCAGTACACTCAGCACTTTCCATCTGCTATCAGCTGAGGGCTTCTGGGTGTTTTTCATTGTCCTTTCAGATTTAATGTCACATGACTACTTCCTTTTCCAAATAACTAACAAGCAACTCTTCCATAAAGAATAGTAAGATGAATTTGTTGAATCCCTACTATGCGCCCTGGCACTGGACGAATCATCTAATCATCACAATAACCCTACTGGAGGCAGATAGAGATTTCTACATCCGTTTGAAATTGAACAGACACTACGAAGAGTTAAGCAACTTGCCCCAAAGCCCCAGTTTTAAAAAAAAAAAAGCTTTTGATGAGGAAACAAAGACCTCCACCTCCCATCACAGTCATCTGAGAAAACAAAACCCTCCAGGTATCACAGATCACATACCTCCATGAGCACGCCCTATCAACTGAACACCACAGCCGAAAATCGGACAGAAACTATTCCTCATCACACTACTTTCATCATATGAGTCCTCTAACACTGAGCAGCCTCCAGAACAGAAAAGGAAGATAACAATCCATTAAATACATTCTCTTCCTGACAACATGCTATTGTCATTCAATACAGCACTACAGTCAAGGCCACTTTTATCCCCCCTGGCAGGCTGATGGTGAAACAATTCATAGTTGAAGGTAAAATGTCCAGCAAAAACATATGTAAGTGACTAATAAGCCTGAATCAGAAATAAGAGAAAAGAAAAAGCAGGCTAAGTTCTATTCTCCGAACAAAGATAAAGCATTCACCATTAACCCAAGAATCAACCTATTACCTTCTAAATTTTCCAGGAAAAGAAGAGGACTATCACAAACAATACACTGTTACAACCTAAGCTGTTCTGAAACAAGGTTTTAAGTATTAAGCTTTCACAATAAACCAGAGGTTTATCTCTACTTCCTCCATGGTTCCTTACTGTATGACTTCACTATCAGAAATATCTTCACCCAGCCTGAAAGGAAAAACACAAATCACACGTACAACACACCAAAACAGGAGAAATCTCTTGTATATACCCAAATTGTTAATGCTGGCCTAAAGAGATGGCAGTATAGGAAACTTTTACTTTCTACATTACGTATTTCTGCAATGTCTGAACTTTTTCATCAAGCATCTGTCTGTAGGGGTGGGGGGAACAAAACTGAAGACAACTATCTGCCCCCACCAAGGGTTTTATAGGCTGTGCCTTGCTTAACTAAACCCTGGGGTAGGGGTGGGAAGGCCTTAGGGAACCGAACGGTTTTTTATCTTTTTAAAAATGACAAGTTAAGCAGCACCCCAAAGTACAAATTCTCAATGCAGACCTGCTCTGACTGAGATGGAGGGTGGGCTGCTCACAGCCCTGCCAGCTCGCCTCTTGCCCTCAGTAGCTCTCGAGGCACCTCCACGCTCCAAACAGAGTATTGTAGAATCTCCTGTCTAATTGACACTTGGCAAAACTTACTAAAAATTCAAGGAAAACAACCACAACCTATGTAGAGAGTTACCTCAGTTTTACAGAATGATCTTTAAAGGATGGGTTTTGAATACAAATTTTTATAAATCCACTTTATAATTCACAAGAGATACACACACTTTAAGAATACAGTTCAGTAACTTTTGACAAAATACACTGTGTAAACACCACCTCAACGAAAACACAAGAGTATTTCCATCACTCCAGAAAGGACCCTCTTGTCCCTTTGCAATCTCCTCTCCCACCACACAAATTTTCAGCTGGGAGCTTAAGAGAATCTAAGTAAACTAGGACTTCATAGTGGGAGCACTTAAAAACACTGCCACCCAGCCAGCCACCTATTTATTCCCACATTCATTCATCCTTTCTTTCAATATTTACTGAGTCTCTTCTATGTGACAGAGAACGTCCTAGGTGTGGGGATTAAGCACTGAATCAAACAAATCCCTGCTTTACTCTCTAAAGAGGTGAAGACATAACAGATTAAAAATAAATAACATAGAGGCCAGCCCGGTGGCGGAGCGGTTAAGTTCACACGTTCCCCTTCAGCGGCCTGGGGTTCGCCGGTTCGGATCCCAGGTGTGGACATGACACCGCTTGGCAAGCCATGCTGTGGTAGGCGTCCCACATATAAAGCAGAGGAAGATGGGCACGGACGTTAGCTCAGGGCCAGTCTTCCTCAGCAAAAACAGGAGGATTGGCAGCCGTTAGCTCAGGGCTAATCTTCCTCGAAAAAAAAATTTACCTGACTCTCTTTTCGTAGTGAGCAACCCCACTCTGGCACCTGACCAACTTCCTCAACCTTCATTTTTAAAGACTTTTTCTGATAGCCCATAGTCTGGTAGCCAAAAGTATTAGTCAAGACTCTAGGGCACATCCTTTAGATACTCCGGGACCATCTTCTGGGAAGCCCTCATGGAAGGGAGAGCTCTGCAGAGAAGCAATCTCCCGGGTAACTTTACAAAGCGGTCTCACCTCTATGGCTTCCTCCATCAATGCTTTATTTATCCTGCCCTTTTTATTAAAGTAGAGAAAAAGAAAACTGAGTTATTAACCCCTCAAAAAACACACAGAATTACTGAGGGGCTGGCCCCGTGGCCGAGTGGTTAAGTCCGCGCGCTCCGCTGCAGGCGGCCCAGTGTTTCATTGGTTCGAATCCTGGGCGCGGACATGGCACTGCTCATCAAACCACGCTGAGGCAGCGTCCCACATGCCACAACTAGAAGGACCCACAACAAAGAATACACAACTATGTACCGGGGGGCTTTGGGGAGAATAAGGAAAAAAATAAAATCTCTAAAAAAAAAAAAAAACACACAATTACTGAAAGCAAAGCAATGGGTTTCACAGAGACATATTATTAAAAAACAAACAAAAATCCACTTTAGTTCTTAGGCCTCGGGCCAGGAGCCCAAAGCCTTCTAATTAGACATTCAGCAATGTCTCTTTGCTTGGCCTTCTATCTTCTGAAACAAGCCAAGCTACACAGTCACAACATTCCAGATGCTAAAAAGCAAATCAGGCAGAACAAAAATGAGAACACTGAAAATACGCCAGCTAAAAAGCCTGGGCAGGGGTCAGATCGATGCCTTCATACTTTCTAAAAGCCCTTGGGTTTCTTCAGTTTGGAAACAAAATAATTCACTGTTTTGAGGTTTCTTCCCTCTTACTGCTTCGTCTTCCTCTTCTAAAGTTAACTAAAATTTCCTTTTGTTTAAAAGAAACAAACGAAAAAAATAAGGCACCAAGACAGAAAAAAATTTTTAAATGGTGATGTAACATTAAGACAGCCAGATGAGGAGCCAGCCCCGTGGCCGAATGGTTAACTTCGTGCGCTCCGATGCAGGCGGCCCACTGTTTCGTCGGTTCGAATCCTGGGCGTGGACATGGCACCGCTCATCGAGCCACGCTGAGGCGGCGTCCCACATGCCACAACTAGAAGGACCCACAACGAAGAATATACAACTATGTACTGGGGGGCTTTGGGGAGAAAAAGGAAAAAAAATAAACTCAAGGAAAAAAAAAAAGACAGCCAGATGACTTTAAGTGGGGGCATTAGAGACCTGTATCATGTCTCTAGAACAGGGGAACAAATGAAAACGCCTACAACAGACAAGTAATATAAAGGCATAAAATAGTAAACACCAACGCACACCCTGCTCCACGTCAGGGACACGCGTCAGGCTGTGGTGAGGTGGGTCACACTGGAGAAGACATGCCCAACCAGAGAAGATGGCTGCGGCAGAGCAGACACACAGGTCCACGGCTGCCAGATGGGATTTTTCAAAAGCAGCCTGAATCCAAATTTTTACACGGAATCTCCCTGTTTTTTAATGTTGACAACTAACTCCAATTTTACAACTCTGTGTGAGCCAAACAAAACACATATGCAGACTGGATCTAGTCCAGGAGCCTTCAGTTTCAACCTCTGCCACAAAAAAAAAAAACTTGGTTGTTTCAGCAGAACTCTCAGCTTTGGGGTAGAAAGCACACCCTCTGGTTCCAGTGACACGCTATCATCTGAAAATACACCACCAGATACACGAACATACATCTGAAACCCATAACTGAAGGAAAGCAAGAAGAAAATTATCTTGCTCTTTACACACTAGGGTGCTCCATTTCTACCACTAAAATAGGAACAGTAAACAAAACCCAATGGAAGAAAAGAAAACAATAGGAACTGGGTTTTTGTTAAACTGGTTCACTAATGTCCAGCTTTCTCAGAATGTCCATCAGCCCTTAACTTCCAGACAAAAGAAACTAAAAGATGATTTCTAGGGCATGGCATTTAACCTTGATTTAAAAAAAAAAAAGAGGAGTTCCCTTGAAAGATTAAGAAAGTCAATCTTTTAGAAAGAGTGCCCATGACTCTTACTCTCCTGGTATGTGGTGGACAATTACTTTTTTATGGGCCATAAACCTACGTTACAAACTCTAGAACAGTGGTTCTTAACTCTGAGATTCTAATGAATGTGAAGGAAGGTAACAACCCTTTCCTTGAGAAAACAGACTTCCTCACAAAAATTTTAGAGTTCGTGGGTCCCTTGTAGTCCACCGACCATAGATTAAGAACATCCTGCTCTAGAGAATATTAAACCTACGTAATCTCCAAACCCTCCGCTTCTTCAGCTCTACTCCCTCAATCTACTTCAAACAACTACCATCTTCAGTATTGTACCAACTACTATGTACCTGGTACAATAGCCTCTTAATTCATATCCCCCATAATCCATTTTCCACACCTCTGCAAAAGTGACTCTTTTTTTGGGGGGAAGGAAGATTGGCCCTGACCTAACATCTGCTGCCAATCCTCCTCTTTTTGCTGAGGAAGACTGGCCCTGAGCTAACATCCGTGCCCATCTTCCTCTGCTTTATGTGTGGGACGCCTACCACAGCATGGCTTGATAAGCGGTGCTAGATCCACACCTGGGATCCGAACCCAGTGGACCCTGTGAACTTAACTGCCATGCCATTGGGCCAGCTCTATCCAAAAGTGACTTCAAAATATAAATCAGACGGCAACCCCTCCCACCCATGAGAAGGTTTCAATGGCTTCGGTGTACAACCTCACCTCTCAATCTCGTCTTTAACCACTCTCCTCATTATGTGTCGGCCACACTTGGCCTCTTTTCAGTTCTAAAAGCACACTAAATTCTTCCCATCTTCTAGTGTTGGCACTTGGGGTTCCCTCCACCTGGAATGCTGTCTCCTTGATGCCCTACAAAATGGTCTCCTCACTCTCAACAAAAAGAACAAGTCTGACCACCCTCAGGCCTCTCCCTTTTTAGTGTCCACCCGAGTCCCTTGCTCAATACCTTCACGTCACTTTTCTCAATGTGTAATTTACTTACTTACCTGTGGTGTCTTCTCCCACTATACTGTAAGTTCCCAAATGGCAAGAGCCCCTTCTGGCCCAAACCCCCATGTATTCCCAGAACCTAGGACAGGGGCCTGCAGCTGGTAGGTTCTTAGGCACTATTTGCTGAATCAATCACTCAATCAGTTAAATACGGAATTAATCTTAGATGTTTACAAAATAAGTGTGTGAAGCAAATCACCAAAATCTAGTATGTGAGAGACTAGCATTAACCGCACTTCTTTCAATCCAGGATGTCACCATGCCCAAGGGAAACAGGCTAGCACCTTAAGATTCTGAGTGGTTAAGACTATGCATTCTAAAAAATAAAGAAATCGGGGCTGGTCCGGTGGCGCAGCAGTTAAGCGCGTACATTCCGCTTTGTCGGCCCGGGGTTCACCAGTTTGGATCCCAGGTGCGGATCCCAGGTGAGGACATGCAACCGCTTGGCAAGCCATGCTGTGGTAGGCCTCCCACATATAAAGTAGAGGCAGATGGGCACGGATGTTAGCTCAGGACCAGTCTTCCTCAGCAAAAAGAGGAGGACTGGCAGCAGATGTCGGCTCAGGACTAATCTTCCTCAAAAATAAAGAAAGAAAGAAAGAAAATAAAGAAATCGTGGGGCCAGCCCCAGCGGCCCAGTGGTTAAGTTCGCATGTTCCGCTTCGGCGGTCCGGGGTTCACCAGTTCAGATTCCGGGTGCGGACATGGCACTGCTTGGCAGGCCATGCTGTGGCAGGTATCCCACATATAAAGTAGAGGCAGATGGGCACGGATGTTAGCTCAGGGACAGTCTTCCTCAGCAAAAAAAGAGGAGGACGGGCTGCAGATGTTAGCTCAGGGCTAATCTTCCTCAAAAAAAATCAATCAATCAATCAACCAATCATATGTCTTATGTTCTCTCTTAGCCAGCCACATCTCTCCCCGTCCTGTTGCTAACCTCGGAAATACTCCAAGCTTCCTCCCACCAACTGCTCAGTAGAAAAGAGGCCACTCCTTTTACAATCCATAACTTCACTGGCTAAACCAAATTCAAAAAGTACCTGTACCTGGTATCAAAGGAATATAGTCAAGAATTCCTACTATGACTGCTGCTGCTACTATTACTACCACCACTGCGAGGATAGGACTGTGCCTCGATTGCAGACTAAAAATCCCAGTCACCAAAACCGGAGCTCTTTCACTTGTGCTAAAAAGTTTAAAGAACCGAGATGGAGCTGTATTGACATAAAAGGTTTTAGTTAAACAGTCTGTTACGGAAACTTCAATTCGCCTCTTCTACAAAATACAATCAAGTCTAAAGGGCTGCAGAAAAAAACTGTTTTCGATATTGCTAAAGGGTGTACACTAGTTCACAAAACACATTCCCCAGCAAAAAACAAACTAAGCCCGATTTGCACGACTAGTTACTCATGGCAGCAGTCGTTTTTGGCTCCTTAACTGGCTTCTACATAATGATACACCCATCAGACTATCTAGATAACAGGACAAACTACAACAGTTAGTATTTCCACAAACAAAAAAGGGAGGGCCATCTGAAGGGGAGGCAAATGATGGTGTGATACAGGCCTTTCCACTCTAGGCCCACAGTCTAGAAATCCTATAAATGATGACCACGATAATAATTTTCAATACATGTCAGGTAATGAGCCAAACAATTTTCAGTTTAATCTCATTTAATCTTCACAATAACCCTGTAAAGTGGTCATTGTTACTCACCGCTATTTTGCAGATAAGGAAACTGAGGCACCTGGAAGTTGACGCCCCTTCACCTGAAATCAAAGTTAGCAGGGCCAAGATGCGAACCCAGGCAAGCCGGCTCCAGGATCTTTCTATTATGCTGCCACCAGAAGCTTCACTGGCTCTCTCTCGCCATGCTCCACCATACTCTCAGAGGCTTTTCCTTCAATCCAATTAACAACCTCCCCGTAAACACTGTACTAACACTGATGGCTTCCAACTCTTGGCACCAGCGCTACTCGCCAGCTTCTGCTGCTATGCTCCACCCTTAAGATTTCGAAAGGCAAAGACAATAGCTGATAAAAGTTGATTAGTTGGGAAGAGAGGCAAAGGACACTGCCTCATAAGCAGAAACACGCCGATTACTATGGGAATGCAAGTCGGCCTCACCTTTAGCCCGAGAGACTGAAATAAAAGCAGATAAATTTGGACTATGCCTCTGCTGGCCACAAACTAAGAAAGATCCGAAACGGCACTAACATTTACTGAGTGCCAGCCACATGCGCTCTAGGAGAAGACAGAACGAGGCCAATTGAGACTAGGTCGGGGGGAAGGGCACCCAAGAGTTCCGGGAAAAGGAGAAATCCAAATAATGGGGTTCATATGACTAAAGGAGGACATGCAAGTGGTGCAGGCCTCTCCCTGGCAGCTTGCAAGGAGAAGAAAGAAGTGTAGGACCTGCTCGGGAGAAAAGGCGGCTCTGAGCGTCGGGACTAGGCCGGAGCGAGGGGAAGCCCTGAAGGGCGGGGAGGGGGAGGAGCCGGAGCGAGCAGGGCCCGCTCAGAAGAGGCCAGGAGGCAGGCGCGGGGGAGCGGCTCCGTGCTGGGCCTGCCCGGGCACCCTGACCCAGCCGCCGCGGAGAAAAGGTAAAAGATGAAACGACTGGATCCTCCTGAGCTGCCCTAATTCCCATCACAGGCCCTCACTCACCTGGGCCCACCGCAGCGATCGCAGCCGCAGCCTCGCAACGGCACAACCGGCCCGAACCTCGCCCCCGCCCGACAGCGCGCCCCGCGTCCCCGCTCTCCGACGGCGGCAGCGGCGGCGTCGCCCCGCTGCCTCCTGGGAAATGTAGTCCTAAGCCCGTCCCGCCTTGCCAACTTGACGGTAGGCTAAACTACGCTTCCCATAAGGCAACGCGAGCGCTGCGCCCGCCGCCTTACGTCACGCGCCAGGTTGTCGGCATCACGTGGGTACCTCCGTTCCATCCCCTCCCCCCGCCTGGGTGGCCTGGGGAAGAAGGAGGGAGGTGGACGGAAGGGGCGGGAGCGTTGCTGACGCCACTGCCCCCACCATTTTGGAACCAGCCCGGAGGGAGGACTTGAGCCCCACCCACTCGCGGCCTGCTTTCGTTGCCGAAGTCTCGAAGCAGGAATGTGGTCGTTTGGATTTCAGTCTCTGTCCTGCTACCTCTCGCTCTGTGACCTTGAGCAAATCGTCTCCCTGCTCTGAGCCTCAGTTTTCTCCCCTGTGAAATGAGGTTCATAGTTTCTACCGCACAGAGTTGTCGCGGGCTCCGACAAAGTAAGGAACGTGAAAGTGTCTGGTACCCTGAAAGCGCGACGCAAAATGGAGTTGTTTTTATTGTGATAGTGTGACCTCCTTCGGAGACCCACGATCCCATGGGCAAAGCTCTTTCTCGGTTCATCCTCCGCCCCCACCACCCCTTCCATGTCAGTGGGAACACATTAGTGTGGTCCTGTGGAGCTTGTTTAAATAGGTGCCACTCACCTACTGAACCAGAAGTTTCCCGGGGGTGTAGCCCTAGAATCTGTATTTTACACAGACCTCTCCAGTGATTCTTAGGCATATGTTTGAGAACCGCTGCGTTGATCAGAGTTTTACACAGGCTGGTTTCTGCTGGAATTCCTGTCCTAGTGAACTCGAACCCTTAAGCTCAAATGCCAGGTCTTCTGTGAAGCCTTCCACGTTTATTAGCTCCTCCCCATCTCTTGACTCCCAACAGTACTTTTGCACTTTATAATTATCAGGGTCTGTGTTTGTCTTCCCCACCAGACTGCGAGCTCTTTGAGAACAGAGAGCAGGTTTGATGGATTTCTGCATCCCGAGGGCAAAGTAAACATGAGTAAATATGGAAGGAGTGTACTGTTCTTCTACGAGAAAAGCTTAACAGGCTCAAGTCTCAGACCCTGCCACATCAGCCCTCACCCTTACCGGCTTCAGCAGCATTCCTTCCACACTGCCTACTCTTTCTTCCTTCTTTGAGCGCTTCCTGTAGGCCGCATCCTGTGTAGTGCTTCTTGAAATGTTCTGACGCAATTTAATCTTCAATTCACAGATTTTCTGAGTGTCTACTGTATGCCATGCCCAGTGCAAAATACTAGGAACACAGTGGTAAACTAGATGGATACAAAAATAATACATAGTCGTTCCTCCTGTTTTCTGAAATAACTATGCTGAATCTCTTCTTACCTCTCTCTTCCTCTGCCAGTTTCCTGGCCCAGAAACTTGCCATACAGTTGCAGCCTCCACCCTCTCCTCATTCAGCCTCTCTCCTTGAGTGAGCTGGCATACCCCAGTAGTCTTTTACATCTCGTCTTATTCCCACAACCACATCTTAGCCTCAAATCACGTAGTTCCAAATGTTTGGAAGTCACCATATCCTGATTTCCCACCTGTATCTCAAACTAAACCTGCCGAAAACTGAACCCTTCTTCCCTCCAAAACAGCTTTAGGGTAGTTAATTGTGTAGTTAATTGTTTACATGTCCAAATTCTCCACTATGCTTTGAGCTCCTCTCAAGGAAGAAAGGCTTATCGCTTATCACTTGTCCCCTTATCACTCCATTCATTTACTGAGTACTTAACTATGATGCCAGGCTCTGTGCTAGCAGCCCAGGAGGAAAACAGTAAACAAAACAAATGTGGTCCCTGCCCTCAGAGAGCTTACTTCCAACTGGAGAGACAGCATTAAGAAGTCTATCACATGCATAATTGATTACTACAGCAAAGTGTATGGTATGTCCTATGACAACAGAGAAGTAGTGTCAGCAGACTCCAGCCTATGGGCCAGTTCCAGCCTGCCGCCTCTTTTTGTATGGCCAGAAGCTAGGAATTGTTTTAACATTTTAAATGGTTGAAAAAGAAAAATCAAAAGAAGGCTAGTTATTTCTTGACTTGTGAAAAGTATGTGAAATTCAAAGTTCGGCATCCATAAATTTGTTTATGTATTGTCTATGGCGGCTATGATCCAGAGTTGAGTAGATGTGACACTATGACCTGCAAAGCCTGAAATATTTACTATCTGCCCTTTACAAAAAATGTGTACTGACTCTTGGCATAGAATCTGGAGGTCCAGACCTGAGGCTAAAAGGTCAGAGGAGACTTCCCTGAGAAAGTGACTGATAAACTTTGTAGTTAACCAGGCTACTAATTGGGGAAGAGCATTCCCGGAAGAAGAAAAAACACAAGGGAAAGCCCTGTGGCCTGAAGGAACTTGGCACATCCTCAACATTGTTAGGCCTGCCATTGACTCTGCCACATCCGGTAGTAGGAACTAAAGCACAATGAGCCTGGTGAAGTCATAAGGCAGATCCTGCTGGGTCTTATAGTCCAGGCTGAAGATACTGGATTTTAGTCTGAAAGTAATGGGAAGTCATTGAAAGGTTTATAGGCAGGGGAGGAATTCAGATTTCCTTTTTTATTTTATTTATTTTTTATTTTTTGAAGAAGATTGGCCCTGAGCCAACATCTGCTGCCAATCCTTCTCTTTTTGCTGAGGAAGACTGGCCCTGAGCTAACATCCATGCCCATCTTCCTCTACTTTATACGTGGGATGCCTGCCACAGCATGGCTTGACAAGCAGTGTGTAGGTCCACACCCGGGATCCAAACCAGAGAACCCCGGGCCACTGAAGTGGAATGTGCGAACTTAACCCCCATGCCACCGGGCTGGCCCCCCAGATTTCCTGTTTTAAAGGATTATTCTGGACAGTGTGAGAATGGATTAGGGCAAACCAGAAGGAAAGTGGAGAAACCAATTAGGAAGTTATATTACAGTAGTTCAAATGAGAAGACACAATGGCATGATCTAGTGTGTTCTCAGTGGGGATAAAGAAAGTAGGCAGATTCAAGATACTCAAAAGATATTTAGGAGATCAAATCTACTGGTCTTTGTGATTGACTAGATGAGCGAGGGAGGGAGGGAGGAGCCAAGGTTGACGTCCCAGCTCTCTGGCTTGAGCAACTGTGTGGATGGAAGTGCTATTACTGCCTTCCTACCCTATTCTGCTTGTACAAGTCTTCCCGCCCTCGTTACAATGTCCTGAAATCATCCATGACATACCTGTGTCTCCTGCACAGCCATCACCTGCATGGCAACAACTTGTTTGTTGTTCATCTTCCTAGGTCCGGGCAGTGGGCTAGGCACAGAATTGGCAGCAGTGTATGTGTATGGACTTTTCTTAGCTCTCCTTTCTCTGTTTCTGATAGGGGCTCCTCTATCCTGCTCCCCCAAGTTAAAAATCTCAGAGGAATCCTGGCTTCCTCTTTCTACTTCATCTCCCATATGGCATCAGTTACAAAGTCCAATGTATTCTGCGCCCAGAACATCTATTGAAACCCCTACCACCCTGTTTCAGGTCTTCACATGTCTTAACTGGTGTAAAGTCATTAGAAAAGAGCCTGGGACAGAGTAAGCGGTATATAAGTGTTGTTTATGATTACGGTCTCTTGCCCAGCCTCCCTGCCTCCTGCCTTTCTCCATCCAGGCCATGCTCTGGAAGGTAGTCAGAGTTCTGTCTCTTCCAGTACAACTCTGATCATGTCATCCCTGGTTCCAGTGCCCTCAGGATCAAACCCTAAATCTTCAATGTGGTCTACAAGGCCCTGAGGGGTCTAACTTTTGACCCTCTCCAGCTTCACCTTCACTTTCAAAGGCTCTCCACTGCCATCAGGATGAAGGGCAAGTTCAAGGCCCTCAACCGTCTGGCCTCCATGTCCTCACCAGCCTCAGCTCCTTCATACACAATGCTCTGGTCATGAGTGCTCATCTTGACCATACTCTGGGCTTCCTGCATCCTCGTGCCAGCTGATGCCCTCCCTCCCCAGGGGCCCTACCTATCAAAGGCTAATCTATCAGTTCAAGATCCCCCTTCCTCACGAGTACCCCAGTACCCTACTCTGCATTTGTCAGATCCTACCTTACGTTGTGATTTCTGCACATTCCATTCCTTCAGTAACCTGGGAGCAAATACAGTGGCCATCTGTTTCTCTGCCTGCTCAACAGCCCTCCATTCCTCTTCCTTCTGGTAACAGCACTCTGATAATCCTTTGAGAAGCCATCCCTCCCCCACCCTTGCTCCAGGGTGGGCAGGTGACTCTAGCTGATCAGCACATTTCATTCCTTTGACCACAGTGATTGGCAGGTGGCTCAAACCAGGCTAGCAGAGGGAATGAGTATCAACCCGAGACCTATTCCAGAACACTGAGAAAAGGGCTTTCTCTTCCTTCTGGGATTGCTAAACTAGAAGAGTAGCAGCCTGGACTTGTTAATGGTCATCTTTGCCACTATTTGGAGAGAACCTTCCTGAGAATGAAGCCAACCCAGCTGGAAGGCAGAGCCATGTGTTGAGAAAGACATACTCCCAGCTATACCAGTTGAGCTTTGGATTCAGCCATGCCTGAAGCTAGCAGCACCTCTGGACTCTTTCATACATGAGCCGGTTAATGAATCAGTTCGACTTGGGTTTCCATCACTTGTAAACTGGAGTCATGACCAGCAGAGAGAAGCTGTTGGAGCTATCCATTGTATACAAGAGGCTCTCAGGGCAGGAAGGAAGGTGAGAAGGGAAATCAGAAGAGACTGGGACCAGCACCAGTATGTGACCCTCTAAGTCTGAAGAGCCACCTGGGGAAAAGAGGAGCAGTTACCTTTGCTCTTGCTCAGACCAACCAAGGTACCTTCACTTCCATCTCTGCTTTGCAGAAGAACCAACCAAACTTTCTGGTCAGGGTAACAGTTGCTTGTATTGTTGATCATTGGCAAGAGGAGGCCCTTCATGGCTGAGCTTAAGCAAGAGATGGTTAGTCCTTAGCCATCAGCTAGCATATACCACCAGGAAATACTCTAGTCCTTGGATCCCAAACTTGTATGTACATTGGAATCATCTAGGGATAGTCTAAAAATCCCAACACCCAGACCAAGTAAATCACAGTCTCTGGGGTGGGATCACAGGCATCACTATTTTTTTAAATTTCCACAGGTGATTCCAACATGCAGACAAGTTTGGGAACCACTGCTGAAGGCCCCCATTTTCCTGTTTCCAAGTCTTACGTTTTTAGATAGGAGAGATTCTCCACCTAGTTGACATTTTGTCTTAAATGTCCATGTCTGGGCCCCACGTCTCAGAGATTCTGATTCATTTGATTTGGAATGGGGCCCCAAGACTGGCTGCTATAGACTGAATGTTTGCGTCCTCCCCAAATTCATATGTCGAAACCTAATCCCCAATGTACTGGTACCTGGAGGTGGAGGTTTTGGGAAGTGATCAGGTCATGAGGGTGGAGCCCTCATGAATGGCATTAGTGCCTTTATAAAAGGGACCCCAGAGAGCTCCTAACCCTACCTCCTCCCATTCCCTTTCTCATTCACTTGATCTTCCCTTGGGGAGAAGGAATGTTTTATGGGATCGAGGAGATTGAGAGAAGCTTCAACAGGCAAATAAGACCTGGGCTCCACTCCCTTTTCACACCTTCCCGCTCCTGTCCTTGATGTGGTGAACACATGGCCAGGGCTCCACTCAGATTTCTAGAGGCAAATCTGGAGAACTACCTCGCTGACCCCATTCTCAGGGTTGGCCCAAAGACTGGGTAGGTATGTCTGTCCTGCAGATCCAGACTGTCCCTTGGGTGGGTCTTCTCAAGATCTAGACATGAGAGGGCAAATTTTTTTGAGCTTAGGTCCAAATACCAGCAGCTACCAATAAAGCTGACTTGGCTCTCCCTCCTCCTGCCTGATGGGCCTGTGTGCATACCTCTCAGCTGGCCTGAACTTGGGGAGGGGGTGTAAGTATCACTCTCAAACCCCAACGCTAGCATTGTACCAACTCCATTCATTGGTTCTCCCTGAACTGGACTGTGCATTGTGTCCTGTGTCCTCCGTATTCCCCTAGCACAGAGACTGCCACAGAAGTTCTCAGTATAAATAAAATAATTGACTCAGGTCTTGATTGAATTCCTGCCCCATTTATGAGATAGAAAGGGATACAAAATATACAAATGGGATGCAGTATAATGCCTGCTCTCAGGGCTCTCCAGTGACCAACAGCCTTGGGGGCGCAGGAAAGGCTTCCCAGAGAGGAGGCATCTGAGCTGGTTCTTGAAGGATGGGACGGGCACTGCAGGAAAAGAGCAAAGGTCTGGAGAGATGAAAGGTTCTTTATGGGAATATTGTGTTCCCTCAAGGGCGCTCCGAAGGACTGCTCTGGATCTTGCATCAGAAGAAGGAGCTTGGACCTCACTGATCTATCTCCACTAAGCTACTTCACAACAGGGGAGTTACTCCTCGCTGGCACATTTTAGTTACTCCCAAGACCTACTTCTTTGAAACAGTTGCTTTTTTACCTTTGGTCTAACTCAGTGGTTCTCAATTGGGGGCCATTTTGTCTCCCAGAGGAACGTTGGCAATGTCTGGAGACACTTTTGGTTGTCACAACCTGGGGGGTGCTACTGACATCTGGTGGGTAAAGGCCAGCGATGCTGCTAAATATCCTACAATGCACAAGACAGTCCCCACAACAAAGAATAATCCTGCCCCAAATATCAATAGTGCCGATGCTTCTCAAGCGATGCTGTGGCAGGTGTCTCACATATAAAGTAGAGGAAGATGGGCACAAATGTTAGCTCAAGGCCAGTCTTCCTCAGCAAAAAGAGGAGGATTGGCAGCAGATGTTAGCTCAGGGCTAATCTTCCTCAAAAAAAGAAAAAAAATAGAAAAAATAATATCAGTAGTGCCAAGGCAGAGAAACTCTTTATCTTGCTTAGAGAGAAAAAATGTTCAATGACACTAAGCTGTAAAATATTCTTATGGTCTGGCCAGCATTAACTAACACAAGGTTGTTGTTTCACAATTCAGCAAGTTGTTGCTTGCTCTCCTTTCCCCGGCTCCTGTGTGAGGAGGTGGTGGAAGTTGTGGGCAGGGGATGCTGCAGAGGTAGATTAGTGTCAGGTAAGGATGAGAGATGGGGTTACACAGGGCAAAGAACACAGGCTTTGGAGTCAGATCTGAGTTCACATTCTAGCCTTGACTACTTCTTTAGCTGTGTGCCTTCAGGCTAGTAACTTACCCTCTCTGAGCCTCAGTTTTCTCACCTGTAAAATAGGACTACTCTTACCTTACAAGTTTCAGGCACTCAGCTACTAATAAGACTTCATCCTGAGGCTGTAGGGAGCCATCAGAGGACATTATATAAGCATGGGGGAGGCATATCAGCTTTGAGTGGTTGCGGGGGCAGCCCGGAGGGGAGACTACTTACCTTCACAGTGTCTGGGTTTAATTCTCTGCAGGCAGGTCTGGAAAACTTTCTTGAACTCTAGCTGGAACCTCTCCTTTCATAACCTCAACCCTTTTTTGTTTAATTCAGTGCCTCAGTGGGTTGTTGCCACCGCAGTGCTCTGACTAGGCTGCAGAGAAACATATTGAGGTCGTAATTTGCATTTTGGTCTCCTTGCTGTGGGTATGTTTCCTCCTTTGTGCCTGGGGGTGGGGACTGAGGCTGTTAAAGGCTTTGGGGTTGCCAGGCCGAAAACAGAGGTTGCCAGGCACCAAAGACATTCCCCCAGTCGAGGCTTTTGTTTACCAAGGTCCGGCTCTAGGAGACGTGGAGCTGGGTTATTCCAGAGGGCAGGGCTCCCAGGCTCCAGAGGGGCGGAAGTGGGCCGATCAGAGAAGGCTGGAAGAGTTTTCCCAAGCCTGAGAAAGTGAACAGCGGTCTGAGTGTCTTTGCTGCTGCTGTTGTCTTTCCTTGAGTAATAGCAACTGTGCACCCCTCCCACTCGGGTCTCCTAGGACCTCTGATGGGCCTGCAGAGCTGCAGCTGCTAGTGGGGGGAGGGGATGGCTGTTTGCATGCGTGCTGAGAGTGGTGCTTTGGGAATCACGGCAAAAGCCCACGCAGACCCACGAGGATAGATGGAAGTTGACTGACGATCAGAGTCCTCCCCTGAGCGTTGCGGACTGGATAAACCCTCAGGAATTGTACCCAGTGCTTCGGAGGGGTGGGGGCATTATAAAAAACTAAGTTATGTAAACTTACAGTTAAATAAAGTGTATTCAAAGGCAATAACATTCAAAGGGCATCACTTCCTGATAATTTTTCTGTATTTTGCTATTATTTATGCTCTTGGGGTTACTCACATCTGTGTGGCGGAAACGCCACGTAATGGTGCATTGCTACCCACCTCTTCCCAGCAACGCCATTAGTGACATCATGTTGACAGCTTGAAATTGGCCATGGTGGGAGTATTTACACCATGGAAATTGGCAAAGGCAAAATCAAGTCCCTCCCTAGCACCAGCCCCCCTCGAGCCATTTACCAGCACACCACTGGGTAGAGGATTCCCAAAATATGATTGTGATTGAATTTGGGGGGAGTTTGGGGTAGAAAATGTGATTTAGAGAAATAAGTGTGACATGTCTTACAGCTGAGTATTGTGGATCAAATGCAGACTTGCGACAAATACCTAGTCCAGACATACCTGGAGGCTCATGTCTCCCTCCTCCCTTAGAGACAAGAGTGCACATCCACTCACAAAGCACCCTCTAGTGCATCCCAAAATACACCTGTGGCACCTTCTGGATGGAATACGAGCAGAGACACCCTGAAGGCAGGGACTTTGTTGACTGCTGCTTCAGCAGCCCTCAGACCCCATCTCAGTCTCAGTAACGCTCCCAGTTTCCATGGCTTCCAAATCGGGGCAGTTGAAGCCACGCTGGGGCCAAGGGGATGGACAAGGGCTGATGGGAGAATCAGCCAGACACCAGGAGTTGCCTCTCCTCAAGCACATGCGTCTACTTGGGAGCAGGGAAGGTGGTCGGTCGGGGGCAATTCCTCCCCAGGGACCATTGGCAATGTCTAGAGACATTTTTGGTTGTCACAACCTGGGGGGAAAGGGTGCTACTGGCATCTGGTGGGTAAAGGCCAGGGATGCTGCTAAACATCCTACAATGCACAGGACAGCCCCCTCATCAAAGAATTATTCTGGCCCAAACATCAATAGTGCTGAGCTGAGAAACGCTGTGATGGGGGACTCAGTGGGGAGAAACTCAGACAAGGCAGGCTCTAAGAAGAGGTAAAGAGAAGGTAGCTACTGATCTGGCCCTGCCACGACACCCATTTCTCTGTTTGGGCTGCTCACTCTTAGCCTGTCTTGCCCTTCTTCTCCGGTCTGTCTCTGGTGCTGTCCCTGTTTATCTCTGTTTATCTCCTGGTCTCTTTTTCTCACTCTAAGTCGTGCCATCTGCTCTGGCTGGATCCTTGTGTTCTGAGCAGGGAGACAAGCCTTTGGCATTCGTACTCCCTCGGCCCACGCTAATCACTCCAGCTGCCTCGGCCTGGGAGCCGGGCCAGGAGGTTGGCAAAGGAGGAGGGTACAAAGACAGGGGCCCCAAAGGTCCCCACTCTCCCCACCACCCAACCTGCCTTTGCCCCTAGGGCCCTGAGGCCTGGAGCTTCAGCCTGCTCTCGCCCCCAGGACCTGGGACCTAAGGCAGCCTGCCCAAGTGGCCTTGCCCTGCCCACTTCCCCTCTCTCCCCGCCCCCCCAGCTCCTTAAATTTCTCCTCTAGCCTAGTCCAGCAGCTGTTACAAAACAACTGGGGGGCTGGGCAGCGCCTCACCCCCGACACCACCCTGGGCAGTAAGTGACACCAGGCTCATGACTGCCACTGAGCCCAGTACCCTCTGCCCAGTGACCGGGAACTTGTGACCTCTGCCCTGGTCCTGGTTTCCAGGAAACAGAGTCCAAAGCTCAGAGCCAGGACATGGTTCCCTGTGCTTGGCACCCAGTGCTCAGCATCCAGACTCAATTACCAGTGTTTGTCACCAGGATGCAGGGCCCAGGACCCAGCTGTCAGTGCCCACTGCTAGAGCTGCCCGCCCTGCCGCTCCCACTCACCTCACCTGCTGTGTGCTGGGCCAGCAGGGCCTGGGGTGAGCGCTGTGTAAGGCCAGGGACCCTGCAGAAAAGTTGGTGGCAATTTTTAAAACAGATTTGAGTGACTTAAAGTAAAAATCATTCAAATGGGGATTTAAAACACAAATTGGGGAAAGGACCAGCAGTATGGGCAGAGGAAGGGGACAGAGCAGGGCTCTCTGCCAGATCAAACACAGGCTGCCCTGGGAAATCTGAATCTCAGGTAACAACAAAGACTATTTTAATGGAAGTATTTTCATGCCGCATTTGGAACATAGTTATACTAAAAAATTATTCATTATTTATCTGAAATTCTACCTTAACAGGGGCCCTGCATTTTTTAAAATTTATTATTTATTTATTTATTTATTTATTTTTGAGGAAGATTAGCCCTGAGCTAACATCTGTGCCCATCTTCCTCTACTTTATAGGTGGGACGCCTACCACAGCATGGTTTTGCCAAGCGGTGCCATGTCGGCACCCAGGATCCAAACCGGCCAACCCCTGGCCGCTGAGAAGCAGAACGTGCGCCCTGAATCGCTGTGCCACCAGGCCGGCCCCAGGGGCCCTGCATTTTGATTTGTGAAATCCAGCAACCCCAGCAGGGGATAAACCTCTGCCCTCAGCCCTCATCCAGAACCTTCCAGTAGCTTTAGAGGGGAAAACAGGGAGTGTTTCTATTACTGTGCACTTTTGGGTAGGGGGAAATTCAGGGGATTCTACTTTTTATTATTTCTACTTGTATGTATCTTCTCATTTTCTTTAAAGAGTCAGCATTAGTGTTCCGTAAAAAAATAAAATCTTATAGACACTATGTCTTGCCTAGATTATTGCAACATACCCCTTTGTCTGCTCTTTAATTGAATTTTTGACCAGGTAATACAGTCGCGATTCTAAATTCCATAGGTACAGAAGAGCACGCAATGAATATCTCTTCCACCCGTCCCTCAGCCACCAAGTCCCCTTCCCCACTTCTCTATGTTTCCTTCCAGAGACATGTTATTGCCACAGCCTCACAACAGTCCTCCTGCCTCTCGTCTTGCCCACCTGCCTCCATCCCGTGGCCAGCTGGTGTTGCACCTCCAGTCACGTCACCTCCTGACTTAAAACCCTTCTGGGGTCTTCTGTGCCATGGGAGAAAGAATAGACTTGCCAGCTAATCAGGATACAAGGCGCTCGGTGCCTGATTCCCGTCCAGCTTCCGGGACACTTGGCAACATCGCTGCCTGTCTCGCGTGGCACCAGAGGAACATGCCCTGCCTGTTAGTCTCCCTCATTCCCCCAACTGTTCTGCTTCCACACTCTTGCTCCTGTTTCTCCCTTTCAGACATTTATTGCACACTGACAGCATCTGCTGCGTGCCAGGCACAGGGGGCCAGACAGGACACAGGGGAGAACACAACTGAAATGTGCCTGCCCCTGTGACTCAGGCTCTGGCAGCGGAGCAGTTAATAGATGAACAGTGGCAATAAAGCGTTTGTTGTGCTGGGGTAGGTACAGAGCTCTGGGGTCAAAGAAGGCCTTCTGGAAGAAGCAATATTTAAGATTTGAACAGTCATCAGCCAACTATGGGGAGGCAGCCAGGGGGGTGTGTCCCAGGCTGAGGGAAGAGTTCATGCAAAGGCCCTGAGACACGGACAAGAGTCACAAATCCAGGGTGGTGGGAACACAGAGAAGAGAGGAAGAGTGTGAGAGTCACAGGCTGAGAAGCCCGCAGAAAGCCACTCTACAGAGTGTGCATTTTATCGTGAAGGTGATGAGAAGGCCTGATAAGGATTTAGGCAGGGGAGTGCCCTGGGCAGATTTGTGGCTGTTGTGAAGAGACTAGATTGGAGGAGAAAACTTTGCTGTTCTTTCTAGGACAGCAGAGAGGATGGCAGCCTGAGTTAACATGAGGGCACCGGGGACAGAGTCAGAGACATTTCAGAGGTGAGGAGGCATGAGGAGTGACTTCCCAGAGATTCTCTGGCTTGGGAGACTATCGGATCCTGGTGGTGTTCTCTGGGAAGGAGTTTGTGAGTCCTGTTGAATTGGTGGTACTTGCAAGATGTCCAAGCCAGGGGGCTGGCCCTGTGGCCGAGTGGTTAAGTTCACGCACTCCGCTTCAGCAGCCCAGGGCTTTGCCGGTTCGAATCCTGGGCACGGACATGGCACCACTCATCAAGCCATGCTGGGGTGGCGTGGCACATGCCACAACTGGAAGGACCCACGACTAAAAATACACAACTATGTACTGGGGGGCTTTGGGGAGAAAAAGGAAAAATAAAATCTTAAAAAAAAAAAACATGTCCAAGCCAGGATGTCCGGCAGACAGATGTGCAGGCTGTCAACCTCAGGAAAGAGGTCTGGACTGGAGATTCTTATTTGGCAGCCATCAGCATAAAGAAAACAAAACCAAAAAATGTTATCTAGCGTCTATTGAGATTTACCGAGTGTCAGGCGCTTTTCTAAATTCTTTACATACATTAACTTATTGATTCCTCACAGCAAACCTGTGAGGTATGTGCCATCACTCTTGCCATTTTACAGATGAGAGGGAATAAAGTTAAGTAATGTACCCAAGCTTACGCAACTACTAGTGACAGAGCCAGGGTTTGAACCCCAGGAATCCAGTGCCAGGATCCGTGCTCTTAACCGCACCATCCAGCCTCTCACGTGCACGGTAGTTTGGGCCCCAGAAGTGGATGAGAACAACTTTGGAATTGTGAGTGAGAAGAGGACATAATCAAGCCTGAGGAATACTAGCATCCAAAGCCCAGGGACTGAATCTTGCTCTTAGGTAAGTTTTCTCTGAAATGCTTAGTGTTTTCATTTTTAAAAATGAATTGCTATACAAAAATTAATTCAAAATGAATCAAAGACCTAAACAAAAGAGCTAAACGATAAACTCTTAGAAGAAAACATAGGGGAAAAGCTTCATGACACTGGGTTTGGCAATGATTTCTTGGATATGACACCAAAAGCACAGGCACCAAACGAAAAAAATAAATTGGACTTCATCAAAATTCAACACTGCTGTGCATCAGACGCATTCAGCAGACTGAAAGGCAGCCCATAGAATGGGAGAAAATATTTGTAAATCACATATCTGATAAGTGATTAATATCTAGAGTATGTAAAGAACTCCTAAAACTCAACAACAAAAACCAACTCAATTAATAAGTGGGCAAAGGACTTGAATAGACATTTCTCCAAAGAAGACATACAAATGGCCCATAAGCACATGAAGACGTGTCTAATATCACTAATCTTCAGGGAAATGCAAATCAAAACTACCTTGAGATACCACTTCACACAGATTAGAATGATGGTCATTAAAAAAACAAGTGAAACAGAAAATAACAAGAGTTGGTGGGGAAGTGGGGAAATTGAAACACTTGTGCATTGCTGGTGAGAATGTGAAATGGTATAGATACCATGGAAAATATGATGGCGGTTTCTTGAAAAAATTAAACATAGAATTGCCGTATGATCCAGCAATTCCACGTCTGGGTATATACCCAAAAGAATTGAAAGCAGGGGCTTAAGCAGATATTTGTACACCCATGTTCACAGCAGCGTTATTCACGGTAGCCTAAGGTGGAAACAATCCAATGGTCCATCAGCAGACGACTGGATGACAGAACGTGGTAGATACATACAATGGAATATTATTCAGCCTTCAGAAGGAAGGGAATTCTGACACATTACAATACGGATGAACCTTGAGGACATTATGCTAAGTAAAATAAGCCAGTCACAACAGACAAATATTATATGATTCCACTTATATGAGGTATCTGCACTAGTCGAATTCATAGAGACAGAATGTAGAATGGTGGTTGCCAGGGGCCGGGCAGAGGAGGGAATGGGGAGTTAGTGTTCACAGAGGACAAAATTTCAGTTTGGGGGGCTGGCCCCGTGGCCGAGTGGTTAAGTTCGCGCGCTCCGCTGCAGGCGGCCCAGTGTTTCGTCGGTTCGAATCCTGGGCGTGGACATGGCACTGCTCGTCAGACCACGCTGAGGCAGCGTCCCACATGCCACAACTAGAGGAACCCACAACGAAGAATACACAACTATGTACCGGGGGGCTTTGGGGAGAAAAAGGAAAAAATAAAAAAAATCTAAAAAAAAAAAAAAAAATTTCAGTTTGGGAAGGTGGAATGTTCTAGAAATGATTGGTAGTGATGGCTGTACAACAACGTGGATGTACATAATGCCAGAGAACTACACACTTAAAAATGCTTAAGATGGTAAACTTTATGTTATGTATATTTTACCATAATTTAAAAAAATGGAGAAAAAGTAAAAAGGATAACTTTAACTTTTAAAGATACTATTTAAATTTGGTAAAACATTTCATGTTTGAATTAAAATTTGCACTTTCCAAACAAAAAAATATTATACCTTAGAGTTCCCACTGTTTTAAATTTTAAATACAAAATTCTGTTTATTGTTGTTTTAATAATAAATATGTAAGTTTTATTAGCACAAATGGTCCCGTGGAATGATAGAATTGAAGTAACTTAACTTCTGTTTCTTCGCCTTTACAATCAGTGTGTCACTGTTCATTCTTGAAACTACTGTTTAAGCTCAGGAACATGTATTGTCACAGAGTTGGAGACACCAACTGAGCCCAAAGCAAGCTTGAGCGATCCCAAATTATTAAGAAATCACTTTTAAAACAAATGTGTGTATCTGAGTCTGTGTCAATTCAAGTAAGATTTCTCCTAATTAACTTCCATGTAGAACCTCATGTTTATTAAAAGATAAGTAATAAATTTGTAGTTTACATATATATTACTAAAACTCAACAGTAACTAACAGACCAAAGTAACAGACCAATATTTTTTTCAGAGAGAATTTTTTTTTGAGGAAGATTAGCCCTGAGCTAACATCTGCCTCCAATCCTCCTCTTTTTTGCTGAAGAAGACTGGCCCTGACCTAACATCCATGCCCATCTTCCTCTACTTGAGAGAATTATGTTTTAACTGACATTGTTTAAAACTGCTGATGGCTGGTGATACTCAAAAGCAGAACAACTTTTCGTCCTTTCTATTATGGTTCTTGAATTCCTACAGACAATGCACCTTTATTGCCCACACCTGGGGCAGACCCCTACCATCATTCTACCCCTGCTAGGCCACTCATGGCAGTACTGGGATCCAATTCCACCTGTGAGCCAGTTGCAATTGTAGACCAGGGGCTGCCCTTTGGAGGCATTCAAGTTCTCAACCCTTAATTTAAAGGATTTTCTCAGATGTTATCTCCTACGGGAAGCCTCCTTGACATTCTCTCCCTCTTGAAGCTGGATCAAATGTTTCTTCTTTATCTGCCCATTGCACCCTGTGGCTGGTTCTGTTGCTGACCTCTTACGTTGTATTGTAATTGTATGTCTCTTTCCACTTCTAGACCCAGCACCCTCAAAGTAAGGACCTGGCCCTGGGGATAATTAGTGCTCAATATTCGGGCCACATCAGTATGTCTGCCATGGCTGTCTGAAGTGGAGTGGTTTGGTGAAGGGACTGGTGGTACCCAGGACTGAGTTGTCCCATGATGTCAAGGCCCCTTGAGGTGGGGAGAGGGCCTCATAACCAACAAAACTTATTCTGTGTTAGCTCAAGGAATGCCTCACTTGCATCAATAGCCCTATTTTGCAGGCGAGGGAATTGAAGCTCGCAGAGCTCAGGGGAATTGCTCACAGCTGTAGAGTGAGTCCCCGGCCAGGCCTGGACACACACCTCCTGACCTCTCAGCTACAGCCCTGCGTCTGGTCCCGGCAGCTCGGACCTCACCTATCTTGCCAGTGTGCCAATTTAACCACGAGAGGGCGCCAGATGCCCGTCCATGGGGTAGCCGGGCCCAGGCTAAAGGGTGGAGTGACTGCTCTTTTGAGAGGCTCCCACGGACCGCCGGCGGTGGAGCCGGGGAGTCCTGGTAAAGAAAGGGTGTGTGTTGGGGGCAGTGTTGTAAGAGAGCCGGAGTTCAGCAGCGCTGGCGGCTGGGATGGAGGGAGGAGGAGGGAAGGGCATGTGCTGCCTCCTTCCGGCCCTGCCAAGTCTGGCCCTGTTGGGGAAAGGGCAGAGCTGGAGAAAGGGAGGGCTCTGCAGAGCATGGGGCCCCTGCCCCGCCTCCATTCTCACGATCCGACCGGACATTCCTGAGTCTCCGGCGGCGGGAAACCAGGAAATAGACCAGGAGGTCTGCAGCCTGGCCAGTTCTGCCCAAGCCCGCCCTGCCCCAGGACTTCCCGGAAGAGCCCTGCTCCGCCAGAGATCCATGCCCGCGGCTCCCCTCCTGGAACTCCCCCACTCCCCTTCCCTGCTGCCCTCCTGCCCCTCCCTCCCAGCCTAGGGGATCAGACCCATCCCCGGGCACCAGACCTGTACAAGAAATTGCTACCCAGCGACTTCCAGGTCAAACTCGTGATCTGTCCCCCTGCACGTGGCTCGCTTCCAGAGCTCCCTCTCAGTGCACCATACCAGGACCCATCTGGTTATTTGACCTGGAGAGTTTGGAATCGTCCTTGACACCTTTCTTTTTCAATCCGCATGTCCAATCCATTTTTTCACCTCCTCTATCTACCTCTTGGTTTCCACCCCTCACTGGAGCTGTGCCCATCGTCTCTCACCAGAACTCGTGTTCTTGTCTGGACTTCTTTCTGTCACTCCCCTTCTCTCAGTTCCTTTTCCAGCTGGTAGCCCTGATCATCTTTTCAAATCGTCAATCTGATCATGTTACCCACCTGCTGAAATCTTTCAGCAACTTCCCACGGCTCTTGCAATAAAGACTCAAACTCTTAGCATGGCCCACAGGGTCCCGTGTGGTCTGGTCCTTCCAACCTGTCTGGCACCACCCTCCATCTCACTCTGTTCCAACTATACTTGATGTGCTCATCACAGGGCCTTTGCACATGCTGCTTCCTCTGTCTGGAATCCCACCTTTCTGCCTTGTTAGCTCCTATTCCTTGAGATCTCGGCTCCAGCATTGCTTTCTCAGGGACACTCTCCTTGACCTCCCTGACTGGGTCAGATCCCTTATTATTCACTCTCCTAGCACCATATACCTCTCCTTCACATACCTGTCATAGTTGTACCTGTCCATTTGTTTGTAATATTATTTGATTAATGTCTATTTCTTCCACTAGACTATAAGCTCCATGAGGGTAAAGACTATGTCACTTTTGAATTAATTAATTAATTTTGGAGGAAGATTAGCCCTGAGCTAACAGCTGCCATTAATACTCCTCTTTTTTGCTGAGGAAGACTGGCCCTGAGCTAACATCCATGCCCATCTTCCTCTACTTTATATGTGAGACGCCTACCACAGCATGGCTTGACAAGCAGTGTGCGTAGGTCTGTACCCGGGATCCAAAGTGGTGACTCCTGGGCTGCCGAAGCAGAACGTGAAAACTTAACCGGTGTGCCACCTGGCTGGCCCCAGTTTTTGCTCACTTGAAATCTCCAGCACTTATGTGACTGGCACATAGTAGGTGCCCAACGTTTCTTGAATAAACATGTAAATTAATGTTGCACACTTCTCTCCATCTCTATTTCCTGAGCCTGAACCTCTATCATCTCCTTTCTGGACCTCAGCAATCACTTCTTAACTGGTCTCCCAGTTTACAATCAAGTCCCTGCCGGTTTCCCACCCGACAGCCAGAGTGGTCTAATGAAAATGCCAGTCTGACCATGTCACACTTCCTACTCCCTGCTTAGTAGCCTTCAGTGGCTTCCCATGGCCCTTGGAATAAAATCCAAACTCCTGACACAGCCTTACAAGGCCTTGCACGGCCTGGCTCACCTCATGCCAAGCTCCACCTCCTCAACGGACCTTTCTTAATTCGACAAATATTGAGCGCCTATTGTACCAGGCTCTGAGGATGCAGTGGTGAGCAAAAGCAGACTCCTTCAGACCTGCTTACCACCCTCCAGGTGCACAAACACACCTCCTTTTCACGCAGGACATTTGCATATGCTTTTTCCTTGTCTGGAAAGTGCTTTGTTCTCCTTTCTCTATGTTCCTGACTTTGCCCAGTCAACACCTACTCACCCATCAGATCTCAAATTAAACACCATTTATTTGGGAATATCTTATCCGACCCCCAACCTAGGTCCCCCTGTTAGATGCTCTTATTGCTGTCTGTCTTCCACCTTCATAGCCCTTATCACGTTTTCTATTTTTACGTTTGTTTGTGTGGTTATTTGGTTAATATCCCTCTTCCCCACCAGGAAGCACTGGGAGCTTCCACGTCTGGTTTTTGCTTACCGTCGTATCCCTCTGGGGCTTAGCTGGTGCTCCACAATTTATTGAATGAATAAATGAGTGACTAAATGATTCCCCTGCAAGAGTACTGAGGGTACTGCCTTCAGGGAAATGTTGGTTCTTCTGCCTTGGTGTGAATACGAGCTGGGGGCTGGGAGGGGTGAACAAAGCTCTCACCAAGGAGAAGGTCCAGAAACTGTTAGTCCCGTTCCTGCCCCTCCTTCATCCCCAACACCTGTGACTCAGCCCCGCCCACCTCTCCTTCCCCACCCAGCTCTCTTCATTGTCTGCATGCCTCAGCAACCCTGCCCCTGCTCCTGCTCCTCAGGCCTTCCCACAGACTGCGCCCTTCACCTGCAACTCTTCTCCTTGCTCTTTTCCACATGGCTGGCTCCTCCTCATCCTTCAGGTCAAGTTGAAATGCTGCGTCTTTAGAGGACACCTTCTCTGAGGAGGTCTCCCTCTTATTGCCCATGCTTTTATCCAGTTCATTTTCTTCATTGTAGCTCACAACAGAATTGCATTTACATATTTGCTTATCATCTGTACCCCTAGATAATTTAGAAGCTTTTGGCCACACATAACAGAAACGCCAACTCCATTGGCTTGAGCAATAAGGAAGGCTGTCTGGTGGTAGGACCTGTTTTGGGGCTGGTTAATTCAGTGGTGTTCTCAAGGGAGGACCTGGGTGCTCCCCATCTCATTGCTCTGCCACCCTTGATGTTGCTTCGTCCTCAGGTTGGTTAGCAGGATGGATGCAGCAATTCCAGGCATCGCAGTTGGACTTCCTATCATACGATGAGGGTTTTCTCCTTGTTGTGTCTTAAACCACTACTATATAACAAATTATCACAAAGCTTAGCAGTTTAAAACAACATTTATTGTCTCACACTTTCCGAGGGTTAGAAACCCAAGAGTGGTTTAACGGGTTGGTTCTGGCAGAGGGTCTCTCATGAGGTTATTGTCAAGCTGTGGACCGGGGCTGAAATCATCTGAAAGCTTAACTGGGGCTGGAGGGTCTGCTTCCAAGCTCGTTCACATGGCTGTTGGCAGAAGGCTTCAGTCCCTTGATACGTGGGCCCCTCCAAAGGCTGTTCACAACGTAGCAGCTGCCTTCCTCCAAAGCGAGTGATTCAAGAGCAAGAGAGCAACCAAGACAGAAGCTGCAGTGTCTTTGTGACCGAATCTCAGACGTGACGCTCCATCGGTCACTTGGCCCAGCCCTGGCACAACATGGGCAGGGACTACACACGTGAGAACTCTAGGAGGTAGGAGACACTGGGAGGTCATCTTACAGGCTGGCTCCCACATGGTACTGTGTTTCAAAAGTGAGGGAGCCTCTCCTAGAAAGCCCAGGAGGCTTTTCTTTATATCTGTGGGCTACAATTGTGTCACGTGCCCATACCTAACCCAATCATTCACGAGAGGCTCGGGACCATCATTTTTGGCTCACTACAATCATGGTTCATCCCTGGGCCTACAACTCATCTCCACTGATGCACAGGGCAGGATCCAGGGGGGAGACGGCCACCTGAACAAGATCAGGATTGTCTGGAATGAGGAGGGGGCGATGGGAATGGATGTGCAGTAGGCGACTCACAGTGTCTATGACGCTCCCCTGCTGGACTGTAAACTCCAGGAGAACAGACGCTACATCTTTTCCTACTACTGCACCCCAGCATGTAGCCCACTGCCTGGTACAGAGGAGATGCGACCGTATTTGTTAAATGAGTAAATGAATGAATTCATGACTAATTGGAAGACCACAGGCTGGTACCAAGTAGGGGTAGATATCCCCAGGCCCTGGCTCCTTAAGTTCACGTTAGAACTCAGAAGGCCACTTGCTCCCAAGCCCACCACCCGCCCCACTTGCCAGCCCCAAGGATAGACAGGACTGGCAGAATTATTCTCACTTTATTTCTGCAGAAGTTTGATCAGATGCAATAACACTGATTCCAGGCAAGGGCAGGGGGCATGGGTACCCCTAAAGCAACAAGTATCCTGTGGCCCAAGGTGCCCCCCATCCCCAGACCTGGGTTCCCCCTCAGTTACAGTTAAATAGAGAGAGGACGATCTCCCCAGGGAGTCTTGGGAGGGTCTGCCTCCTGCACCCACCCCCTCCACGCAGAGGAGTCTGAGCACAAGCTATTTACAGTATTCACATCCACTGTACCCCACCAAACCAAGGCAAATACTACAGGTGGCCCTTCCCCAAGGGAGGAGGCCCGAGAGGCTGTGAGTGTATGTGTGTGTACTGGGGGGAGGGGGTGTCTGCACATGTGAGCACACGAATGCACTGAGGGGCAGGGTCTGGCTCTGGCCAAAGAGACATCAGTCTATAAGGTGCAAATTAGAAATAACAGAGAGGACCCACCCCCAGGGGCCCAGGCCACTTCCGGCTTTGTTCTGTCTCTTTTTCTTCCAGACATCCTAGCGGATGACGCAGAGGAGCCCCCATAGCTGTGCCTGGATCCAAGGCACCTCCTTAAAGGACTTCTGGGAAAAAAGCAGGAGGGAAAACATCAGGTAAACCATGCCTCCAAGCCCAGGCAGCTGGTGGTCTTCCAGGTGGAGTGTGAGAGGGCCGGTGGCAGAGCTGGAAGAGAGGGCAGGACCGGGGAAGCGAAGAAAGGCTGCTGAGAGGGAAGGCTGTGGGTCCAAGATCAGGGATCCCTACCTGTGACCTGTGGGGGCTGAACCACAGCTTTCTTGAGGAAGGCTTCTGCCTCTGCGAAGGGCAGGAGTGCCTCTGGCGTTCGGCCCAGACTCTTGTCCCCAGAGGGTCCCTTAGGGGAGAAGCCATTCTCCTGGTGCGCTGGGAGAGGCTGCAGGCCATTCACCAGGGACCCCGGTGACTCCTTGCTTGGCAGGCTGTGGACGCAGGGGCCAACAATCAGGTACCTCCCATCCCAGGACAGCCTAGGCACCCCACAGCTCCAGCCTGACCCTGCCTCCCTGCTCGGGGCCCCTGGGAATCGGAACAGATACCTCCACTGAGGCTCCTGGGGGGCAGGCTCCTCTTTCTGCACAGCCTCCTTCTGCAGCCCCAATGGCCGAGCCTCCCCGGCTTTTGCAGGGTCTACCACAGGGAAGGAATGGCCATCAGTTAGGGGCTGGCGAGAGGAGGAGGTTAGAGGATGGGATGGCAAAGGGGATGGAGATGAGGGGAACAGGGTCTTTACCTGGGCTGGAATTGTTGGCTTTTGCCTCCTTTCTGTCTTGCTTCTGCTTTGAAGAGGAAGAGCGGTCAGACTCAAGGGATACCGGGCCCCACCAACCGAGGGGCTGAATTCCTCTCTGCCCAGCCCAGACCCTGACCCCACCCTAGATACCTTTCCCCCGCCACCTTTCCTCACTGGACCCCCACTCCCAACACTGCCCTTCGGGAATCCTGACCTTGGTTTCAGCAGCTTCTGACTTCCGAGTCCTCTTCATTATCTCCTCTAGACGCTGTTTGGAGGTCCCACATCAGTTAGGCCCGAGCCACGCCCTAGTCTCCAACCTCCCACCAGCCATCCCCTGTCCTGGAATCGCAGGGCCCTTCCAGCTCATACCAGTCCTTTCCAGGCCAGGAACCAGAGCTCGCCCCAATTCCTTCTCGTCTTACCTTCTAAGCTCAAGGCAGGGCCCACTCCCCCCAGCCCCGCTAACTGAAGCCTGGACACCGCCCAGCAGCTAGCCCCGCCCACACAAGCCCCGCCCACTTCCCCCGCACACCTTTTTGCGCTCTTGCCGCTCCTGCTCCTCCCGCTGGAAGTGCTTTTCCCGCTCCAGACGCTGCCGCTCTGCTTCTTCCCGGGACCGAGCTTCGGCCTCCTCTTTCTGTCAAAGACCCCCGGGGAGCTTTAGGCAGCTGGACCCCTGCCTTCCCTCCGGGCCAGCCCCCGGCCTGCCACCAGGCGGCGCCCGCGCCCAGCCCAGAGGGGCACCTGCTTCTGCAGCCGCTCCTGCTCCTCCTGCTCCGCCTGCGCCTTCTCGCGGGCCTCCTGCTCCTCCCGCCTCCGGGCCTCGGCCTCCCGCTCAGCCCGGGCCTCGGCCTCCCGCGCCAGCTGCTCCTCTCGCATTCGCCTGGGGGACAGAGGGAACTCAGGCTCCGTCCTGTGCTTCTTCTGCAGACCCCGTAAGGGCCTCCTCAGTCCCCGAGGGCGTACTCACTTGTCCCTTTCTGCCTGCAGCCTCCGCTCCTGTTCCTCGCGCTCCCGCTGCTCCCGGGCCTGGCGCCGCTTCTCAGCCAGGAGGCGAGTGGCTTCCTCTCGGTCTGTGGTGCCCGCCATGGGTTTGTTAGGGGTCGCTGGGGAAGCAGGGGCTGGGGGTGTGGTCAGGATAGCAGTATCTGGAACGGGATCCAGGACCAGGAGTCAGCACACACCAGCACAGGCACCTCCATCACCCCAGCATGCCCCATGCTTGCTGGACCTCAAGGCAACCTGCCATCGTCTCAGAGTGGTGAGGTCCTCCTCTTTAGCCTGTGATCTGGGGCTGGTCCTGCTGAGGGCAGGAGCCTCCCCTTCCTGTCTCCCAACATCCGCTCCCCAGGCATCTCTGGTGGCCCACACCTCTGGCCACCTCCCCCACACAGGAGAAGCTGGCTTCTCTTGCCCTGCCCACCTGCAGGGATCTCCACCGTGGGCTGCTCCTTCTGGGGCTGGGCTGGGGTGGGTGAGGGCACAGGCGAGGGTGCTGGAGAGGCAGGGGCTGCAGGCTCCCTCTCGTCACTGGCCTTGCCCTTGCTCTGGTTCTTGTCCTCAGGCCCTGCGGCACTGGGGCTCTCCTTCGCTTCATCCTTCCTCCGAACCCGCCCCTTGGGTGATGCAGTGGTGCCTCGGGGGGATGGTGGTTTTGGAGGCAGAGCGTGGCCTGGTCCTGGGCTGGGGCAGGGAGAGGCAGGCCTGTGCCGGGATGTGGAGGGAGAGGATGGCCGGGCCTTGGATTTGGGACTGAAGAGAAAAGGGGAGAGTTAGGCCTTGAGGGCACAGAGTGTCCACACACACACACTCTGAGCATGTCACTTCATCAGGGAAGTGTCCTCCCAGGGCTAGGTCAGCACCCCCACCTTATATGCTCTTACAGAACCATATAATTTCCTGTTAGAGCATATATCCCAGTTTGTAATCACATATTCATTTGTGATTCTTTGACTAATGTCTGTCTCCCTAGTAGCCGGTACGATTAATATGAGTGAAAACTGGGCCTGGTTTGGCTCACTGAAATGTCCTCAGCGCTCAGAACAGTACCTGGCAGAGCCATTCATTCATTCCGCAGGTATGCGTTGAGCGCTTGCCAGATGCCAGGCACTGTTCTAGGTGCTATAGTACTTCAGTGATCAAAACGCTCAAAAAAATATTTCAGGCTAGGGGTGGGTGCCCAACAAATATTTGTGAATGAATGAATGGCCGGCCCTGCCCCTGGCCCGCCCACCTGAGCTCGGCAGCAGTGGCAGCGGAGAGGCGCGGGCGCGGAGAGGGGCGCGGAGAGGCGCGCGGAGAGGCAGGCAGTGACTGCCGCTTCTTGAGGCTGCGCTCGCGGGCCAGGGCACTCTTCTCCTTCTCGTTTTCCCGCTCCTTGTCCTTCTTCTCCTTTTTCTGCACCTGGCGAGGCGGGGGAAGGAGAGCGGGGAGAGGGGGAGCACGGTCAGCGGCTCCCCGGGCCGGGCTCCCTGTCCCCACCTGCGCCGCCACTCACCGGCGAGGCCTCGGGCCGGCGGCGCACCGAGGCGGGGCTGCCCCCCGCGCTGGGCTTGCGGCGCTCCCCGGCGGGGGCGCAGCGGTGCGCGCTTCGGGGGGCGCTGCACGGTGTCAGGGGGCTGGCGGAGGCCGAGCGCGGACACACCGGCACGGCTGCGGAGGGATGAGTGCGGTCTGGGTGAGGCGCACGCGCGAGGCGGGCCCCTGCCCCGCCCCTCGCGGGGGCTCTCCCGGTGCCGCCACCCCTACCCTGGTCCCGGCCGTTTCGTGGCAGTGTGACCGCACTGCGACTCCGTGCCAGGAAGGAGAGGGTGGGCGTCATCAGACGGTCCACGATGCTGCTCTCCCATGCGCTCAGCTGCAGGCTGCGATCTAGGGGAAGAACGCCAGGAGAAGCCGGTCACCGCCAGGGGCCGCAGGAGACAGGCAGAGGCATAGGGGGATGGCCATGTACCATCCCCACGCCAAACCCAAGGAGTCTCCCCCAGGAGGACTCTCCCCCCAGTCACGCAGGACCACACTTATCCACCCTAAGGTCTGAGCTCCACTGGAGACCCAGGCAACAATACACTTCCCAGGGCAACCTTCTGCATCTCTTGAGGGTCTTCTGCGACCACCCTCCCCAGGTGAAAGGGCTCTGAACTGTGAGCACAGAAAGGAGCCACCCAGGGTTGGTGGAAGACCCAACTGCCCACTTCTACATCCCACTGTGGGGCCCCTCCCCTCCTGCTCTCAGAGGGCTGGCCTGGCAAGGCATGACCCCATGGATTTGGGACAGGGAGGGTCCTTGTGCCCCTCTGACTCAGGAGAGTCCCAGCTTTTAGGCATCCCATGCCAGGGAGAGGCTGCTAGGGGGCCTGGCTGCCCTGGGCCACCCTGCTCTGTCTCCTCAGCTGCTGGGTTATTTTTAAGCCTCAGTCAGGTGGGGTTGGTCCAGCAGCTGATTTGGTTGCTGGGCAACAGAGCAACCAAATAAAAGCTGGAGGAATTTATAAATAACTCCTATCATGGCCTCTTAACATGTGAGCACCAGAGCATGGTGGGAACACAGGGGCCATGCCACCCCGATTGGTCACAACTCTGGAACCAGCCAAGGCCATGGCTGGGGATCTGAAGGCAGAGAGGGCAGGGTTGCATGGGGTCTCCAGGGTGGAGCCAGAATAAGGGGCCCCCTCCACCCACGCAGCACCCAGGCCAGTCTGGTACTCAGGGGCAGGCCACCTGCCTAAGGCTGGCCTAGGCCAGCTGGCTGTGGTTGGAGATGAGGCTGCCTGCTCATTCCCACTCCCCCTCCCCCCCACCTGCTCTTGAGGCCCCTGCCAGGCTCTCTGCCTGCTGGGACACTGCCCTTTGTCTCTGTTCTCCTCCCCTGCAGGGCACACCTCTGTCCTCAGGGTCCAGACCCAAATGCCGGCTCCCCCGAGGGGCACAGAGCCCTGGGTGGGATAGAGTAGGGATGGAGACCTGGAGTATGTGAGGGTCCGGGGACCTGGGGTTCTTGCTGAGCTCTGGAGAAGGTTTGGTTGTGGCTACAAGGGGCTCTGGAGGGAGGAGGGCTGGGCCTTCTCTTACTTCTACTGGGGGAGTTCCAGAGCGTGGCAGAGGATTTTGAGAGCCGCTTGTTGATTATAGAGTCCACGTGTTTGGGCAGGTTTACTGCCGACACGGAGCACCTGCTCCCACCTGGAGGGGAAAAGACACGGCATTAGGGCCGGGCCGGGCAGGAGCCAGGGGGGGCACTGAGGCCTTCCATGCAGGATGCTCCAAGGGGAGGGTGGGAGAGGGAGGAGTGGGCAGGCTAGGAAGGGGAGGAGGAGGCAGACTTGGCTCTAGGAGGAGGGGAGGTAGGTGACCCGAGACCACCTGGATTGGGGGAGCCGACGGAGAAGGAACAGAGGAAGGAGATGGAGTAAAACTACAGAAACTACAGCCTTCCTGGCCAGGAAGCCATTCCCTAGGGCTGGGCGCTGCAACCCCTCCCCCACAGCCACCCAGTATTGGCACTTGCTGACACTGCCCAGCCAAGGCGCTATGGCTACAACACCCACGGACTGGGACAAATGCAAAGACGGTCCTAAACAGAAGAACCCACAGACACAGTCATTCGCACAAATCCACATATTCATACGGACACACAGAGACAAAGACATGCAGGCGCGAGCATATCGAGTGACAGGTACCCGCATGCACACGTGTGCAGACATGCACAGATAGAGAAACACAAACACTAACAGATAACGTGTCAGACCCAGATGCACACAGGCACAAAGACATCGAAGCAACATTTAGTATTCGTAACAGCTAACATTTGTGGGATGCTTACCATGTACCAGGCACTGTGCTGGGCACCACACACCTGTTACCTCACTTGATCCTCCCAAACATCTACCTACAACCTCGGAGGCAAGTAGGATGGTTATCCCCATTTCACAGATGAAGAAAGTGAGACATTGAGCAGTTAGAGTTCACACCGCAAGTGCGAGAGCTGGGATCCTAACCCAATTCTGTCTGACTTGGGAGCCCTCACTGAGGTCCACAAGGCCACAAACACACCAAGGCAAACGCATATGAAGACACACAACACACAGATCCATGAGTACATACACCAAAAGATACACAGCTAGATATTCTGAACCTTGCCATTACATAAAGACATCCAAACACAGAGGTACATACATGCCAGCAAAGAATCAGACCAAAATCCATGATGGCCCTACATGAAGAATGCTCAGAGACAAAAATCTACCTTCCAAGATAGGTACATAGGGGTAATAGTTTTCTTTAAATACCCAGTGTCCGCAGGGCATTAAAGTCCTCTTTTATGTATCATCAACTAATAATAATTGACAGGAGCAAAGAAAGCTAATCCTAAAATGACAGAGGTTTGATGAGCAAACCAAATGAAGAGAATCCATCTCTGGCTTGAGAGTGGAAGTCCTTGGGAATGGACAGTTTGGTTGACAGACCATTCCAGAAGACACAAGTCACATGAAACAAGGCATACCTGCCACAGGGAGCGGCCGGCTCTTTGCACTCAAGCTGCTCCCTTCCCCTACTCCTCAGGCCCCAGCCTCGCCCAGTCCCTCAGCCCACTCACTGGTCTTGTGTCCTGGGGAGCTGTGGTGCAGGGCCCCTGCCCAGGACCAGCGCTGCTGCCGGATTTCGGCCCAAGTCTTCTTCACTGACCGCTGGATGGCTGCTTCATAGCGTTCCTGGGGGGCAGAGGGGAGAGGGGAGAGGTCTGGGCTCAGAATCATTCATCATACCTGGGAAAAAGGCTCCTCTCTCCTGTGACAATGCCTCTCCCAACCCGAGAAGTTTTCCCTGACTCATTGCAGGTAACCAAGGTTACCGAATCCTTGCTATGATTAAAGACCATTTGCAACAAGTCCCTTTCGTATTGTTCTTGGGGAGCTTTTCACTGTTCTTGAGTCACTTCCTGAGTGGATGAGCTGTTTCTCTGGAGATGGGGTGGGACGCTCCCAGGAGGGCCACGTCCCCCTGGGCCTGCGGGTCCTGACCTTGGGGCTGTTTTCCTTTTAGCCTGAGGGCCTCTGGCAGGGCCCCGGCCACCTTTCCCTCCATTTCCTCACTGGGGCTCAAGCCAGGACTCTCATGTCGTGGAGCTCAGCACACTCACACAGACACACGTCTGCACACATACAAACACGCACACCCAGGACACACGCCCAAATACGCATACTGACAGCGCACCATTCTAAATGCCCACCCTGGCGTGTACAGAACCAAACATGTCTGCAGTCTCAGATGCCCAGATGTTGTACAACCAGGGCCACAACTGTAGATGTGAACACAGATATGACCATGTAGACACATGTGACGCAGAGTTGTGAACACAGCTGTGTGTACACACACAGGTACGTAGATCCACGCACACCCAAGCCAGAAAGCAGCACGGACGCACCTTATTCTTCTCCAGCTTCTGCCGCTGCCGCTCCTCCAGGGCTGCCCGGCGCTGCTCGGCTTTGAGCCGCTGCTCCTCCAGCCGCCGCCGGCGCTCCTGGAGCTGTTTCTCCCGCAGCGCCTTGGCCTTCTCTTCCTTCTCCAGCCACACCGCCTTCTTGGCCGCTGTGGGAAAGGAGCCCAGGTGGGTGTCAGGGCTTCTGCAGCAGCTGGGCCTTGCCTGGTACCCCGCCCTGGATGGGTCTTCCTCCGGTCTGCTTGGGGGGGAGGTGCCTTGACTCTCAGACTCCCCCTTCAGGTTTAAGGGCTTCCTGAAGACTGGCTCAGGCCTCAGAATGAGGGCTTCTCTGACAAGAGGCCTATTCCTCCCCCACTGGCCTCCTGGTCTCTTGGCGCTGAAGGAGAAATGAGTCCTTCAGTGCCAGATCCCTGTCTGACTTGGGGGCCTGCTGGACAGATTTCCATGTAGGTATTGTGGGAAGAGCATGGGATTTGGGGTGAGATGAGGCTTCCAGGTCTGAATCTCAGCTACTCCACTAGATATGTGGCTTAGGCAAATGATTTCATCTTTCTAAGCCTCTGTTTCCTCATCCTCAAAATGGGCAGAGAGGATTAAATGAGACAACACGTGCTGCTCTCAGCACGGCACACATATTGACGTGTTCCACAGGGTTAGTGTCATTAATAGGATGTTGACGGTGATGATGGTGAAGAGGGTGATGATGCTTCCCACTCACTCACCCAGGTACTTGGCCCGCTCTTCTCGCCTCTCCTTTGCCAGCTTGTGCCTCTCTCCTGACTTCTTTACGTCTTAGTGGAAGGAATAAGAACAGACTTAGGTCAAGAGGCTCCCTCTAAAGGGAAGTCAGCCTCAGGGCCCACCCCACAGGCCTCATCCCCATCTCTTTTCCCATCTCCCTGGGTTTGAGCCCAGAACTACGGATATCACACACACCTTGCTTGGTGGGAGGGCTGTCAGAAGCTGGCACTGCCGTTGGGGATGGTTGGCTGCTCCTTCGAGGAGGCCTGGCATCCCGTGGGCCTGTGGCTGGTGGGGTGGGTCCCCTGATCTTCACTTCTGAGAAAGGCGACTCTTCCTGCTGGGGGGCTGGCCTAGGCCCTACCAGCCCTGGGGGGCTCTCTGGTTCCAGTGGGAGCTGCTTAGGGCTAGTGGCATTCTTCATGGCAGGAGGGGTATCCGGGGGAGTGTCGGGAACCAAGGCTGACATCGGTGGTGGTGGTGGCGGTGGGGAGGGGTCACCTTCTGGAGAAGGTCTTGGCTCTGGGGGCGTCCTGGCTGCCAAAGCTGGAAAATGAACACAAGAGAGGAGAGAGAGTCAGATAGAACATCTGTGCCAGAAGTTGAACATGTAGCTCTCTCCCTTGTCCAAGTGACATTCATTCATTCATTCAACATGTTTACTGAGCTCCTTCTATGTGCCAGGCCCTGTTCCAGGTACTAATAATATAATGGTGAGAAAATGGCCATGGCCCCTGCCTCTGTGGAGCCCACACTCGAACAGGGCAGACAGACAAATCGCTAGGCAATTACAGTAGAGGATAAGTACTATGTCTGGGGGTTGCACAGCAGAGATGGCTAACCTAAATTTTGGGGGGCTTCCTACAGAAGTAACAACCAAGCTGAGATCTAAAGGATGAGCTGGAATTGGCAAACTAAGAAGGAGAGGGTTCTGGCAAAGAGAAGAGCATTTGCAAAGGGGCGGAAGGGAGCAGGTTGCATTGGAAAAACCGAGAAAAAGTTTGTAGCACTGATTAGTGCCTCCAATGGTAATGACTGGTTTCCACGTCTGCCTCCCTCACCTTTCTGCTTGGCCTGAGGGTCACGGTGCCCAACCCAGGGCCCAGTGCTCAGAGGGTGCCAGCGCTGGGCACATGGGGCCGGCCAAGAGGAAGGACGTAAACATGGGGACAACAGGGATGACCAAGTCACAAAAATCTCCAATGGGCTGGGCAACTGGCTACGTCTCCACGGTAATCTTTTTTTCTTTCCCAACCCTGGGTTTCTTCTTATAACATGTAAACATTTCAAGGTCCCTGTAAACAACACCAAAGTGCCAAGTAAGAAAGCCACATTTTTGGGTATGTACATGTATGTGCGCACATGTGAACACATGTACGTTATGGGACAGTTGAAAGACAGGCTTCGGAGTCAGTCAGATGAGGGCCCAATTCTGATTTCACCACCCCAGGACAGGAAGAGAGGGCCTGTTTCCCCAGCAGGTAACCTTGGGCAAGCCATTCAACTTCTCTGAGTCTCAGTTTTCATATCTGTAAAATGGGGACAATGAGCCCAAACCAGTAGGGATGTCAAAAAAGTGACTGGCCCAGTTCATGTGCCAGTAAACAACCCACCTCTCCCTTTTCCTGTGGGTCTTACGAAGCTGCCAAACAGAAGCTCTGCATGTTGAGCCCTGGTGACATCTGCTGCTACCCTCTGGGCACTGAGGGGACCAGTGGGGACACAGCCACTGACCTGGGCCGAGAAAGAAGCCCCAGGGTCCACGGGAAAGTCAATCTAAGCAAGGTCTTCCGCTATGGGAACTCTGGCCCTCTCAGGAGGTGACAAACTCCCCATCTCTGTGGGTGACAACATGCACAGAAGGAGAAGACCGTCCCAAGGAGTCACCTTTGGGACTCTGGGCACCTTTTTCAGGCAGACAGGTGTCCAGTGGTTGAGTATGGGCTCCAGAGGTGGACTGTTCGAATATGAATTCTGGCTTCCCCAGTAACCGTGTGACCTTGGGCTGGTGTGACCTTGGGCTGGTTACAGACCCTCTCTGTGCCACTGGCTCCTCTTCTATAAAATGGAGATAGTACCTACCTCACAGGATTGTGATAAGTGTTAGTGATAACAATAACCATTAACATTTATATGTTTCTCGAGAGCTTCCTAGTTCGAAGCATTTCACACATATTAGTTTTAATCCTCACTGACAATACTTAAGAAGGAGGCGCTATAAATATCTCTTTCATACAAAGGAGGACAGCAAAGCAAAAAGAGGTTAAGTAAAGCAATTTGAGGTTGCTCAGCAGCCTGGACTTGAACCCAGGGTCTGTCACCAGAGCATGTGCTCTAACCCACTACACCCTCCTGCTTCTGTTTAAGGCAGTATGAGGTCATACATGTTACGCAATGAAATTATCTGAGGCTCACACCCCTCCTTCCTTGTCCTCCAGCTTCCTGGGCTCCAGGCAGGAGCCCCACCTAAGGCCCTGTCTCCCCAGTGGCCCCTGCAGGTCAGCCCCTAGGCTCCATGACTGTCCACCCAGCTCTCCCCATGCAAGCTCCAGAAGGCTGCTTGGTCATTGCTAGCCTATTCCCCAGCCACCTGCAAACTCCACTCCAACTTTGGTGGGCAATAAAACTGGTGGCAACCATTGCATGAGTGCTTACTACGTACCAGGAGTGAGGTGGGCCCTTTGTGTCCCCATCCTGCATCCGCATATGAACTCTGAGAGGCAGAGATTCTTGTCCCCATTACACAGATGAGACGACCAAAGCTTACCCCACTAAGGGATTTGCCCAGGGTCATAGAAGTAAGATGTGGCAGAGGCAGGATTTGAACCCAGGACTATCTGGGGCCAAAAGGACTAGGTGTGTAAGCACTAAGCTTGAAGGCTGAGGGTGAGGCCTGTTTGTTGCCATTCTCCTAGCACCTGTGCGTGCTGCAGGTGTTGCAAGGAAAACGGGTAGGCGGGTGTTTGTCTACACCTAGGCAAATCACACCCACCAGGCAAGATGGTGAATCTCCCCCTAGGTCCCGGCTAGCCATGTGAAGGAAGTCTGGAAGGAGGAGGAGGAAGAGTAAGGCCTGGAAGGACCAGCCCAGGAAGGACCAGGGTGTCAGATGCAGCAGAGCAGCAAGGTGCCAGGCTTCAGAAGCAGACAGGCCTGAGTGGGGAAGCCCAGCTCTGCTGTGGGACCTGGGACAAGCCCTGAACCTGGCTGAGCCTCAGGGTCCTCACTGAGCTGTTGGGAGTAGGTACATCATCTCTGGCACCCGGCTGGGGCTCAGTAAGTCACACCTGCCCGGAAGAATCTGTCCACTTCTCCCCGTCTCTGCCATAAGAGCCCACTTGGGTCAAGCCTTCACCCCCAGTGCTCCATGACACTACTCTTCTCAAGGTCACCAGTGACCTCCACGTTGCTAAATCAGCAGCCATTTTTCTGTCCTCGTCTTGCTAACCTATCAGCTTCATTTGACACGGTGGATCCCTGGGTGATCCTTGAACGCTTTCTTCACTTGCTTTGAAGACAATACACCGTCCTGGTTTTCCCTCTACTTTGCCGGCTGTGACTTCTCAGTCTTCTTTGCTGCTCCCTCTTTCATTCCCTAACCTCCTTGCTGGAGTGCCCCAGGGCTCAGAGGAGGACCTCAGCTCTTTTCTGCGTCCCTCTGTGCACTCCCTTGGTGATCTCATCCAGACTCAGGGCTTTAAATACCATCTCTCTGCTGATGACAACCAAATATGTGTCTCCAGCCCAGACCTCTCCCTCGAGTTCCAGTTTCGCTCATGCAACTCCCTACTTGACACCCTTGGATGTCTTACACCCCAAATTCAACACAGCCAAAACTGAGCTCCTGATCGCCCCCCTCCCCCAAATCTCTGCTCCTCCCCAGTCTTCCCCATCTCAGTCAATGGCAACCCCGTCCTTCCAGTTTCTCAGGCCACAAATCTTGGAGTCATTTTAGAACCTTTTATCATCTCACACCCCACATCTAATCTCTCTAAATCTTTCTGGCTCCATGTGCAACATATATTCTGAATCCAGTCACTTCTCATTGTTTCCACTTCTGTCGTCTCAGTGCAGCCACTGCCATCCCTTATAAAAGACTCCTTGATGCCATTCTTTGTCCTCCTCTGATTTTTTTCTCAACACTGCAGCAGAGTGCTTCTGTTTAAAAATAAATCAGATTGAGTCACTCCTCTGACAAAATCCTGCAAGGATGCCCCATCTCAGGGGGAGGAAAAGCCAGAGGCCTCACAATGGCCCCCAAGACCCTTCAGGACCCTCCCTCTCCAGCCCATTACCTCTTGGACCTCATCTCCTCCTCCTCTTCTCCCCATGCTCAGTCTCTTCCGGCCACTGATCCTGGATTGGGCCAGGCTCACTCCCGCCTCAAGGCTTTGCATTCCCTGTTCCCTCTGCTGGGAACTGTCTGCCCCCAGATTCTGCATGTGTCACTCCCTCACCTCCTTCAGCTCTTTATTCGAATGTCCCTTCTCAGTTAAGCCTTGACCCCCTATTTAAAATTACCAACTGCCATGGAAGCCTCCCTCCCCTTGCCAACTGTATTTTTTTCTTTTCAACTCTGTTTTGCCCCATAAGCATTAGCACCTTTTTAACACTGTCTCCCATCCCCAGAAGATAATCTCCAAGAGGGCACACATTTTTCTCTGTTTTGCTAGCTGTTCGATCTCCAAGGCCAGCAGAGCCCAGCAAATAGCTACTCCACAACTAATTCCTGAATGAATATATCAATGAACTCCACCCTGGCAGATATCATCATTGTCTCTCTTACCTGGGTGACTACAAATTCCTCCTACTGCTCTACCCACACCCATTCCCACTCTGCTCTTCACGGAGCAGCTAGAGTAATTGTTCCCAAATGCGAATCTGATGATGGTACTCTCTGCCACTTGAAACTTCTCAGTGGCTTCTCATTGCTCTGGAGATAAAGACAAAATCCTTGAACCCAAGCTAGAAGGCTGGCATCATCTTAAGTCCCTGTCTCCCTCCCTGCACCTCTTGAATCTCCTCTCCTACCCTGCTCCCTTCTTGCTCTTTGCACACTCCAGCCACACTGACCTTTTCATTCTGATAACCATCCATGCTTCCTCAGCCACAGGGCCTTTGCACATGCTCTTTCCCCTCTTTTCTTAACTCCCATTTACCCTTCAGCTTTTAGCTCAGTCATCATTTCCTCAGGGAAGCCTTCCCTGGCCTCTTCGATCAGGACAAATTCCTTCACTATATACAGTCATGGCTTCATGTTTGGAGTACTGTGACTTACAGTTGTACACAACTTGCTTGTGTAGTTCTTTTGTTCTTGTCAACCTCACCCTAGACTGTGAGGAAGCCCTACAAGGGCTGGGCCATGGCTGCTTTGCTCACTGCTGCATCACCAGCAGCCACCCGAATGCCAAGCACATCGAGACGGTCACAGAATGCTGCTGAGTGAGAATAAAGTGCTGTGCTAAGAAGCCACCCTTGCCTAGAGCAGGTGCATAGAGAAGGAGGAGACTCCTGCTTCAACAGGGAGTGAATCCGTGTGGCCGTTTAGTGCAAAGGAATACATACTTGAAGGGAAGCAAAACAACTCGATCTCAGTCGAGTCTGGGCAGCTTCCTGGGTAAGGCACTCAGGTAGAAGTTAATAAAAATAATAATGACTGTTTACTCCAGCAGCTCGACAAGGCAGACTTCTTGAGAAGCAAACAGGTCGTTTGGGACTCTTCTTTTGACCCGATGAACTACTGACGCTGAATACAAATATTTTCCTCAGAAATGTGCCAACCCAGGTAAAATGTCATTGGGACGGTGATATCGGGAACAAATCATATTAAGCCAAATTAATTCCTTGGTTAAGTACCTATATGGTATGGTTAGACCAACATCTGATTATTCCTATTTTCAATCATCAAATGTAATCCTTCAGCCACTTCGTTTTATTTTATTCTTGGTCTGTGTCGGACTGTGAGGTTTTAGCCACTGTTAGTTTTATTTCGCTACGTTGACATCTCCCAGAAGTGTCTGTTAAGAACTGGATAAGAGACAGATAGTTTGTATTTATTTCTTGGCACAAAGAGCCTTCACAGCGCAAAGCCGCAGGAGCTGGTGGTGGGGTCAGTAAGTCCTGTCTGATCAAGAGGGACTGCCCCGGGGTGGGCAGAGACATCAGGGCCAGGGGTCTCAGAGGGCCTGTCACGTGTCTCAGGGTGCTCGCTCCCCACCTCCACCCTCTGGGAGCTGGCAGTCCTTTCTTCTCATCCCTACCTCCTCCCTCCCCAGCAACTGCTGCTGGGCCAAATATTCCTCTCACAACACTGATAACCCAGTCTGGCTTTTCTGTTCACCTGCCATTCCTGCCCCTGGCAGGCTGAGAGCGCATCATGAGAAAAGATCCTTCTTGCAGCCCTGAGCCTGATGCAGGACCTGACCCAGAGCAGGAGTTCTGCATTTGTTTGTTTGTTTGTTTTTGAGGAAGATTAGCCCTGAGCTAACATCTGCTGCCAATCTTCCTCTTTTTGCTGAGGAAGATTGGCCCTGAGCTAACATCTGTGCCCATCTTCCTCTATTTTATATGTGGGATGCCTACCACAGCATGGCTTGCTAAGTGGCGCATAGGTCCACACACGGGATCCGAACAGGCAAACCCTGGGCCACCGAGGTGGAACGTGTGAACTTAACTGCTGGGCCACCGGGCTGGCCCCTGTGTCTGTTTAATGAGCAGCTGGATGGATGGATGGACAGACAGACTGTGGAAAACATAGTAAAACACCAACCTGCTCCAAGCTTAGTCTCTTGAACCCTACATGTCTTTTTGTTGTTGTTTTTAAGGAAGATTAGCCCTGAGCCAACTGCTGCCAATCCTCCTCTTTTTGCTGAGGAAGACTGGCCCTGAGCTAACATCTGTGTCCATCTTCCTCTACTTTACATGTGGGATGCCTGCCACAGCATGGCGTGCCAAGTGGTGCCATGTCCACACCCGGGATCCGAACCAGTGAACCCCGGGCCACCGAAGTGGAATGTGCGCACTTAACTGCTGTGCCACCAGGCGAGCCCCTACCCTACATGTCTTGATCATATCAGGGCCCTGTGTGTGCCCAGCCAGCTCCTAAGCCCAGGAAGGGAAACAAACTAATTCACCAAAGCCCCACCATATACCAGGCACTTTCCCTCATCTCATTTAATTCCTACGACAGCCCTAAGGGAAAAGTACTATGGAGGACCCCCACCTCACAGGTGAGAAACTGCTTACTCAGACAGGTTAAGTGAATTGCTCATGTCAGTGTCAGAGGTAGGACCTGAACCCAAGGCTGTCTGATGACAAAACCCTTATGTCACACTGTTTCTGGTAGGCGTCACGTCACCCCTCTCCAAGCCTCCTGCCTGTTCCCCGAAGAAGGAAATGATTTGGTAGTTCCCCCAGGGAGGTTCCCCTCTGATGGTGAAGGATGCAGGTGGGGCGGGCAGGCACTGAGCTCAGAGCGCAGGAATGCAGGGAAGACAGGCTCCTGCCCAGGCTGGCCACCAGGAGGCAGGAAGTGAGGCACCTGCACAAGGGGTGGGGAAGAGGGGCCCTCCTCCACGGGACAGAGCAAGGGAGTGCCAAGGGAAGAGCTGGTGGAGAGGGGGTGCACAGACAGCACTCCTGGACGGGGAGCATGGGGATGCAGAGGCGTGAGGCAGAGAAAGGAAACAGGACAGAGAGCAGCACCTCTAGCCTTAGCCCTCCTGGCTCTCGAAGCAGCTCCTTAGGTGGCAGCTCTAGACCAGACAAATGAAGACAGTGAGGCCGACAGAGGGCAAAGACACACAGAGAGACAGAGAGGACACACCACAGAGAGAGCGGGACACCCAGACAACGTGGACAGAGCCTGCACAATGGCAAGAGACAAGACACATTCTTTCCTCTCTCTCTCTCTCTCTCTCATACTCTCAGGAAACAGACTTCCTGGGATCTGGAACTCTACACAGACACAGACACAGACACACACACACACATCCTCAGGTATGCCCGCGCACGGAGCCTGGCACCCCCTCCAAGGCACGGACAAAGCCTCAGAGACGCACACACAGCACTCAGAGACACAGTGCCCCCAGTATATTTATATGGCCTCCTCCAGCGCACTTCTGCCCTGCCCCTCTGGGCACTCCTTTACCAGGGCCCAGGGAAATTCCAGGTAACAGCAGCGACAGTTAATGCTGTGTTAGGCACAGCTAAACACTTTAAACACATCAGTCCATTTCATCTTCACCACAATCCCATGAGGTAGATATTATTATCCCGTTTTACAAATGAGGAAATAGATTCAGAAACATTAAGACACTTGCTTAGGTCACACAGCTGACAAGTAGCAAAGCTGGGGTTTGGAGCTGCGTCCGTGTGACAGCCTGTACCCTGCACTCTGCTACCTTAAGGGGGCAGCCTCCTGGGTCTCCTCTCCTGGAGAGATCTGGGCTGGAGGCTGGGGAGTGGGCAGGAAGGACGAACCCTGGGGGATGCCTGACTGTGGGGCTGGGCCAGAAGGGGCCCTTAGGGAGAGGCATTACTCCTGGCTTGGACAGAGCTGAGCCAGCTGTGGGAGGGAATGAACTAGGAGGCGGGCAGCCTGCTCCAGCGGTCCTCAGAACCTGGGCCACAGGCCCTTGGCAGCAGGGCATCGGGGCCAGGCCAGGGGCCTCTGAGGGTGATAAAGCTGGGAACCCAACCGAGACTGCAGATCTGAAGGAGCTGTCTGGCCCGGTCGGCAGCCATTGTTCCCAGCCTCCAATCAGGAGCACCTACTTCCTGTTATTTTAGGCGGCAGGAAATGACCCCATGCCGCAGCCCGGGGCCCTCCCTTCGGCCCCAGCAGGGCTGCCCACAAGGAGGCCTACATAGTAAGGGCAGAGGCCCAGCCTCAGGCCAAGGCCTGAGGATGCCCCACGGGCTGGTCTGTCACCGCTGCCCAGGTCCAGGGCCTCCTTCTGGTCCCACCTGCTCAGACTCCAACCTGGCAGGAGGCAAGGCGAACCTGCTCAACCTCTGCCTGCCAGAGAAAAGATCATGGAGCCCCCAAGACCAAGATGCCCACAGAAGACAGTCATGCAAGGGAAGTGGGCCAGACTCTGTCACTAGCCAGCTTAGCCATGATAATTCAGCATAGAGGTTTGGAGGCTTTAGAATCAGATGGCCCTGGGTTCATATCCTGACTCTCCCAGTTCCTAGCTGTGTGACTTTAGGCAAGTGACTTTGCCTCTCTGTGCCTCCTCTGTCAAATGGGGATAACATTAGTCCCTACTCATAAGATTGCTTTAAGGATCAAATGAGACAACGCATCTGAGTGTTGAGCATTGTGCCCGGCACAGAGAAGGCCCTTAATAAATAAGAGTAAGAAATAAGTTGGTTCTCCAGGGAGTCTATTCCTGGCCCATATCTCCTCTTAAATTGGCGAGCAGTGCTAATAGGAGAAGCAATACTGTGTTCTCTACCCCGTACCGTGCTCTCTGCTCCTCTCAGGGCAGAGCTGCAGCTGAGAAGTGATGGAGGAGATGCTGAAGGCTGTGCCCTGGGGTGCCAGGCAGAGCTGCCACCGCCAACAAAGCTGCATTATCTGAGCCTGGCCCCTTGGCTCCCTTACTGGCCCCAAGGCCCAGCAGGAACCCAGGGACATGGCTCCCAGCTGCTTGCGGCCTACCTTCCAGGCTTGGTAAGACCTGAGACCTGCCCTGACTGCCTGGAAATGCCACCACTCCAGTCTGCGCCCTGCTTTCAGCTCCTCCCCCTCTCCCTCAGCCCCGCCCACCAACACTGATGCCCATCCTGAGGGGCAGGGCAGGGGAACTGGTCTAGTGCCCCTTCCTCCTCATTTGCATATGTGTGACTGCATACTAGGGGCTCATTAGAGGTCTCATTACTGGGCCCACCAGCCCAAGGAGGGATGGAAGCTGCCAGTGGAAGGTGCCAGCCAGGCTGGCTGCTGTATGTAGAGTGGCCCACTGCACCAGTCTCACCAACTTCTCGTCATCCTTTCAGGTCCACCTTAAATGCCGCCTCCTCTGTGAAGCCTTCCACAAGAAGAGCCCAATTATACCTGGGTTTTCCTGCAGTGAACAGCCTGCATCCGCCACTGGGCCGGCAGCTCCCCAAGGGTAGCCACTCTGATTCACTTCTCTGCCATCTGCATAGCCCGCACCAAGCTGGCCACACGGCGGGCATCGGCATGGGTGTGCCGGCTGGCTAGCTGGACCCATCTCCTGTGTCTCTCTCCTACTCCCACTACCCCACTCCAAGTACAGGGGACCCCTCTTTTCCCCAGACACACCCTGGCTCATGTCCTTCTAGAATTCCCCTCCCCCTTGCCCTCTGTCCCACATTTACCTCCTGAAGTTCTCATTAGTCACACCTCTTTCTCAGGCCTCTGGAGGAACGAAAAATAATAACATCCAAAACCAAATAGTGTTTATTGAGCATGAACCACATGCCAGGGACTAGGCTAAGAGTTTTGTGTGTTCTCATTTAATGATCCCAATGTCTCTGTGAGATCATTTCTAGCATTATCCTCATTTTGTAGATGGGAAAACTTAAGATTTAGGTTAAGCAACTTACTTGAGGTCACAAAGCAGTAAATTATGGAGACTTAAACTGTCGGACTCCAGAGTCTCTGCTCCTAGGTAAAATGACTCCCAATTCCTGTCCCCGCCTCCCCCATATTTCGTACCTCCCTGCTGGCACCGGTTCCGATGAGCACAGCCATAATGACGGTAATGATACTGTACTGCGGGTGTCTGGGTGCCAGCTTCCTTCAGGTACATCATTTCTAACCCTCACATTAACTCCACCAGGTTGATAACACTACCTCCATTTTCCAGGGGTATAAACTGTGTGTGGAGGAGGCAAGTTAGTTGCTCCAGTCCAGTAGCCAGTAAATGGCTTAGCTTTCCATCCTGGGCTCTCCATCCTGGTCTTCTGACCCAAAAGCAGATGCCACACTGGTCCCCTACTCCACACTGCCTCCTGTTAATGCTGTTTGCAAAGGGAACTCAAAGAAAACAGGGATCACGTCATGCACACTCAGAGTCTCAGACCCATGTCTCAGACTCTCACAGGGCTCATGCAGTGGGCACGACTTTTATTCCCAGGAAGCCCTTGGTTCATAGGGAGCCCCTGTCACCTTCAACTTCTGTGTAGGGACCAGCCACCATTCCAATCCAGGTACTCAAGTAACTCTATCTAGACCCCTGTGTACAGAAAAGTCTTCCTAATCCAGGACCTTGTATGCAGGCCCCATGCAGGCTCCCCAGTACATCCCATGCATGCCCTCATATTTGGTCCAGCATCCCACTCAAGTGCCCTAATTATAAACTAGCCACCCACTCGGGCCCTCATCTATGGCCCAGTCACCACCCCCATTCAGGCCCCAGGGAACACACCAGTGCCAGGAAGCCTCCGGTGCAGAGGGCCAGGAAGCACATGCAATGGACTCAGGACCTCCCTCTCAGGCCCTCTCAGGCTCAACAGAGCCAAGACAGACCCAAGTGCCCTTGTTCAGCACGGCCTACAGACCTCCAAAGTGCACCAGTCAGATAGCCTCCCCTCTGTGCCCTCCAACTCCCACACCCACACAGTCCCCTCAAAGAACCGCAATGGCACAGGAGGAGCCCACCCACAGCCAAGCAGCTCCACCTTGTCCTGGGCTCTCCACAGGCACAGACACTGTTTCCTCCTAGGCCCATGCCCCAGGGGGTAGGGAGGTGACCCGGATTAAGTTCTAGGACTCCACGGAGGTGTGGGGCTGGGGCCACCTCCCCCCTGAGTCAATGGGAGCAGGACTTGGGTCCTCAGTAATCATGCTCTTCCCTCCCCTTTCAGGAAGAAAGAGAAAGAGAAATCCCTCCCTCGAACACGAGACCCAACCAGAAACCTGTCCCCACCCCCTCATCAGCTGCTCCCAGATCCGAATGGGATTTGCAGAAGTCCTGGGCACTGGTGGTTGGTGGGGTGAGGGGAGGGCAGGGGCGCTTTGATGGTCTGGGGCCTGGAGAGTGTGTGAGTGTGTGTGTGTGTGTGGAAGAGGGGAGATAGGCAAGGCCTCGGGGTGAAGAATGATGTGGCAGGTCCCTAGAGTGCCGGCCTTGAGCCTTCACCTCATTCTCCAGGGCGAGACTCAGGCGCAGAGAGGCTGGGGAGGAGGGCGGCAGAATAAGCAGATTTACTTCTGGCCCCTTCTTCCTCAAATCGGGCTGGGTGGGCTCTGGAGGAGGCCAGGCTGCAGGGGAGGCGGCCCACTCCCCAGCTCCCGCCCTCGCCCCAAACAATGCCGCCTCCCCCTCCCCCTCGCCTTTATCCGGCGGGTTACTTGGCAGCCGCCGCTAGAGACCTCCCCCTCCCCTCCCCTCCCGGCCGGCCCGCAGCAGCAACAGGCCCTTTGCGCGGCAGCTGGAGGGATGGGGTGGGGGCGAGGTCTGGGCCAAGGCCTAGGCTTCGGTATGCTGGGTTCCAGGCCTGAGAATCTGCACCCCCAACACACACAGTAAGGCTGGGGTCAGATGCGCCCACCCGGGATGAGGAGTTTGACACACGCCTCAGCTCCGTAGAAAAGGATCTTCAGGGCCCGGGGTGGATCGGGAAGAGGGGTGGGGGCGGGGAAGCCGAGGTGGCACTGGGCTGGGGCGGAAGGGTCACCGAACAACTCTGGAGCGGGGTCCGTGCAGATCCCGCCGCCCAGTGCCTCCCAGCGCCCGGGGTGGGGGAGGGGGCAGCTGTCAGAAGATGCGTCGGTGGCCCTGGAGGCGCCGCCGCCGCCGCAGCCTTTATTTTTAAACTTCCAAGTGGTGAGAGGGCGCGGCGGGGGAGGGGTCCTCGCTCCGCGGGCCGGCCTCATCCTCGGCCTCCCCGAGGCTCCTCGACCTCCCCGCCGTCTCGCTTCTGCCTGGCTCCCGGCATACCTGGGGGAGCGCCGACACCCGGCTCCGCATGTGGGCCGCTCTCCATGGCTGCGGCGTCACTGGGAGGACTTGTGGTCTCAGCGGCGACGGCGGCGGCGGCCAGCGGCCAGGACTGGGGTCCCGCGGCGCATCACGCCCGGGCCGGCCCGGCGGGCAACGACTCGGAGGCGGGGGCGCTCAGGGGAGGGTGGAGGCTGGCGCGGCTGGTGGCCTGCGAGGCTCGGCGTCGCCAGCCGCCCAGTGTGTCTCGGCTGCGGCTGCGATCCTGCTCCTGCCCCGCGCCGGCCCAGTCCCGGCCGCGGCCCAACCCTATTGTACCGCCCGGGCTGGGCCCTGCCTCTCCGCCGGCGCGTACCAAGTGCGACGCGGGGAGGGCGGCCCCCGCAGCGCCCGGGGCCTGCGAAGCCGCGCGCCCGCCCCGCACGCCCGCCGCGCCCCCCTCTGGAGCGCGGGGCCTCGAGCCTCCCGGCGCCTCTTCTGTGGTCGCGGCGGAGGGGCGCCAAGGCTCCCGGAGGACGTCCGTCGAGCTGCCTCCCCCTGCGGCCGCGCGTTGGTATGCGCCGCAGCGCGAGAAGACTATGTAGGGAGCGCTCTGGTGACTCACCCGCCACTAGGACTGGGGGGAATGGGGGGGAGCGGGAGTGGAAGCCCCCAATCTCACTCTGGGGCCTGGGAGCTCCAGCTCTTGGGGCCTTGGTGGCAGCTTCAAATATAAATTCTCTCCCAAACCCACCTCAAGCAAAACCCGCCAGGGAGACATGAAGGAGAGTCACAAGGAGACCCTTAAAAGGTCTCCTTGGTTATGGCTGGGATAGGATGCCGCCCGGGAGCCTTGCTGCTGCCCTTCCTCCAGCATCCTATGGTTGGTGTCTTCTCTGCATCTCTGGGGTAATTATAGGCCTGCACCGCTGCTTTACCCAGGTCTCTAATCTGCTGGGTCCCTCCCGGCTCCCAGCTGGGTGGTCCTGGCCCTGAACCTCCCCCACCCTCATCAGCCAACCCTTGCAATCTCCCCGGAAGGATTTTCTCCCCTGTGGCCTATTGAAGGAGGGAATGAGCCCTTTCTGACTCCCCTCCCCCAAGGAGCCCTGCTTCCCAGCCCTCCGGAGTGGATCCCCCAATCCGCTCGCTGGTTAGTGCCAGCTGAGGTGGGGCCTCAAGCCAAGTCCGGCCGGCCTGGGCAGAGAGGGGAGAGCTTCCTGGGAAGGTGGATCAATGATGGTGCTGCAGAGATTGACAGAGAGGAAGAAGGAGGAGGCGCAGCTGGGCCCTGCCCACCCCATCCCTGCCCTTTGTCCTGACCTCCAGAGGGTCAGTTCTCTAGTTCTCCATTGTGCAGAGATTAGACCCAGTAAGATGCTGTCCGCCTGCTCCCCTTTCCCGCCAGAGTCTCCTTTCTTTGAGCAGCTCCAGAGAGCAGCCATTTCAAGAAACAAAAGGGTCTGGGTCTCAGGCAACCTGGGAGCAGCCTGTCCTGGGAGGTGTGAGTAGTTGGGGGCCTCAACTCTCTTGGGAGTGCCTGGGAAGGGAATAGTGCCCCCTCAGACCCATCATTAGAAAAAGATGGTGATAGAAGGCCTGCAACTGGAGCTGGTAACTTTAAGCTAGTGTCTTAACTTTTCTGAAACCCAATTTGCTCACCTACAAAATCAGGAAAATAATAGTACCATGAGGCATCATGGGGTCATTGCAAAGGTTAAATAAGGCAATGCAGATGTAGTGCTTAGCACAGAGCCTGGCATATTGGAAGTGCTTAATAAATATGATGATGATGGGGCTTCAAGGTAACAGTGGATTAAGGTGAGGAGCACATTCCCATCATTGTCGTCAGCTATCCCATCTGCAGGAAGAGGGGACCACGTGGATGATGGAGTCCAAGACTGTCCTTTGCGGGGCTGGAGGCCTCAGGGCCTGCATTTTCAGAGCTGAACAGGCCCACCCTGAGCCAAGCAGTGAGTAGACTCAGAATTCATGAATGGAACCCAACAGGGAGAGAGCTCTCTGCGATAGTTTTCCCCCCACCCCACACCTGATCTTGTAACTGCAGGAATAAAGACATGTAGGTGCAAATAGTGAGACACTCTCATTGGCTAGAGCTCGAAAATAGTGGAGGAGAAAATGGTAGCTCAAGATGAAAAGACAGGCCAGGGATGGTCTATATAGGAGGATTCGAAGGTCAACTGACATCGTGATCTACATGATGTAGACCGTGGGGAGCTGTTGAAGGTTCTTCAGAAGGGGAAGGGGGAACAGTGCTCTAGAACTGGAAAGCCTTCGTTGTGTCCAATGATCTGGGATTGACTCTGAAGAGCTCACTGCAAAGAGACAGTGTGTGGTATTAGCCTACATCAGGTTCTCAACCAGAGGCAATTTCCCCCCCCCGCCCCCCTGCCAGGGGACATTTGACAATGTGTAGAGGCACTTTTGGTTGTCACAACTGTGGATGTTACAGGCATCTAGTGCTTAGATGCCAGGGATGTCCTTTAACATCCTACAATGCACAGGACCATCCCCAGAGCACAGAATCATCAGGACCCAAATGTCAGTGGTGCCAAGGTTGAGGAACCCTTCCCTAGATTGAGGGTGGAGACACTTGCACCCCCTCACAAGATGCTACTGGTTGGGACCAGCAGGGCATCTGGGAGCTAGGCAACTTGATGGACAGTTCTCCTGGCCAGCCTCAGAAGGCTTCCTGCACAGCTGATGGGTCCACAGTGAGTCCTGGGAGGATGACTGACAGGGAGCTGGGAGAGCACAGTGTCCTGTGATTGATATAGTCGGAGTAGACAGACCGAGTGGCCTCCTCTTCATTTGCCCCTGACTGACCAGGATCCCTGGCAGATTCCAGGCCCCAGAACCTGAGAGGGTTTAGAATGGGTGTCTCTCTCTGTGTTTGAGGCTGCATGACAGTGTGCCCCACAGTGCCCCGCAAATGTTGGATATCCCAAAGAAGGAGCAACTGGGGCACTTGCAACATCAGGGGCTGCCTGTCGCTTCCCCTGTGCCTCCCCTTCCTCCTGGGGCAGTCCCCTCCCCCTCCACAGAAACTGGCAAGAATGAGCCATTAGTCTCACCGGGAGGCTGGGCTGGCACCAGGGGGCAGGTCACTGACTGGGGATCAGAAATACGTATCCTTCTTGATCCCCTTATGGGGAGGGCAGGAGCCAGAGTGTTTAGGTTTGGTGGGGCTAGGTCCAGGATGAACCTGATGGGGGGTGAAGGAAATCACTGGGAGATTTGACAGACAGATGTGAATCAGGACCTAGGCCCTGGAGGCGGCCTCCACACCCACAAAGTAGGAAGTGGGAGGGGCCTCATGGTGGGGGCAGCAGAGAGAACAGACACCGGATTCTCCCTGCCACCCCATGAACAAGGTCCTGCAGCTGGAAGGGGTCTCTAATCCAGTCTGGCTGTGCTGTAGCCTCCAGGGCTCACTCCCTGCGGCGGGGGTGGGGAACATCCTCAAGGGTGGTGGTGGCACCAGCTGCAATAAGGCCCCCCTCCCTCCAGCTCTCGGGGAGAGAGAGGAACAGAGAGGGATTGGAGGAGGAGGAACTCAGATCTAGGACTAAAAAGGTTCAACCCTTTGGGTTCCTGGGAGGAGGTCCTTGTCTAGAGTCCCTACTCCCTGCTAGGGATAGGAAGCTGTCCTTGCTGTGTTGTTTTCTAGGGAGAAGGAGATGAGGGCGGGGAGGGGGTGCCCATTGTCCCTAAATGTCCTGACCCCAGGGGTGGTGGAGAGGGATTGGGATTTGGGAATGATGGGAACTGTACTCAGAGCCCTTGGAGCAGCTGAAGAACTTTTAAATTCCCATCTGAGCAAGGAGGAGACCCTACAGATCAGCCTGAATGGACCCCACCCCACTCTTAATTCAGGACTGATGACTCTACAAGGAGGAGTCCCAAAGAAAAAGAGGATGCCAAGAGGAGGGATCACAGGCAAAGGAAGAATCTCAGAGGTTGTAAGACAGGCAGAGGGAGGCTCCGCCTCCTGTCTCTCCAGAACTGCCCTGTCTGACAGCAGGCTGGGTGGGGTTGGTGGCTGGCCGTGACTGTGACTCAGGTTTCTGTGGGCAGCCAAGGGCAGCCGGCAGGGAGGAGCCCAGACCGACAGGCCAGCCAGCTGCAGCTTTCACCTCAGCTGTCCTCTCTCTTGGGAACGCAGGAGCCTCCTCTCTAGCTGTGCTGGCTTCTGGGGGCTAGCTGACCCCTGCTTCCCCCTCCAACACACACACAACCCACCCTCATGTTCCTTCCCAGAACCCTCAGCCCTTGGCCCTGTCTCCCAGCAGCACTGATGCAGGAGGGAGAGTCAGGGGTCACTGACTCTAGGGAGGCCCCAGTCTGTGCCCCAGGGTATAATAATGATTGGTCTTGCACCCTGAGGGAGAGACTGGGGGAATCTCGGGCACTGGCTTTCAGCCTGAGGAGTCTGGGCCCCCCAGCCTTCCCCAGCCTGGTTGGCTCATGTCTGGGCAGGCTGGTTGTCATGGTGAAAGCTAGGGGCTAGAATGCAGCTGCTGCAGAGTCAGGCTACCAGACTAAGTGAAAAGAGGGTGCTCAGGGACCCCCCCCCCCCCCCCCCCGCCTCTTCAGAACTGACCAGTCAGGGAGGCATGGCTGGAGCTGGAACCAAAGAGCTACAGTCAGGGACTGTAGGACTTCCCCTTGGTGGTGGGTAAGAAAGTGGCCAGCACATTCCCCTTGTGTTTTGGGGGACTGTTTGTTGGGCTGTGTTTTTAGAGAGTGGCTGGAAGAAAGGAAATACATGTTCACTTTGTGCCCAAGTGCTCCGCATTCATGTCTCACCAATCTTCACAGCAACTGAGGGAGATCCAGTAACTTGCCTAAAATGGCAAAGCTGGGATTAAAATCCAAGACTGGCTGCCACCAAAACTGATGAACTTTCTTTTCTGGGAACCAGGCAGTATAGTTGTTCTAGGGCGGGCAGAGGGAGAAAGTGACCTGGACTTTTTCTAACAGACTGGATATTCCATCAAGAGGGCACAGGTGGTAGGATGTAGATGCTGGCTGCGTTTGGGGTTCGGGGACAGATGGCAATTTGAAGAGAAAGCCACTAGCGAAGGGCTTGACATATAGTAGGTGGTCATTAAATATTTTTGTAATTAAGAACCCAGATCTGCATTATGAGCGATAGCTAGTTTTCTGGGACACCCTGGGAGCTTCTGAATCTGAATCGCAGCAACAGCGGAAGAAGCTAGTTCGAAAGAGGGACTTTCCAAGACCAACCCCAGGGAGAGAGGAATTTGCGGAGCATCTTTGAGTGGGAGGTGGAGGGGTGGGGAGGAACCAAAAGCGTGTGCACGATACAGGATTACCGCAAGATGCGGACGCCACCCAGCGGCCAGAATGCAGCCTGGGGGAGCCAGGCTCTACGAGTCAGCCGCGCGCGAAGCACTCTGGGAGTTGTAGTCTGGCTGAACTAAGGGGCGGTGCTGCCAGCGGGGCTGTTGGGTGTTGTAGTCTGATGTTTGTTGGGCGGGAGTTACGCTTGTCGACTACACCACGAGTCCCGTGGTGCCTCGCGGCAGGCCGCGCAGGCGCGGTGAGTCGGCGCCGGTCAGGGCTGGAGGCTCAGGGGCCGTGGCTTGGTGGAGCGGTGTGAGGAGGGGTCGCCGAGTGGGTCTGTGGCGAGGCGGGGTGGGACGGCCGGCACCATGTCGAGGCAGGCGAACCGTGGCACCGAGAGCAAGAAAATGGTAAGTGGGAGCGCGTGACCTCGGCGGGCGGGGCGGAACGACCCGTTTTGGGGAAGGGGCCCGGCGCGGGACGCGAGGCGGGCGCAGGGGGAGAGGCGGCCTCTCTGAGCGCTGGGAGGGGTGTTCCGCGGGAAGGAGGAGGAGGCTGCCCGGCGGGTCATCCCGGGGGCGTCCGGGCCTGAGGCCGGGGGGAGGGCCGCTGGAGTAGCTCAGAGACCCCCTCCCCGAGGCCGGAGTGCAGCCTTGTGCTGGGTCAACAACAACGACGGTAGTAACAGTAACTACCCCGCATTGCCCTCTTGCTGTGTGTTGGGTCCTGGGCCATCGACTTTACGTACATTCTCATTTAATCCGCAAAGTAATCCTCTCAGGTGGATAGCGTTATCGCCCTTTTACAGCTCCGAGAGGCTGCCTAACTTGCCCGAATTTACAGTTAGGAAGAGTTAGGATTTGAACCCACGTCTCTCTCAACTCCAGAGCTAATGCCTCAGACTAGTAGACTATTCTCTCTCGCGCACTGTGCCTTGGCATTGTAAGAGACACTCCCATAGTGGTCTTGCCAGAAAGGAACTGGGTATCGTGGAGTAAGAGGTGGGCCAGGGTAGGCAGTGAGTGGTGCCCCTCTGGTGAGAGATGGGGCAGGGGCGCCCCCTTCTTGTCCTGGGAAGAGGGAGACACCGTATAGTCCCATGAAGTTCGGCTGCTAGTGGGGGCTGGGCCTGCAAAGTAAGGTGGATGACATTTTTCTCCAAGCTCGGGGGACTTCTTGCCAGATGTTCCTTTTCTTTGGCATATTCTTCCCTCCTCCAGAATTGCCCATGCTTTGTTTTCCTGTTTAAGAACCTAGTATAGGGGGTTGCAGGCAGGGCAGATCAGGGGCCCTTTGTTGACACTCTGCTCTAGAGGGGATGGTTACACTTCCGCTCGCCTTTCCGTCTTACACCAGGAACAGCCAGCAACCATGGGCTGCAAGAGGCCCTGTTACTCCACAGAAGTAGTTAACTTTTTCTCTCTCAGACCCCGTTTGAGAAGCTGATGATACCTGTGGATCTTCTCAGAAATATTAAATAGACAAACATACACACAGACATTTGCTTACATTTTGGGGGCATTTGTGGAGCCCCTGAAGATACTTCAAGGGTCGCAGGTTAAGAATTCCTATTTTGGAGGAAATAGAGTTTGAAAGAATAAGAGAAAGAAGAGAATATTTTGCTAGGAAACAGTAACATGTAGGGGCAAAGCATGGGCATTGGTTGGAATTCTGTCTTACTCGATTGGTCCTCAATTTCTTTTTCTGTAGAGTGGGGACAATGATGCCTACCTAGGATTAAATAACAGTGTAAAATAAATGGGCCGTGGTAAATGCTTATTTCCTGCTCCTTTTCCTAAGATGTGAGCAGATAGGAGAGGTCTTCCTGCTTAGTTCTCGTATCTTGCTCGTGTTTTGTACTTTTTTTTCCTGGAATCAATATTGAAATCTTTAATACCACTTGAGCAGGAACCTGCAGGCTCCATCTCCAGTCCCGTTATGCACTTAGCTTTAGCGAAGTGAGGGGGTTAGGAAGGGGCAGCCGTACACGCCTGCCTCAAAGCTTTTGCAATTACTGGAGTCTCTGCTTGGAACTTCCTTCCCACAGATAGTCACTGAGCTCCTCCTCACTTCATGCACAGTTTCAAATGTCACCTCCTCAGAGAGGCCTTCCCTGACCACCTGACTAGTTCTCTATTCTCTTACTCTAGTGTTTTTCGTAGCACTGTCTTATTTCATGTTAATTATTTCATTCAAATTATATATTCACTTGCGTATTTTCAGTCTCTCCCATGAGAATGTAAACTCCACAAGAGCAGGGATTTGTTGTGTGTGCTGCTCCGTTCCCAGCATCTAGAATGATGCCTGGGCCTAGGCAGTCTGTATTTATTGAATGAATGGTGTGACAGTTTGAGTGCATCCTCGAACTGGTGCCTGCTTGGGGCTTGTCACATGATGCTCTTTTTGGCCACAGGGTTTTGACACGCTCATCTCTCTAGGTGGAGAGTCTTCCCCTCTAGCAGCCTTCTTTCCAATCAGCCAACCTTCTGCTAATTGCTCTGTTCCCTGTTAGCCTTCCAAGACTTAAAGGTTGATATGCTCAGGTAGCTAGATCTCTGCCTTTAGTCTGTGCAAACAGAAACAGCCCCTTTGTCTAGCAGAGTTTTCCTGAGCCCCAGCTGTATGGAGAGCTCTATTCTAGGTGCTGTGGGAAACGCAGAGATGACATCCTAGTCTCTGACCTTGAGAAGCACGTACTCTGTAAGAGAGACATACACAGCACAGGGGTGTAGTCCCGTCTGGGATTGAGTCCTGGCTTCAGTGCTTGCTTTCTGTGTGACCTTGGACAAGTTTCTTCATTCTTCTAGCATCAATTTCACCATCTTTTAAAAATAAATAAATAAATGAAGTAAAGATAGAGGCTTGGTTGAGGTAATGCATGTAAAGCTAGCAGTGTGGCCGTGCACCTGCAACACAGTTGACACGTAGTAAATGTCAGCTGGCATCTTCATTAGTAAAAGTATTCGCCTTTGTGTATCTGTGTAGTGTTTGGTTCTTAAATACCGGGGACATCAGGCCTGCCCTTCTTTTGTGTCTTGTTACTGGTAACCCACCCCCAGCCTCTCAGTTCTCCAGAGCTCAGGTGAGTTATTCCATAAGTAGCAGCTCTCAGTCTCCGTGACAGGAGGCTGGAGAAAAGAGAGGGGGCTGGACTCAATCCTATTACTGATCTTCCTTCCCCAGCTGCTGGGGGCCAGTCACACAGGCTTACTTGTTTTGACATAAATAGTAAGTGTGACTCTTGGAGCATTAGCTCCAAAGATCAGCCCCCTTAAGGAAATCTGATGTTTGGTTTGGGGCACTAGCTGAAAACCCTTTTGAAAACATCAAGTGCAGTAGCTCGCCTGAATGTAGGCTTGGCTTAACTTACTCTTCTAGGCTTGTGCCTGAAGTACTTGGAGAAGTATGTGGAGATCATGTTGGCTATGCCAATATGAAACTGCTCCTGTCATTTCTTGATCTGCAAAGCATCTTCAAGGCTATTGTCTTATTAGCTCCTCTCAACAACCCTGTGATAGGCATGACAGATTTTACTGTTGTTTCTATGTGAGGAGATTGAGGCTTAGCAAAGTGAAATGACTTACCTTAAGTCTCAGCTAGTAAGTGGCAAGGCCAGACGCAGAATCAGGTCTTCTGCCTACAAACCAAGTATTCTTTTTATCTGCCTTATTAATTGTTAGAAAGTTCTTTACATTGATTCAAAATCTCCCTCCTTGAACCTAGATCACAGTGCTCTCTGTGAACCAGTTTAAGAATAAAAATAACAATATCCTGAGTATGTAGCATGCAACAGGTGCTCCAGAAACATTATCTCTTTGGTATTTCACAGTAACCCTGAAGGGCAGATAATATTGTTACCGTGGTACAGATGGGAAAAACTGAGGCTTGAGATTGAGCAGTGGTTTAGGATCACACAACTCTTTTCAGGACAGTGCTCCACTGTAAGAAAACTGATGAGTCTCCGTTACTTAACCTGTTTAACTGGGGGTAAATTGTGTTTGTTCTGCTAACTTCTCTTGGTTGTTCTGAGGATCAGTGAGAAACTGTGAAGACATTCTGAGAGTTTTATAAATGTTAATAACTATTATTCTTAAACATAAAACAGTCTGAAAGTAGAAGTGTTGCAGAAGAGATTCATGTTTTCATTGGGAGGGAGGATGTGGTGCTTTTGTTTGGTGAAGAAACTGGACTGGGTGAATTAGCTGACCTTTAAGGTCCCATGGACGTTCGTTATAAGGGTCAGGAGGACTGAAAACCCATATCTTCACACTCTGCGACCTCCTGTTACTTCTCTGCGCTTCCTCGTCTGTTCTCTCTTTTGTTCACTCCTCTCTAATCATGCTGGACTCCTTACTGTTTCTCAGATATGGCAAACATACTCCTATCTCGGGGCCTTTATGCTTGCTGCGCAGAATTTTTTCCAAGCTGTCTTCATGGCTTACCCTTACCTCCTTCAGGTCTTTGCACAATTATCGCCTTAATGAGGCCTTCTCTGACTACCCTATTGAAAATTGACACCGCCCCCCCCCATGCACATATGAACATGAATACTGCCTAATCTCCTTTTGTGTTTTTTTTTTTTGCAAACCATGTATTCTGTTTATTTGGTTTATTATCTGTCTACCTCCTATTAGATAGTCCCTGATACATAGTAAATGTTGCATAATGATTTTTTTCTATACATAGCCCTACACCTATTTTTAAAGCATGAAGATCTTTAAGTTGTATATTTATGTTGCAGGCTTGGTTCACAATTGAAGATGGAGACAGACTTGCAAATTAAGAGAGGGTGTGGAGAGCCTGGGTCAGGGATCTCATTCTCAGATCCCAGGCATTTTGATTCTGTGACCACAGACAGGTCTATCTGCTAGGACCTTGGTTTTACTTATTGGTAAATTGGGGGCTGCTGCCTGGATAAGGTGCTTGATAACTCACGATGTGCATGTTATTTGGCATCATGGTGGGCCGAGGCTCTTGGAGTCTCCATCCAAGGGCTCATGAATAATGGAAGGAAAGCTCTCCTGATTTAATGCAGTGGTGCCAACCCTGTGGATTGGTAAGTGCTGGATTGTCTCCATCCATTCATGCCCAAGCCATTCTAGTGCCAAACCCTTAACTTTACTAAAAAATTATTTTCCTCCTTAGTAGTTTCCCCTTAATTGCCGTATTTGGTAAATGGTCTCTTGGAGACACCCTGATTTGACTGTTTTAGTTCAGTTCAAAGAGCTTCTTGATTGCAAAACTGATTTTCTTTGACTCCCTAGTGCAGCTAAGCTTTTTTGTTTGTTTTTTTAGGCGGGGTTATTAATATTGCAGTTGTGACTAACAGTGGATAGAATGACCATTGGCTTAGAAACTCTTGGTTTTTGTCCCCCAAAATTACTTTTGTCAATAAACAACTGTTTGTCTTTGGGCAGATTACTTAACCGTTCTGAGTCTCAGTTACTTCATAAAATGAGATTAATTCCTGCCCTTTCTGCCTTACACAGTTATTGTGGGGTGGAAAATGAGATGAAAAATAGAATGCAGTATGTAAGCAGAAGGCACTCACATTATTATTCTTGCAGTGACGTCACCACGAGGCCGTTCCTTAACATTACTTGGACTTTCTTCCCCAGGAGACTTAAAGACAGAAAGGTGCTCTGCTCCAAGTTTGACAAGCCTCCATTTGGAAGGGAGTGGTTGGGTGGCAATCTTGATTTTTCACCCTTATTTCTGTGTAAATCCTTTGGTCCAAATGTACTGTTAACATGTTTCTTACTTTAACTCTGATAATGCCTTTCCCTTCACCTGCTGCTTTCATTTTGTAACCTTGGTATTTGCCATTCCTTTCATCTTCCACATCTCTCTGTTTCTTGGTAGGCAGGTGACAGGCTTCTTTATCTGAGAGTTTCTCCGATTTTAGCTCTGGTTGTAATAGAAACCAGTCCAGGTCAGTAGTGTGTTTCAGGTACACAAAAGAGTATATTGCTTTCAGAGTTACTCACTTTATGGAAACATTTTAGCTATGTGTCAAGAGGAACAGTATTTTTTCCATGCTGATGACTTAGGAGAGGGCTTATCAGTGCAATGGTCTTCAGCTAAGACTGACTTCCTTCCTGATTGACTGGGCCCCTGGGTCCTCTGCTGCTCCTAGTTGGGACCCTGGGAGTGCAGTTTAACTCTAGGCCAGGACACGCCACATATGCTAAACTTTGGAGAAGCCATTGGTCACTCCTGCCAACCCAGGGACTAATTTGTAAATGTCTGTTTTGGGTCCTTCACAGTATCTGGTGAATGACTACTGCTGCTCCCACATCAGATTCTGGTGACCCAAGCTTAGACTTGGCAGCCATGGTGGGTCCAGGGTTGGCAGAAGCCCACCTTGGTGTGTTAAAAGAGTGACTGCTCAGTGCATGAGGTGCCTTTTACAGCCTTTGATAGTGGGTCTAGCTGCAGCTCTGCCACGTTGACCCTAGAGGGCCAAATCTCTTGGCCACTCCACAGTGAATGATATTCTTTCCCACTAGACACAGGTGACCTTCCTTTGAATTCTGACAGTTTCATGGAGGCTGATCCAGACTCTTACCAAACTTTCTCTTTTGTGCAGTTTGGTCCTGACTGCCTTTTGAATCTCTTTTAGAGCTCTGAGCTCTTCACCCTGACCTATGGGGCTCTGGTCACCCAACTATGCAAGGACTATGAAAATGACGAAGATGTGAATAAACAGCTCGACAAAATGTGAGTGAGCCCCTCTGTGGGAGAGACAAGAACGGGGCTTCCAGCACACTGAATCTACGTGGTCCTTTAGAACCCAGAACACGGTCTACTCTCTTTTTTTTTTTTTTTAAAGATTTAATTTTTTCCTTTTTCTCCCCAAAGGCCCCCGGTACATAGTTGTATATTCTTCCTTGGGGGTCCTTCTAGTTGTGGTATCTGGGACGCTGCGTCAGCATGGTTTGATGAGCAGGGCCATGTTCGTGCCCAGGATTCGAACCAACGAAACACTGGGCCGCCTGCAGCGGAGCGCACGAGCTCAACCACTCGGCCATGGGGCCAGCCCTGGGTCTACTCTCTTATAACCAACATTTTGGGTAGTTTCCACTGAGGTCATTTAGTGGAATGTTTTGGGATTGTCCCCATTTTCCCTTTACCACAATAGCCGTATGTTCAGACATGAGACATTCAGACCCCATAGTATAGTCTGTTCTCTTTTCCTTCCCAGGGGCTACAACATTGGAGTCCGGCTGATTGAAGATTTCTTGGCACGGTCAAATGTCGGGAGGTGCCACGACTTTCGGGAAACTGCAGATGTCATTGCCAAGGTCATTATCTGGGGCCACCTGGCCATGCCGAAGAATTGCCATTGGGAGGCACTGCTTACCACTTTTTCCATGTCCCTTAGAGAGGCCTTTAATATTCCAAAATACTAGTTAGGCAGCTGTTTGAGCCAAAGCTACCACTTCCTGAGGGTTTGGGAATAGCACAGATTATGAAAAAGGGAGCAGTGGTTAGGAGCATCCCTGTGGATGAAAGCTCCACTGAACCAAAGCCAGATCCCTCCACCGCGAAGATGTAGCCGAGGAGCAGGGGGTTAGGAGCACAGGCTTTGGACTCCGACAAACCTGCCTTCAAATTCTGGCTCCAGTACTTACTGGTTCTTTGGTACGTTACTTTTAACCTCTTTAATTACCGTTACCTCATCTTTAAAATGAAGAAAGTAAGAGCTACCTCACAGGGTTGTTGTAAGGAGTAAATGAAATAATGAATGTGAGCATTCAGGTAAAATTAATATATTTAACTTGGTGTATATATAGTAACTGTTTGCTATTAATAATATTAGTGTTGCGTATTACAGCATTAATAATAAATGATGAGACACCTGTAGCTTTGTGGAGTCAGTTACCTAAAGGTTGGTTGTTTCTGTTGTGGAGCATGCTGGCCATGCCCAAATCCTAGAGAGGGTTGACAGTGGAGAGAGCTCTGTGAGGTTTGGAATTAGGACGGTAGACAGAAGGAAAGATGTCTGCAGAGTAATTCTGCCCCAGTGACCTGTATTCGCTTTCAAGAAGAAGTGTTCAGATAGCACAGAGAGAGGACGGGGAAGTAGGTTGGGGCCTCTCTGCGCTCAGGTGCTGGTTCAGGGCAGCCACCTCCGTCAGAAGATCAGTGCTCCCTTCCACTAAGAAGCACAGGTTGGGGGGCCCGCCCAGTGGCACAGTGGTTAAGTGCGCACGTTCCGCTTTGGCGGCCTGGGGTTCGCTGCTTTGGATCCCAGGTGCGGACATGGTGCCGCTTGGCAAAAAGCCATGCTGTGGTAGGCGTCCCACATATAAAGTAGAGGAAGATGGACATGGATGTTAGCTCAGGGCTAGCCTTCTTCAGCAAAAAGAGGAGGCTTAGCAGCAGATGTTAGCTCAGGGCTAATCTTCCTCAAAAAAAAAAAAAACTGCAGGTAGACAGCAAGTTGTTGCCTAATTGCATAGATACCTTGAAGAAGAGGAGTGTGTAATTGTGCACAGATGCTTTTCCTTTTTGCCCCAAATACCTAAAGCTTCAGTGTCTTGCAGAGGCCACAGTTTTGTTCCCAAGCCACTTAATTCCTCCTTGCCAGTCCCATCACCTTCCCTCTTGTATAGGCCTTACTCCTCTTCCCCATAGTGCTGTTGTGTGTCCCTTGGCAGGTGGCGTTCAAGATGTACCTGGGCATCACTCCAAGCATCACCAATTGGAGCCCAGCTGGTGACGAATTCTCCCTCATTTTGGAAAATAACCCCTTGGTGGACTTTGTGGAACTTCCCGATAACCACTCATCCCTTATTTATTCCAATCTCTTGTGTGGGGTGTTGCGGGGAGCCTTGGAGATGGTGAGTGCAGCTCTTTACCTTCCAGGACACCTGAAATGTAGTAGGGGCTTGAAAAATGTTTGAGTGAAAGAGGGAGAGAGGAGAAAGATCTTTGGCTCACCCCAGTGCTTCGCTGTCTGAGATGGTGACACTGCTGAGTGTGGGATCCAAGTTGGACATCTCCACGTGATGATGATCCTCCCTACTAGGCTGAGAGATGGTGCTGTCAGCCCCTAAAGCCTAGGAACACTTTCCCATATTGGCTTATCTGGTGACAGTCTCATTCCTGGGTGTTCTTTGTGAAGTCTCTCCTTTTGGGTTGGGCCCCTGCCTTTTGCAAGCAAACGTTGGAGTTGGCAATCTTGTCCTTGTGGGAAACCAGCCCCCTTGTTTTGGCTTCTGGGGATTGGCCAGTTGTAGCCCCATCCCCAGTGGTTTCCCAGGGGCTGTGGCTAGGCAGCTGCCTCTTCATTTCCCCACTGTCCCCAGGTCCAGATGGCTGTGGAGGCCAAGTTTGTCCAGGACACCCTGAAAGGAGACGGTGTGACAGAAATCCGGATGAGGTTCATCAGGCGGATTGAGGACAATCTCCCAGCTGGAGAAGAGTGACCGTCCCCAGGACTTCAGGGTAGCCGACAGGAGCACTTGTGGGATCAGAAAGCCTCAGTGCTGCCTCTGTCCTCTAGAGCTCAGTGACTCTTTAACATGGATGTTATATATTCTTCTCACCTTGTTTCCATTCTCCGTGCTAATAAAGAACAGACTGTAACATAGTCCATTTACCCCACAAGTGTGCACATTCAGGAGGGAAATTCTTTGTTCCCTTTCCTTCCAAAGGGGCTGAATGTAGTCATCCTTGATTGGACTAGAAAGAGCTCAAACCATTTTACATTCCTGTTTGAATTTTCCAAAGCAAAACCCACTTTGACCCCTTTAAGAGGGAAGCCTGGCACGTCTGTCCCTGGGCCTTCAGGAGCTGTTGGGAAATGGCCATAGGGAATCCAGGGTTGTGGGACCGGGAGAGGAGAGGCTGGGAGGGTGGATCGGAGTTGCTAGCTATAGTGTGACACGCTAGCGCTTGCCAGGATAGGGGAGCCGGTCGTGCCGGAAACACTGACTTCTGGGAAGCCACCCAGGTCTCTCATTCCTGCCTGCTGTTTGGAGGCAGCATCTCCTCTTTTTACAGAGGGTTCATCCTTTTTTCTTACAGATTCTTCAATAAAGACACATTCTTGAGTGAAATCCCAATCATGTCCTGTTTTCTTTCTGCTCAGCCTTGGGAATTTTGTTGCAATGGGGTGAGGAGACCAGCTAAGTTCCTGGGCCCTGCCTTCATTTTACCTGGTCTAGGAATGGCTTCTCCCCACATACCAGAGTCTGGGAAACTTGGAGCAAATGAGGCCCCTTCAGAGTCATTTGTGGTCTGCTGTCTGTAGCAAAATCTACAAACAGACTATTATCCCAGACATACCTAAAATGGATGATCCTGGGCCCTTGGCCACCATGAGTTGGAAGGTTTGGCTAGGAAAGACCATTTTTAAACCCTGGTATTGGGGGGCCGGCCTCATGGCCAAGTGGTTAAGTTCACATGCTCTGCTGCTGCGGCCCAGGGTTTCACCAGTTCGAATCCTGAGTGCGGACATGGCACCACTCATCAAGCCATGCTGAGGTGGTGTCCTACATGCCACTAGAAGGACCACAACCAAAAACACACAACTTTGTACCCGGGAGCTTTGGGAGAAAAAGGAAAAATAAAAAACAATCTTGAAAAAAAAAATAAAACCCAGGTGTTGGGGAGCCATTTATTGAGTGCTCACCACGTGTTGGACGCTGTACTGAGCTCTGTGTGTCATCCCATTTTTAGAGGGAAGGCGACACATTGCCCAAGGTCATAGAGCTAGTAAGTGGAGAAGCCAGGTTTCAAAGCCCCAGCCAGATTCCAAAGCCCCTGTTCTTAATGATGCTGCCTGGTTAGTATTGTCGGGGGAGGAGGGCACAGGCCTTACAGAGCTTAGGATAGCTTTTTTTTTTTAGGATAGCTTTCAAAGGCGGGGATCAGAGGTTGTCAGGCCATTTTTGATAGCACTGTTCTTGGGAACAGCCTAGGGCTTTGAGGTCCAAATACTCAGGTTGTTGCGGGTAACCAGGGTCCCTAGGCCTCCCCCAAGGTCAGTGGACAGGCCTGAGATGAGAGGAACAGTTATAGATGCATTGTGCTTGAAGTGTTTCTGGGTTGTGTAGGTTAGGACCAGGGTTCTGGGACACCAGTGAGAGGCGGTTTGCACACAACTGGCTGCCTCCAGCTGGGTTAGGCCACGAAGGGGGAGGAAAGGTCACTTTTGTGTCCCCAAGTATAGAGAGGCTAATGTTCTCTCTGGGATCCCATCCTTCTCTGAGCCTCTTTACCTCCGCCTCAATTGGGGCCCTAGGGCAGGCACCTCATTTTGGTCAACTGTATCCCTAGCGCCCAGTATAGAGCTGCGTCAGATCACACCACAGTTTGAGTGAATGAAGGAGGGATGAACGGAATGAATGCTGGGGCCCAGATGTGGAAAGTGTGTGGTGTCTGGACTCTGCCAGGAAAAGTGAGCTGCACCACCCTTTCCCTTCTCCAGGGGTACCCTCGCCCTTCCTCTCCTCCCAGTACCACAACCTGCTTTCCAGCAGCCATTTGTACAGCGTGAGGTTTTGGATATTTCCTTCCCCAGAATTAAACTTAGGCAACAACACAGGGTTGGCAAGCTGGGGAAGCAAAGGCCCCTTGGTGACCTTTCCCAGTTACAGCCCCTCAACTGTGTGATGCGCCTCTGGGGCTGAGGGGAGGGAAGGGCTGAGGACTATGGAGCTGTTTGGACGTCACCTCCTCATCTCTCCCAAATGAGCCAAACACACAAGTGCCAGCAACTTACCTTCAGGTCCCCCCACCGTACCCCCACCCCTGGAATTAATTAGTTGTAAATTACATATCCCTCTGCTTTACTACGACTGTGAGGCTGGGACAGCCCCCAGGCTAGGCCATTCCCCATTCTCCTTGATGTACTGGCTCACGCCCTCCCAGCAAGATGGCGCAGGTTTGCCTGGCCGTATGGGAGGGGCTGACTAATGAGGTCAGAAACCTGGGTCCTAGTGGAGTGCTGGGGCTGAGGAGTCGGTGCTGGTGGCCTTTGGGCTTGGCTGGCTGGGCAGAGCTCTAAGGAAAGGCCTCGCTCTATAGCGTTTGGCCACCAGGGGTCTCCAGATCACCACTCTGCTGTCCCAGAGAGTGATCATTGGACTCCTGGTTTTCAGAATTTGCTGGAAGATGCACCTGATGGGGCATATCTCAGAGGCTGGTCAGAGCCTGGAAGTGCCCCCTTCCTCCTGTCACACCCACGGGACTTGAAAGCAAAGCTCACATCATGGCCAGGCTGAGGGCCTCCCTGCACAATACAGGGCAGTGGAAAGAGCACATTGGCTAAGAAGTCTGTGGCCCCCATGCACACCCTAAACTCTCCTGCTGGCCTCCTGAGTTCTGCAAGCCAGCTCTGAGCCCTCCCCTAACCAACCCCCTTTACTTCCTGCTTGGAGACCAGAGCACCAGCCTGGTTCCCCCACGTAAGAGTCCTGTCCTGCCCCAGACCGCCGGCACAAATGACACTTCCATATTCAGGTTACACCCTCCCATGGTGGACTGGCCTCCTCTACATTTGTTCTGGGCATCCAGGTCTGAGAAGGAGGTGGCAACAGAGGCTCAGGAGCAGAAATTGCATTAAGTGAAATTAAAATAGTCTAACAAGTAGTTCATTGTGGATGGGGGGTGGTGCAGGAAGAGCATCCTCCCGTCCTCCCCCAGCTTAAGTGCTACCATGTGCTGTTTCCTGGAAGCCAAAGGGCTGGTGGGAGGGGAGGGGCGGGTGGCGGCAGGCGAAAAGCCTCGCTGTTACCGCTCTCCAGCCTTTGATGCAGGGCCAGGCCTGACCCCAGGACGGCCGCTGGCCACTGCCAGGGGAGCTGTGGGATGCAGCAGTGCATTCCTGGGGGCAATTTACGCTTCTGGCAGGAGGAGAGGAAAGTTTCTACTGTGGGGAAGGGGGTGGAGAGAGGGTGTTGCAGAGGAGGTTAGGTGTTGTGAGGAACAATGGAGGGAGCCAAGGCACAGGGCAGGACCCTTCTGCCTCAACCTGGCTCACTTAACTGCTTAGACGGAGGCCTCCCCCAGGAAGCTTTCTCTGATGGACCAAGAGCAGGTGAGGAGCAGCACCTTCGCCCCCCACCGCACATGTGGGCTGCCCAGGTATAGCCCGGAGGACACCGAGAGAGGCAGCTGCTCTTCCCTCCTGGCTCTGGGGGCCTGGACTGTCAGGCATGAGGGCATCTAGGACAGAGCTAGGCTGGAGGAGAGCTGGGAAGATGGTGTGATGGGTGTGAGAGCATGTGTGAGTGAGTGTGGACAAATGTTATTCACAGCAACGGCTAATATTTATTGTCAGCGCTGGTGTAAGCACTTCACATGTATTTCTCAGCATTCACAACAACCCCATCACTATTCCTGCTTTGCAGATGAGAAAACTGAGATCCACAGCTAGGACATAGTAGATCCAGGATTTGAACCAAATAGTCCAGTATGGGACACCAAGGTCTTATCCAGTACATTGTTTTACAGGTGTATGTTTTTGTGTTTCAGTGTGTGTTTGTCTGCTTATGTTCCTTGAGGAGTGTGTCTGTAGGTGAATTACTTTGTTTAACAAAAACGTAAGCCTGTTCTGGGGGCAGGGAACATGGAGATGCTGGAGCATCTGCCCCTGGGGAGGCAGCTAATGCAATGTGGCGGCCGGGGTGTGGCGGGGTGAAAACGAGAGACAGAGACAAGTCCTGGCTCTGCTACTTACTGGTTATGTGACATTAGACAAAGGATTTGAATTCTGAGCTTCAATTTTTCATCTGGAAAATGGGGATAATAACGCCTAACTCGCTGACTGTTTGAGGATGAACCAAGATGAAGTATGAACGTTTCCTGGCATAGGCTCTTTCATAATTGGCAGTTATGATGAGCACGTTATTAGGGGAAATGTCTTGCAAAACTACTGTATGTGGATATGTGAGTGTCTGCGTGTGGGCAGAGAGTAATTTTGTGAAACCAGGGCCATGTCTGTGTTGTTCATTGCTGTATCCCCAAGCTTCCAGCACTACTTTTCGGCACAAAGTAGGTGCCCAATCAATTTTTATTGACGGGGGGTTGACTGAGTGTGAGAGTGGAGTGAGATGGGCCCACAGAGAGAGGGGTGTGCGGGCAGTGTGGGCTTCCACTAGGACCGGCTACGTAATTTATGGGGCTCAGTGCAAAATGAAAATGCAGAGCTCCCTGTTAAAAAAGAACAGTCATGAGCCGCATACCAACGTTTCAGTCAATGACAGACTGCATATACAACGGGAGTATCATACAGCCTAGGTGTGTAGTAGGCTACACCTCTAGATGTGTGTAAGTACACTCTGTGATGTTCATACAACGACAAAATCACCTAACAATGCCTTTCTCAGAATGTATCCCCATTGTTAAGCGATGCACGACTTTATTAAGACTTTTTTTGTTGTTTTTTTTTGAGGAATACTAGCCCTGAGCTAACGTCTGCTGCCAATCCTCCTCTTTTTGCTGAGGAAGACGGGCCCTGAGCTAACACCCGTGCCCATCTTCCTCTACTTTATATGTGGGATGCCTACCACAGTATGGCTTGCCAAGCAATGCCATGTCTGCACCCAGGATCCGAACCGGTGAACCCTGGGCTGTGGAAGAGGAATGTGCGCACTTAACCGCTGCGCCACTGGGCCAGCCCCTATTACGAATTTTAAGATGACCCAGCAGAGCATTAAACCAAGCCCTTTTTTTTTTTTTGAGGAAGATTAGCCCTGAGCTAACTTCTGCCAATCCTCCTCTTTTTGCTGAGGAAGACTGGCCCTGAGCTAACATCCATGCCCATCTTCCTCTACTTTACATGTAGGATGCCTGCCACAGCATGGCTTGGCAAGAGGTGCCATGTCTGTACCTGGGATCTGAACCAGCGAATCCCGGGCCGCCCAGAAGTGGAACGTGTGAACTTAACCGCTGCGCCACCAGGCCGGCCCCTAAACCAAGCCCTTCTGTTCCCGTTGCAGGCCCATCAAGCCAGCCCTGGCCTCCCCTCGCCCGTAGAACATCACCAGCCCCCAGCCCCCCCAGCCCAGCTGTTGAGGAGAGAGTATAGGGAGACTCCACCCATGGCCTGCTGTGCTCCCCAGGCTGCCTGGGGGAAGGTGAGGAAGGGGACGGATTGCCCAGCGTGGGTAGGCCAGGAGAAAGCAGAGGGAGGGACCCAAGGACCTGCAGCCCTCTCCACCAGGGAGCCCCTCCAGAGCCAGGCCCATGCCTGAGAGAGCCCTCTGCCCTCCATCCCTCTAGGAGCTCACCCCCCCCACACCCCCCAACCTCCAACCAGGCTGCTGGGTGGTCTGGGCACATGTGGTCACATTTAGTTGTTGATTGAAGCAAAATTGTTATAAGATTAGAATATTTAAGGTAACTTTAATTTCCACTGCATTACTGGGATTTTTGAGGATGGGGCTGAGAGATCCCCTGGGCTGGAAGTGAAGAGAATGGTGAGGGCTGCAGGAGAGGTCTTCATTTCCCGACCGAAAAGAAGAAGGAGGGTTAGACAGGGGACAGACTTTCCAGGAATTGTAGAATGAGGAGTCTAGTCCTCCAGCAGATGTGGGAAGTCAGGGGTGGGGATGGGGGGTACACAATCACCAAGGCCCTGGTGGAGCAGGAATTTACTGGCACCACAACCCTCCCCAGACGAGGTGCACACCCTGGGCCACACATCTGTGCAAACACCCCTTCCTCCCCTCAGCTGGCCAGACAGACAAAGGGTGGCAAGAGGAAGGTTCCATCCACACCCTCCCTAGGCTCCAACCTGGGGTGGTTGGAGCCTGGAGAGTTTTCTTATCGGCAGATCAAGATAGAAATTTAGAAGGGATGGGAGAAGATGGTAACGGTAATAAGGGTCGCTAACATTTACGGAGCCACTACTATGTGCCAGGCTGTGTTAAGCCCTGTGTATTCACTATCTCTTCTAAGAGGCCCTTTAGCACTGTGGGAAAGACGAGGACTGGGGAGCCAGCCTGCCTGGGTCAATTCCCAGCTCACCCACTTCCCAGCTCCGTGACCATGGCGAGTCAGTTAACCCATCTGTGCCTCAGTTTCCCAGGCTACAAAGTGGGGACAATAATGATACCAATCTCAAAGGGTCATCTCAGGGTTGTTGTGAGGATTCAATGAGTTAATCCCCATAAAGTACTCCAAATAGTGCCTGGCACAGAGTAAGGGCCCTGCGAAGGTTAGCTGCTGTCATTAGGGACTATCATTATCCCCCTTTCCAAGAGAAGGAATTTGAGGTTTGGAGAAATGAGGTCACTTGCCCACAGTCACAGAGAGGCAGAGCTGGGATCCAAACCCAGGTCTGCTCAACTCCTCAGCCCATGCTCTGAACCAGCAGGCGGGCGCCAGCGGCGGCTCTGCCAGGGGCTGCGCTAAGCAGGTTACATGCCTCATCTGGTTCAGTTTAACCACCCACCCCCTTTGACACCCCTGCTCAGGCCGAGAACAGTCCTTGAATCCTCTCTGGCCAGCCTCTGATTCTTGTGGCTGAGGGAACTGAAGTCCAGAGAGAGGCAGCACTTGTCCAAGGCCACACAGCAGGTGACCACAGGCAGAGCTGACTCACTGATATCTAGACATCACCAGAGACACAGCAAAGGTGGAAGCCCCTGACAGATGGGATGGCGAGCCTGGCTGAGAATCTGGCCTGGCCTCGCTCAGAGGTGAGCCTGGTGGGAGAGTCTACAGACTTCTGGCTCCAAGACACGCATTTCCTGCCTTGAGGTTTGCTGCGCAAGGAGCTGGTGGACAAGGAGGCAGCTGTGGCGTGGTTGTGGCATGACTGTCTCAGCATCTGTTGGGGGATGAGCAGCAGAGGTCCACCTAGGGGGGCCTGTGAACACTGGGGCCACAGGACCACAGGACAGGGCCCAGACTTGGCCTTCCAGGGCCGACTGAAAGAAGGAGCCAGAGCATTCCCTCCCTGCAGGGCATCGGCAGGGCAAGAAGGGAGGGGATGGTGTGCACCGCATAGAACCAGGCCGGACGGCCCTGGGGAAGTTTATGGAGTGAGTCAGGAGAATTGGGGGAGGGACCGTGTTGGGGACTGGCTGAGTGTGTTTGAGTGTCTGTGTGTGCAGAGCCCACGGGAGCCTCTTCCCCGGCACAGCGCCCCCCTCACTGGTCGGCTTGCTTCACAGTGTCCCCTTCACTGAGCTCCCCTCCCGACTCGAAGATCAGCTCACACTCAGAGCTAATCACTCTTTGCGGATTCACAGATTTAATCTTTACAACAAGCTTTTCAGAGGAGGAAACTGAGGCACCAGAGGTCAGATAACTTGCTCAAGGGCACGCAGCTGCTGAGTGGTGGCCCTGGGACTTGAACCCAGGCAGTCTACCTCCAGGATCCATGCTGTCAACCTTCAGTCCCTGCTGCTTAGCTCCCATCCGCTCCCTGAACACTCGCCCCTACCTGATCCCCATCAAGGACCCGGTGTTCACACCATCTCTGGGCAGGGCCCCAGCTCTCCACTCCAGCCCGTGTCCTCTTAGGTACCTGGCCGACCATGCCCTGTCGCCTTCCTTGAACAAGGCCCTTGCCTGGCTCCCCTGTAGTCCCTCTGGGCTGGCTCAGGCCAGGAGACCAGACCCAAAGACCCCTTGCAATTCCCCTGGTCTGAGGGGTAGGACGGGAGTGGGCCCAGGCTCTGGAGGTGGGCGAGGGTGAGAGGCCCCATTGAGGAGTGGCGGGGCTGGTGTGTACCTTGGCAGGGGGACAGCAAAGTGGGAGGCCTTTGGAGGGCAGGCAGTAGGAAGGGGAAGGGGTGATGGAGGTGGGCCTAGACCCAGAGACAGGCAGCCTTGGGCCCTCCCTGCTCCTTCTCTGGACCTGCTGAGGGCTTGGCTCTTTCCCACTTAGAATACACACACACACACACACACACACACACACACACACACACACACACATTGTCACCCAACCCCCCTTCTCCTGGCTTCAGTTCATCTAAACTCTCTACTGCGCATGCTGCCTCCACCTCCTCCCTTGTGGCTGCTCCTTTGGCTTCTGAGCCTGGCTCTTGCTCCTGCCCCCTCGCCCCCAACCACCAGCCTCTAATTCCCAGTCCCAAAAGGATGCTCTTCTGTGACACCTGACACTGGGAACCTCCCTGGCCTTCTAGAAACACTCTGCTTTTGCCTTCTGAGTCATTGCTCTCCTGGTTTCCCAGCGCCCCCCACCCCTCCCCGGCCCCCCTCACCGTCCCACCTCATTGGACCAGCCAGGATTATGCCAGCAGCCTCCTTATTGTCCCTGCCTCTATCTTCCTCCACATAGAAGTCAGGGCGCTCTCTCTAAAGCACAACTCTGGACCACGTTACTGCGTTGCTCTAGAGTCTTCTGTGGTTCCCCATTTCCCTGAAGGTGCCCTCTAACCAGCCTCAGCCTGGCCTACAAGATCGCGCAGCATGGGACCCTGCTTGCCGCTGAGCACACAGGCTCACCTCGCTGAACCCCAACGTGCCGATCGCCGCCGACGCCCGTCCTCCTCCTCCCCCTGGGCCTGGGTCACCATTTGCAGGAAGCCTTCCGTGCACTCCTCACGTCTGGGCCACAACCCCTGTGCTGCCCCTTGCCCTCACTGACCACACCGCGCCCTCCTTCTCAGCGGCGGGCTTTGGGGCCCCCCTAGACCCGGAGCCCTCGAGGGCAGGGGACGTGCAGGACGGCCCTCGGGACGCAGGCACAGGGGGCGCGAGGAGGGCTGGGGCCGAGCCGCCCGGAACGTGCGCGGGGGTGGGCGGTCGGAGCGGTCCCGGGGGGAGGCGATGTCAGGCCGGCCGGCGCGCGCTCGCCGGGCGGGGCGCAGGCCTTGGCCGTGGCTGTGGAAAGAGGCGGGCGGAGGCCCCGCCCCGCCGCGCCCCTCCCGCCCCCCACTCTCGCCCGCCCACTCCGGAGCCGCGAGGGGCGCCGGCAGAGCGACGCGGAGCCCCGCCGGCGCGGACCCCGACGGCGCCCCTCCGGAGCCCGCGCGCGCCGCCGCCCTCCAGGGCCAGGAGCGGCGCCGGCGGCCGGCCCTGCAGGTAAAGGCGGGGGCTGGCGCGGCGGCTCGCGCTTGGGGGGCCCCGAGGGCAGGGCCGGCCTGGGCTCCCGCTAAGACTGTCCTGGACGGCCGGGCCAGCGCCTCGGACGCCGGGATGGGGACTCGAGGGGGACTCGGGCCCGGGGGTCGGTGCTGGGATGAGGGAGCCCATCCCAGTCCCTGCACCCCGTTTTCGCCCTGCCAGAGCGGCCTAGGCAGAATCCCGGATAAAGCCCCCTCCTGCCTTCCTCTCCCAGAAGCGGGGGCTCTAGCGTCAGACAGTCCCGGCTGGAATCCCTGACGATGTGGCTCCGAGCGTGTCCCTTCACCTCTGGGGGTCTCCTTTCCCACCTGTAAAATGGGAATGACAACGTTTCCTTCGGAGGGTGGTGGAAGAGAGAGGAGGGGGTGGGGAGCCTTGAGCCCCTTCCAGCCCCCCGCCGGGAAGCCCCCTCGGCTCTTCCCCTCCCCTCTCTCCCCATCTCTCTGCCGTTGCTCGTTCGCTGGCGGCCTTTCAGTTTCTGTGTTTTTCTGCCTCTGCCCCGTAGTCCCTCCTATTCTAGGTGTCCTCCCAGCACCCCCTACACTGGAAACTGGGGTTCTGAGGAATGTCCCCGCCTCAGCTGGGGACTGAGACTTGCAGGGGGAAGGGGGCTGCTGCCTGGCCCGAGGGACTGGGCTCTGAGGGTCCGGAACAGCCTCTGCAACATCTTTGTCCTGGGGCTGGAGCACTGTGGCCCCGGCCCCCCCTCCCCCCGCAGAAAGGCTGTTCAGCCCGAGGAGCCCCGGAATGGCCAACAGGGAAGGGCAGACCCTCTGAGTTTGCTTGTGTGTATGCGTGTCCCCGTGTGAGCCTGTCAGTGCGCGTGTTTGTGGGGCGTGAGGGGGACAGCGAGTATCTGCCGGTATGTTATTAATGTGGGCCAGTCTGTGTATGCTTGTGTGAGACCCTCAGTGTGTGTGAGAACATGGTGGTTTCCTGACACAGAAATGCCGCTGACCTCCCTCGGGGCACCCTGGCAACCCAGAAGACCTTCCTGTCTGCCTTCAGTGCCTCTTGCTGAGGCCCAAGCCTTTGTCTGGCGCCAAGTGTCCATCCCCTCCTGGAGCGCCCTTAGCGAAGGCAGCCTCCTGGGGGCTGCCCTGGGCTTTTGGAAGGTCTGGGGGCTGTGGGGCTGAGATGGCCAGAGGGTCAGGCAGCCTGAGGTCCCTTTCTGGGGACTGACCCTCACTGACCTGAGCCGACGGGGGGCCCTCAGCGAGCCCATTCTAGAGCCCAGGGGAGGAGGTGGGGGTCTGGGGAGGCACCCGTGAGGAGCTGGTGGTCTTGATCAGGGCATAGATGCCCCGACTGTCCTCCGTGTGGGCTGGTGAACACTGACAGACACTTGGACACACAATCACCCAAAACGATAATGAGGACACACCAGACATACACAAACAGCTACACTCCCTCCCACTGACAGTCACACACCATCACATACACAAACATGCTCTACTGAAACACACACCACAGATGCTGAAACAAGGACAGACAGGGCATGTCCATCCGCATGCGTGCGTGCACACGTGCACACGCACACAGACACAGACACACAGACATAACAGACGCACCCAAACTCCTACAGACACACGGCAGGCCCCACATGGCCCAGCCAGACGTGCTCAGACAGGACAACAAACATACACGCACTCACAGTCACCCTCAGACATACTCACCAGGGTCTCTCTCCAGTTTCACCTTGTCCACCACAGTGAAAATGAGTGTTTCTGCTCTTTGGCTTTTTTGGCTCAGAGGAAGGGGAAAGAAAAAATCGAAGTGAATGTGTCTGCTAGCCAGAGGCGGGGGCAAGACACCAAGCAGGGCTGCCAGCCTGAGCACCTCTCTGCCACCTCCCCTCCTCTGGGTCTGCGCCAGACCAACGGTGGCCAGAGCCCCCACTTCCTGCCCTGCCCTGCTGGACCCCTGGTCCACTTCAGACCCCCCAGGCACAGGCATGGGGCTCCCCTTGTAGGGAAGTGGGGCCTCTGATGAGCTGGTCCCATCTGTGGCCCGAGGGACTTACGGAGTTGGGTGGAAGAACCAGAGAGGCATAGCGGCCTCTCATGTGGGGTGCAGCTGCGTCTCAGGGTGCCCGTCAACGTACACGATGGGGAGGCACCGTGCAAGCCAAAGTTGGGGGCCAGAGGGGATCAGGGGAGGCAGCCCCAAAGACGCGGCTCTGCCTGGGCTTTCAAGGAGAATGAGAACTTTGACAGGTGCGCGTGCTGAAAGGGTGGCTGGGAGGACATTCCAGTCGGAGGCGACAGCAGGTGCAAAGATGTGCAGGAGGGACGCTGCAGAGTTCTCTCAGGAGACAGTGAGCAATTGGCCCACACACTGGGGAGTGAGTGGGAGGGACTGACAACTACTTTGAGGTCAGATTTCCAAGGGCCTTGTCAGAGAGAGGGTGTGAGCTGTAGACTGGTGCAGTCTGGGAATCACTCTCTTTGCTGGGGGCGGGGGTGGGGCGAGGATGAAGGGGCATCTTACAGGCAAGGAGACCACTGCGGAGGCGGGGCAGAGTTTGAGGAGGAAGGTGATGGAGGCTGAGGTGGGTGGTTGCCATGGGGATGAGAGGAAGAAATAGTTGGAGAGGAGTAAGGGGAGAGACTGGACAGGCCTCGGAGACTGACTCTCTGTGGGGGTGAGGAGAGGACTGGCCAGGAGCCTTGCACTGGGTGGCTGTGGCCTGTCCCCAGAGGAGGCAGGAGAAGGGGAGATGTGGGCTTGGACCCCGGGGTCTAGCATGCTGAGATGGTGGGGAGCTGGGTGTTGAGTGTGGCCATGAGTTGGGGGGTAACTGTCTGGGAGGCCTGGGGTGTGTGAGGCCATTATGTGTGCATACATGTGCCCAGATGTCAGCCAGGGAAGTCATGCTCCTAGAAAGAGAATTCCAGACCCACTCTGTTCTGTGGGCATTTCCACGGTGGTGGGGTGTGGACAGCGGATCTTGAGTGAAGGCAGCACATGCAGGGAGGGGAAGAGCTGGCCTTGGGAGTCAGAAAGACCTGGGTTACTTTCCATGTGATCCTGGGTGAGGGACTTCCCATCTCTGAGCCTCAGTTTCCCCATCTATAAAATGGTAAAGCTAATACTTGTCCCTGGGGTCGTTTTGCCTGCAGAGAGGTGAGGAGTGGTCCCAGGTTGCACATGTGATCAGGGTGCAATGCCTGGAACTTTCCCCCAGACTGCTGATCACTGTCTGTTATACCTCTCTGGTTGGATCCTGGGAAGGGACTGGGGAAGACCTGGCCCTTCTTCCCTTCAGATTCTTGTAAAGTTTCTTTCTTTCTGTCTTTCTTTTTTTGAGGAAGATTAGCCCTGAGCTAACTGCTGCCAATCCTCCTCTTTTTGCTGAGGAAGACTGGCCCTGAGCTAAAATCCATGCCCATCTTCCTCTACTTTATATATGGGACGCCTACCGCAGCATGGCTTGCCAAGCAGTGCCATGTCCACACCCGGGATCCGAACCGGCGAACCCCAGGCCGCCCAAGTGGAACGTGGGAATTTAACCACTGCGGCACTGGGCCAGCCCCCAGATTCTTGTAAAGTTTTGAACTGGGAGGTGACTGTCCCCGTGCAACTGAGCTAGGCTGAGCTTTCTGGGTCTTGGAGGACAGAAGCCGGTGGCAGAGGGTTAGTGCCTCCTGGGGAGAGCCATGCTGACATTACCGGCTCATCTCAGGGATGGCATTATGGAGCGTCAGAGAAGAACATACCTGAGGTCACACAGCAGCCAGTGGCAGAACTGAGGCCAGAGGCCAGATCCCTTCTCCTAGAGGCTGCCCCACCTAGCAGGGCCCAGCAGGGACCTGGGATGGAGGAATCTTGTCACCTGAGGTCTCTAATTTCAATTCTTTATGTCCTCTTGGGGGAGGGTAACAGTAAATTTATTGGGCCCCTTCTGTGCACCAGGTCCTGTGTTCACATGTCTCATTGAGTCCTTGTAGCAATGCCTCAAGGCAGGGATCAGTAGCCCATTTCACAGAGGGGACGGTAGAGGCTCTGAGTGGCCAGTAACCTGGCCAAGTGTCACCTTGCTGAGTGCCAAGCTGGGATTCACTCCCAGATCTGAGAGGACGCACAGCTCACGCTCTTCCCACTGACCTCCCGGGTCACTGCCCTCTCCAGGGCCTGGTTTGGCCTGGTTTTCTCCAGGGAAAGAAATGGAAACTTAACTGTTGAATATCCAGTGTCCCAGACATTTTCTTAGCACAAGGTGCTTTTTCGAGGAGTGGGGAACATTGGGAGTAGCAGGCATGACATCAGGCCCAGAGAGAGCCCAGAGCAGTGAGGGTGGGGATGGCGTTTTCTAGTATCTAAGAATGCTGTGGTCCTGGTGGGTCCTGTGAGTGAGGGCAGCCTCTGGGAGGAGGGGGTCCTGGTCTCGGGTCTCAATTCTGCCACTAGCTGCTGTGTGACCTCAGTGAGCTCTCCTCTGGGTCTCCATAATCCCCCCCGTGAGATGGGCCAGTGGTGCCATCCTGGCTCTCCACGGAGCCTGTGGTGAGCAGCCCCGTAGACTGTGGGGCGGAGGAATCATTCCTCTTTTCCTGAAAGATCCCAGGAGGCCAACTCTTTGGTCTCCGCCCCCATCCAGCGTCCACAGTCCTCATTACCCAGAAGTTCTCTTTTCTGTCTAGCCTCCTTCCCTCCCACCGTGGTGGCTGCTGGCCGCCACACAGCTCTGCGTGGGCCCTCCGGGCCACGCTCCCTCTGACAGGCGACCACGGCTCAGCTCGTGGCAAACATTCTTTTCATAGTTCCCGGAGCACAGCAAATCCGGCTGCTTAGCCAGGAATGCAGAGTCCCCTCCTGCAGCAGCAGCAGGGGCTTGGGGAGGGGAGCCCCTGGGGGTCAGGCAGGAGGGGCTGAGGGGGTGGAGGACCCCCCCCCATAAACACACACAGACACACACACACACTGTGCCTCAGCTCCATCAGCATCATCTGTGGACAGCTTCGGTCCAAACTCCGGGACCGTCCATCACTGGCTAGCTGATGACATTGGGCAAGTGACTTCTCTCTGAGCCTCAGTTTCTTCCTCTGTAACATAGGGTTTATAATACTAACATCACAGGGCTTTTGGGAGGTGTCATGGTGATGATTATAATAATAATAGCAAACATTTCTTGAATGTTCCATATGCCAAGCACTGCTTGAAGTCCGCTACATGAAATTGACTTGTTTAGTCATCACAAATGCTCTCTGAAGTAGGAATTGTCCCCATTTTATTGAGGAAGCAGCTGAGGCACAGACGAGAGGAGCCACATGCTAGTAAGAGGTCCGGCTGGGAGAACACGTGTGGCTGGGCTCCTGAGTGGTCCTTAACCCGTCATGATTTTTTTAAGCAAAACTCTTAGCCCAGGGCCCGCTTGGGGTTGGAGCTCAGAAAATGAGGACTTCTTCTCCCATGAGCCCACCTCTGGGAGGAGCTGTGAGCTCATGGCCATCGGCACCTCAGTTTGGAAAGTTGGGATGGGCACCTGGGCCAGGGGCCCTGGCCAGCCTCCTTGGGAGCCCGGCAGCTGTCAGAAGCTGGTGGGGGACAGGAGGTGCAGACTGTCCCACCCACATCTGGCCTGGGATTTAGCTGGCAGCAGGCTCTGTGCAAGGAGGAGATGTCGCCAGGGGAGGGGCTCAAGGAGGAGATTAGGGAAGGCAGCTGGAGACGGAGGTTAAGAACAGAGTCCCATTGAAGTTGGCTCAGGCAATGCCCCAGCACGCCCACCCGCCCCAGCTCCCTATTTTGTAGGACAGAGGGAGCCTTAGTCAATGGGTGTGCACTCCTAGGGCCCTTGATAGTGGCTTCCCTCTGTCCCCAGCCTTGCCTGTCCCTGTTGCCATCTGGGACAGCCAAGGGTGGCGGAGAAGTCAAGAGACAGACTGGTGGCTGAGGTCTCCAGGAAGCCCAGGAGTACAGGTTTGGCTGTTTGGGGGCTGGACAAGCCCCAAGGTTCAGACCCTAGCCCCGGTGCTTCCTAGCCATGTAACCCTGGAGAATGGATGTCACCTCTCTGGGCCTCAATGCTTCTCCTCAGAAAAATGGGACAGCAATTCCCACCTCACAGGGTTATGGCAGAATCTGATAAAATAATGCCAGGGGTGTGCCTGGGGCTATGTCTGCTGCCAAACACGGACTTGGGATTTAGAAACCGTTATAAGGGCTAACATGGGTGGATGGGATGGGGAGCTAGCTTTAGGCTGGGTCTGGGGTCTCTGATCCTGATATCCAGGGCATTTCTCAGGCTTACCTGAGCCAGCCCTTATCACGTCAAATCATCTGTGTAGTGGAGAGGTTAAGAGCCCAAGCTTTGGAGCCAAGAGCCTAGGTTCAAATCGAGGCTCTACCCTTGATGAGCTGTGTGACCTTGGGCCAGTTACTTAACCTCTCTGTCCCTTGCTTTCCCCATCTGTAAAAAAGGGAAGATGAAGTACCTACTTCACTGGGTTGTTGTGAGGATTAAATGAGATAATCTATGAGAAGAGCCCTGAGCAGTGCCTGGCACATAGTAGGTACATAGTCAGTGTTAGCTGTAATTGGTTAGTTCTCTTGTTTGTTTCTTTTCTTTTTGTTATTTCCATCCCCTGAATATGTCCAGGGCTTTTGCATCTCCAATACCGTCACCCGCGTGGTTCCCTTGGCCTGGACCCATCGCCTCTCCCCACTACCACCCGGTGAAATCCACGTTCATCCTTCAAAGCCCAGATCCAGCAGCAGTCACTTCCCCTCTTGAGCCTCTCGGTGGGGGTTGGGGCTGGGGCCAGAGAAGCTGGGGTTGAGCTGGGCAGTGAGGACCTCCCCTCCAGGCTCCCTCAGCCAGGAGGGGCCCTCTGAGAGTAGCCTCATGACCCACCTCTGGGTGTTCAGAGTGGCGGGGATGGAGGCAGGGCCCAGCGAGTTGGCTCCGGTCTCTGGCTGCTTGTGCAGAGACAGGCCGGGATGTCAGAGTTTCCATGGGAGCGGGCAGAGGCGAGCAAGCAGCTGGGGGAGAGAGTGACGCAGCCAGCAGTCCTCTCTGCCAGGTGGGCTGGCTAGGCGTCCCCTCTCCGTCACCCGGGAGTCACGTCTGGGTCTGGACTGCAGCCCCAGCTCCCCTGTGTGCAGCTGTGTGATCTGGAGTAGAGCTTGCAACAGCCTGGCATCCTGGTTGATGGAGGCAGAAATGGGGACCTGGCCGTCCAGGGCTCTGACTGCATCGTGGCCCAAGGAACAACCTTCCGTGGCTCCCCATTGCCTTCCAGAGAAAGGCAAGCACGGGATTCACGTCTCCTCACTATATTGCTCCAGCCTTCTCAGCCCCTGCTTGTCCTCTCAACCCCACAGCACTTCTGGAACCTTCCCTGTATCTGCCAAGTAGCTCCCTACTGCCTGAAGTTCCTTTTCTTACTTGGTCTGCCTTTGAGACTCCCACTCATCCTTCAGGATCCACCTCCGATGTCCCTTCCTACAGGAAGCATTCTGGGGAGACTCGAGGGGGAATCAGTGCTCCCTGCTCTGTGCTTCCATAGCCTGAGATCTTTGCCAGTTACATGCAGGCCACTGGTCTGATGCCTCTAGCTAAGTCAGAGCAGGGCAGGGTATAGGGCCGAGCCATTTCTGTGTCCCAAGGCCCAGCTTAGGGTTCCCCACATAGTAGGAGCTTCCCCAAGCAGGAACCCTAGCCTATAATGTGGGCCACTCCAGCCCAGGGCCTGCCATATAGTAGGGGCTTCTCCAGTAGGATCCTGGCACACAGAAAGAGCTTCCTCAGCCTGGGCCCGAGGACAGGAGGAACGCCATCAACCCAGGGCCAGGCGCCCTGGGGCATTACTCTGTGTGCCTGGAATGAATGAAGGAGTCTCACAGCCTGGCCTCCTGAGAAGAGAGACTGGGGTGGGGGCCAACGTTGCAGCAGGGGCTCCTGGTCAGAAGCCTGTGGCAGGCACGGGGGTGGCTGTGAGTTGGGGCCAGAGGCTGCCCAGCTCCTGGCCTCTTCCTCATTGTTTCTCCCTTTCATCCTCAGGCCTTCCCTCTGCTGGGACCTTCAGAGGCCCCTCCGACCTGAAAGGTAAGCTAGATTTTGGGGCGGGATTCTCTGATTTCCCTGGCTGGGTGAGGCCTGTGCTTGCTGCTGTCTAACCTCGCTCCCTCCTGCTACAGTGGAAGCCCCTCCCAGGCTCAGCTCAGGGTGTCCTGACAGGCAGCCCCTCTTGCAAGTGACCTCAGCTCCCTGCAGCCTGGGCTTTAAAACCCTGGCCCAATTCGGAAGCAGCTTTTTCTCATTTGTGAACTATTTCGCCCCAGCTCTTTGGCGCAGCCCGTGTTTGCTTGGCCTGCCCGAGTGCAGTGGCCTGGCGGGCACTCCTGCCGGGTCCCCTCCCTACCCAGCCCAGCCCCTCCTGCCGTCGCGACGCTGCCGCCACCGCGCGGGGAAGCCGCGAAGGCCCAGGAATCTTGGCAGGCGTGGGGAGGCAGCGGGCGGCGGGTGGCGCTCCGGAAAAGGCTGCAAATGTGAACCAGAAGGCGAGGAATTGGCAGCCGAAAAGGCCCCGCCTGGGCCGGCCTGGAGCCTGGGGGTAGCTGGGTCTCAGGGGACGCCCCCATGTCAGTCCTGGTCAGAAGCTCAAGGCCTCTGCTGGGAAATGAGACTGGCTCCTTGGCGGGGAAGAGCCAGTCCCCTGGCCACCTGCCTGAGGATACGTTGTTGCCCTGGGTCCTGCCCACTGCTGGGCCTCTTCTGTTCCTCTGCCCCTGCCTGGCTGTTCCTACCGCCCTAGGGAGGACCAGCTGGGGATAGTGGGTGTCTAGTCTCAGAGATGGGCAGAGACTGGGGGCCTGGGAGGTGGACCTAGTCCCCTGTGGGGAGGGACGTTCAGCCCAAGCCCCCTCCCACCTGGAGCTAAGAAGGACTCCGCAAGAGCCCCAAAGAAGAGGGGGTCCTATGAGAAGCCATCCTGGGGGCTTGGCTGGAGCTGGGAGGGCGGGTTGTCAGAGGCCTGGAGCTTGAGCCCCTGGGCTGCAGACTGTATTGCGCACCTACTGTGTGCCAAGCCTGAGTCAGGGATAAGGTGGGGGAGGAGGTGCCCAAGCGGAATAACGTCTGCCTGGAGGAGAAAGACAGAAAGGACCATCCACGCTTGGGGATCATGCTGGCAGAGGCAGGCAGGGGGTAGAGGGAAACATCGAGAAGTTTGGGGTGTCTGGATCCTAGGGTGCTGGAGCCCAGGGCTGCTGTGGGCTCCTCTCACTCCCTAAACATGAGTGCTTTCCCCAAGGGTGAGCCCATGGCCCTCGTCCAGGCTGCCCCAACCCAGCCAGTGAAGCCCTATTTTTTTTTTTTTTTGAGGAAGATTAGCCCTGAGCTAACATCTGCTGCCAATCCTCCTCTTTTTGCTGAGGAAGACTGGCCCTGAGCTCACATATGCGCCCATCTTCCTCTCCTTTATACATGGGACGCTGCCTCAGCATGGCTTATCATGCGGTGCCATGTCCACACCTGGGATCCGAACCAGCGAACCCTGGGCCACCGAAGGGGAATGTGCGCACTTAACCGCTGCGCCACCGGGCCAGCCCCGAAGCCCTATTTTCATCTTCAGCCTATGTCTCTTTCTCTCGAGCTCCAGACCCGCAGGTTCTCTTGGACACCCGCACCCCAGGAGCCCCCTCGTCTTCCTTGCCCAGATGTTTGCTCTGCCCTCGGTTTTCCATGTTGCACCATCACCTGGCCCTATGGGTCTGTTGAACTCTGACCTGTCCTTCAAGCCTCCTTCTAGTACTGCTTCCCAGATAGAGGTCCCCTGTAGTCTGGGAGCCTTACCTGTGGGGGGAGGGATGCTGGGACTCTTGGTGGAACCGAAGCCAGGTGGGTAGGCAAGGTGGGGAGGGGGCAACCTCCGGTCCTGCCATCAACCCGGATAGTGAGGCAGCCCCCAGGTAGCCCTGCCCCAGCCTGGCCGCCTCCCCCCGCGCAGACTGCAGGCAGCTCTTTGGCCTTGGGGTGGTCCTCACGCCTGCATGTTTAAATTCGAGGGGTTCAGAGTCTTGTAGTGATCCCGCAGGACAGAGAGCTCAGCTCATGGGCTCTGGAGCCACAAGTCCCCACCTAGACCTTGGGGGCTGCTCAGGGAGTGTCCAGGGAGGGCAGACCCGGGCCTGATGTTAGCATGAGCGTGAGGCTGTGGACGCTGGTGTTCCAGAGGGTCCCGTCAAGTGACTGACAGCTAGAGATTTACAGAGCCTGGAACTCAGCCCGGCATCTAGGGACAAGGACATGGGAGAGGACAGAGAAAGACAAACGGTCACAGAGATGGGCAGATGGAGGGGACAGTGACACAGAGATAGGAGGAGACGCACCAAGAGATGCCTGAGATACACAGGCAGGTGAGGACCTGGACTTGGTGACACAGAGATGTGGAAGAAGGGACTCAGATGGGAGTGGCGCACACCCACGTGGCTCCCACAGCGAGCTGGCCCCAAGACTGCCCCTTACACACATACCTCTTAGCCCTGGAGGGTATCTCTCCACCCCCTCTACCCCCTCCATCCTATTCGGTCCACATCCTACTGAGTCTAAAGTAGGAAGGTCTACAAAATTGGTCTACATCCTTCCTGAGTCCTCCTCCAGGAAGCCACACAGATTGCAGAATAACATGGAAATTATCATGTCGGTACCAGGGAGCCACTGGAGAATCCAGAGCAGGGGAGGGCCATGGGCAGAGCTGTGCCAAAGTATGGTCCACAGCATCAGCAGCAGCGTTAGCATCACTGGGGAGCTTGTTAGCGATGCAGATGTTGGGCCCTATCACACCTACTGAATCGGATCCCTGGGGTGGGGCCCAGGAATAGTTTAACACACCGTGTGATGCGCACTCAAGTTTGAGAAGCACTGCTGGAGTATCTATAGGATGTATTGAGGGAAACAGAGAAGCTGAGGGTGAGGGGTGGGAAAGAAGCTCTTGTGGATAATCCAGGTGAGAACTTGGCAATTTAACTTAACAAACCTTTACTGAGTGGCTTGGATGCACCAGGCCCTGGGTTGTGTTAGGACAGTACAAGGTCTGTATTAGGACAGAGACTATGGGGAAGGAGGGAAAGGAACAGAAGTGAGAGAACTAAAGGAGGCAGAGTCCACAGGATTGGATTGGCGGTTTGAGGGTAAAGGAACAGGGCTGTCGTGTACAGTTGTGCAGGTTGGTTACTGTACAAGCACCCAGGAAAGGTGATGAATAGGGCCTGAGTCAGCTGGAGGGAGGGGTAACCTTTTAACCTTTTCTAATTGTGCTAAGGCACGGTATAGGCTAAAGAAATTCCTTACTGAACCTGTACAGAAAGAAGAGTCAGAAATGATGTCCAGATTTCTGGCCTGGGCACCTGGGAGTAGGGGAGAAGCTAGTAATGGGGGAGAAGGTAATGACAGTAGTTTGGGTGGCAGTATCTGAGGGACAGCCAGGTGAAAATGCTCAACTGTAATGGAGCACAAGCATCTGGGGCTCAGGGAAGGAGACATGTGTCTCCTTGGTGGTGGGAGTGGAACCATGGGAGCTGGTGAGAGCTGGAAACTGCAGAAGAAACATCGAGAGAGAAGAGACGAGGCCTGAGCCAGCTCCTGGGGCAAGCCTGGGTCTGCAGAGTGGGCAGAGGAAGGGAGCAGAGAAGACTCTGAGGGGCAGCCTTCCCCGGAAGGAGGAGAGCAGGGTCCTGGAGTGCGATTCAGGGCTGGGGAGAAGCAAGGGCCGAGGTGGGAGGGTGGGGGGCGAGCCGCCGGCGGGGCTGAGGGCAGGGACGGTTCTTTGGAGAAGCCTGGCTGAGAGGCCCGGAGAGAGATGAGGGTGGCTAGGGGCGAGCTCAGGCCTGCGTGGACCTGGGATGGAGAGGCTGGGGACTCGGGGCTGGGGCAGGCATCCCCCGACGAGAGGTGTGGAGGGCCTGGGCCTTGCGTGGAGCAGACCCCCTTCATCTGGGACTCAGGAAAGGAGGGTGGTCAGGGCTGTCCCATCTCCACGGGCCTCCCCGCCCGGGAGGGAGGTGGGGTGGAGGGTTCGGGAGCCCTGGAGTCTGGAGCTGCCCGGCTGGGCCATTGCGGGTGGGCGTCATGCCCAGTGGGTGAGAAGGGCAGCTCCTCTGCTCCTCGCCAGGATCCGTGACTCCATCCTAGTCCCAAGCCGGCCGTGGGACCCTGGTCAGTTTCATTTCAGGAGTGGTCCGAGGAAAGGCCTAGAAGCCCAGAAATTCTCTTTGGGGAACTTTCGCAAGGACCTGGCCTTTGGCAGCAAGTCACCTGAGCTTTCTAAGGGTTAGAGGAGATGTTGCTTTGCAGCAGGCGGAACTGAGGTTAGACTGAAGGGAGGACTTGCTGGCCTTCTGGGTAGCAGGACAGGGCAGCGCACCTGGAGGGGCTGAGGACTAGGATCATCTCAGTTAATCCTTTCACAGATGAGGACACTGAAGTTCAGAGAGGGTAAATCACTTGTCCAACATCACCCAGCTGGTAAGCAGCCGGCTAGAATGGGAGTCCAGAGGCTGCCTCGACCTAGGAGGGCCTGAGGGGTCCCCAGGGCTGCAGCCCTGATAGGAAGAGCCTGGGCAAGAAATGCTGCCCCCTGTTGAGGTGACAGACGCAGGGCTGGAGAGAGAGACACACACACAGACAGGAAGAGAGAAATGAGGCAGGGCCAGAGACCCAGGGAAGGAGCAGGGATGAGGCTGGGCGAGGAGGGAGCCGGGGCACCAGGGGAGAGAGCGGGGCAGCCGCTCTCTCTCACAGAACCGTCTCCACCACAGGAAGCGTCTCATAACATACCTGTGGTTTGGCCAGGCCTGGCTGCCTGAGCGCTCCCACCGCTCCCTTGCTCCCACCGCTCCCTCGGCACAGCTGGCTGGGGGGATGGGGGGAACTGGGAGCAGCAGGAGGCACCGCCCCCCCCCCCCCCCCCCCCCCCCCCCCCCCCCGGGCTGCTGGAGCCACACCAGCCACACCCCTGCATGGTCAGTTGGGAACTTGGGGGCCCTCAGGCCCCCTTTTTGTCTGGACCTCTGATAGCCAATCTGTGAAATGGGATGGGAGTGGGCAGGCGTTTAAATGCCACGGGATCACCTGGGCCCCTCTGCTGGTCACCCTGGGACAGGACCCTTTGTGAGAGGGCCCTGGCGGGGAGGGGTCACTGTGAGCTGATGCCCCTTCCCCTCTGACAGCCATGTCCCGGGGAGGGGTCAGCATCCACGCCACTTCTCCTTGCTGGACCCCTGTGCTCCCAGCCAGCCTCCTTGGCTGCCCCGGGAGGAGGCCCAGGCTGCCACAAAACGCTGACTTGGACAAAATGCTGTTTTACGGGGATTTGTTGAAAAGGGGGGAAATCCCCGTTAAGGACTTGCAGCTGTCCAAACACCGCGTCTACCCCGCTGCCGCCACTCCTCAATCCCCTGAATCAGCGTCTCCTCATGCAGCCCACCTCGTGCCCTGCCAGCCCAGCCCCTGCCCAGCTGCCCTGGCTCCTGCCTTCCTGCCTAAGGAGTCACCAGAGAGGGTGATGGCTTGCCCAAGGTCACGCAGCAGAGCTGGGCTTGAGCCTCAGGGCCCTCCCCCGGCCCCTCACTCTCCTGCTTGGCCACCATTCCCGAGGGGAGAACAAGTCTGCCCTTCGCACCTCTATTGCCCCTGCAGGCTGCTCTTAGCTGAAGTCCTGGGATGGAGGCCATGTGAGTGTCCCCGCCTCTTCCCATTCTGGCTGACAGGAGCCCCTCTGCCTGAGGAGGGGGCTCTGTGGGTGAGTGTGACATGGGTCTGTGCAAAGGCTGAAGAAAGGACTGAGGGAGTTACTGGTCTTTAAATTCATTAGTGGTCTTTAAATCTCACGGTGAATTGTGAGCAGACACTCAACGGAGCCTCCCTGTGTGCCAGTCGCGTCCTGTGCTGGGCATGAAGTGGGGGGAACATGGCGGGCAGAGGAGAAGAGCCGGAGAGGGAAACAAGAGCTGTGTGGGGACCCGCAGGCGTCAGCTGAGCCAGGGGAGGCCTCCAGCGGGCTTCCCGGGTGTCCAAGAACCAGTCCGAGTCAGGAGGTGGCGAAGCAGAGGGAACCAAATGTGTGGAGGCCAGAGAGCCTCAGGGAGTCTGGGGGTGGTGTGGGAGGGCGGGAAAGGGGTGACAGTGAAAAGGAGGCCGGGGGCTCAGAGGCGCGCAGGCACCTTTGGCTCTGATGGTGGCTGGGGGTGGGGGGCAGTCTGTCCCACCTGGACTGTCATGGGGTACCATTCCAGGGGGGTGTCATTTCTCTCTGCAAACCCTCTAACAGGCTTAGCAGTCCCCTTCTCAACACGGCCGTGCCCTTGCTCCACTCCCCAGCTCCCCACCCGGCCTGGCACATGTCAGCCTCCCTGCTCAGAGCTGGAACAATCCTTCCCACCTCAGCCCCGCAGGCGGCTTGGAGCCCAGAGACAGTCTCTCTCTCTCTCTCTCTCTCTCTCTCTGCTTCCCTCTCTGTCTAGCTTTGCGCTCTGGTGCTCCCTCCCTTCCCCACGGCAGAGTGTCACAGCGGCTGGGGGCTCAGGTTTTTAACCGACCTCTGCTCAAATCCTGGCTCCTCGCTCCTGCCAGTGGGTGCATCCCTGTGCTGCTCCAAACCTCAGGCTCCTCACCGACAGAAAGAGGACTCCCCACAGCTCCTCTTGCCCAGGGATGCTGTGGGAATTGAACCAGATATTGAACATAAGGCACCTAGGCGGTGCCTGACCCGAGGTGGGAGCCGGCCTTGCTCAGACACGAGCCTCCTGCCACGGGAAACACCTGCTCTTTGGCCGCTGCGGACCTTTCCCCCCTTGGCAGGCAGAGCGAACGCAGTGCACGAGGTGCTGGGATGGGGCAAGCCCAGGGCGTGGGCAGGGACGCTTCCTGGAGGCCTGCGTTGCCAAGGAGGAATGGCAGGTGGGGAGCTGGCTGGGGGCCCTGCCCGGGCTCCTGGCTGGACTTGGGGCTCTTCCTTTGGCGCCCTGCCTGTCTGTGCGCCTCCTTAGCCCTCCCACACCAAGCACCCTCCCACACCAAGCACCCTCCCAGCTAAGCCTGAGGCTGCCTGCACCCTGCACCATCCCCCACCCCTGGTGAGGCCTCAGCTCAGCATGGGAAGGGAGTCAGGGCTCCTGGTGCCAGGGCTATCCTGAGTCCTCCTGTGGCCATGCCATGACCTTGGCCTCTGGCCTACACAGGCCAGAACCACTCACTCTCCCCCTCTGCTTCCTAATACAAGCTCTGCCTCCTCCACCTGCTCCCTCGGCCCCCTGCCCCCCACCAGGCAGAACAGTCTGGCTCTGTGCATGTGTGAGCACCCCTTTTGCCCCCATGGGCCCCCAGGTCAGGTGGCCAGCGCAGGAGGGCCCTTATCCTGCAAGGGGGATGGTGTTGGGGGTTGGGGCTGGGGCTCAGGGTCAGACTGCCTGTGTTTAGGTTCTCACCACATGGGGTCTCCTCATGGCTAAAACAGGGCTAACGTGCCTCCCAGGGCTGATGGGATAGAACTTTGGGTGTTAGGTCAGCGTCTGGGCAGAGCCTCCTGCAGCAGCACCCGGGCAGGCTATGTGGCAGCACCTTGTGAGTCCTGGCAGGGGGAGCAGGTGGCCTGTGCTGAGGGCAGCTCTGCATGGGGCCTCAGCGCTCACACCTGCCAATCATGTGTCCTGGGCAAGAGTCTGACAGTCGAAGAATTCTTCTGGTCCCACATGTATAAAATGGACATAATGACTGGGTGAGCCTCAGGGGTTGTTGAAAGGATTCCGTGAGATGAAGCCTGCCCAAGGGTGCAGAACAGGTTGATGGCAGAGCTGGAATTTGCACTCCAGAGCTGAGCTGGCAGCTTCCCCGACCTTCTCCGGAGCCCTGCACCCATTCCTCCAGAGCTCTATGCAATGCCGCCTTTGCAGGAATGTCAGCCTGCAGCTCCAGACTCACCCAGCCCCAGGGAGGGCTTTGCTGCTGCACGCATCCCTGGGTGTGCACATCCCCCAGGCCCTCCCTGCAGCCAGGCGCAGGTGCAGAGAGGCCCATGAGACGCAAAGGGAAGTGGGGCTTGGGTGTGCAAAATGCGATAGTCCCTCATTCAGATATTGACGGGTGCCCGCGGTGAGGCAGACACAGTATCTCTAGTAGCTACAGCAGCCTGAGAAGCAGGTTGTTAGCCCAGTTTAAAAATAACACCTTTAGGGTCAGCCCCCCGGCCCAGTGGTTAAAGTTCCATGCGCTCTGCTTCAGCACAAGTTCGTGGGTTCGGATCCCAGGTGCAGACCTACTCCACTCATCAGCCATGCTGTGGAGGCATCCCTCAAGTAGAGGAAGACTGGCACAGATGTTAGCTCAGGGCTAATCTTCCTCAAGCAGAAAAAAAAAAAAAAGAGGAAGATTGGCAACAGATGTTAGCTCAGGGTAAATCTTCCTCACCAAAAAAACAAAACAAAAGGACATCTTTCTTGAGATATAATTCACATATCATACAATTATCCCGTTTAAAGTATACAATTCAATGTTTTTTTTAATTGCGGTAACATTAGTTTACAACATTATATAGATTTCAGGTGTACGTCGTTATGATTTGACTTCTGTATGCATCATGTTCACCACCAAAAGTCATGTGTCTATCTGTCACTGTACAAATGTCCCCCTTTACCCATTTCGTCCTCCCACCAACCCCTTCCTCTCTGGCAACCACCAGTTTCTTCTTTGTATCCATGTCTGTTTGTTGTTTTTGTTTATCGTCCACATTTGAGTGAAATCATATGGTATTTGTCTTTCTCCATCTGACTTATTTCGCTTAGCATAATACCCTCAAAGTCCACCCATGTTGTCGCAAATGGTAAGATTTCATCTTTTTTATGGCTGAGTAGTAGTCCATTGTGTGTGTGTGTGTGTGTGTATGTATATAGATGTATATACATATATATGTATGTATCTACCACATCTTCTTTATCCATTCATCTGTTGATGGACACTTAGATTGTTTCTATGTCTTGGCTGTTGTAAATAGTGCTTCAATGAACATACGGGTACATACATCTTTTTGAATTAGTGTTTTCATATTCTTTGGATAAATACCCAGCAGTGGAATAGCTGGATCATATGGTAGTTCTATTCTTAATTTTTTTAAGAATCTCCATATTGTTTCCCGTTGCGGCTGTCAGTGGTTTTTTAAAGTATTCACAGAATTGGGCAACCATCACCAAATCAATTTCAGAACGTTCTCCTCACCCCAGTAGAAACCCTGTACCCATTAGCAGGCACTCCTCTTCCCTTACCCGCAGCCCGAGGCAACCACTAATCTGCTTTCTGTCTCTATAGATTTACCTGTTCTGGACACTTCATATAAATGGCATCATGTAATATGCTTTTGTGACTGACTTCTTCGCTTAGCATGATGTTTTCAAGATTCGTTCGTAGGGTAGCATTTCTCAGTACTTCCTTTTTATCGCTGAATAAAATTCCATTACATGGATCTACTGCACTGCATCCATTCATCAGTTGATGAACAGCTGGGTTGTTTCTTCTTTTCGGCTGTTATGAATCATGCTGCCGTGAACATTGGTGTATCTGGGTTTGTGTGACGTGTTATCCCATTTTACAGATAAGGCAATGGTCCACAGAGTGGAAACCTCTTGCCCATCTTCCCCGGTCGCGAGTGGAGGACTGAGCCTGGCATCTTCCCCACGCGGCCTTGTTCCCTCCCGAGCTGAGCCAGATGCGTGACAGGGCTAGGCTGGGGCCAGAACGAGCAAGGGGGTAATTTTCTAGAGGAAGGGGTGACAGCTCCCCAGGCTTTGAAGGATGAGTAGGAGAGGAGAACATCGCAGGCAGAGAAACAGCAGGCGCAAAGGCCCAGAAGTGTGAGGCTGCCTGGTGTCTGGACCCGCAAGGAGTTCTGTGTTGCTAGGGCAAACGGTGGGGGAAGGGAGAGGCAGAGAAGGGGCTGGGAGGTGATAGGGTTGGAGACACAGCCACAGGTTAGATGTAAAAGGCCTTGAATGCTGTGCTGGGCACCATGGACTTGATCCTGAAGGCAGTGAGGAGCCCGGAAGGGCGTCACCGTAATGTGAAGTCAGATCTAGGTCAAATCCCAGTTCTGCTTCCTAAAGACCTTTGCTTTAGTTTTGTCTTCTGGAAAGTGGGGATGACAATAATAATACCCTGTGAAAGTGCTGGGAGGATTGAGTGAGTTCCTGCCTCTGGAGAGGCATAGCCCCGGGCTGGCAGAGGGCCAGCCCAGCAAATTGTAGTGGGTGTTATCATCCAAGGGTTTTTGGCAGGGCTGCCGAGGTGGGATGGTGCTCTGGAAGCATGTCTGGCTGCAGAGTGACTGGTCTGGGGAAGGCTGCTGTGCAGGGTAGGGGCCGGGGAGACAGCGATGGGGATGCAGAGCCACGGGCGGGTTGGCAGAGGTTTAGGAGGCACTTCTCTGGACTCCGAGACTTCGGGAATTGCCTGTGAATAACAGCTGAATTCTGATCTTTTTATGAGCCCCTGGGCCTGGTGCCAAACCATCCAGGGGCTGGCTTGATGTTCCCTCTGGTTCCTCCCTGCAGCACGCCTGCGGACGCCATGCGGGGGGCTCTGACGCCCCTGTCTTCGCTGCCACTGCCACCTCTGCTGCTGCTGCTGCTGGTGTTGGGGTGCGGGCTGCAGGCAGCCACTGGCGGCGGGACCGGCGGGGCAGCCGGCTACGCGCCGGTGAAGTACGCGCAGCCCATGCAGAAGGGACCTGTGGGGCCGCCCTTCCGCGAGGGCAAGGGCCAGTACCTGGGTGAGCGCCTCCCCGCCCCACAGTGCCTCCCACAGCTGCTGCCGCCAACACCCTGCCTCCCGACCTCCATCAGCTCCTCCCAGGCCCCCCAGCCACAGCCCCTCAATCCTCACCAAAGATCTTCCCATCTCCACTTTTCTTCCTGATGCTGATCCAGGGCCTCCCACCCCCGGAGGGCCTGAAAGTAGGGTGCAGCTGGCTGGCAGAGGTGGTCTTCAAGTGGGATGGGGGAGGGGGCGGGAAGGTATGTTGGGAAGTGGGGGGGGGGGGCGTCTGCTCTGACTGGCTCTAAGGAGGCTGCTGGTGCCCCCTGGCGGCCATTCCACCCCCAGGTCATTCAGAGATGAGAGCCAACTCAAACTCTTGGGGAAGGCCCAGGCTGGGTAGGTTGGGTGCTAGGAGCCCACAAGATGGTCACTGGACCACCCCTAAACCCCATCTTCCGTGACAGCAGGGAGGGGGAGACCAGGGCACGGTCTTCATGAGCAGATACAGAGCCTTGTCTTCTCCCCCGTGTACCCCATGCTGGTGCGGGGAGTGGGTAGGGGGTCCCCGGTCCCCGCTGTCCAGGCCCCTGACTGACCCTTCTCTCTCTCTCTCAGAAATGCCTCTGCCGCTGCTGCCGATGGACCTGAAAGGAGAGCCTGGCCCCCCTGGGAAACCGGGGCCTCGGGGGCCCCCTGGCCCTCCTGGCTTCCCAGGAAAGCCAGGCACCGGAAAGCCTGGGCTACATGGGCAGCCTGGCCCTGCCGGCCCCCCTGGCTTCTCTCGGATGGGCAAAGCTGGTCCCCCAGGGCTCCCAGGAAAGGTGGGACCACCAGGGCAGCCAGGGCTTCGGGGGGAGCCAGGGATACGAGGGGACCAAGGCCTCCGGGGGCCCCCGGGACCCCCTGGCCTCCCTGGGCCCTCAGGCATTGCTGTCCCTGGAAAACCGGGCCCCCAGGGGGTGCCAGGGCCCCCAGGATTTGGGGGGGAGCCAGGGCCCCAAGGGGAGCCTGGGCCCCCAGGTGATCGAGGCCTCAAGGGGGATAATGGAGTGGGCCAGCCAGGGCTACCTGGGGCCCCAGGGCAGGGAGGTGCCCCCGGACCCCCTGGCCTCCCTGGTCCAGCTGGCTTGGGCAAACCAGGTTTGGATGGGCTTCCTGGGGTCCCTGGAGATAAGGGTGAGTCTGGGCCTCCCGGGGTGCCAGGACCCAGGGGGGAGCCAGGGGCTTTGGGCCCAAAAGGGCCCCCTGGGGTAGATGGTGTAGGGGTACCAGGGGCAGCAGGGGTGCCAGGGCCACAGGGCCCAGCAGGGGCCAAAGGGGAACCAGGGACCCGGGGCCTCCCTGGCCTGATAGGCCCCACTGGCTATGGGATGCCAGGACTACCAGGCCCCAAGGGGGACAGGGGCCCAGCTGGTGTCCCTGGGCTCTTGGGGGACAGGGGTGAGCCAGGTGAGGATGGGGAGCCGGGGGAGCAGGGCCCACAGGGCCTTGGGGGCCCCCCTGGACTTCCAGGGTCTGCAGGGCTCCCTGGCAGACGTGGGCCCCCTGGGCCTAAGGGGGAGGCAGGGCCTGGAGGACCCCCAGGAGTGCCTGGCATTCGGGGTGACCAGGGGCCTAGTGGTCTGGCTGGGAAACCTGGAGTCCCAGGAGAGAGGGGGCTTCCTGGGGCCCACGGACCCCCTGGACCAACTGGGCCCAAGGGTGAGCCTGGTTTCACGGGCCGCCCTGGGGGACCAGGGGTGGCAGGAGCCCTGGGGCAGAAGGGTGACTTGGGGCTCCCTGGGCAGCCTGGTTTGAGAGGCCCCTCAGGAATCCCAGGACTCCAGGGCCCAGCTGGCCCCATTGGGCCCCAGGGTCTGCCAGGCTTGAAGGGTGAACCAGGCCTGCCAGGGCCCCCTGGAGAGGGGAAAGTGGGGGAACCCGGCGTGGCTGGGCCTACAGGGCCCCCTGGGGTCCCTGGTTCCCCAGGACTCACAGGCCCTCCTGGCCCTCCTGGGCCTCCTGGGCCCCCTGGTGCCCCTGGGGCCTTCGAAGAGACTGGCATCGCCGGCCTGCAGCTGCCCAATGGTGGTGTGGAGGGTGCCGTGCTGGGCAAGGGGGGTAAGCCCCAGTTTGGGCTGGGCGAGCTGTCGGCCCATGCCACGCCTGCCTTCACCGCCGTGCTCACCTCACCCTTTCCCGCCTCGGGCATGCCTGTGAAATTTGACCGGACTCTCTACAACGGCCACAGTGGCTACAACCCGGCCACTGGCATCTTCACCTGCCCTGTGGGCGGGGTCTACTATTTTGCCTACCACGTGCACGTCAAGGGCACCAATGTGTGGGTGGCCCTGTACAAGAACAACGTGCCAGCCACCTACACCTACGACGAGTACAAGAAGGGCTACCTGGACCAGGCGTCTGGCGGGGCAGTGCTCCAGCTGCGGCCCAACGACCAGGTCTGGGTGCAGATGCCCTCGGACCAGGCCAACGGCCTCTACTCCACTGAGTACATCCACTCCTCCTTTTCAGGATTCTTGCTCTGCCCCACATAACCCGCGGGGGACCCTGCTGCCCCGGCCTCCTGCTCTTTAGTGGTAGAGAGACCTTCTCAGTTACAAAGAACCTCCATTTAAAGAAAAAACCAAAGGCTGAACAGAGGCGGGAACAGAGGTGGCCGTGGCCTTGGCCCCAGGAGACTGACTTGGTTTCTCCCTCCATGCAGGCTGAGGTTGTTTCTGGAAGAGGCTGATCTGAGTTCCTCTCCCCCAAGTGTCTATGCAGTGTCGAGGTTGCGCCCTCATTGCAGGCGGGGCCCCAGGACACTTGGCTCTGCTGTCAGAGACCCGTGCCCCCTTGTGAGTCCTGGGCTCTGCTGGGCAGTGGAGGATGCTGCTTCTGAGTCAGAGCTGAGAGGGACTGAGCTTCCCCCTCGGGGAGACATATTCCCAAGCCCTGCCCTTCCTGCTGGCCCCTATATGGCACCTGCTCAAGGAATGGGGCACCCTCAGTTCTTGGCTGGGACTCTTCCAGCTCCCCCGGGACCTCCAGCGTCTGACGGTGGGTCCCCTAAAGAGTTTTTGTTTCCCTCCAGGGGAAAGGGAGACGAGGGGATCCAGTGAGGTGGCCAGTGTGGACGCCCTGCCAGGACTGCAACCCCAGGGGGGATGCTGTGCATCAGGCCTGGCCATGGTGGGCACAGGTGCGCGGCCCCTCTGCAGGCTCCAGCTGCAGCCATGGGGAAAGGTGGTTTGTGAGGGGTAGGAGCATGGATGTGGGGCTGGATGGCGGTTCTTCACACTCATTTCCATCTCCCCAGGCTCCCCCCACAAGTCTGGCTCTGTCTAGCATAGGGGCAGCTGCGCAGGCCCCTAGGGACTGCCACAGGCAGGCATGAGGCAGGAGGGACAGCCAGCAGACATAGGATTCCTCCCTTGCTCTCATTCAGCTGCTGCGAGGAGGGCTGGTTTTCTCATACAAAATTGTAAAGGATCCTTGCCACCCCAACCCCAGCATCAAGGCGGGAGCCTCGTTTGGCCCTCAGAACAAGGTGCACACAAGCTGGGGGATGAAGGCCCCGCCTGCGTTTCCTTAATAAGAACCATGTGGTGGGTATGTGCGTCTACTAGAGGGGTTACTGTGGGGGCTTCCTTGCCTTCCACCCTCTGGTTCCAATTTCCTGTTCTGAGTAGGATTAGGGCCCAGGAGGCTGAGGCTCTGAGAAGAAAGGTGCCAACAGGCCCCTATGGAATGAGTTGGCTCTGGAGGTTTCTGCCATCTTCCGCAGCCAGAGCTCCCCTGCAGGAGAGCAGGGTCCCACTCCCATCTCCGCAGCCCCGAGTTCGAGCTGGGGCAGAGAGGGCCACTCTCCCAGCGCTCGGGCCTCTCCCTTAGGCCCCCAAGCCAGCCCACTTCCCTGCACCAAGTGTGACCCTCGGTCGGTCAAGGGGATCTTGTTGCACAGCCTGTCCATGCTGACCATGGAGGGTGACTGCTGACTTCTGATGGTGGTTCCCTCCGGCCCCTGGCCAGGCCTCCTCCCCACCCACAGCTTCTCCCAACACAGCAGGTCATCTGACTGCTCACTTTAACTTTCAAAAGAAGTGACAACTCAAATCTGCTCAAGTGACACTTTCAGAACAGGTTTTGGCTGGGGTTCATGGTGGATTTCTTACTGCCCAACACCCCAGAGAGCTAAGGAGTCTCAAACCATACCTGGTGGGGCCTTTTGCCCGGCCTCGTCCCTGGCTCAGAGTCCCCGCCGTCTGACCTGTTAGGGAGACTTCTGATAGGCGAAAATTCATCAGCTCCTGATAGGAGCCCAGGGAACTAAGGAGGGAATGAGGGGAGCCAGAAAAAGAGCTGTCTCACAGAACTGAGCTTCTGCTAAATGTCATTCCTGAAGCCTTTGGGGAGGGGTGGTGGGTGTTTGCGAAATGTGTATGGGATTTTAGTTCCAGGTGTCCACTTAACTGACAAGCTCTGATAAACGATGTCAGGTTTTAACTATGAAAACTACAGTGCCTTGTGCATTTTTATATTCTGATTCCTAATTTTTAAAAAAATTAAGGTTTAAATGTTTTCAATTCATTTCATTTCTAACCTGGTATAGGAAGTTTAGTTCTTTACTTACCTATTATGTGCCCTGTGTCAGAGATTTGGGAAAATGCACTCGGGAATCAAAGAAAATGGGACTTCTTTCTGAAAAGAAACATAATGGTATTGACACAACCTCAATAAAACCTGTTGTGTGAAACAGCACTGTGCTGACATTGGCATTGATGCAGAGATGTCTCAAGCCTCTGGATTTCACAAAGCATCCAAGGAGCTCGCCAGGGCTCTGCTCTCCGCCCTCTCGAGGCGTGTGCATTCCTCACTAGCTCCCCCGCCATGGGTTCTGTCACCACCACATCGGAAATGCTTGATGCTCCGAAGCTGCCGAGACTCTGTGCCAAGTAGATGCCAAGAGGCATTTTAAGAAACCAAAGTGAGGCCGTGGCTGGAGCTAGGGCAGATGGGTCAAGCTTCCCTGGAACATTCCTGCGAGCTCTCAGGGGTAGTGGAGCATGACAGCTGGCTCAGGATCCCAAGGGCCAAGTTTCAACATCTGATACAAATTATGAATGAAATCATGAATCTTTGCTCCTGTAGCCAGTGCTAGTGCCAGGCCTAAGGCTGAAAGCAGGGCTGGGGGAGCTGTCCTGGGCAGAAGGCACCTGCCCCACAGCCTGCCATGCTCAGCAGCTAGGGCTCCATCCCTGGCTCTGGGGATCAAGATAGCACACCTGAGACCAGTCCATGACCTGAAAAGTCCTGTGGTTTGCCCCAGCCTGGCAGAACCCCGTCTTGGCTGAAAGCAGACCGGCTCAACAGTCCTGACATCTCAGGCCAGCAGCACAGCTGGACATGCTTCTCTCTGCAGAGGCTGGAAGGATGCTCAGAGAACATCCCTGAAGTTGGAGGGGAGGCGGCCCCTCGCTTTCAATTTCCCTTTCTTTGAAATGGATGGCTTACAAAACTTCCTAGTGGGGCAAGGCCTGTGACTGGGGCCTGTGATGCAGCATGAGGCACAGCCTTCTGTACATCCAGGGCACCAGAGATGCTGTGGCATCCTCACCCAAAGATCAGCAGTCCCATGATAGGAGGTGCCCTCTGCATCCTCCTCCAGGGTTCCCGTTCCTGGCGCAGCAGGGCCTGGTCCTATCTGGGGAACAGCCTATGAAGAAGGCAGGCTCCGAGAGCAGGAAAGTCTGGCTTGTTCCTGCCCACTGCCTGGGCCACTCTGTGTGATCTCCAACAGGAAAGAGCACCAAACCATGCCTGCTCTGCCCTTCCTGGCTGAACAACACAGCCGGCTGGAAGAACTGGGGGAATCTGCCCGACAACCGAGCAGCTCATCGCCTTGCGTTCCTGGCTGCTAGGAGCGTGCAGCCCAGACAGAGGGGCACCAGGCACAGAAGGTCGGGGGGGAAGAATCCATTCTGGGCAGAGGAAAAACATAGGAACCAGTGGTGGGATTTACCAGAAACTGTTTATTGCTGTGTGACTTCCACTGGAAGCTGTTAACAAGCCCATGGCAGCCAAGGGCCGGGTGTGTATCTAGATCAGCTAGATTCAAATGTCTGTCTTCTTGATCCATATAATCTTGCTCTTTGGGGCCTTGCCCAGTCAAAGACAGGCTTTCTGGCAAACTGGATAAATCCCAACAAGGAGAAAAGATGCTACTGCCGATCATTTCCACCTCCCCCAATCCCAAGTCCTGGATAAAGAAAAATGCCACGAGTACCCCTCCAAAATCAAACCCACCCTGGTCACTCACGTCTGACTGAGGAGCTGGGAGTGTCCCAGGCTCTGCCACCAGCCAGAAATGCAGCACTAGGAGTCCCTCACACGGCGTTCCAATGACCTCTCCAAAGAGACCCCCGCCCCAGTGGGGCAGTCCGCCCACACTGCAGGAAGTCTGAGGCAGGGAGCCACACTTGAGGAACCTTAGGGTTTCCAATCTGCCTGCAGGAGGTCCCGCTGGACATGGCGGAGCCCCAGCAGCTGTGGCCCTCACAGACTCTTCTGGAAGACCCGGTGCAGGGTCTGGGCCAGGATGTCTGTCTCCTCATAGCCCTCACAGCTTTGCTGCCAGCTCTCCGGCACTTGTTCCATCCCATAGTAGGCACCAGCAATGGCCCCGGCCATGGTGGCAATGGTGTCTGTGTCCCCACCAAGCGAGATGGAATAGATGAGAGTCCTTTGGAGGCTGTTGAAGGCGGCGGGGATCTCAGGGTCGGGCTCCATGCAGCGCAGGAAGCAGTAGATGGCGGTGGGCACGGATTCAAAGGCAGCAATGCCATTCCCTGTGGGGAACCAGATTATGGAACTTGACCCCCCAGATCCCCAGGCTTCCTGCCACGAGTGAACACTCTCAGTTTCAGGCTGGGCTGTGATAAAGTTCACAGGCTCTAGAGTTAGACCATCTGGTTCAAACCCTGCTCCCCTCCCTACTGGCTGTGTGACTGGGAAAGTGCCCTCACGGCTAAGGGGCCCATACCTGGGATTCGCCTCCCCATGTAGAGAGTGAATCAAGTTAGTAACTCACAGGGCGGCTGTGAGGGGGAAATGAGACCACAGAGGTAAAGCATTCTGCACAGGCCCAGAATGCAGTAATAACGCTGTGTAAACAAACACCAGTTCTCAACGTTAGCTGTAAGGACTAGTGGCCAGCTGCCATTTCTGGGGACATTTATACATAAGGCTGAAGGTGCTGTGGCCCGAGAGCAAGAAGGCACTGTACTCACAACCCCAAGGACTCTACAGACCTGGCTCTGCCGGCACAGCAGCCCCGGGCACAAATGTGATGGCAGGTGGGACTCCATGCTCCCCTCCCACCCCTAAGCCCAAGGCTGCCCCTGAAGGCTGACGGGGGTGGGGGGACCACCCACCTAGCTCAGACACCACCTCCTCTCTGGTCACCGAGTCCTGCTCGAGAAGCTCTCCAATCTTCTTCAGTCGGCTGGAGTACGGACGCTCCTCCATGCCCAACCTGTGGGTCAGGAGTGAGATTTCAGGGAGGTCGGAGCCAGCAGGGTGGAGACGCCAGGCAGGGGGAAGGGCTGTGTGGGAGGGCGAGGGGGTGGATGTGATCAGGCTGACACCCAGGTACAGGTGCCCTGACAAGAAGTGGGCCTGGGCTGGGTGTGAGCTGGTCATGCTGTTCTCCGCGGCCGAGAGCCGTGAAGCACAGCCAGGGCACGGGGCTCTCCCCACCCTCCCTCGATTCTGCAATTAAAGAAGGAAGGTTTCAGCCTGTGGCAAGGCCAGAGGCCCCCACCCCCCCCCCAGGCATACACACTCACACACGCTTCCAGCCTGTCTCCCTCCCACATACTCACTCCCTGGCATCCGAAGCGGACTGGGCATCACTCTCCAGCTCTTCCATGTGGCCCAGGAGTTGCTGGAGGAAGTACCCACTGGACGACTCACCCTGCAAAGCCAGGTGCACAGCCAGGGCCTGCAGGATGGCACCATTGTACCCCAGGGAGGAGGCGTGTGTCAGCTGGGCCGAGAGCCGGGCATACTAGGGCGAAGGCAGTGGAGGCAAAAAGACCTACTGTCACAGAACCCAGAGCAGAGGGGGAGGGAGGGAGGGAGAGTCCAGAAGCCAGCCCGCCTGGACTACCTTCTGTACATCCTGGACACTGCTATAGGCCAGGGAGATGCCGGCCACGCGCATGGCACCCCCGTTGCCATAGGAGCCTTTCCCGTTAAACTGGGCCCGGGCGGGCTCATAGACATCATGACACTTGGGGCTCAGGAGCTTCTTGAAGACAGTGATTACTCCAGCACCGTAACCCCGGTCAGGTTCTTTCTTGTACTCCTGAGCAAATCTAGGGGAGAGAAGGAAGACGGGGTTAGGGTTTAAAAGATGGCTGTCAGGGTTGGGAGAGAAGAAGTCTGGCTGGTTTGGGAAAAGAGGAAGCCTTGGGGACCTAAGGAGCCTGTAGCAGCAGTGCTGTCACTTCTAGCTTGGGAAGCTGCAGCAGCCTTAGACACACGTGCCGCTGAGGGTGGGGGTCCCGGCATGCAGGACACCATCGCTCTGGTCAAGTGCAGTAACGCTACCCACTTGGTTTGCTTCACCCCAGGACAACCCCTCACCTGTGAGCCATGTCCACCTCGTCGAAGGCCTCCTTGGCCAGCAGGGACTGCACCAGCGCTCTGGCCATGGCTGTGTCGTCTGTGTAGTACAATGTTTCTGCAGGGACAGGGCAGGGGAGAGCGAGCTGCAGGGCTCGAGGCTGGCGGCTTTGGCCTTCCGCTCATTCCTTTTATTTACTATTTCTGGAATGCCTGAGGTCAGCCTCTCGCTTCCATCCAGTTTCCTGGGCTCTAGGCCTTGGGGTTTTCAGCCATTCTTTATTCTGAGTCAGTCGCCACATCCTGCTCCTTTCTGAAGGAAAACCTTCCCCCACTGCTGGCTGCCATCACTGCAGCTCCAGACTGAAAACGACCTGCTCTGAGCCTCTCACATGTCCTGCATATTCCCCATCCTCCAACCCAGCCTATATGTGCAGCCAGAAAATTCTTGCCAAGAGGAGACTATTACTTTCCTCATCTCACTCTCCTGCTCAAAATGGCTGGCTGTTGCCTTCAGGCTGAGGCCCAAATTCACGGCCTTGGCGCTGAAGCCCTCCCTCCTCAGCCGGCTTCCACCCCACTGCTCCCCCACACGCCCTCAGGACGCAGGCTGGGCGCCCGAAGTGCTGCTCTAGCACTTCCAACACGGCACGACTGGCTATGCGGTGGCCCTCGACGAGGCTCTAAGCCGGCTGCTGGGGACAGAGACTTGGTTCGATTTGAAGGAAGGCACGGTTCTAGAGGAGGAAGCACACTCCCTAGTGAGCCCGGTTTCCCATTCCTCACACCCGCCATGCCACCCCCTCTCCGTGTATCCCCAGCCCCACCGCCACCTTCTCCCCACTGTCCCTGTTAGGAAGTCCCCACCCCTACTTCACTGGGAGGAGAGGCGGACAGACACCTCGTCCACAGCTGCACTCTCCAGCCTCCCCTCTGGAGAGCGCACTCTCTTCCAGTCCGGCCCCAGCCCAGGGCCCTGGAGACCGTGTTCTTCCTTTGTCTCCTCTCCTGCATCCTCAGCTTCTCCCTCTGTGGTGGGGCGGCACCCACCCTCTCTGCGTTTGCTCCCTGTGCCCTGCTTTCCCCCAGCGAAGCACTTTTCTCCCATTCTCAGCCCACGTGAAGTTAATGCCACCTCCAGCCTACCCAAATAGCACGGCCCACTCCCTTGTTCACGGATGGACAGGTGACCTCAGCCAGGCCAGTGAGACTCGATTTGGGACTACTACACAGAGAAACTGTTCCTCTGCTGGAGCGCTGAGCTGGGAGCTGCTGGGGGCCAGCCCATAGGAAGGGTCTGCCAGAGTGAGTGAAGCCCACCCGGAAGAATGCAGATGGAGCCAGGAGGGGAACTGAGTCTTGAGGAGACGGCTTGAGCCCCTGGAGTCAGCTCTGCTTGAAGCCAGACCCAGTTCCGGACTTTTCTGCCACTTGCGTCCAGAGGGTTCTAAAACACCTCTCAGCCTAAAATGTTTTCTCCTCATATTAACATCAAACCAAAAAAAGAAATTAAAACCATCCCTCCATCCTGCCTTCCCCTCAGCCACAGCCCCTCTCTCTCCTTCCCTTCACACCAAAGCTACTTCCTCATTTCCTCCTAAACCCACTGAAACCTGACTTCCAGGCTTCAACTTTCTACTGAAAATGCTTTTCTAAATCCAGACTTCCCCTTACTTAACCTCTCTGTAGCATGACGCCAGTGACCAGCGTCTGCATCTTGAAATGCTTTTCTTGGGTTTTTGTTCAGACCCCCCCCCCCCCCCCCCCCCCCCGTGCCTCTCCTACCAAACCGTTTCCTTCTCGAGCGCCCTGTCCTCCTCCAGGGTCCCCAGCATGGCCCCTTTTCCTTCCTATCCCACATGATCTCCAAAAGGGCTCATCCTCTGCTTGGCCTCAGACGTGACACTGCGCTGATCTGGGGGATGAACTGGCTGCACAGGGGAGGGAGACGCGGAGGGGACAGTGCTTTACAGGCAGGGGACAGCACAGCCAAAGGCCTGGGCCAGCAGCACGATGTGAAAGGAACTGAAGCGCAGGAAGCAGGGCCACGAGTGGTATAAGACGAAACTGGAGACGCGCAAGGGCCCGCCAGGTGGGACACGTGAAGGAATTTGGCTCTAGCCTAAGCGCACTGGAAAATCACTGCAGTTTCACGCGGGGAGGCCGCGATCGGATCTACGCTTTGAGAAGAGCACTCCCCGCTGTGTGGAGAATGGACTGGCGGGGCACTGATTCAGAGAACCGGGTAGGACAGGTGAAATCGGCAGCGGTGTATACATTGCGCTAGGCACAATCTGGGCGTGGCGGGCACGGGTGACAGGATGCCGTTGCCAGGCCCGGAGTTGGGGAATGCTCGAGGCGAGAACAGTGGCGATGGATTTCGAGTCTCTGGGTCCGAGGTGCCTGCGGGTCAGCCAGACCTGGCCCCTGCTGCCCTCGGCAGCCTCAACTCCGACCACAGGCCTCTGGTGGTCGCGGCCCCCTAGTTCCCCCGGCCCCCGCGTCCCACGTGCGCCCGGCCCCGCCCACCTGTCCGCGCGCTCCCCGGCGAGCCCGGGTCCGGCTCCAGGCTCTGGACGTGACGCAGGACTGACGTCAGGCTGACGGGGTCGTACGCCTCGTAGATGGCGCCCACGCAGTCCCCGAGCAGGGCGCCGGCCAGGCAGCCTCGGAAGCGGGAGAGGGAGCGGGCCGGCCCAGCCCCTCCAAAGCCCGCCGCCGTCATCGCTGCCACCGCCGCCATCCCCGCGGACCCGTCGCCACTTCCGGTGCGTCCGTCGCGCGCCCCACGCGCCGCTTTCCCCCCGCCCACAGCGCCCCCCCGCGGCCCGGAGTCTCGGCGCCGGCCCCGCCCACAGCGCCCCCCCGCGGCCCGGGGTTTCGGCGGCGGTCCTCGCACATAGCCCCCCACGGCGGCCCGGAGTCTCGGCGCTGCCCCTTGCACACAGCTCCCCTCCACGGCCCGGAGTCGCAGCTCCCGCCGGCATGTGACCCGCGCTGGTCCCGCTGCTCTGGTTCGGTTGGGCGAGGCCTCTGCTTTCAGCTCCCATTCTCCACACCTGTAAATGGCGTCCCAACCGAGGGGGACGGCCACGAAAGTGTCCTCGAGGGGTGTACGCTGCACCAGACCATCGGACCACGGCAGCCCTGCCCTTCAGGCCACTGCCCCCAAGGCCTGACTTTATGAAGCCTCACCTTGTGCTCCAGCACCCCGAGCCCTCCCAGCGCAGCCCTCCCTCTTGGCTCCGGCCCAGGCTTGGGCCCCCACCCTCAAGCCCCTCCACTGTGATCTTAGCCCCCTCTGGGCCTTGCTTAGGCATCAAGAGGGCAGGCAAGGGTCCAGCTGGGGCAGAGCTGGTCAGAGGTAACGCTGCTAGAGCCCTGGGGGTGCTGGCCTAGCCCAGAGAGGGGTTTCCTGAGGAGAAGGCAGAGAAGGAGGTGGATTTGGAACACGAAGCTTGGGGAATGACATTTCCCATCTTTGCTCCTCCCTACACAGGAGGACCGAGAACCCGACCCCTCCCTGCCAGCTGTGTGCAGGGGTAGCAGAGAACGGTCTGGACTGAGAACCCCAACCTTTATTAGATTCATTCTCTCTGCCCACCTCCCTCTTCCATTTTCCGCCTAACCTTCCCCTTCTCCCGCTGCCCCCAGGCTAGGCCAGCTCCAGCTGGCAGCTTTTGAGTGGACTCAGGGTGCGATTTGTGGTACGGGTGAAGGTGTCCACCTCAGGCACAAACTTCTCAGCAGGCACAGTCAGCTTCCGACGGGTGTCCAAGCACTTGGTGTCCAACAGCATGGAGTTGGCCTTGCAGGCGATGTCAGCCTGCAGCCGGGCCAGGTGCTTGTACAGGGCATCCAGAGCGTCCCTGGGGAGGAGGCGTTATCAACCCACCACCCCTGCATGGGGCTGGGAGGTCAGGGCTGAACTGTGCGGCCTTCAGTCAGGAAGAGAGCAAGGAAGCCAGCAGGGGGCAAGAGGCCCTGTGGGTGGGAGGTGTCTCTCTGCCCCTCCTGCCCACTCCCCAAACCTACTGTGCTTGTGCCAGCTTCTGCTTCAGGGCAGCGATGGTTGCCTCTAACTGGTGAACCTCGTCAGTGAGGCCGTACTGTGCCTGCAGGCAGAGGGGCGGGTTGGGAGACCCAGGTCAACCATACTATCCTTTAGCCCACGGGCCTGGGTGCTGCCCTACGCCAGCACCCCTGCTCTGCCAGGAATATGTACTGGGGAGTGACCCCAAGGACACCTTAGCAGGGACCCGTGCCCCACTGGGTACCCTCGAACCTGGTCCCGGCAGAGTTCCACATTGGGACGGTAGGTTCTGGACTCTAGCCGGGTATGGCATAGCTTCAGGTTCAGTAACTTTCTGCGCAGATCCTCTTCCAGGTGCCGGATGTCCTCCTGCAGCTCGGCGATCTCTTCCAAGGTCTGCAGGGGACAGAGTGACCGGTCTCCACCAGCTGAACCCACCAGGGTGCGCTCAGTCCAGGCTTTCCTGGCAGGGCCTCAGGCTCCTCATCCCACAGCAGGAAGTCCAGGCCCCAGGGGTCTGAACAGAGAAGACTCACATTCTTCTCTTGCCACTTGAGCTCACTGTACACTTTCTCCATCTCCCGCAGCCGCTTCCTGAAGGCAAATTCTGTTGCAACCCTCTGGGCTTCGAGTTGATTGTTCGTCTGAAGGACAGGAAGGAGGCAGGGCAAGGGGAGGGTGGAAGCTCATGGCCATCTGAGGATATCGCTCCAGTGAGGGGATGGGATGCCACATGGCCAACAGGGAACAAAAGATAAGGAAGAGCGGAACGGGTGGAGCGGTCAGTCACCTCGGCGATAGTTAGCGCGATGGCCTCCCTCAGCTCTATGGCCCCTTTCATCTCGGCCTCTGCTCGGTTCTTGTTAAACTGACTGAAGTCATCCCACTGCTTGAGTGTGGAGGAGCTGCAGGTGACAGGAAATACTGGGGTCATAAGAGTATAGCCTAGGAGAGGAGGAGGAGAGACTGATTGAAACACTCTTCTTACCCACTGGGGACACGTGTGGGATCAACCTTCAGAGAGATGTTTGGGGACTTGAGGTTGAGAGAGAGGCAGCCTCTGTCAATGTCCAATGTCTCCATTTTGCCGCTATGGTCAGAGTTGAGCTGCTGTCGGACTTCCTGCAGGAGGCTGGGGAAGGAACAATCTCGATCAGGAACCACCCCTCCAAGGCCTCAGGACTCAGCCCCCATTGTACTGGAAGGACGCTGAGGGATGAGGAGGCTGGGGTGACAGTGGAGCTGCTGCTGCAGCTGAGACAAAGACCAGCACACCTGGATGAACTCCCCATGGACAAAATTATGACACCCAAGTGCTTGTGCACACCCACGGTGGCACACGTATGTAGCTACACTCACACAGCTCACATACACGCTCACAAATAAGGCACAGTCCAGGGTGGTGGCAAACGGGTATCATTTCTCATGCTTCCAGTCAATTAACAATGGCTCCCTAGAGTAGGGTCATGAGAAGTATTCTGAGACCCCGTCCAGGTGGTGGAAAGAGTGCTACAATCAGTTGGTGGTTTCTGCCAATGGGCACAGCAGGGGCAGAAGGCAGCCTGGGAGCCAGTTACTATTACCCACCACACAAGTGTTCCACGTTTAAGAGAGTCCTCAGGTGCGGGTGAACATGCGAATGACACATCTCCCCCTTACCAGAGCTTCTCAAAGGCCTGGCTAATCTTCTGTTGCAAGGCCTTCTTGGTGGCATCAATGACCTCCACCTCTTTGTGCAGCTCTTCTTCTACGGGGTCCTTCACCACATCAATGTCACGACGACTGTCCCGCAGGGTCAGGCACTCAATCGCCACATCCAGAGGCAGGTTCTTGGCCTGCAGGCTTTGCTCTGCTGACTCTCTCATCTAGAGAAGAGAGGGCACAGGAGGCTGGAGGGGCCGTCCACTGGGAAGCAGCTCTCATCCCCACTTTAGCAGAGGGGCCCGTGAGTGACTCAGATGGACATGCCACCAAATACCCCCATCAAGGGTTCCCCAAGCCTGAAGTGGGGAGGGCGGGGGGATCCTTGCAGCAGGGTCTCCTGGCACCCTGCCCTGGCTGCCTGCCTGTGTCAGGGCATCGATCTCAGCGTCTAAATCCATCAGACATTTGTCCAGCATCTCTTTCCATCGGTTGACAGTATCAATCCTCTCTGCCAGTCGAGTCCTATTGTCATGTTCATCCCAAATGGTCTGGAAGAGACAGAGCCAGATGAAGAGGGTGTTTGGGTTGGGGGTTATCCCTGAGCCCACCCAACTGGGCTCCTGCTCCCAACCTGGTTGGTGGTCTCATTGCGGAGGACCCGGGCCTCCTGGCGGATCTGGTGTGAAGCATCTCGCTGCCGCTCAGCATTAGTGGACAACAGGTAGCTGTTGGTGTGCCAGTCTGGCAACCGGTAGCGTTGACTGGGCTTGACGCTCAGCGTGGCCATGGTGCAGGGGGCAGGGGAGGAAGGGTCCGAACCCCCAGGTCCTGTTCCAAGACACCCACGTCTCCTGGAGAGGGAAAACAAGGCTACAGGAGAACGTTCAGGATGTCCTCTCCTAGATCAAAAGCCCCCTCTGAAGGACCTCCTTCTGTCCATTTTGCTTCAAGCCTCGTCCTGCAAGAAGCCTGCTAGGGAACAGCCCTGGCTTCACTCAACTCCGTGTGAGGCATTAACTGAGTTTCCTCCCACCCGTGCGTCCACAGACACTAACTCTTGGACGCTGCAGCTCCTGGAGCAGGTGACACAACGGGATAATGGAGTCCCTTGGGGGTGTGTGTGTGTGTGTGTGTGCAGTGCTTAGTGGGGCTGGCAGAGGGGGAGTTAGCAGGAAAAATCGCTTTAATCCAGTTTCCACCCCCACTTCCAGCAACCAAGTCCTGTGGGGCTTTCTCTTCTTTCTCTGCCGCAGCTTTGGGCCAGGACCCGAGAGGAGCCCGAGAGAAGGAGCTCTGTTCTCCATCCAGAAAGGACGGGCTAGTTTGGCAGGGCAGGCGGGTTGGCACTGGGGACCGGGGGTGGGGCTGGGGTGGGGACGCTGGCCCTTTCCCCGTCTGGCCGTCACGCTCCCTCCCTCCGCCCTCTGTCGGAGGAGGAGGAGCGGGCGTGTGAGGGGCCCACTGGGAGGAGCTGGGGCCCGTCTAGTTCCCAGCCGAACTCCTCCCCTCCCCTCTCCGGGGTAGTCATCTTCGGTTTAAAATAATACCCCGGCGCTGGCGCAGAGGAAGGAGAGGGAGGGGGGAGGCGGCCCTGGGTGTGAGCCCCCCGGCGGCCCCGCTCCCTCGGCCTCTCACCTCCTTCCCGGCTCGCGCCTCCGCCTCCCTCGCCGGCTGCTCTGCGAGCGCCCCGGTTGCTAGGCTCCCGCCGGCCGCGCCGTCGCCACCGCCCTCTTGTTTAGTTTGGCAACCGCGGGCCGGTGGCGGCGGGCACGAGGCCTTCGCGGCAGGAAAGAGGCGGCTGCGGGGCCGGGGCTGAGGAGGGGCGCGAGGAGGAGGGCACCAGGATACCGCGCTCACTTCGTTCACACGTTAAACGTTTTTCTTTGGATCAAAGTTATGCATCGACAGGATAAAAAACACGTACAGTACATAGAAAAAGTACTCTCCCGCTCAGGCTCACTCCCCAGCAAGTATCGTTCCAGAAGCGTCTATATATTTAACCTTATTTACACACGTTCTTTGGATCCCGTCTTGCCCAACGGTTTCAACCCTCGGTTTGACTGCACAGAAGGAATGATAATCGTATTTATTTGCAGAAGGCACATCCGTGGGAGAGGTAACTGCGGGTTAGAAGCAGTGCCAAAAATCCAACCATTTCTTTAAAAAAGAGAAGGAAAAATAATTCAACCGTGCCAGTACTGTTCCAGGCCTTGGGAAGTGTTGACACTGAATGTTCATAATTAATAGGTGAGATAGGCCTTATCCCCCTGTTCGCAGGTAACTAAAGAGACCGCCTTTGCTAAAAGGCAGGAATGGAAATTCAGGCGTCTGATCCCCAGATACACATTCTCTCTCTTACGACTCCACACTGCCTCTAGTGGTGGCGCTGGAAATCGAGAGGAGGGCAGGGATGCTGTCCCCAACGCTCCCGCCCGGTCCTCTTCTGCAGGCTGTGCAGAAGGGTCCTAGGAGGTGGGTGCTGTTACCGCGTTCATCTTACAGGCGAGGAAACTGAGGCACAGAGAAGTGAGGAACGAACCCAGGGTCGCATAACTAACTGGTAGAGCCTGGATCCAAACTCAGGCAGTCTACTGGAGAGGCCAAGCTCAGGTTTGATGGTTGAGGGAAAGAGAGGAGTCCAAAGAGGCCTCAGTTTTGAAACCCCAGTGATTGGTGGGATGGTGTCATCCTTCACAGAGGGTAGGTAAGGGGTTGGGTTTTGAGAAGTTTGAGGTGCTTGTGATGGATCCAGGTGCTGATCAGTAGGCAGTTAGAAATGCAAGTCTGGAGCCTTGCAGAAAGACTGAGGCTAGAACGTTTCCCAGACTTCCTCGATCACAGAATATATTTTTTTCCACAGAGTATTTTATAAACTCGAATATATGGCTCGTAAGCCAGACATGCATGGAAATTTGTGACAGCTCTTACTAGGATTAAAGAAGACAAAAAAACAGGTCTTGGACAAATTGATTGTTGGAAGAAATGATCACATTTTGGCTATAAAATGTTTTGAAACATTTTGAAACAGAAAGAAGTAAACAAGTATGACCAAACGGTGGGGCTTTGGCGAATATCTCTGGTTGTGGTGGTGGCTGTGGTGTTCATGACTCCTGAGGTTCCCGCACATCCTGGCCAAGGGAAGAAGATATTAGCAGAAAAGGTCAGACAGCTGATGGATTGGACCAAGAAAATCAGAGTAATAATGTGATGCCGTATTCTATCATTTTGTACTAGAAACACCAAGAAACTACCCTATTATTGTGATGTTTACTACTCTCCAGAAGTTTAGATCATGTGTAACATGCAAACGTGCTGCTGAAGAATTTCAGATCTTGGCAAATTCCTGGCGACCCCCCAGTGCGTTCACTATTAAGGCGTTTTTGCTATGCTGGATTATGATGAAAGCCCTGAGGCCTTTCAAGCACTCCAGTTGATGTCAGTTTTCCTCCAAATTTCCTCCACTTTTCTGCTAAGAGGGAATTTACGTCAGATGACGTTTATCATTTGGAAGAAGGAGGTTTCGTAGCTGAGCAAATGGCCAAATGGGTAGCTGAGGAAACTGAGATAAGGAAGGTCAACAGAATCGGACAGCCTACAGATTATCATGGGCCCTTCAAATTGGGGATATTTTTGGCTTTCCTTGGTAAAGTTGTGTATTTACTGAAATAGAATAGGAAATTTATTTTTAACATAAATTTGTGGGCAGTTTTAGCTCTGTGTTTTGTGATCATGATGACATCTGCTCAAATGTGGACTTGTAAAAACAGAGCCCCATATGCTCAAAGGAATCCTCACACAGGATGCATACGTTATATCCATGGAGTGAGTTACTCTTGGTTTGTAGCAGAAATGTCCATCATTTCTGTTTAATACACACATTCTCCTGGGAATCGTGCTCTTAGATAAAGCTGCCATATCTTGTGTGAACATTATAGAGAGGAAGATAATGGGCATGACTGGCATGTGTCTAGTTATAGTATTCTTTAGTTGGCTGAGTTCTTTCTTCAGAGTTAAAGAACATGAGGATCCATTCGGCATTCTCATGGATTCAAAAGAATCCTAGAGATACAATGAAGCAAGAAATTGTTAAAAATGTGAAACAGAAGAATGTGAACTCATTTTTTTTTTTTTTTTGAAGATTAGCCCTGAGCCAACTACCGCCAATCCTCCTCTTTTTGCTGAGGAAGACTGGCCCTGAGCTAATATCCATGCCCATCTTCCTCTACTTTATACGTGGGACGCCTACCACAGCATGGTGTGCCAAGCAGTGCCATGTCCGCAGCCGGGATCCGAACCAGCGAACCCTGGGTCGCTGAAGCGGAACGTGCAAACTTAATGCTGTGCCACCGGGCCGGCCCTCTGAACTCAACTTTTTTAAGTGACTGAGACTTAGCCAAAGGAGACATGAGGTGCCTCGGCAGTAACAAGCCATTTTCTCTCAGAATCTGTGAAGTCTTATGGTGTGTATCTTCCCTGTTCGTCTCATTTTTTCCCTTCCCGTAAATGTCACAAACTACCTAACTTAGTGAACCCCAATGATTAAAATCCTCAGAGAGTAGAAGTTTTCTCGAATTAGAACAATGTTTAAAAGTACTTTAGTTAATCCTTGGTCAGCTGATCTTATTCTCCTATGGAAAATAGCGTCTTAGTAAGGTAACCCTGCATCTAGCTACTGAAACTAAGTGTCTTGCCTTTCCTGGAGGTGTATATTTGTTCAGCCTGCTTTGTGTGTTGTCCTCTGAAGCCTAAGTGTCTTTCTCTAGAGCGTACTTCCAATGTCTAGAGGCAAATGTAGTCCTACTTGGCACTCCATCTCCCATGTCTTTCCTACTGCAATATGCTACCATGCTTCTTGACTGTTGGACATACTACAAACTCCCTGAATACTGGATTATAATTTCTCCATGACTGGTAACCACTTTTTATCTGGAAAGATTTCAGATAAATTATCTTATTTTTCTTTCAAGCGGCCAATCTCTAACAAAATAGTAGTTCCTACTTTGGTGTTGACTTGAGGTCATTTCCTATTTAAATCTAAGAGAACAATAGATATAAAGACAACTCAGAAGATGAATAATTTCATTCACTCTTTTCTGTTTAGGAGCAGGCCAAAATATCAAGTTATTTCCAATATGCAGAAATGTGAAACTGAACATCTTAAAAGTTATTCAATTTCAGCCTTTCTTCCCTCTTAAGTGGAAAAACAAGACACAGATTGGAAGACTTTTTTCCCCCTTTATCTTCTTTCTGTCCTACGTAGATAGTGACAGTTAAGTCCTAAACAGTTTATTACCGTGCTTGGCAAAGGTTGAAATTGCGGTTTACTATTAAATCAAACCCTGGCCTTCCCTCTGGAAGTTGCTATTTACAAATGTGAGAACTGTGATTGTGAAAATGTTTTTTGAGCAACAACAATTTAGTGTGACATCAGAAGATTTCTGCTCTCAATTGGGACTGGGTTGGCTATTTACAGCCACCTGACCCTCCCCAAAGCTACAGTGGGAGACTTTGAGGTTTCATATGAGTTGTTTGCCACGGGAGTTGGGTATAACTGCCCCAGAGTAAATTACAATTTTTTTTTTAAACACAGAGTGGGTGGGATAGTTGACCTCCCTCACTTTAGACACTTTTTGTTTGTATGTTACTCGAGAGGAAACTGCTAGACTCTGGCCTTTGATCCAGCTTACTTTTCTGGTGGTCTTGCACTTGTCTCAGGCCAAATAACTTCAGGTGGAGATGCTCGGGGTCGAGCCTCAGGCGAGGCTGAGTCGTTCGCACAGCACATGACTCAGGGAGAAGTAACGGCTGCTTTAAGTGCACAGTGGCAGATGATGTGTCCTGGAGGCTGAAAGAAATTTTTTCCCCACTTGATTTGCCCTTCTTATCTTCAAAGCCCACTCATCTTGTGTAAGGAAGAAAAGTTTCTCAGCTAAAATGAATGGAAAATAGCTTTGCTGCATTCAAAGCAAAGTGTTATACTTTTGGGCAGATTGTCAAATTAATATCTAAAGGGCCTTAACGTAGACAATAGTAATACTTTTTAATTAAAGGTTTAGATGGCACCTCAATTAAAAAAACCCTTCTATTCAAAGGGATTCCACAGATGGCAAACTTTCATAATGGAAAATCTGTATAGAAGTACAAAAATAAGTTATAAAAATTAAACCCACAAAGCAAAATATATAGGTGGTTAAACAACCTTAATTTTACATTTGTATAAAATACAAGTGAAAACCATCTGAATGATAGTAGTGACTGAAATCCTGTCTGGTGCAGCGTCAAATCTATTTCTATGTTCTGGTTTTGGTTTTTGCAACAGAATGTGTAAATTCTATTTAGCAAGAATGTTATAGTAAAGAAAGACTAATATTGTACAGTTAGCAGTGTCAAGTATTTTTGAATTGGGCTATTTCTAAAATCACTTAGCACAAAAGTCTGTTAATGTCTTGTTTCAGCTGAGAATCAGACATCATATTAGGCTTTGTAATCTTAAGCCACTAATGTGTCTGTCTTGTTTATAATTATAAATAAGTTTTGAACCCAAGTATTATTCATAAAGGAAAATATTTTAATAGAGAAAAATGCTGCTTTATAAAGGCATTGCAAAGGTCTTTATAGACTGTGGAAATGGCAGAGGTAACGAAAATGACAGGAGACAGAAAAAGGATCATCTTCTTTCTACAGACACAAAGATTTCAGTCTCCTTTATGGTGAAAACATCAAATATTGTAAAAATGATCACACCCTTTCCTGGCATTGACAGATTAACCTAATTAATTTCCTAAAAGCATCTGCAAAGGATGCAGGTCTCCAGGCAACTGAACATGGAGACCATGAAAACTTAGACTTCAAGATGTATGGCCCTCCTCCAAAAAAATACAAAGCACAACACCTACGAGTTTCTTAGACTGCCACATTTCTGTATGCTTAAGTGTAGTGTTGTGAGCACTCTTTTCTCTGAAGGCAGTTTCAAGCAGTTGAGCTCTAATGTAACCGGTGATTTGTTCTGTCCAGTCTAACGCGTCTTATTAATCAGAGCGATAGGCTGACGACGGTCTGCTTAGATGACACGGTGCTTTTCTGGTACTACAATTATCTGCCCTACAGCCTCTGTGATTTTTCAGGGCATGGCCTTAGTGTCACTGTTACACATATTTCCCCCATTTAACTGTATGAATTTGGGTATAATTATTGATGTTTTTTGAATTTTTCTGTTTGTGTAGTTACTAGGCAAAGACTGACATTAGAGTCAATTTGTCAAACTTATCAATTGACACATACTGTATAGTTTTTTAAAAACCAACCAACCCTAATAGGCTAACTAGTGCTTCTTTAGTGTAACAAGAACTTTCAAGAATACAAATTATACTGTTACGGGTTGTACAGCGTCTGGGGACAAGTGGCTGGAAGACTGGGGCGGGGGTATAGATAATAGCAAGAAGGGATTGGACTTCATTCTATGATGTTTTGGAGAACATAAATAGGGTGGATGGGAATTATGAAGGGACTTTTCTTTAATATCTAGGCTGGACTGCTTCAAAGTAGTGAGCTAGCCCCAGGTAAGGAGCATGTCCTCTGAGGGATTCCTGTATTGGTCAGAGGCCTCACCTCACACTAGGGTTCAAGTCCAGCGACGGCAAAGAAAAAATGCTTGTGCAGGCTGGGCAAAGAGTGCTACGGGCTGTGGAGAGGCTGCCCCCTTCAAAGGGGGCGACCACTATGGAGTTTCCTCTGATGGCACCCGGGAAGGAATGCAAGACGGGATACCATGAAGTTGCCGAATCTCCTCACTTTTCAAGAGAAGACAAAAATCTGGATTTTTATGTGAGATCTTCTGATTTCTTAAATGTTAGTCACTTAAACACCAAACAAAAATTATTTGCAGGCCAAAATTGGCTTGCCAACTTGAGACCTCTGATTTTAGTCCAAAAAATTCAATTATAAAAAATGAAGAGAAGTGACATACCTGAAATTATACAGTTGTGACAGTTGAGAGCTGGCTTCCAAAATTTTAGTCCAGTGTTTTCTTGCATATCATACCTGGGCTGCGTATCCACTTCTGGGCCTGTGAAGATTCCCCCAGTTCATTTTGGTTTCTTTTTTTCCTACATGTTCTAAAATTCTTTCACCACCTGGCAGAGTTTGTAAGCCTGGCTTCTTGCCTCCTCCTCCTCTTTCCACTCCACCCAATGTCTTTTATTTAAGGGAAAATGGATGTGGGTGGTGGGGGGGAGAACCTATTTTTCTTTTCTTCTCCCCAAAGCCCTGCAGTACATAGTTGTATATTCTAATTGTAGGTCCTTCTGGTTGTGCTATGTGGGACACAGCTTCAGCACGGCTTGACGAGCGATGATAGGTCCACGCCCAGGATCCGAACCAGTGAAACCCTGGGCCACTGAAGCAGAACGCATAAACTTAACCATTCAGCCATGGGGCCGGCCCCGGGAAGAACCTCTTTAAAACCTGAGCTCCATCCACATGCCCAGCATTATTAGGTACCTTCCATATATTATCTCATTATTTCCCAACAGCCCTATTATCATCTTTTCACAGTGGAGGAACCTGAGATTTACAAGCATCAAGGAACTTGTCCAGAGTGTTATGCAATCCAGATTTTAACCCAGGGCTTCATAACTCTTAAAGCCTAAATTATTTCCAGTGCATCACACTGGCTCCCTTTACCTAAGCCTGAAGAGCTGTAATGATGAGCACAAAATAGAAAGTTTGGAGCAAAGCTTTCCTTTTTATTGCAGTTATTAGTGAAAGTTACACTTCAAACTGAAGCTAAGCAACGCTAAAACCATTAATTATTTTTTTAAATCAAGGATTGAAAACAAATACAACATAGAACGCTTCCAATATGCAGAATGGCAGAAAAAAGAAGAGTGGTTCTGTCACAGGACATTCTAGTGACAGTTTGGCTCAGAAAGAATTATGACAACTTCTTTAACATAAAACATTGTAAGTGATTGAACTGCTTAAAAAGCGGCTTCTTCAAGCTTCTTGATCTCAACCCTAAGTTTTTTGTAGTAATTTTTTTGAAGATAATTTAACTGAAAGTAGAAAATTTACTACTAAACTTTAAATACCGAAAAAAAGCACTTTTGTTTAAAAACTTTATTTGCCTCTGCTCATCATAATTACATAGTCTTCAAGGAATTAAAATGACAATCAAATCCAAAGCCTGGCCCCTAAATACACAGTGATAGGATTCAGCATTTGGTGTTTCGAATTATACAGTGATTACATATATATCATCACAGACTTGCTCCCACCCCCACCACGTAAAGTTCCAATTTCCTCTTAACAAAATGTGGCAGTCAAGTTTAGTATCCTTCAAGATCTTATCTGGTCCTATAGCATATTACAAACTCAGACTCATTCCACTGTTTTAACTGATGTTACTGTGTAACCAAATATTAACAAAGGAAGGCTTATAGATACACATTTTGAAATTCTGCAGTCCTTAAATTACTACAGTAAATTGTTCTTACTTATGAAAAGCCAACAAAAAATATAAGGCCAGGCCAGGTTTAAGACAGGGTAGGGAAGATGAGGAAGGAGGTCTGAGTCCAGCACTTTATCATGCTCAAACTTGGTGTCAGTAGAAATATTTGGCAAGAATAGTTGGTGTGGAAAGGGAGGATGGAGAAAGAGGTTACTCTGATTTTATTTGTAACAATTCAGTTTCAAAACATACTGATATCAAGCCCCAAAAATAGTTCACATCTGCAATACAAATAGGCACACACGGTCAAGATGGTTGAAAAGGAAAATTGAAAAGGCTATTTGTCCATCTGCAAGACATGTGCAGGTGGCCCCACCCTTCCCACATGTCCTGTATTTACATTTTACTGTTCAGAAAAGCCCCTTTAAAGAGTGCTGTTTCCTCCTCCATTACTTAGGGTTAAAAAGAAAGCAGCAATTATCTAAAGTGGGAGCAGTTAGCAACGCTTCAAGGGTGTGCATTGGTGTGTAATATAAATGTTCTCTAGAGTGAGTGGTCAGATTACGCTGGAATGGTTATATTACAATTTTAGTCCCTAAAACACTAAAGAAACATTTTTTCTGTATAAACTTATGTAATACACACAGTGTTATAAACATAGAATCTTTATACACACAACCCCCACACACACCACTGCTTCCCACAGCCTATGAATGCATCCATATACTAGTCCACAAGAATGATCTTTATTCACAAGATACAGTAATACTTTTATGGGTCCATAACTCAAAAGAGACATTAAAGCTACACATTACAGCAAAAATTGTTTAAAAGAATTCCTGATATATCAATGTTCTTAGTTATCTCACTCAGCAAGGTGGATTTTTTGTTCATTTTTCCAAGCATGAATCTCTCCAACTTTTCACTTTCAGTACTTGCAATTCTCATTAGCCTATAAAACTAAGACAGATACCACTATGTTAGTGATGAGTTGGAAGAGCCCAACTGCCTGCAAAAAAGGGAGGTCAGCATCTACAGAGAGAAAAAATAAACACTGAATGCATCCATACCCTGTATACCTAAAATGCATCCTTTTTTCTTAAAACAAAAACAAAAAAACAAACTTGTCTGTTGTGACAAGGCATTGCCTACACAACCTGTGGCGATGTGCCCTTTGTTATTTCCTAGAAAGAAGAGCCCCTTCCCCCCATGGAAATGGGTAAGCCTGTCGAAATGTCAGGTTCTGCCCACCAACCATGAAGGAAACTGGGTCAGACACCACGAGGCTTCCTGATATCACCTGCAGATGCTCAGAATTGAATTAAAATGAAAAACTTTTACCATATTTTAACGTTTACAGGTACGTGGTGATTGGAAAGCAAGGTTCAACTCTGCAAAGTGATGAGTGAAATAAGCACACTTTCCTTCTTAAAAACCTAACCCCCTAACCTAACTCCAAAAAAAGGTAACAAAAATATGCCAAGAAACAAAGGGCTTAACTATCTGGTTGTACAACAGCTTCTGATGCCACATGTAGCAAAAACACCTGAAGGCGAAAGGCAAGTTAATGTCTGATTATCTGATGGTTTCACATTAATCTAACTCAAAATACAATCGCAGCTGCCATAGCACCGCTAAAAGGAGTTTGGTTTTTGAAGTTACAGTTTTGCCAAGGATTATTATAAAGAAAAATTCAGCCTGTGTGCTGGCTATCTGACAGGGGAGAAACAGAACAGGATCCATTTGTAAGTGAACACCATACCGTGAAAAGGCCTGAGTTTCTCTTATACCTGTTTGATAAAATGCTCTTCGAGAATTAAAGATATTTTCATAGAGGCAAACTGGAACTGAACCCTTCATACAACAAGACTCCATTATCTTGAACTTCTGAATAGCTTTTCTTGTGGAGAACTCAAGCACTGTCACAAACATTATCCTATTCTTACAACAATTGTGTGAGGTAGGTGAGGGCAGGTATTATCACTACCATTTGACAAGGTAGGCACAGAGAGATTAAGGAAATTGCCTAAGGACGCAGAGCAAATTAGTGGTAGAGCTCTGATTGAATTCCAAGGTTCTGGCTCCTGGTTAGAGCTCTTTCTACTCCCAAAGGCAACAGTTCTCAGCGGCTGTTTTCCAGTTGTGATCCTCTAAAAGTTCCTGCACTTGAAAACACCCATGCCTTCTCCTCTACAGCTCAAGTTTGACTAGGAAATGGGTTAAAAAAAATTTTATATAGAATTTTGCATATATCGAGACATATGTGAGAGAGAGATCTACATAACTGAAGTCGGAGAAAATCAATGTGTAAATTAAGAGGAAAGAATAGTCTATGTGTTCATTCAATACAACTTTTATACTTAAGAAGACATGTCAGAATAAAAGTCACAAACCTTTTAAAGTTTAAATCAGAGTCTGATTCATTAAAACCAGAAGCTATATTAATTTTAAGAAGATAGGGGTCTCTCTTGCAGAGGTTGGAATATTACTTTCAAGAGTAATTTTCTCATCACTTTGCTATAACATCGTATTTCAGATATTCAGTCTGTTCACATTATCACTCTATAGCTAGAGATAATACCTGCAGCATTAACATGTTCAATCTCAATTCTCATTTAATCGGGTTAGGATTTCTTTCCATCTGTATTAACTAAAGTTGCATTCTAATGATTCTCATTCTATTTTTCTTGTTTTATCCCTCCCCCTTAACAGTGTGTGTGTGTGTGTGTGTGTGTATGGGGGTGGGGAGAGAACTGCATGATTCATAAATGCATGAGACACTGATTATATCACAAAACAGAGTGACAGCCCTCAAGTAAATCAAAGCATGGTATGTCAAAGGAAAAACTTTAGAATCTAAACATGAAAAAAGGGCTCAAATAGTCTCTCAATCAAGATATAACTTGTGGCATGTGATCTTCCTTCCCCAACTATTTTAAAGACTATTATTTACTGATAGTAGAAGTCTATGTAAACTGCCTCTAAATCCTTCCTCTTTTCTTCCTTTTCTTTTTTAAAGAGGAGAAAGGGGTTGTACCCTGGGCTAAGAGATGAGAAAGCTCCTAGAAAACTTCTTAAGAATCTTGTAGGGTCAAACTATTAGCAGATTTCGGTCAGTGCTTGCTGTTTCTGGTTTTGTGCACATGTGCAGGGTCATCATCAATACTATGAGATCCTTCTCTTTCTGTGAAACAGGGAGATCTTCACAGTTAATTACCATTGGAGATCCAAGTCTGTTGCTACCAGAACAAAAGCTTCCTCTTGTTAAACTCCCTGGGACCAAACTGTATCCATTAACCTGGTTGGACTGTCTATGTTAGGCAAAATTCCTCCTTCATTACAACCTACCAGTGTTTTTTCCAAATCTTTCACCAAAAACATTTTCTTTTTACAGGAAAGACTACCTTGTCTGCAAAGGCTCTGGTTGGTGTTTTCTATGTAAAGGGAAAAGTTGGAGAAGCCATGTTGATGGCAATGCCATGGCTCTATTTAAGGATACATACTTCATTTAATCTCTTTATTGTCATTCAGAAGCAATTTCCAAGACTTCTCCAATTTACCAGGAACAGATCGAGCTCTAGGTCTGCACAACCAACATAAAGTAAGCTTAGTTCACGGAGGCGCTCTTCTGAGGCCTCTTCTGTAGGTTCAAACAGCGACAGTCCCGCTTTTACCACGGGGTTGTGAGAACCAGATAAACAGTAAACAATTGTTAAGGTTTCTGTCCAAGGATCCAGCAAAGAAATCTTTTCCTCATTTCCCCCCTCACTACATACCCTTATTGCAATCCCACTGATCTGTTTCTTTACAAAGACCTCCTGTTTCTATAGGTTCTTATAATAAAGATAGAGTCACATCTGCAACATTTTTTGTAGAGAGTCTTTCCTTCTTTGGTTCTAAAAATATTATTAAAGGGCCAAATGAAGGATTTTTGTTTGTCCTTCCAACTAAAGCCATGAGGTAAATAAAGATGGAAAGTTTTAGGCATTAAATACCAGAGTGTAATCTCCTTCTCTAGTCTCTGGCACAGCCTCTTAAACTCCAAATATAAAATTACAGATGTGCATAGTTAATTTTTGGAAATAATAAAACCAAAATAAAGCAAAGTTCTAATGACCAACACTCCCATCTGTTTTCTATTCAGGTAAGACTGTTCATGACAGTTCTTTTTTGGGATGAACTATTACTTACTGTAGAAACATTTCTTTCTTAGGAGGTGGACTATAAACATGAACAAGTCACCAAGTACTTCACTGTGGTAATTCAGTACTGATGCTAGGTACCTTGATTTATGGGGCCAACCGGTTAAAAAAGCAAAAGAAGCTCTATGTGTCAGGTTCCTATAAGCTTTCAGGAGGAAAAAAAGAAAATAAAGGACTATTTCTACTTGAGGCTGCCTTAAAAATGTTTGTCTACAAGGATTATATGCCTCTCAATCTAGGATAGTGTTGAAACATAATGAATAAAACTAATAAAGATATAAGCACGATAAATATCCTTGAGGAGGGCATATGCTTGCAACAAAAATATATCTGACTGCTTGAAACATATTTGGCAGCAACAAATTCCTATAATCATAGTACCAATCTTCAATTAATACTTCATGTGAGGGTGAAGGAAGTAGCTCAGAATAGTATATTAAAAAAAAATTACTGTATCTGGCAAAAATGCAGAAAGAAATGATATGGCCAATGTCTATATGAAATCACATGCTGATTCACTGTAAGTTGTAAAATTTTACATGATATAAAAATAACTTTTTCCCAATGATAATTACTTGAAGCTTTTTCATTTAGCCCTCTTAGTGGAAGAATAGATCACAGTACAGCAAAATGTCATACACTGAGCCTTGATAACTTAGAATTTAAAACTCAGAGAACGAGATAAAGTTTATCTTTTAATCTCTAACAGAAAAATGGCCTACCAAGCAAATTCAGTGTAAAAATAAAATGGAAATATTTTATCTGCTTAAGAGAATTCACTTTTTCCACATACCTTTATAAAAAGTGTGCCAATATAAGCAATCTTGATCTATTCACTAGGAAACTGGAGTGACCATATATGTTTGAAATGAATATTCTGTAATCATACTTTTCATTGCCTTTCAATTAATTTACATTCATCAATTATTATTTAAATTTTTAATTAACTTAAATATTATTTTAATCATTCTTTATCCCTGGCTCTACCTAGCCACTTAAACTCTGTTTCGTTACTGATACTCAGGGTTGAATCAACTTTAAAAGTATGCTGGAGAAAAGATGAGGGTAGCTAATTTTCCACATAATATAATTACGGGGGAAAAATCCCATTTCAAAGTCAATTATCAGTGACTTCTGGATCATTTGCTATTTGTTTTCCAGGTCTATAAAAATGGTATCAGAATCCTAATGCTGGATGATGTGACCATTTCAGCAGTTTCGAATGTAGCTGAAGTTAAAAAAAGAAATGTACCACTCATTTATTTGGTAAGTTGTCCCAGAACTGCAGATCAGGTAAAATAAATCCAATTTGTTAGTGTTAGTTTGCTACTTAAGGGAAAGAAATCTAACTTACAGAAAAGCCCCACCTCCCCTCCACATTTAGAAATCTATCTAAAGACTGTCTTTAATGCCCACTATATAAACAACATTAAATATTCTAAGTTAGAAAATAGTGTTAATGGTTTATTGGTAAAAATCCAAACTCTAGACTTTATGGAACTAGTAGTTTGGTGGGTATATTAACATTCCATCTTAATCTTTGCTAATATTACAAAGAAAGAGGAAACACTAGAAATATCTATAAAAATAAAATACCTTAAAACCAACATCTAAGCAAAATATAAAAGTTGCACACAAATTGCCAATAAATATAAACATCACAATAGAAAAATTAATATAAAAAATAAACTCATAATTGCTATTAAGACATTATAAAAAATGAAAAAGTTTAATGTGCATGTATATTTGCAAACAGACACAGTACACTCCAAACAATATAAATTTACTATCATTATTACATAATGCAGCATACAAGGTTACTGAGGTGTGGTGTTTTTTGTTTGTTTTTAGTCTATTTTTTTCTGGAGGAATGCTCACCAAATTCATAAGCAAGAACTGGTTAGGTGATCATTTACAGCTGTTCACTGCTTCCGAGTCCAGGGGAAAACTGCTTTCTGGTAGATTACTAAATTTCTAAGAAGTACGAATGGTCCTGCTATTATCCTTCCTTTTGCTTATTTCCTCCACAGCCCAATTTCGCATGTTCTATTTCTAATTAACTGATCATACCCTTTTAGATACACTGTCATCATTTTTCATAGTTCCCCCATGCTAGAACACAGTGGGAATCATTTAAAATATTTTTTGGTGCCTAAAAAAGAAAATTTCCCCATAGGTAGAGACATAATCAGTTTACTTTTTCTCTTAAACCAATTTCCACGATGACTTGGCTCTCCCTTTATAAGCAGTTTTCTTTAATAAAGATTAATTAGAAAATGTTACCAACAGATATTTAAATACTTACAAAAGGGTCAATCTATATTAAAAAAAAAAAAAAAAGGAAAGGTAGCCTATGACTTATCATTCCTGGCAAGTTACCTTTCCCTTTGGGCACTCACTTGCTACTATATCCATACTCTTGTTAAAAAGTTAAGCAGATTTGCTGTTTTTTGTGCCTTATAGATTACAGTCAACATAGCTGAGAACTGAAAGGGTCAATTCTGTTAAAAATTTTGTTTTCAAACTTACAAAATACATTTGGTGAGCATTTACCTAGACACTTTACTGAATAAAAGCTTTACCTGGTTCCCTTGGACTGGATTCAGGACAACGAATAACTATTTATATGAAACTGTCTCACTCTTGGAGTTCTAAAATAATTCATCTTTTAAATTTTTAGTCTCATGCTATTTGAAAAATAAAAATCTACAGCACCATCTTCTGAAAAGGCACTTTCTAAGAACCGCCTTACTTTAAAAAATGATTTAAAAATTTAATTCAGCGCCTACCCTGAAGAACATTTTTGCTTAATACTGAGACCCTAACATCGATACATTAGATTTTGGTTACCTCAGACATTGATATCAAAAAGGAAGGGAGACCAATGGCTGGATAGATGATTTGACAGGATCTTAGTTTTGTCACATTGCTTGTTACTTGATACTTCAACAGGGTTTCTCATTGGTAAATCTCAACGCTCCATATTAAATTTATTATTGTTCTATCTTTAACTAAAATTAGAATCTTTAACTTCTATACTTTAAGAGCAAAAGATTCTTGAGGTTTAATCAACAATGTAAAAATCTAGAGTACTTTGATGGGTAAAGAAAAATAAAATTCAACTAGCAGTAGATAATATTAGCACAAGCCTTGACCATTATCTCTTGGTTAAGAAAAATTATTTTGACCAACACGGAAAATTATAAACTAAAATGTAGTACCGTTTTTAAAAGCAGGAAAAAGTAGTAAGTGTTTTATCCCTTTGAAATATGCATATATATATATGAGAGAGAGAGACAAAGAGAGGAGAGTGATTTTTTTCCACAGGGGAGTCAGCTTGTTTCACTAATCACAGTATCATTTCTAATACTGCCACTGATAAAGAATGTTCTTAGTACAAGCAGGAATTTTTTTAAAAAACAATTTTTTGGAGAAAATTCTCACTTTCACATTTTTGTACTGATTTTACATGTCTATTCTTGGCTTATTTTTTGATTCCTCTAGGATCACAAAAGTGCTTTACATGATCAAATGGGAGGGAAATAGGAAAATACAACATATATTAGAGTCAGGGTTCTACTGCTACTCAGGAAGGCCTCACTTGAGATAAAAGCCTCCCATTATTATTACTGAAGCTTTAAGACATCCATGAATTCTCAAAAAGAATGAAAAGGATTAACTCCATATGGATAAAAAATGCCAAAATAAAGATGCCAAGCCAATGATGTCTTTTTACAGTTTAAGTGAATAAAGGGTAATTTAAGTAGCAAGTTACTGTTAGGGGCAACTTGTCTTTAAAGGTATTCAATAGGAGAACATCTAAGAGGATGAGTTAAGCAAATATTTAACTCAGGTTTAATGATACTGAATAAAAATTATACAGAGCTGACAGTTAAGCTTCTTGGAAAAACATTACCATCAAGTTTGAAATAGCAAGACTACAAAATATTCTAGCTGAATCCAAGTGGCTAGCTTCATGGATTTCATGAAAATCACTACCCTTGGCAAATTCCTGTTAGCCTCTGAAAAAACTCACCAAATTCCTTGAATAATGGTCTCTAATTCCTGGTTTATAATCCATCTAATTATTTCAGATCTATTACTGGCACTCTGAGTGTTCACTTTTTCTTTAAACACTGAGATCCTCTGCCAGCCGTTTCTATTGAATGGCAACTCAGATTTTATTTCCCTAGACATTCCTTAAGTCTGTCATGACTAAGCCTGTCATACTAAACTCCACTAGAGAATATACAAGTAAACATTAGGCAGTGGTGGGTCATCAGAGAATCTAGTTTGGAATACTAGTACAGGTCTTTAGAAGGCTAGGAGTCCCTATGTCAGAAGGTAGAGATGAATCTTTATCAAGTGCCTTCCGAAATACCCAGTACATTCCTACTAGAATCCCTTCTAGACTCTCTTCTAGGAAGAGAAATAAATTAATGGTTACAAACAGGAAGATTTCCATAGACAATATTTTTTCTGAGAAACTTGTTAAACGGTAAATATTAAGAAAAAATAGAGGGCATCTGTACTTCTGTGAAAATATGCCAAAAACCACTACTGAGGAGGTTGAGGTACCTTTTTTCAAAACTGCTAAAGTCAAAATCCACATTTCTAAAACAAAAGAGTATTCTGATATTAAATTGAAACTAAAATGGCAGCACCCATTGTTACCTTGATATTTCACGTTCTTAATCTTATTTAGGGAAAAAAAGGGGGTCTAACACTAGCCTTGAATCCTGCTCATCTCCTTATTGTTTAGTGCAGTAACTGTCAGAGTCTAGTGAATTAAATAAATATAGCAGCTACAGTATTATAAATGTATGGTCCTCAATGCCAGTAACTTGATACTCTAAGATAATAACATGTATCCGCACTTTACACAGACACATTTGCCATCCAGAATATACATTAAAACTCCCAACTCTTCACAGAAAGGTCACTATTGTGTTTCATGACCATTAAATTCAAAACAACCTTTTTTTAAAAAAAATAAAAAAGATCGGAATTCGACACCAGAAGTATAGTAATAATTAAAACAAATTTCAAAAAGTATTTGCCACTTAGACTTCTATGTTAAAATTCTAAGCACAAGATTTCTTGTAATTAGGTTTGATATACCAATTTATTAGTAAGCAAAACAGAAATACACTATACATACTCTTTCAAGTATGCTGAAACCTCAAACTTAACCTTAAACTAGCACTGTTGAAAGTCTAAGAAAGAAACCCCCCAAAAGAATTCACTTCAAAGGTAAAGCTTTATATTTAAAAAACCCTCTGTATTTCCTTCCAAATTGGCTTCACTATAGCACATGTGAAACTAAGTAACTGAAAATTAGGTAAAACAGTAAATAGGGAAAGGGTATCTACAGTGCTTCCCTGGGCCCTAAAGTTTCCCACATGAAACTGCAACTCTCACCGTTAAAGGAAGATGTTTTGCTCATACTGAGCAAGCACAGAGCAATCAAGTTTCTACCATCTAGGATATACTACTTTCTTCTCTTGCCGTTGTTCCTGACTATATTCAGTGAAATTTCAATGTTAAAAAACAACCAACCAACCAGAACCATGCTTACTAGGAATCTTTTTTAGGGGCAGGGTTGGGAGAAAAAATGTATATACTGTACAAATATTATCTCATGTAAAGAGCTTTGAAACAGTGTTGTAAATTGCATTTCAGACACTTCAATATAATAAACGTACAAAATACAGTACTTTCCTAGTTTTCTGGCAGAGGACAAAAGATTTCATACCTATTGGAGGACATGGGCTCAGATTTTAGGCTCAAAATACAGTAAATTGGCAATAAGAGTGGATTATAGGTAAGAGAGAAACTAAAGAGCTAATCCATTCATTTTCATGTGCAGATGGAATACTGAAAGGTTAAGAACAATGCCCACTGGAAACAATCTTTAACATCTATACTCTGAACCAGTGCAAAAACCAAAAAATTAAAATGCAATTTTCATGAGTTACAAAGTGCAAAGCTCCCCTGAATCCAATGTTACTGATGAACTCGGTCTTGACAGCTTTATAGTACTTTTTAATATCTTAACGTGAAGTCAGTAAAACAAAAGTTTTGCAAAACTTTTTTCCACATTTCAGTGATTTAACTCATTTAAAATTATCAAAGTCCTAACTTCCTTTGTCACCATAACCCTAATTTTAAAAGGAAAGTTACGATGATGATGTTAGCAAAAATGTTTTTAAAATATCATTTTAATTTTCCTGATTCATTTTAGTAAATGAAAATGGGCACCTAACCAGTATGATTCTTCAATAAACATGATCTATTTTCAAAGAATTTAAATATCTTCTAAATCTTAAGCTATTCACTGTCCTGCTTAAATCAAAATTCAACTTTATTTCTAATATTTAAGGTCAGACTCATTTAGGAAATTTAACTTCCTTCATTTTCATTATGATTTTTAAAAGACATGCTTTAAACTTGAAAATTACAAAACTTTCCTTCTGAAATTAAGGCTGTATTACTTTGCCCTTTTAAAATTATGGAGGTGCCTGTTTCTCCCACTTTCTGTGGTAAAGATGTCAGACACAGCTTTCCTTTAAAACTGCTTATTGCACTAAAAGATAGCAAAAAGAAGTTGTCAGTTCTTAAAATAAACATGATTATATTTCTATAAAAGATGTGGCCAATATGGTTCTATAATTATTAAAGCACTATTCTAATAAATATAAAAGAAAAGGAAGCTATACTTTAAAACACATACATATATGTTTATATATACACACACATATATATAAAAATATATATATATGAAAATCACATTAAGGTATGAGAGGCAGCAAGTAAACTAGCAAACAAAAAATTTTAAAAACCTCAACAACCCCCGCCCCTCCATCCAATTTCAGAGGCCACAACCCTACAGACTTCCAATCATTTAAAATATTTACCCTTTATAAAAGCTTTAAGGGATTTCCATGTATAACCCATAGAAACAGAAGGCTTTAGAATACATATCACTTATAGAGAGAAAGAGTTACAACTTCTGACAAGGTTTTATATTTATAGCAGCTTTAACAAACTCACTAAAGAAAAAGAATAGTTTAGGTTGCTACTGCTTATGTACACATTGCACAAATGGCAAATGTAAGTTCAGAGCAGGAGGGGGCAGACACACACTCTCACAAAAACAAATATATATATATAAAATAATTCTGTTTTTTAAGAAAGCACTATCAAGAGTTGAGGATTCAGAATTGTGTATGAGACAAGAGACAGGAGTAGGGTGTGCAAAATAAAAATTAAAATCTAGTTTGCCATGCTTCATATTCAAAGGAACCAGATACAGGAACATCTGAATGTCACTGATAGCATTAGGAAAAAAAATGTAGGTGGTGAAGGCAAGGCAGGTCGAGAAAGAAAGAAAAGTCGTGATGGGGGAATAAGAGGGAAAGAAAGTTCCCCAATGGAATGAACTATAAAATATATACATAGACACATATATATCTATTATCAATGTAGATCCAGATATATATGCATATGAAGTATGCATGTATATATTTAAAATATACATAGATACCTTTTACAAGAATACATGAATGCACGTTATTTTTTTTGCACACATAATTGTGAACAATCACTTTGATTATTCATGTAGGTGTGTGTTTTTTTTTTAAAACCATCATTTTCTTTTTCTTTACTTTTTTTGCAAAGATAGTTGTGCTGCCAAGCAACTTGAGGTAAAGGCATTAAAAGGGTTAGACTACAAGAAAGTGAAAACAAAACAACTGCGATACTTCCTACAGGAGACCGCACAAAAAAGCAGTTGGCTGGTTTCATATTGCATAATGGTGCTGTGTTCCTTGATGAAGTAAACAATCTTCCTTGCATCAACATAAAGATCAGACCCTGGCCCCCAAACAGTGTTGGTTTCTGTATGGTTGGAGGCATCACCACTCAACTGACTCCACTGGAAACATACGTTGTATGTCGATTCATCTTTCGGTTCTTCCTCTCAGAGAACATTCTTGGACTTTTTAAGCAAAGTACATTGTGCGTAAGGTATCTTGGTGAATCTGTACAGCCTTGGCAAGAGCTTGTGGATCTCGCCCATTGCTCTGTCCTGAAACGTGGCTTCCTTCAGCACTGTAAGACAAGCGGCAATGAACACAAAAACAAACCCTATGCTGATGTAGTAATTCTGAAAAACATTATTTGTTGTAGAAAATTTCAAAAATATTAAAGAAAACAGAGGCTAGTATAATGAACTTCCACATGACTATCACCTAGCTTCAATAATTATTAACTCAAGGCCAATTTTGTTTTACTTTTCTCACCTCCCCAGGATTATTTAGAAGTAAATTCCAGACATTCTATCATTTTGTCTGTATATGTCACTTTTATTATCAATAATCTCTCCTTTGAATTAATTTTGTAAAGCAACTAAATCACTATATCATTCTATTACTAAGAAGCCTAGCCTGCACATTTTAATGGGAACCCTTATCTGGGGGCAGTCAGTTCTGACTATCATTGTTTTTCATATGGATCACTGACTCCTCTAATAGCTTGTGGAACTTTAATACTAAATGGCTGTGCTTTATGGCAAATAGAGAGGCACATACATGGAAACAAAGAAATTTCCCAAGAAAATTCTAACATGCAGACCATGTTCAGATTTGGGTGAGAATCTGTATCTGTTTAGCTTTTATATTACCTGTCATGTTCTTTGTCCACGAGATGATATCTGGCTCTAAATGCCACCAGGTGAGCGTAATACGCTGGTGCAGGTATAGAAACAGATCGTGTACAGCGCACATAAGTGTGGCAGAGCTGGTAAGTCAGCAGCTGAAGTTCATCTGCAGTAAAGCAGTTATCATCCCATAAAACATGATAGTGTGAAGGACGGCTGGTACCCTACAGAGAAAGCAATGGCATAGTCTATTGATTTCTAAACTTTTAAATAAATATTCAGCACAGACTAAGTTATATTAAAAACCAGCTTTGTACATTAGTAAAACATATTCTAATTTAATAATCAATTAAAGAACACTTAGTTGATTCTGAGTATATATCCAAAAGAAGTGAAAGCAGAGATTGGAACAGATATCTGCACACCCATGTTCAAAGCAGCACTATTCGCAATAGCCAAAGGTGGAAACAACCAAGTATCCATTGACGGGTGAAGGAAGAAACAAAATATGGTGTGTGTGTATATATATATATATATATATATATATAATGAAATATTATTCAGTCTTTAAAAAGGAAGAAAATTCTGACACATATTACAACACAGATGAACTTTGATGACATTATGCTAAATGAAATAAAACAGTAACAAAAAGACAAATATTGTATGATTCTCTTATATAAGGTACCTGGAATAGTCAAATTCATAGAAAGTGAATGGTGGTCACCAGGGGCCAGGGGAAGGGAGGGAAAGGAGTGTATGTAATGCGTAAAGAGTGTCAGGGAAGATAAGTTCCAGAGATAGATGGTGGTATGGCTGCACAACAACATGAATGTACTTAACGTGACAGAAGTGTACACTTAAAAATGGTTAAAATGGTGAATTGTATGTTACATATATTTTACCATAATAAAAAAATCCAGCACATTTAGTTGAGCTCTTCTGTACTATGTTATTATGGATTCAAAGAAAAAGTCAAAGGTTTCCCGTTTTTTGGAGAATATAATTTAGTAGAGGAGGAGAGGAGACAGAGCATCTACAATTATAAAGCAACTAATAAAGGGCTATAGTAGTACTGGCACTTAGTCCTTTATGAGAATACCAAAGGAAGTAATTGTGGGGGTAAGCCTGGGGGTACACAAGGGAGGAATGAGCGGGACTTGGCCTTTTTTGGGCAAGGAAGGGTGAGGAGACACTAGAGAATGAACAGCCTTAACAAAAGGACAGGAGACATAACATTTCATGGCGTATCTGGGGAATAGTTAATAGACTAGTATGAACAGAGTATGGTGCATGAGAGGAACAAGATGAAGTTGAAAAGAAAGTTGCGAATCAGACTGAATCACATGCTTAGGCATTTGGACTTTCACCAGTAGGTGGCAGGGAGGCACTGCACAGTTTTGCTTTATTTTATTTTGTTTTTGAGGAAGATTAGCCCTGAGCTAATATCCGCTACCAATCCTCCTCTTTTTGCTGAGGAAGACTGGCCCTGAGCTAACATCTGTGCCCATCTTCCTCTATTTTACATGTGGGACGCCTGCCACAGTGTGGTTTGATAAGCTATGCGTAGGTCCATGCCTGGGGTCTGAACTGGCGAACCCTGGGCTGCCGAAGCACAGCGCGCGAGCTTAACGGCTACGCCACAGGGCCAGCCCCCTGCACAGTTTTTTTAACAGGAGATTTTTTAGTTGTGATGAGACTGGGGTTTTATAAAAGCAACAACAGCAATAATACTGAGGATGGATTAGACACCTGAAGAGACTGAAAGCAAGAGGAGCGGTTAGGAGGCTGTTGCATTAGTTCTGGTGCAAGATGATAAAAGTATGAACTAAGGAAATGCCAGTGGCAAAGGAGAAAGATTAGCTCATACTTTAATAAATATTTGTTTGAGTATCATCTGTCAGACTGTGCAAGATTTGGGGGATAAAATTCAAATTATTACTAAATCCTACCTCCCCCAAGTTATTTGTTTATAATGCATATATAATATATTGTACATCCACACATTCAATATTTACTGAACACTCACCATATGCCATGTCCTGTATCTGGTATTGGGCACACAGTAACGAATAAGACACATGCTCCAGTAATGAGACAGATAATACATACATAAAACCATCATAAATTAGGCTATCAAGAGAATTAAAATGTAGGATAGCATGGAAGACTATGTCTGTGCCTTCTTTAGACTGGGTTGTCAGGGAGGGTCTATCTTTCTGATGAGGAGACATGGAAGTGAGCTCTGAATGATAAGGAGGGCTTGTCAGATCAGAGGGAAGAGCATTTCAGGCACAGGGAAGAGAGGGGGCAAAAGTCCTAACTATACGCAATTCATTCAGTGTGCTATCATCACCATGTTAGCCCCTAACTATACGCAATTCATTCAGTGTTCTATCATCACCATGTTAGTCCCAAACACCATCATCTTTTGCCTCGACTATGTTAACAGATTCCTAATTGATGTCCCCAATACCGTTCTTAATCCCCAGTAATCTGTACTTCAATAAGAGTGAATTTAAACTCCCCTCAACACACACCTAATTATGTTAGTGTCCAGTTTAAATCCTTTTAATGGCTTTCCAATGCACTTAACACTAAAATCCAAGTCCTTATCTTCACCCAACAAGGCCTACATGATCCAGCCCGGGCTACCTTTTTAACCTACTCTTTTTGAAGACTAGCCCCGAGCTAACTACTGCCAATCCTCCTCTTTTTGCTGAGGAAGACTGGCCCTGGAAGACCATGCCCATCTTCCTCTACTTTATACGTGGGACGCCTACCACAGCATGGCTTTTGCCAAGCAGTGCCATGTCCGCACCTGGGATCTGAACCCGCGAAGCCTGGGCTGCCGAGAAGCAGAACGTGTGAACTTAACCGCTGGGCCACCGGGCCGGCCCCTTAACCTACTCTTACGCTGCAGTAGCAGTCTCTATTTGATTCCTCAATGGATAAAAATTTTTCCACCAAAAGGGCTTGTACACGTGCCTCTGGCAGGAATTCTCTTCCCCATTCTTGGCTTGGTTAACTCCTACTCATTCCTTAAGATCTCACCTTAAATATCATTTCTCAGGGAAGCTTTTTGTGATCTCTCAATCTAAATCAGGTCCCCACTAAAATCTCTCTTCCTATCTTCACTTTTCCTTTATTGCATTTATCCCAGTTAATAAATATATATGTGAGATTACTTACTTAATATGTCTTCCCCAATAAACTAAAAGAGGAAGGGATTGGCTTTATTTGCTCACTGTGAATACCTAGTATCAATACCTATCTCCTAAGAGGTACAAAATAAATATCTGTTCATTGAATGAATGAGTAGCCTCTGCCTTTTGGGACCTTATAGACTAGTGGAAGGGGGAGAGAAACAAAAGCCTGGTTACAATGCTGTGTAATAAGTGCAAGAAAGAGGTATGCACAGAGTGCTCTGGCAGTGCAGAGGAGGGTCATTTGCCTTGGGGAAGAATACAAGAAAGGAGTTGGGAGAAGGATCTGGGAGGAATTGATGTCTGGGATGAGTCTTAAAGGATGAGAAAGAATAAGTTAGAGAAGGAATACTTAAGGTAAGGGAGCAGCATGGGCAGGATAGAGTTAGAACTACCTGAAGGTAGTTTAGAATGGCTGCAGCTTTGTGTTTATGTGTGTTTGTGTATGTGAAAGAGAGGAGAGGGTCATAGAGAGAGGAGGTGAAAAAGAGAGGGAAGGAGGAGGAGGGAAGAATGGGAGAAAAGAGTGAGAGAGACACACACTGAGGGCGCAGCAGAAGTGAAGGGAGTAGGATAGGACATATTGGGAATTGAGTTATACGCTGTCCTAAGAAGATAAAACTTCACCTTCAATGGATATGGAGCACTAAGTGGATGAGTGATAGGGTCGTATCTATGTTTTAGTTAATCTGATGGAGAAGAAACTAAACGAGGGCACTTAAGGATCATTTTGCAATTTTATAGAAAAGTAATAATGAGACTTGGAACTAAGCAGGGAAGGTGAGAATAAGAAAAAGGGATAGGTCTGGGAGTGAGAAGGTAGATTCTATAGGGTTGAGGGATTCATGAGATCAAGGTGGTAGGTGACAAGGTGTGGTCAAAGACAACTTCAGGGTCTAGAAATTAGGAGAAAAATTGTGTGTTTAAAAAGAGATTGCAAATGAATAAACATTATTTGAATTTAAAATGTTAAAGGGTTCATGGAAGAATAAGAACCAAATCAAGAAAAGAACAGAAGGGGAAAATGACAGGTAGAAGAAAAATATGCAGTGGAAGCCAAATGGGAGACGGTTTCGATGAAGAGTCAGATGCTGCAGAGATCAAGGAGCAACAGTGGTGGCACAGAAGGCAGGCTGCTGTAAGTTGATGAGGAAACAGCATGTGTAATCTTTTTTCTTCTTAATGTAAACATTTTATAGAAATATAGAGAGATAAATACATGGACCATAAGTGTACACATTGATGAATTTTCACAAAGTGAACATGTCCATGAACCCAGCACCCAAATCAAGAAATTAACTGCAACCGCAAAGCCCCTCTGCGCCCTCTCCTGCTCACTACCCTTTCTACTCTGTTCCTAGTAAACTGACTTCTAACATCATAGATTAGTTTTGCCTGTTTTTGAACTTTATAATAAATAGTATTGTAAGCGTGTACCCTTTGGGTTTAGCTTCTTTGGTTTGACATTGTGTTTGTGAAATTCATAGATATTATCGCATCATTCTCATTGCTGTACAGTGGTCTGTTGTATACATATACACTATTTATCCAATCTATTGATTGTGAGGCGTTTGAATTGTTCATAGTTTTTCACTATTATGACCAGTGCTACTATGAACATTAACATACGATCCTTTGGTGAACACAGATACGCATTTCTGTTGGTTATCTTGCAGTGGAAATCCTGGCTTATAGAGTATGCATATATTTAAATTTAGTAAATAATGCCAGACAGTTTTCAAAGATGTTCATTTTAATTTATACTCCCACGAGCACAGTATAAGAGTTCTAGTTGCTCTATATCCTTACTACTGTTTGTCTTTTTTAAAATTTCAGCCATTCTGATGGGTGTGTTTAGGGTGTTCTTTGAAGAATAGTTTGGTGACAAACGGGAGAAAGACATAAGGCAATGACTTAAAGGAGAACAGCAAGATTTTAGGATGGGGATAACTACAAGCTAAGGGAATAGAATCAGAAGCTTAGAAGAGACTAAAGATATAAGAAAGGATAACCGGTAAACTAAGGGAAACTTAAGGCAGGCAACAGCAAGTGAGACCAATACTACAGGTTGACTCTCCTGTGAGAGAGGAGGGAAGAAAGTAGGCAAGACAGACAATATAATTTCTTAGTGAGGTAAAAGGAAGGGGTCATGTGCTGAGTGTTGGAGCAATACACCAAGTTTAGGGACTGTTGGAAAATGGTAATCAGAGCTATGAAAGAGGAGTCAAAGGATTGTTGAAAAACAGTGAAGGATATCTTTGAAATTTTGGTGATTCATATTAGGAAATTATAATTTACGGCACTGCCTACTCTGACTCCTCAACTGGGAGCATTTCTCCATTCAGGAGAATTCCCTTTGGTGGGTCGGGGTGGTCACATGCTCCACCCAGTTAACACATTTCTAAACAGTATGTCGAATGGGATTTATTTTTCTTGCTATCCTGGAATTCCAACTATGGCCCAAAGCAGAGGACTAAGGGTGCTAAGCATCTTACATTCTAAAGAGCTACCAAACTTTGAAGCCAGCCCCCTTCCTTCAAGGGCTCACTGAGAGGAGCCAGTTCAGGACAGGTCTCACCATCAATTCCCCGGCTCTGGCCTCTTGCATCTTATCCCTACTCACTCAATATAGGAAGAGGGTGATTGGGGGTTTTGTGAAAATATGGAATTTTAGTTGTGAGGAAACGCACACTCTCCCCCCTTAAAGGGGGACTCCAAGAAAATCAGTTATAAAGATGAGAAACTTCTAGAAAGGGAGACTATCATCTCATTCCCTAACTGGATATTTCCTGAGCTCAGAGTCCATAGGCCCACTCTGCCAACTCCATAGACCCAGAGTGGTGAGAGTTCTTGGAAGCAGTTTTGGGAGCCAAAAGAATGAATGTGAGTGGAGGCACAGGAGCCATGAAGCCATGCAATGGGATACCTAACCTAAAGGAGCTGGAGTCTATACCAATGAAGAGGCCAAAGCAAGACAGTGCTGCCCTTTGAGGGTCCTCAGCTCCACAGCTAAGGCATCAGAAAGAATCAGAATGGACTACTGAAAAGCTTGTGTTACCGCCCCCCCCCCCCCCCCCCCCCCCCACTGAGATGCTGGCAGTCAGTGATACCAGATGAGTTAGAGTCCTAGAAGGAGGAGAGGAAGGAGGCATCTCAGAGGCAACCCATGGTCCCTTCTTCTACTTAAAGCTATTGGGAGTGAAGCTCTAGCCTGCCCCGGGCAGGTGCAGGGTAGAAGGGAGGAGTCAAGTTTTGACTTGACTTGTAAATTTAAGTTTAAAAAATGAATGGAAATTTTACTGCAAAATTAAATGAGGAGGGAAGGAAATGGGGCTAAGCTGTAAACACCAGTAAGACCAATAAAAGTATCAAAAAGTTATGGAATTTGGCCAAAATGTCATTAAAGGATCTATTACTCACTGGTAAAATTAAAAGTAGTATTATGAAAAAATAATCTCTTATACTGATTAGAAGTGATTGGGTTTTTAATTTTAGCTGGTAAAAAACAAGAGTCCTTTTTCTCTTTAAAGATTGGCACCTGAGCTAACAACTGTTGCCAATCTTTTTTTTTCTTCTGCTTTTTCTCTCCAAATCCCCCCAGTACATAGTTGTATATTTCAGTTGTGGGTAAGACTCCTTTCTTTGATCTCAGAGAAGTTTGAAAATTCCAATAAAAGCTAAGATGTTTAAAGAACCATCTTTAGTCCCTGTGAAATATTCCTGGTTATTTGCTGACTCGAGCAAAGTTTCAACTCAGTGTCCCAAAGGGAAATTGGTCCCTGAAGTCTCTGGTTAAATACACGGGGGAAAATAATTCCTGTCCTTGAGATTCATAATGACCATCTGCATATGAATGGTATCCAAAAGTTCTAGATTAAAAAAATGTTTAAGCAGCACTTCCAAAATTTATTTGAACAGAAAATCTTTTTTTCTCCTCTGTGATACTTATTAAAAAGTCATAACAGTAGTGTTCCTTGAGATACATGGATGGTAATACTAGGTTAAAATATTTACTCCAATGATAGAGATTTTATCTCTAGAAGGTACTTTTAACTTTTTTTTTTGATGAAGATTAGCCCTGAGCTAACTGCTGCAAATCCTCCTCTTTTTTTGCTGAGGAAGACTGGCCCTGAGCTAACATCCATGCCCATCTTCCTCCACTTTATAAGTGGGACGCCTACCACAGCATGGCTTGCCAAGCGGTGCCATGTCCGTACCTGGGATCCGAACCGGTAAATCCCGGGCCGCCGAAGCAGAATGTGTGAACTTAACTGCTGCACCACCGGGCCAGCCCCTACTTTTAACTTTGTTTTGCTAAGTGACTGTTATCACCCACGATGAAAATGTACAACACTGATTTTAAAGAGGAGCAGATACAAGAATACAGATAAGTGAGTGGGACAATAATTTTAAAGCTGCAGAGTGAAACTGGGCTCAGTATATTTGCGACATATAAAGCTTTAAGATACAGCTGTACAGTAAGGTACATCTTCCTGAAATTTCTATTTTAATCTACGGCAAGTAACCTAAAATAGTTTTGGGCTACATTTTCTCAGACACCCCAAGAATGTGGATTCATTTTCTGCTGCTGAAAAGTTTAAGCAGCACTGAATTAAAGCTTATGTTCTACTAGGTATAGCTGACAAATTAACAGAGAGATTTTCTGAAGAGAATGAGACTCTTAAAATTATTTAACTGAAACTTAAAAGCTGTAATTCTACAATTAAACTCTTCCACATGCTGAATATCTGCTAATATATGTCAAAGTTTTCTATGAAGTATTATTACCAAAAAGAAGCATACATCAAAGGAATAATCAGGTATTTAAAAATTCTTTTGAAGTATTAGGTTAAATTAAGGACCTAGTTTAAGGAGATTCATTCTATTAAACTACTTATATCCTAGTATTTTCATAGAAATAAACCCCTCTAAAGGTAAGGCAGGGGAAGAAATTTATTTACTGAGTTTCATCTAATTTCACGTGGAAATAATTTGGAGTGCAGAGAAGAGTATTTCTTTCTCTTTTTTCTGAGATTTAAAAAAAATATATGTAAGAACGGAAGTTCCTGAATTACAACATTTCACCCGATGTGTAGGCTTACCTGTATTCCAGCATGGCTACAGAGGTAAAAGTCAAACTCATACGGATGTGTAATATCGGTATCAACTGTTGTTCCAGCTGGGATATTGCCACTTCTTCCGACCTAGATTTGTTTGATCAAAGTTCAAACAACAAGACAAAGGTAAAGACCGGGTCTGAAAGCACTTAAAAAAAAATGTATAAGTATATAAGCTGATCCCATGTTTCATTACTTTCAGCTTAAAATATTACTTAAGCAGGCCTTAAGAGCAGAGCTTATTCTAGTCCTGGTTCCTATTCTTAAATGTTGCTGAAAAAAAGAGCTGATAAAACAACGAGTTATTAGTCTCTACTGATGCTTAGCTGGTAGTTAATCCCAGTATGGGTGGAAGACTTAAATAAATTTTTTTTTTTGGCTGAGGAAGATTTGCCTTGAGCTAACATCTGTGCCAATCTTCTTATATTTTGTATGTGGGTCACCACCTCAGCATGGCATGAGTGGTATAGGTCCATGCCTGGGAACCAAACCAGGGCCACCAAAGCTGAGTGTGCCAAACTTAACTACTAGGCCACAGGGCTGGCCCAAGCATTTTTTTTTGGCTGAGGAAGATTCATCCTAAGCTAACATCCACTGCCAATCTTCTGCTTTCTTTTATGTGAGCTGCCACCATAGCATGGCCACTGACAAATCAGTGATGTAGGTCCATGCCCGAGAACCATTTGTATGGGGAGGGCCAGCCCGGTGGTGTTGGTGTTAAGTTCATGTGCTCTGCTTTGGTGGCCCAGGGTTCGCAGGTTCAGATCCTGGGCACGGATCTAGCACCAGACATCAAACCATGCTGTGGTGGCATCCCACGTACAAAACAGAGGAAGACTGGGACAGATGTTAGCTCAGGGTGAGTCTTCCTCAAGCAAAAATAGGAAGATTGGCAACAGATGTTAGCTCAGGGCCAACCTTCCTCACACAAAAAACATACCAAAAAACAAAAAACCATTTGTATGGGGAAACCAAAGCTCAGGAATATAAAATAATTTGCCCAATAGTATACAATAAAGGGCAGAAGTGGGAGTCAAACATGGAAAGGACTGCAAAGAAAATTTCATACTAGCAGTTTCAACATCTTATAAGGAAACAGACATCATGATTTCCTCTGAGTAGATACGATGTAAAGGAAATGGTTTGAAATTCCTGATAATGAAAGGCTCCTAATAAAACATTTTAAAATGCATATGTATACTCACCTCCACCTCCTTATTCCTAACACATTAAAATCATTAACAATAAGCAGAGGTTAACAAGGCTAGCAAATCAGAATCTATTTTACCGACTCAGACATTGTTTCTGCCATGTGAAGGACGTGGTGGCTTGAGTTACAGCTGTGTGGACCAATGAACTAGACTTTACTGAGCATAAAACAAAGAAAACAGTTCCTAATCTACTAAATTATGCCTATTCTTAACACACAAATCTCCGAATTAATATAAATATAAAAAGTTTTACTCTATTTAGAGAGGCAGCAGAATGCCTGGGTTCATATCACAGCTCCACCAGTTTCTAGTTATGCGATCTAGAGCACAGTATTTTACCTCAATGTGCCTCTGGCTCCCTCATTTCTAATTATCTCTCATCTGTAATTAGTAGTACTATTTAGAGCAAAGGTGACAGAGAAGCAAACAAATGATGGATTGGCATGACTAAAATCAGATATTTATTAATCATTAAATCTAACTTACCTGTTCCTAATTTTACCTTTGAAGAAATCTTTGGTTTCCAAGGTATGGAAATGTACCTAGTAATTTGGGGTCAAAGGCCTGTAACAACCTGGAGGCCATATTAAAACTATCACCACTGCTATTAGAGACGTAGTATAGAACAGTGATTAAAAGCACTCTGGAGCCAGACTGACTGATTTGAGCCTTAGCTCTACCAACTACTAGCTTTGTAACCTTGGGAGGTTACTTAACCTCCATGTGCCACAGTTTCCTCCTGTGGAAAATGGAGATAATAATAGTAAGCATCTTAATGTGTTTGTGAGGATTAGATGAGTTAAATTTATAAAAAATATCTAGACCAATGTCTGCTATTATTATTCCTTTCTCTGTATTACTACTACCATCACCACCAATCTACAGCTAGCTAACCTTTATTGAGTGCATAGTATGTGCCGAACACTATTCTAAGTGCATTACATATTATAATTCATTTAATCCTCTCAACAATTCAAATAAGGTAAATAATATTATCCAAACCTTGCTGAGAAAGAAACAAGCACAGAAATGTTAAGCTACTTGCCCAAAGTTACACAGTGAGTGTAACCAAAGACCAAATACAAGATCATTTCTCTCTCTCCATCTTTTCCATTGAACCCCTTTCCCAGCGAACACTGACACTTGCAATCCTCAGATTTCTCTGCTTCAAGGTTTGCAGGATACGGGCAGAGCACTGGAAATGACAGCAAGAGCTACCTGCCTATGTTGCACACAGACAAGACGACAGATTTCCCTAGGTATTTATACCTCCCTCCTCTTCCTGATTATAAAAATACATACTCACATTATAAAATACAGAAGACAATTCTGGGCATGTTAAAGCAAGCATTGTTTAAAAGTTAGTTTGCATGAATTTCCGCTATCACTCTAGAAAGTCCCTAGCTTTAAAAAAAACTAATTTTTATAAGATATTTTAAAAAGAGAACATACCTTTTTCTTCTGAACATTTAAGAAAAATATGAACAGAGAGAACAATTTTAAAACTATGAGTGTCTTCACAAAAACAAAAAAGGGGCTGGCCCAGTGGCGTAGTGGTTAAGTTCGTACTCTCTGCTTGGGCGGCCCAGGGTTTGCCAGTTCAGATCCGGGGTGTGGACCTACGCACCGCTTATCAAGCCATGCTGTGGCAGGCGTTCCACATATAAAAAGTAGAGGAAGATGGGCATGGATGTTAGCTCAGGGCCAATCTTCCTCAGCAAAAAGAGGAGGATTGGCAGTGGATGTTAGCTCAGGGCTAATCTTCCTCAAAAAAAAAAAAAAAAAAAAAAAGAAGAAAACAAAAACACAAAAGCATTAACGGGATTTTGAACATTTAAAGTGGTACTAAGCAGAAATGTGCTACTATATATTAGAATTTCTGCTGTTGCAGGAAGCCTTTGTTAAGTGCTCTATGAACTATGTTAGATAAGGTTGGCTTATCATAGTATTAAAACAGACGTAAGATTACCCGTTCTGTCCTATCAGCACAAAATAATCGAGTGTGATGTCTCTTCTGAACTACAATATAGGTTATTCCAGGTTGATAGTCTTTCTCCAAACTGATGCAGGCTTCTCGAATGGCTAGTAGTTCATAATATAATACCTAGAGAAGATGAAATAGAAAGAGTTGATATAGCCAGCTGTTCTCTTATACATACTTCAAAGTAAGATAATGATTTAGCTTCAGGATTTAGTAATGTCATCACTTTACACCTAAATAGACCTCTCTTTTCCATCTTAACTATTATGAGAGCATGGTCTTAGCAATCAAGGCTTATACATCCATAGTAAACATGTTAAAAGGGAAAATCTAAGGAAGCATCATATTTTGACTTTAGGAATTCTTAACTTAATTAAGACTTCTAAATTCAGAACGAGACACCATATTATAAACCCAGTATCTGATTTAACCAAAGTATGCTGAGATCCCAGGCAACCAACCTGCCTAAACTGTCCCTCTGAAACACCATCCCGATAAAAGATGATACGAGTAGGTTTGAACCGAGTTGACTTATAAAACTGAATGAGAAGTTCTCGGACCATGGAGGCCAAGTCCTGGATGATCTCCTGTCGGGGTCTCTGAACTCTTACTGTAGCACAGTATCTGCTTGGGTGGGCATCCATACTACCTACAACCTAGGTTGGAAAAAGTAAAGAAACACAAAAATTAAGATAATCCAAACTACAAGAATATAAATTTTACCACAATAAAAAAAACTGAAAAAAAGAACATGGATTTCATTTAAATTTGTATTTTATTATAATCTTCCTATTTATCACTGTTCATTTTGAGAGTAATCAAACACAGATAATTCCCAGTGAAGAAGAGAATAAAAGACCTAATATAGGGTCAAAAACTATTTTCCTATAAGTAGGCTGCACTTTACTTTTAATAATTAGATTTAAATTTATAGATGTTGCTGGTGGACCTAGAGATTACTAAGGAAAGAGACATAAGGAAAATAAAAGAAAGGAGGTAAGGTAAAAAGAGGACTCAACCAAACCTTTGATTTCGCTCTCTCTCTTACACTTTAGCAAACCACCCCAGAAGCCAGGCTTAAGACTTTGATATCATCTTGGAACTGTTATGCTTCATAAATTTTAAAAGAATTTTTCTGGGCCCAGGCCCGTGGCTGAGTGGTTAAGTTCGCATGCTCTGCTGAGGCAGCCCAGGGTTTTGCTGGTTCGAATCCTCGGTGCGGACATGGCACTGCTCATCAGGCCATGCTGAGGCGGCGTCCCAGATGCCACAACTGGAAGGACCCACAACTAAGAATATACAACTATGTACCAGGGGGCTTTGGGGAGAAAAAGGAAAAAAATAAAATCTTACAAAAAAAAAAAAAAAAAAGAACTTTTCTCATTGAAATGTCCTTCAACCAGAAGGCTTGAATCTATAGTCAGTCTTAATGTCTTAAATTTGTGTTCTGTACCTGTTCCTCAGAGAAGTTAATCTTGGCTTTGAGAATTACTCTTAATTTTCCTCTTTCTATGTCTCTTTAAATATTGTTATGTGTTTGGAGCAGGGGGAACTTTGAAACATGATCTCTGGAACCCAAATATTTTTATTTTTTAATTTTATTTATTTTTCTTTTTGAGGAAGATTAGCCCTGAGCTAACATTTGCTGTCAATCCTCCTCTTTTTGCCAAGGAAGACTGGCCCTGAGCTAAAATCCATGCCCATCTTCCTCTACTTTATATGTGGGATGTCTACCACAGCATGGCGTGCCAAGTGGTGCCACGTCCACACCTGGGATCCGAACTGGTGAACCCTGGGCCACTGAAGGGGAACATGCGCACTTAACCGCTGCGCCACTGGGCCAGCCCCTCGAATATTTTTAAAATGTCTACTACACATCATTCTGATCAGACCCTAGGCTGAGAACCAGCTGGTCAGTGCTTCAAGCTTCTCTTTCTTTTAGGGTACTATTTATACCAAAGTCATGCCTCAAAAATGGAACTCTGGGGGCCGGCCTGGTGGCGCAGTGGTTAAGTGCACATGTTCTGCCTCTCGGTGGCCTGGGGTTCGCTGGTTCGGGTCCCGGGTGTGGACATGGCACTGCTTGGCACACCATGCTATGGTAGGCGTCCCACATATAAAAGGTAGAGGAAGACAGGCACGGATGTTAGCTCAGGAAGAGGCTTCCTCAGCAAAAAGATGAAGACTGGCAGTAGTTAGCTCAGGGCTAATCTTCCTCAAAAAAAGAAAAAAGGTTCATTGCAGCATTATCTACTGTACCCAAGACATGGAAACAACCTAAGTGTCGAATGAATGGATAAAGAAAATGTGGCATATACATACAATGGAATATTATTCAGTCATAAAAAGAATGAAATCTTGCCATTTGTGACAACATGGATAGACTTGATTGCATTATGCTAAGTGAAATAAGTCAGACAGAGAAAGACAAATACTATATGATCTCACTTATATGTGGAATCTAACAAAACAAAACAAAATCAACTAACCTCCTAGATACAAAGAACAGACGGGTGTTTGCCAGAGGTTGGTGGTGGGTGATAAAGTGAAAGGGTAAAGGGAGTCAAAAGGTACAAACTTCCAGTTATAAAAGTCCTAGGGATGTACTTTACAGCATGGTGACTATAGTTAATAATACTGTATTGCATATTTTAAGGTTGCTAAGAGAGTAAATCTTAAAAGTTCTCATTAAAAGAAAAAACATTGTTCGTAACTGTGTATGGTGACAAATGTTAACTAGACTTATTGTGGTGATCATTTTGCAATTACACAAATATCGAAACATTATGTTGTATACCTGAAATTAATGTAATGTTATATGTCAATTACACCTCAATTAAAAATAAATAAATAAATAAATAAAAACAGTACTTCAAAAGAGTTTCTAATTTCGTGTCAGTATTTTAAATGTCTTACTTACCTGAAACCAAAATATGGAAAATTTTTACATTTTTCTTCTGTGGGTCAGATTAGAAAATAATCAAGAGTTTTTAAAAAGATAAGCTAGAACTTCTCTACTTATTTATGTACATGGGTTGTATCTGCTTTTTCTTTATCTTCTATATGGAAAACAAAGGAAAAAAAAGAGCTCTGACCATTTCTTTCCCCTGAATGGTATCTCACTACTAAAAAACAAATCCATATCCCTTCTGATGGCACAGAAAGCCTCACGAAAGCTTCCTAGCCTCACAGCCTGCTATACTACATTCCAATTCTCTGCATTTCTCAACGTTCTCCAAACACTCCAGGTTTCTGCCATCTAAATTTTAATATACATTGCTATCAAGGTAGTATCTATTATATTATGTGGCATTTATTACTTACATTTGTTTCTCACACTAGTCTTTAAGTTCTTGGGAATAGAGGCCATATAGCAAAAAGAATCAATTAACAAATTCCATTTACAAAACCTCTGATAATCTAAAGGAAGTGGATATTTTGTAGAAATGGATCTAGTAGAAAAGAACAGTGACTACCTAGAAGTCCAAAAGAATTCAAGTATGAGTAAGCTTTCTTGGAAAATGACCCCAAACTAGCAAACCTGAAATAAGTTTTTTGAATTTCTTTATCATTTTATCTTCTATAAGAACTTTTTTGTGTGTGTGTGAGGAAGATTGGCCCTGAGCTACCATCTGTGCCAATCATCCTCTGCTCTGTATGTGGCATGCCGCTACAGCATGGTTTGACAAGTGGTTGTTGTAGGTCCGTGCCTAGGATCCAAACTGGTGAACCCCAGGCCGCCAAAGGGGACCATGCAAACTCAGCCACTACGCCGCACGGCCAGTCCCTATAAGAACATTTTAATGAGTACCACAGATGGCTCAATACTACCTCTAGGATACTTGAAATGTAAATAATTTATGCATAACTATAAAAATACAAAGTAATACAATTTATTAATAAAGTCAATTTTCTTTATTAATGAAATAGCTTTGGAATCCTAAGTGAAATTTTTAATATTTATTACTAACATTTTCAAGGATAAATAAGATTTATCAGATTGTTAAAATTTAAACAAAGATTATAATAATGGATGGTAGAAAAAATATAAAAAGTCTTACAGTTTAACTTCTGAAATTTACCAAGTATGCCTAAAATATGTTGACATTTTCAAAACATTGGCCTTTGTTAAAATTAAGCAGTTTTCAAGTTGGGTAAAACATTGTCTGGCTTTCTGCAATTTATAAGAAATACACTTAAAAGATTGACAGAGAAAGGTTACAAATATAGAGGTGGGCAAAGATATAATGGGCAGATGTTAAAAGTAGGAGTGGCAGTATTAAAACAAATAAAGACTTCAGCTGCAAAGTATTAAACTGGATGAAGGTGGCAGATATCTTATATTGGAAAAAATGCAATCCACTAAGCTTATATGTAATGCATCTTTCTGTAACAAAGACATGACTGAAATACATAAACTCTTTGAATTATAAAAAGTAACTGAAATGTATAACCATGGAGAGAAACAGACAAATTCAAGTAGGAAACAGAAGACTTGAGTAATTTAATAAACTTGATTTAATAGATATATGTAAGGAATTTGTAGTTTCCAACCATAGAATTCTTTCAAAAACACAAAGAACATTTGAAAGTTGGCTCTTAGATATATATATATTTATAAAAGTTAGTTTCCAATAAAATATTAAAATTAAAAAAGCTGAAACCAAAATGTTGATCTTTGCGTAAACTTTAGATACCCTGACTAATGACACTCACAGCAGCAATAGAAGGCTTCTTCCCATCACCAGCTGGTGGATGAGTGACATCTGCTCCCAAAAAGATCACTGGTTGCTGGAACACAGAAGGTCTTAAACACATTTTTTAAAAGAGTTAGATAATCCATTTTTTTCATTATCCATTTATCTGTTTCATAATACTGTAACACAACTTCAAGTTGCTGACACAGCACAGAGGAGGTCCCGTATAGACAGTTTCACAGGCCTGATCTACTGACAGCTGTGTTCTCTTAATTCGCGAAGCCCTAGTCAATGAAGTAAAAGCTGTCACAATGGGTCTATCAATGTCTTATTCAGAGCAGTCTCCTCCCTTAAGTAACGGTGCTGGTGGTTGCAAAGGGCAACCGCTGCTAGTGTTCTTCGTAATAGGCATAAAGTAATAAATTTCCTCACATTAAGCCACCAATTTGTATCAATCTTTCTTTAATCTATTTACATTTTAAGCTTATGTAATCTCTCAAGGAGAAAAAGAATCATTAAACTTTACACTGGAAGGGATTATGGGAGTCTATTATTCCCCCTTCCCTGGCCAAAAGTATAAATTTGAATAACATATATTTAATAGTCATAAAGCAGCTAATAGTTCATTTTATTTTCAAAACTCTATCCTTTAAGATTCAAACGACTGTCTCTTAGTTTAGACTTAATAAAATTCTATATTCATTTCAGTTATGAATCTCATTTATTAGGGATAGGAAGTAGAGGCTGTATGGAAAAATAGGGAAAAAAAGAGCTTTTGTGTCAAATACACATGGATCCATCCTTCTAATGCTAATTTGTGGTGCATACTGGTCAAGATATTTAACTTTTTAAAGCCCTAGCTGTTTCAACTATTTAAGGAAAACTGTCATTCAATTCTCCAAATAACAGCCTCTTCCCCAGCAACTGTTTCTAGGTCACTGAGCTCTTGGACATGCTAGCAACCTAAGAGAAACATCTGCCTTCCCCCCCTGACTGCAGCTGCAGCAGGGGCTGATTGCTTGCCTAACTGACGGACTTAACCGACATGGCCGCTGCAAGGCCCTCCTTTCTAGGTGGGTGAGCAGCCTCACGATACCAGGTTGAAGATGACTATCAAAAAATGAAAAAATTTTTCAAGCTGGGCTCTCCTGTGAGAAATAAATAAAGCTCTCAATACTTTCTAGCTAGGCAAGAGGTACTTTGCATACTAAATGAACATGGAGGTGGGAGGGGATTTTCACAAGGGAATCTCTTAATCTGGCCAATCCAAATTCTTTTAATTTTTTGCCAAAATGTCTACTTATCTACCATGGCAAAAATCATCAAAGCCATTTCTTACAGAGATCTTAGATATGTCAATATATAGAAAAATAATGACTATGTTATTAAGTGATTAGCTTATCTTACCTTTGATGAGGTACAAGAATATTATTTATCCCTCCGAGTTTAACATTTATCTTTAGGCACAGGTTTGAGAGAGTCTGAGGGGATGTTTTTATGACATTCTTGACTTGAACACACTGTGTAGCCATACCCAAAAGTGTATCTCCTACACGTTTCACCTCCGCTATGGAACAAATGCAAATATCTCTAGTTATAACAAAGGTCACACTTTACTGAAAATTAAGCCAATGTTTCCCCCCTTGAAATACAACCCTCCATTACAGGATACCAAAAATTACACCAATACTAAAACAATGCTGTTAAAATTTAAAGTATACTGCCTTAAAGAATAGGTTAAGTATTTAGTGATAATTTTTCCAATGGTTTTCTTCTTTGTATAAGAGAGCATATTTTTACCATCATAAAAATAGTATAACCACAATAACTGAAAAACCATAAGAGGAGAGTATCATATATAATCCCTTATCAGCATTTTACTGTACTCTTCCAGAACTTTTCTCATTTATATTATTTTAATGCAATTATAATCATAGTCTACTTATAACTTTCAATGCTATTCTCTGACCTTTAATTTAAAAATACAGAGGTATTACAGTGTAAAGAATAAAAGGCCTTTGTTCCTTTCCCCTTCTTCGTCATTGTAACTACCATAAAAAGTTCAGTGTACATAACTTCCTATATATAAAACACATGGAAAACATTTTAAAATCAAAATTGAGAACATGCCATCCATTCTATCTTGCAACTTGTCATTTTCATTTAATGATATAGTATGTTCTGAATCTCAATATATACATCACCCTTATTATTTATAACAACAGCAGTTATGCTGTTTCTACATGCCATAAGGTATCTAACCAGTCACACACTGATAGATTTCTAGCTTGTTCTAGGTTTTCATTATTTCAAACAATCCTAGGAATAATATCCTTGTATATTTTTATTTTTCTTCATTTGTGTAACTACAGCTTCAGGATAAATTTCTATAAGTAGAATTCAGGGGTCAGATATATATATATATTTAACATTTTTATAGATACTGACAAACTGCTCTCCAAAAAGGTTTATTTAGTCATTCAACAAATATTTAATGTGCACCTACTACATGTTACTATTGTGCAAGGCTCTGGATATACAATGGTGAGTCAACAGAGACACTGTTCCTGCCCTTACAGAGCAAGAGGCATTAAATAACTGCTCAAATTTAACATTACAACTGTGAAAGCAACATAAAGGAGAGGTATAAGGAGCTTTAAGATAATAAAAGTGAGAGAATTTGACCTTGTCAGGGAGGTAAGGCAAAGCTTCCCAAGGAAGGGATGTCCAAACTAAAATTCAAAGGAAGAAAGTCAAAAGAAGAAGGCACATTTACTTGGTGAAGGGTGGAAGGTGGGCTATGAGAAGCAACACAGGTAGAAAGAAGGGAATGAAGAGTTCCTGTGGGGAAAAAGAGCACAAAGTGAGATGAATTCTGAAGAAGTAGGAAGACACGGATTTGAACATGCAAATCCTTGGAAGACCATATTGAATATCAATTTTATTAACTGCATAATTAAAAACTAAATGGGGGTGAAAGGGAAAGGGATAAATTGGATTTGTATTTTAAAAAGACCACCCTGAATGCTGGTTATAGCTCCAACATGTAGAAGGCTTGAAGGTCATCGTTCCCCTTCTCAAAACAAGAAAAAAGCTGAATGAAAGTCAATAACTTTTTCTTAGATTCATTAGAGAACTGAGGTCACAGGACAAACTGCTACTCCCAAAACAGGTGAATACAAAGAATCACAACCAAGATCAGCTTATTAGAAGCAGATGCTGATGAAGCTAGTAACTGGTAGGAACAATTAAACAGAAACTCCTATAACTCAAAAAGAAAAAAACCCAAACAATCCAAATAAAAAAATAGCCAAAGGACTTGATTAGACATTCTCCTGAAGAAGATATACAAATGGCCAATAAGCACATGAAAGATGCTCCATATCACTAATCATTAGGGAAATGCAAATCAAAACCACAACGAGATACCACTTCAGACCCATTAGGATGGTTATTATCAGAAAAATAGAAAATAACATGTGTTGGTAAGGACATGGAGAAATTGGAACCTTTGTGCATTGCTGGTACGAATGCAAAATGCTGCAGCTGCTGTGGAAAATAGTAAGGCAACTGCTCAAAAATTAAATACGGAAGTAATTCAAATATCCATCAATGGATGAACAGATAAACAAAATATGGTATATACATACAATAAAATATTATTCAGCCTTAAAAAGGAAGACAATTCTGATATATAGTACAACATGGATGAAGCTTCAGGACATATGTTAAATGAAATAAAAAAGTCACAAAAGGACAAATACTGTATGATTCATTTACAGGAGGTACCTAGAAGAGTTAAATTCATAGAGACAGAAAGCAGAATGGCAGCTGCTGGGGATGAGGGACGAATGAGAAATTATTGTTTAATAGGTACAGAGTTGCAGTTAGGGATAATGAAAAAATTCTGGGGATGGATGGTGGTGATGGTTCCACTTAACACTACTGATCTATACATTTGTTAAAATGGTAAATTTTATGTTACATATTTTATCACAAAAAAGAATAAAATTTTGATACATGCTACAATATAGACAAACCTTGATGACATTATGCTAAGTAAAACAAGCCAGAAACAAAAGGACAAACACCACATGATTACACCTATCCGAATTACCTAGAATAAATTCATAGAGACAGAAAGTACAACAGAGGCTACCAGAGGTTGGTGGGAGGGGGAATGGGGAGTTATTGCTTAATGGGTCCAGAGTTTCTGTTTGGGATGATGAAAAAGTTCTTAAAATCGATAGTGGTGAGAGTTGCACAACAATGGGAATATATTTAAAGCCAATGAATTGTTCACTCAAAAATGTTTAAAATGGTAAATTTTATGTTACGTATATTTTATCACACACATAAAAACTTGTTTAAAAAATAGTTAATCCAGGAACACTCCCATAAAAACAGTACATCAGAAGGAATGAAACTATAATCAAAATTTGACACCAAATGACTGACTTAAGGAAGTTATCACCTCTACTAACATGAGACAAATGAAGAGATCCCAGGGCTCAGGCAAAAGAGGGCAAGAGTACAGAAGGAGCTGAAAAATAGGTAGCAGCAGTCAGGAAATGAAAATTAAGTAAAAAATAAGTGGTAAAAGATCAAAGAGTTTTTCTACAAGTAAAAAAAATAGGGTGAAGGGCATAAAGGGGCTTTTTTAAAAAATAAGAATTCCAGAATGATCTAACACTCGAAACCATGTGAGTCGATAGTCTGATTTATAGGTAAACATAAGACAATTAAATGATTGAAAAAAAACTGGAGGAGTGACATCAGTATCAAGCTGTTCCCTTAGTCTTGCCCTGCTAAGATACAATGAAAATGACATTCATTAACCAACAGAGGACATTCACACAGCACATATAGGACATCTGAGAGATCCAAGCAGCCATATGTCTGAAGGTCGGGGGACTGGATCACTGGGAAACAGTGGAAGGAGCTAAGCAGATCTCTTTTCCCTCCCCAGCAGCAGCAATCTAGAGCATGGGATCTCATGCAGTGGCTGGTGCATGATTCTGAGAGGTGACAGGGGAACAGGCAGCCCTCTATGGGAATGCTTTCACTCTTGGAGTTGCTTTCCAGCCTGTGGGAAGGCCCCACATCGAGGCAGCTCAGATACCATGTGGGCACCCCAACCAAGCCAAGCAGCCCAGGCAGACTGCCAGTGAGTGAAGAGCAGAATCACACGTGTGAAAGAGAGTGCCCTTCCCCCCACCTCCCACCTGGCACACCAGCTTGGCTGGTCAGGCAGGGCAGCAGATCTGTGCCAGAGCACCTGCATCTGCATGTGTGAAGTAGTGGTGGCCAGTGGGCAAACACAGAGAGTCCTATTTATACATCTAATGGATGCAGTGGGTCAGAAAACACAGTTCCTGTCCTCCACAGTGGTGGCAGATGGAATCTGCAACCAGATACTACTACTATGTGCTGGCAAAGGTCCACCCCATCAAACACCATGAAGAAATACATTAACATTCCAGAGCAGAAGGAAAATGACAAATCTCAAGAAACCAATTCTGAAGTCACAGAAATTTACAATCTAAATGACAGAGTATTAAAAATAGTTACCATAAAGAAACTCGAGTTACAAGAAAACTCAGAAAGACAGTTCAGTGAACTCAGGAATAAAATTAACGAGCGGAAGGAATTCTTCACAAAAGAGACCGAAACTCTAAAAAGGCAAACGGGCCAGTCCCATGGCTGAGTGGTTGGGTTTGTGCGCTCTGCTCCAGTGTCCCAGGGTTCGCTGGTTCGGATCCTAGGCGTGGACCTGCATATCGCTTGTTGGGCCATGGTGTGGCAGCACTCCACACAGAAGAACTAGAATGACCTACAACTAGGATCTACAACTATGTTCTGGGGTTTTGGGGGGAAAAATAACAAAACAAGAGGAAGATCAGCAACAGATGTTAGCTCAGGGCCAATCTTCCTCACCAAAAGAAAACAAAGCCAAACCCCAAAAAAACTCACAAACAGAAATGCTGGAGATGAAGATGACAATGAATGAGATAAAAAATAATGCAGAATCCTTGAAAAACAGAGCTGATATTATGGAAGACAGAATTAGGAATTTATAGAGGACAGAAATACAGAAATACTTCAGGTGGAGGAGGAGAGAGAACTAAGGCTAAAACGACATGAAGAAGTTCTCCAAGAAATATAGGACTCAATTAGGAAAAGCAAAATAAGAATTACAGGTATTTCAGAGGAAGAAGCGAGGGAGAAAAAGAGTAGACAGCTTATTCAAAGAAATACTGGTTGAGAACTGCCCAAACCTAGAGAAAGAACTGGAATTACAATTAAATGAAGCCAACAGAACTCCCAATTACTTCAATGCAAAAAGACCTTCTCTCAGGCACACATCAGTAAACTGGCAAAAGTCAGTGACAAAGAAAAAATACTCAGGGCAGCAAGGCAGAAGAAAATAACCTACAAAGGAATCCCTATCAGGCTTTCAGTGGATTTTCATCAGAAACCTTACAGTCTAGGAGAGAGTGGAATGATGTATTCAAAATACTGAAAGACAAAAACTTTCAGGGGCTGGCCTGGTGGCGCAGCAGTTAAGTGCCCACATTCTGCTTCAGCGGCCTGGGATTCGCTGGTTCGGATCCCGGGTGCGGACATGGCACCACTTGGCAAGCCATGCTGTGGTAGGCATCCCATATATAAAGTGGAGGAAGATGGGCATGGATGTTAGCTCAGGGCCAGTCTTCCTCAGCAAAAAAGGAGGACTGGCAGCAGATGTCTTCCTCAAAAAATAAAAAAAAAACCACCAACTTTCAGCCAGGAATACTCTCTCCAGTGAAACTATCCTTCAGATATAATGGGGAAATAAAAACTTTCCCAGATAAATAAAAGCTAAGGGAGTTCATCACCACAAGACGCCCTCTACAAGAAATGATCAAGAAGGCCCTCATACCTGAAATAAAAAAGAAAAGGTTTACAAAGCCTTGAGCAAGGAGATAAAGAGACACACAAAATCAGAAAATTTAAGCTCTTTATCAGAACAAGTTAGCAAACAATTACAACACTAAATATAAAGAGAAGGAAAGCATCAAAAATAAGTATAAACACTTCATTTTAATCACAAACTCACAACACAAAATGGAATAAGTTATGATGACAATAACTTAGACAGGGAAGAGGAAAGGGATGGATCCTGCTTAGGTTAAGGAGATAAGAGGCCATCAGAAAATGAGTCATCATCTATGAGATCTTTTATACAAACCTCATACTAACCACTAAACAAAAAATGAGAACAGAGACACAAATGATAAATAAAGAGAAAACCATCATAGAAAATCACCAAACTGAAATGGCTGTAGAAATACACAGGACAAGAGACAGGGAAATATACAACAATCAGGAAATGAGATAAAATGGCAGTATTAAGCCCTCATATAAAAATAATCACTCTAAGTGTAAATGGATTGAATTCTCTAATCCAAAGACACAGAATGACAGGATGGATTAAAAAACAATACCCCAAACAATATGCTGCCTCCAGGAGATGCATCTCAGCTCTAAAGACAAAACATAGGCTCAGAGTGAAGGGACGGAAGACGATACTCCAAGCAAATGGCAAACAAAAGAAAGTAGGTCTTGCCATATTTATTTATATCAGACAAAGCAGACTTTAAGGTAAAAAAGGCAATGAGAGATAAAGAGGGGTAGTATATAATGATAAAAGAGACATTCCACCAAGAGGACGTAAGACTTATGAATACATATGCACCTAACACAGGTGCATCAAAGTACATAAAGCAACTATTAACACACCTAAAGGGAGAAATTGATGGCAACACACTAATAGTAGGTGACCTCCACACCCTACTTACATAAATAAATAGATCATCCAGACACAAAGTCAATAAGGAAATAGTGGAATTAAATGAAAAACTAGATTAGATGATCTTAATAAGATATATATAGAACATTCCATCCAAAAACAGCAGAATACACATTCTTTTCAAGTGCACGTGGAACATTCTCAAAGACAGACCATATGTTAGGAAACAAGGCAAGCCTCAATAAATTTAAGAAGATTGAAATCATACCAAGCATCTTTTCCAACCAGAATGCTGTGAAACTAGAAATCAACTACAAGAAAAAAGCTGGGAATGTCACAAATATATGGAGACTAAATAACATGCTACTGAACAACCAATGGATCAATGAAGAAATCAAAGGAGAAATAAAAAAGTACCTGGAGACAAATGAAAATACATCATACCAACTCTTATGGGAGGCAGCAAAAGTGGTCCTAAGAGGGGAAATTGATAGCAATATAGGCCCACCTCAAGAAACAAGAAAAATCTCAAATAAGGAATCTTAAACTACACCTAACAGAACTAGAAAAAGAAGAACAAACAAAGCTCAGAGTCAGCAAAAGGAGGGAAATAATAAAAATTAGAGCACAAATAAATGAAATGGAAACCAAAAAATATAGTAGAAAGGATCAACGAAACTAAGAGCTGGTTCTTTGAGAAGTTAAAGAAAACTGACAAATCCTTAGCCAGACTCATTAGGAAAAAAAGAGAGAATAAAAATAAATAAAATAAAAATAATAAATAAATAAAATAAACAAAATAAAATAAACGAAAGAGGAGAATTACAACTGATACCACAGAAATACAAAGGCTTATAAGGGAATGCTATGAAAAACTGTATGCCCAACAAACTGGACATCCTAGAAGAAACAGATAAATTCTTAGACTCATATAACCTCTCAAAACTGAATCAAGAAGAGGGGCCAGCTCCAAAGCCTAGTGGTTAAGTTCGGCATGCTCGCTTCAGTGGCCCAGGTTTATGGGTTCACAACCTGGGTGTGTACCTACACCACTCTTCAGCCATGCTGTGGCGGTGACCCACATATAAAAAACAGAGGAGGGCTGGCCCCATGGCCGAGTGGTTAAGTTCGCACGCTCCGCTTCGGCAGCCCAGCATTTTGCCGGTTGGGATCCCGGGCGTGGACACGGCACCACTCATCAGGCCATGCTGAAGCGGCATCCCACATAGCACAACCAGAGGCACACACAACTAGAATATACAACTATGTACTGGGGGGCTTTGGGGAGAAGAAGAAGAGAGAAAAAAAAAAAAGAAGAAACAGAGAATCTGAATAGACCAATCACAAGTAAAGAGATTGGAACAGTAATCAAAAACCTCCCAAAAAATAGAACTCCAGGACAAGAAGGCTTCTCTGGAGAACCCTACCAAACATTTGGACTATTTAGTTTGCTCTACTGATTTGCCTTTTTAAAGTTAAGGATTTTAAATACTGTAGCTATAAAATGTTTTAATGTTTGGAAGTTTTAGGATAGGTTTTAGCACAATTCTAAAAGGAACATCAAGTACTTGAGGAAAAACTCAATCTTAAGATATCCTTACCATACACTGGTGTCTTCCCCGGCAAGATGACGATAATAAGCTGGAGCCCAGAGTAGGTGTTCTTGAGATGCCGGAACATGGGCTCCACGCTGTCTGCCCCCTGCGCATATTTGCAGAAGCAAGGCTGGCCCTGAATGGGCATCCCTGCATCTTTAGAAATCTTACGCAGCTGGTCCGTAAAACCCCTAGAAGGAGAAATTAATAAAAATAAAACCTTTGTCTAGTTATAAACACCTACAAAGTAGTAATGGAAAGTTTGGAAAGAGAATGATGAATGAAGCAAAGATACATGTGCTCCACATATGAAGAGGTCACCAGACTACTGATGTTAAGGGCAATGTTGGGTCAGTAATCTATTTTGCAAACTAACACTACTATACAATTATGTGGTATTTTGTAGTTTACAAAGGGCATTAGTAATAGAGTGTGTTAGTTAAGAGCTCAGCTCTCGAGTTAGCAAGACAGGTTCCAATTTTAGTTCTGATACTAGCTATGAAATTTTAGGCAAATTTTTTCAGTTTCTGTCATCTATAAAATGATTACTTCCATTGTAAGGCTGGTGTGAAGATTAAATGAGATAATGCATGTAAAGCACTTAGCACCTAGCTCAAGACATGGTAAGAGCTTGATAAATTCAAGCTAGTGGACATGTTCTGATTTGATCCTGACATGATTCACAAGGAAGTAGTAGGTTAGGTGTTATTCCCATTTTATAGATCAGGAAATAGTTTCTGGCATATTAAGTATACACCTGAGGTCAAAGGGTTAGACGAATGGCAGAGTTAGAACTATGACCTAATCTAGAATTTCTTTCCATAATATTAACCATATCAAATTAGGATAGCAGGAAAGATTGTATCCTCAGAAAAGATTAAAAAAATATGAAAACATTTTAAAAACAAATGCGGCAGGCAGCACTTTAATGTACTTTTATCCACAGTGAAAAAACCAAAAGACTAATAATTTCATATTTAAAGAAAATTCTGCCTTTAGCCTAGGATAAATGAGTAATCACGTACAGGTTTAACAATTACTTTACTTGTTTTTAAAACAAATAAGGTCTAAGTCAAGGATCTGAATTATCTTTGCTTAAAAATACTCTGATTCTCTCAGGACAGAGATCAAGTTTGTAGGAATTCCCTTCTTATTTTTCCTTATTAGTGTTTAACTCAAGAAGTAGCAAGTTCAGGGGCCAGCCCGGTGACGCAGTGGTTAAGTGCACACGTTATGCTTCGGTGGCCTGGGGTTCACCCGTTTGGATCCCAGGTGCGGACACGGCACCACTTGGCACGCCATGCTGTGGTAGGTGTCCCACATATAAAGTGGAGGAAGATGAGTGTGGATGTTAGCTCAGGGCCAGTCTTCCTCAGCAAAAAGAGGAGGATTGACAGCAGTTAGCTCAGGGCTAACCTTCCTCAAAAAATAAATAAATAAATAAATAAAAAATAAAAAAATTAAATAAAAATTAAAAAGAAAAAGCATGAAGTTCAATATTTTCAGTCAGCCTGAATAAGAGCCATTAAGTCCACGATTATAAGACTTCTATCAAGCCATGAATAACAAATACAAAATGAAAAGAATAACTCTATGCTTGAAAAACAACTAGAAGTGTTTTCTTTGGTCTCTGGAGGTCAAGTAAGATAACTGTAGCATTGTCGTAAACCGTCCTTACATTTTACTTGAAAGCAGGGGGATAAAAACTTTGGAGAAAAAAACATATTCGGTGAACTTTAAGACATACATTTAGAGATCTGGAGCTAATAAAAAGGAGTGAACAGAATTAAATAGAATAAAAATTTTACTTCTCACATGAAGGAGGCCAGGCAAATTCTAAACCGACCTGGGGTAAACTGGTCTCTATATCACTCAACAATTATTCATTATGTGAATACTTTATAGGATCTATTAGTGAAGATTTAAACTAGACAACAGTAATTTTCTTAAGAAAATCAGATTTTAGAGGAGAGAGAAGAAATTTACACAAATAATTATAATACAATTCTATTTTACGCAGGAAGTGACAAGTACAAATAGAGAGGATATTGATAAACTACTATGTTTACAGTTAAGAGAGATTACTGCCAGCATCACAAATCATAGAAAATTGGGCATTATTTAGAGGAGTAGAGACAGGAAGGAGGAGTTTTCAGTAAAGAGCAGCATGAGTGGAAACGGAAACTAAGGCTCCCTGGGAGATAGAGGGAATACAGTGCTTCAATTTTTTTGTCCAGAATATGTGAAAATGGAGACAGGACTTAAGAGGCAGGTGAAAGATTTTAAATGTCATACTGATTTTTAATGTTATTCTTTTATATTTAATAATTTAATGTTATTCTTTGTCAAAGAGAAGCCTAAAAGTTTTGGAGTGGGGGTAGTCACAAGCAGAGCTGGTACTCTTTCACAACAGCACAGCTCCTCAAACAAGAGTAACAGCAGAAGCCCTTGAGACTACCAGAGCCCCAAAGACTTGAGAGTTCCAAAGGAGAGGAGATAAAAAAGAAAAGAAGCGAAAGTGATAAAAAGGAACCAGAAAGGCAAGAAGAGAGAGAATGTCAAGAAGGTAGTCAATTGTACCTAACGCTGCAGAAATTTTGAGAAAATAATGGCTGAGAAGAGCCCATTAGAGTTGATAACCACAAAGATATTAGAGATCTTCCAGGAATCAGTTTCAGCAGAGCACTAAGATTTCAAAGAGGGAGAGAGAACGGAAATCTGGAAGTCTGAGAGAGTAAGTAAGGTAAATTGAATAGTGAAGATTTTGTTTGTTTTAAATTTAAACAGATGATTGTTGAGCACCTACATGTTGACAGAAAGAATCTAGGGAAGAGGGGAAGTGGTGAAGACGGAGGCCAAATTTTGAAAAGTAAGGAAGTGGAAATGAGGAGTTAAACCACTCTTTCAAGGGACTCAGTTGAGAAATAAGGATTTTATTTAATCCTCATCCATTAGATAAGTACTATTATCTCTATTTTAAAAGGTGAAAACTGAAGCATAATGAGATTAAATAAATTATCCATGGGAATAAAGCAAGGAAGCAGAAAAGCTGGGAATTAAACCTATTTGCCATCAAAAGCAGTGATGCTCTGCCTATACCACATAAGCTAGTCTATTAGGATGGCTAGAAGAACGAATCAATGACTTTACTATGACTAACAAATTTAGGAACCTTCATCAAACCGTGGAGAAGAAGCATTTTTAAAAGTTTCAGTGATTAAATATGCTCCATTTTGAGACAATATTGCTTAGAACATTAGCTGAGTAATTTAAAATTGAAACACAAAATTGAAACACAAAAAGGTCCCAGAGCCAAACTAATGACAAGACTTACTTCAATATTTCTTCTCTGCACTGCCTCTGTGTGGCAAAACAAGCTATAGCCCACATTTTGATTTCAACTCCTGTGTGGAACTGTTTCCCTCGCATGTCCCAGACTCCGTGGCTTGGCGTTGCTACTGTCCGATTCTAACAGAAAAAGAGAAAGAGAAATAATAAGGCAAAAAAGAATAAACACTTAACATACAATTTATCTTAATGAGCTGAAATAAGCATTTCAAATCACTGAATTGTTATATATCTGATATTCTACATGGAATAGGCTGTTCTAATCATTCTTATTTATATCTTTATAATAGAAAAACAAAAGTTCCACTAAACTCAAGCAAAGATACTCACTTTGAAACGAAAGAAATATTGTTGGAACAACAAAACACTTTCTACATTCCACATTCAGCTAGGATGCAGGATTCAGTAGGATGCCCTACTCTCCATACACTGAAATTGTATGTTGATAATTAAAAAACTATCAAGAGGTTTTACCCGTCCTCCATATTGGAGCATAGGTGCTGGAAGTACTCGTCCAGTTACATGGGCCATTTCATCTCGAACCTTAAATTGAAACTCCTGAACAAATGGATCTGTTTCATAATTTGCACTTCTTACCTAACAACAGAAAAAATTTGTAGTTACTTTCAAAATTCCCCCCAATTCCCTGCTTTACTCATTAGAACCGTCTATCATTTTTTCTTCGCTATGTCCACAATGTTTAACAATAGGTCTAGTTAGTGTCCTAATGATAGAGCAGAGAATCTTAACCTGAGGACCATAGATCATGAATGGACTGAAGGAAGTCTGCGAACTTCTGAGTAATTTATAAAAAACTTAAATGTAGTAGGTTAATAATAAGAAATTTCAACTATTTATAACTCATGAAATGGTAATTTTATATGATCAAATGTAGTATATTCTGGGGAGGGTTATCTAGAGATTGCAAGAGAAAGAAATATCTGACCTAAAGAAGGTTAAGAACCTCTAATTAGAGGATCCAGACATATACTATTAAAATTTATCTTATGTAGACTTTGATAACAAATATTGATAATCCTAAGGCTTCTGTTTCTATTTGATCTACAATTTATATAAAATTTACTTTAATATTTTCAGATGAAAAGTGAAATATTATAACGCTTACTTAATATTTATACACTTGAGACAGATAAGAAAGCCAGTATGAGATACAGATGATAATTTTTACATAATACATCCATACATACAAAGATAAGGAATTTATTCTAATTCAGTGTAGACTTGGATCTCAGAGTGTAATTCATGCTTATAGTATGCTATAGTAACTGTGTTTTTCAAAATATATTTACTTGGTCTCAGGGTAAAAGTCAAACAAGATTACAAAAAGAAGGTAGAGTTCAAGTCTTTGAGTAACAATCCACTTAAAAAAAAAACCTATGTAATCTAAATAGGTAAAAAGAATCTCCTCATAATAAGCAGGAAAAATTGTTTTCTAAATTAGGCACTAATGCATCTTTTCTTCATGCTTAAATGCTATTCATTTCTGGTGTGTTTTAGTGTACCTCCACAGTAATGTTACAAAGATTAACATCTGTTATTTACGAAGATTTGCTGAGTGATGTGCTTGATGCTAAATGTTTTAGAATTTTCACAATAACTTTATGACTATAAAAGTAGGTCTTTTATAATCTTTATTTTACAGAGGATAAGCTTAGTAAAGTTAAATGACTGCCCTAAAACCATATAGCTAAGCAAGTGACATTGAATCTGAAACCACGCATGTTCTGATTCTAGAGTTCCCACTCTCAATCACTGCACTAGCCTTCCAGATGCTGTAATTAGAATAACACAGTAATAGTAACAATAAGTGGAGAAGCTAGACTTTGAACCTTGAGCCATTAAGATTCCAAAGTCCGTTTTAACTACTACAATACTGTCTCCCTGAATAGAAAAGTTGTAATAAACGAGTTAGAACAAGTTAGATTTATAGAGACAGTGAAAAGTTCTAGTTTCTTAAAGGTTTTATAATCTTGTCATAGCAGATAAGAGAAAAGTCCACAATGAGAACCAACCTGTATTTTCCTAATAAAATATCATGTAATAACTTTAATTCACTCCTTAGAAAACTATAAGAAAAAAAGGTCTGGGGCCAGCCCTGGGGCCGAGTGGTTAAGTTCACATGCTCTGATTCGGCGGCTTAGGGTTTCACCAGTTCAGATCCTGGGCGTGGACATGGCACTGCTCATCAAGCCATGCTGAGGCAGTGTCCCACATAGCACAAACCAGAAGCACTCACAACAAGAATATACAACTATGCACTGGGGGGCTTTGGGGAGGAGAAGAAGAAAAAAAAAGGTTGGCAACAGATGTTAGCTCAGGTGCCAATCTTAAAGAACCAAAAAAGAAAAGAAAAAAAGGTATTTTTTTCTGTAATTGGCTTACAGAATGAAAGTCAGTTCTGAAATCCTTTTTCAACAATCTTTGAAATTACTTTTGAAAGTGCTATTGTTTTGGGTAACATTCATATTTCCAGACTTTTTTCTTCTTCACTTGGGTAATTGAAATGGTATCCAAGAAGACAGTAAGATCAGATCCACCAGTTGCCTTTTAGTTTTCATTTTGCTTTATTCCATCAGTTTTATAAAGTGGAACTGATAACTCTTCCTCCCCATACAGAACAAGGAGACAGCTTAGAGATCCTATGTGGTTGAAGCTGCCTTTAATTTCTTTATTCATCCTATACAGTCACCAGCCTGAGACTGGGTGCTAAGTAATCATACTCAGAGTGTTAAAGACTCTCACTATTGCTAGTCATAATACTTTGATCTTCCCTCCTTTCTCCTTCTTTTAGGTAGGAGGTAACAAAGCTCTAGTTCGTGAAACTGAAACATTAGTTCTGAGAGAATCTATTCTGGATCTAATTAAAGAGTCTGGGGTTAAATTAGAAGGATCCAACCCTTTGCATAGAACCCACTAAGGTTTACCCTCAGAACACGACTAGATTACTTCCATGATCCCTTCTAATTGTGATAATCCATGAAATGGTAATAAGGACATAGTTCTTTAGGAGCTCACCCTAATATGCTTTTAAAGTCCCATTTCTAGGGTTAAGTACTAACCAGTCTGCTAATTTCCTCTTGTCTATCTGGCGCAGATCTTGCTGTTGCTTTGATCATAGTAGAAGTCTGATTGTCCGTTAGCTTCTTGATACATCGTTGCCCTGCCACAATATTACAGACCTACAGATGGAAAAAAGTTTTATACTAGATGTATATATCCTTTTTAAAATTCTCAGTGCCAATTACATGTCAAAACAAATTTTAAAATCTACTTCATTAAACTGCTTCTTTTACTATCATGTTAAGTAAAAAAGTAGTAAAAAATACTATTTTACAGAATGATTATTATTAGCTAAAATATACACTGGATAAAAAGGCTGAAAAGTGTACCAAAATGCTAACAGTGGTTACATTCAGAGTGGTAGGACTGTGGATGAATTTTTTTCGTATTATTTCATTACCAAAATTTAGAATAAAATAAAATTTAAAAACAGGTCAATCTCCAAAATAAATGTGAGAGTATGAAGTAAGTTATAGGCCATAAAAGACCCCAACAGAATGATGAATAAGAGTATAGTAATAAGCAGCCTAAACATATTACTTCTAGTGGCAGATAGGTATGTTTCTGCTCCTGTCCCACTTGCAGACAGGGAAGGTGCGGGTACTTCAGCTGAAGAGTATATTTTTCTCTGAAATACTGTGCTACCGTTCTCTCCACAGTTTGGCCATTTTCTAACTGTAAAGGAAAGCTGGAAAAAAAAAAAAAGTACACATTAACAACTCTTATCTCATTATGAGCTGGCAAAACTCCCAATTCACTAACTATAGCAAGCTGCCTCAATCATCTCTGCTCTGATAAACACCAGCTTTTCTTACGTTTGATGACTGGCAGGCCTTCTTGTTACATTACAAACACGGTATTTCCGTCTCATTGTTCCACAATGAGTCACTTCAACCTTCAGACCTGTTCCCAACAAGAAAAACTGAGGTTATAGAACTGTCACATGTAAAATATTTATAGCTACAAAGCCCGTCCACTACTATAAAAACTCCAATTCTAAACAGACAGAAAATCTGTGATACAGTCAATGTGATATTAACAAAGGCTTTTATACATAACATTGATAATAATGGTTACAATTATGATAGACCTAACTCCAAATCTTTTCCCTATCCCATCAAGCTCTACACATTATAAAATAGTATCACAAGGGGCCAGCCTGGTGGCTTAGTGGTTAAGTTCATGCACTCAGCTTCAGTGGCCTGGGGTTCGTGTGTCTGGATCTCAGGCGTGGACCTACACATCGCTCATCAAGCCACACTGTGGCAGCGTCCCACATACAAAATAGAGGAAGATTGGCACAGACGTTAGCTCAGGGACAATCTTCATCACCAAAAAATATATATATATCATAAAATTTGCAAAGCCTATAGACCAAGGGATAAAGTTCTCCATTAATAAAAAACCTTGTTTATAATAAATTCAGGTATTTATGCTGGGAGAGGAAAAGAGTAATGAAAGGAGTTGTAATAATTGTCAAGACATTATATAACTTTCAAAATATGTGTTATTTGAATAGCCCAGTCACTGCATACTGACTGAAGATCAGAATTTCATACAGCTCAAGAAGGAAGTCCTTCAAAAATTTTTAAACCAGGAAAAAAAAATCCAAGGCCCTTTTAACAGAAGTGGAGAGACAATTTAGTAGAAGTGTAATATAGTAACACAGCTCTTTTACTATTAAAAATTAGAAATCAAATGCAAACAAATAATTACTAGAGCGGGTGATCCCTACTTTCTTATGAAATCACTGACCCCTTTGTGAATCTGATGAAAGCAATAAACTCCTAGAAAAATGCACATACACATAATTTAGCATATGATTTTAGATGTTCCTGGATCCTTGCAGTCCATCTGCAGACCTGACCCTGGGAGTTTGAGGATCCCAGGCCTGCTTTAGAATACAAAGCAATGGGCTTTCAAACCACTGGCTGGAATTCTTTGGGATGAATTTTCTAAGCAGTGTTATCCACAGAATTTTCTGAGATGATGAAATGCTTCACATTTGTGCTAAAATTATTAACAATATGTGTTACTGAGCATATGAAATGTGGCTAGTGTGCCTGAGAAACTGAAATATTAATTTAAATTTAAATAGCTACATGTGGCTAGTGGCTACTGTATTGGCTAGTGCAGTCCTGGAACTCTCTAGAGAAGAGTTAACAAACAGATATATATAGTGGCTACTGGTCACAGATAAGCTTCACTCTATTTCTATGGCCTACATTCCAAAGGAGGAAAATCTAAAAAAAGGTAGATAGAGGACAACTTTTAGTTCCCTGATAGTATTTGTGGTTATTATGTTTCTGTTATTTCCCTTTTTTATCTGTGATTCCTAGAGTACGGTGGTTCTCAATCAGAGATGATTGCGTCCTGCAGGGAACATCTGGTAATGTCTGGAGACATTTCTGATTGTCACAACTGGGGGGTACTATTGGCATCTAGTGGATGTTAGATTTAGGGATGCTGCTAAACATCCTACAATGCACAACCTCCCAGCCCCGACCACAAGAATTATTCAGCCCAAAATATCAATAGTGCTAAGGGAAAGAAGTCCTATTTTCCTATCTAATTATTAACTGTAGTACCAAACACAAAGTTCACTCATAGTAATATTTTCTTCTGCTATAATCAGCACAAATCAAGATGTTAAATGGACACAGTGTCACTGAACCAGATTGGTATGAGTTTTTCTTGAGAAGTACTCCTAATTGTATCAGTAGAAGTAGTTTTTATTAGTAACTACCTTTATAAAACTAAAGATCAATTAGAGAATTTACTATGCTTCTATATTATAAAGGAGACTAGAAAATAAAATACTCCCAAGGGAAGTTCCTAAAAGAAGGAAATACCAACAATATGAAGTAAGCAAGATATAAAAATATTTATGTTTAGGGGAAAAACACAACAGAAAAATTTAAAACAAATTTCTGTTATCTACACCACTTAGCAATTTGTTTTTGAGTCTTCCCTTGAATTAAAAAAATTATTAGTAAGGTTCTATAAGCTTACTAAATAAGTTTTTACCAAAAATAAATTGGTACTCTTATATACATAGGATACTTTTACCATAAATTTCCCTCAGTATTTCTGCTCTTGAACTATGAGGAATTATTACACAAAGAAACCATCCTAAAGTTAATATTAAACATTTAGGAAAAACTTCAACTGGAACCAAATGAATATACTAAGAAAATCTATTCATTATAGCACACTTTATATCGCTATTTAACAGTTATCACCAACTTCCTCATGCCAGCGAAAAATGAAACCCAAATATAAAGCACAGAACACACAGCTTTGATTCTCTGGAGTTACTATGGTAGGAATACATGATGTACTTTAAAGAGGCCTCTTTAAAAAAAAAAAAAAGCAAGATTTCTTGACTTTGAATGGAAGAAATAATCATCAGTTTGTCAATTAGATCCAACTCAGATTTTTCTACCCCAAATCTAGGGTCATAGGTGCCTGAGGATTAGACCCAAATCCAGGGATTAGCAAAAAGTTGAAATTTTAAAAAATGGACTAGATAATTCTCTGCCCAGGTCCCTCCCCAAACCCTCCATCCAACCAAAACAAATTTTTGGCTTTAATAAATCAAATATTTAACCTATAAACTTGGCTTTACCTTCACTATAACATCAACTTTATAATGATTTCTAGTCATTTTTTTCAGTCATTTCTTTGGGCCCCTGAGCAGTTGAAGTTAAGATCGAGTCCATGCTCTTCGGGCAGCAGTTGAATCCTTGTTCTGTACATCTTGTATTTTCTGTGATAGAGTGGTGATATGAGTTGATTGCATAGTTACCGCAAAATAATGTAAGTGACTTCATGATATCAGAGGTGGTAACTAAGCAGCAACTCCACTGGAAATCATGGCATTTAGATGGTCACATATTAATGGTGGCTAATGCACTACCTTCCAACAAAGTTAACTGTGCAATTAATACTGATTATGAAAGGACAATGGTATGGTTGCAATACAGTAATACATAACACTTTATTATTTTGGCACTTAAATAACTTGAGATAAATGGATGCTTATTTTCAAAGCAGGAAAGATTTTCCTTTTAATGTTTTATTACAATGACTCTCTCCTGGTTACTAAAAGGCAAAGAATAATTACTGGAGCAAGCAGGATGTATTCAGGTACTCTAACTGATTTGGGGAGCTGAAAGATGTTCAGTGAACAAACTTCAATGCTTCATTCAAACTACAGGCTGAAAATTATCTACAACACATAGGTAAAACCTTAAAATAGAATAATTATTTTCGACTATTTAAGATCTAACCCTTAGTATACAGAGAACTCATACTACTCATTCTAATTAGAGAATATCTAAATTCTCTTCATGTCTAAATAATAAAGACTAAATACAGTGGAGTCACATCTTACATGAGGATTAGGTTCTAAAGTCATGAACAAGACAAGAATTTTACACAATCAAAATTAATCTTGAAATATTCCTTAAATTGTGATAAAGTACAGTGTATATGGGTTCCCATATAAAACTGTCTATGTATATTTAAATGTACATAGAAATGTACACATATAAAGAATAAATATATACAAAATCTAAATTTCAGGACACTATTAAAATTACTTTTTTCTTTTTCTCTTTGGAAGACTATGTAGAGATGAATTTATATTAGTAAAATAAGCATATGATGCAACACCATTGTACAATTTTTAGCTACTAAAATAGGCAACACCAATGGTCAGCATAATGTACATGAAATAACTGACTTCCAACTCTAAAACAACACATGAAACAGGCTAGCTCCCTATCCATAAATTTTCAAAGAAATAAATATTCTGCTATCATTTCAGAAAAATAAGGAAGTCATTATATTAGAAAATGTTCAAAGAATGACTCCAGTTCTGAAATAACAATATTTTTTTGAATAAGCTTTCTCTTTTTAACAATATTATAGAAGCATTTTTCCATGGGATACTCTTACATCTTCAGCAAGTAAGACAAAGTATCAACAAAAAATTAGCTGGTATCAATATTAATTCCATTACTTGGCATTTCTTCCACTGAAACACTACCTAAGATGTTATGATAATGAATTTAATGTAACATTTTATAATTGCTCTGTATTTTTTTACTGATGTTACATGAATAGATTTAATTCACCTTTTATCTCTTTGGTGAACTTTACCCGATGAGAATCAGTCAGAGGTCTTGGTTGCTCATCAATATTATGAATGTCAAGAACTTCACACATGAACTGAATTACAGGTTGTGCTTTGTAGAAGGCAGTGGCAGAAACTAAGAAGAAAAAGACAAATAGTACTAATTAATGTTTCCCTAAAAAAAAATTCAGAAACTTGATCTCAGCCTCCATGATAATTATCTAATTACAGAGTAAAATCATCCTTTATGTATACTTACATACATATAAAAATCTTTCCAAAATTAAGCAGTTTCAATTTGACCTGTTTGATTGGAAGACAAGCACAAGAACAGAAAAGCCAAATACTATAGCTTCTACAATCTATCTCTTTCATCACGGGTACGTGAATCATTCCATTCTCTACTACATGTACAGAGAAGTGTTCTGGGTATGAGACAAGGCCTGTGAAGGGGCAAAGAAGGCCAGAGTCCCTTAGCAGATGAAAAGGTTAATTACTGTTTCTTAAACAAAGCTTTCTATGCCACCCCAGACTGCTTATCTATTCTAGCGAGAGCTCTCCCTATCTTGCAGATTTGAAAAGACAGTGGTATTAAATGTTTTTAGTGTTAATCCAAGCTACAGCTAGTAACAGCAGGGCATATTTGCCCAATGTTATCTAGCTAAAGTTGACAGTTTTCTAAAAGTCAACCAGCATGATTTCTTAATTTTGGGTTTTGGAACCAGAAGAGCTTCACCAATGATTAGTAGATTACCATCACTCATTTCTTAAACACATCCTTACTGACTACTATGATGTCCTATAAAGGCACTGGGGATACAATGAAAAGTAAAACCAAAGCAGACAATAAGCTACATGCTATCATGTTATTTTTCTGCTTAAAAAACAAGCCCAGTGAGGAAGCTTGGCACACATGTTAGCTCAGGGCGAATCTTCCCCACACAAGAAAAACAAACACAAAATAACATGCCCACTGTCTGCTGAGCTAAGTGTAAACTTTTTATGTGGTGCTCTTTATCTCCCTCCCTTCACAAATGTCCCTTACCTCTGGAAGGATAAGGATAAAAAGCCTTTAACAGCAGTTATCTCAGGACCTGCGTGGGTGGTAAGGCTACTGTGCATATTTTTTATTTTCCTCTTTTTAATTTTCTTTGAATCTTTTTTAAAATAGTGAACATATATTACCTTTTCTTTTATTATAGAAATAATATATGAATGAAGTCTCATCAATATAGATATAGAGAGTAAAGACTTCCTCCAGTCTCCAAGTATCTTTAAGAAGTAACCACTGTTAGTAGTTAAATATGTATATATCCTGTTCTTTTAAAACGTACTTAGAGACAAAAATGTACATACATTTTTTTTGCATGAGATAATAAATGTTCTATGATTTATTTCATTATTTTTAAACTTAACAATATGTCTCAGAGACCTTTCCAGGTCAGTACATTCTTTTTAACAGCTTCATACTATTCCACAGTACGGGTGCATGATAATTAAGTGAATATATACTCTTTTCCCCTCTTAACAAAACAGAACACAAGTAGTAAAACATTAGAAACACTATTCTGTACTTTGACTTTCTTTTTCTCATTATATATCTTAGAGATAAATCTATATGTATGAATACGGAACTGAATTACTGTTTTTCATAGCTGTAGGATATCTCATTGCATGGATGTACTTCACGTCCCTAATGCTGGACAGTTAGGCTGGTTTTGTTTTTTTACTATTCCAGTGAATGTCTTTATATATATATACACGTATGTGTGTGTGCATGCACACACATCCATCAGTACGTCTGTAGGAAAGATTTAAGAGAAATCAATACCTCACTGCTAAACTTCCATCCAAATAAACTTTAGAAACACCTCTACAATTTCTAACTAATTAAAAAAAGAGATTGATAAGACTGTATTAGCATTCTGGATACCTTATTCAAATCCATAGTAGTTTAAACAATGTATACATTACATTCTTCTATTAAAAAATGTGAGAATATTGTGCATTAAAAAAAGGCTGGCAGGATACATACCAAATAAACACACACTGCTTCTGGGTTAATTTTTAAAAAGTAAAGAGATAAAGGAAAATAAATATATGACAAGTAACATGCTTATTTTGCCTTTCCTTTAATCCTACAGGTAACATTTCTTCACTGGATTACTATACTACTACTACTGAGTTTTATATCACTGACTTGAAACTACTAAACAAACTGTGCAACATTCTTCTGTTATTTTTCCCTGTTTATCTCACTATGCTTCTAATCATTTTACTGTTTACCATCTTCTCCACAGGAAAGGCGCACCTGAAGTGAAAAAAGTTCTTACAAAACATGGGTTGAAATAAATGATTACAGCTGAATTAGGCTTGAATTTGAATGAGCAAAGATTTGCTTCTCCACCCCTTGGCTGAATTCTTAATATTTTATAAATCTATACATATGCATTTTATTCCTCCTTCTCCTTTCAGGAATCAGCTAATTTACAGCAAAAGTAATACTTACTTTTAAGATTTTAAAAATCTATTAATGAAATACACCACATTAACATTAAAGGAAATAAGCATAAAATCATTTCCCTAGATGATGGCCCCAAAAAAGCACTGGATAAAATTCAGCACCATAGCTAAAACTCTCACTGTACCAGGACTAGAAGGGAACTTCCCTAATTTGATAAAGGTATCTACCAAAAATCTATGGTAAATTCAACTTCATTTAATAGGAGGTCCTAGCTAGCTGAGTAATGCAAGTTAAGAGAAATAAAAGGTAAAAAGATTGGAAAGGGAGAAATAAAATTATTATTCTTCACAATAAGACTATCTACTAGAAAACCCAATAATCTATAAATTATAAAATTAATGAGAGTTCAGTAAGGTTGCTAGATTTAAGATAAAAAATATAAAAATAGGTTACATTCTTATACATTAGCAACCAACTTAAAATCTAATTTAAAAAACATACCACTTAAAATCACAACAAAAAACATAAGGCACTTGGGATGAAATCCAAAAGATAAGACCTACAGAAACAACAAGCATCTTTGCTATTGAATGATATTACAGAATATCTAAATAAATGGAGCAATATACCCTATTCATGTAAATTATCCTCAAATTAATCTTCAAACGCAAAGCAACTTCAATCAAAATACCAACAGGCCCCCTCGACCTCTGGAACTTAAGAAGTTGATACTGAAATTAACATGAAAGAGCAATAATTTTTAAGAATAAGGTCTGACCTAACATTCATCAAGATTTGTCAAAAGACTGTTGGGATAGACACATAAACCAGCAGAACAGACTTGAAAGCCTACCTCAGGCTAAATACAAATTCCTACTTAGAGAACTAAATATGAAAAGAAGGGGCTGGCCCCGTGGCCGAGTGGTTAAGTTCGCGCGCTCCGCTGCAGGCGGCCCAGTGTTTCGTCGGTTCGAATCCTGGGCGCGGACATGGCACTGCTCGTCAGACCACGCTGAGGCAGCGTCCCACATGCCACAACTAGAGGAACCCACAACGAAGAATACACAACTATGTACCGGGGGGCTTTGGGGAGAAAAAGGAAAAAAATAAAATCTTAAAAAAAAAAAAAAAAAAAAAAAAAAAAAAAAAATATGAAAAGAAAAATGAACATTTAGAGGAAAATATAGAATATCCTTATGATCTTGGAGGTAAGGAAGAATTTCTTAAACAAGATACAAAACTACAAATGATGAAAACTATGAGAAAAAACATACCACAAACAAAGCTCAAAGCAAAACAAAAAACAGGCTACAAATTGGTAGAGGATATGCGTAACACATATAACAAATGATTAGGATCTAGAATATGTAATGAGTTCCTACAAATCAAGATAAGACAATAAAAGTGGCAAAAGATATGAGCAGGCATTCATGGAAGAGAAAAATCTAAATGTCCAGAAACATAAATTTTCACTAATAATCTTATTTGTAATTAAGGAAATATATATAAAAACAATATGAAGCTATCATTTTACACTAATCAAGATGGGCACAAATTTCAAGATGGGTAACAAAAACTGACAACAAGCCAATGGAAGAATGAAAGCTCTTATACAGATTGTAGGAATATAAACTGATACAATCAGGAGAGCAAATGGCAATATATAGTAAATTTGAAGATGGGCATAATTTTCAACCCAGCAATTCCACTATATTGGAATACATACTACAGAGAAATTGCATATCTGCAGAAGGAAGCACAAACAAGAATGCTTACTGTAGTATTATTTTTAATAGTAAAATGAATGGAAACAACCTAAATATCCATCAATCAAATAGATAAATTCATAGCATATTCATACAGTTAAAATTAATGGGCAGGTACTAGAATTCAGATAATTAAAATTAAGAAACAAAGTACAGATATTACCTGAGAAGAGTTTGGTGAAAAATGAGATATTATCAACTACTTAGAATGCCAGTATTTAGATACATATAATACAACTAAGGAAAAAAAATTTATCAAAAGTCTAGATGTGTAGAATATCAGTGGGATAGTCTTTCAATTCATGAACATAGTAAATCTCTGAATTTATTAAGATCATTTAAATTTCATTAAGATTTTGTAATACACTCTATAACTCTCATGCATCTTTTAATAGATTTATCAATAAATTGATAAAAATTTTTGTTGCCGTTAGAAATGTATGCTTTCATTTTTTGTCACATTAACTGTTTGCTGCATGTTTATTTTTTTCACTAGGTTTATTTTTTCTTTTCATAGGTAGCAGTGATAGAATAATGAAAAAAGGACACGTTTGGAAATAAAAGACTTAGATTTTAATCCTAGGTCCAGCACTTACTAACTATGATTTCTCTGAATTTCTATTTGTTCATCTATAAAATCAGAAAAATATCTACTACTTGCAGCATTAGGGTGGAGAGCCAATACAAGGCACCTACTTGTGCCTGGAACATGATAGGAGTTCAACAGAACTCTTCATTTTTGAAGAAGTGTCTATTCATGTCCTTTGTTCACTGATCTACCAAAGTCTTAATTCTAGGCAAAATTGTTTTGTCGATATAAACTAACTCCTTGAAGAGGTTGTATGGGAGAATGCCTCATGAAGATCTGTATTTTTTCTATTTTTAATGTAAAATATCACATATTACTAAAGTGTATAAAACACAAATGTGCCACTTAGCAAATTATCTTAAAGTGAACTTAGCAAATTGTTATAAAGTGAATATCCACGTAACCAGCATTCAGATCAAGAGCTAAATATTGCCAGTATCCTAGAAACTTTTTCCCTAGCCCCTTCCCAATCCAAACCTCCTCTCTCAAGGTAAGCAAAATTCTGGATTTTATGATAATCACTTCCTTTCCTTTATAGATTTACAACATTTAAGTACAGATCCCTAAGCACTACAGTTTAGTTTTCCTAATTCTTAAACTTTATGTAACCAGAAACATAAAGTATGTAATACTTTTGACACTTTTGCTAAAGATTGTTTCTAACTCACCTATATTAAATGTAACTAGTATCTTCATTTTTATCGCTCTGCCTAACACTCTGTTGAAGAAATATACAATTTATCCACTCTAATGTTGGTGGACATTTGTGATGATACTTTCCTTTGGTTACTTGAATAACGTCATGAACATTCTTATGGTTTTTCTGATGCACACACAAATACAAATTTCTCTAGTAAAAAAGGCTATATATCGAGGAGCAGAATTGCTGAGTCATGAAGGATGTCTAGCTCCAATTCTCCTAGATAATGCCAAACTCTTCCAAAGTGGTTTAACTACTGACCCTCTTACAATCAGTGTCTAAGAGTCACTATTGTGCCAAATTCTCACCAACTTTTGTCAGACTTGAATTTTAGCGTTTCTGGTGAGTGTGTAGTGGTATCTCATTTTTAAAAAATAATTTTGAGGTATAACTTACATATAATAAAACACATTTTAAATGTAAAAGTTCAATGATTTTGATAAATGTATACATCTACTCTACTACTACCCTCAATCAAGACAGAACATTTCCATCACGCTAGAAAGAACCTCCCTGCCTCTATGTTATCAGCTTCTCCCGCATCTGCCCCAGGCAACTACTTATTTGACTCCTTTCATAATAGATTAACTGGTTCCAGAATTTTATATAAATGGAATTATACTGTATATACCATTTTGTGTCTGGCTTCTTTTGCACATCCTAGTTGAGATTCACCCATACCACTGCATAAATTAGTAGTTAGTTGTTTTTAGTTGCTGAGTAGTATTTCATTCTATGATTAGATCACAATTTGTTTCTTCATTTAGCTGTTGTTGGAAATTTGGGTTGTTTCTAGTTATTATGAACATGAAAACATACACAAATCTTTGTATGGACCTATTTTTTAATTTCTCTTGGGGAAATACCTAGGAATAGAATTGGTGGGTTATATGGCCAAGAGAATGCTTAAAAGAATCTGCCAAAATATTTTCAAAATGGTTGTAAAATTTTATACTTTTACCATTTCGACTTGCTCCACATCCTTATCAACACTTGCTATTGCCAGTCTTTTTTTTTATTTGGTGAGAAAGATTGGCCCTGCACTAACATCTGTTGCCAATCTTCCTCTTTTTGATTGAGGAAGATTGTCTCTGAGCTAACATTTGTGCCAATCATCCCCTATTTTGTATGTGGGATCCCGCCACAGCATGGCTTGATGAGCAGTGTGTAGGCCCATGCCTGGCATCTGAATCTACGAATTTCAGGCTGCCAAAGTAAAGCCTGCAAACTTAACCACTATGCCACCAGGATGGCCCCTTGCCAGCCTTTTTAATTTAGCCAATCTTGTGGGTGTGAAGTGCTATCTCATTGTGATTCTCGTTTGCATTTCCTGAATGACCAATGATGTTTAACTTATTGGCCATTCACATATCTTCTTTTGTTAATTATCTGCTTTTGACCACTTTTTAAAATTGTCTTACTGAGTTGTCCAAGTTTCTCATACATTCTGGACACAAGTCATTTGTTCACATACATGTTTTGCAAATGTTTTCTCCCAGCAGTAGCTTGCCTTTTCATTTTCTTAATAGTGTTATTAAGAGAGGCTTTTTACTTAGATGAGGTTTCCAATATTTTAAGAAATTTTTGCCTAGTCCAAGGACGTGAATATTTTTCCCGTTTTCTTAGACATTTTCCAGTTTTGGCTTTTATGTTTTGGCCTGTGATACACTTTGAATTAATTTTTGAATATGGTATGAAATAGGGGCTAATGCTTATTTTTTTCATACAAATATCCACTTGCTCTAGTATCATTTATTGAGAAGACTATCCTTTCCCCATCAAATTATGTTGGCCCGTTTGTCAAATATCAATCAACCACGTGAGTGGGTCTACTTCTGTAGTTATTCTAAAAGCGTCTCAGCCTTTTGGCTAAGATCAAGTGTAGTATCTGTAGCTAGTCTATAACCTGATTGATATGTCCATTTTACCCCAATATCATACCATTATGATTACTGTGGCTTTATATAGCAAATCTTGAACTCAGGTAGTATAAATCCTCTAACTCTGTTCTTTGTCAAAATGGTCTTGGCTATTCTAGATTCTTTCCATTCTCATATACTCAGAATCATATTAGAATAAATTTAATAAACAAATAAATCATATTTAGAATAAATTGTCAGGACACATTTTTTAAAAAGCCTAATGAGATTTTGGGATTTTGTTGAGTCTATAGATCAATTTGGGGAGAACGGACATCTTAACAACTTGAGTCTTCTGGTCCATGATCATGGTATATTGCTCTCTGCTTATTTCTATCTTTCTTATCTTTCTCAGGAATGCTTTGTAGCTTTCAGCATAGGGCCTTGCACATCTCTAAGTCTATTCCTAAATATTACATTTCTGATGATATTATAATAAATAGCACACACTATTTTTTCCAATTGTAGAATGCTGGTATTATTTCCTGTTATATTGCTAGTGCTGATTTTTGTATAAGCAACTAGTCTCTTGGGACTTTACTAAATTTATCTACTGATTCTGGTAGGGTTTTCTGGGTAGATTCCTTAGGATTTTTTTATGTAGACAATTGTGTCTTCTGCAAACAAAGATAGTTCTATTTCTTCCTTTACAATATTATGCCTTTATTTTTCTTGCCTCACTGCACTGGCTTGGACCTCTAGCACACTGTTGAATAGAAGTAGTGAGAGCAAGTAACCTTGCCTTGTTCTTGATCTCAGGGCAAAAGTGTTCACTCTTTTTACCGTTTAGTATGATGATGCTTGTATATTCTTCTAGATGCTTTCATCAGGCCAAAGAAGTTTCCTTTTACTGCTAGTTTGTTGTAATTCTTAATCATGAGAATCTTAAAATGTGTTAAATGATTCTTCTGTCTGTTGAGAGGATTACATTGCTTTTGTCAGGTGTCAGTAACACAGACAGACTAGCCTAATGAAACTGAGTTGAAAAGCCTTTCCTCCTCTTCTGTTTTCTGAATTTGTGAAAGATTGGTATTATTTTTTCCTTAAGTGTTTGATAAAATTCACCAGTGAAATCATTTCGGACTGGAGTTATTTTTGTGAGAAAGGATTACGAATTCAATTTCTTTAACAGATACAAAGGTTATTCAGATTTCTCTGAGTCAATTTTTCTAACGTTGTGTTTCAAGTTATCAAATTAATCGATACAAAGTTTCATAACATTCCCTTATTAACCTCTCAATGCTGAAGGGTCTAGTGATACCCCTTTCATTCCTGATGCTAGTAATCTGCTTTTTCTATTTCTCTTGATTAGTCTTGCTAACAATTTATTAATTCTATAAAAAGAATCAACTTTTGGCTTCATTTTCTGTACTGTTTTCTATTTAATTAATTTTTGCTGTGATCTTTATTTCTTCCCTTCTACTTACTTTGTGTTTAATTTGTTCTTTTTCCAGTTTAAGACAGAAACTTTGTGTGGTAGTCAGCCTCCAAGACAGTCCCTAATGGTCTTGCCTCCTGGGATTCACACCTTTGCGTAAGTCTGACCTACACTGAATATATCTGATCTGTGCAAGTAATAGGATATTACGGAAACAGCACAATGTAACTTTCAATGCTAGGCCTTAACGTCTTTACAGCTTTTGCCTGGCTCTGTCATGGATTACCTGCTTCAGGGGAAGCCAGCCACAATATTGTGAGGATGCTTAACCAGCCCTATTGAGAGGTCCATGAGACAAAATGCTAGGCCTCCTTGGGGCCGGCCCTATGGCTGAGTGGTTAAGTTCGAGCACTCCGCTTCAGCGCTTCAGCGGCCCAGGGTTTCGCTGGTTTGGATCCTGGGCGCGGACATGGCACCGCTCGTCAGGTCATGCTGAGGCAGCATCCTACATGCCACAACTAGAAGGACCCACAACTAAAAATATACAACAATCTACTGGGGGGCTTTCGGGGGAATAAGGAAAAAAACAAAATCTTTAAAAAAAAAAAAAAAAAAGAAACTAGGCCTCCAGCATAAACTTGTTACCAACTGAGTTTTACAGATGTAAAACAAGACTTAATCATCCATTTAAACATTTACTAAGTACTTACTATATCAGGGACTCCTTTATGGGTCAGAATTTAGAGATGAATCAGACAAAGCCTCTACCTTTTAAGAAAAGATTCTGGGGTAAGATGGCAGATTAACCACAAGCAGTTTATTTCATATTCCATCCCTAACTCCACTAAAACTATGGTAAGGAATTAAAATAAAATAAAAAAAGACATAAACCTAGAAAGAGAGGAGAACAAAAAACAGGAAATGCATCAACATTTTAGAAGATGGAAAGTAACTGGACAAGTGGTAACTGACATAGCAGATTCAGCAAAATGAAATCTCAAGCCAGCTATGTTGGGAAAGATACGAATCAACTGCATTTACATTGTAGAATTCTCAAAAGGCACGACAAGTAGTAGCATTAGGTACCTCTGAAACTGGTGATAGAAGGATAGGCATGGTGCAGAAAAAGAGGAAAGCTGTTTGAGAAGCAGGTAAAGTCCTAGATCCCTTGTCTAACTCCACATCGCTGAACAACTGCCCCTTCTTCACCCCTGCATAAATCTGGAGGTTCATTGTTTATAAAAAGTAAAAGGCTCTTTGGAGGGAAGAAGTCATGCACAATTGAGGGCACAGGGCTGTACCAAAAACAAGGGTTAAATGACTACAAATATTAAAACTGAATGCAGACATTTCCCAAGCCAGAATCCCCAACTTGGCTTCCAGAATGTAAGCAACCAGACTGTTACCCTTCCAGCAGGAATTTGGAAGACTCATCTTTGGGTAACTTGACTAGCCAAGAGGAGAGGCCTAAGGATATTAACACTGTAGGTTCCCCAACATCAGCCCACTGAAATCACTGTGTGATGAAGCTCAAAGTCAACAGGCCCCACTAATGCATTCAAAGCTTTTAGTCAGTGTTTTAGACTCCCTCTGAACTACAAGCAAATAATCAAAGAAAATATACATTTGAGCAAAGCCTCCAAAATGGAAGACAGATCAAAATAAACAAAAAGGAAATCGGAAGAAGCATGAGCATGTGCAGGAAAAAGAAAACTCCAAAATAAATTATTCTCAGTGAAGTAAGAGAGGATACTGCATCTGTGACACAGGAATAGTATGCTATAATAAAATAACATTCAGGAAATAAAAACAAACTATTAGAAATTAAAAACGTAATGGTAGAAATGAAAAGTGACTAGAGGGTTGAAAGATGAAGTTGAGGAAGTTTTCCAGAAAGTAAAGCAAAGCAAGGGAAACAAAAAGACAGAGGATATTCACTTAAAATAGGTGATTTTTTTTTTTTTTTTTTTAGAAACGAGGTCTTATTCTTTTTTTCTTTTTAGGGAGATTGGCCCAGAGCTAACTTGGGTTGCCAATCTTTTTTTTTCCCTCCCCCAAAACCCCCCAGTACTTAGTTGTATATCCTAGTTGTGGGTTCTTCTAGTTCCTCCATGTGGGACACTGCCTCAGCATGGCTTCATGAGTCATGCTAGGTCTGCGCCCAGGATACAAACCCATGAACCCTGGGCTGCTGACGTGGAGAACACGAACTTAACCACTTGGGCATGAGGCCAGCCCCTAAAAAGGGTGAATTTTATGGTATGTAGACTAAACCTCACTAGGGCTCTTTAAAAAATGGAGTACTGCTTTCAAATTTATGAAGAAAAATTATTTCCAACATAGGAACCCAGCTAAACTATCATTTAGGTTTGCCGATACATTTTCTAATGTGTAAGGTGTCAAAAAATTTTGCCTCTTGCAGTACCCTTTTCTCATGAAACTTCTGAATATTAAAAAAAAAAGGGGGGGGAGGGGGTAAAGAAACAGGAAATCAATATAGGAGAAAGACAAAATTCCCCAGGGAGGTAGTGAAGTGTGATCCCAAGAGGACAGCTGTGCACCACATATGAAGGGCACAAACAGTGTAAATGAAGAAGCAGATTTGATGGAGACTATCATTGAGATTCCTCCTGCTGTTATACTGTTTTTCTAATGTGAGAATAGACTGTAAGCCTATCACAGAAATCTTTACTTGCCCTGGCTTGATCACGGGTTGATAAAGTTCCTGCCCTACTGCCTAAAAGCAGACTCTCATTTCACCCTAAAGAAATGTTCTGCTTTGATCTACTTCTGAGAGGACTAATTTAAACATTATAAAAATCAAATTATTTCTTAATCCTAGAGATCGATACTTGAACTCAAGACAAACATATGCAGCAAGCAACACTAACATCACTAATATTGTGATTAATAAGTTACTTACTAGAAATCTGTTTTCCTTGCAAAGGAAGCACATTCAGTGTGAACTTTTGACTCTAAAGCAGAATAAATTACAATTACTAAATTCTACGACCATTTATATACTCTGACTACTTTCTTCTAGGAACAAAAATAGATACTGAGTGTTTTACAGAAAGCTACTTTTGTACTCTTTTTAAACTACTTTTTACTTTGCTTTTTATAGAAAAGCACAAGGAAGAAAGTAAAAATAAAATAACATTTCTCAACTCAGACGTCCTGGGTCTGAGATTTTTTCTGCCAGGAATCTTGTTTCTTAAGGGATGCAGTATACAGCTATGAATATTAAGGGTGTAAGCTTTGGAGTCAGAACAGTTGACCTCTAACATATGAATATAAACTATGTGACCTTGAGCCTTAAATATAAACTGTGTGACCTTTAGAGAGAGAAAGTCACCTTAAAGAGATTTCCCTCTCTAAACTTCACTTGGGGGTAACACCTAACTCATAGAACTGTGGTGGAGTTTATATGAGATAATGTAAAACACTTAGCATTCTATTTGGTACATAATAAGTGGTAAATAAAAACATCTTAAGGGAGATACAACTAATAACTAACTAATAACTAATAAACACTAGATTCACTGTGATGCTCTTAAAACACAGGAATTACAATAATAAAATGTAAGGTGCAAGTGAGTTAAGCCTAAAGAAGGCTTTATTAAAAAAACATTCCACATTTTGGGGCTGGCCCCGTGGCCAAGTGGTTAAGTTCGTGCGCTCCACTGTAGGCGGCCCAGTGTTTCGTCGGTTCGGATCCTGGGCGCAGACATGGCACCGCTCACTGAGCCACGCTGAGGCGCTGTCCCACTTGCCACAACTAGAAGGACCCACAACTAGAATACACGACTATGTACTGGGGGACTTTGGGGAGAAAAAGGAAAAAAAATAAAATCTTTAAAAAAAAATATTCCACATTTCATTGAATCTAAGATGCTAATGATGATAAGGTATATCAACATTTTATGTATGCTAAAAAAGAAACTTGCCAATTAAACTATGACAAACCACCACACCACCTCTAAGACATCTCCCAATTTCAGAGATGATGAAATGTGAAAAGGATTTTTTTGAGTCTTAGTAAAATTCAGTAAGTTAATTACTTAGTTGAAAGTTAGGATATTAAATGCCATGAAAACAATGATTTTGAAGACAAGATTAAGTACAATTAGAATTAAACTGCGCTTTTTTCTTTTTGAGGAAGATTAGCCCTGAGCTAACATCTGTGCCCATCTTCCTCCACTTTATATGTGGGACGCCTACCACAGCATGGCTTGCCAAGTGGTGCCATGTCCTCACCTGGGATTGAAGCGGAACGTGCGCCCTTAACCACTGTGCCACTGGGCTGGCCCCATAAATTGTGCTTTCTTACTCTTCCATGTTTATCTCCACCACCAATTTCACCTAGCTCCCATCTGTTACTTCCTCAAAGAAATGTTCCTCAAACACTGAGACTACAATGGATCCCTCTATTCTATTGCCCCGATTGCACTCAGTACTTTATAGTACTCATTATATTGCTCATTACTAGTCTTCTCCAGTGGATTTCAAGTTCAGTAAGGGCTGTTTGGTTCAGTGCAATACACCAAGTCCAAGAATTGCAAAATCAAAATCACTCAGAAACAAAAAAGGAAATATAAGCAAGTAAGATGGTCAGTGCAATATTTTCATTCATTATTTTTCACGGCAGCATTACATATTATTAACAATTAAAAAATAAACCCATCAGGACTGGCCCAGTGGAGCAGTGGTTAAGTTCACACACTCTGCTTCAGAGGCCTGGGCTTCATGGGTTCGGATCCTGGGCTGGGACCCAGCACTGCTCATCAAGCCATGCTGTGACAGCATCCCACATACAAAATGGAGGAAGATTGCTACATATATTAGCTCAGTGACAATCTTCCTCAAGCAAAAAGAGGGAAACTGGCAACAGATGTTAGCTCAGCGCCAATCTTCCTCACACACAAAAAATAAATAAATAAACCTGTAAAAATTTCCAGGCTTTATTTTCATTTCATTAAGATACCATAGGCCTTAAAAAAAAACACTACTAATCTTCTGATTTCTTTGCTTCACAATGGCATAAGTTATCTATACAGTTTGTTCACACAAATATACTCTCACATTTTTCTTGAAACATGCAGCCTTTTAGGTCTATCTCTTCTCCCTACCCCAACCAACCTATTCCATTCCTTTTCCTTCTTCCTAAAGGGAACCACTATCCTGAAGTTGGTGTGTATTTGTCCCATGTTTTGATCATTTTACTGCGTTTTTAGGTATCTAGTATATACTCTTATTCTGTTTTAAATTTACATAAATAATAATATATCCTTTTGCTATTTGATTCTCCCCTCCCCAACACTTCTTTCAATAATCCACGTTGATACACACAGATCTGGTTCATCCATTTGACTGTTACAAAGTACAGCACAATACTATATAACAATTCCTGTACTCATTCAGAATTTTATTTATTCCGCTATTGACAGGAATTAGGCTGCTTCCGATTTCTGCTATTACAAATAATGCCTCAGGCACATATGCAAGTTATCCCTATGGTATTCTACGAGTTTTAAGACGTGCAATTTCATCTTTACTTCATCTTTTCTAGATATTGAAAACTGCTCTCCAAAGTAGTTGCAGCAAATCATACATCTACCAACATTGTGCAAGCGTTCCTTTTACTGTATTCTTACCAACATTTGATATGACTTTTTAATTTTTACAAATCTGACACAGGTGTTAAATGGTATCTTACTGATTTCACTTGCATTTTCTTGACTGCTAACGAATTTGAGATCGGGATTTTCATGCGTTTATTGGCCATTTGGGTTGCTTCTTTTGTGAGGTGTGTGTCTTAATCTGCCTTTATATTTTGTAAAGTTCTTGGTTATATGTGCCGCAGAAATCCTAGCATTTTACCTTTGCTTATGGCGTCTTTTATAAGTTTTAAAGTTTGATGTAGCCAAGTTTATCAGTATTTTCTTTGATGATTTATACATTTTAAATTTTGTTCAACATTAGAGATATTCTCATTTTTTTCCTAAAAGAATTTCAAAATTTTGCTTTTTAAATTTAGGACTATAATCCACCTAGAAATAAATTTTGGGTATGATGTAAGATGGGTCTAATTTTTTTCATATAGTTATCTGGATAAACACCATTTATTAAATATTCTACTCCTTCCTTGGTTATTTGAAATGCTACCTTAACATTTACAAAGTTTCTATATACACACACACAGCTTATTTCTAGGCTCTGGATTTTGCTTCATTAACCTGTCTTGCGCTGCACTTAAAGCAGTGTGGTATAATTGTTATAGCTTTAAAATAAGGAGGGCAATTCCTCCCTCTTTATTCTTCTCTAAAATTATATTGGTTTTTCTTGGTCAATTATTTTTCCATATAAATCTTAATAGTGACTTATCAAGTTCCATGATATATCCTATTGGGATTTTACTTAAAATTGCATTTATAGATTAATTTTGCAAGAACCGACATCTCACCAAATTGAGCCTTCTCAATGAGCCTAATATATTTCATTCCTTTAGATTTTCTCTTACAGTTTTCAATAAAGTTTTATATTTTAGAGACCTCTCAGAAATCTTTTATTCCTTGTGTACCTCCTTTTCAACCCAAATTTCCCCAGTACATAGCTGTATATTTTAGTTGTGGGTCCTTCTAGTTGTGGCATGTGGGACGCTGCCTCAACGTGGCCTGACGGGCGGTGCCATGCCTGCACGCAGGATCCAAACTGGTGAAACCATGGGCCGCTGAAGCAGAGCACGTGAACTCCGCCACGGGGCTGGCCCCCTATGCTCTTGTTTTTATTTATTCTTTATTTATTAATTCTAATAATTTATTAATTGTTTATATGACCAAGAGTTGTGCTAGGCATGGAACATATGTATACTAGTGAATAAGATGGACAGTCCTTAGGTCCATGGAGCTTTCATTCTAATAGGAGACACAGAACAATAAACATAATTCAGGTGACACATGCTATTATAGGGGAAGTATACTGTGCTATGGGAATACATAAGAGAAATACCTAACTCAGACTTGGGGAATGGCTGGATGGGGGGGAGTAAGGTGTCAAATACTGCTTCTCAAGGAAGTAACATGTAGACTGAAACCTGTAAGAAGAACAGAAGTTAGCAAACACAATAGTGACTAAATATCATAGTACTGACATCCTTGTCTTACTCTTGATTCTACTGGAAAAGCTCCCACTGTTTAACTGTGAAGTCATCTACTCTTTGAATACGTTTCCTCCCTTGGTTTCCTTGACAACGTTTTTTGGCTCACGCTACCTGTACGATAATCATTAATTGCTCACTGGCTCTTCCTTAATGTTAGTATGCTTCCTTAAATGCTAGTATTCCCTATGGCTTTATCCTTCTTATCCCTGTTTTCAATCAAAATACTATTCCTAAAGAAGTTTTTCCATTTCTACAGTTTCAAATATGGATTTATATACTGAGGAGTCCCAAAACTTTTACTTTTAGCTCCCACCACTACAGACTTTCATATTGGCATTTCCAACTACATACTAGATCTCTCTATCCAGATGTTCCATAGAATCCCCAAGCTTTAGACACATTAGCATTTATCTACTTATACACGGTACATACTGCCAACTAACCAGCAACAGTAGATCGACTTCCCATATTCAGTTGACAACATTACCCTTCACACCTGGTATGAGTGAGTAACTACTCTGAATGTATACTGGCGAGTGCACCCTTGTTGGCAGTTAGTTTATTATACAGCACAGTCAATTAACCTGAAGGTTGTTTCAAAGACTGAATAATCACAACATTTTGTAGGACAGGTATGGGGTTTTGTTTTTGTTTCGAATGTGTCAACTTGGGTAGGCACTAGTTCCCAGTTATTCAATCAAACACTAATCTGGGTGTTGCTGTGAAGGTATTTTATAGATATAATTAAAGACTATAATCAATTGACTTTAAGTAAAGGAGATTATCCTGGATAATCTGAGTGGGCCTCCTGCAGTCAGATGAAAGGCCTTAAAACAGGGCAGAGGCTTTCCCAACACAAAAAGAGAAGAAATTCTACCTACGCACAGTAGCTTTAGCAACTGCCCAAGAGTTCTAGCCTGCCCTTCCGACAGCCTGCCCTAAGATTTCAGACTTGCCTAGCTAACCTCTACAATTGGGTAAGCCAAATCTCTCTCTCTCTATATCTCCTACAGATTCTGCTTCTCTGGCTGAGCCTGACTAATACACCAGGTTTGTAGTTTATTTCCAAAAACAATTCCTTCAAACACCTAGTAAACCTTCTGGTCTATTCGTTTTCAATCAGTTCCATGTGCCAGTAACTAAACCCAAAATTTTTTCTGGACATGGTTTTTAAACCTATTTTTTCAACTTAATCCTTGGAATATGTTCCTTTCCTCTCCATCCCACATAAGACCATCACCATCTCTTACCTGAACTAGTGATTGAAAAAGCCTCCTAACTGGCTTCTCAGATTAGTTTTTTCTCCTCTATCTATTCTCCACACTGCTGCCAGAGGTCTCTTTCTGGAAAACAAATATGATCATGTCACTATCCTTCTTAAAAACCTTTGAAGTCTTCCTACCTACAGGATAGAGGTAATTTTTTTCTGTTTCTAACTCTTATTTCCTTCTATTTTTCTTTGCATTTAATTTTGTTATTTTTCTAACTTTTTGAGATGAATATGTAGCTCATTGATGCTGTTTCTTCTTTTGTAATAGGTTTTTAAGGTTTAAAATTCTCTATAAGCATTGCTTTAGCTAATCATACCAGTTCTGATATATACTATTTTCATTACTCTTCAGTTTGAAATATTTAAAATTTTCTTTGTGATTTCTTTGACCAATGAGTTATTTAGAAATTATTTCTTAATAATATCTAAAACTGGACTTCTAGTAGGAAAACAGCTGTAATTTATTTCTAAATTTTCCCACTTTCCTCCTAGAACTCAATACAGAGCAACAAAGAGAATGTTTAAGAAAGAAAAGAAAAAATCCGTCATCTTGAGTGAACCTAGAAGACAATAAAACCTGAAAGTGCCAAATTACAAGTAAACATGGCCCAAAGTACTTCAGACTAGTAGAACCAAAACAAGGGAGAAGGACATGAAGCATGAAAGGAGACTGGTGAAGGAATAGCAAATATTCACTCCCGAAGAGGGTCCTATCCTAAGTGGGAACTGCAATGTTAGAACTGAGATTGAATGGGGGAATCTCAAAAGGATTAGAGAAAGGAGGTGTAGAAAGTGTCATGAGAGTGAGCGGAAGGTGGTCTAGAAGTGACAGATCTCAGGGAGGACTGCCTTTCTAAAACTAAGGCACGCACTTTTCCTTTGTAATTTCAAACTTACAGAAAAGTTAAAAGAATCGTACCAAGAACTCCTGTATACCGTTCACAAATTCTCTACTTGTTAACATTTGAGCAGGCACTTTAAAAGGCAGGAGCTATATTTCTTGGTAGCAGAAACTAGTAAGGACCTGGTGGAGCTCAGGGCTGGTAGTTCACACCTCTTAAACATGTAAATTACTGAAAGGCAAAGGAGATGTGGCTAATCCATCGAAACAATAGAGGACAGAGGCCTCGAGCAGAGAAACCTGGAAAAACACTTTGCTCCTAACGTCCTATCCCCCTTCTTCTAATAGGTGGTTTGGGAAAACTATCTCATCTCATTCAAATATGAATTAAAAAAAAGAGACAAGTATGTGTACAAAGATATCATCCAAAAAATGTAAAAAAGCAGCTTAACATTCCTGACAAAGAAAACTCAAAAGAAAATATCATCACAAAGTAGATGAAAATCATAACATTACTTTTTAATATGAATTCAAAAATTTTAATGCAGCTATGTAGAAAGATCTCAGAGCAGAAATTTAAGAACTCAGGGAAGACACAGCCAGTAAACAGGAAAAAAGTGGAATGAGCATTGCGGAGGGGCTGGCCCCGTGGCCGAGTGGTTGGGTTCACGTGCTCCACTTCAGCGGCCCAGGGTTTGGTCAGTTTGGATTGGATCCTGGGCATGGACACAGCACTGCTCCTTAGGCCGTGCTGAGGTGGTGTCCCCCATAGCACAACCCGAGGCACTCACAACTAGAATGTACAGCTATGTACCGGGGGGCTTTGGGGGTAAGAATAAAAAAAAAAAAAAAAACAAAAAAAGACAAAGAAGATTGGCAACAGATGTTAGCTCAGGTGCTAATCATAAAAAAAAAAAAAAAAAGCACTGCAGAATTCATAGAAGAAATAGAAGAAAAAGATTTTTAAAAATTCAAAAAATGGGGGCCGCCCGGAGGCCAAGTGGTTAAGTTCACACACCCCGCTTTGGAGGCCCAGGGTTTTGCTGGTTTGGATCCTGGGTGCAGGCATGGCACCGCTCATCAGGCCATGCTGAAGTGGCGTCCCACATAGCACAACTAGAGGAACTCACAACTAAAATATACAGCTATGTGCTGGGGTGCTTTGGGGGAAAAAAAATAAAAAAAATAAAAGAAAAAAAGGAAAAAGAAGATCAGCAACAGATGTTAGTGCAGGTGTCAATCTTTAAAAAATAAAAAAAATTAAAAAAATAAAGACTAAACTACAATGAGCACATGGTAAAAATTACACCACAAACGGCACAGTAAGGAGCAAACAGGACAGAAATGTTTTAAAAGAAAATTAAATGATAGATTAAAAAAAAAGACTCAAAGGGAATCTCATGTTTTAAATAAAAGTGACCCAAAACGTTCAATAGTGGGAAAAAAAATCTACTAAAAACAATTGTAAAAAAAATACCCTGCAATCAGACAAAAAAAGCAGGTCCCTTCTAGGGAAAAGAAAATCAAGCTTACATCATACTTCTCTACTGAACATTCAATGTCAGAAGACAGTGGAAAAATACCTATAAGATACTCAAGAAAATGTGAGTTGATAATTTTATGTCTAGCTAAACAGTCCTTCAGGAATAAGGCTACAGACAAATGGCTTTCAATATGCAAAAAGTTAGCTCTTATTCTTATGAGATCTTCTTGAAGAAACAACTCGAAGACAAACCAAGAGATGATAGGAAAAATTTCAGCAAAAAGACTGGTAGTTAGCACCAATACAATTAACTGTAGATTTAAGATTAAGAAAAATGTACATAGAGGTGACTGAATGGAATGTAACTGTTACATGCTCTAACAATGTAGGAATAATACTATATACAAATAAATGAATGATAGGAGTAGAAAACAAAAAGTAGAATAAACTCACTGACTGCACCTTACAGTAAAAGATAGGAGTCAAGGTTGAAAGTTAAGTAGTAAAATTTTAAGCAAAATTATAAAGAACAATAAAATAATACTCTATTGCCTAAAATTAGTTAGTAAAGGGGAAGATAGAGAACAAAGCTAATATTATTGTTACTAAGAAAAAAAACTGCCTTAAAAAAAAGAGAGAAAGATGAACATTATATGAAGGTCTAAGTATAAAGGTAACCAGTAGTGGAGGAAAAAAAAAAACTTCCTAATATCAGAACTATCATTTAAAAAGCACAGAAAACAGACCACTTAAAGTTTCAAAAATATCTATAATCAGAAAATATAAAATAATTTGACACACCACAACCAAACATGTACGTCCTGCCTATCTATCTGGCTTAACTCACCCATTAGCAGAAAAAAAGTTTTCAACTGACCCACAAAGCAAAACCATTCTATGCTGCTGTGGAGCTGTATCTGTGATTCAGAAAGTATAAAATATTTAAAGGAAAGGAAAAACTAATGGATAGGATAAGGTTCACAAAAACATAGATTGTAATCCTTTTATTAGACAATGTAGACTTCTGGCCCACAAGTATAAAAAGAAACTCACTTTATCATTGTACAGGGTACAATTCACAATGAAGAAAACAGAGAGGTGTGTATATATAGATATACTCCCAACAGTATAGCAGCAACATTAAGAAAGCAGAAATTACAGGAGATATAAGGAAAAATAGACAGAAACACAATAACAACAGGAAATTTAAATTTATTTCTCCCAGTCTGAGAGAACAAGTAAACAAAAGTAAATGAGAAAATAAACGATCTAAACAGCATAAAATGGTAGTGCTGATGGGTATTCATTTAACTCTTCCTTAATAACTGAATATACTTTATTTTCAAACAGCTATTAAACTTTCACAAAAACTGACTATATATTAGGCCATAAAAAATACCTTGACAAATTCTAAAAGTAGAAATACAAACCAAATTCTCTGATTAACAACATGTTAAAACTAGAAATTCCTAACAAAATCAGAAAATAAAAAGATCTTCAATCTGAAAATTTAAAGTCTCTCAAACAACATTTGGATAATAGGGGAAATACAAATGAAATTTCTAACGTTTCTAGAAAATAACATAATAAAAATATTACATATGAGACGCTTTGGAATAACAGCTAAAACAGTAATGAGAAGAAAATTTACTATTTTAAATACTTATCAGTAAGAAAAAATGAAAGTAGATGAGTTACTAATAGAGCTCAAAAAGTTAGAAAAACTAAATTAACTGAAGTAAAGGAAAAAACCTACAGAGCTAAAAGCAGAAACTAAGGAGTTAGAAAACAGAAAGCCAGAGAACTAAAAAGAATTTCAAAAGCTCTTTTGCTGAGAAAAAAAGAAAAACATCAATTGATTAAACTACTACCTTTCCTAATCAAGAGTAAAAATGACAAAGTACAAATATACAAAATAAGAAATGGGGGCAAACCAGAGAAATAGATAAAATTTCAAAAATATGAAACTACTGTGTAAAACTCTATAGAAATAAATTAAATAGATAAAATAAATAATTTTCTAGTAAGATATAACCTACCAAAACTGACCTCAGAGAGCCTAAACAGACTGATTTTCACAAAATAAACGCGGGAAGTCTTCAAAGAGCTACCCACCAAAATACACCAGGCACAAGATTTTACCGGCTAATTCTAACAAATTTTAAAAGAACTGATATTTTCAATACTATTTAAAAACTGTTGTCCATTTTAGAAAATGGAAGACTTCCAAATTCTTTATGACATGTAACATTAATACCAAAATGTGAAAGAGTGCCCAAAAAAAGAGATGACTACAGATCAATCTGACTTTTGCATTTTGATTAAAAAGGTAAAGTATTAACAAAATCCAGAATCACGTTAGAAGGATCCAGAAATACAAGTTTGATTCAATGTTTGTTAAAAAGAAGAGAAATACCATAGCATTAGCTCCCGAGATGCTGAAAAGACATCTGACAAAATTCAATATTCATTCTGGATTAAAAGTACTTAGTAAAACAGGAATCAACAGATACTCCTATACATATACATATATATGTATATACCATATTTAATGCAGAAACACTGGAAGCAGTCCTTCTAAAGTAAAGAACAAAAAGAGGATGCCCAATAATAACTAACATTTAACACTGTCCTCTCAAATTAGTCAATATAATCTGATAAGAAACAAATTAGAGGTATAAAAATCCAAAGGAAGAGGTAAACCTATCACTACCTATAGATGAAATGATTATAACCTAGAAACTCCAAGAAAATCTTTTGAAAAACTACTGTAAACCAAAACACAACTCAAAAAGGCAGAAGAAAAAAGTTAGTATACAGAAATCAAAAGCCTCCATGTACATAAATAATAACCAGTTAGAATCTATAAACCCATTTAATATCCAAAAAGGGGAGAAAATATCCAGGAACAACAATACAAATATATAAATTCTATATGAGGAAAACTCTAAAACACTCCTAAATGAAATAAAAGTTTTGCACAAATGGAAAATCTTTTCCTGGGCAGAAAGACTATCTTTAAGATGCCAATTTGTCCTCACTTAATTTATAAATACAATGAGATCTCAATAAAAATAACAACCCCTACTCCCATACCCAGTGGATCTGGACAAGGTGTTTCTAAAGCTTATATGGTAAAATAAACAAGTGGCCTAGATAACCCTGAAGAGAAAAATAAGACTAGCCCTAATTAGATATTAAGACATAAAAGAAATGACTGACCAATACATATAAATGTTTGTATATGCATATCTACACACACACCAAAGAGAGAAACTTCTCCGTGGCAAAAAACAGAAACAAAAACCAGACTATACCACAGATCAAAAGACAAATAACAACCTAGAGACAATATCTGTAATTCATATCACAGACAAAAAGCTAAGCTCCTCAATTTAGAAAGCTCTTTCAGTAAATGAGGAGACCAAAACGCCACCAGAAAAAAAAAATGGCAAAGGACATTAACAAACAGTTAATAAAAAAAGAAATAAGGTGGCACTTACATATGTGAAAAGACAGACAAATGCAAAATAAAAGTACATAAGGGAACTATTTCTTGCAAATCCAACTGACAAAAACCTAGAGTTTGATACCTCTAGTGGCAAAGGTATAAGGAAACAGGTAGCCTCATGCAGTGATGCAAAACGTTTATAGCCTCTATGGAGGGCAATCTGGCAACACCCATCAAAATTACAAATACATTTGCCCTTGATCCATGATTTTCACTTCCTGGAATCTATCTTGAAGATACATCTACATACATATGAAATGATGTTCTGAAATGGCAAATAATTAAATACGCCCTAGTATACATCTAAAAGGGACTACTGAAATATAACTCCTCAATGACATATCCTCACAACGGTAGAAGTAGCTGAAAATAATGAGGAAACTATGTACCGATCTGGAAAGATCTAAGGATCCTTGGAGGAAGGCTGATTCCAGGTACAGGACAGGAAATATAAGAGAAGCCTGGAACATCCTGCTGTGCCAGAATGCAAGAAAGCTATCAAAGACTAATGAATTATCAATAGGACATTGTGATTTTCAACATTAAAATTGCATCCTATGCAAAAGGAATAACAGATAAAAATACCAGTTGGTAATCCCTAGTGAAATAAATGATTCTGGTAACAATGATCAATGAATGGAATATTAGTAACTGAAGAGTTGATTGGGAAATTTACAACGGAGAGATGGGGTCTATTGATCTCTGAACCTATTGACCAATCTTAGTATCACTAAAATTGAGACCACTAGATACTGTGTGCCTCCTAGTATGATAAAATAGGAAGCACTTATGAAGTATTTTGAACCAGAACTGAATCAAGCTTCTAGGGCCAATTTTCATTTTCAGGACATACAGGGGATAGAGGAACAAGGTAATGACATCACAAGAAAACAAAAGAAAAATACAGATTTTTGGATATTCTACAGGAGAAGTGACAGAGCTTCTGCAACGAGTTGATGGCATAAAAAAATGAAAAACAAAACAAAACAAGAGGAAAGGAAATAGGACTACCACATTTAAAAAAGGCATAATAGCCAAATGTGACTGTGTGGATCTTGTTTAGATGCTGATTAGAATCACCTAACTATAAAAGGACATGTTTGAGACAATCAGGGAAATCTGACTATGGACAGGGTATTAGAGGCTACGAATAATGATTATTTTAAATTTTCTTACACACGATAATGGCATTGTGACTGTGTAAGAAAACATCTGTATTTTTAGAGGTAATTACTGAAATAGTAGGGCTAAAATAATGTGCTATGTCTGGGATTTGATTTAAAGATACTACAATAGAGGAAGAAATGTAGATACTTTAAGCAAAGGTAGAAAAATCCTGACAATCTGGATAATTGCTACATAGGTGGCAGTTTATCATACTATTCTCTGTACTTTTATATATGCTCAAAAGTATTTATAAATAAACACCTAAAAATGAGAATGCAATTAACACCACATTAAGCATCAGCAGGAGGCATAATGCCTGGGGTCACCATGATCAGTAGACTTCTCCTCCTTTAAAACACGTATTTCATAATGAAATACTGACTTAGAGTTAAAAGAACAAAAGTGAATTATAACAGAATTGCTCAGACGATCATGTCAAGGCTTTTATATTTGCTTTCACGTGCTTACTTCATGTTTAATAGCATTCCAGGGCAAGTTCTGTGTGAAGGCTTTCAAAATGAAATGTAATAAAAATAGATTTTTCCAGTTCGTCTTAATGTATGTACAAATATTACTTCAAGACAGTACAATTATATATAAAACGTACATATGTATCTATCTATATACACACACACACAGGCCATATACAAATCACCTACTCAATACAGAATATGGTTTTAGTTCCCTTACCGTCAATATTAAGCATCATTTTCCACATGGCAGGCCGAACAGACTGATGGAATCCGAACCATACTTCCCTGCCCCCTCCTAGAGGGTGGTCATATCCTTCTGGAGCTGAGAAAAAGGAACGCCCCACAGGTGTATATCTACAAAAATTAAAATGGCATGTTCAATCCTTTCCTTCTCATGCATGTACTTAACTTTGCAGAACAGGTGAGTCTAGAGCACATAAACTTAATTTATCATAATGACGCTTATCATTATGAATATATGAAACTAAACATTTTTCCAATTTGTGAAAGCTAAAAGCAGTATTCTGAATGAGAACAAAAACATCAACATCCTTCACTGAAATTTTCTATTACTAAAACTAATCTTAGTTTGAATAAAAATAAATTTTATTTAAAATGCTTTCTTAAAAAGATTTTTAAAAATTAACAGTTCCAACCTTAGAAAACACTAAAGAGTAAATAATTATTGATCAAAAAGCTATTTCTATAAATGTGTTTGCAAGACAATGTTTTTCTTCAAAAAGACACATTGATCCTATATATATATACATACACAGATACACCACAGATACACACAATACATGTGTGAGGTGCTAGTGTGATTAAGAGTAGCAATTTCAACACAATTTGATACCATTGCATAAACAATGAAATTACCTCTAAACAAGATGATTTAACTACAGGAATATATCTGAAAATATATCATTACTCAAGATTTATACCTCCTAAGGGAAAGCGTTAGACATTTTTATAAAAAGTATACGTTAAAATAGCTAATGATGTGCATTTACTTTCAAAAGTCAGACTATTTCTGTAACTTACTTCTATCAATGAGTGTGTACACATGCTATTCATCAACTGAAATAATCAAAATGTACAACATCTGGGGCTGGCCCCGTGGCTGCGTGGTTAAGTTCGGGTGCTCTGCTTCATTGGCCCAGGGTTTCCCCGGTTTGGATCCTGGACACAGATATAGCACTGCTCATCAGGCCATGCTGAGGCGGGCATCCCACATGCCACAACTAGAAGGACCTACGACTAGAATATACAACTATGTACCGGGGGCTTTGGAGAGAAAAAGGAAAAATAAAAATCTTAAAAAAAAAAAAAGTACAACATCTGAAAGTTAACCAAAGGAAGCCTGCACAATTCACTCTTGGGAAGAAAGCCTTCACACTTAAAATCTAAAGAGGGAAAAAAGCCAGAAGCACCCACTTCATGGAGGGCAGATGTCGTAGCACCACATCAACGGCATGGACAGGATTAGTGCTGATTGGCTTGTCTAACTCCAGTGGCTCAGGCAAGGTCCGTCCTGTCAGTACTTCATGTAGTAGGTGCCAACTCACCCGAGACACAAATTTGATTGACACCTTGAAAGGTCGATCTTTTCCACCTTCCCCAGGTAAAGTAACATCTAAATCTACCTGTTGATGGGAAAAGAGTCAACCGATAAAAGTTGAAAAAGATAAAAACAACTATTTTTAAGTTTAACATAAAAATATTTAAGAGAAAACAAGGCAAACATAAAAAATCAATCTCAATGTTGAATCAATAGACTAAAATTTAAATGTTATTTATTCCAGCATTATATGTCACTGTAAAGTACTGGAAACTACCTAAAGGCCCAAACATTTAGGCAGCTATAAAAAAAGAATGAGAAAGATCTCTTAGAACTACAACGGAATAATTTCCAAGCTATACTGTTAAGTGAAAAAACCAAAGTACAGAAGATTACAAATAGTATACCATCTTTTGTGTGAGAGAGAAGGGGAAAATGGGAAACTATTCATACATCTGCTTATTTTTACAAAAAGAAACATAGGAAGAATTAACCAGGAACAAAGAAATTAGGTATTGTCAAAGGATGCAAAAGGAACAGACTGGAAGAAATAAAGGAAGGATAAACAACTCTAAGTATATTTTTCAGTATGGTTTTGACTTTTGGAAGCATGTTAAAGTTCTATATATTAAAAAATTAAAGACAACAAGGATGGAGGGAAAAACTAAAACCGAATGTAGACAAAGTTAAATGAACCAAATGCATTTCAAATAAATAACATAACCACACTGAAAAAAGAAAAAAAGAAAGAAAACACTGGCACGTAGCTCCTGAGCAGAGTGTGCGCACCACACTCTCAGTTGGGGTGTGGAGGAGGGTAGGTGGGGAAGAACTGCAGACACAAAATAACCCTTGAACTCTTAGGAGCAGGTTTGTTTCTGCAGTGGTATAGTGCAGTAATTCAGAACTACTTTACATGCACTGTAGAACTGAACAAATGAGTAAAAGTGGTGATGTCTTGGGGAGCCAGGGGTTTAAAGAAGAAAAATACAAATATGCAGTGTGGGGAGTAAAGGAAGAATCCTATAGGGATAGACTGGACCTAGAAGAATCAGTTTGAACTCATGATTTCCAATATACATATTGTATACTGCATACAATAAGTTGTACTTGCAGGATACATGTTACTACATGACATGTAATATTTATTGTCTGTTTCTTTATTTACTTATTTATATATTTATATTTCCTACCTCCATCCATTGAAAAGGCTTACAAGTACACAGTACTTATAAGTAATAAGTAATGGTACCCCAGTAGCAATGAGCACATCCAGTACCCAAATTTTGGTTTCTAAATTGCATCCCCCAACTAAAAGAAACCAGTGCTCCTTTGAGAAATGACCAGTTGCAGGGATGCAGCGGAGAAAATATAAGATGAACATCTTGTGCCAGAAAGTAAGGAAGCACTCAAAAAAAAAAGTGTGTCATGTCAAAAGGACATAGGAATCAGCTTAAAGGGGCTCCCATTGGCGAAAACTAGGACAATTTGGGCAGTCAAATAAAGACAGGTAAACAGGTGAGAAGAAAACGTTCTCCCTTACAATAGACTATCAACTAACAAATGTAGAAGGAATGGCAGAATTAGAAAATCAGCATTACTACAGAGTAATAATCCTTCCACGCAAGAATCATCAATTACTAAAAAAAGTCTAATGAGAAATAGGATCCTTAAAAGTATCTCCCATATCAAAATTAAAAACTTCCGTACATCAAAAGAGACAATCAACAAAGTGAAACTGCAACCTACAGAATGTGAGAAAACACTCACAAATCACACATCTGATAAAAATATATAAAGAATTTCTAAAACTCAGCAACAAAAACCAAACACCCAATTAAAAAAATGGGCAAAGGACTAGAATACCATTTCTCTAAGGAAAATATACAAATGGCCCATAAGCACATGAAAAGATGCTCAACATCACTAATCATTAGGGAAATACACCTCAAAACCACAATAAAATATTACCTCATACCAACTAGAATGGCAACTATCAAAAAAACAGAAAAGAACAAGCATAGGTGAGGGTGTGGAGAATGTGGAACCCTTGTACACTGTTGGTGGGAATACAAAAATGGTGTAGTCGCTGTTGAAAACAGTATGGTGGTTTCTCAAAACATTAAAAACAGAATTACCATTTATATGACCCAGCAACTCCACTTCTGGGTATATACACAAAAGAACTGAAAGCAGGGATGAGAACAGATATTTGTACACCCATGTTCATTGCAGCATTATTTGCAATAGTGAAAAGGTGCCCATCAACAAATGAATGGCTAAAGAAAATGTGGTATATACATACAATAGAATATTATTCAGTCTTAAAAAGGAAGGAAACTTTGACACATGCAACAGCATGGATGAATCTTGAGGTCATTATGCTAAGTGAAATAAGCCAGTCACAAAAGGACAAATACTGCATAATTCCACTTATAAGGGGTCCCCGGAGTACACCCATGTTCCTAGAAGCATATATTCACAATAGCTAAAACATGGAAGCAATCCAAGTGTCCATCAACAAACGAACGGATAAGCAAAATGTAGTGTATATATACAATGGAATATTATTCAGCTGTAAAAAGGGAGGAAATTCTGACACCTGACAACATGGATGAACCTTGAGGATATTATGCTAAGTGAAATAAGCCAGTCACAAAAAGACAAATACAGTATGATTCCACTTATATGAGGTACTGAGAGTAGTCAAATTCATAGAGACAGAAAGGAGAATGGTGGCTGCCAGGGGCTGAGGGGAGGTGAGAATGGGGAATTAGTGTTTAATGGGTACAGAGTTTCAGTTTATAAGACAAAACAAGTTACAGATGGATGGTGGTGATGGTTGTGAATATATTAAATGCCACTGAACTGTACTCGAAAAATGACTCAGATGGTAAATTTTATCTTGAGTATTTTACCACAATTAAAAAAAATTCTGGAGATGGCCTAGTGGCGAAGCGGTTAAGTTCACATTCTGCTTTGGTGGCCCGGGGTTCGCTGGTTCGGATCCTGGGTGCAGACATGGCACCGCTTGGCAAGCCATACTGTGGCAGGCATCCCACATATAAAGTAGAGGAAGATGGGCATGGATGTTAGCTCAGGGCCAGTCTTCTTCAGCAAAAAGAGGAGGACTGGCAGCAGATATTAGCTCAGGGCTAATGTTCCTCAAAAAAAAAAAACCCCAAAAAACAAAAAAACCAACGCTTAAAATAAAAAAATTCTCTCTCCACAAGAGCAAAGAGAAAAAGAACAACTTTACAGAAGAAACGCAGCAGATACCAACTTAACTAAATGATCAAAGTTAACATCACCATTAATGGAACAAATACATATTACATGCCTCCTGATATGATGTACTGACAAGGAAAGAACATTTTTGTAACATTCCTGCCAAAAATGCTTAATCAGAATCTAATCAAGAGGAAGCACCAGACAAACCTAGACTGAGGGACATTCTACAAAATAACTTCCCTGTAATCTTCAACCATGTTCATGTCATAAAAGAAAAAAAAAAATGGCTTGAGAATTGTTCCAGAACAAATAAGACTAAAAAGACATGATATCTAACTATAATAACAAACCAGGACTGAATTCTGTACTAATAGGAAAAAAATGCTAAAGGACATCACTGGAACAAATGACAAAATTGGAATATGGGTTGTTGATTAGACAAAAGTATCATATCAATGTAAAATATAGTAAAGTTGATAACTGTATTATGGTTTTTGCACTTCTTAGAAAACACACATTAAAGGGCATTATGTATGCAATCTGCTCTTGAATGGTTCAGGAAAAAATAAGTACGTGTATCTCTATATACAGCTGTATCTATAAATATAAAGAGAGATCAAGAGAATGAATGATAAAATGTGGCAAACATTAAGAACACACACTGGTGAATCCAGATGATGGGTATACGTGAGTCCTTTGCACAATTCTTACAACTTTTCTGTACGTCAGGAATTATTTCAAAATAAAAAGTTTAAAAAGATAAACAATGCACACTTACATAAATATGAACTGTAATAAAATTAAATGGTAATAAATTCATTTAAAAGGAGACATTGCAAACATACAGCTTTCCAATAAAGGAATGCATATCTTACCCCAGTAGTTGCCACAGGAAGTGGATTGGCTGTGTAAAGGCTTCTTTTTCCATCATAAACTGGTCTTCGGTCCCCAAATATAGTTACTTTAAAATGCTGAACCATTGAGTCAACTACCTCCCTGAAAAAGGGAAAAAGTACATTCACATAATCCTACGCAAGATGAAATACAAACATTTTAACTAAAGAAATTTCTTATATTATTTAAAGCTGTCAAAATTCTAAAAGACAATCACACAAGATAAAGATTTTGCTTTCAGGACCATGGCTTAGGATACCAGAAAGTTTGATTTCTGGCAAGAGATGATATTAATTTCACAAAACACAGAGAAGAATGAATCCAGTGAATTACTTAATCATTCTGGACCAAGTTGACCTGCAAAATATTATCCTTAGAAACTGATCCCAAATCCCTTTCACCATCTCTAAGCACTGCCTGACACATTCACCTCTCTTTCTCAAAGAGTTTGATGCTCTTTCCTCTATGCTCAAATAGTACCTATTACATCTATTAGAATACTTACTCTGTTTTTTCTAATTATTATATACTTAACTTCTACTAGATTCTGAGGTTCTTGAGTGCAATAAACACACTTATACCTTATACTCTACCATCCTTCTACCTCCTTACCCCATCTTTACAATAATATCAAGCCAGTAAGGATATTTTGAAATGTCCATTTTTACCCAGCAAACATTTTTATCCTGTATACTTACATGGAAACATATTCAATACTTATATGTTTTTTAAAAATTACAGTCTATAGAGAAAATAATACCAAATATCCAAAGGTCAATATTTATTTTTGTACATACATTATTTCTAAAAGCAGAGGAAAGATATTATGATGAGAGTATACTCACATAATGCTGGCATAATTTACAAAACATTTAAAAGAATGAAAAAAAAATTCTTGCCCAGTCAAGTGGGTAAATGGGAGGGAATGGAGATAAAAAAAATATTTTCTGGAACAAAATAATTAAGCTGACTTGATACCCAGAGGAATTTTCTACATGCTCAAAGTTTCTATTTTTCCTCCTCTTTAATTTTATTTTGCCGAAACTATTTAAATCAAGATCAAGTCTTTCCTAGAGTAAATTTTACAACGAAGTTTTGATCAGCTTTTGGGTACCAAACAAATTTCAAAGATTTTCTGCCATTTTAAGTTTTCTTTTGTGACAATTATCAATTCCAGTTTCCTAGGTGAAATTTTACAGACCTAATTTGTCAGGACGTTTTGAATATTTTGTCACTTTTTAGTCAATAGTAAATTGGTGTAATTTTAAGCTTACTAATCCTGACAACTCAATCAAAACCACTCTTAAGGGTCAAAATGGTAGAGGAGATTGAAATAGTAGGGCTGAAACGTCTTAGGGATAAAAAATGTTCTGCTTTGATGGCTAGCACACAGTATATTCTTAAGCAATGTTCGAACAGTGGATAATCTACCTCAATGAACTGCTAGAACCTCCAGTGGAACATATCTAAAGCTGAATTCAACATATCTCCCCCAAGTCAAATCTGGTTATCCTCCTGTTTACCACTCCTATTTAATTATCGGTGTCACCATCTTCCCATTTACCCAGATTCAAAACCTGCCTCATGTCTTCATTCAAGTAGTTGTTGACTCCTCCACCTCTCTGCAGTACTTCTTACATCAGTCCTTTACTTTCCATTCCCAATTACTACCACCTTAAATTAAAACTTCATGTCCTAGTACCTGGGTACTATTTTAAGCTTCTGGTCCTTTATGCCTTTAATTTTTTCTTCTCCAACCCGACTTACACACCACTGCCAAATGAGTCCCCAGCCCTCACTTTTATTCCCAGGTACAAAAGGTTAAGTTAATCAAATTCCTCAGTTCACGGCGCATTATCTTCATTCATCTGTATAAGACCCGTCTTCTAACTAATTGATTTCTTTCCTTGCATGTTCATTTCCTATCCCCATTTCCCTTACCAGTAAGTTATTTCTTCTAATGTGTTTGATGAGCATCCTTTTGTTTGTATACATTCCTACCTTTACCCTCTGTACTAGGTTTTTCAAATCTATTCACATTGTGGTGGGACACTTAGTTCATTGTTCCTGATGCAAAGTACTCTACATGTTGCCTATCCACTCCCCAGCAATATAGGCTCAGAGTATTTTTAACTGTCAGCCACCCAAAACAATGCTGCCATGCAATAGCTGCTTCTATGTCCCCTTACGAACTTGTGTGAGAATTAACTTCCGGTTATACATCCAGGAATAGAACTGTTAAGTCCTAGTGAATTTTACCAACTAAATGATGAAGAACTGCGAAATTGCTCTCCAGAATGGCTGCACTAATCTACACTCCTGGAGGTTCCTACTTCCGTACATCCCAAACAAGATTTGGCATTATCTAGCTTTGCTTTCTAATTTTTGCTAGCCTAGTGGGTAAAACTAAAAGCTTGTTTTAATTTAGATTTCTCTTATTACTAATGAATTTGAGCATCCTTTCATGTGTCTGTGTTTCTTCTTTCATGAATTCCCTGTTTCTCTTGCTCATTTTTCTATTGGGGTCCCAGTCTTGTTGAATTGAAGGAGTTTCTTGATATTCTAGATATTAATTCATTAACAGGTTTAGTTATTGCAAATATCTTCCCATAAAATGTTATCTGCCTGTAAACAATGTCCATGTATTTGTTGAACTGAAATCTTTAATGTTGTATCATCAAATCAATCATTTTTTACCTAACGGTTTCATGCTTTTGAGGTTTTAAGAAATACTTTCCTAATACTAAGTCACAAAGATGTATTATGTTTTATTAACTTAATAATTTTGTCTATATCATTTTATTTGTTATTTACATATTTATTATTAATTATTTTAATCTATATTTATTTTATATCTTATTTTGGTCATTGATCCCTGAGGTTCTTCGTTATAAACAGTGCTCTGTAAGGACTCAATTTTACTTTTTTCCATATAGTGAGTCAGTTTTCCCACACCATCTACTAAACAGTCTATACTTAACTAATAAATTTATAATGCCATCTTTATCTTATTAAGTTCTCACATACACATGGATCTGGCTCTGAGTTCTCTATACCGTCCACTCAGTGGTCTATTTGTTTGTTCTTAGACCAGTATCATGTTTTAATGATTACTAGAGTGTTTTATTAAGTTATAATGTGGGGCAGGGCAAGATCCTTTTCTTTTTCTAAGCTGACTTGGACATTTGTGGAAATTTTTATTCAGAATAAACTTCTAAAGTCCTTCCCCCTCCAAAACAAACCTATCAATACCGTAAGCAAAAGAAACAATATCTAGTGCCCTACATATCACATATAGTAACTAATCAAAAAACATCCATTGGTTAAGAAACTCTCAAATAATACATACTTGGGAGACATGGCTAGTACGCTAAAAACAAATCACTGTGTTAAAAGCTGACAAACTACATAAATGAACTCAAGGAAGAGAAAACATAAAAAGGGCAATTGTAAAATCTAAATGATTATGTTTGAAAAGTTCAACTGCAATAAAAACAAATTAGAGAATCTGAACTGACCCACTGCTCTTGTGGAAAGGGGCTTTAAGGTGACTATAAGTCCAGAATGAGCTAAAAGTGTGATACAGCTTCCTCAAAATTAAAGAACTCAGGTTGCATATATTTAAGTACCCAATATAAGGGAGGCAACCATTATCATATATTACTACACAGGTCATTTCACATTCTGAAGTACTCTTTCAACCTGGAAAAATTTAAGACCCTAAAAAATGAAACACAACCAGTAGAAGGTAATCCTGATGGAAACTCATATAATATGTGTAAAAATAAATCAAAGTAAGGACTTTTAGTTTGGAATAGGAAAGACTCAAAGGAAATTACAGAAGTCTTTGCCTATTTTGATGGACTGTCATGTGAAAAACTGAGTAGAAAATCTGTCTCGTATGGGAGGATAGAACTAGGACAAATAGTTGGAAAAATATAAGGAGCTAGATTTTGGAAGAAAAATTTCCAACATTTTATAACCACAAGAGTTATTCACAAGTGGATAACGCTATCTTGTAAAGTACGTAAGTTCATCCTTGCTAGAACTGTTCAAAGAACAGTTATGTCAGGGAAGATACCAACCAGAAAATTGAAATGAATAAACTCTGTAATCCCTTCTATCAGTAAAATTTAATTAAGAGAATACCAAATAATGAAACGCTGCAGATTTTATCACAGCATCAGATATAAAAACTCCTTTATGAATAATTACATTAAACATTGATTTGAACTTAAGGCTTCAGAGCCTTAACAGGATGGGGTTAGAATTTTATAGACACTGGACAATTTTAACATTAAACTATCTAATTTTTTGTAGATTGGCCCTGAGTTCACAACTGTTGCCAATCTTCCTCTTTTTTTCCCTTTCTCCCCACTGTGCCACTACATAGCTGCATACTTCTAGTTGTAGGTCACCTACTTCTTCTATGTGGGATGCCGCCACAGCATGGCTTGATGAGCAGTGCCAGGTCCATGCCCAGGATCTGAACCTGCGAACTCCGGGCAGCGGAAGCAGAGCACAACTTACCACTTGGTCACTGGGCCGGCCCCCTGAAACTACTTTTAAGTTCAGAACTGTTAAAACCTATGCTTCAAAGGGAATCAGTTTTTATGAGGACCATCATTTATTATCATCTCTCTTCACTTTAACCTCTCGCTAATATGATGTAATTAATTGATGAATTTTAATGAGACTTTAGTATGCAAGTTAACAAAATGACAAATCCAGCAACTGTAAATTTTCATTTCTTATCTCAAAAGATACTGTGGCAAAGAGCCGTTTATTAGAACGTTCATCAGGCAGGCATGTGGAAATAGAGAAAAAACTCTCTAAAATAGTACTTTATGTAGTCAGCTATAGCAGCAAAGGTGCTCATTGTATTATGAAGAAAGTTTGAATTGGGAAACTGCCAATTTGAGAAACCTTTAAAATATGCTGAAACATAAGTATTGGAGAAGAAATAAGTAGACGTAAGTTTTTAGTCCTACTCTGACACTAAGTAGTTAATGAAAGTTACTTGGCCCCTCTGACTTTAGTTCCTTCATCAATAAAAGTGGGATAACAGTCTCAGGGCTGTTACAGGGATCAAATGGGATATTAGTGAAAGTATTTTGGGGGGAAAAAAGTAAGTACGTTTGATACTATTTTTACATAAAAAATTAAGCATAATTGTCTCAAAAATATACTTCAAGAATTATATTGAAGTATTAAAGTCTTCCAAATAACAGATATATCACAATGCATTAGCATCAAATATAATAAACTAACACAAAAAATGAATTCTGGTAATTAACAGAAACTGAACTGAATTTTCTCTATATCGTAGTTGTGGAACACTAGTCTTTTATTACAACAATGGGAGGGATCCTTTGATCTTTTGTTCAAACGTAGAAATTTTAGCACAATATTAAGTGTATAGTGTTAAGCCAGCTTCTTAGCTTATGAAACAAAGTAAAATGACGATAACCAAAATACATTAAATACTTTAACTTCTAAAGCAGTACTTAGGAAAGCAATTTGGGAAGAAAATCTGAGTAAATGATAAGAATTTCTAACCAATCTTTAGTGGCTTCCTTTTACTAATAACTTTAGTCTGAGGAGGAAAGAATTCTTGCAGAGTATAATATGGTGCATTTTTGTAGAACCTCAGGATAGAATTTTAAAATCCTTAAGAATATCTGGTGATTACTACAAAAATGGAACCTACTTTAATACGTTAGGTCTTACAAAGGGCTACAGCCTACCTTCCCACTCTTACCTCAACCACCACTTTCTACATTCTGGTACCAAGTCTTTTGACTCCATCATGCTCTGGTGCACAGACTGTAAAGTAAAATTTAATACTGGTTTCAGTAAGTTCCACTTTACCATCTGACTCATACAGCAGAAAAACGGTAGAAGAGGGTGACTTTAATGTAAAAAGGAGGGGAAATTATTTTCCTGTCAATTGTTACTATAAAGCTCACACAGACCAACCTTCATCTCATGTTTAGGTACCTCTTAATTCTCTGCTCTCAAACGGTAGAATGGGAAATATTATTCTGGTCTACAAGAGAAGACATGAAATAGTATTTTTCCCCAAAAATGACTGTTCCTATTAGTTTAGTATTCATAGCTAAAATAAATTAATCTGTCACGATAGCACAAACAGAAAGAAGGAAGATTGCTAAGGTATAACAAGATGCTAAAATCACCCAGAGGTTCATAATACAGCTGAGAGTCTCTCTTTGTATCCTTCCAACCTCTAATTTATCTTCATAACCCTGTAGTAAGTAGCAGAGAAGGTAACCAATGAATACTTTTGCATCAAGACACAGTTTAAAAGATACAGAGTAGAGAAGAAAGGGGTTATATGCTAGATCAAATTTTTAATACTTTGTAATATAAAATCTGTAGTACACCAGAGCATTTTACTATAAACTATCTTCACAGTCATTTCACATGGGTATGAATTTTTCCATAATCTTACATAACCACACTAACTAATCCAGTGGAGTAAATATTGCTGGAATTCACAAATAACTGATAGATTAGTTTAGATTGAGAAATGAATTTTTAACTCAATCTGGTTTACACCAACAACTCTCCTCTACAACACTTCTTCCTCAGGCCACCACTGAATTCTTAATAGACATGGTCTCTTTTCAGTCTTTTCACTCCTGGCTGCTTCTAGCATTTGCCGCTGCGATCAATCCTTGAAAACCATGATTCTTGCCTTACCTTCTCTGAAACAGATTCTACTTTGTCCTGGTTCTTTTACAATCTCTAAGTGTCTTCACTGGCAAATATGAAACAAAAGTAGCCCCTGAGATCTATCATCAGTCCTCTTATCTTGACTCCATGCGCTTTCCCTAGCTTTTAACTGTTACCTATATGCTGACACATCTCAAATCTCAATGTCCACCTTGACTTATTTCCTGAGGTCCAGGTACTTATTTCCAATAATCTACTGAACTTCTCCATTTTCATGTTTCTTACACAATTCAACCTCCAAATATCCAAAATAGAAAATAAAAAACTTGGTCCTTTCTCCATCTGTATTTCTGTTAAAGCCATCACCATTGCATAAGCTAGGAACTATGAAGCCATTCTTATCTCTTCTCTTTCCCTACACACCTCAATTGTTCACTTTTCTTCTAAATCTTACATCTAAGCCCTCCCTTCATCAACTCTGCCATTGCTGTTAGTTAAGTCTGAGAACACATTTCCTCTAATCTAGAAAAGTAGGTACTAGAGGTACTAGGGGGTATGCTGGAATATGAGGAAAAAAGACGTATTTCTAGTTAATTTTCATCTAACAATTAGAAATTAAGATTTACTAATATTCATGAACATGGATTGACACTGGTGCCCTCACTTAGTCCATGTCAGATGGTCAAGTGTAACATATAGTACACCAGGAATCTTAAGAGAATAATGGGACCTCTATAACACATAAGAGTTGACAGTGGAACTGTCACTCATTCATTCATTTTAGCATGTTACACCTTATTGCAGTTCAAGTGTGTGACATTAATTGGTACATTAATCCGAAAATTTCAAATTATTAAATATATTCTTAATTTATTTCAAAATATTGTTTCTCACACCTTTCATTTTTCTAGTTATGCAATATTTTAGAATAGTAGTACATGTATCTATAAATTAAAAATTTTTAAATGTGGGTGCATATATCTTTTTTTCTTTTAGGAAGATTAACCCTGAGCTAACTACTGCCAATCCTCCTCCTTTTGCTGAGGAAGACTGGCCCTGAGCTAACATCCATGCCCATCTTCCTCTACTTTATATGTGGGACACCTACCATAGCATGGCTTTTGCCAAGTGGTGCAATATCCACACCCGGGATCTGGACCGGCGAACCCAGGGCCACCGAGAAGCAGAACGTGCGAACTTAACTGCTGCACCACTGTGCCAGCCCCTAGGTGCATATATATATATTTATCTATTTATTGTAGAGTGCATGGTCAAATATACTTTAACTAATGGGAATATGTGATCAAAAGTGTGAAGACCAGTGATTTAGACTATTGCGCTAGCCTTCTAAATGATTTCCAGGACTCTGGTCTTTCTCTTCTCTAATTCATTCTCCACACTGCCATTAGTTACACTTTTACTTTTTTTTTTTTTTTTTTTTTGCTGAGGAAGATTCACCCTGAGCTAACATCTGTGCCAATCTTCCTCTATTTTGTATGTGGGTTGCCGCCACAGCATGGCTTGAGGAGCGGTGTGTAGGTCCATGCCTGGGATCCGAACCCACAAACCCTGGGCTGCCAAAGTAGAGCATGCCGAACTTAACCACTAGGCCACGGGGCCAGCCCCTACACTTTTAAATATAGATGTTCCTCACTACTCAAAAGCCTCCAAGGGCTCTCTACTGTTTCTGAATTCACAAGCCTTAGCATGGATTTAAGACCCTTTATAACTTACCCTTGGCTAACTTTTCAGACTCTAGCTACTCTATTTATACTACCCTACTTCTGTTACAGAAACATGTTATACCTTTGCTCATGCCCTCTCTATACGGATTATTCTTTCCCCTTGTCCATTGGGCAACTATTCAGCTCAGATGCCATGTCATGTACCCCATATCTTCCTCCCCACCAAAAGCAGGAATCATTACTCTTTCATCACAGCACATAATGCACTTCTCACAGAACTTGTCACTCCATACAGACTATGAAATCCTTAGCAGGGATTCTTACTTATCTTGTTATCTCCAAAACCTAGCACAGTGCCTGACACAAAACAGAGACACAATACATTAAATAGTTAATGAAAACAGAGGAAGATCTGAAAATGATCTTTAAGTTTTAAAAGTTATTGCAGGATTTAGAATTATAATTCCAGTGAGGGTCCATATATCTTTGAAGTAGTACCAATAGCATTCTACCTCGGTACAACCACATGGCAAATTCAGATAACTGGTTTAAATTGATCCAACTTAGTGTAAGAAAAACACTAGAGCAGACTAAAAGTAAACAAATCAAGGCACATCCATACAATGAAATACTATACAGATGTTATTATAATTTAAATCTACACAAATGGACAGATGCTAGGAACAAATCCTACCTACTACTCCCTGATGTTTAGCTATACATTATTTATAAAAGTATCTTTGAATTTCAAATATATTGTAGGAATATTAGCCAAAAGACTGATTTCTACTGACTAACTTATTTAGATGCTACTTTAAAAGAATTCTGAGATTTGAAATAATCACCATCTGCTGGCTTTCCTATCTTCCAAGTGATTAACTAATGAGGAAAATAAAACTTGCTTATTAACTGACATATTTTGTATGGTATAGTTTCCCCAAGATAGCTAAACACTCAAAACTACGCCATTTGATTTCCAGTGGCAGTGTTTTCTGGACTATGTCGTCTAAATCATTTTAACCAGAAGTATACCCCTCTATAGCTATGACACCAAAAGAAATAATTAAATGGACTTCACCAAAATTAAAAATGTTTGTGCTTCAAAGGACACCATTAAGAAGTGAAAAGGGGGGGTTGGCCCAGTGGCACAGTGGTTAAGTTTGTGTACTCCACTTTGGTGGCCCAGGATTTGCAGGCCTGGATTCCGGGTACAGATCTACACAGCAGTCATTAAGCCATGCTGTGATGGCGTCCCACATACAAAACAGAGGAAAACTGGCACAGATGTTAGCTCAAGCAAAAAGAGGAAGACTGGCAACAGACGTTAGCTCAGGGTCAATCTTCCGCACCAAAAAAAAGTGAAAAGGTAACAGGCAGAAAATTTTTGCAAATCATTACATCTGATAAGTCCTCTGATAAGGGAATTTTAACTAGAAGGTATAAAGAACTCCTACAACTCAATAATGAAAAAACAAATGACCTAATTTAAAAATGGGCAAAGGACTTGAATAGATATTTCTCCAAAAATATACAAATGGCCAATAAGTACATGAAAAGAAGCTCAACATCATCAGCCATCAGGGAAATGCAAATTAAACTGCGATACTACTTAACACACTAGGATGGCTATAATAACAGACAGATAACAAATGTTGCTGAGGATGTGGAGAAATAGGAATCACCATACAGTGCTAGTAGGAACGTGAAATGATGCAGCCACCTTGGAAAAGAGTCTGGGCAGTTTCTCAAAAGGTTGAACAGAGTTACCATATGGTTCCATTCTTAGGTATACACCCAAGAGAAATGAAAACACATGTTCACATAAAAGCCTGTTTAACGATGTTCATAGTGGCATTTTTCACAAGAGCCAAAAAGTACACACAACTCACATGTCCACCAACTGATGAAGTGATAAACAAAACATCCATACAATGGAATATTATTCAGCAATAAAAAGCAATGAAGTACTGACACATGTTACAATGTGGATGAATCTTGAAAACATCATGTCAAGTGAAAGAGGTCAGTCACTCAAAAGGCCCCATATTGTATAATTCAATTTATATGAAACATCCAGAAAAGGCAAATCTACAGAGACAGAAAGTAGATTAGTGGTTGGCAGGGGCTTCAGGGACAGAGGCACTGGGGAGTGACTGCTACTGAGAATGGGATTTCTTCTTGGGAGGACAAAATTCTCTAAAATTAGATTGTGGTGATGGCTGAACACCATCTCTGTGAACGTACTGAATTGTATACTTTAAATGAGTAAATTGTATAGTATGTGAATTTTATATCAATAAAGTTGTTATTTAAAAAAAAGTATGTCCCTCTCTTGGCGGACTACCCAATTATAACACTATGCCAACAATATTGCTAATAGCAGAAAGGGATTTCCCTCAAACACTCTGATCTGAGATCTCCATTTAAAAACTAAAAGGGTATCAATATAAATTTATTTTTTCCTTCTAAAATTCAATCATCAGAATTACATTACATCCACATACAATATGCAAATATTGGTACTATGTTATTAATCATAACAAAATAGTAATGGTAATCACAGTAGTAAATGATTATAAGATAATGTTTAATTTATAAAAGAAAATTGAACTAAAAAAAAATTTCTACCATACTCTACTACCAATTACTTCAACATTTTTTCAAATCTTTATTCGTTTCAAATAGATCATGCAGTTATAGTAATGCTGTATATACAATTTTTTCCCACCTATTTCAGTATTTAATGATTTTGAATAAGTACATAACAGTCTACTCAAGATTTCTCCCCACATACAAAACCAGAAACATTGGAAATCTGCTTAACAAACATGCTCTTTTACCAAATGATCATTTTCAATCAAAATCATTAAACAAGAAAAAACGACACACACATACACCTGAAAGGAGTGATGAAAGGACAAAACAAAACAAAACAGAGAGTCTAAAGTAGAGAAGTTGATTCACAAAATGATTCAAAAGCATTTCCTGGATATTTTGTCCAAGAAAACTCCTCTGACTAAGTGGAAACCTGTTTGGCATCATTTTACTACTATGATTAAGGCCATAGTGCCAAATATTTGAACATGTGGCATATGGACAAGAGAAACCTCATATGTGTTGATTTAAATACTGCTGCATTTTGGCCCATAACTCTTTACCTAATATTGAAAAGGAATTATAAAGTTCTATCTACTTTCTTCTAACTTTTAGAATTCCAGTTGTTGAAGTGTAGGAATTGAAGCCTACTAACAATTTTTAACTGACTAGTTATGTAGTAGTAATGCAAAAAGTGAAGACAAAAGCCAGGCTTCTGAGGAAAATAAAGGGACTAAGTTTTGCAGATGTTGACGTAAAAACAAGTCAATATTATCTAGTTCTCTTTCCTGTCCCCCGCCACATTCATCCCATTTTACTTTTATAAGCACTTCCTTCACTCTACTGAGTACTTATTATGTGCCAATAATTGAGCTAAGATCAGGGCTACAAAGATGATAAAGAATATTCCTTTTCATGAAGAGGTTATACTGAGAGAAGAGGGGAGCAACAAATAATCACAATACACTAAAAATACTACAAGAAAAGTGTACACCAAGTACTACACAGTCATGGAAAAATGAACTACCCTCTGACTATGGAGCTCAAAAGGTTTGTCTTGAAAAATAATAGAAGTCTGCCAGATAGACAAGGGCAGAGAGGGCATTCCAGGTAAGAGTTGCAGAAGATGGAAAAGGATATAGGTTAGAGCCAAACTAAGAAGGGTACACTGTACCAAATTTCGGATGTTACTCTGTAGGCAATAGGGAGCTGAATAAATTTTAAAGTAGGGGAGTGATATAATCAGAATTTTTTATTTAAAACCCTAACTATGTCAGAAGTGTGAATAATTAACCAGACTGGACAGAGAGAAGTTAAGGGAGACCAATTAGAAGATCATTACAATAGTCTAGATAACAAGTAAGGGTCTGAAACCAAGGTGGTAGCAATATAGACGGAGAGGGGCCAGATTAGGAAACAATTTCTGAAATAGATGCAAGAGGACTGGACGACCAATAGGAGGAAGAGGAAATGGAAGGTCTAGTCGGGGATTTTGGGGAGAGAAAAAGAATATAGTCACATGAGCAGAGTGCGGGGATGGAGATTGACAGCATGAATTGTTTTGACCTGTCTGAAGCAGTGGAAGGAGGTAGAGGCTATACCAAGATTAGGACTCATCTATTCATAGATGGTAGCTTAAGGTAGTACCTGACCAGAACCTCCCCGTTAAGCTTGGCTTAGGCTCACTACACCTGGTTCTTCTCACTTGTTGTACTTTGTTACTGTTGTCTCATCTTTAAAAACACTGTTCTCTTTACTACAGCTATCCACAATTCTACCACTTGTTTTAGATTAACTCAAGTCCTTTTTTCTTGCTTTACAAATATTTATTAATAACTATCAAGTTAGGATTCTGGAGTTCTGGTCTTACCTTTGCTATCAGAAATGTGTGTTCTTGAATAAGCCTCTTAACCTTTCTGCATTTCAGCTATTAAATAAAAAAAGGATCAGATTACCTGATCTCTTTGACTCTTTCCACTTGTAACACTCTGCAACTCCCTTCCTGACCTCAGAAAGAACTCTGCATTACATGTTAATCAGAACATTCATAGGATGGGTTGTTTTTTTTACACGTTATCATAAAGTCTCTTAATACCCATTTGCTTCACATTTCTTGTCTCCTAACCTCTACTAAATTACAAATTTCTTGACAGCAAGAACCATCTATGTCTTAAATGAAGCCTCTGAATAATACTTACTGAATAAGAAAAGGCTGGGGTATTTGACAGTACAAACCAAAATGCTAAGTTGAATATCACTGTTGTCTAAATGTCTTGTCCATCTTTTTTTTTTTTTTTTAAATGTTTTGTTTTTTTTTTTGATTTTCTTTTTTTCCTTTTTCTCCCCAAAGCCCCCCCGGTACATAGTTGTGTATTCTTCGTTGTGGGTTCTTCTAGTTGTGGCATGTGGGACGCTGCCTCAGCGTGGTCTGATGAGCAGTGCCATGTCCGCGCCCAGGATTCGAACCAACGAAACACTGGGCCGCCTGCAGCGGAGCGCGCGAACTTAACCACTCGGCCACGGGGCCAGCCCCTTGTCCATCTTATTTTTTAAAACCTCCTTCAAGGAGTATATCACACCATAAACTCCTTTTATATTCCCTGTTTTACCTAAACGACAGCCATATCTATATATATCTATATATATCTATATATATATCCTGTATTTGGGGGAGCTGGGAGAAGAAGCTTACTGAAAGCAGACTGATAAATCTATAAACATCATATGTATTTGTTCCTAGATAAGAGTAAGGAACAGTTAGGAGTTGAAGATCAAGAGAACAGAAAGCATGAAATGATGACAACCACCATCTCTACCTACCACTGCTACCACCACTATCATCTTAAAGGGAATATTACAAAAGGTAAGTAAGGTGGGTGTGGGGTGGGGAGAAAAAAGAAAGCACAGACATAATACCTAACAGCAAGGGAAAAGATGCTCAGGCTGATTTCGAGAGCCTATAAAAATGATTTGGACCTTTTCTATTATCACAGAGAAAAGAAAGCTCATGTTATAATGGAAAAATTTCAAGACTGTTTATAGATTTTTTTTCTGACCATCACACCTCTGAAGTATAATTAATTTCAAAACAAATTACCATGTGTTCTTGGTCAAACTGTTAGGCATTATCATTGTTACTCAGATATACAAGATAAACATAATTACTAAAGCAAAGGCAAATACCAACAGCAAAAGATTTCTGTGACTTCATCATTCTTACCTGTTCACTCTCCTAGGACACTTGTCTGGTTTAATATCTACCTCATAGAGGTAGACATCAATCTTTGGGATTTCGACTTGAAAACAGTTAGCCAGCAATTTAATGGGTTTGCCCATGGTGCCATAGCCAGGTCTTCTGGGCACCATGAGTAGGGGCTGGGCCCCAACGGGTCCTGCCAGGGAGGGGAAAAAAAAGAGTAACACTGTTACAAGCTGCATTTGATAACCTTGTCAACCAGAGTGTGTTAGAACTTTAAGTATAGCTGATAATGGTTGAAGCCTGATGCTGAAAGATGACATCATTTCTAGCAATTCAATGTCTTTCATCCCAACTTACTCTCCTCATTAAAACATAGAAAAAAAAATCTGCGTACTTCTGGAAAATAGTTTTGGAAGGAGAAAAAAGAAAAACAATTACATAAACCCAGGTGAGCACGAGCAAGCACAAATCAGACATAATGAGTATGACAGCAACAGCAAAGTAAACTTAAAAAGGAGATAATGAGGATAAGAGCAAATAAACAAAATAAAAAACAATATACAATAAAAAGGATAACAAAGCACAAAACCAAATATTTGAAAAGATAATTAAAATGAATAAACCCCAGGCAACACCGATTTTTAAAACAGGAGTAAAAACGTTTAAATAACCAGTATTAGTGAAAAAATGATATCACTACAGATACTGAGGACATTACAAACATTGTATCAATAAATTTGAAAGTTTGATGAAAGACATTTCTACAGAAATACAGCTTACTGACACACAAAAAAATATAAAATTTGTAAAGTCCTCTATTGGTATAAATGTAAATGGTGCAGCCACTTTGGAAAACAGAATGGTGGTCCCTCAAAACAGTAAAAATAGAATTACCATAAAATCCAGCAATTCTACTTCTGGGTATATACCCCCAAAGAATTGAAAGCAGGGTGTTGAAGAGAGATTTGTACACCTATGCTCATAGCAGCATTATTTACAACAGCCAATAGGTGGAAGCAACCTAAGCATCCATTGATAGATGAACGGATAAACAAAATGTGTATATACATACAATGGAATATTAAAAAGGAAGGAAATTCTGACACATGCTACAACATAGATGAACCTTGTGGATGTTATGCTAAGAGAAACTGGCTAGTCACAAGAAGATATTGTATGATTCCACTTATTAATACCTAGAGTAGTCAAATTTATACAGACAAAGTAGAAGGGTAGCTGCCAGAGGCTAGGGGAAGGGGAAAATGGGGAATTTTTCCTTAATGGGTATAGTTTCAGTCTTGCAAGATGAAGAGTTTTGGAGATTGGTCGCATAGCAATGTGAATGTACTTTACTACTACTGAACAGTACACTTAAAAATTACTAAGATGGTAAAGTTAACGTTATGAGTATTTTATCATAGTTTAAAAAAAAAAAACCTAGGTAAAAAAAACCCCTAAGTGATGTCTATCTAGCATTGTTTTTAAAGCTTAAAATGTTGTAGCCTTGTTAAACAAAGTTCAAACAATGAATTCAGTTAATAAATTAATTTAACTATTATCTGAATGAACTTACATTCAAAATATCTGAAAAGTCCTGTAACTACTTGGAAAAATTAAATCCACAGTTAAAAATATTTCCACACACACTAAATGATTCCAGATCCTGATGGCTTCTCTAGAGAATTATACCAAACATTTAAGGAAAACAATACCAACCTTACACAAATTCTTCCAGAGAATAGGAAAAAAGCAAAAATACCCAAAATTCAACTTATGATGCCAGAAAAGCTCTGGTCCCAAAATCTGCCAAGAATATTATGAAAAAGGAAAATCATAGGACAAAATCATTCATGAACATACAGGCAAAAATCCTAAACAAAATGTTAACAAATTATATCCAGCAATATATTAAAAGGATAATGCATTATGACCAAGATGAGGTTATATCAGGAATTAAAAGTTGGGTCAACAAAAACTTTCTTTTTAAACTGTGGATGAAAGTACACTAAAGTGCCGCCTGCATCAATCATTTTTAAATTTTGTTGTTAGATATTTTTAAAATCTCTTCTGAGGGCATAATTTTTCCTGCTATCCTAGACTGAGATAGGTAATATTGAGGAATTCTAGACTAGATCATAGTTCTGGTGCTGCCATTTATCTAACCATTTGACTTTTGTCAAATATTAATAGCTCTGAAATTCTATTTCCTGACGTATAAAATGGGAATAATACCTGATCTGCCTCTTTCTTACAAATCTTGTTAGGATCAAATCAGAAAATGTACAACAGCTAACATTTATCAAACTCTTATCATGTCTTGGGCAATGTGCTAATAAATGCTTTACAAGCATTATCTCGTATTCTTCATACAAACCTTATATTGATTTTATAGATGAGGAAAACCGAAATGATTTGACTAAAACATCATAGCTAATAATAAGCAGCAGAACTGAGATTGGAACCTGCCCTGCTGGGCTCTCTATTTTGTTCCATTGATATATTTGTCTATCCTTTTGCCAAAAACACACTGTCTTAATTATTATAGTTTTATAGTAAGTCGTAGACAGTGTCAGTCCTGACTTTATTTTTCCTTCATATTGTGTAGCTATTCTCGGTATTTTGCCTTTCCATATAAACTTTAGGATGAGTTTGTCAATATCCACAAAATAACTTGCTGAAAATTTGATTGGGATTGTGCTAAACAAATATATAAATCAAGCTGGGAAGAAGTGACATCTTGCCAATATTGTCTCCCTATAGATGTACATGAAATAGCTCTACATTTATTTAGATTTTCTTTGATTTCTTTCATCAGAGTTTTGTAGTTTTCCTCATATAGCTCTTCTTGTACATATTTTGTTAGATTCATACCTAAACTGGTGGGGGGGTTTTTGGGTGCTAATGTAAATAGTATTGTGTTTTTAATTTCAAGTTCTAATTGTTCATTGTTGGTCTATAATTCAAGACTTACTATAAGGCTACAATAATCAAGACAGTGGTATTGGCCAAAGAATAAACAAATAGATCCACAGAACAGAATAGACAGCCCCAAAACTGACCCACACAAATACAGTCAACTGACACTTGACAAAGGAGCAAAGGCAATTAACAGAAAAAGGACAGTCTTTTCAAAACAAGTGGACTATCCACATGCAAAAAAAAAAGAATCTAGACACACTTTACAGCTTTTCCAAAAATTAACTCACAATGGCTCATAGACCTAAATGTCAAATGCAAAACTATAAAACTCCGAGAAGATAATGTGGGGGACTGGAATTGGCCACCCCAAGATATGTCTCTTGGCACGAGGATCATTTTGGGCTGGTTACTTTTAAAAACTGTAGACAGGAAAGAAACTCTGAAAAGTAGAATTTACTTACCCTTTGTTAAGAGACATTTAGATTTGTAAGGGGAATCTCCATCTGTAAAAGTGTCTCCATCTCTACACCAGGAAGAAGGGGGTATGACCTTATCTCTACAAACTCTTATCACGCTCCTGGGTATTTACCCAAATAAACTGAAAACAGGTCTACACAAAAACCTGCATACGAATGTTTAAAGTAGCTCCATTCATAACCGCTAAAACTTGGAAGCAAACAAGACGACCCTTATGTAGGCGAATGGATAAATAAATTGTGGTACATCCAGACAACAGAATATTATTCATCTCTAAAAAGAAATGAACTATCAAGCATGAAAAAACATGGAGGAACCTTAAATGCATACTGCTAAGTGAAAACAAGCCAATCTGAAAAGGCTACATACAGCATGATTTCAACTATCTGACATTTTGGAAAGGGCAAAACTAAAGAGAGAGTAAAGAGATCAGTGGTTTCCAGTGGTCCAGGGGATGAAAAGGAGGGGGAGATGAATGGGTGGAGCACAGGGGGTATGATACTGTGATGGTGGATACATGTCACCACACATTTTTCAAAACCCACAGAATGTACAAATCAAAGAGTTAACCCTGATGTAAACCATGGACTTCAGTTTATAATAACGTTATCAGTATTGGCTCATTAATTGTAATAAAACTTACCACACTAATGCAATAATAGGGGAAACTAGGGGGGAAGAGGAGTAAGGAGGTATATGGGAACTCTCTGTACTTTCCACTCCATTTTTCTATAAACTCAAAACTACAAAAAAAAACTATCAATTTTTTAAAATGCATTTGTACTTTGACCTAGTAATTCTATTTCTAAGGATTTATCTACACATATTCTTCCACATGCGTAAAATGACATTTGTACAAGGGTATTCTTGTCTGTAGCACCGTTTGGAGTAATAAAAGAAAATGGAACGGTTCCTGGCATACAGTAAACAATAAATATATACTAAATGAATAAATCAATGCCCAGTGGGGAATTAATGTTACAACCATACAATGGGATAATATGTAAGTAATAAAATAAAAAAGAATAAAGAAACTCTTTAGTATTAATAGATAGGTCATATGAAAAAAACAGTACAGGATAGGGTATACAATGTGTTCACTTGCAGGAAGAAACAGAATATACATTCATATTATACATACATACATTATTTGAATATCTATCTAGTAGGACACCAATATAGTGGAAGCAATGATTGCCTTCAGAGAGGGGAACTAGATGGCTGGGGGGCCTAAGAAAGAAAGATTGATTTTTCTCCCTGTGTAGTCTACTGTGATACAATATGTGTTTTTGTAATACAAATAAGCTTATATGCAATTGTAACAGGGAAATTATGTCAGTTTAACACAAAGGGTTACTTTGGTTCACATGTGATTTTCTTCAGCCTATTAATGCTTTCCCTCACCAAGTAACAGCAGCTGAATACAAAGTATACTAACACAAGTGAATGCAACAATCTGCAGAGGAATACAGTATTGTCCACGATACCCATTCACCTCTATGGTCTTCCCCTTTGGCTCAGTCTGGCCACATGCTCTGACTTAAAATATCTTTTGTGTGATTTCCTCTGAACTATGTGCTGTTTGCCTTTATCTCAGTAATCTGGCAGTCTCAAATCTTCCTTACATCCCACTTTATCAGGCCACCATCATCTTTTCAAAAGATTTTAATGTACAGTCCTATGCTTGTAGTAGTACTTACTCATTAGGACTTTTTTTTTTTTCCCTTTTAGAAATATATTTTTTTAACAGCTTTCTTGAGGTATTATTCACACCACACAATTCACCTATTTAAAGTATACAATTCAATGGCTTTTAGTATCTTCACAGAACTGTGCAACCACCATCATAATAAATTTTAGAACATCTTCATCACTCCCAGACAATTGTTACCACTAATCTACTTTCTGTCTCTACAGATTTGCCTATTTTGGACATTTCATACAAATGGAATCATATGATATGCAGTCCTTTATAACTAACTACTTTCACTTAGCATAATGTTTTTAAGGTTCATCCATGTTGTGGCATGTATCATTACTTCATTTCTTTTTATTCCCCAACAATATTCCATTGTTTGAATGTACAGTTGTCCCTCAATACTTGCAGAGAATTGGTTCCAGGACCCCCCCCCCCCCCGATACCAAAATCCATGGATGCTCAAGTCCCTGATATAAAATGGTGTAGTATTTGCATGTAACCTATGCACATCTTCCCATATAGTTTGAATCATCTCTAGATTACTTACAATACCTAATACAATGTAAATGCTATGTAAATTGTTGTTAGATTGTATTGTTTAGGGAATAGTGACAAGAAAAAAGAAGTCTGTACATCTTCAGTACAGATGCAACCATCACAGGCCTTCCGATGTACAGCTGGTTGAATCCACATTTTGTTTATCCATTCACCATTTGATGGACATTTAGGTTGTTTCTACTTTTTGGCTATTATAAATAATGCTACTACGAACACTCACATCATGCCCTTATATGGACACAAGTTTTCTTTTCTCTTGAGTAGATTCCTAGGAATGGAATTGCTGGGTCCTATTTAGCCTTTTGAGGAACTGCCAGACTGTTTTCCAATCATTACGAATTTAACATGTCTGTTTAACTGTGCTGTTATTTTTATTAAATTTTTCACTGTTTTTATTATACTCTAATTACAAAGTTGCATAGGTTTTTACTGGCTGGCTTATCAGGATTACACATATCATATTACAGCAGAAACACCTGTGAATCCCTTTATATCTTTACGAATTTTGAATCATATGCTGCTATAACCTGTTTTTAAAAAATCAAGATAAAGTTTACCTTGTTAATGGAACAATGTATCCAATTAATGGAACATACAAGTTTTATTCAGCCCATTCTACCACCCCTTTCCAAGTTAGATTCTTGGAAAGAGATCATAATCAGTAGTTGAATACCTCATGTAGTGATGAAAGACAGCTATAAATCTCTACCATTCCTTCCATCAAAAGGTGGAGTTTTTCCTTTCCCCTTGAATCTGGGCTGACTTTGGGTTTCAAGAGAATGCAGAGGTAGTTATGTTCTGTACCTTCTGAGACTGAGCTTTAAGAAATCTGCAGTTTCTGCCTTTGCCTTTTGGAATGCTACTTAGCCTCCATGCTGTGAGGAAGCCCAACCTACCACATGGAAAGGCCCAAGTGGAGAATAGCCGAGACTTCCCAGACGTTTTCTTCCCCACTCCCTTCCACTACCAGCTGATCTTCCAGCCACCAAATCTCGAGAAATGATAAACTGTTGTTTTTTTAATCCACCAATACGGTAACAGATAACCAAACACTCATCATTTTAGAAAACTACAGAGAAAATATCTCTTTATAGGACAAACAAGTGGATAATAAATTAACGTATTTAAGTTTATATGGTTTCTTTGCTCACCACCCATGCTTTCCAACTCTGAAAGTCTCTCTTCTTGATATTTCAAATTCATCTTTCATTATCCTAATGCATGTCTTTAAGTAGTGTTATACCAAAAGGCACCTAGGGGATATATTTTCCAAGTCTTTATATATTTACGAATGTCTGTTACCTTCATACACAACCTGGTTTGACACTGAACCCATACATTCAACAGTTTTATCTTCAAATTTCCATAGACATTGTCTTCTAGCATTTGGTCTATGTTGATTACTTTTTCTGTATGCATTCTTTATATATTTAAGACTTGAGAATACATGAACATGTCCTTGTGTGGTTCTCTTTTTGATAGGTTTGCTTGGAACATAATACATGTCCAATTTTCAGTTGAGATCAATATTTCAGGGAGGTTTCTTCTGTTATTTAATTATTTTTTTCTTTTTCAAAGACCTCTAAAATTTGCCCTCAGTAGGTTGTATACGTGGATTTTATATCCAGCCAAGTTACTACTAGAGGTCTTTAAATATACTTTTTAAGAAATATTTGTTTTATAACGTGCATCTGTTAGCTTCAATATCTGAAGTCTGTGATTTTGTTTCTATTGTCTGTTGTCTTTCTTGCACATGGTATCATGTTAGCATATATATCTGGTTATCAGACTGTGTGGTCAGTGTACTTAAAAAATAATTTGAGACCAAATTATTTTGTATAATATATTTCTCAAGGAAAGATCTACATTTGTTTCTGTCAGGTGCCCGGGAGTACTAACAGTCCAGTGCAACTTAGAATAAATTCAAGATTTTAGGCTTTCTGTGAGGGTTATCCACTTCAAGATTATTCTCACCTTTGAGTATAGCATTTTAGGGTCCCAGTTAATGGCAGGGGAGGTCTCCTGTACACTCTCCATTATGTGCTTTGATTTCTGTTCCCCTCACCTTCAGGTATCAAAATTTAAAGTGTCCACGATCAGCAAACGCCTTCAGGGAAAAAGTGGCTTCTATGTTCTTTATGTCTTTCCGTTTCCATTTCCCTTCCATTTTGGCCTGATAATTACAGGCATACCCCATAGAACCTAATTTTTCCCTGTAAAATAACTCTTGATTTTCATATAGCAAACTATCTCCAAAACTCAATACAGCACTTTTTGCAAGGAAGATTGTCCCTGTGCTAACATATGTTGCCAATCTTCCTCTCTTTGCTTGAGGAAGATTGTCCCTGAGCTAACATCTGTGCCAATCTTCCTCTATTTTCTTTGTGGGACACTGCCACAGCATGGCTTGACAAGCTGTGTGCAGGTCCACACCTGGGATCCAAACCCAAGAACCCGAGGCCATCGAGGCAGAGCACACAAACTTAACCACTATGCCACCAGGTCAGCCCCTGCATATATATATATATTTTTTAAAAAAAGCAAGACAACATGTGGAGAAAAGTTTTAAGTTACACTCTGATGCAACTGGTAGAATATCAGAAATCACATATACAAGTTTTTAAAAGCCTGCTGAGTGTCAACAAAGGGGATGTGCTGCTGGTGTTAAAGAAAAGGTAATGAAACCTCATGGTAACCACAAAACAAAAACCTATAGTAGATACAGAAAAGATAAAGAGAAAGGAATCGGGGTCGGCCCCGTGGCTGAGTGGTTAAGTTCACGCACTCCACTGCAGGCGGCCCAGAGTTTCGTTGGTTCGAATCCTGGGCGCGGACATGGCACTGCTCATCAAGCCATGCTGAGGCAGCATCCCACATGCCATAACTAGGAGGACACACAACGAAGAATATACAACTATGTAACTGGGGGGCTTTGGGGAGAAAAAGGAAAAAAAATAAAATCTTTAACAAAAAAAAGAGAAAGGAATCTAAGCACATCACTAAAGAAAATCATGAAATCACAAAGGAAAAAAGCAGGAGAAGAAAAAAGGAACAGAGGAACTACAAAAGAGCCAGAAAACAGTTAACCAAATGGTGGTAAGTACATACATATCAATGATTATTTTAAATATAAATGGACTAATTTCTCCAATCAAAAGACACAGAGTAGCTGAATGGATTAAAAAAACAAGACCCATCTATATGCTGCCTGCAAGAGATTCATTTCAGATGTAAGGACACACACAGACTGAAAGTGAAGAGGTGGAAAAAGGTATTCGATACAAATGAAAACCAAAAGAAAGCTGGGGTAGCTATACTTATATCAGACAAAATCAACTTTAAAACAAAGACTGTAATAAGAGACAAAGAAGGGGAGTACATAATGATAAACAGGTCAATCCAACAAGACGATATAACATTTGTAAATATTTATGCACTCAACATAGGAGCACCTAGATATATAAAGCAAATATTAACAGATCTAAAGGAAGAACAGCAATACAATATACAATACAATAATAAGTAGTGACTTTAATACCCCATTTTCATCAATGGATAGATCACCCAGACAGAAAATAAGGAAACATCGGCCTTAAAAGACACGTTAGACCAGATGGACTTAACAGATAAACAGAACATTCCATCCAAAAGCAAGAGAATACACATTCTTCTCAAGTACACATGGAACATTCTCCAGAATAAATCATATGTTAGGTCACAAAACAGGTCTTAATAAACTTAAGACTGAAATCATATCAAGCACAGAAATACAACAAATAATCCTAAAACTGGTACAGAACCCCAAAACACCCAGAATAGCCAAAGCAATCTTGAGAAAGAACAACAAAGCTGGAGGCATCACACTCTTTGATTTCAAACTATGTTACAAAGCTCCTCTATTTTTGTGAAAAATGCCATTGGAATTTTGGTAGGGACTGAGTTGAATCTGTAGATCACTTTTGGTAATATGGACATTTTAACAGTATTAACTTTTCCAATCCATGAGCACAGAATATCTTTCCATTTATTTGTGTCTTCTTCAATTTCTTTCATCAATGCTGTATAGTTTTCAATGTATAGATCTTTCACCTCCTTGGCTAAATTTATTCCTAAGTATTTCATTGTTTTTGATTCTATTGTAAATGAGATTGTTTTCTTTTTACTTTATTTTTTAAAGATTGGCACCTGACCTAACAACTGTTGCCAATCTTTTCTTTTCTGCTTAGTCCCCCAAAATCTCCCCAATACACAGTTGCATATTTTTTAGTTGTGGGTCCTTCTAGTTGTGGCATGTGGGACACTGCCTCAGCATGGCCAGGTGACCAGTGCCATGTCCGTGCCCAGGATCCAAACCAGCGAAACCCTGGGCCACCAAAGCGGAGTGCACGAATTTAACCACTCAGCCACGGGGCTGGCCCTAGGGACTGTTTTCTTAATTTCTCTTTCTGATAGTTCATTGTTAGTGAACAGAAATGCAACAGATTTTTGTATACTGATTTTGTATCTTGCAACTTTGTTCAATTTATCAGTTCTAACAGTTTTTTTTGGTGGAGTCTTTACTGTTTTCTATATATGATATCATGTTATCTGCAAAGAGTGACAGTTTTACTTCTTCCTTTCTGATTTGGATGCGTTTTAATTCTTTTTCTTGCCTAATGGCTCTGGCTAGGACATCCAGTACTATGTTAAATAGCGGCAAGAGGGGGCAACCTTGTCATGTTCCTGATCTTAGAGGAAAATCTTTCAACTTTTCACCGTTGAGTATGATGTTAGCTGTGGGCTTGTCACATACAACCTTTATTATGTTGAGGCAAGTTCAGTTATTTTATTTCAAAAATGAGATAAAACCACCTATACATTCTAGCTGTGCCTGACACATAAGTCATAAAAAAAATAACTGTTCAACAAATATTGATAAGCACCTGTAACATATCATAAAATACACTAAGTGCATTTCCCTGCATCAAGCACCTACTGTTTTATTGGGGGAAGGTAGAGAGAGAAACTGGCACACAGAATTTTTCCTTCAGATAAATTTCAGAAGTAGACCTGCCAGGTCAAAGGGCACAGAAAGAGAAACATGTTTCTGACTTTGGATATTTACTGACAATCTGGCATGTGAACACATTACTATCGCCAGATTTCTCTCTCTTACCCTCTCTAGCATTAGGCATTACAATTTTAAAAAACCACTTATGTGTTAACAAATAACTTTCTGCTGTTTTATTTACATGTGACTACTATCAAGATTAGCTTAAAAACATTTTATTGTTCTATATCCCCCATTCTCTTACAAAACTCATTGTCCCCATAGACAAATTTTTTAAAAATCAGAAGCATAAGAGGTCATTTATCTACGCTATTTATTGAACAATTATGTTCGTTTTTATAGATATATAGATTAATTAATAAGTCACAGTTACTTTGCTTAAGTAGTTCATAATATACTGGGCAATATCCCATCTTAATATTTAAGGAAAGTAACATCAACAACAACAGTAGCTAACATGTATTGAGTACTAAATATCTGACATACATTAGATGATTTCTTACAACCTAACTTTTGAGGCAGGTACTATATTATGCTGAGGAAACTGAAGCACAGGGAGATCAAAAACACGTTCACTGCTAGAAAGTGGCAAAGCCTGGATTTGCAAATAGGTGGTCTGATTTCAGAGCCTGCATTTTTAACCAGTACATTATACACAAACTAACAATTGCTGAATGTCTATCAGTCATTAAGTCATTCATTCACTGACTTCTTAATTTGTTCATCAAATATTTATTGACTGTCTCTAAGTGCCAAGCATTGGTGAGGCTCAGGTGAACAATAATTTACTAGTAATAATAAAGACCTGGTCCTCAAGAAGCTTTTATGGGGTGGAGGGGGCAGATTATGTTGTATTTCCCTTTTGCCAATCGGTTCATAGTAACTACTATAAAGAAAAATAAAATAAGTTAAGGCAATAGAAACTGTGTGTGTCGGGGAGAGAAGAAACAGAGTAGGCAGTTAACCATTTTAGATAGACTGGTTAAAGAAAGCCTCTTTGAAAGGGTGACAAGTAGGCAGAAAACAGTAACAAGTGAGAGAACAAGTCATGTGGATATCTGGAAGAGCATTCCAAGCAGAGTAAAAATCAAGTATAAAGGAAAAAGCAGAAGCTTGCTTGATGTTTGATGTATAGCAAGGAGACCACCATGCCTGGAGCAGGATAAGCAACAGAGAGAACGGTAAGAGATGAGGTCAGAGATATGGGAGATCAGATCATACAGGATTTGTAAGCCATGATGAGGCCTTTGGACTTTATTCTGAGATATGAGAAACCAAAAAAGGCTTCTGAGTCAAGCAGCATTCTGATCTGACTTAAGTTTTTTAAAAGGATCACTCTGGCTGCCATATTAAAAATTATATGTAAGGGTACAAACGGTACAAGCCGGGAGATCAGTTAGTAGGCTGGCTGACTGTGCAGGCAAAGGATAATGTTGACTAGGGCTAGGGTGGTAGCAACTGCGGCAATGATATTGATGTGGAAAATATTTAGAAGGTAAACCTGATGGGAACTGCTAATGGATAAGGTGTGGGGTATGGAAGAAAAGAGCTCCCAAGGTTTTTTGGTCTAGGCAACTGAAAGAATGGAAGTATCACTTAATCAGATAGGAAAAATTCAGTGATAGAAGCAAGTTTAGATAGGAAATCAGGATTTTTAGGACATGTTAAGCTCGAGGTGTCTATACAAGTAGGTGTCTAGTAGGCAATTAGATGAGTGTGGAGTTTAAGGGAGAGGTCCACGTTGGAGATGTAAATATGAGTGTTCTCGGCATATTAGTGCTATTTACAACCACTAGACTAGAGGAGATCACCCAGACTGTGGTAGGATATAGAAAAATACTAAGCCCTAGGACATTCTCAATGTTTAGAGATTTGGGAGATAAAGAGGGAACAGCAAAGGAAGTGTAAAAGTGATAACCAATAAAGTTGAAGGAGAACCTGGAGAGAGTGGTACCCAGGAAGCCAAGTGGAAAAAAGAGTGTTTCAAGAAGGAAGCAACTTGATCAAATGCAGTTGAAAACTCAAATAAAATGACGATTTGGGAATTGACTACTGGGTTTAGCAAACTCTTTGCTGACCTTGGTAAGAGCAATTTCAGTGAAGTTGTGGGGACAAAAAGCTAACTGGAGTAAGTTCAAAAAGAATGCCCTGGATCTGATCAAGCCTTTAGATTCTAGCAGTTTACAGGAAATTCAGAGGAACATGTTAAATTACACCATGAAGATGGAACCAGCAAAATCCAGACTGTGACAAACAATCCATAAATCGAAGGGGGAGGAAAAAAGGACAGAAAACTTGAAGATTAAGGCACTTAAAAAGACATACCAATCAATCACAATGTGTGGAACTTATTTGGGTCCTGACTCAAAAATCAAAAAATATATAAATAAAAGGCAAACTGTTAAAAAAAAAGTATAATATCTGAGACAAGTAGAAATTTGAACACTGGGTATTTGATATAAAGAAGTATTACTATTATTTTGCTGTGATAATAGTACTGCAGTTTATTTAAATAGCCCAAATCTTTTATAAATACATAGTAGATATTTATGAATGAAACAGTATTATGTCTATACTATGCTTCAAAAATACAGGAGAGGGGAAAGTAGAAGGGACACAATTGGACATAGGTTGACAATTGTTGGGTTTGGTGATGGGTACGGGGAGTTTATCACACAATTCTTTCTATTTGTATACAAATATATCCTCAATTCTCCATAATAAAATGTCTTAAAAAATAGGAAGTAGCATTTCCTTTGCATACTTAATGTCTTTTTACCATCCCATAGTACAGATAAGGAAATTAAGGTTAAGAAAGATTAACTTCACTGCCCAAAGTCACAGTTAATTTTTTTTAATAGACTTTATTTTTTAGAGCAGTTTTAGGTTCATGGTAAAATTGAGCAGAAGGTAGAGATTGCTCATATGCCTCCTGCCCATCATCATACACACATCCTCCCCCACTATCAACCTCCCTGTACCAGAGTGGTATATTTGTCACAACTGAGGTACCTACAATGACATCATTATCAAGTCACAGTTAATTTGAGAGCCAGGATTTGTCTCCAAAACCCATGCTTTTTACACTATATCGCACTGCCAACTTTTTTCTCCATCATCATTATTTTGCCTGGTGCTTTTTATACAGACTGGCAAAAATCAAAATTCTGTTTCATGAATAAGCAATAGAACAGAACTCTACCATTAGTAACTATAAAATAATCATCATCGAGTTTAAGTATCCAAAAAATATTTTAACATAATCGAAGAAAGCATTCAGTCAATATAATAAATTATACTTCCAGTGAAGCATATTTTAGTTATTTAACAAATACATATATTACCCATTAGAGTTGAAAATGTAATTACACAGAAATACAAAGGACAACCTGGAATTTCTCTGCATCTCAAATTTTTCTTTTAGTAGCTATAGTAAGTACTGGCTAATATCAACAAACCACATTATACTTCAAAGATAAAACCACACATTTTCAAAGCATATGTGTGTGTATACTGTTCACTGACTTAATACTCTAACACTTACTAGCTGCAAGTCTAAAACTAAATAACAGCCTACAGCAAATGTTAACCGATGAAAAATAAACAGTAAACAAATCAAAATCAACTACAGCATCTACAGCCTATTACCATATTGAGGATTTTCACTGGGAACTTTCTTCAATAGTCATGGAATACCTCTTGTTTCAACAATTCTACTTATAGGAATTTATCTTAAAGCAATCACTGGACCAGCATATAAAGACATATGTACGAGGATACTTACCAAAGTTTTATTCATAACTTTAAAAAAAAATGGAAAAAATCTAAACCACTATCAATGAGACTGATTAATATATAAAATTAAATGCTATGTGCTCAGTAAAAATTATTATATTGCTATATAGCTCTAAGTATTAATATAAAAAAGTCCATGATACATTGAGTAGAAAAAACAAGTTAAAAACAATTAACATGAGGGATAGACAGACAGACAGATGATGGATGTTCTGGGAAGAAATACAAGAAAAAATTAACAATGGAGGATGGGATCATATTATCTCCACTTTGTATTTTAGACTTTCCTATATTGTTTGCTTTTTAAAAATAATAAACATGCATTTTTATAATCAGAAAGACTTCTATTTTTGTTTTGAAAAAATAAATATATTGTGTTGACCTCTAAATTTAACATAATAAAATGCCTCTGTTTACTAGTTAAGCCTACAAGGCTAACTAGTAAATATGAGCATGAAATTGTAATAACCTCTTACCTACTAATTCTATCTATTCATTCAATGAACCTGCACAAACATGCTGCACTTATTATTATATTACATTTACTATATGCACTACAGCTAAATAATCATTTATATAGAACATTCAGCTTATTGAGGGTTAAATTTCTCAGATGGCAGTATGGGGAACAATTTTTTAAAAGTCATTTTCCCCTTTGAAAACAAGATGGGACATTACCCAAGTAGTCCCAGCACTATGGAAATGCTCTGAGAATTATTTTGTAATTAAAGTTTGGGTAGCTTTTGAAAAACTTTGAGCACCCAAACAAAAATAGTAGAAAATTTTTGAGTAATGCCATTTTTATGTCAAATATACAGATAGAGATCAAGTCCTAATTTAGAAGCCAGAAGTTGCCAAAAACAACAACAAAAAGACTTCATTACTAAGGTGTAAGCCCATTTTTGCAATCTATTCTTTAATCTTTTTTAAAGAAATTTTGAACCTTTTATAAAATTCAGAGATACACTAATGAACTTCTCTTGTTAGAAGATTTAGAAATCAGTTAAAATATCAAGTATTGGTAATTACTCAAGAATAGTATTATATAAGCCCACAACTGAGAAAATTTTGCAAGAAAACATCTTCCACAAATGAAAAATATCCCATATCTATATTCTACAGATATCTTCTGATTCCCCAAGAATTTGACAATTTAGAAACAATGCAGAAAACTGGCTGAAGTGAAACAAAGAATTCTTCCAGGTTATTTCATTAAACTGACCTCTGAGACTAATGCATATGATTTTTTTATTGTAACCAAACCACAAAAAGCCCACATTTAAGATATGAGAGAAAGCATCAGTTTGTGTGATAAGGTTTGCTAAATCTCAATAGGTTTTTTTTTTTAAGCACTGGCTAGCCAAAGAGTCATTAATATTAACACAGACAATGGCAGAAAACTACAAAAACTCCAAACACAGAAAGGCTGTTCATGTATCCTAACAGCATAATCATTATGGCTGAAAAACCACACAATATTCTTTCTCACATCTGTTTTGTTAATGAGCCAAGAACGAGGGTCTATTGAGTATCCTAGACAACTGAATTAGAAGTAGGAATGTCTGGTGAATGCTGTTCATCCCAACAAACAGACTAAACAGGTTTGGAAAGGATACTGTTTTTAAATAAATTATCTTTTTAGTTTTACCTTCCTGAAAACAGAGTATTTGCCTTTCCCCCCCATCCATTAAGGGAAAAAATCCCATAAATTACTGAAGATCTTAGTTTTAAATATTAAAAGAGAAAATGTTTTGTTAGATGAACAAAATATTTATTTAGTTCATCTTTCAGGTGGACTCTCAAGCATTTTGAGACTAGCGAAACCAACGTGAAAAAAGATGTTTGTGATATGAAGCAACATAGTATTCAAGCAGACTCCAACAGCTTATGACAACTTGGCTTGAATTCTACTCAGAGCTAGGGTTTTTCCATATACAACAGAGAACTCTTCCAGGAAATGTCCCCTTTACAGGGCCCCAGGCCTCTCTGCATACTATCAGGCCAGGCTTATAGAACCAAACAAATGCAATGTTCTCATTGGAAAACAGAAATTAATATAAATTAATTCTTAATTATCAATTTACTATATAAAATTCTCCTAAGAGTAAAAGGAAGTAGCATCTAGAAATCATTTCATTCATTCTAACCACTTTTCTAAATTACTTAACTCATTAAAATTTTTTACACTAATAGATTTATTAATTCAGAATTTGGTTTAAAAATTTAAAGAGGGGTTATATCAGGGTGATGGAATCATGGATAAATTTTAAAGTCTTCATCATGTTAATCAAATTACATTTGAGGGTTATATGTATGTTCTTGTCTTCCTTTGCTTTAAAGTCCTTCTTTAGAAGACAAAAGTTGTTTCTTGCCTCCTTTTCAGTTTTCTCTCAGAATGATCCATCACTGTCAGAGAAATTAAATTCTAAAACAAAAATCAAAATAGGCTTGCACATTTTTATAAGTCCCACTGTCAGTCACGAGCAGCAAATACTAGGAAAAAAGTTATAATGGCCACTCCAGAGCACCACAAGTTAAGTGACAACCAAGTAGAAAAACCACGTTCAAAGTTCATGCTCTCCAGACAGAACAGCATTTTGACATATTTTTCTTCAAGACAAAAATCGACAAGTGAGAAAACTTATATAATAAAAACATTTCACAAAGTGATTAAAGAAGATTGTTTATTTTAAATACTAAACTGAGAACCTAATGGCATTATACATTTTAGTATTTTGAAACCACTTTTATCCATATCTCATTCAAATCTAATTTCATACATGTAATTTTTGTTCCTTTGGAATTTGTTCTCATATGACTTTTCTTGATTTTTATTATTAAAGAAATGTAGAGCCTTAAAGCAACTATATTCAAACACATTAAGAGTATAACTAAGAAACAGTCTATTCACTTTTGCAAGATTGTATAGGACAACTACCAAACATGTTAAATCAATTTGCATATTATTAATTTAAGGTGAAAATAAACGTTTTTCTTCCATTGGGAGGTAGTACAATTCCTTCTGCCCTACACAGTAGTCTGACTTTATCTAAAAATACAGACTAGAGGGGCTGGCCTGGTGGCACCGTGGTTAGATTCACACGTTCTGCTTTGGTGGCCCAGGGTTCGCTGGTTTCAATTCCAGGTGCAGACCTACGCACTGCTTGTGAAGCCATGCTGTGGGAGCCATCCTATATAAAAAGGAGAGGAAGATGGGCATGGATGTTAGCTCAGGGCCAGTCTTCCTCAGCAAAAAAAGAGGAGGATTGGTGGCAGATGTCAGCTGAGGGCTAATCTTCTTCTTCAAAAAAAATACAGACTAGAATAGTATGGTCCTACTTTTTAGGATATCTCTAGATCCTGATAGAAATATCAGGAGAAGTGATATCTCAATGAACATTTCTGCTTCCCCTATTCCCACTTTCTTTGGAAGTAACATAACATATACTCTTACTCCAACTAAAAAACAGAGTTTCATCAGAAGTTCCCCTAACTGAGTTACAGGCACAGATGCTGAACTACTGATTACTATTATTTAAAAATCAACTGTGCCGGCCTTTTCAGTTAAATCAAAGTTCACACAGTACTAAATCAGTAGATTGTACAGGACATCGTTAAAAATCACTTAAAATGTTTCATGTGAAAGGGAAGAATAGACAAATATTAACTTTTACCGAGGAATGACTCACGAAGAAACAATTAAATAGTATTTGTATTCAAAGTCCTCTAATGTAAACAAATTTTTCTATGTATCCACCTAACAACTAGAATTTAAAATACCCTGTTATAAGGTGGTTCTTGAGAATCTCCACACAAAAGAAAAACCTAGGACAGAATTGGAGAATCAAGATCCAACAGTGACTATTAGAGAACATTTACATCTAAAATTTATAAACCAAAGTATGTATCTGTCAAATTCTTGACTTAAAACTCAGTTTTACATTTTTCCCAATTATGCCTTCAATTTCATGTGCAGCATAACAAGTACATGTAAGTCTCGGGAAAAATAAAAATTTTGTTTTTGTTTCTTTTTTAAAGTTTGTTTGTTTTTGGTGAGGACGGTTGGCCCAGAGCTAACATCTGTTGCCAATCTTCCTCTTTTTTTTTTTCCCTCCCCAAAGCCCCAGTACATAGTTGTACATCCCAGCTGTAGGTCATTCTAGTTCTTCTAAGTGGGATGCTGTCCCAGCATGGCTTGATGAGCAGTGTGTAGGTCTGTGCCCAGGATCCAAACTGGCGAACCCCAGGCTGCCAAAGCATAGCAGGTCAACTTAACTGCTCGGTCACATGGCGGACCTGAAAATTTTGTTTTTGATGATGACAATCTTGAGCCAAATTATACTTATCTTTATTATTAGGTTACAGTCAATCACGTATAAACTACACTGAAGACTAAATTTTGCATTTCAAGACGTCCAAGCATATGGTTGATAAATCTAACTATAACTCCCCAGATGTGAAGACAATTAAGTGGGTATCTATTTCGGGAATGGCACATGTAGAAAGAAGAGATAAAACTTATCTGTAGCTCAAGAATTCAAAGGAGCATTTACTGAATCATATTTGGCTAGGTGGATCAGTTGGTTAGGTGGTTTGACTTGAGAAGTATTTTCTAAGATGTTGTCCATATATGTGGGCGTAATTTCATATGAAAAACCCAAAGGAGAAAAAGAAGAAAACTAAAAAAATTTTTTGAAATATCTTTAAAAGTTTTAAGATGACTAGCAAAGTGTTTAACTTTCACATTTTGTTTTCCAGGCTTGACAATAGGACAGTTATGTAAAAATCACCTAAAGCCCTGAATTATCACATTTTCTAAATAGTACAGTAGAAAATTAAAAACCTAAGGCAGGACACAGTTTCAGACATACACAAACCAATGATAAAAACTGAGAGTCTAAACCTCTTCACAATCTAGACAAGCTTTCCCTTCTAAAAAGAAATGAAGGCAAAAAATGGGGCATGCAAAAGAGAAATGGTAGAAACTGATTAAAGAAAATTCTATATAACAAAACTTGTTAATAAAGCCCTCTCCCCATCCCTAATCAACAAATCCTTTATCATCATTATGTCACTGGTTTCTTTTATGTAAGTTTTTCTTATCTTATATTTAGGTCCCTCCCAAACTGGCAAAATGAGATATGAAATTCACGGATTTGTGATACTATTAGTAACAAGACACCCCCCTCACACACAATATTCTGAAAATTAGTTTATATATTTGTGACGGTCTAGATGGAGCATACTTTCAAATTTAACATACCAAGCATGATCATTTGGAAAGCAAACCGTTATGTAACACCTACTTTATGTCCTTCAATTAATTACTTCAGAACCATAAGAGTGTGCTTTTTCTTTTTTTAAGATAAGTACTGCCCGTGATGCTATTTTTCTCAAGAGTGTCGTTTTTCCCAAAGAGAGAAAGCAGTTTTCCTAATCGCCAAATTTCCAGGAATATAACAACTGCTTCTCTACAGAATAGGGAACGAAAAAAAAATATTGTCAGCAATTTTAAGATCCACCCCCTCACATAAGCAGTGATCCAGGCTGATATGACATTTCCAAGATCCTCAGGAACTCTACACCACGCTGCCACAAACATCAGAAGAGAACTCGGGGATGGGAGAAATGCCATCTTGCATTTGACGTTGCACTAGAACCTATGCCACACTTAATTCTCCTCCGTTATCTCAACGTATGTCCACAACCACCTTAAGGGGTAAGTAAGGGAGAGGGCTGGCCGCCCAGTGCCTCTATGGGACACACAACCCGGCTAAAGGACACGCACACCGCTACACCTTCAAGTGGAATAACAAAAGCGACGGCAAACCGTTCTAGACTTCACAAAGAGAGTAACAGCGCCTAGAGAACGCCAAACTTCAATCCTGTAAGCAGTGTGCGCTCCCGCAGCTTCGCCTACTCAGGGCCCCAGGGAACTGCAGCGGGGCCGCGGGGCGGGGGCGGAGGCGGCGGCGGCGGGGCCGGGCGGGGGCGGAGAGGCAAAGCCGCCCGGACGGCGCTCACCTCGCGCACCTGGGCCGGGGCGGAGGGAGCGACGGGGCTCCGGGGACAGCCCCAGCGACCGGGCCGACAGCTCGGACTCACCTGCGGAGCCGATTTCCATTCATGGAGCTGGGGGGAGTGCTTCCAGTGAGAAGGGCGCCCGCCGCTGGGGGCAAGGAGGCGTCGCAGGGGGCGACGCGGCGCGACAGGCACCGTCAGTCGGCCCCGAGGCGGGGTGGCGACGGCTTCTCCTCAGCAACCGCACTCCGAAGGCTCTCACAAGAAGAGCTGCGGTCGGGAAGCAACACGCGACTAGGCGAGAGGAAGGAGAAGCGTGAGGCAAGGAGAGCTCCTTGCGGAACTTGCGTCGCCCGCGGCCGCTTACGCTCCCACCGTCCCTCCACGACTGCGGCGCCGCCGCCGACCTCCCCCGGGGCCGCCCCCGGAAGTCCGGTGGCGTCAGTTCCGCTGCCCCGGCTCTCCAGACGTCTCAGCCTCTCCTCTCCGCCCCAAGCCGTGCGGGCGCGACGTCGGTGCGAGCACTGCCGGCGCGGAGGACGCAGGGGAGGTGTCGGGGAGCCGGCGCCGGGCCTGGGCGGAGCCTGGGCCCCGCGCGGCGGGGCGTGGCCGGCCCTCCCGCGGTCCTCCGCTGGGTCGTGCCGGCCGGAGACAACCCGGAGGGGTTGGGCTCTTCGCGCCACCCTAGTGCGGGGCGGTGCCTGCCTGAGGCGACGTCGGGGAGCGCAGCGTAGCTTACCTGGGGAGGAGCCCGCTGGAGTGTGACTGCTGAGGTGCAGGACCCGGCCTTGCAGCTGAAGGCCCAGGCCGAGCGCGTCTTGGGCAGGGCCACCCTCCTCCCCGAGCCCCTCCCGCCACGCCCACTTTGGGCGGTCCCACGAGCCGCTTCCTCAGCTGGCGGTCAACTGACCACCACTGTTGATCCCTCTAAGTCCGTACGGTCGCTCTTTTAGGGAGAAAAATTTGCAATATAGTTTGGGAAAAGACTAAGAAACGGAACATTACATAAATATCAGATCGAATAATTCCCATACTTAAACTCTTGAATAGCGCCTCGTCACAATGAGAAGACCTGAACTCCTTCCCAGGGCCAAAACGCGGCCTACGGGGCCCCTGCCTTTCTCAAGAGAGGCTCTCCCTCACCGCTGTGCTACAGCTATGCTGGTCTGCTTTCAATTTCCCCAACAGGCAAAGCACTTCTCTCCGACCTGGAGCCTCTGCTTTTGGTTCCCTTGGCCGGTAACCCTCTCTCTCCACCCTCACCCGCCGCTTCTTTTTATACCTCAACTTACGACTTATCTCAGGGAGGCCTTTTCCCAACCACCAATCAATCTATGGGGTGGGACACCTCTTACTGTATTACAGTATTTCCTTAATAACCCTTCTCCCAATCTGTAATTTGTTATTGTGTGCCCTTTCCCCACTAGAATGTAAGCTTTACAAGGTTACCAGAGCCAGCATATTAACTGGCAAATATTAACTCCTTAACATTTGTTGCCTTAATGAAAGGTACTATTACTTGATTCAGGCCGAAGAATGATTCATGATTTTCCCCTATGTCCCTAAGCATCAGTAATGTTGTTTAGACTTCTAAAAAATCAAAATACATTCTTTTTTTTAAAGCTTGGGATAAAGAGGAGAAAAAAATATCCTGTCTTCAGTTCCCCTCAACCACTGTGGGACTCTGGATCAGTCACTTGACCTCTGGGCTTTGGTTTCCTCCTCTGAAAAATGAGAGTGTAACATGTACCTTATACAATTGTTGTGAGGTTAGGAAATATACATATAGCACAGAGAAAACCCTCCCTAAATGTTAGTGAATAAAAAAAGTATTTACTATAGTTACTGCATGAAAGCACTTGTTAGATGCACCTACCATATGGTAAAAGATTAATAAATGGATGGGATTCAAACTCACATCTGTCCGACTCCAATTCCACCTTTTTCCTTCCCACCTCTACCCCTTTGAATGAAATTGCCCTCCCCAATTTTAAAATATCAAATTAAATGTCACCAGATGAAACACTGTATCTTAAAATTTCCAATCCCTGACTGTACACAATCCACGTCGGTAGCAGCATCAGACAAGGTAAATACCAACTCTTGTGCAAGGGTCTATCACACCCTCAACTCCCCTGAATCTGGAACTGGTTCCCTAAATGACTGCAGGCTTCTTTGGCTTCTCCCAGACAGACATGGTGATGGTGATACACCCTGGAGCTGGGCCACTGTCTTCTTTGTTGGCATTGATGAAGCAGGATTTGGACCTTCAAATTCAGCCTCTAATTCAGACCAATTTAATAAATGCCTTCCCATCTACTTCTGCTATCCAGGACCTCGCCCTCTTTAGAGTGAGCCCATGTGAAAGGTTCATGATCAGAAAGTGAGAAGACAAAATTTTAAATAATTCTGCGAAAAGCAAAGTTGTATGAAGCTCTCCCCTGACCACACAAACACCCCTATTTTTGGATAACCCATTCCCAAATGAATCTGCTCTTAAGGGCACAGAACAGGGTCTTTCTGTATCTTGTTAACTGTCATAGCCCCAGTGCCTAGAACAGTGCCAGTACCTGGCACATAGCAGCATTCAATAAATATTTATGTGACGGATGGATGAATAAATGAGTGGGCTTCAAGAATGGGGCTCAGGGAGCAAGCTAAAACTCTGCCCTCATCCCTTGTGGCACTGGTTGCCGTCAGAAGGGAGAACTATAGCAACAGTACAGAAATCTCAGGGACAAGGAAATCAGTGCCCTCTGAAAGCTGATTCTAAGGCTTCCTGTGCTAGACAAACATCATCACTGGATGAGGAGAGCTTCTATGCAGAATCCTCTCCTCTCACATAGACTAAATGAGTAGACTTGACACTTGAGTTCAAACCTCTTCTAGACCAGTAGTTTTTACACAGCAGAAAGAGAGTTACTTCACATTGCAGCACGACACCTTATAAAACAGACTGGCTTTAGGGACAGAGCGGAGACTGAAGGTTCTCTGCTACCATCTGTGGTTCTAGGAAAGCCACTTTGAGTCTCACATTCCTCATCTGTAAAAACCAGAGTACCCACACAGAGTAGACATTGCTGGATGCCTACCTAAGAGCCCTTATCCCCTTCTTTCTTGCTTAGCAGACATGACTAGTCTTTCTAACCCACATGACTCACCGAGTAACTCCTAATTAAGCCACTCATGATAGACGATTTCATTTGCTTTGCCAAAGACAGTATAGAAGTGGGAAGATGACCCATTTCTTGCACATGAGACATGAGACATGAGGCCAGATCTGCTCGCGCTTCCAGGCATTTCCTTACTTTAAAATGAAACACTGGGAAAATTAGCCCTCTTCTGCTAGACACTGCTCTGTCAGCATTCCCTTCCTGCAATTATGGTAGTCATCTTGGGACCCTGAGGTGAACTAGCATGAAGATAAACCAACACAGAGGATGGCAGGGCAAAAAGACTACAACAACCTTATTTGTTGCTATTATCACTGAGCCATTGAATTAACCAACCCTGGAGCCATATTAAATCAGGACTTCTTGTCATGTGAGAGTTTCCTTATTTAAGCCAATTTAATTGGAGTTGTGTCATATGGAATTGAAGGTAACTGATAAAGTACTTCACGTGAATGCTGTTAAGATGCAATTAAATAACAGATACTGTACAAAACAACTAGTCAAGAACTTCAAAGTACCCAACTTTCTCCTCCTTTTCCAGTTTACTTCCATAAGCCTTTTCCAAAAACTTGGCTGGTAGCCTATGACCTCTTTTAAGAGGAAAGTTCCTTGCCTTCAGAATGAGGGGGAGAGGCATGGAGGGCTCCCTAGAAAGGTCCCTCAAGATTTCTTTGTCCCCAAAAAAACACTGCCAAGAGGACAGTGGTGAAGCTACTGCAGTCCAGAACAAGAGGACAGTGTGTTCCCACAGGGTAAGCCACAGTCACCTAAAAAACCTTGATACGGTATCCCGGGGAAAGCAGCTGTGGTGCTTAAGTGGAGAACTTCTAAATGTACCTCACCCGCAGCAAGTCCACTTTTCCAGCTCCTCCTCCTTGATATAGATGCCTTACAGCATCTATGCTTCTGTCATGCTTTAAGCTGGGCAGGTTTCCTCAGCCTACAGCCAGACAAATAAATGTCTTGAAAACAGGAAACCAAAGAAAGAGCTAATTTTCCAATTCAATGCTACTTTCCATTCATGCAGTACAGATAGCAGCCTGGGATGGCCTAAGCTCAGAACTTGAAAATAGTCTCTTTGTACTTATAACCCTTTCCTTTAGCTGCCAAACCATAACTGCCATGAGACTCTGGGATCTGCTAAGCCAAGAGATAACCCAACAAATACCCAGCCTCACTCTACACCAAGGCACTTGCTAGACAAGAATGTGTTATAGTACATGTCGCCAACTAACTAGGCAAAGGGAAGGCTGCTCAACTAATACTGAAAATGGATGTCCACGGGTGCTAGGACAAGCCTTAACTCAAAACCTTGAGCTCTAGGACCAGACAAATCAGACCTTGGGCTCCCACCATCTTTTTCTCTTGAGCAGCAACCAACAGCCAAATCGTGGAACCTTTTTAACATCAGTAATTTCTAAAACTGAAATTTATGGCAAAAATGTGCCATAATGACCATTCCCCAACTCCCTCTGCTAAATACCTTATTTCTGCTTTATCAAGGGTTATAAATTTACTTTAAGTCGTATTTCAACTGGGAAAAAATCTTTATGTTCCAATTTACTCTTCAAGTTCAACCAACCTCATTAACTCTTGCTGCTGAAAAGGAGCATGGGTCTGGCTGGCTTGCTCCCAAGGGAATCTGGCAGGGGGTAGCCACAGGTTAGTTCTGCAATTTGAAAAGTCTCAACACTTGGCCTCCAGAGGAATGCTAGGCCCACTTATGTACACACTAGCTGCCACTGAACATTTCTCACTGGGCTCTGTGCCAGAATCCTTGTCTGAGCCATCTCCTCACCAGTACACAGAAATACCAAGCTCTAGCAGTACCACGGAGGAATGCCAGAACTTACATGCTTGACAACTGTATCATCAGCTTAAGGGACAAAAACATAGAACCTCCAAGTTGGGGTGACAGTGAGAAAAGATGATGGTAATCTGGTTACATTTCTGCTTACCTGAAAATTCATGAATGCTGAGTCCATCCTGTGCACTCAATATCACTTCTTGATTCTCCCTACTCTGTATTCATGAACCACACATTTCTAGCTCATTTCAATTCTATTCAAATATTGACCTCTTGATATATGCTATGGCCCTAAGATGACAAAAAGGAATAGAATATAGTTTTCGCTCCTCGGAGTTCACAGGCTCTGGGGAAAACAAGTCATGAAAATAAATAGAGCAAGCTGCTAAGTGCTATCAAGTGCACTGGAACACCATCTATGACACTGGTTAGGAACAAAATTAGGTTTGTTTATTTTATTCTTTTACAAGGATCTCCTGAGGACAGGAGGAAGCTGGAGGTGGAGGTGGCGGTGGTGAACAACTTGGAAGTCCTAGTCCTAGATTTATTTAAATTAGGTTTTTCCAGTGATCATTTTCAAGAAATACTGGAGAATGACCATACAGTTATAAGATTGCAGAGAAGATGGGGTGGAGGATGGTAAAGTAAGTAGAAAAATTACCTCCTTCTCACTGCAGCAGTTCACGTGGTTAATTACACCCTTCTTGGATCGTATTCCACTCTCTTTTCTTCCACCTCATTAAATCAGTCAAAAATATACAAGGTCTCTACTAGTGAACTGACAGTCATCTTAGGCTCTGCTTCCTCTCCTCAACTGTTAAATTGTGTTTCCTAGAGTTGTACACTATGTTTCTCTCGCTCTACTTTCTTCTAAGTCATCTTGTTCATTCCCATGAATTCCTATGGCTGTAACTACCATCTATATGAGTATGAATCCCATATCTATAACTGTAGTTTTGTAGTCTTCCTTCAGCACCAAAACGTGTTTACTGGAAACCTCAACCTCATTGTCACATGGGAACTCAAAACTCAGTCTATACAAGGCTAATTGTCTTTCTTCACAAAATTCATCACCTTCCTTCTAGTTTCCCCACTTTCCCTTAATCTTGATTAGAGGAATGTCCCAATATACTCACTTCCTCAAGCAGAAACCTGGGCATTAGGCTCTACTCCTCTATTCTCCTTCCGTTATCCATTGAGTCCTATTAATTATATCTACTGAGTGTCTCTCAAATCTGCCTTTTCCTCTCTATCTTCACTGCTATAGCCCTATAGCCTTGTTCCAGTCCCTCATCATTTTTCTCCTGTACCAGGGGACCATTTGGCTACTCATATCCTCCACCAAACTGTAAGCTCCTCAAGGAGAGAGACACTGTTTTCCTTATTTTTGAATTGTGTCTGACTTCTCCTCCACAATACTGCTGGACACAGTGCTTTGCGTGTTTGTTGAATAAATAAATGGAGGCCCTGTAATGTATGATTACATACAATCCACAGTTTCAACACTCCGGAATTTGTTTTATCCACTTTCCTCCTTTAGAAGGGATGGTTCTGCTCTTCTAACAATCTACTATTCTAACCTAAAATCTACAAGAAATATAATTAATCCCAACAGTTTGCTTTCCTGATAGGAAAAAAAAAGAGAGAGAGAGACCGCACTTTAGAAATAGAAGCCACTGTTGTCTTTATAAAACACAGAATTGTGCTGCTGTTGTTGCTTGCTTCAGAAGGAACTGTACATTACAGCTGCTGGGATAACTTTACAATGGACTGGACAAGGTACAGCTCAAAGCAGGACACAAACACAAGTCTCAAAGGGAAACAAATGCAAACAAGTACACAGCTGTGGGGCTCCAGGGACATTTCCCCATCCATGCTGGACTTGAGAGGGATAAAAAGTTTAGAAACTAATGTGAAACCCAGAGTAGTCACACATGCCCACCAGACGGCTGCTAAGTGCAAACATCACACAGCAATCAGGTTGGACTGTGTGCACAGGAAAGTCATTTCATTTTTCCTTATTGCTACTACACCAGGGAACTCAGTGCATTCGACACATTGTCTTTACTTGCACAATCCTTGGAGGGTTTCCTATTTTCCTTTTTAAAGAAGGAAATTTGCCTTCCCCACTTTATTCTGGTTTTTTCATTTTGTTTTGAGCCCATTCCCTCCACTCCCTTTCTTGGGCTCCCAAACAGCAGCCAGAGGTTCTAAGTCAGTAGGAGTAGAGTAAGGGGAGAGCACCAACCTAGCCTCCCTCCCTGCCCAGGGAGAAGGCAAGTCCTAATAAATGGGGGTAAAGAGAAAACCAGAGAATCTCTTTTCCCCAATCTGCGTAAAAGGCCAAATAGGAAAGAGTGCCCTGCATATCCCTGCCATGATCAGACTTTAAGAAGGAAGGCATCCCAGCTACCATCCTGAATTGGCCTAGGCCCAGTAAATATAAATAAAAATAACTTCCCCCGATGTAGTTTCCAAAACCGCATTTTGGCTAGTTTGAGTTGACCTCCTACCCTGAAGGGGAAGGAACCTCCATCCTTCTTTGTTACACATGATGCCACGTCTAAAACACTGTCCCACCAGCCTTGCAGATATCCTATGGGCCAGCTAAGAAGTCAAAGTGTCCCCTCAGCTGCCCATCGTCAGTGCTAGCCTCGTTTACAGAATTCTGGATAAGAAAACTACCCAAGAACATTGTTGCTTAGCCAAAGAGGAGGCCACAGAGGAGCTATCTAGGTGGGAACCAAGAGCTTTTTAGGGAGGTTTCACACTTTTGGGTACCTTCTTCTTCAGCATTATTTTAAACCTAAGTTCCCAGCAACAACAGCCCCAGGCTCATCCCCAGAGGCCAGCAATAGCACCTCAACTCCCAACAGGTCAGGCTGGACTGGAAAAATGATCAATATGCAGTGCTCTCCTTTCCCACCTTTTATCCAAATTCTCTCCATTTTCTTCCCATCACTCTCTTCTTCCCCCATGTCCATTCCCTAACCCTTCAACCCTGGATACAAGTAGCTCAATCCTAGGAAATCCTCAGAAAAGAGAAGCCCCAGGTAGGGAGAAATAGAACCAGGTCCAGAAAAAGCAACGAGAGGAACAACTCCAAGGAATGGACAGGTGTGGAAGTTGCCAGAAGCCCCCTGATTTCATGCCATTTGGGCAGGCCTGCTGCTCTGCCCTCATGTAAGTTTGAGGGCAGTCCATCCCAGAGAGGACATCACTGGACTTGGGGACAGATTCTTGGTCTTCTGCAGCCAAGGAGCTAAGCTTGACCTTGCCAGCTAACAGTGGGATCATTGTAGCCATGCAGAGAATTCATCATCACGTAGGTAGGCAGGCAGGCCAGCAAGCAAGCTGAGTGAAGAGAAAACAGGAAAAGGAAGCCAGGGAAAGAGAGAAGACGAAAAGGAAGGCAAAAGAGTGGAATGAAGGGAACAAGAGACCTGTCTAAGAGGATGAGGCTGAGGTCTCCCAAGCATTTCCTTAGAGCTTAAGTAAGAAGCACCCCTTAAAACAAAGCCAAAGCTTGTTGCCAACACCACTTCTCAATTTGCATGCACCATCTTTCAAACAAGAACAATCCTCAAGGTCAAGGGTATTTTTCAAGTCTCAATGACTAAAAAGAAAAAGCAGAGTAAGAAGTCATTTTCTTGCCATTGCCCAAGCTGCTTCTCTTGCTTTTATTTCTTGAATGGCATGTGCAATGCCAAAGGGCTAAAAAATGCATTTCAAGCCCCAGCTCAAAACCCAACTGGAGAGAGTGAGGCAAAGAGAGAAAAAGGAGAGAACACAAACTTGTTGCTGAGAGTAGGGGGCTACCACCAGCTCCCTATGGACATTTGCAAATGCTGGTGAACGAGTGGACCCTCCAGAAATAGTGCCCTGATCCCAGCCCCAAAATGCACCCAAGAAGAGAACATGCAGAGCCCATTGTTCCAAGAGAGCTCCCATCCCCAAAGGGTGACTGAACACGAAGTAGACAGTATATGAAGGCGATGGACAGGGCAGATGGAGTGTTGGCATCACTCTCTTTAGGCACTTGTGTAAGGAATGTAGGCTCTCCAGTGAGCTGCCTCCTCCCAGAGCCCTCCATTCTGCTCTGCAGCTGGGCTGTGCCCATGGGGCACCCCACGCTGTAGCCAGTAGGAAAGAAGTAAAGGAGGAGTTACTCAACAGTCCTGATGCCTTCTCTATAATCAATGTTTGTGCTACGTTTTGTGAAGTCGCTGAACAAAGTAGCCAATCAGAACAGAACCTGGGATAGACTGTTTTGCATAGCAAATTTGGCTCTGTACAAGGGCTGCTGGGGAGGGGAAATGGTACCTCTAACTGCACAAGCCCAGATTCAGACCGGCCTTCCTCCGCCTGGCCTCCAAGCCTGAGCTAGGTCTAAAGTGTCATGGCTTCATCATCAGACTGGGGCAAACCCAAGCCCAGGCTCCTCAAAAAGAGGAATTTCTGCACTGAAGCTGCAACTCCTCATCCCAAGCAGTGGGACAGGAAAAAATAAACGGTCAAGGAAAGAGGGGGCCTTGCCTCAAGGCCAGCAGGCACCAAGCTAGAACCCCCTACTTTTCCAGTTCTGCAAGACAGCCAAACCCCATCTCTATCCAGGGAGATTTAAAAAAAAAAAAAAAACGCCCATGCTACCCACTCACATGCCCTAGTGGGAAACCAGGAAAAATTCATTTGTGTAAACAGAAGCAACAGAGAGCAGCAAAATCCCCCCAGCCTGTCCAAAGGACATGCTGGAATCTCTGATGAGCCAAAGTGTCAGAGGACAGTCCAGAGGAAGGGAAGATGCACTTGCAGGAAGAGTGCAAGAGTGCAGGGCAGTGCAGGTGAGGGAGTTTGTAGCAAGAAAAAGGTATTATCTGCACAGAGGAAGGATGGAGCCTGAGCCCCACCTTGGGGAGATAACCACCTCCTACCTAGCCAGGCCAAAGAACAAGTCACATACATAGTTCCTTCTGATGGCTCAATGTTTCTGGGATGTAAACTCATTGGGCATGGGAGGGATTTCCAGATTTTGGCAATACACTCAAGTTATGGTATAAAAATAACATTAGCTTTTGTTCTTTTTTCTTATTTTAGACCTAAGGATCATTTGTTATAAGACACCCCAGTTAAGAAATATTGAAACATAAGAGACTTGACCATCAGGGGAAAAAAGAAGCCAAGAGTGAGAAATGTTATGAAAGTAACTCCAGACCCAGGCAGGTGGGGAGGTAGGGAGGACAGGGAGAAAGGGAGGCATAAGTTGAAAGGCCAGGGGCCAGTCATCTCAGCAGCTCCAGGACTCATCAGGTCTGAAAGTGCAAAGGTCAATGGATTTTAACCAACTTGAGGTTGTTATCTTTTTAAAAGCTCAATGAATATGGAAGTCAATTCCTTCAAATGTAAAATGGCTGGCGCTCAGGCTGGAGGCTTGTTGGGTTAGGGATATTTCTTCCCCACCTACCTCCTCTCCCACCCCCACCCCATCCCCCCAAAGAAAGGTACAAAAGGTTGCAGTTCTGCAGCATTACCGTTACAGGGAAGGCACTGGTTACCCACCAGCAGGCGGAAGGAAGACAGGGTCATGTCACTTCAGAGCTAAGTGCCATAGTGCCTTAAGTCTTACTAGGGCTGGATGTCCATCAGGGAGCAGGTGTAAAGTGGGGTAGAAAAGGTGGAATAAGGGAAAGAGGGGGGGGGGTGGCAGCTGGGGGAGGAGCAACCAAAACCATTAGCATTAAAAATCTTCCTACAAACTGGATTCTCAACCCATTAAAACATCTAGTATCCTAAAATATTGATCTGGGTCTGGTTTCGTTTTTCTCCTTAAACAAATCTAGACCTTTTCTGATTAAGGCTCCTAAAAAAATCCTTCCCTCCTCCCACCCACTTTCGCAAGCCCCTCACTTTCCCATCTAAAGTATCAAACCCAAACCTACCAGCTTTTGTCCGTAGGGCTGCAGAGCCAACCTTACCAAGCTGTCAGGCATGAGTCTTTAGCACTGTGAGTCACATGAGACACCTGTGTATATGGTGGGCACCGGTGCTGCCCCTCTTGGTCCAGTGGGGTCAGGGCCAGATGTGACAAGATGGGGTGAGGAGTGGGGGGGTATGAGGTGGATATCAGAGACTTCTGGCTGGTGGTCTGTCTTACTGGCCCTGTTCCCTACCCTTTTGCCCCCTCTGTAGAAGGAAACAAGGCCTTCTGCACTCTCCATACCCCACCTCCCTCCCTGCTTCTTCTGGATTTGGGCAGCACAGCTCTTGGGGCTTGGAAAGCTTTCTTCTATCCAGTGAGGTAACAGCGTTCTGCCTTCAAGCGAAGTACATGGTGCGCAGAGTATCCTGGTGAACCTGCACGGCTTTGGCCAGGGCCTGGGGGTCCCGCCCATTGCTCTGCCCCGATATGTGGCTCCCCTCTCCACTGAAAAGGAAAAATGAAAGAAGTCCTTCCTGGTGAACTTAGCTGCTGCTAATCCGTTCCCCCATCCTTAGGGTGCCAATTCCCATACCAACTTAAGAGAAAACCCCAACCCAGATTTGGGCAGGTGAGCCCAAGGACACCAAATTGGACAATACCCATTTCCTTCTACCTAAAGAAAGTTGAGAGGGTCTAGCACCAGAGGCTGAAGCAAAAACGAAGCCAGCCTGATCCCAGGCCTCACCTGTCATGCTCCTTGTCCACTAGGTGGTATCGTGCCCGGAAAGCCACCAAGCGGGCATAGTAGGCAGGTGCTGGGATAGAGACGGAGCGTGTGCATCGTACATAAGTGTGGCACAGCTGGTACGTCAAGATCTGGAGCTCATCCGCTGTGAAACGGTTGTCATCCCAAAGGACATAGTAATGGGATGGTCGGCTGGTGCCCTGGGAAGATAGGAAGGTGAGGGGCCCAAGGTTGGGCAGAGGGGATGGCTGATGATAAGGAATGGGATTACTGTTAAGAGCATGGCTGGGTTGGAAGACCCACCCATGAATAGGCAGACACAAAGCCACCTAAGTCATAAAGCACCCTTCTTATGGGCAACCTGCCTAAGACAAAGTACACTTGTGTCCAAGTGCACTAAGGGCTTATTAAGAGAATAATACTGATTTGAATGCCACTCAGTGATATATTCTAGAGGCAGTGGGAATAATCAACTACTTTGTGACCCATTGGAAACCCCAGGACATAGCCCAGCTACCTGGATGCCTGCGTGGCTGCACAGATAGAAGTCAAACTCAAATGGGTGGGTGATGTTGGTGTCCACAGTGGTCCCAGCTGGGATGTTACCACTCTTCCCAATCTGTATAGAGACAAAGACAACCAAGATCCCAAGACCTGCCTGGCCCTAACTAAGAGCCCCAACTCAACTCTACTCTGGCTCCACCAGAATCCCAAGAGTAAAGCAGAAGTTGCTGTTCCCAGAGGATACCAGGTCTTGAAATAATGGGCTCCTAAAGTCACACGGACCTGTGTTTAAGTGCTGGTTTCACCATTTCTTAGCTACGTGATCTCAGCAAATCATTTAACCTTTTTGAGGTTAAACTGGAGATAACAATAGTACCTACCTCACAGGGCTGCTGTGAGGAAGACGCCTTGTACAGTGTCTGGCACATAGGAGAAGTTCAATAAATGGCAGTTCCCTTTCCCTTCTCTGGGAGCTGGTCTATATATGGGGTCTATAGGCCAGGGAGCTAGGAGGAGGGAGAGGAAGTATAAGGGAAGGAGGGGAGACGGGGGAACAAAAGGAAGGAGGTGGTAGAGGAAGGACCACAAGAACTAGGGTGGAGAAAGGGGCCAGGGAGGATGGATAGGCCAAGGACTAAATCCCCAGATTTTATAACAGTCTTCTTCCATATCAAGAGAAGGAAGACAGGATGAGGTATGGGTGCCTTCCTCAGTCCCTTACTCACTCGCTCATTCTTGTCAGCACAAAAAAGCCGGGTGTGATGGCGTTTCTGCACCACAATATAAGTGATCCCAGGCTGGTAGTCCTTTTCCAGTTTGATGCAGGCATCACGAATGGCCAGCAACTCATAGTGGAGGATCTAGGCACAGGGTGAGGAGGGAGACAAAGAGACATACGGCTATTCTTGAGTTCACACATCTCTCTGAACTAAGGGGTTGCCACTTGTTATACGGCTTTTGTTCAGCCTCCCTTTATAAGCTGACACCCAATCATTCGAGATGATAAGCCCTTTCCACCAAAAAGACCCTTATACTCAGTTCACCTGATATGTTCCTATAAAACCTTGTCTGGGAGGCTTGGCATCAGCAGAGAATATACTCACCTGGTTCCTAGGCATAAAGAGACCTAACATCAGGACACAGAACTAAAGTTCACAGAGAAATCATTAAAATCACAATGCCCAAAGTAAGGTCAATTAAAGGATCAGGAGGATAATGGAAGTTCCCCTGTGAGCTCTAAGAGCACACAGGGGTGGGACCACCAGAGAAGAGCAGATACACTTCAGGAATGGGTGCAGAGAAGGTATATGAGTTCAGTCCTACAAAGAAGCAGGATTACAAAAAAAATGGACTAGCTAAAGAAGCAGCCACTGGTAAATAACCATGGGCAACAGTTGCCTTATGGCCTTGGATGTCAGATGCAGGGAGTCAAAACTGCATGACAGAAGTGGATAGAATTTGAAATCAATTAGAACTACGTTTAAACTCAAACTTTGTCTAGTTGTATTTCCTTTAGCAAGTCACTTAACCCCTCTAAGTCTCATTTTCTCCACTACTAAAGTTACTAAGAAGATCAGCCTCACAAAGATGTTGTGAGAACTAAAACAGATAATTAAGTAAAAGCACAGAAAACCTAGTAGGGGCTTAATAACTGTCAATTGCTTTGCTAAGCAGTTTGAATTTTAACCCAAGGCTATGTGATGCCACCAGACATTTCTGAACAGAGAAGTGATAGGATAAATTTATCTGATATTTTAGTAAACACTGAATGACTTGGAGGAAACTGAGCATAATGGTTAAGAGCATGGATGTTGGAATCAGACCAATTTGTCTGAATCCCAGTTTCACCACTTATTATTTCGGGTGACACTGAAGAAATCATTTAACATTTCCAAGCCTCTGCTTCCTCATCTGTCAAATGAAATAATAATTATTATTTCATAGGGCTATTGTAAGCATTAAAGAGAACACATATGAAGTGCTAAGAACAGTTCATGGCACATAAGAGGTAACAAATAAATGGTAGTTATATTACTATTAAATAGTAGTCAAGGAGACCAGTTTAGTATCCTAGTCTAAACAATAGAATATGAAAGCTTGGGGCAGGGAGAAAGAGTAAGAAGAACACTATGAAGGAATGTCAACAGCAATGATTCTCAAAGTGTGGCCTCCACACCAACAGCATCACCCAGGAACTTGTCAGAACTACAAATTCTAGGGGCCCATCCTAGACTCAATGAATCCCAGAAATTCTAAGGGTACAGCCCTGCAAACTGTTTTAACAAGCCCTCCAGGAGATCTTGATGCATGCTCAAGTTTGAGAACCACTGGTCTAAAGAATCAGTCTTCAACATGAATCAACTAGTAATTAGGCACTGAGGGTTGTCTGTTACAAGAAGATAGATGTATAGATGCTTGCACACTTCACTTCTCAGTTGTGATCTCTGCTCCCAAACCATTTAGGAAAGCTCCCCTAAGAAGGAGCACCTCCCAGTGCCCATAGCTTAGAAAAGGCAAAAGTATTCTCTGCTACCATTAGGCCCTCTGACCTCAAATGTGAAGGTTTTTTCCACCTACTGTGGGCCCTACCTGGGGAAGCTGGCCTTCAGGAACCCCATCTCGGTAGAAGATGATGCGGGTAGGTTTGAAGCGGGTGGACTTGTAGAACTGGATGAGCAGCTCACGCACCATGTAGGATAAGTCTTCAATGATCTCTTGCCGTGGTCGCTGAACCCGCACAGTAGCACAGTAACGGCTGGGGTGGGCATCCATACTGCCTACCACCTGACAATCAAAGAGGCAGGATCAGCCCCAGAACCTCCATCTCCTCAACACTGTCAGGCTGTGGGTTTGTGGAAAGGCTTCTTAGCAAGAAAACTATGCAATCAAATGAGTAGGGTTTTACATTCAATGAGGCCTGGTTTCAATCTCTGTTCTATCAACTCATGCAAAATGTACTTAATTCATCTGACCTTCTTTTTCTTCCTCTCAAATGGAAATAATTCCACCTGCTTGCAGTCCTGTTGTGGTACACATAAAGCACCTTGCACAGGGCCTAGCACCAAGCACAGTAGGTACTTGATAAGTTTGCTTTCCCTACTCCTTGCAGAGGGACATGTAAAGGTTTGGCACTACTAGCTCAAAGAGTGACCTCACCTAGCCACAAGTTTGTCTTTTTTTCAATTCAAGTATTAACCTACCCAAGAACTGTGGTGAAGAGTACTCTTGCAGGTGGTAGAAGTAACATTTTCAAAGGGGACAGTGACCAGAGCCTAGGATGGATGGCCACAAGGAAAACAGGGATACACATAGTATAGGGTTTCCCTGCATTTAGCGAGATAAGCCCAGTCTGCCTAGAGAAATGTGAGGGTTGAGGAAAGAGAAGTGGGAAGGAAGGCCTGATCCCTTAGCAATTCAGACACCTCTATGGGACAGGGAGTAGAGAAGTCAGGAGAGGGATTGGAGAGACATCTAATCTACTAGGTGGATCAGGGGTAGGGATGGGGAAGAGGAAAGGACAGTCCCAGCAACTAAGTAACTCCCTTATAAGGGACTTCAGAGAAGTGATATAGTTACTCCCATATCCCAAAAGTGAGCATGGAGAGAGAGAGAGAAACTCAGACACAGAGCAAGAGTGATAAAGACTGGGCCAAGTCTCTGGCCAAAGCCTACACTCTCACTACCCTCTCTGGAAAAAAGACACCATATAGAGTTAGTTTTATGAAGATACCAAGGGAGTGGCTAATAGAGATGATCAGCTAAAAGGAAAAGATCTTATGAGTTGTCAGGCACCAGGGTTGAGGGAAGGAAATCACGTGTAGTCTTGGGGGCTCAGAGCTAAGAGAACTTTATGAGGAAGTTGGAGAGTATCACTCACTGCTGTGATAGAAGGTTTTTTCCCATCCCCTGCTGGAGGGTGTGTAACATCTGCTCCCAGGAAGATCACTGGCTGTTGAAAGACAGCAGAGCTGAACAAGGAAGAGAAAACAAACAGTGAGGAGTTGGGTATTCTCTTCCTGGTACCATCTAGCACTTTAGTCCTGGTCAGCGTCCTATCTTTTCATCAGTCCCTAGGAGGGTACCTAGCTTGACACGGGCAAGTGGGCAACAGAGTTCATACCGCTGGTGTGGGACTAGGATGTTGTTTATGCCACCAAGTTTAACATTAATCTTCAGGCAGAGGTTGGACAGAGTCTGAGGCGAGGTCTTCACCACGTTCTTCACTTGCACACACTGTGTAGCCATTCCCAAGAGTGTATCTCCAACACGTTTCACCTCAGCTACGAGCAGGGAGAGAACTGATTAGTGCATTCAAGAAATACTCACTGAATTCATACTAGAGGTCAGGCAGTATATGAGACACAATGGTGACCAGAAACACATGGGCTCTCTATTCTCACAGTGTTTACTATCTACCACTAATTTTAAAAATCATGAAGAGCATAACAATAATAAATGCTACAACAGAAAACTTCATGGAGCTATGAGAACATATAATAGGGGGCAATAACCTAGCCAGGAAAGGAATGAGTCAAGTAATGATTGAACTGAAATCTAAAGATAGAAAAGGACTTAGAAGAGAGAAGGAGTTTGGGAGAGAGCACTCCAGGCAGAGGGAACAGCATGCAAAAATGCACTTTGATAGGAGATAACGGCATATATTTAAGAAACCGAAGAGCCAAAGTAACTAAAAACGAGATCAAAGGAACCATGATGTGAGAAAGAATGTGGTCGTTAGACTGATTCAGAGTAGCTTATATTAAGAAGGCAGTTGTTGAGATGGAGAGAAACAGATTCAAAAGATATTTAAGGGACTCAGAGAATATATATGTGAGTAAAGGAAAATAATTTTTATGGATAACTTCTAAGTTTCTGGCTTTTGTAACAGAATAAATTCTTTTTTGAGAGATTTTGAGTTTGAAGTGCTTTTTGGTCATCCCAGTGAAGCTATCAACTAGCAACTAGGTACAGTAGCTGGAAGCTCAAGAGTAGCCTGAAACGGACATACAAATTTGTGAGATATTTAAGTATAGGGAGTAACTGTAGGCATGATCTTGATGAAACCACCAAGGAAGAGAACAGAGTGAAAAAAGAAGAGAGCTTAGACCTGAACAGGAAGAAGATCAGTCTGCAAAGAAGAAAAACCCAGAAAACTAGGAGGAAGATCAAGACGTTGTATTATGAATGCCAAGAGAAGAGAGACAGTGTTTCAAGAAAAAAACAAGCGTTCAACAGAGTCAAATGCTGCTAAGAAATCAGGTAAAATCAGGATCAGAAATGTTTTTTGCATTTAGTGATATCAAGGCAAAAAATAAATGCATAGAGGCAAAAACTATTTTGGTGATAAAAAGTACCAAGGAGGAAATGCAGGATCAGTGATGGGTTTGGTACGTTTTCAATGGGAGAAGCTTGAGCATGTCTAAAAAGCTAATGGGATCATTTCTACTTTCAAGAGAGATGGAGCAGTTAGTGGCAAACCAGTACTTCTGCAGAGAACATTCAGAAAAGCCAGATAAAATAGAGAAATCATCTTTTTGAAGGCTGCAGAGAGGTGCTGAGACAACAAGAGCAGGAGCTAAAACTCCAGGGACAAGAGAATCTCACAGAGGTGAGCTATCTTCTGCCGCTGCTTTTTACCCTGGGTACATTTCATGATTCTAGGTGTGGGCAGTAGGCTGAGATTCTAGGCTTTGCATCAGCAGAGGAACCACCGCCAGGGGAGAGAAAGCAATAGAGTTTCTGGTGGAGACAGACTAGTTCTAAATATGAAAGGTTAAAAAAAACATTTACAAGAAAACAGCCTGGTATGTTCATTGCCTTGAGATTTCTTAAACAGGACACAGAAAGTACTAACCATAAAGGAAAAATATTGATAAACTGGACTACATTAAAAATTTTAAATTTCTGTTCAACAAAATACCCCATTAAGCAAGTAAAACAGCAAGCCACAAAGCAGAGAAGATATGTGTAATACACATCCATATTAAATGAAGGAATTACAAAGAACACCTATAAATCAATAAGAAAAAAGTAGTTAACTCAATAAAAAAGGAAAAGATTGAGTAGGCACTTTACAAAAGAGGCTAGTGAAACAGCCAGTAGACATATAAAGATACTCAACTTTATCAATCATCAGACAAATCAAATTAAAAACACAACACAATATCATTAAATGCCCAGAAGAATGGCTAAAATGAAAGAGACAATACCAAGTTTGGTTAGGATATAAAGTATCTAGAATTCTCATACACTGCTGGCAGAAGTATAAATGTGTTCACTTAAATTCCCTCTGAGATATACACCCAATAAAAATAGTTATATACGTTCAAAGGATATGCACAAGAATGGTCACTGAAGCATTATTTACAATAGTAAAAACTGGAAACAACCCAAATATGTGCATTAACAGTAGAATGGGTAAATACATATAAATTGTGTTATATTCATATAACGGAAAAACTGTAACTACAACTACGCAAACATGGATGAATCTCACAAAGATAATGTTGAGTGAAAGAAGCCAGAAACCAAAAAAAGAACATATATGATTCCATTTATACAAAGTTCAAAGACAGGCAAAATTAATCTATGGTGTTAGAAGCCAAAATAATAGTAATTACCATTAACGAGGAGTTTTAGTGACTGGTAGCCTGGAGTAGTGGTAATGTTCTGCTACCAGAACTGGGTATTGGTTACCCTGCTGAGACACTTCGTGAAAATTCATTGAACTGAACACACAGGATTTCTACATGTACACTATACTTCAATAAAAAGTTTACATTAAAAAAAAGATGATAGTATCAATTTAGTGGAGAGGAAGGAATTAAAAATACTAAAGACAGGATGAGGTATGGTACCAGATCCGAGCTGGGCAAATATGACGCTGTCCTTCTACACTCTCAGGGCAACCACAATGCAGCTGGATCTTGTTTTAACCATCACCTGGCCTCCCAGGAGGGAGGGTGAAGCATCTTTAGAAGAATATGACTGCTCCTCTTATCTGCTGGCTTAATTCCTAGGCAGATGGCCCCACTGTCCAAGTGGTATAATCAAGGAATGGCATGTAAGTCAAAGAAACCCAAGGTCTTAATCAAGGTATGAGACTGGAGAGAGATGTAACATTACTGAGCCCAGGGAAGGGAAAATCCTCTGAGCGAGCACTGCCTTCCCCAAGCATGCTACACTATACTCCCCAAGCAAGCCAAAACATTAGATTCTCCCTTTAATGGAGGGAACCAAAAACGTGGATAATTACTCAAGGCAGTTCTCCTAAAAAGCATGATTACTTGGGGGCCATTAATTTAAGGCCCAAGAGAGAGAGGAATTGGAGGTCAACCAATATCCCTCTGTAAGTAATTATTGAGTATCATATTAGTGGATGGCTCTCCCTTAGGTGTATTTGTACAAAAGGAAGAAAGTTTCAGAGCAGATTCAGACCTACTCTATGCTGCAAAAATATCAAGTAAGGTAGTAACTGATCAGCAGCCTGATAAAATTTCTAAAGGAATCCAGAACGAGACAAGTTGTCGTCTAGATGGGATGACAAGAGAAGGCTTTCAGGAATAAATATATTTAAACTGGGACTTGAAGGAAGGCAAGGTGAGGGATAAGAAGAGTACTTAGATATTTGAGGCAAAGGCAAATGATGTAAGCCAAACTAGAGACTGGAAAGCACAGACAAGGAATGAGCAGTTAGAGTACCTACTATGTGCCAAGTACTCTGTTAGATGCTGCTATTTATATAATTAATTCATGAGGCTCAGAAAGGTTAGGTAATTTGCCTAATCCAGTAAACTGGCATAGCCAGGATTAGAATCCAGTCCAAGCTAATTCCAGAACAAGTGATTTTTCCAGTATGTGTGGCAAAGAGAACAATACAAGATAAAGCTGAAAAGGTTAAACTAAGATCAGGGCCCTTAAAAACTTTTATTTTGTGAAGGGTGACCAATGAAGGTTTTTTGGGGAGTATGGTCACAAAAGGTCTCATTCAGTAACCTATTCAAGAAAGATTTGAGAAGAAATGTCAGAACTAAGTTGAGAAGTATGCGTGGAGAGCAAGGACTATATCTTAAGACCATAAAAAAAGAACGCTGGAAGCAAAGCAAAGAGAAGACAGACTGCCTCTAAAGTTTGGATGAAGGTACCCGGAAGCAACTGTGATGCCCAAGAACGAAAGAAAGAAGTAAAGAAAAGGGCTTAAGGTAGAAAGAGGAGAAGACGACAAGCAACTAAAGAGATGGTCCACCGAAACACTTTATAAGGGCAGAGGCTACATCTGTTTCACTCGCCAATGTACTCAGGATCTGGCACAGTGTTTCACACATAGTAGGTAATCAATAAATTCCTGTAGAAGTAAGAGAGAGAGGTCAAAGGGACAGATAGGAGCTGCAGAGAGGTCAAGGGTTGGATCAAGATTTTAATAATACATTATATGATAACAGTAGGTGATGACTGAAACAACTAAAATGGATGAGAATTTCACTAGAATGTAAAGAGAAAAAAAGGGCAGAGTATAAAAATCCGGAAAATAGCAGGCACTCCTGGTAATGACACAAATAACTAAGGAGACAGGAGAAAACATCAAAAAGTCAAGAGAAAAGGACAACTGAGAAAGGTCATTGGTGACCCTTTGCAGAGGAGGTTTAGGACGGTAGAGGTAAGATAGATGAAAGAGGTGAAGGAGTAAGTGGCTGGTGAGGAAGTGGGTGTAGAAAATGCAGAGAACTCACTCAAAAAGTCTGAGGAAGAAAAATAAGAGGGGCCAGCCCCATGGTCGAGTGGTTAAGTTCACGCACTTGCTTCAGAGGCCCAGGGTTTTGCTGGTTCGGATCCTGGGCGTGGACATGGCACCGTTCATCAAGCCACGCTGAGGCGGCATCCCACATGCCACAACTAGAAAGACCCACAACTGAAAATATACAATTATGTACCGGGGGGCTTTGGGGAGAAAAAGGAAAAACAAAATCTTTAAAAAAAACCCAAGAAAATAAGACAAAAGCTAAAGTTGGTAATGTGCTCTAAGATGAGGAATCTGAAGACGTTTGAGGTTAAAGGGTATGAAGATCCAAAGGTAGTAGGATGGGAGGGGAACAAGAGCATACACAGGCTGAGCAAGGTAAGAGGAGGGACATCTCTTCCTTCAAAGCAGGAGAGATGGAGAGGGAAAAGAGAGTAAGAAAAGTACTGAGCCAGAGATGTATACAGTCATTTCTATTCTGAAAAGAGAGAGAGAGAGAAAACTTCTCGCAAAGTCCAAGTCATTCCCAGGCAATGGAACACTAACAGAACTACCACAAACTCTGTTTGGGTGTGCTACACAATGTCCTGATAGATAACGCACTCCTAAGGACAGGAATCTCGACTGACCCATTTCTGCATCTGGACCAGCTCAGCCTGGCATAAAGACCAGCACGCAGAGGACTCCAATAAATGTTACTGAGAGGCAGTGTGAACAGCTAAGCAGGACCTGGGATGACTCAACGGCTCATACAGGCTGATATTTTTCCAGTAAGAGGAGCACTGACATTAAGAAACAGCTCTGGCTAGAACCAAGAATCCACCCTGAGTCCTCCCTAGGAGCCTCCAGGGAGCTAGCCTGAGAAGAGTCCTATCACCATTATCACTGTCCCAAGAGAACTGTACCATACACTGGCGTCTTCCCTGGCAGGATGACGATAATGAGTTGCAGCCCTGAGTAGGTATTCTTGAGATGCCGGAACATGGGCTCCACGCTGTCTGCCCCCTGTGCATATTTGCAGAAGCAAGGCTGGCCCTGGATGGGCATCCCTGCATCCTTGGAAATCTTCCGCAGCTGGTCTGTGAAGTTCCTGCAGCACAAGTATGGTCATGACAGGAGGCAGTAAGTCCCACATTAATACCTCTGACCAAGTGCCTCCATCTTAGGTACCTAACACTATGACGGGCACTGAGAGATTCTAAGAGGAATGAGATATAATAACAGCTAGCGTAAAAAATACATTTATAGTTGAATAGGACAAGATAGGGCTTGCTAAGTGTTCAATGGTACAAGCAGAGAGCTGAGGGAGCCCAAAGAAGGGACCTGGGGGAATTCTCAGAGTCCCCACCTTGTCTCACTCAAGCAGCTGATTCCTGTGCTCTGTTATAAGTCCATAGCAATAGGCAGATGCCCAAGAGGAAGGCCTCTTTGCTCAGATTAAAATAAATAAAGTTCTAACAGTGATAGAAGCACAGGAGATGCTCAGTAAAAATGAGCTCCCTCCTCCCTTAGTGGTTCTTTGAAACCTGAGAGCAAACAATTAAACAAGCTTTTTTCCTTTAGCTTTAGGGCTTTATCCTAGGAAAGGAAGAAAAAGTTGGAAGAGGGCACACAGGGAATAGATTAAAAATCAAGCTACATAAATATGACAGACTAAAATGAGCAGCAGGAAATTTAATTTGTGAAAATCCTGCATTTAGATTAAAAGCAATAATGTACAAATAAAGAACAAAAGCAATTGTTTAGGGGACGTCATTATATAGCATATAAATATCAATAAGATAGATTCAAAAGCCTATGTAGTATTTTTTTCACATATTTAGTAAAAAAAAAACACAAGAAAGCTAAATACAGTATGATCCTGTTATGTAAAATTTTAAATCATTCATATACATATAGGTATATAAAAATACGTAAATTGGATATAACAATTCAAGACAGTGGCTGCATCAGAAGGGAGGAATGGGACTAGGATGGAGGATATAAAGGAACGTCAAGTTTATCCGTAATATTTTATTTACTTTTTAAAAAAGAACAAATATGACAAAACTCTGGGTTATGGATACATGGGTGTTTACCATATTATTCTGTATTTTTTAATTTTTGAAAATAAATGTTAGAATAAAAAAATACAACCTAATCATTATTTCATGTAAATCAGAGCCAGGGCTCTGATGGACAACTAACAGTATTTCTTCCACTTCTCTGCCTTGTATACAACTGCAGTCTAGCTACTAAAAAAGCCAATGTGTTACTAGATTCCATTAATAAGTGGGTCTCTACTTCAAGGAAAGTGGTATTCCCAATTTTTTCTCTACTATCAGATCACACCTGGGATATTGTGTCCAGTGCTGGGGGCCACAAAATGTTGAAAGAAGTCGAGGATGAGGAAGGTCTTGAAATTCTGTCCTAAAAGTGATCTAGCCAAGGTAACGGGGCCTCTTTAGGAAGAAGAAAAATTCTGAGGGTTGACCCTAGGACTCCCTCATCCAGCCCCTATTACCAATTTCGCCACCTCCACAGCCACCTTCATCTCTTCCCCCTGTCTCAGTGGAAAGGATGCCTTTTCCTGTGCTCTGGATCCCATCCCCTCATACACATTTAGGAACTTTTCTCTATTTCCTTTCCAGGATCTCTGAGTTCTATTTTCAGCCTTTGTTCACTATGCACATTCTCCCTGGACAATCTCATCCACTGCCATAGCTGAAGACTCCCAAATCTTAACCTTTAGCCCAGAACCACACATCCAACTGGGTACCACTGACCCAGGTGTACAAGTCACATTCTTACCCCTTGCATCTAGGGATAACTGGGAGAAGGGGATGTCTGATGAACTAACTCCTTCCAATTCTGAGATTCTAGGTTTATCAGTTTCTGTACTCCCAAATATCCAAAACAACGGATTGTGTCTCAAAAGAACTGGACAGGAGAAGGACATGGAAATAAGAGAGAAGCACACAGAGAACAGAGTTACCAACAAAGTGACACAAAGGCAGAGAGTTGGGAGCCTTTCCAATACCGCTAAGGGCCAGCTAAGCCAAGGCTAGGAGCAGCCTGGCCTGAGCGGTGCTAAAATCCCAAGAACCCAGGAAAAGAGACAAGAGGAACCCATTTAAGAGAAACTATAATTGTGAGGGTGGTAGTTGTATATCTGTGAAGGGAGAGAAGAGAAGGGGGGCAGGGCAGCCCGAGTCCCCACATTCATCAGGGGTTGCTGTAACTAATCCTTATGAAAATCCAAAGGCCGACTGAACCGACTAGGGCACACATCACTATTATCCTCGTCACTGCCCAATGTGCTCAGCTCCACTCACTCTTCCTCAGCCCCAGAGTGCACTGACTCTATTCCAGATCCAGAGAAAATTAGAAGGCGCCACTTCAAAAAACTGCAGGAACTACCAAACTGTACACTTTAAATCGGTGAATTCTGTGGTATTTCAAATAAATCTCAATAAAGCTGTTAAAAAAAATGATTATAGGGGAAGGGTCCGTGACTTCTTTACCTATTCATTCACTCACTCAAGACCAATCCTCCCCTAACTTGTTCCTCTAAATCATTTGGCTATATCACTTCCTTCAATGCTGTCATCTACTCTCAGAGGCTCAGCCACAGGTGACTGAGGCCTTTACAAATCATGTTCACCTAATTCAGGTCATTTGAACCTGACTGAACAAATTGCGTGCACAGGAGAGGACAGCTCAGAGAACCAGCTGAACTTTTGTTTCCAATTAGGAATACAAGCTTCAAAGCATCAGATCTGACTCAATTCAAACTCTGACACTTTCTTGATATGAAAACCTTGCACAAATTACTTAACCTCTTTGAGCCTCAGTCTCCTGAAAATGGAAATACCACCACCTACTGTGAAGATGAAATGAAAGAACATAAAATTAGGTACTACGTTGGCATAAACGTTAATAGTCATCACTACTACTATTTACTATCAGTGTTAATAATTATAACAATAAAATAATTCAGGCCTCCCTTCAGAGATTCATGCCCTGAAGTCATCATCTCTGACACAGATATGGCTCCTCATCAAGACTCCTGACCACAGACAGACAGAGAAGGAACAGACAGAAGTCGGAGCCAGATAGCATAAGGAGGCAGAGTCACAAGTCACAGAAAGAGCAGACTACAAATTAAATTTTGGCCCCCTGAGGTTAAGGGAAGGTAGGCAGCTCTAGGGTCCTTCCCACCGTTCCACCCACACACCCAACCCTCCTTACTTGAGCACCTCTTCTCGACACTGCTTTTGGGGTGCGAAGCAGGCGATGGCCCAGACTTTGATCTCAATCCCATTGTAGAACTGTTTCCCTCGCATGTCCCAGACACCCTGATTTGGTGTGGCAATGGCCCGGTTCTGGGGATAGGCAGAGGGGGTGCCCAGGTGAGCCTTAATAGAGCCAGGTGGGTAGGGGAGCAAAAGTCCCAGGCTATACAACCCAACCTCCCCGCCATATGCCCAAGAGATGTTGTCTGGCCCTGACCCTGCTCACCCGGCCGCCGTACTGCAAGATGGGCGCCGGCAGCACTCGTCCCGTCACCTCCGTCATGTCATCCTTTACTTTGATCCCAAATTCCTGAATGTAGGGATCTAGGTTGTAGCTGGCATTCTTCATCTGTAAGACAAAAGAAGGGGAGCTCAGCAGAGCAGCAGCTTGGCAATACTGCTCACCCTCTGGGTCCCAAGGAGAAAGCCCTGAAGAGCAGCTGGGGCTGGCAAGGAATAGCCCTAAAAAAGGGGGTAAAGTGGAAGATGAGGTAAGTGGGAGTAGATAACACAGGGAAGTAATACAGGAGGGAAAAAGAGATAGGAAGCAAAGTACTACAGAATCAAGAAGCGAGAGCAGTCCTAGGAGTCCCAGGCAGCAAATCCAGGCTTGTGTTCTCCTGAGGGTCCTGCCAAGGCAGAAAAGCATCTATGCTACCAGGGGCCCCCATGACTGAGCAACCAAGCATACATTTCTCTGCAGCCCCACTGACCAGGCGGCTGATCTCCTCCTGTCTGTCTGGGGCCGACCTAGCTGTAGCCTTTATCATGGTCGAAGTCTGGTTGTCGGTCAGCTTCTTAATGCAGCGCTGCCCAGCCACAATGTTACAGACCTGAGGAAACGAGAAGGACAGGTAGCTCTGGCTTGAGTACAGTCCACCTTGTACCTAAAGCCCCACAGTAAGGGAAGAGACTTTGGCCGTCAGCCCTGTGAAGGGAACTGCAAAATCCCTTTTGCATAGACAAGTAAGTTAGAAAACATCCATGTGTAACACAAAAGGCAATATAGCCACTTTGTGATTAAGAGCTTGGGATCCAGAGCCAGATATGGGCTCAGGTCTCATAAGTTAAATAGGGAGAATATTAGCAATCTCATAGAGTTGCTTGGAGAGTAAACAAAATAAAGCACTTAAAGGACTGAGTACAGTTCTAGAGCACAGTAAATACTCAATAAATTGTAGCATAAATTCTTATTTACCAAAGGACCCAGTATAGATCTCTTCTGACTACTAAAAAACTCAATATAAACAAACTGGATTCCTAAGGTAGTAGGCAGCTCTCCAATGGTGACGGGCAGTAGGATGCTTCATCTCACAATCCACCAGGAGATTAGAGATGGCTCTTAATTCTTGAGCCCTAGCCTACAGGTGATCATTGAGATTCTAGAGAAATCAGTGTCTCTGTTGGCTGACAGTGTCCTCTGTTGATGTGAGGATGCAGTTCCTCTGTTTTGGGCACAACAGAACACAACGGAGATGAGAAAAGACTTTCTGGTGATATACAAGACTTCCATTCCCCAATATACTATATTCTGGATGCCGTGAACAGGAAGTCTTTTCGCAGAGTAGAGAGAGCCAGTAGATTTGGAAGTCTTGAGTTTGAAGCCCAGCTTTGCCATTTCTAGGTGATGTTATCTTGGGCAGATCTCTTAACCACTCTGAGACTCTGCTTCTCTAATTTCAGTCACAGGAAAAAATACTAGCTGTCTCATGAAGTTGTAGTGAAGATTTAGACAAAATGAAATATATAACTTGCTCCCAAAGGTCCAACATTCTGTAAGTACTGGTTCTCTTCCTAATTTCCAGAGTTCATGCTGAATTATGGTAGGGAACACCAGGACAAGGTCACCTGCCCTTAAACTCCATTTCCCAAAGAATACACAAATTAGTCAATTCACTTAATGAAAATCCAGAATTGTTAAAATTTGTGAGGTTGCTCTCTTGAAGGCACCTTAAAGTTGTAGCACTCTCTACAGATGATTTCAGCTACAGAACCAACACTAGGAAAAAGACTAAAGCAGGGATGTGGAGAAACTGGAACCCTTGTGCATTGCTGATGGGAATGTAAAATGGTACAGCTGCTGTGGAAAACAGTATGGTGATTCCTCAAAAAATTAAACACAGAATTACCATATGATCCAGTAATTCCACTTCTGGGTATGTACTAAAAAGAGGTGACAGCAGGGACTAGAACAAATACTTGTACACCTGTATTCATAGCCGCATTACTCACAACAGCTAAAAGGTAGAAGTAACCCAAATGTCCGTAAATGAATGAATGGACAAACAAAATGCAGTGTATACACACAACGGAATATTACTCAGCCTTAAAAAAGAAGGAAATTCCGACATATGCTATAACATAGATGAACCCTGAATACATTATGCTAAGTGAAATAGGCCAGTCAAAAAAGGTCACATTATATAACTCCATTTATATGAAATGTCCAGAACAGATAAATCCATAGAGACAGAAGTAGATTAGTAGTTACTAGGGGCTGGTAGTGGAGTTGCAGGGGAGAAGGAATAGTAAGTAACTGCTAATGGATATGGGCTTTCTTCTGGGGATGAGGAAAATGTTTTAGAATCAGGTAGTGGTGACGGTTGCACAACTCTGTGAATAGACTAAACACCAATGAACTGTACATTTTACCAAAGTGAATTTTATGGTAAGTGAATTACATCTCGATCAAGCTATTCTAACAACAACAAAAATTCCCACCTGAATACAACAGCCTACATAATTTGACCCTGCACCTCTCTCCAAAATCACCTCCTATTTTTCCCCCCATACACCACAGGCCAGCCACTATGGCCTCTGTCTATCTATCAAAAATATCCACGCCCCCTGCTGCTTGAGAGCCTTTGTACTTGCTATTTACTTCCTGCCTGGAAGGCTCTTCTCTCAGGTTGCTACAAGGTTGGTTCTATCCCATAATTTGGGACTCAGCTCAAATGTCTCCTAAAAGAGAACTTCCCTGACCACAATAACTAAAGTAGCTCTCCAACTCCCTCCAACCTTACTTCTATCCCCTTAGCCTGTTTTATTATTCTTAGAGCACTCAGAACCATCTGAAAACTATCTTTATTAATTAATTTATTGTCTATCTCCCCCTTCTAGAATGCAAGCCCCATGACAGCAGGGACCTTGTCTGTCCTGTTAATCTCTACATTCCCAGCACATAAAAAAAGTAGTATATGACACATTATTAGGAGCTCATTAAATATTTGTTAAATAAACAACAGTAAAAATCAAATATAACTCATTATATAAATTATTCACCTTGGAAATTATTGTTTAAACAGAAGTAATGTTAATTTACTAACAAATCTCAGCTTGTAGTAGCTATTACCTAAAGCCTATCTACTTAGCTGAGATTGTCCCTAAAGACTTCTGTTTACACCTCAGAGTATACATTGCCTTCATCCCACTTTCTGTGCATCAGTAGCTACTAAGTCAGTCAGAGTTCTTGCGTTTTGGGATCTCTTCTCCCTTCAGCCTAATTCCCTCCGGTTAGTTCTGAAATTCAGGAAGCTCACAGAAGGCTTGAGCTTTGGTCCCAACTATCTGACTCCTGCTGCTGAAACAGAGTAAGACGGTCTAGGCCAGTGCTTCTCCAACTTTAATGTTGAATCCTCTTTGGATTCTGTTAAAAGACAGATTCTGATTCAGTAGGTCTAGGTGGAACCTGAGACTCTGCATCTCAAACAAGTTCCCAGGTAATGCCTATGCTGTCGGTCCACTGACCATACTCTGAGTAACACTGGACTAGACAATGAAACAGTTAGAAGCCGTTTCTCATTAGCTATTTTGGCTAATGTATACCAAACCAAATACAGCCCAATTTGTATTCTATGACTTAAATAGCATTACTATTTTTTCCTTAATTGCAGGATTTCAAAGGTCTGCTGAAGCATAAGAATATGACATATCTTGGGGCTAAAACTTTTTCAAAAGGAACATATTGATCACTGGGGAAATAGGATTCATGTTATAGGTAACATTCATCTCCATTTTCTGTAAAATAAAGTACACTTGTATCTCTAGGTCATTTAGGATCCCCAGCTCCAGAGGGAAAGAAAAATTAAGAGGACATGAATGTGGGTATCTGAAGTCTCTGTCTGAACAAACTAATTATTTATTAAACAGTAAATACAGCTTTCACCTCTCCCTGGCAGTCCTGAAAGAACATGAAAGCAGGATGGGGGACAAGGAAAAAACTTTGCAGGTAAGAATGAGGCCTCCATCTCACAGAATGACCTCATACCTCTCAGAATGTCAATTTTCCAAACTTCAAAATGAGGATGAGAGACTATGAATGGAAGAACAGACCTCTGAGGATCAGTATGGAGGTACAATGCTTGTTCCCCAGCCCAGCTATTACTAGGCAGCCTCACCTCTAGGGGCAGGTAGGTATGCTTTTGTTCCTGGCCAACTTGCAGGCAGGGCAGGTGGGGATACTTGAGCTGAAGGTTATATTTCTGCTTGAAATACTGTGCCACCGTGCACTCCACAGTCTGTCCACTCTCCAGCTGCAAGGGAAATCTGTTTGGGGAAAGAGAAGAGGTCATAGCCCTGCATTAAATCCCATCTCTCCAGACCCACAACCATGGGAAGCCAAGACTTGGCTTCACCCCTATCCAGCCTCTTTGAGCACTGCCACTCACAGGAAAGCAGGCAATACAGGGCTCCAAGAGTGAAGCCAAAGATTTGAGAGGCAAGTTCCACAATGGTCACGACCATATCTCACCCATCTACATTTCTAGTGTTGAGCATAAAGTAGGCACTCATAATCCAGTACAGTCTGAGATCAAGAAGGTGGATGGGATCAGTGACAACTTCCCCAAGGTCGAGCCCAAGAGCCCAGCTTTCTTTTTCAGGAGGAAGAATAAGTTGAGAGCAATACTAACATCTACAGAACCAAGACAGGAGTCAAAGGAAGATGCCTGCTCTATAGTAAAGGCCCAAGGAAGAAAGGTGGAGACCAAGAAGGTAAGAATGGTAGAGAGAATATCTATGGATCTAGGAAGATTGCAGAAGGGATGCCAAATTCCCACAGCTAATCTTTGAAAACAGGGCTCATCCTCAGGGTGAGTGTTCAGGGTGGGGGGAGGAGTGAAGGGAAGGTGTTGAAATCTCAGCCTCCTTTCACCAATGGTATGCCTTAGCAGCCCTGTTAACTTACGTCTGATGGCTGGCAGGGCGGCGGGTAACATTACACACGCGGTATTTCCTCTTCATCTGTCCACAGTGGGTCACTTCCACCTTCAGGCCTGGGATACACACACTGCTTGTCAGGGTTGAAAAAAGTTGCTCATGTGCCCAGGCTTGGCCTCTCCCCTGAATATATCCCAAGGGGATTTCCTTTTAGGACTAAAGAGAAAGTAGCACCATTTCCCTTCCCAACCTGGTTGGGTCCTCACCCTTGATCTCCTTGGTGAAGCGCACACGCTGAGAGTCTGTGAGGGGCTTGGGCTGCTCATCTATGTTCCTGATGTCCAGCACCTCACACATGAACTCAATCACCGGCTGAGCCTTGTAGAAGGCAGTGGCTGAGACTGTGGGGACAGGGTAGGTACAGCTCAGCTCAGGTTCTGTCTTTCAGAATAAACAGAGGTACTGCTCTTTACACCCTCTTCCTTATAGGGTATTGGGATGGGGGAGGGGTCCCAGGGCTATAGGGATTAGACTAGGAGTATGGTTACAGAGCTGGGAGGGATGAGGCTGGGAGTGTGGTCACTGGACTCAGGGTGCCCCTGGCTCCATAGCTCTCCCCACTCACCATCAATGTTGAGCATCATCTTCCACATGGCAGGGCGCACAGACTGGTGAAAGCCGAACCAGACCTCGCGCCCACCCCCCAGCGGGTGGTAGTAGCCCTCAGGCGGTGAGAAGAAGGAGCGGCCCACGGGGGTGTACCTGGCAGGGACAGGCAGAGAACTGGTCCCTCGGGCACAGGCCCCCACCCTGTGAGGCATCCTGGGCACGGAGGAGCCCTGGCCTGGAAGGCAGGACACCAGGGCTTTAATTCCAGCTCTGATCCTTTACTAGTTGTGTGACTGACCTTGTGCAAGTCTCTACTCTTTCTCTGCCCTGCAGGGACAAATGGGGTGAAGTCCAAAGATATCTAAAAGGGACAGGGCCAAGGCTTTAAACCATCTAAATGTTTATGCACACTTGCCTGGATATGGTAGGGCTTCAAATAATTTTTTATTTGGAAAGCACACTGTGAGACCTTAATATGTGCTCATTCCCCTCCTCCCCACATAACATTCTGCCACCACTAGTAGCCCAGATACTAACTACACCCAGTACCTCATGGATGCCAGGTGCCTCATGGCCACATCCAGGGCTTGTACAGACTCCAGGGGAACAGGGATCTGGCCACTGACCAGGGCCTCATGCAGCATGCGCCAGCTCACAATGGCTAGCCACTTGATGGAGACCTTGAAGATTCGATCCTTCCCTTCCCCAGGGATTGTCACCTCAAAGTCAACCTTTGGGAGAGAGAAAGAGGTGAAGGACTGCCAATACTTTCCCACAGTCCAACATTCTTTGCCCTGCCCCAACTGTCCCGCACCCCATAGACTGGCCAAGAATCTGCTCCTTAAGCTGATAGGAGATTATAATGAAGACTTCAGAGTAAATCCAGCCCCTCAGTCTCCAGCCACCTTGGCTCAGGGCTTCTGTCTCTCTCAACCACACCTAGCAGGAAGTCCTTTAGGTCTATTTTAAGTCTAATCTCAGTCAACTTGGGGCAGGTACAGACATATAGTAGACTAAATAAACATCAGTACCTACCCACCCCTCACCCTAAAACACACTTTCTTTGCACAAAAGATGAAAGGGATCTCTACACAGCCAAACTCCAAACAGGGTTACAGGAGATCTGTCCCAACCCAGACCCCTGACACAGGTCTAGCCTGACTCCCAACCTTACCCGTTCGTTGCCAATGGGCAGTGCCGTGACAGTGTAAATGTTCTTCTTTCCATCATACACGGGTTTGCGATCACCAAAGATCTGAGGCTTGAAATGCTGGACCATGTATTCCACCACTTCCCTGTGGGGGATAGGAGCGGCCTGTGGAAGCTGAGAGACTACCACTTCAAGCTTTTGGAAGTAATTCGAAGTCCAGGCAATGTCCCATCTACTACTTTCTGTCCTAGCATCTACACTAATCTCATCTACTCTATGGTAATGCTTCTCAAACTTAAACGTTCATATGAATTACCTGGAGATCTTATTAAAATGCAGATTCTGATTCAGTCAGACTAAAGCAAAGTCTGAAATTCTACATTTCTAACATGCCAGCAGGTGATGCTTCTGGTCCTCAGATCACCAAGGCTCTAAAGAACCTGAAAGAGTGGGTAAGAGTGCCTTCTGATCAGAAGGGGAAGATGAGGGGAGAAGGGCTTAATCCCAGGGTCTATCCAGAAGCAGAATCCAGGCTACTCCAATCCCCAAACTGATAAGCAAAAAAAGTAGATGGGGAGATCTGAACTGGAATAAGAATAAACTGTGGAAGAAGAACCTCACCTCTTTCATCTCTCTGAGGTCCTTAGTCCCACCACCCCATTTTCTCTCCATTATCATCTCTTTCTTGATTTCACTTCCTGTCCCTTGCCACTTACTTCGATCTCAGAGTGTCCATTTAACCTTCAAAATTCCAGCCCATCCAACTATCTGACTTCTTCACTTTTTTAAACCAAAGCTCTTGAATACTACTAGATAAAAAGACTGTAAACACACAGTTTCAATCCCAGTTAGGCTTCAATGCTGCCTAGCAATCTTTTTCATGTCCCTGATCACTTCCATCCCTCATAGACTGTGTCAAACCTTCTCAACTACCCTCTAATTCTAGAACCTATTCCTACTTCCTATTAAAAAGTAACTCTCATAACTCTGAAAAGAGTAAAGCAGAGCAGGCAAAGCCATTCTCAAGTGCCCAAATAAACATATTTATATATGCACGCCTCTTTTCCTCTTTCTTTCCTCTCACACTTGAAATGTCCCTTCCATATATAATTTTTAAACATATGAAAATATGTTCACTTTCACTCATTGGAGAAACAATTTAAAATTAGACCAAGATATAATTTATTACTTATCAGAATGTCAAAGATCAAAAAACCCAATATATTGGATTGGTGCAGATATGGGGAAGAGAGACTCTGTTACCTTGCTGATGGGGTATAAACTGGTACAACTTAGTGTAAAAAAAAAAAAAAAGCAATATTTCAAAATTTTTAAACGTATTGTGCCAGCAATTCCACTCCTAGGAATTTATCCTACAGATGCACTCACATTTGAGTGCAAAAATGTATCTATATTTAACAATATTCAACACAGTTTCATTTTTGTAGCAAAAGTTTAGACTCAACCTAAATGTTTCTCAATAGACTTATTAAATAAGGTATAATACATCCACTTGATAAAACACCTACAGAACTATGCAAAGGAATGAAGCAAGTATGTACTTGATATGTATTATTTTCCAAAACATATTGTCCAGTGGAAAAACGCAAGGTGCAGAATAAGGTATACAGTGTTCTATATTCTGTGCATTTCAAAAAATGTTCTATATAAATATATGCTTACAAATGCACAGAAAAATATCTGGAAGCATACTCAAGACCAATGAATGCCTCCAGGAAAAGGGACTAGGGGACTGTAGACCAGGGTAATACAAGACATTTTTCATGCTACTCTTTTTGCAATATTTTAATTTTTTACATCGTACATATATAGTTTTTAAATAATAATAAAATAAATTAATTGTAAAAAGAAATACTGCTTCTTCTAAGGCTAATCCCTCCAAGTGTGTATCCTGTAATGTCCTCCAGCCTTAGTAATGACATCCCACTCATTCCTCCCATCTCCGTCCTATACCTTTAACCTCTCCTTCTCCACTAGCTCCTTCTCCTCAGTTTATTAATATATCCATGTCTCATTCTTAAAAACTTTTCATTCACTCATTTCAACAAATATTGAAATGTACCAGGCACTGTACTTGACCCCCATAGTCCTCTCGAGCCAATATATTCCCTCTTTCCCTGCACTTCACTGTTCAGCTATCTGTTCTCACTATCCCTACCACATTACCTTCCACTTATTCCTTAACTCACTGTAGTTAGATTACTAGCCCAACTACTCTACTGAAACTGCCCTGGCAAAAGGCATCAATTATCTCGTAATAGCCAAATCCAATGATATTATTCAACATTTACCTTAACTGGAATATCCTCCCCCAAAACTTTCTTCAATTTGGTGATACCATCCTCTACTAGTTTTCCTTTTACCTCTCTGGATCCTCTTTTAAGGTTCTGAGACCCAAGAAAGTGAAGACTCCTGGACTTGGTGGCTTAGATGTGCATCACTTACCGGTTGACTCTTCGAGGACACTTATCTGGCTTGATATCCACCTCGTAGTGGTAGACGTCAATCTTAGGGATGTCCACCTCAAAGTAGTTGGCCAGGAGCTTGATTGGTTTCCCCACAGTGCCAATGCCAGGCCGGCGAGGTGCCTGGAACACCTGCTGCAGGGGGGGCAGGTAGGCGCCCGCAGCTAAAAGACAAAGAGGCTGGTGAGGGTAGAGTCTGGCAATCTCCTTACCACTTTGATAAGAGAATGCACAGGCCTTCCAGAACAGGAGCAGGAGAGTGTAGGGGAAGCCTCTTTCCTGCCAACCCAACCCAATCGAGGGTTTCCAATGGCTCAGACAACCCAGGCTCACTTTTTTTTTTAAATCTCTCTCCAGTTAGGAAAATTCCCCTTGCTGTCTATCTTAAGTTCATCAAGTGAATATGTAATAAGTTCCTATTACACATTACGTAGAGGGCTAAATCTGGCTCCCAGTAACAACTCTTTCTTCCTTCTACTAGATTAACACACCTGCCTCTACCAGGTATCTAGCAGACCAAGAATGCCCTATTCTCTGCCAGCCAGATGCTCACTTGAATCATCACCATCCTGAACACAAAATAGCAGCATCTTAATGCTCCTCTGCAGTGTAGGCATGAATAAGATCCAAAAGAAGCCAGATTTGGGAGAAATAACAGGGACATTGTTTGATAAAGGACTAAGGAAACTAAATGGCTGAAGTTTGAGAGACAGAAAAGGAAAAACGGCTAAAAAGAATAGAGTTTAGAGACTAAGGAAAGGAGAGAGGCTGAAATAGAGAGCTGGTGAAGAGCCCAGAACTGGAGACCACAGTAGGAAAAGGCCTGAACTGGCAAAGAGGAGAGGCTGGAGTTAGCAGCCGGGGCAAGACAGGTTAATACTGGGAGCTTGAGAAAGAAAGTTGCGATTGGGGAGACAATAAAGAAAAATTCAAAAGAAGAAAAAGCTAGGGAATGAAGACAGGCTGAATATAGGTGACTGAGGCAGGAGTGGGATAGAGCAGAGAACTTGTGAAGGAGAGGCAGCCATCAGCACACTGGAGAAGGAAGAGATGCTGGCTCTGGGAAGGAGAACACAAGATTCTCCCCAGGGCCCACAGCTCCTTGCACACAGAGGGCCCAGACAGTAGCAGAAAGGATCAATTTCAAGACAGAGGGGACTCTTGGCAAAGGGCTAGGGCAGAGCCAGATCCCACTACTTTCTCCTCTCTTGCCACCAGCCTGACTGCTGCCCCTACTTTTATTTTCTAGCTTGAGGGGAAAGGAGGAAAAAGGGAAACTGCCTAAGAGAAGCCTTTGTCCACAGCTACTATTGTCCTTGCCAGAGGAGGACCAGCCCAGGTGGGAGGGGAGAGGAATAAACCAGCACAGAACCTCCCATCACTAGAGCTCTGCTTTCACGGTCAGCCAGGCTGGGGGGATGGGGCATATCCTCAGCTGGGGGGGTCAGGAAGAGGTCAGAACCATTCACGGGAGGGGCACGCTTCCCAGAGCTAAGCTGCTGTGTCTCCTAACACCTGTCAAGCCCAGCCCAGCCTGGGGGAAAAATCTTCAGGACTCAGCTACACCGGGAACTAAAAGCCTAACTATGAGCACCTGGCCGCCGCCTACCCCAGCATGAGCTAGACAAAAACTGCACACAAGCCATAGACAGACACATACAGAGTGGGAACACATTCCTGTCATACACATCCAAACACACACTTAGACCTAGACAGTGTATCTTTATACACATACCCCTCACTACCTTAGATTGCGAGTTCTTCAAAGGCAGACACTTGTATCTGCCTTGGTCAGTGCTTAATCTCCAGTGCCTGGTATACAGGAGGTGTTCAATATACAGATATTAAATGAGTGAACAAAACAGATCCACAGACACACCACAAAGAACACACAAGCATACAGAGCACACAAACACACGAAGACCTGCAAACTGCTCACGAACAATTATAAACCCTACAAACATGCACCCTGGTGGATGTAGCTGGTAAGAGACACCCTTCCCCTCCCCAAGTTCTTACATTCCATTCACCTTCTTAGTCTCCCAGGCTGAATAATCATTTGGAGCCTTGGGAGAAAGACATCCCTTAGAGCTAGGGGCTGGGTAAAAATGATGGGGGATGGGACAGACACTCTAGCCTCAAAGCCTTCTCTTCCCCAGAAATAGGACTACACAACAGACTTAGCCTTAGGCACCCTCCACTCCAAGGAGGCTTTAGGAAAACAGGAGAATGCCTACCCTCCCCTTCATCCCCAAACTAAGGGAGGCAAGAGGAAGGGAGAACCTCTCTCCCACCCCATCCCCCTGCAAGCCTTACAGCTGTACGAAGTTCCCCCCAACCCAACCCTGCCCCCAGCTTTTAGTCTGAGAAAGGGAGACACTTCCCTTCAGACCCAGACAGGGACAGACGGCCACTTTGTGATGCAGATGAGGGCCCCAGCACCGAGGACAAAGCATGGGCCTTGGGGGAAAGGGGCGGGGCCCTTCCCTGCAGACAAAAGCAGGGAGGGAGGAGCCATGAAAAGGACACTCCCCCTCCCCCATCCCCAACTAGCCCTGAGAAGCAAAAGTAACAGAGCTGAAGGGATTCCTTCCCTGCAGTTCTGAGGCCCACATACCTCCCAAGGAGCCAGACCGCCTATTCAAAAGACAAACTTAAGGCTGGGTTAGCTGTCCAGTAAGAAAAGACTAAGAGGCCAATCTCTCCAAAAAGAATGTCCACACAAGAGTATACACAAATTATTCAATATCAACATATGTGCTTAACCATTTATGTTCACACTAGAATGTCATTCAATTCAATTAATAAACATGTACTTCGTGTCAGGGCCTAGACACTCGCTGTTGCCATGGATAAATCAGACACTACTCTATCTTCCGAGAGCCCCAGTCCAGTATATGTGCTTGGAACATGTCTAAGCACAGAGGAACACCTGGCCCAGTGAAGTCAGCAACAATACCTTAGTTTTGTATATTGTATCTTCCAACTTCCAAGAGAACAAGCTGGGCCTAGGAAAGAGGCAGTTTTGGGGTCCCTCTATACACAGCTTCCAGAATGAATTTCAATTTACACCCTTTGACGAGGCAAAGCCTGTCCCACTAGGCTACAGTCAACTCCAGATACCAGGCTCTAGTCCCTTCTCTGGAAGTTTAATTCTTCTAACAAAAAAAAAGAAGTCAATTTTTCCATCACTCCAGAGCCCATTAGGAATTCATGGGTGCCAGCTCTCAGCAATCCATCTGGACCGCTATGACTTACTCCTACTCTAGTCCACAGGTTGCTGCACATCCTCTCCAGCCTAGAAATCCAGGAGAGTTCCTGGAATGGAGAGAGGGGCCTTAGGCAAGGAGGAAGTAGTTTTCTGAAGTCAGTTGCTCCCTGCACTCCAACTTAAGATTTACCTGGCCTTTACAAGGTGGTTCGTGTTTTGGGGAAAGCAGTCACTAAATACTTATGGATCACTGAATGGATGACTTGAATGAGTTGGTACGAGCTATTTCCTTGAGGGGATTAGATCTGGTATAAAAGACAAAGATCTTTCTACCAGAAACGAAATTCATGTCCCAAATGGAAATTCTATTCCCACCCCTAGATCAAATGGAAGGAGGTGGTGAGATAAGACCTAAAGGATTCCCAGGTCTAGATTGCTCCTCCCATCAAAGGGTAACAGAACTAGGACACAGCAGGTGCCACCACCTCACAGCCCATCCTGGGCACTCTGTTCTTCTTGGGGAAACCCTGCCTCAGTTTCTCCTCTGTTATTATCTCTTTTTCTCCTGATTGTTGTGAATAAGTTGTTAAGGCTATCACCTGGGACTCACCAGGTTGAAAGCTAAAAACTACCCCCTCCCCCAAACAACTTTGTGACAAAAGGCTAGCTTAACAACCTTGGGTCTAATGACGTGACCCTGGCAGTTTCTGGGGAATAGAGAGAGGAAAAAGAAAAGATACCCAAGAAGGGAACAGAAGCCAAAAAAAATATTAAAGTATACAAAGAGATTAGGCTGTCACCTCAGGAGACATTTCCATGGAAAGGTCATTATCCTCGGGTTAAGATTCCATCTCTCAGTACTATTGGACCAGAATAGTGTAAACCAGGCAGGCAACCTCTTCCAGGTAAACCTGGTCCTGGCCTTTGTCCCTCAGTAATCAACACCTTTTCTAAGATCTATCTTCAGGAAGGATCCACTCCCAGAACATCGCATCGCTTACAGTCTTTGCTCATCCCAGTGGCAGAATAAGGCACTTTGGCAGCTTCCCTCAACCCATTCTTGGCAAATTGTGACTGAGGTTTTTCAGGGCCAAGTGTAAGAGCCCCCAAGATGAGGAAGAGAACCATTTCTATTTACGCTTTGCCAGGATAACCTTAGCGAGAATGCACCCCATCAGCGCGCTCCTTTTTCGAAGCCAAATCCAGCGGTGTAGGGAGTGGGGGGGGATTCCGGCAGCCACGCCCCCAACACATCGGGCAGCCCCTTCCAGCTGCCACCTCTGCGCATGCTCGGGCCCCTCTGTTCCAGCTCCCCAGACTCACAGGGGGGAATCCCGGGGCTGGATCCCCACCCACCGCCCCCTGACCCTCGCCCCCGCGTCAGGCCCAACTGGGGCGGAGCTCACAGCCCAGCTCTAGCGCCTTCACGCAAGAGCCACTAGCCCAGCCCAGCCCGGCTGAGCCCCCGCCCCCAGCATGCGGCAACTCTGGGCCCATTTGTGTCGACCCCCTCCTCTTTTGGACACCTGGAGCCCGCCCCCTGCCACCTGCCGGGCCTCTCCCTAGGCCTCCTGGGATCTCTGGGAGTCCTTACGTGCGTTCAGGCCCTTCTCCCAGGTTACTTCCCACCTCCAGGAGTGCATATAGGCTCCTTTGATAAACGGCCCCCGTCTCAAGGTTCCCTTCGCAAGGTTTCCCCCGGAACTGCACACAGCCCCCTTCAAACTGGGCCCCCCATCCCATAAGCGCCCTTCTCCTTACTTAGGAAACCTCCCCTCACTCGGAAATCCTGCTTTTCACGCGGGAGCCCCCCTGGTCCTTGGAGCACGCACCGTACCCCACTCTCGGGGGCCCTTACCTGCTCCCGAGGGTCCCGCTTCCATCCCATATACCCGTGCGGAGGTCAGGCGGCCCGGAGACTGTGGAGTCCAGCGTGAGGGGCCTAGATACCCCGCACTCTAGCTGCTCGGGCTCCCGGGCCGGGCTCGGCTCCCCCCCCAAGCCCGGCCGCTCGCACGGCCGCCCCCGCAGCCTCCGTTGCCGCCGCCGCCGCGGAGCCTGCAGCAGCTCCCCCTGCGAGCGCCCGGCCAGCTGCCAGTGCGCAGGCGCGACCGCCAGGCCCAGGGGGCGGACGGGAACGAGTCAAGCGGGGCGCTCCGACGGCAACAAAGGCCAATGGAGAGGGGCGGGGGCACCGGGGACCCGAGGCAGCGGCCCCTGGCGGTCATCCGTCGCCATGCAGCCCGGCGGGAGGGCTCCGGTAGAGGCGCCGCGGAACCGCGCAGCGGCGTAAGTGGGGTGGGGTGGGGCGGGGCGGGGCGGGGGGACACCCCCGCAGCAGCCTTTGGCCCTGTCTTTTCCCCAGACAGGTCCCTCCAAGACTACACACCTCCTCCACCCTTCGCACAGAGCCACGCGCACATTACAGGAACCCCACCTCATTCCCAGGCCCCCCTCACACACTCCGAGCACCCCAACACCCAGGGCCCCTGCCTCCCACCTCTCCTCCCAATCACCCTCATCCTTCAAGCCTTGGCTGCAAAGCGACTGCCTCCGCGAAGCCCTTCTCTGTCCCCAGTCACTGAACTCACTGACGCCACCCTCTCTTCCAGGCCGAGTGCTGGGCGCTGAGACCACACATATGAAAGAGACGCTGCCTACCCTGAAAGATGTCATATTCTCAACTTAAGAGCGGCCACAGACCTCTATCTGTGGGACCTGGGAAGCACCTGCCTCCACTTTCTCATCTACAGCTCACGCCTGAACTTGGTCAATCTGCTTCTGGCCTCACCACGTCACTTAAAATACTGTGCATGTCAAAATGCAAAGGATAATTTTCAATTCTTATTTCTCTGCATGATCTGACACAGTGCCTCTCCTTCCTTTTTGAGCCTTCTACTTGGCTTCAGCATTTTCTTAGGTCGCCTATTGCCTAAGTCTTTTTCTGTCTTCAAGGGCCCTCTCTTGCTTTTGCCCCATTAAGTAACAATGTTCGCCGTTTCAAACCCAGCTTTCTTATTCTACTCTCCACTTTCCCCTTGAAGGTCTCATCCATTCTTAGGACTCAACTATCCTTACAAATCTCTGTTTTCAACCACGTCTCAGACTCAGATTTCCAAGTGTCTGCTGGACAGCTCCACCTGGATCTCCTACCAGCACTTCAAACTTGAAGAGTCCCAAACTTTTATCTTTCCCCTACAAAGATGCTTGTCCTATGCCTCCTGTCTCTGTCAATAGCACCTTCATCCCAGAATTAGCAGTATCTCTCTCTCCCTTGCTTCTTCCCCTTATTCAGCTGTTCTCCAAGTCCTGACATGTTTACCTCCTCCTGAACTGCTCTCACATTATCCCCCTGCCATTCTGATGGCTCCTTGTGCAGGTGCAGACCCTTATCATAACTTGCCAAAAGTATCACCTCTTCCTTGCTAGTCTCATAGCTTCTGGGAACATTTCTCAACTTAAAAGCGGCTACAGACCTCTATCTGTGGGACCCTTTGGGTCTGCTGCAGCTGATAGGTGGTAAGAGACACAGCTCAAACATCACTTTCTCATATATTCATTCATATGTATTCATCCATATGATTTCTGTTCTTTTTTTGATAAGGAAGACTGTCCCTGAACTAACATCTGTGCCGATCTTCCTCTATTTTATACATAGGATGCCCCCACAGCATGGCTTGATGAATGGTGTATAGGTCCATCTGTGCCTGGGATCCAAATCTGTGAACCCTGGGCCGCCAAAGTGGAGCACATGGACTTAGCCATTATGCCACCAGGGCAGCCCTCATATGTATTGTTTGATGCCTACTTTACACTAGATGCTGTGCAGAGAGCTAGGAAGTTAAGAGGGAGACCATCCAGTCCCTACCCATGGAGAGATTAATTTCTGACACATCACAGTATATGCCTTGCTTCTCTCTAGCAAAGGTTCTCAAACAGCTGGCATCAGAATCACCTGGAGGGCTTGCCTCCAGAGCATGTGATTCAGTAGGTCTTTGGTGGGACCCAAGAATGTGAATTTCTATTAAGTTTCCAGATGAGGCTGATGCTGCTGATCTGGGGACTACACTTTAAGAGCTACTGCTCTATGGTATAAAGTTAAGAACAAAGACTCTGGAGCCAGACTGTTTTGGGTTTCAATCCTGATACTGCCATTTACTAGCAGTGTAACACTGGGCAAATTCCTTAACTTCTCTGTGTCTCAATTTCCTCCTCCCCAATTTTAGAGGGTGAAAATAGTACCTACCTCATTGAGCCATTGTTAATATACATAAAGACCTTAGAACAGTACCTAGAAGAATGAAGGCAATGTATTACCTGTATCATAATCACTGTCTGCCTTTTGCACTGCCTTCTAAGTTCTTTAAGAACAGGGACCATAAAACATTGGCCTTAAATAACACATTAGACCAGATGGACTTAGTAGATATATACAGAACACTCCACCCAAAAACTGCAGAATACACATTCTTTTCAAATGCACGTGGAACATTCTCCAGGATAGATCACATATTGGGCCACAAAATAAGTCTCAATAAATTTAAGAAGACTGAAATAATACTGAAATAATACAAGCATCTTTTCTGACCACAATGGAATGAAACTAGAAATCAACTACAGGAAGAAAACTGGAAAAGCCACACATATGTGGAGATTAAATAAAATGCTACTGAACAACGACTGGGTCAATGAAAAAATAAAAGGAGAAATCAAAAAATACCTTGAGACAAATGAAAAGGAAAATACAACATGACAAAATTTATGGGATACAGCAAAAGCAGTTCTGAGAGAGAAGTTTATAGCAATACAGGTCTACCTCAACAAACAAGAAGAATCTCAAACAATCTAACAGTGGACCTAAAGGAACTGGGAAAAAAAGAACAGAGAAAGCCCAAAATCAGTAGAATGAAAGAAATAATAAAAACCAGAGAAGAAATAAATGAAATAGAGACAAAAAAACACCAACAGAAAAAAATCAATAAAACGGAGAGATGGTTCTTTGAAAAGATAAACAAAATTCACAAACCTTTAGCTACACTCACCAAGAAAAAAAGAGACAAGGCTTAAATAAATGAAATCAGGAAGAGGAGAAATTAGAATGGACACCTCAGAAATGCAAAAGATTATAAGAGAATACTATGAAAAGCTATATGCCCACAAACTGGATAATCTAGAAGAAATGGATAAATTCTGAGAATCATACAACCTTCCAAAATTGAGTCAAGAAGAAACAGAGAGGGGCCGGCCCCGCGGCCAAGTGGTTAAGTTCACGCACTCCACTTTGGCAGCCCAGGGTCTTGCCGGTTCGAATCCTGGGCGTGGACATGGCACCGCTCATCAAGCCATGCTGAGGCAACATCCCACATGCTACAACTAGAAGGACCCACAGCTAAAAATACACAACTATGTACCTGGGGACTTTGGGGAGAAAAAGGAAAAATAAAATCTTTTAAAAAAATTAAAAAAAAAAAAGAAGAAACAGAGAATTTGAATAGACCAATCACGAGTAAGGAGATCAAAACAAGAATCAAAAACCTCCCAAAAAATAAAAGTCTAGGGCCAGACAGCTTTCTTGGTGAATTCTATCAAACATTCAAAGAAGACTTAATACCTATCCTTCTCAAACTCTTCCAAAAAACTAGAGAGGAGGGAAAGCTACCTAACTCATTCTATGAAGCCAAGAATACCCAGATACCAAAACCAGACAAGGACAACATAACAAAAGAAAATTACAGGACAATATCACTGATGAACATTGATGCAAAAATCCTAAACAAAATACTAGCAAATTGAATAGAAGAGTACATTAAAAAGATCATATGCCAGGATCAAATAGGATTTATTCCAGGGATGTAGGGATGGTTCAACATCCACAAATCAATCAATGAGATACACCACATTAACAAAATGAAGAATAAAAATCACATGATCATCTCAATAGATACAGAGAAAGCATTTGACAAGACACAGCATCGATTTATGGTAAAAAAAAACTCTGAAAAAAATGGGTATAGAAGAAAAGTAGGTCAACACAATAAAGGCCATATATGACAAACCCACAACTAATATCATTCTCAATGGAGAAAAACTGAAAGCTATCCCTCTAAGAACAGGAGCCAGACAAGGATGCCCACTTTCACCACTCTTATTTAACATAGTATTGGAAGTCCTAGCCAGAGCAATCATGCAAGAAAAAGAAGCAAAAGGGATCCAAATTGGAAAGGAAAAAGTGAAACTGTCACTATTTGCAGATGACATGATTTTATATATGGAAAACCCTAAAGAATCCACCAAAAAGCTTTCAAAAATAATAAATGAATATGGTAAAGTTGCAGGATACAAAATCAACATACAAAAATCAGCTGCATTTCTATACACTAACGATGAAGTAGCAGAAAAAGAAATTAAGAATACAATTCTATTTACAACTGCAACAAAAAGAGTAAAATACCTAGGAACAAACTTAACCAAAGAGGTGAAAGACCTGTACACTGAAAACCATGAAACACTGTTGAAAGAAACTGAAGACAGAAAGAAATGGAAAGATACTCTGTGCTCTTGGATTGGAAGAATTAACACATTTAAAATGTCCATACTCCCTAAAGCAATCTACAGGTTCAACACAATCCCTCTCAAAGTTCCAATGACACTTTCCACAGAAATAGGACAAAGAATCCTAAAATTTGTATGGAACAACAAAAGACCCCAAATAGCCAAAGGAATCCTGAGAAGAAAAGAACAAAGCTGGAGGTATCACACTCCCTGATTTGAAAATATAATACAAAGCTACAGAAATCAAAACAGCATGTACTGGCACAAAAACAGACACATGGATCAACGGAACAGAACCGAGAGTCTAGAAATAAACCCACACACTATGGACAGCTAATTTTTGACAAAGGAGCCAAGAACATACAATGGAGAAAGGAAAGTCTTTTCAATAAATGGTGTTGGGAAAACTGGACAGCCACATGCAAAAGAATGAAAATATATCATTATCTTACACCATACACAAAAATTAACTCAAAATGGATTAAAGACTTGAATGTAAGACATGAAACTTCTAGAAGAAAACATAAGCAGTACATTCTTCAACATTGGTCTTAGCAGCATATTTTCAAGTACCATGTCTGACCAGGCAAGAAAAACAAAAGAAAAAATACGTAAATGGGACTACATCAGACTAAAAACCTTCTGCACAGTAAAGGAAACCATCAACAAAACAAAAAGACAACCTAACAATTGGGAGAAGATATTTGCAAACCATCTATCTGTTAAGGGGTTAATATCCAAAATATATAAAGAACTCATTCATCTCAACAACAAAAAAACTAATAACCCAATTAAAAAATGGTCAAAAGATCTGAACAGACATTCCTCCAAAGAAGATACACAGATTGCCAACAGGCACATGAAAAGATGTTCAACATCACTAATTATCATGGAAATGCAAATCAAAACTAAATGAGATATCACCTCACGCTTGTCAGAAAGACTATAATTAACAAGACAGGAAATAAGTGTTGGAGAGGGTGTGGAGAAAAGGGAACCCTCAAACACTGCTGATGGGAATGCAAACTGGTGCAGCCACTACGGAAAACAGAATGGAGATTCCTCAAAAAACTAAGAATATAACTACCATATGACGTAGCTATTCCACTGATGGGTATTTATCCAAAGAACATGAAAACACAAATTCGTAAAGATATATGCACCCCTATGTTCACTGTAGGATTATTCACAATAGCCAAGACTTGGAAGCAACTTAGGTGCCTATCAAGGGGAAAATGGATAAAGACAATGTGGTATATATACACAATGGAATACTACTCAGCCATAAAAAGGATGAAATCTTGCCATTTGTGACAACATGCATGGACCTTGAGGGTATTATGCTAAGCGAAGTAAGTCCGAGGGAGAAAGTCAAATATTCTAAGATCTCACTCATAAATAGAAAATTATAACAACAAACAAACACACACAGATTGGATTGGTGGTTACCACGGGGAAGGGGAGAGGGAGGAGAGTGAAAGGGGTGATTAGGCACATGTGTATGGTGATGGATGGTAATTAGTTTTGGGGTGGTGAACATGATGTAATCTACATAGAAATTGAAATATAATGATGTACACCTGAAATTTATATAATGTTATAAACCAATGTTACCACAATAAAAAAAAACAAAGAACAGGGACCATATCAGATGCATTTCTGTCCCCCTTTAGTGCCTGGTACAAGCTGTGCCTAGAATGATCAGTAAATCTGGATTGATCTGAATCAAACAGACGGCATCAAAACATCCTCAAAAACAGCAGGACCTCTGCCTTGGTATAATTAAGCTGGAAGCTCAGCATTCTAGAAGAAGAGTTTTAATCCCCTCTTCTAAATACCAAGCCTCACACTTAACTTTGGGGAAAGGTACTGGTCACTATTCCGACCCTCTCCAAAGTGACTAGTGGAGTCAAGCCCTGGCCTCTCAGGGTCTTTCTGCAGAGTGTCTCCATCATCAACAATTTTACTCTTGGCTAGGCAAAGTGGTAGAGTATACAAGAAATCCAGATAGCATTTTGCTTTTTTATGCAAACTTCTGGTGACTCCTGATGTACCTTCCCAGAAAGCCGTTGGCTTCTGTTTCCAATTCAATCCTTACATCTCAGTCCATAGCTCACACCCAAGGGCCTCTGTTGTGTGGGCCAGAGCCCAGATCTTTCTACTTGTACACCTTCTCTATACCCAGAGTTTCCTGGCCCAACACAACAAGAATGGCCTGAGAAAAACTGTGCACCTTCATCTATATTTTCCTTTAATATTTAAAAAACAGCCTGGGAACAATGAAATCAAGGTAGTATAATAGACATAAAACAAATCATATACCCTACTACCAGAAAATGAATCACTGACAGCTCTTGCATGCACCATCTCTTTTTATCTATAATAAAATGTATTTCTTATATATTTCAGGGGATAATTTTAAAAATCAGAAATCATGCACAATGGAATTAATGCCAGCTGGTACTATGAAAAGATTTATGAAAGTAGAATTTTTTAATTACTTTTTTAAAACTGAGGTATAATTGACATCCAATAAACTGTACATATATAAAGTACACAATGTAATCAATTCTAACATATATACAACCTGTGAAACCATCACCACAATCAACAGAATGAACATATCTATCACTCCAAAATTTTAAAACTCATCACAGAGATTTAATAAATATAAGGGAATTTTTTACATAACTATAGACTAATGAATTTGAAAACCCTGAGTAAAATCTTAAATTACATATATATTTTTCCTTTAAAAAATGAAAAACAAGGACTCAAAAGCAAGAACTGAGCAACAATTAAGGAGGACACTGAGAAAGTTATCAAAAATGATCAAAGAACACCTGGCCACGAAGGTTCACTATTTAATACTTTCAACTATTCCTGAAAGAGATAATTCTGTTCCATGTTATACGAATGGTTCTAGAATATGGGAGAAAGGAGAATTTTCCTAATTCGCTCACAATAGCAGATAAAGATCCTCATCTCTTATCAGATGATGATATTACAAAAAGAGATCTCAGGAATATGGATACAAAAGCACAAGTCAAATACTATCATATAGAATTCTATAAGAGTAATTAAAATTATGATAATACTATTAGCTAACATTATTAAGTGTCTACTTAATATTAAGTGCCAGGCACTGTTGCAGTACTTTACATAGGTTAACTCACATAATCCTCACAAAAATCCTGCTGCATCATAGAACAGATAGGTGGGCTTGGGCTGAGAAGCAATAGGTAAATAACTAGCACAGGCAGGTACTATTATTAAAAATGAAAACACAGAGAGGATAAGTAACTTGCCCAAGATTACATAGCTTGCAACTAGCAGAGGCAGAACTTGAACTCAGGCTGGATGGTTCCAGAGTCAACACTCTTAATCACAACACTCTATGACATTATTATTAAAAGAATAGCATACCACAAACAAAATGATAATTCAGGGATGGTTCAAAAATAAAGAAATATCTTAACATAATATACCATACATACAGGTTAATTAAAAAATAAACATTATTGTAATAGATAAAAAATATTTTATAAATTTTAATAACCCATTCTTAGTAAAATAATTAAAGTCACTCATCCTTAACAAGATAATAGAATATCTATTTCTAGCTAGTGGAGAAGCAGTAGATACTTTCCCTTTAAAATAGGAATAAACAAGGTCACTCTTCACCACTAATACTATTTTCATACTGGTTTGGATATTCTAGCCAGAAGAGAGAGACAGAGACAGGAAAAAAGAGAGCAAGAGAAATAAATTTCAGTATATAAGAAAATATCTTTATTGTAGTTGATGCAATTAGATAATAAGAAAATAGTCTTAAAATTAATAAGACTAAGTAAGTGGAAATATTCAAGAAAATAAGCAAAAATCTATAGCATTCACTGCTGATACAAGTAATAACTAACTAGAAACTATACTGATAAAATATCAATTCAAAATACTTAGAAATAAACTTAATGAGAGATGTTCGTGATCTATGAAAAAATCTATAAGAATCAGTAAGAAGACATATAAAACAGTCTGAATTAAGTAGAGAAAGAGGCCAAGTTCCTGGATGGAAAAATCAAATAATGTAATGATGTCTTTTGGACCCTTGCTATTTCAGCCTCAAGTTCTGAGGACTAGGGTCAAGAATCCCCACCCATCCCCATGTATTGTGTTCCAGAAATACAGAAGCAAGGATGGATTCAAGCCAGTCCCTACTCCTAAGAAAAAAAAATATATAGATCAGTGCTATCCAATAGAAACATCATGTGAGATACAGATGTAATTTTAGATTTTCTAGTAGCCACATTATAAAAGGTAAAAAAAAAGGTGAAATTAATTTTAATAATATATTTTATTTAACCCCAAAATATTATTTCAACATTTAATCAATATAAAAAGTTATTAATATTTTACATTCCTTTTTACATAAATCTTTGAAATCTGTTGTGTATTTTACACTCATAGCACATCTCAATTCAGACCAGCTACACTTCAAGTGCTTAACACATGCGGCTAGTAGCTACTGTTCTGGACAGCACAGATGATCATTTCAATGCAATTTTGAGTATATTGACAAAGGCAAGCATGGGTGCCATGGGAACTAAGAGGAGATATGTCTAACACAGTCTAGGGTAATCAGGGTAGGTTTCCTAGAAGAGACACCCACTTAAACAGGCCTAGGAGGATGAGCAGGAATTAGCCAGGCAAAGGAAGGGTGGGAGAAAGGCATACTAAGCAGTATTAGCAGAGCATGAAGATTAGAAACAGCGCATTTGCCAGGAACTAGCAGTAGTGATATTCCAGCACAAAGAAGGTAGCAAGAAACAAAAGAGGCTAGAGAAGTACACCATGCCCAAATCTGCCCACTCGTTCCCCAACCCAAGCCAGAGGAGGGGCAGCAGGGGGAGGGACAGAGGGAGCTGTCCCTGGTTCTGACATCCAATGCAGATTCACAGTGTAGTTCCACCCAGGTTCACAGTTCAGTTCCACCCAGGCTGGAACTGAACTGATCTAGCTCAAGCCTATTTCCCTGGGTCTTCTGTAGCACAACAGGGGCCCCCAGAACAGGGGCAGAACAGGAGAGCCCTTCGGACAGGCTAGCCCTGACTGGGTTGCAGAATCTTAGGAATATCCAAATCTAGGAACAGAACTCTAAGATATTAAAGTTTAGGGTCAGGTATGGCCAGGAAAGGCATTCTCTCTGAAGTAAAAGTAGACACAGAAGGGCTGGTCTGGTGGCATAGTGGTTAAGTTTGTGCGCTCTGCTTCAGTAGCCCAGGGTTCTCAGCTTCAGATCCCAGATGCGGACCTACACACCAGTCATCAAGCCATGCTGTGTCAGCATCCCACACACAAAATAGAGGAAGACTGGCACCAATGTTAGCTCTGGGTCAATCTTCCTCACCAAAAAAAAGAAAAGAAAAATAAAAGCTAGACATAGATCTACTTTATCAAGTGAACCCCAAAGATGATAGTCAAGCTGCATCTTGATCCCTTGGAGAATGTAAACTAACAACTCAATTTTCAACCCAGAATCTGTTTGGGTAGATGTTACCAAGCTGCTGTCAGTGGAAATGATAGGGGCAGAATTAACTCCTACTATCTTCTTTCACCTCCATTAACCCACAAGGGGGCTCAATGGGAAAAAGCTTAGAATAAATATGGCTTCAGTACACAATGGGCCAAGAAAACAGATAGTCTGAACAAGTAGGACTATATAATTACCATTCATTCATAAGAAAGTCAACAGAGAATAATTCTATATCCATTAATTTAAAATTTTAAAGTTTTTCTTTTTAGATTTTATTTTTCCTTTTTCTCCCCAAAGCCCCCCAGTACATAGTTGTATATTTTAGTTGTAGTTTCTTCTAGTTGTGGCATGTGGGACACCACCTCAGCATGGCCTGATGAGCAGTGCCATGTCCACGCCCAGGATCCAAACTGGCAAAACTCCGGGCCACTGAAGCAGAGCGCGCAAACTTAACCACTTGGCCACAGGGCTGGCCCAGATATCCATTAATTTTTAAATGTTTATTATGTACTCAATGATCAAGATATTGTGATGGAACTGGTACACTGGCACTTTATACCAACACATATGATCCTTTGGAAATCAATTTGGTGACATTTATCAACAGCCAGAATGATGTCTCTGCTCTTTCACTTATAATTCTACCCAGTTACATATTAAAACACTTGGAATCAGACAAACGTGGGTCAAATCTCAGCTCTACCACACGTGGACATGTGACCTTGAGCAAGCATAATCCCACTACTAACTGTAATTTCCTCATTCATAGAAATCTCACAGAGTTGTGGGAGGATTAAATTAATGAATGAATGGCAAAGACTAAGCACAGAGTTTAGCACTTATAGGTGCTGAATACACGATAATTCCCATGGCCCTCTGCTCTGCTCCTGGGACAAGTCCTTGTTTTCTTTTCTTTCTACATCATCTCGATCATTCTCATGGCTTAACTTTCCTTTAATCTTTTAAAAATAGTAAATAAAAATAGAAAATAAAGAGGAAAGCAAATTAGTCACAGCCTTTAAAGGGCAGATACTTATATTCCTATCTCCTCCTAGGTTGGGCTCCAAGAGCCAACCCCTAATAGGTTTCTGGCTTGAGCAAGTAGCAGTGGTCCCTTACTCTGAGATTGAAAGCACTAGGGAAGGAGAAGGTTCGGTAAGAATGATAACAAGTGTGGGTCTGACATATTGAGCTTGGGATGCCTGCAAGATATCCGAGTCCAGATGTCTCATACATGGTTGAATGTACAGTGTGGAGCCCAGAAAACATCTTACACTTAAAGATCCACATTTGAGAGTTACAATCATACAGACAGAAACTGAAGCCATCGGTATTAATGAGAACTCTCAAAGAGGGTGTGTTGCTTGAAGACAGAATAGAGCAAAGACAAAATACTACTTAACTCATACCCTCCTATCTAAGTGGTAATAAAATCCTGTGGATTCTACCTCCTAATATCTTTCAATCTTCTAATTTTCTATAGCCCTACTGCTACTACCCAAGTCCAGGTCACCACTAACTCTTGCCTGGATAAGTACAACAGTCTCCTAATTCTCTACATCCAGTCTTGCACCCTCAGATCCATTCTCTAATTGCATCCAGGGCAATCTATCCAAAATACAAATGTGTATTCATTCATTCAACAGATATTTACTAAATGCCTACCAGTTAGTGAACAGGGCAGCTACGTATGTTCCTTGCCCTCATGAAGATTACAGTGACATGGACAATAAACAAGTAAAAAATATATATATATTTCAAAATAAATGCTTTGAAAGAAAAGAATAGGTGGCTGTAAGACAGAATAAGAGAATAACTGGAGATGGTGACTATTTGATATCAGTTGTCAAGAAAGATGGAGGTATTTCTTTAATAGGAGAGAACTAAAATACTGGTCACTGGCATGTAAGTTGGGAGGTTGGGTGATCAGAGTTAAAGAGTTCTAAAGGTCCTTGTACTGTTTAGGACAAGGATAAAGGTGTTGATTCACTTTAGACTTTGCTAAGCACACATGGTAAAACTTCAAAAAAAGGTTTTAAAAAATAGAAATACAACTCCAAACCATTAGCTAAATACCTCTAGAATGATTAAAGAAATTGAGTCAGTAGTTAAAAATCTTCCCACAAAAGAAAAATACATCAAATGGTTTTCCAGGAGAGTTCTGCCAAACATTCAAGGAATAACAGATTATGTCAATCTTATACAAACTTTTCCAGAGAACAGAAAATAGAATACTCCCCAAGTCAGTATAATCTTGATACCAAAACCAACAAGGACTGTATAAGAAAGGAATATTACAGGCTACTCTCTCTCATGAACAGGATATAAAAATCCTAAACAAAATAACAGGAAACCAAATCTAGTGATGTATTAAAAAATATATATTATATATATAATATATGTGTGTGTATAATGACCAAATTGTACTTATCCCAAGAATGCAAGGTGGTTCACCATTACAAAATCTGCAAATGTCACGTTAAAAGAGAAGAACAACAGATGCAGCCTATAGATGCAGAAAAATCACTTAATAAAATTGAACACCTATTCACGATGTTTTTTTTAAAAAACCTCTTAGCAAACTAACAAAAAAGGAGTTTCTTAAACTGTTAAAAGGTATTTATCAAACCCGGTAGCAATCACTGTTTAATATTATATTGTGAAAATGTTCAAGCATACACAAAATTAGAGTGATTGGCATAATGAACTACCATATACTCATCATCTCATCCAGATATAACAATTACAAAATACCAACTTTATTCTTTTTTTCTTTTTTAAAGATTGGCACCTGAGCTAACAATTGTTGCCAATCTTTTTTTTCTCCTGCTTTTTTTTTTCTCCCCAAATCCCCCCAGTACATAGTTGTATATTTTAGTTGTGGGTCCTTCTAGTTGTGGCATGTGGGACGCCGCTTCAACATGGCCTAACAAGCGGTGCCATGTCTGCACCCAGGATCCAAACCCTGGGCCGCTGAAGTGGAGCGCGCGAACTTAACCAGTCAGCCACAGGGCCGGCTCCCAAACTTTACTCTTAATAGTAAAACATCAGAAGAAGTCTCTTTAAAATTGGGAACAAGACAAACAGGCCCTTACTTCTTTCAGCATCATACCGGAGGTCCAACCAGCACCATGGGGTGAAAAGAAAAAACAGGAGACTAGAAAGGAAGAAATAAAACTTATTATTCACAGGTGACATGATTATCTACAAAGAAAACTCAATCTATAGACAAATTATTATATATAAAATAAGAGTTTAGCAAGACTGATGAATATGAGATTAATATTCTAAAAAATCCATCATTAAAAAGACAATAATTAACAATAGCAACAGAAATAAGAAGACACCAAGGAATAAATCTGACAAAAGCTGTGTAAAACCTGTATTAAAAAAATTGTAAAGATTTTATTGAAAAACATTTAAAAAGACCTAAATAAATGAAGACAAAAACTCTGCTCCTAGATAGGAAGTCTCATTACTGTACTCTCAAATTCATCTACAGGTTCAGTTCAATCACAACAAAGGTTCTATCAGGTTTGTGTGTAGATAACTTAATAAGCTTATTTTAAAATTTATGCAGATGAACAGAGGCCCAAAGAATAGTAAACACACTTAGAAAGAAAAATATTAAGGTGGAAGAATTTGTCCTACCAGATATCAAATCTTATTAAACAACTATGGTAATTAAGACAGTGAGGTAGTGGCTTAGGGTTAGATAAATTGGCTTGTATAACAGAATACTATGGAGTCTGGAAATAGACCCATGCATGTATGGAAACAACACTGGTATGACAGAGGTGGTACTGCAGACCACTAGGCAAAAGACACACTAATCAATAATGGAACTGATTATCTAGTTGCAAAAACAAATTGGAGACCTACTTGACTCCGTACACAAAAATCAACTCCTGTGAAAGGCAAGTCTTGAAAAATGTGTAGCGGCCGGCCCCGTGGCCGAGTGGTTAAGTTCGAGGGCTCTGCTTCAGTGGCCCAGGGTTTCACCAGTTTGGATCCTGGGTGCAGACATGGCACCGCTCATCAAGCCACGCTGAGGTGGCATCCCATATGCCACAACTAGAAGCACCCACAACTAAAAAAATGCAGAACTATGTACCGGGGGGCTTTGGGGAGAAAGAGGAAAAATTTTAAAAATTTAAAAAAAAAAGAAAAATGTGTAGAAAAAGATATAAACAACTTGAGATAGGAAAGAACTTAAGTAAAACAATACTAACCAAAAACACACTAACCATTAAAAAAAAAAGACTATCAATTCAACTAGATTAAAATTAAGAATTTAAGGGGCCAGCCTGGTGATGCAGCAGTTAAGTTCACATGCTCCACCTAGGCAGCATGGGTTTTGTTGGTTCGGATCCTGGGAGCGGACATGGCACCACTTATCAAGCCATGCTGTGGTAGGCGTCCCACACAGAAAGTAGAGGAAGATGGGCACGGATGTTAGCTCAGGGCCAGTCTTCCTCAGCAAAAAGAGGAGGACTGGCAGTGGATGTTAGCTCAGGGCTAATCTTCCTCAAAAAAAAAGAAAAAATTAAGAACCTAAATTCATCGAAAGACATTATAAAGAAAGTGAAGACAAGGCAAAAACAAATATTTGCAATACATATAACCATCAAATTATAAGTATCCAATATATATTAAGAACTCCTAAAAACCAGTAAGAAAACCAATTATATTTTTACAAAAGCAAGTCATGAACAGCCATTTCACAGAGGAGGAAACATGAAAAATGCAAAACCATACAAAAAAAGTTCAATCTCATTATTTATTAGCAAAATGCAAAGTAAGATCACAATGACATACCAATTTCACCCACTACATTGGGTAAAAATTAAGGATGTAGACTAATGAGAGCTTAAATACTGCTAGTCAGAGTGTAAATTGATACAACCAACACACTACTTTGTAAAGTTGAAAATGTGCATACCCTACCACCCAGCAATTTTGGTCCAGAGAAATTTCTGCTTTTGTCAACAGATATGCATAAGAATATTCTTAGTAGCATTGTTTACAATGGCAAAATATTGAAACAACACTAACTCCATCCATAAACAGAACAGATAAATAAACTGAGATACATGTAAATTCTAGAAACATGATATTGAGTGACAAAACAAGAAGTTGCAAAAGAATGCATACGGCATGACTCTAGTTATATAAAATTTGAAAATACGAGAAAGTAAACTATATGGTTTAAGGATACAAACATATATATTAAACAATATAGAAAAGCAAGGGAATGATAAACCCAAATTTCAAGACGGCAGTTACATCTGAGAGGGGAAAGAATAGGACTAGATTTTGAAAGAACACATCTCAAAAGGTAAAGGTAAAACAAAAAACAAAAACCAAAGGTAAAAGTAATATTCTCTTTTTCTCTGTAAACTATAGCATTCTCCTTCATACTATACGTATGTTATAAAAACTCTTTTTTAACTATTTGTGTGATCTTAAGCAACTAATTTAGTCTCCTGTGCCTCAGTTTTCTTATGTGTAAATCAGGAAAAACAATAATACCCATCTCTATCCGGCTGTTGGGAAAATTAAATTGTTTAATAGATACAAAGTGCTTAGAACAGTGCCTCAACTTAGCGTGTAAACATTCACTTACCGCCTGTTTTCAGTGCGGTAATTGTACTTAATGTCTCCCAGACTAAAACTGCTTTAACCTCTCCAGAGAGTACACCCTCCATCTTCTATCAGGTTGGATACGGCAGAGATGGGCAGTCATCTGACTGTTGTGAAGGTGGAGACAATCTGGAAGTCTTAACGGATTTTTACCATTCTTTCAACCTATCTTCCTGTTTTCAGCCTCACCTTCACGCCTATGGCCAGAGGTTCTGGTGCCCCCAGCTCCTAACCCGTGTGTGTTTGTGTTTGTGTGTGCAAAAAGAGCTTGGGAGAGAGAAAAAAGGTGATCTGCAGGGAAAATTGGTTGGCCTTTGGCTTTCCCTCACATTACTTTAGAATTTAGCTTTCTGGCATGTGCAAAATCAGTTACCACTGGCCCACAGGACTTCTAACTTCCGGAAACGTGTTCCTGTTCTCTCCTCTCCTTGGTTCTGTTTTTAAAGGTTTGTACTCTTTTAAAGAAATAAAATCCATTTATTACTATTTTTGTGCGGTTAGTGGAGGAAACAGGTAAATGTGGGTGTGTAATCCACCATATTTAACCAGAAGCCAGGTCTCACTCTTAAATATGAGGCAACACAGAATAGTCGTTAAGAACACACACCCTAGGCTGCTTTGGTTATCATCTTGGTTCCACCACTTTCAAGCTTTCTGACCTTTGCTAAGCTATTCAAGTTCTCATTTCCTTCATTTCAGCATTTATAAACCGAAGGTAGTAGCACCCAACTTATGAGTTATGAGTATTAAATAAATTAATATTTGTAAGAACTTAGAACTTTTCCCATAACACTGTAAACGCTCAATAAATGTTAGCTAATATTTGAAGAAATTTCCCAACATGAAAGTCAGACAACAAAACAAGCAGTAAACACAACTTAAAGGAAAAAGAGACCACCCAAAGCAAATACAAGAAAACTTACCCCTAAAACTGCATTTTATATTCTCAGAAAAATAAAAGATCCTGCCATCACTAAACAAGAGGAGACTATAACAATAGGAACAATTTAAAGGAAAATAGTAAAAGTTTAAAATTCAGACATGAAAGATAAAATTGAGAAAATTATGCCAGGAAGTAGAACAAAAAAACAAAGACAGAAAATAGAAGAGAAAAAAAAAAGAAAAGAAAACTAGAGGAGTAATTCATTAGGTCCCAGATCTGAACAATACAAGATCCAATTCAGGAGAGAGGAGAAGAAATTATCAAAGATCTAACACAAAAAACTTTCTCAGAACTAACCAGCATGTGTTCCCAGAAAGGGACCATTCTGCACTCAGCAAACTAAGAGAAAAAAACTCACAGAAGAGCAGATCATGGTAAGATTTCAAAATTCCAGGGGAAAAAAAGGGAGCTTCCTATCAGAGCACTTAGCACTTGTTTGTTATTTATTATTTTGTCTGTCTATGTGAGGACAGGGACAATGTCCACCCTCCTCACTGACAGATTCGGCGTCAAACGCAGTGCCTGGAAAAGAGGAGGCACGTGGTATCTGTTCAATTGATCTTGTGTAATTTTTGAAAATATGCAAATCCCTCAAAAACCCCTCAATATTTCCAGCGGGCATTTATGGGCTGGCAAAGTCAATGCATCGATTAGACCGATGAATCCCAAAGTGAATATCAAATATCTGGAGATTTTCCTTATGCTTCGAAGGAAGGACCTCGGGGTTTGGAGTGAAAAAGCGCGAGATTTGAATCCCGGCTCTTGCGAGTGGTGCGACCTGAGATTACTCAACCCCTTCAACAAAAATGGACTGACCATGGGCATGGGCAGGGGTGCGTGCAGGGAAGGGACACTTCGGTGCTAAGTACGAAACAGTCCTTTTCCTCCAGAGTTCAAGGTTGAACGGACAGACCAACAGGGAAAAAAAACTACCACAGCCTCCCTACGGGCCGTTCCCCACCCTCTCGAGCCCATTTTCCACGCAGTTGCAAAATATTGTTTCCAACTGAACACCGGCTTAAGTCACTTGCCTGATTAGAGTCCTTCAGGGGCTCCCCTGGGCCCTCAGGATAAAAGGCCACCGTGTTCTGGGAAGGCCTCACGCAGCCCTGAGGCACCAGCTTCACGGGGACCGCTCGCGCCATGGCGTCCTCTCGGGTCTGCAGACACGGCGTCGCCAGACAGGGAGCTGATTGGTGAGCGTGGAGGAAGGACTGAGCATGCGCAGCCTAGCTCCGCCCTCCCTCCCAATTTCGGATCCTCAGGTCTACAGACGGCTTACATTCTCGGAACGTGCTTCCAGTTCTATTGAGGTTTAATTGACATTCAGTAAACTGCACATATTTAAAGTGTGCAATCTGATGAGTTTTGATATAACTATACATACGTGAACCCATTCCCACAATCGAGATAATGAATATATCCATCACTCTCAAAAGTTTCCGCCTGCCAGTTTGTAATTCTGCCTCTTGTCCCTCCTTACCTTCTCCCTTGCAACCACTAATCTGCTTCCTGTCACCATAGATTACTTTTCATTTTCTAGTATTTTATACAACAGGAATAAGTTCTCCTTTTGGCTTCTTTCACTCACCATAATTATTTTGAGATTCACCCATGTTGTGTGTATCAATAGCTCTTTGCTTTTTAATGCTGAATAGTATTCTATTATATGGATATACGACCATGTGTTTACTCACATGTTGATGGGCATTTGGGTTGTTTTAAGTTTGAGGCTATTACAAATAAAACTGCTGTGAACATTTGCCTATAAGTATTTTGGGCACTTGCTTGGGTAAACACCTAGGAGCGGAATGACTGAGACTTACGGTAGGTACATAACTTTTAACAAAGAACTCTTTTAAAAAGCGATCAAGGGGCGGGGGAGGCGGGGTTAAGTTCACGCGCTCCTCTTCAGCAGCCCAGGGTTTCGCCGGTTTGGATCCTGGGCGCGGACATGGCACCGGTCATTGAGCTATGCTGGGGCCACGTCCCACATGCCACAAGCAGAAGGACCCACAACTGAAAATACACAACTATGTACCGGGGGGCTTTGGGAGAAAAAGGAAAAATAAAACCTTAAAAAAAAAAAAAAGCAAACTGTTTTCCAAAGTGATTGCATCATTTTACATTCTCACCAGGAGTGTATGAGAATTCTGGTTGCTCCACATCCTTCTGAACACTTGATATGCTCAGTCTTTTTAATTTTAGTCCTTCGCGGGGTGGGGGGGAGTATGATGGTATCTCATTGTGGTTTCAATTTACACTTTTCTAATGACAAATTACGCTGAGCCTCTTTTCAAGTGTTTATTTGCCATTTGTATATCTTCTTTTTGTTTTTTCAGAGGGAGAATGGTACTTTATTTTTGTTGTTACCAGAAGCTCATCCTTTATCTTTTTAAATTATTATTTTGCTATAATTTTGTTATTGAGGTCATATTAGTGTATAACATTGCATAATTTCTGGTGTACATTATTATATATCAGTTTCTGTATAGACTGCATCATGCTCACCACCAATAGTCTAGTTTTTACCTATCACCATACATGTGGGCCCCTTTACTCCTTATGCCCATCCCACAACCCCCTTCCCCTCTGATAACCAATAATTTGTTCTCTTTATCCACGTGTTTTTTTGTCTTCTGCATGTGAGTGAAATCATTCAGTGTTCATCTTTCTCCATCTGCCTTATTTCACTTAACATAATACCCTCAAGGTCCATCCACGTTGGGATTATTTTCTCCTTTTTTATGGCATTGTATATATACACCACATCTTCTTTATCCATTCATCTGTTGATGGGCACTTGAGTTGCATCCATGTCTTGGCTATTGTAAATAATGCTACGATGAACATAGGGGTACATAGATCTCTTTGTATTGTTTATTTCTTGTTCTTTGGATAAATATCCAGTGATGGGATAGCTGGATCGTGTGGTATTTCTATTTTTAATTAATGAGAAATCTCATACTGTTTTCCATAGTGGCTGCACCAGTTTGCATTCATACTAGCAGTGTATGAGGGTTCTCTTTTCTCCATATCCTCTCCAACACTTATTATTTCTCGTCTTGCTAATTATAGCCATTCTGACTGGTGTGAGATGATATCTCATTGTAGTTTTGGTTTGCATTTCCCTAATAATCAGTGACATTGAACATTTTTTTTTAGTTGTAACTTGATTTTTTTTTTCGGCAGGGAAATATTTGCCCTGAGCTAACATCTGTTGCCAATCTTCCTCTCTTTTTTATCCCCCTCCCGAAAGCCCCAGTACATAGTTGTATATTCTAGCTGTAAGTTCTTCTGGTTCTTCTCTGTGAGTTGCTCCCACAGCATGGCTACTGACAGACAAGTGCTGTGGTTCCATGCCTGGACCAAACCCAGGCTGACGAAGCAGAGTGTGGCAAACATTAACCACTAAGCAATCACTGCTGGCTCTGAACATCTTTTCATGTGCCTGTTGGCCATCTGTATATCTTCTTTAGAAAAATATCTGTTCATATCCTCTGCTCATTTTTTGATTGGATTGTTTGTCTTTTTGTCATTGAGTTTTATGAGTTCTTTAAATATTTTTGAAATTAACCCCTTGTCAGATATTTGATTTGCAAATATTTTCTCCCAGCTGGTGTGTTGTCTTTTCATTTTGTTCATGGTTTCCTTTGCTGTGCAGAAGGTTTTTAGTCTGATGTAGTCCCATTTGTTTAGTTTTTCTTTTGTTTCCCTTGCCTGAGTACACACGATACTCAAAAAAATGCTGCTCATACTGATGTCAAAAAGTCCAGGGCCTATATTTTCTTCTAGGAGTTTTATTGTTTCACATCTTACCTTCAAGTCTTTAACCCATTTTGAGTTAATTTTTGTGTATGGTGTAAAATAATGGTCTACTTTCATTATTTTGCATGTGACTGTCCAGCTTTCCCAACACCATTTATTGAAGTGACTTTCCTTTCTCCATTTTATGCTCTTGGCTCCTTTGTCAAAGATTAGCTGTTCATAGATGTGTGGCTTTATTTCTGGGCTTTCAATTCTGTTCCACTGATCTGTGTGTCTGTTTTTGTGCCAGTACCATGATATTTTGATTACTATAGCTTTTTTTTTTTTTTGAGGAAGATTAGCCCTGAGCTAACTACTGCCAATGCTCCTCTTTTTGCTGAGGAAGACTGGCCCTGAGCTAACATCCATGCCCATCCTCCTCTACTTTATACATGGGACACCTACCGCAGCATGACTTCTGCCAAGCGGTGCCATGTCCGCACCCAGGATTCGAACTGGTGAACCCCGGGCCGCTGAGAAGTGGAACATACAAACTTAACCGTTGCACCATGAGGTGGGCCCCTTGATTGCTATAGCTTTGACGTATATTTTGAAGTCAGGGATTGTGATACCTCCAGCTTTGTTCTTTCTTCTCAGGATTGCTTTGGCTTTTCAGGGTCTTTTGTTGTTCCATATAAATTTTGGGGGTTCTTTGTTCTGTTTCCATGAAGAATGTCATTGGGATTCTGATTGGGATTACATTGACTCTGTAGATTGCTTTTGGTAATACGGTCATGTTAACTATGTTTGTTCTTCCAATCCATGTACATGGAATAAATTCCGTATCTTTATGTCTTCTTCCATTTTTTTTCAATAATGTCTTATAGTTTTCAGTGTATAGGTCTTTCACCTCCTTGGTTAAATTTATTCCTAGATATTTTATTCTTTTTGTTGCAATTGTAAATGGGATTATAGTCTTGACTTCTCTATCTGCTAGTTCATTATTAGCATATAGAAATGCAGCTGATTTTCGTAAGTTCATTTTGTACCCTGCAACTTTGCTACAGTTGTTGATTATTTCTAATAGTATTCTGGTGGATTCTTTAGGGTTTTCTATATATAGAATCATGTCGTCTGCAAACAGTCAGAGTTTTACTTCTTCCTTTCCAGTTTGGATATCTTTTATTTCTTTTTCTTGCCTAATTGCTCTGGCTAAAGCCTCCAGTACTGTGTTGAATAGGAGCAGCGAGAGTGGGTATCCTTGTTTTGTTCCTGTTCTCAGAGGGATGGCTTTTAGTTTTTCACCACTAAGTATGATGTTGGCTGTGAGTTTGTCATATACAGTTTTTATTATGTTGAGGTAATTTCCTTCTACACCCATTTTATTGAGAGTTTTTATCATAAATGGATGTTGGATTTTATCAAATGCTTTCTCTACATCTATTGATGACCATGTGATTTTTATTCCTCATTTTGCTAATGTAGTGTATCATATTAATTTATTTGCAGATGTTGAACCATCCCTGCACCCCTGGTATAAATCCCACTTGTTCATGGTGTATGATCTTTTTAATGTATTGTTGTATTCAATTTGCTGATGTTTTGTTTAGGATTTTCACATCTATGTTCATCTGTGATATTGGCCTGTAATTTTCTTTTTTGTGTTGTCCTTGTCTGTTTTCGGAATCAGGGTAATGTTGGCCTTATAGAAAGAGTTAGGAAGCATTCTGTCTTCTTCAATTTTTTGGAATAGTTTGAGAAGGATAGGTATTAAATCTTCTTGGAATGTTTGGTAGAATTCTCCAGAGAAGCCATCTGGTCCTGGATTTCTGTTTTTTGGGAGGTTTTTGATTACTGTTTCAATCTCCTTACTTATGATTGGTCTATTCAGATTCTCTATTTCTTCTTGATTCAGTTTTGGGAGGTTGTATGAGTCTAAGAATTTATCCATTTCTTCTATGTTGTTCAATATGATGGCATATAGTTTTCTATAGTATTCTCTTAGAATCCTTTGTATTTCTGTGATATCTGTTATAATTTCTCCTCTTTCATGTTTAATTTTATTTGAAACTTTTCTCTTTTTTTCTTAGTGAGTCTGGCTAAGAGTTTGTCAATTTGTTTATCTTCTCAAAGAAACAGCTCTTAGTTTCATTGATCCTTTCTATTGTTTTTTTAGTCTCTATTTCATTTATTCTGCTCTAATTTTTATTATTTCTCTCCATCTACTGACTTTGAGCTTTGTCTGTTCTTCTTTTCCTAGTTCTGTTAGGTGTCGTTTAAGATTACTTATTTGAGATTTTTCTTCTTTGTTGAGGTGGGCCTGTAATGCTATAAATTTTCCTCTTAGCACTACTTTTGCTGCATCCCATAAGAGTTTGTATCTTGTGTTTTCAGTTTCATTTGTCTCCAGGTATTTTTTTATTTCTTATTTGATTTCTTTACTGATCTGATGCTTGTTCAGTAGCATGTTGTTTAGTCTCCACATATTTGTGGTTTTCCCAGCCTTTTTCTTGTAGTTGATTTCTAGTTTCATAGCATTGTGGTTGGAAAAGATGCTTGATATGATTTCAATACTCTTAAAATTTATTGAGGCTTGCCTTGTTTCCCAATATATGGTCTAGCTTTGAGAATGTTCCATGTGCACTTGAGAAGAATGTGTTTTCAGCTGTTTTTGGATGGAATGTTCTATATATATCTATTAAGTCCATCTGGTCTAGCATTTCATTTAAGCCCACTGTTGACTTTCTGTCTTTATGATCTATCCATTGATGTAGGTGGGGTGTTGAGGTCCCCTACTATTATTGTGTTGCTGTCAATTTCTCCCTTTAGGTCTGTTAATAGTTGCTTTATATACTTTGGTGTTCCTGTGTTAGGTGCATGTAGATTCATAAGTGGTATGTTCTCTTGGTGGAATGTCCATTTTGTCACTATATACTGCCCCTCTTTGTCTCTCACTGTCTTTTTTATCTGAAAGTCTGCTTTGTCTGATATAAGTATGGCAATGCCTGCTTTCTTTTGCTTGCTGTTTGCTTGGAGTATCATCTTCCATCCCTTCTCTCTGAGCCTATGTTTGTCTTTAGAGCTGAGATGTGTTTCCTGGAAGCAGCATATTGTTAGGTCTTGTTTTTTCATCCATCCATCCACTCCATGTCTTTTGATTGGAAAATTCAATCCATTTACATTTAGAGTGATTATTGATATATGAGAGCTTAATACTGCCATTTTATATCTTGTTTTCCGGTTGTTCTACATTTCCACTGTTTCTTTTCCCTTGTATATCTGACTGCCATTTCAGTTTGGTGGTTTTCTGTGATGGCTTTCTCAATTTTTGCTTTATTTATGATTTGTGGCTCTGCTCTGATTTTTTTTTTTTTTTAGTGGTTACCATGAGGTTTGTATGAAAGATCTCATAGATCAGATAGTCCATTTTTCTGGTAGCCTTTTATCTCCATTAGCCTAAGTATGTTCCATCCCTTTCCTGTTCCCCTTCTAAGTTATTGTTGTCTCAAATTGTTCTTTTCTGTGTGGTGAGTGTGACTAAATTGAAGTGTTTATAGCTATTTTTGATGCTTTCCTTCCCTTTGTCTTTTATGTTATGATTAAGTGTTTACTAACCTATTCTGATATAGAGCTGCAATTTTCTCTATCTGTCTATTTATCTCCTTGCTCAAGGTTTTGTAAACTTTTTCTCTTTAGTTTTAGATGGGAGGACTCCTTTCAACATTTCTTATAAGGCAGGCCTAGTGGCAATGAACTCCCTCAGCTTTTGTTTATCTGGGAAAGGTTTTATTTCTCCTTTGTACCTAAAGGATAGTTTTGTTGGATAGAGTATTCTTGGATGAAAGTTTTTGTCTTTCATTATTTTGAGTATTTCATTCCATTCTCTCCTAGACTGTAAGGTTTCTGCTGAAAAATCCACTGAGAAGCTGATAGGAGTTCCTTTGCAGGTTATTTTCTTCCGCCTTGCTGCCCTTAATATTTTTTCTTTGTCATTGACTTCTGCCAGTTTTAATATTATATGCCTTGGAGAAGGTCTTTTTGCATTGATGTAATTAGGAGTTCTATTGAATTCATGTACTAGTAAGTCCAGTTTCTTCCCCAGGTTTGGGAAGTTCTCAGCTATTATTTCTTTGAACAAGCTCCTGCTCCTTTCCCCCAACCCTCCTCACTCTGGAATACCGATAATCCTTATGTTGCTTTTCCCAGCTGAGCTGGATATTTCTCAATGAATTTCTTCAGTTTTTAAAGATCTTAGTTCTCTCTCCTCCTCCACCTGAAGCATTTCCATATTTTTATGCTCTAAATCACTACTTCTGTCCTCCATAACGTCAGCTCTATTTTTATGGATTCTAGATTACTTTTTATGTCATTAATTGTGTTCTTCATATCCAGAATTTCTGGGGATCTTTTTCCTTTCTTTTTTAGAGTTTCAATCTCTTTGGTGAAGTATTCTTTCTGCTCATTAATTTTTATTCTTGAGATCATTGAACTGTCTTTCTGAGTTTTCTTGTAACTCATTGAGTTTCTCTATGATAATTATTTTGAATTCTCTGTCATTTAGATTGTAAATTTCTGTGAGTTCAGGACTGGTTTCTGGAGACTTGTCATTTCCATCTTGCTCTTTGCCTAATTCTCCAATATCTGTGTCTATTTCTCAGTTGTTTCTGAACTGGTGTAGAGAAAAGGGTGTGATTTATTAATTCCCAAACCCTCAACATCTCCTCCACCTGACTGGGGAAACCTACTTGTATTTCAAAACTCAGCTCAAGGCTTCCTGACTTCATGACAACTTCCTGACATTCCCTCCCACGTGTCCCTGCTTGCACTTCCTGTGGTGCATGTGGCAACACTTAGCTGCTCTGGTTTGTCAATATAGCCTTTCCTTCTTCCTCCTTCTCTTACTTCTAAACACGTAAAAGTCTCAAATACATGAAGAAAAACCATACTTGAAATTATTATGACCACAAAATGACATGACTTCAGTCTTGAAAAAGGATAACTGTTCATTATGTAATAGTTAATGAAATAACAGAATACAAAATCGTTAAGATTACAGCTATATAGAAATGTGTTTGCATTGAAAGGTAATATGTAAAATAAATTGCCCATTGTGTTTGGTACCTTTTTTAACAAGAATTTGAAAACGCTTCCTTATTCCTAAGTCTGAATTGCACCCCTCACATACACATATATGGGTTGGGGGTGGGGGGTTAATGTCACATGGAACACTGAGACTCTGAGGGTAGCCAAGTGAAGGCAGTTGGAGAAAACAGGATTAAACATGAGAGAAACCAGGTTCAAATGCCAACCAGGGTCAGAAGCAGAGTCAAGGAAAGAGATCACAGGCGAGTAGCCTGGTTTGGCGCAGTGGTTAACTTCACACATTCTGCTTCGGCAGCCTGGGCTTCACCAGTTTGGATCCTGGGTGTGGACCTATGCACCACTTGGCAAGCTATGCTGTGGCAGGTGTCCCACATATAAAGTAGAGGAAGATAGGCATGGATGTTAGCTCAGGGCCAGTCCTCCTCAGCAAAAAAAGGAGGAATGGCAGTAGATGTTAGCTCAGGGCTAATCTTCCTGAAAAAAATAGAGAGATCACAGGGACTAGAGTTCAGAATTAGATGAGACAGAATCACTGGAGAGCAAAGTTGAGGGTGTAAGGGAGTTAAAGCATTGCTTCCATAAATATCTGTGGGAGGGTCAATGGATTTCATTTGTTTCAGGTATGAATTTTTAAATACTTGCTATTTTAATATTTTTCTTTAATTTAAATTTTTCCTACTGTTATAGTCTCCTCTTGTTTAACGTATGCAGTATCTACCTTTATCTTTCTGAGAATATAAAATACAACTATACAATCATGTAGGGGGCAGTTCTCTTGGGTTCCTTTTGTATGGTCTCTGTTCCTCTTTTTTTTTTTTAAAGATTGACACCTGAGCTAACATCTGTTGCCAATCTTTTTTCTTTTTTTCTTTCTTCTTCTTCTCCTCAAAGCCTCCCAGTACATAGTTGTATATTCTAGTTGTAGGTCCTTCTGGTTGTGGTTGTGCTATGTGGGACGCCGCCTCAGCATGGCTTGATGAGTGGTGCCATGTCCACGCCCAGGATTCAAACCAGCAAAACCCTGGGCCGCCAAAGTGGAGTGTGTGAACTTAATAACTCAGCCACAGGGCCAGCCACTAAGGTCTCTGTTGCCTTTGAGTTGTGTTTACTGTTTGTTTTGTTCTCTGACTTTCATGTTGGAGAGTTTCCTCAAATAATAACATTAGCTAACATTTATTGAGCAGTTACTATATGCCAGACACTGTGTGCTGGTTTCACAAAGATGTATAAGACAAAGTTCTAAGCAGAATAAATACAAAGAGACCTAAGCCTATTATAGTAAAAGTGTTGGAAATCAAAAACAAAGAGAAGATACTAAAAGCAGCCAGAGGAAAAAGGGCAATTGCCTTCTATATTAGTCAGTGTTCTCCAGAGAAACAGAAACAATAAGATATGTATAGATATGTATACTGATGGCTTCCAATCTCTTTCTCCAGTTCACATACAATACCCTCAAATCTAATTTGTCCAAAACTGAACTTACCATCTTCCTCCTTCCCACAAATCTGCTTCTTCTTCAGTGTTCATTCTCTCAGTGGCACTTTTATCCACCCAGCTACCTGAGCCAAAAACCTGGGAGCCTTCCTAATGGGTCTACTTACTTCCCCTCACTCTCTATAACCACTTTCACCAATTTCTGCTTTTTCTACTTTCTGAATGTCTCTTGTGTTCATTCCTTCTCTCCAACTGCACTATCATCACTCAACTACAAGCCCCATTATCTCTTGCTTGGGCTATTGCAAGAAAAGCCAGCCCTGGTGGTCTACTGGTTAAGATTTGTTGCTCTTACCATCAGGGTTCATGGTGGCTGCATGTTGCTGCGATGCTGAAAGCTATCCAACCAGTATTCCAAACACCAGCAGGGTCACCCATGGTGGACAGGTTTCAGCAGAGCTTCCAGACTACACAGACTAGGAAGAAGGACCTGCACCCACTTCATAAAAAATGTGGCCATGAAAACCCTATGAATAGCAGCAGAGCATTGTCTGATATAGCACCAGAAGGTGAGAGGATGGCACAAAAAGACCAGGCAGTGTTCCGCTCTGCTGTATGCAGGGTCGCTAGGAGTTGGAATCAACTTGCTGGCACTAACAACAACAAATTGCAATAAAACTCTAACTTCCCTTCAGCAGAACTTCAGCTTCAATCTACCCACAACGCAACTGCCAGTACTAACACAGGTCAGATTCTGCTATTCCCAGAACTCATGAATAAACTCTAAACTCCTTAGAATGCCATTCAAGTCCTGACCTGTCAGGAACTGGTGCTTGCCTCTGTGGTCCAATCTTATTACCTTCACTTCCCCCTTCACCTTCTATAAATTAAGAGTACTGGAATTACTTGTAATTCATCCAAACAAGTTATGATCTTTCTTTTTTTTCACCTCTGTGCCTTTGCTGTGACAAGAATTCCTAGAATGCTTTCTTCCACTTTATTCATTTACAAAATTCTTATTTATTCTTTATGAGACAGTTCGGTGTTCATTTCTTCTAAGAAGTCTTCCTTCATTCCCCAGGCTGGGTTAGGAATCTTTCTAAGTGGTCCCATGGTTCCATGTATACATTTCTCACAGCACTTAACTCTCAAACCTACCTTGTTCCATGTGTGGCCACCAAGTTTACAAGCGAACCTTTCAATGGCCAGAACTTGTGTCTTTCATCTTTATGTTACCTAGTACACAACAGGAGCTCTAGAAATGTTTGTTAAACTAAAATAATTTCTTTCCTTCTCCAGGCAATTTGTAATATAGTTGCTAGTTTCTCCATCTCATATTGTCCCTCTTCTCCTGAAAGATATGCCATTAGCATCTGGAGAATAAAGTCATCACAGAGGAAATCAGAGCCAAAAGATGGAGAAAAAAGAGACAGAAGAGGCACACGTCTTGTAACAGTGCTGATCAGCCTGTGACTTCTGTACTTGCTGGCCACCCCTTCAGACAGGAGTGGGCACATGAACCATTCTGGCTGGTGTAACACAGTCCTCCAGGGACTGATTCAAGAATGGACATGAACATGACACAAACGGTGGGGGACGAATTGAGAGAAAGGCCATTTGGACTCACCTGAAACACGCAAAATAATGGGGTTCCCATATGGAAGAGGGATTCTGGGCCAGCCTCGGTGGCCTAGTGGTTAACTCTGGCTCACTCTGTTTCAGCGGCCTAGGTTCGGTTCAGGGGCATGGTTCACTCATCTGTCATTGGCCATGCTGTGGAGGCAGCCCACATACAAAAAGAGGAAGATTGGCAGCAGATGTTAGCTCAGGACAAATCTTCCTCAGGAAAAAAAAAGAAAACAAAAGAAAGAGGGATTCTATCACCCAAAGAAGGAGTAAGGGACAACATTTGAGTAGGTGAAAATTGTAGCTACCATAATTGACTGTAAGGGAACAATGTGTCTAGAATCCCCTCATCCCCTCCTTGTCCACCTGGCAAATTCCTGCTGATGCTTCAGGATCTATCCTAAAACTCACCACCACTGTGAAGTCCTTCCTGACTCCCCACGGCAAAAAGTTGTTGTTGTCCCTTCTAGATTCCTATGATTTCATGCTCAGTAGCAGGTGTAAGGAAGTTAGACAAGCATAGACTTAAAATTCTAGCTTTGCCACTCAGTAACTGTGTGCTATTTAACTCTTTGAAGCTGATTCCTCATCTTTAAAATGAGGATACCACTATCAACCTCAAAGGACTGTTGTTGGGATTAAAGACATCAGTCTAAAGTGACCGGCGTATACTAGGAACTCAAGTAATGTTAATCTCGCTGCCTCCTCCTCCCCACCCCATGCCATATTAGAATGAATTCTGAAGAACTGTTTTTACTCTTTTGTGTTCCCAGCACCTAGGCAGAGCTTGGCATGCATTGGGTTGATGAGAAATGTTTGATAACTGCTAAATATAGAGAGAGAGATATTGTGCTGATGGAAAAAACAACTAACTGAAGCAGAGTTAGTTGTGTGCAGGACTTGCTCCTCTGGTCAACTATAAATTCTCTGAGGATAGGGCCATATCATGCCAATCTCTGCTTTAACCCTGCCACGACTTAACAAAAGGGCTTTGATGGTGAGAATTATTTTTAAATTATTTTATTGAGGTCACATTGGCTTATAACATTGTGTAAATTTCAGGTGTACGTTATTATAGATCAGGTTCTGTATAGACTGTATCATATTCACTGCCAATAGCCTAGTTTTTATCTGTCACTATACGATACGCCCCTTTACTTCTTTCACCTTCCCCCAACCCCTTCCCCTCTGGTAACCACCAATCTGTTCTCCTTATCTATGTGTTTTAAAAGATATGATTTTGGAGAGCCCCAGGTTGGGTGAATTGGAGCAGCTCTTCCTCTGGAGAAGTCAGTCCTATAAAGTATGTGGCCATACTGCCATCTGGAGATGGTAGATTTTTCTCGAAACATCACTTAAATAGATCTTCCCATTAAGAGCTATAACCAGAACCCTGAGGAATCTTGCAAAAGTTTTCATATGTGAAATATTGCAAGAAGCTCTTTTAACATTCCCAAATAACAATTTCTAAATATAGGGAGAACCAGGAGGTAAAAACACAAAGTTTTCCCACTGTCCTTTTTTCTCAAATTTCTTAAATTGAGGAAATTGTTTTTAAAAAGCAATCATGTATGTTGCCATTACAGTATATTCCATATTTATTAGACAATTGAAATAGACAAAAGAAAAACAACTGTTGGCACGAGAATGCCGATTTATTCTTTTTTGGACACATGAACACAAAATATCCCTGCAGGCCAAAAGAAAAAATTGCAAAATTTAAACAACCATCATCTTATCTCAACATGGGGATACCACCTCTCCCTTAATAGTTCAGAAAGTACCTCGTATTGCTAGAGACATACATCCAGTCCAAATTTAATAAAATACATTTTAAAACGTTACAGGCCTAACAATATAGAAAAAAATTACACCATTAGTCAAAGGAACAAATGCAAACATTTTCAGCCACTAGACATAGAAAGAGCATGAATATGTCAATAGCAAGGGATAAGAAAATGGTTAATCCATAACAAGATCTTCCCTTTAATTTTACAAGGAAAAATCCTTGGAGTTGAAGCAGTATTGATACAATGCCCTCAGGCTCCACTTTCTTAAAATGAAAGCAGAGCTACCGCCTTGCTATTGAGCAAGAAAATCTTACAGCACATCCACGAAGGGTAGCTCGCACAGGGCAGAGGGGGTGAGCCTTGTTAAACAGTGGATTACCTTTTCCCACAGAAAGGATAGGTAGCTGAGCCTGGTAGGTAAGCTCTGATATAGGCTGGGCACCAGATCCTAAAATACAGACCATATAGAATACGTCTGCTTATAAATCATCACCTTTGGAAGCAGCAAATAGAATTTACAGTAAGACTGAATATGTTCTGCCTGCCCAGACTGCCAGCTGCATCAACCAGCTAGTTCACTTTATAAACCACTCAGGGTTCACTAGCTAACAACAGCAACAAACATAATTGGTTCAACACTTGGATCTTCACCACTCTCTTAATGTCCCCGCGCCTTATCCCCAATTTGTTACTCTTTAGCATTGCTACACTTAAATCTTTCACACCACATGACAGTGCCTAAACAGGCTGTGTTTTAAAAAACCAAACAGCCTAAACCTACTTCTAGAGAATGCACACCTCCCATTGATTGACACATGCATAACGATTCGGTCAGTCCCGAGGGGTTATGTATTCAAACTGTCAAGCCGAATTAAAACTATGCATTCAGACTTGCTGGCAATAGGATTGCTGCAACTCTGACTCCGCAGTGATTACCTCTTAAAGATTCACCCCTCAGCAAATTTTTTCCAATAATCCCAGTTCTTCCATATTTCTTTCCTTTCGTCCCAAACGACAGCATTGCACCTTTAAAGGTACTGTGTTCCTATAAAAATAGGCCTCCCGGCTTTTCCTCCACCACCACACTGATTTACCCCAGTGTCCTAGGACTGACTGAGGTCATACAAACTGTAGAGTTCAAGGTCAAGCGTATAGCCTAATTGCAGGCAAGCGAATCAGGGCTTCCCGGCACTCTGCCTCGCTCTTGGCTCCATATACGCCAGGAGATGGTGAGAAGTGACGCTTCTTCTGTGCGTTATTAACAAGCAAGCCGCAGGCACTCAAGTGCAGGTGTGCTGCCCGCTGGCCAGCCAGCCAACCACCAAGAGTTCTTCACATCCTGGACTCCAGTGAGTCCTTTTCCTAAAAAAGCTTCCGTTTTTTCCTCCTCATGGGTCCAGGGTGGCCATGCTGAAGGGTATTTTGTGCTCTCCCTGAACAACTGTGAATAAAAGCAGCAGCCAGCCCCTCACCAACAAGTCCTGATTTGTATTATCCAAGTGAGGTATTTGCAAAAAGGGAAAAGCTTAAGAAATTAACATCTGCCATCTCTTCACTCCTGCCTAAGTTGTGCCTCAATTACAGAGCTTGCTTTCTTCCCACTATCTGCAGAGAAGAAGATACTGCAGAGAATACCTACTCATCCTAATGAGCTAGAGGACTTGATACACATTATAAAACTCTCAGAGACCAGTCTCAGCAAACACTGGTGGCGCCACTGATCAGCAGCATGTGGAAATGTAAACCTCAATGTATTTACAAGCTTGTTTAAGAGACTGAAGAAAAACAGTGCTTTATATTGCTGGGATTTGAGAAGGCTAGTTTAAGAGATTTGGACTGGCTAATGAGTTCAAGCAAACACCTTTCACCATCAGATCCAGTGTTTCCCCCCCGGCAGTTTCCAGATAGAGGTGGCAAAACCATTTTACCACATCGTGTCTGTCTCTTCCCCTAGCACGTTCCTCAGCCATATGGAGTGTGGCTCTGGGCCTTTCATCTCCTTTTCCAGCTCTCAGTCCTGAGGTTCCAGGACAGAGAATCAGAAGTCAGTAAAATTTGGGCTAGGAAACACTGGCTGGAACTACCAAGACTGTATGTAACTGTTGTCCATTCACAAAGTATTATCTACACTAAATACAAAATACATTTTCCCCTACGCTTTAACTGATGCTTGCTTTAGATCAACTCCCTTTGTTTGGACAAGAAAGGAATCCTGTCTCTCTGTGAAGAGAATTCAGAATCTATTAAGAAAAATCAACCTTCTCTATGCAGTTTTAGCTTAATAAAAGGAAGGGAACCCCACCAAGTACATTTCAGGTTGAAAGAGAAGCAAAAAATTTGCACTGCAAGTAATTGTGCGAGTAACCTTGATTCCCAGGTAAAAAAGTTTTAAACGCTGGTACATTTTTTGCAAGTTGCAGCATCACTCAATGTACCTTAAGGATTGGCAAAGCCTATCCAATAAGGAAGCATCCTGGTTCTAGCTTATTTTAAAACAAAGTGACAGGACACCAACTGTGACTATAAAACAGATAAAAATAATTCTTTAAAAAGGCATGGAAATATATGTCTTTTCTGACTGGTTTCAGAAATTGCCAGATTATGATCTATAAGAAATAGCTGATAAAATCATACTGAGATCTCATCTAGAAAACTACATTGTTGGGGAAGGAAGAGGAGGGACCTTAAAAAATGTTTATTGCCAAAGTTAACTTTCTATGAGAAAAGTTTAAAAATCATTTAGTTCTAACAAACCACATAGCAGCATAAAATGGGCACTTTTGAAAACTTTGAAAAATACTAAAAGCTAATTTTTTTTCAAAGAGGGGAAAGTGTGAGTACTTTTGCCATGGCAGTGTAATCTGTCACCGCGACGTGTGTCACATCTGTTTGTGTTACACAATCACCAGAGTCAACCGAATAAAGGAACTGCCTTTCTGAATCTGCAGCCACGTATAGTGCAATTGCCTGGCAGCCTGTACTTACACCAGCACAAGTCTGTAAAGATCAACAGGATAAAGTAGTAAAACTAATAAAACTCTGTAAAACTTTCAAAAATCAATGCTCGTTAAAGGCATTTACAGTGGTGAAGTCAGAAACCTCCATTAAAAAGTCTATGGACCCACACAATTAAATAGTTACACCGAACTGAAGTAGATTGTTTGGTTTTTCTCTCCCACTTATGCATACGCCCCACTTGATGAATACAGAAAAAAGGAATAATCTCTTATAAGACTAGAGGGATGCGGTGAACACCACAGCTAGCAAAATATTCCATAGAAACCTTTCTTGTAAAGTCCTAGAAAGTTCAGGCTGATCAGCCTTTGCATGTTGAGGTAAAAATTCAGTCCAGTGCATCAGAAAAGACAATCTAAGAGTATCTATTACTTTAAAAAAATGGCTCAATTTTGTTGATGCATCAGACAGTGCTGCAAAGTATAGATTCAGTGCAACTATTCCGAGCTGCTGGTAGAAGACCACCTGAAGTCAACTTGGCGCTCTCTAGAGGCGGTAGGCATTTGAAACATTTTGAGGCTGCGGTGCCAAATTGGTGGAGCTCTTTTTCTGAGATTCTCAGGCAAAATACATCGTGTGCTGGGTATCATGGTGGATCTGCACAGCTTTAGCCAAGGCCTGAGGATCTCGGCCATTGCTCTGTCCTGACACATGACTGCCTTCTGCACTGTAAAGAGAATAAAGCAAAAAACCAGGTGTAACAAAAGACCGCTTCAAACTTCGCATGTTTCAAATAGCACGAATAGTACTGGATTCAAGATCTTAGGCTCAGGCTGCGGCTCCTTAAATCATTTTTAATGTCTCTCTAAACATCAGTTTGCTCAACTGAAAAATGCAATACAACTTATTTAATGGACTGCTGCAATAATTAAATGAGATAATGTCTGCAAAGACGCAAATACTTGGGGACCTTCCCCACGGTGCAGTGGTTAAGTTTGGCACACTCTGCTTTGGCAGCTCGGGTTTGTGGGTTCGGATCTCTGGTATGGACCGACACCACTTGTCAGCCATGCTGTGGTGGCGACCCACATATAAAGCAGAGGAAGACTGGCACAGATGTTAGCTCAGGGCTACTCTTCCTCAAGCAAAAAGGGAGGAAGATTGGCAACAGATGTTAGCTTGGGGCTAATCTTCCTCAGCAAAATAAATAAATAAAAAAGACCCAAATCCTTAACAGTGCAGATGTAAGAACTTCCATTGTCCTTTATGTCTGCTTAATGCCTACTCGTCCTTTATGCTTCAGTCAAATGTCATTCCCCCCCAAAGTTTTCCCTAACTCCAAAGTTCAGGTCAGAACCACTTGGAACATGCTTTTACAGAATCCTCTACTTTTCTTTCATTTGAAATAAACACAATTGATATTAAATTATTAATTGGCTAATTATCCCCCCTCTGGGATACAAACTCCAAGAAAGCAGCAACTTCATCTATCTTACCTCTGGATCTCTAGTGCCTGGCACATAGTATAACCTCAATAACCATTTGTTGAATGAATAAATGAATATATGTACCTAGCACAGTGCTGTAACATAGGGGACACTCTGCAAATGTTGCTATGCCACCAGTCTCACTAGCTATATGACCTTGGACAAGCAACAACTCCTCTGAACTTTGGTCTTTCAGGACAATAATAACAACTTCCAAACATAACTCTTAAGGGTGCCGTGTGATATAAAGGGCTTGGTAAAGTGTCAATCATCATTCCTCTTCTGCCTTCTCTACTTAAATTATTATTATCCTTATCATCTAGACTCAAAGTCTTAGTCATCTTTTACTTCATCCTCTTCTCTGCCACTCACTCTCAATTCACTAAGTACTATTTTTTTATCCCAGGAATAGATTTTTACATTTAACAAATACAATCTTGCTCTAATATACTTTCCCAGCATCATGCCTGCTATTCCCCTTTCACTTGCTCCAGCCAAAAAAAAAAGTGTTATTGTCCAAACATGGCACTTGCTTTCTCTTCTTTGTGTCTGTTATTCCCTCTGCCTGGAAAATCCTTTTCTCTTCTTTGTAGAGCCAAATCCTAGCCATCCAGCTATGAAGTCATCTCTAACAGCCTTTGCTCGGATGTCCCATTGCACTTTCATCTATACTGCTCTGGGCTAACTGTCAGTTCCACATTTGCTTGTATTGTTTCCATAACGAAACATAAAATCCCAGGAAACATATCTTCTTCATCTTAGTGTTTTTAGTACCTAACACAGTGCCGGGCACACAGTCAATATCTAATGAACATGTTGAATGAACAGATGTATTACAGAATGGAAGGTACAAAGCCACAGCTGGGCATTTTCCATAATAGCGTATTTTCAACCCTTACAGAAATAGACTTGCAGTGGAATGCCTACTATTTAGCAGCTGAATTCAGACTTGGGGAAGAGCCCAGAAACTGCTACACTTCACAGATGGTCATTTCGAGAAGAAAATTAATGCAAAGAGCTTGTTTAGCTATTTAATAGTAGCTCAGTAATGGGTCAAAATGTCTGATTCTCTTGAGATCCCTATTTGGGGGTGAGAATGGTCTGGCACCCCTCCTTCTCCCACATATACATCCAGGTTCACTCTGGTGCATTCTTCCAGACTGTCCTGAAAACAAAGTGAACAGGTCAGGACTTCCCCTTGCATGAAGTAGAATCCACAGGCCTGTGACTGCTCTGATTGGAGCGAGGGCACCATGTCGGCCACTTTTTGAGGCTGCTTGGGACCTGAGCAGAACCAAAATGCATTTGGCTCTCTCGGAAAACCACAGGCAGCTCCAAATTAGACTTCTTTCTTTGGGCAGACTTTAGACACACCATACAAGTATGAACAAGCCTGAACACTTCTTGGATCAAAAGTCACAGTATAAGCTCTTGAAGGCACACACAATTTTATTTGCTCCTTGAAATTTAAACCCTAAAAGGAAGTTTAACACCTCCAAAAAGTTTTCTGTAGTAGCTCATTTTTTTTTTTAACACACTGCTAACATAGACACAAAGAGATTTTATTGTGACTGAGAAACTTGCCTGTCATGATCCTTATCCACCAAATGATACCTTGCCCTGAATGCTACAAGTCGGGCATAATATGCAGGGGCTGGAATAGAGACTGAGCGCGTACACCGCACATAGGTGTGACATAGCTGGTAAGTTAGCAGCTGGAGCTCATCCGCAGTGAAGCAGTTGTCATCCCACAAGACCTGGTAATGTGAAGGACGGCTGGTTCCCTGGAGAGAGAGTTTTATGATTAATATATTTCTGACAGGGGTTGACTACCTGAGAAAAGAGATGTGAAACCTACTCCTTAAAGTCAGAAGTATTCCTGCCCAGCACACCTAAAAGCAGAGACCTGGACCAAAAGATAACAGCTCTAGGAAATAAGCTTTAACAGAGTTCGCATAGTGTTCTAAAACAAGTCTACTCAAGCTAGTTGCTAAATTTGCAAACATCTCCCTATCAAGTCAACAATCTGGACCAGCTTCCAAATTACCTGAATTCCTGCATGACTACAGAGGTAAAAGTCAAACTCCGACGGATGTGTGATGGTGCTATCCACTGTAGTGCCTGCTGGTACATTGCCACTTTTCCCCACCTACCAAAAAAAAGGTATAATTAGTCATCGAAGGGCCAAACTGAGCTCAGGCCACTTTTTTTCTTTTATGTGTTAATTGATAACAAGTTGGTAAACTGCTCTTAATTGAAGTCTTGAAAACCAGTTTAATTCAAGATGTTGAATTTTCTGTAATTTTCCATTAGCCTAACCATTTCATCCTTAAGTATTTTCTCAAACAAATATCCTCCATGGTTTCTCTGGGGGAATCCAGACAAAGAATTATTTTGCCTGTGGCTTTGGGCTGCATTTTTGTTATCTATTTACAGATGACACATTGGTACCTTCACGGGGGGGGGGGGGGGGGGGGGGGGGGGGGGGGGGGGAAGACAGCTACAATGGAGAAGCTTCCTGAGAAAAAAATCAGTTCTAGCCCTCACTTAGAGTAAAAAAAAAAAATCCACAACTTTCAGTAAAAGTAAAGATGAAGGAATCTTTAAACTGGTTCACCAGGTTCAACAAAACTAATACTTTTATGGGATTAGTAAGTCACTGGCACATACATTATCAGGAGGAATGCGCTGAAATGGGAATTAGGAAAACAAGAGTTTCAGTTGTAGGCCTAGCCTTGCAACTACATATCTTGAAGAAAGTGTAATATCTTTGGGTCTCAGTCTAACTAGCTACAAAATTAGGTGATGATCTCTTACACTTTTAAAATTCTAAAGTTCTTCCATAGCCAAAACCCTAAAAATCAAACTTCTAGGAAAGCAGAGAGGGAAACTTCAGAAGTGCATTTACAAGGAAAGGAATTGAATCTTGCTATTTGGCCAATTTTCATCCTCTTTTGCTGTACAGCAGGATTCCATATGAGGAAGTTTATTTAGCATATAGCCACAAATTTGATGGGAATTTATTTGGCTCCATTCTAACTACTGTAACTTTCAGTTGAATAGCATACATCAATGCATCCAAGAACATCTATGAGTATAGAAAAGTCTCATTCCATCAAATTCGTATGTGAACTTGGGTACCTAGCTGGACAAGAGGAAACGTAACTGAGTTATAATAGTTCCAGCATTGTTTCACAAAGTGTGTGCTTTGGGAATATTAATTCTGCAGCATGTGTTTAGGTGTTTTATGGTCAAACAAATTTGAGAAATACCAGATTAAGCCAAAGTTAAAAAGGATTTTCTACTGTATGACTTCTCAGAGCCTTTGCTTCATAATAAAGAGAGATTCAGAAGGCTTATTTAGTAATTTAAGAGGGAGATGGAATATATAGTGATCCCCAAACTTATTTCACCATAGAATCCCTTTTTAAAAAATCTCTTGGAGCCTACAGATCAGAGCCTAGAAAGGGGATGCCCTGGGGAAAAAGGGGATCCAGGCAGGTTCAATTCAACAGTTATTGCTTGAGCATCCGTGTGTACGGCTCTGCAGCAGAGGTTGGGGATGAGAGACAGAGGCAGAGAGAAAACTAGCCAACTTCCCTCCTGCCCTTCATGAAAACCATATACAACAGACCACAATGCAATGTGATGAGGGCATTATAGAAGGCACCGAGAAAAACTGGTGGGAGGAAATAGTGGAATCATGCCTGATAGGATAAGTAGCAGCTGAAAGAGGGGATGGGATAAAAACGGGAAACACTCCAAATATCCCTTCACATCAGGAATGGATAAACAGGGGTTGGCCCGATGGTGCAGTGGTTAAGTGCACACGTTACACTTCAGCAGCCCGGGATTCACTGGTTCGGATCCCAGGTGTGGACATGGCACTGCTTGGCAAGCCATGCTGTGACAGGCGTCCTACATATAAAGTAGAGGAAGATGGGCACGGATGTTAGCTCAGGGCCAGTATTCCTCTGCAAAAGGAGGAGGATTGGTGGCAGATGTTAGCCCAGGGCTAATCTTCCTCAAAAAAAAAAAAAAAAAAAAAAAGGAATGGATAAATAAACTGTGATTCATCTCTATCATGAAATACTACTCAGCAATAAAAAGAAACAAACTACTGATACACACGATAACTTGAATGAATCTCAGAAGCATTATGCTAAGTAAAAGACGCCAGACTCAAAGGATATGGGATTCCACTTATATGACATTCTGGAAAAAACACAAAACTATAGGGACAGAATACATACCAACGGTTGCCAGGGGCTGTAGGTGAGGGAAAGGGTTGACTACAAAAAGGCATGAGAGAAGTTTTGTGTGTGATAGACTCATTCTACATCTTTACTGAGGTGGTGGTTACACAACTATATGCATTTGTCAAAATTTGCAGGACAGTACACTAAAAAGGGTAAATTTTACTGTATCTATATTATACCTTAATAAAAACAATCAAAAAAAGGAGTAGGATGGATGTGGTCATTCCAGGGATAAAAATGCTCCATGTACACGGGAAATGGAAGGTGTATGAGGGCGTGGTAAAAGACGAAACTAAAATGTTATGTTTTGGCTATCTTGGGAAAATACTGACCACCATAAGAAAGCATGGGTGAAACAGGTGAAGGGGATTAAGAAGTACAAATTTTCAGCTACAAAATAAATAAGTCACAGAAACGTAAAGTAAAGCATAGGGAATGCGGTCAATAACATTGTAACAACTTTGATGGTGACAGAAGGCTACGAGACTTATCATGGTGAGCACTTTGTAATGTAGTATATAATTATCAAATTACTATGTTATACACCTGAACCTCATATAATGTTGTATGTCAATCATACTTAAAAAAAATTTCAGGGCAGAACACAGAGGACTATTTGACCAACTGGACATGGGAGGACAGTAAAGGAGAAGAAGAATTAAAAGACAACCCTGAAGTTTCTAGCTTGGCTGACTCAATATACAGTGATGCCAAGTAACAGAAGAAAAGGAACACCGGGGGTGGAACGGTTTTGGAAGAGGATAAAACAATAAGTAGAAGGTTTAGATGTGTTTTGCTTGAAGTGCCTGTGGTAGTTTGTATCACTGGGGCCAAATATTCCCGTGCCCCTCCCTGGGGGAGGATCATACATCCCCACCCAATTAACTCAGCAGTGGCCATGTAACTTGGTTTGGCTGATAAAATGTGTCCTGAAACGTGTTACTTCTGGGCAGAAGTTTGAGAGCCAGCACACGTCGTGTCGTTTATCTCTTTCCCCCTCTACTACAATGACTGGCAATGTTCCAAAGAGATGCTTCTATGTCAGTCTAGCCTCCAAAGGGAGGACAGCAGGGTCACAGCTGCAGCAGAGCCACAACGAATGTGTAATGTGAGCAAGAAATAAATCTTCGTGGGGCCGGCCCTGTGGCCAAGTGGTTAAGTTCAAGCACTCTGCTTCGGCGGCCCAGGGTTTTGCCGGTTCAAATCCTGGGCTTGGACATGGCACCGGTCATCCCACATGCCACAACTAGAAGGACCCACAACTAAATAAACACAACTATGTACCGGGGGGCTTTGGGGAGAAAAAGAAAAAATAAAATCTTTTTTAAAAAAAAGAAAGAAATCTTTGTAAGCCACTAAGACTTTGGAGTTTTTTGGTAGCACAGCACAGCCTAGCCTATCTTGACTGATACAATGCCTATAGAGCCTTTAAGTAAATATGTCTGGTAGATAATTGGAAGTGCAGATCAGGAGCTGCCGAGAAAAGTCTAGAGCTGGAAATACAGATTTAGGAATCTATAAGAAAACACATGAATCCAGGAAAGTAGGTGAGACTAAAGAGAACTGAAATTGAGAAGAGAAGAGGGAGGAGTATGAAATGCCAGGAAACATCAGTGTTTAATGGACAGGGGAGGAAGCGGGGGTCAAAGACTGATTACAGAGGTGGGTAGCGTTCCTGGAAAGTCACATTGCTAAGGCCAAAGAAGGCAATCATCCTACGTGCTCCAGAGGTCAGTGTGGGAACCTGATAAGATATTGCTAGATTCAAAATGATCAAGTCATTGAGGGAACAACTTCGATGGAGTCATTGAAATCAAAGCCTATAGAGAATCAAACCATGATGTGAGAAGGTACAGATAGAAAGTCAAGTCATTTTTTTCCTTAAAAGTTTGGTCATGAAACAGAGGAAAGATAAGGTGGCAGGTTGACTGAAGGAGAGGCCGAGTGAAGGCAAGTTTATTGGGGGGACTGAGGAAGAGTGAGAAACTTTAGAGGGTGAGAAGGAGGCAACAGAATGGGAAAGATTGAAATTTTGGGAAATAATAGGTAATTAATGAAGTAAGGCTCTAGAGAAGGCAGGAAAGATTAGGAACACAAGCGTAAGTGGGGGGAAAAGAAAGCACAGGTGTAGAGATTAGCCTTTAGGACATGAGGAAGGAGATATGAAAACACAAGCTTTAACTAAACTTGAAAGTAGAGGAGAGGAAGCCAAGGAAACTCATGCCTTCTAGATTTTGTTTTCTGGGGGAAATAGAAGGTTGTTCTATCGTTGGCAAGGTAAATTGTTGGCAATGAAGGTGTCATGGATATGGTTGGGGAACTGAGAAGAGTATAAAGCTTTGGAACAGATGCTATGGAGAACAGGATACATGAAAAAATTGCAGCATCAAAGGCCTAGCTGAGATTTGCTATCATGAATTTGTAATATGGTTCATTATTAAACAAATGACTTTTTCCCTCAGCAAGCCCTATCAGCCTAAAAGTAGAAGTAAAGAAAATGGGCAAGTGGACTGATTCAGAGTTGGAGACAGGCAAGAGGCATATTTAGAGAAGTGAAGATACTGGGAAGGGTCGGGGGTGTAAAGTAGACCAAAGACTGGGACCGGCAATCTTGAAAGGTTAGGAGCGACACAGGACGGTAAAGAACAAAACTATGACACAGCTTGGGGTTTTAGAAAGATAATCCAAGTCCTAAAGCTATATGGATAGCAAGCTGCCAGCGGGATGAAGAGGTGACAATGCAATTAAGGAGGGGGTGGTGGGATGTTTTGTGCCCAGAGCTCCGGCCAGACTTCAGAGAATCCGTATTAGCAGAGTCTAAGAAGTACCACTGAGTCACGGTTTGGGTAACTTAGAAAACAGCACTTTGAGTCTGAGCTGATTGGTGAACGTGGGGCCCAAGGAGAAAACCTCAGTTCTCCAAGGATTCAGAAAACAAAAAGAAACAACTCAGCCTTGGATTAGAGACAAAAACTAAGGGCTGTTCTAGAAAATAATGGGAGTGACCCAGATTACAAGATTAGGCAACAGAAAGAACTAGTCTCCCTGGGGGAGGATCAGGGAGGGTCTGGAACAGATGAAGTAATGTCACAAAAAATATAGAAGCAAAGTCATCCAATATTATACACCTAAACTTACCTAGTTTAGCCAGAAATATCAGATTATAAATAGAAAGAATACAGAAAATGTCTTTTATTAAGTGCTTGGAATTGTACCCCAAATGAATATTCATTTATTAACTTAATCCTTACAACAACCCTGTGAAACAGATATTGTTCTTAATACATTTTACAGTTGAGAACATCATGGCTTAGAGAAGTTAAGTAACTTGCCCATGGTTAATAAGTGTGACATCAGAAACATTCAAAGTTGGTACCCTAAGAATCCACTTAACTGATACAAAATCATTTGGAAGAGAAATGTTTCTTTATACTCTAGAACCACGCCCCGGGCACTGGCAGCAAAAAGTAGCAAATGGCAGTAAACCCCAAACAGATAAATCTGCCCTTCAGGAGGTTGCCTTATCATCCTAGTTACCTGGCATGTTTCTGACCTCCCCCCTAAAAACTCTACAAACCAGCATTTCTGTCACACAAGAGAAATATTCAGTCTTGAAGCCTGTATCATTCAGAACTGGTCATCTAAGATCGACTGTAGTTAGTATATTTATTAAATGACTATTAGGCACTTTTGCTTTTAGAAAAAAAAACCCTGTATGTATGCCCACTCAAAAACACATTTACGTGCATCAGATAATGAAGCTTATCCTATGTTTTCTTACCCTTTCTGTTTTATCTGCACAGAAGAGTCGTGTGTGATGTCTTTTCTGTACCACAATATAGGTTATTCCTGGCCGGTAATCTTCTTCCAAGCTAATACATGCCTTTCGAATTGCTATTAGTTCTGGCCAAGCTACCTAGGAGTTAGAAATGGAATGATGTTTAGTTGAGAACTCACTTGAAATCTCTCAGATCTGATTTACCCAGAGTGGCAGATGGGAGGAAGCTCTGCCAGACACCTAGAAGCCCCAGAGGGTAACTATGAGATCATGAGAGTACCTGTTTCATTTGTCCCTCAGACACTCCTCCACGGTAATAGATGATCCGAGTGGGTTTGAAGCGCGTGGATTTGTAGAACTGGATGAGCAGCTCTCGAACCATGTTAGTAAGGTCCTGGATGACCTCCTGACTATAGAGGAGCTCCTGGGAGATCTCCTGGCGGGAGGTCTGCACCCGAACAGTGGCACAGTACCGGCTGGGGTGGCCATCCATACTGCCAACCACAGCAGCAATGGAAGGCTTCTTCCCATCCCCTGCCGGAGGGTGTGTGACATCCGCTCCCAGGAAGATGACAGGCTGCTGGAACACCGAGGGCCTGCTCAGATTTAAGGAGACATTGCCACTCAGACATACAGATGACAATGTTTGTGTTGAGTCAGCTCACCAGATACAATCACAGGTATAATCTTATAAAAGAGAATAAATACTTGTGCCCATTGGTAGAGAACTCTAAGGCCCACTGAGCAGCTGTGCCACCCAGTATAATGCATCTGAATTGACCGAAGAAGTCAAGACGGTTCCTCTGTAATAGTCAGAAGGGAAGAATTAAAAAAGAGGACCCGATCCAAATTTAACAAAATCTCTATGTGTAAAGGGAAAATTTCTCCAGAACAGGCTTTCTTGGAATCCTGAGATTTCTACAGTGGATACAGAACTGCAGGATGTACATGGAACTGGGATAAAAGCCCCACTTCTTTTTAAGATATGAGACTTAGAAAAGAGAATCAATCTATGTCCTTCCCTATTTTATTTTTACTGATAGTATTTATCACTTACACCACATATTTTACATATTTATTTTATTTACTTTCTACACACACACACACACACACACACACAAACACAATGTAAACTCCACTAGGGCAGGAATTTTATTTTGTCCTGTTGACTGCTGCAACCCCAGTGCCTAGAACACTGCCGAGCTCACAGGTGGTGCTCAATAAATATTTGTTGAAGGAAGGAATTCATTTATTTGGCACTGATTTCTCTATCTGAGGAATCAAGGAGGAAAACATCACGCTTCTCTGGTCAATTCTTAGAGGTAGGATTTGGGACTGAGTATTGATTCTTAAAGTGTAATATAGGAGGCATCCCAAACATGAAAATCTCTTGTAAGAGGTACTAAAGATGTAACAGATACTAAAGAATAGATACCTCCCTGAGGGCAGAGGCTCTGTTGTATTTCTCTATACCTATCATCATACAACATGGACCTGGCACAAAGCAACATAACAGCAAAGATGTATTTATAATATACATATATATAACATAGTAACAGCTTACATATACTATGTACCAGCCACCATAGTAAGCACTTTACATGTATCAACCCACTTAGTCCTCACAACAATTGTATAAGGGTGGGACAATTATTATCTCAGTTTTCCAGATTTAAAAAATGAGACATAAGAGGATAAGGAACTTGCACAAGATCCCACAGCTGGGAAGTGGTAAAGCTGGAATCCAAAACCAGGAAGTCTGACCCTGAAGTATACACTAGGCCACTATGCTATACTGTCTCACATGTTTGGGGTAAAATTAAACGATTTCAGCCTTTAGGTGAATTTCCCCTGTGGCCTGTATACCTCACCTACCAATGCTGCAGGAAGGATTTATTGACCTAGAAGTTTCACCCAAGGACAAAAATGAGAATTGTGATATGAACGTGCAAGAGTAAGGGACTCAATTTCATCTTCTTCTCAAGTATAGCAACGACTAATACCACAGCCCTAAACTTAACTTTTCAAAGCACTTTCACATACAGAATTTCCCATAAAAACATTTTAGAGTTAACAAGTCAGATATTATCTCAATAGATAAGAAAACTACAAATGAATGAAAAGACTGACGACCCAATCTAAGAAACAGGCAAAGAACTGAACGGGCCTATTGTAAAAGAAGATGTCCAAATAGCCAAGAAGCATATGAAAATGTCCTCAAATAATTAGTCATCAGGGGAATGCAAATTAAAACCATAATGAGATACTATTACCCCCAACCAAAATGGCTCAAATTAAAAGGACTGATACAACCAAGTGTTGGTGAGAATATAGAGCAACTAGAACTCTCAGTGGAAACAAAAATTGATACAACCACTTTGGAAAACTATTTGGCAGTATCCTTCAATACTAAATCCATGTATTCTCTACAACTCAGCAATTTCACTCTTGGATATACACACAAGAGAAAGACTTAAGTCCACCAAAAATGAAGAAGAATTGTACATATTGAAGGTACAAGAATATCGATCAATAGTAGAATAGATAAAAATTTTGTGGTATACGCTTATAACGAAATAATATACAACAATGAAAAAGAATAAACTACTACTTAATACAGTAACGTGAATGAATCTCAGACACATAATGTTGAGCAAAAGAAGACAGATACAAAATACTACATACTGTATGCTTCCATTTATATGAAGTCCAAAAACAGGCAAAACTAATCTATGGTGACAGAGGTCAGAATAGTGGTTACCTTTGGGGATTATCTATTGGGACAGGCCACAAGGAAGCCTGATGAGGTGCTGGAAATGTTCTTTTTTTTTTCCTGCTTTTTTTTTTCCTCCCCAAATCCCCCCCAGTACATAGTTGAATATTTTAGTTGTGGGTCCTTCTAGTTGTGGCATGTGAGATGCCGCCGCAACATGGCCTAACGAGTGGTGCCATGTCCGCGCCCAGGATCCAAACCCTGGGCCACTGAAGTGGAGCATGCAAATTTAACCACTCGGCCACAGGGCTGGCCCCATGGAAATGTTCTATATTTTAACCTGGGTGGTGGTTACATGAGTGTATAAATACATAAGAAAAAGTAACTGAGATGCATATTTGAGATTTGCATGCTTTACTGTAAAATTATATCATTAGAGCTTTATAAAAAAGCGGGAAAAACAGAGTCCAGAATCTTACCTTTGATGAGGTACAAGCACGTTGTTAATTCCTCCAAGCTTTGCATTTATCTTCAGGCAAAGGTTGGAAAGGGTTTGGGGTGAGGTCTTCACCACATTTTTTACCTGGACACACTGTGTGGCCATACCCAGGAGGGTATCTCCAACACGTTTCACCTCCGCTAAAAAAATATATTCATTAATTAATTTTAAAATGTTTAAATATTCTTCTAATTACTAAGAGTAAGGAAAAAACCTCACCCATTAACATTTACAGAGTGCCTACTATATACTGTACACCATGCTAGATGCTTTTCATCTGTGGCCCTTTCATCTGCTAAACCCCAGGGCAATTTTTTTTCAGTTTGGATAAACCAGCCCTCCCCCTCCACTCTTCTTTCTTCCTGCAGGCCTTGAAGCTGGCCCACTTCCTATAGCCTTAAATGCTGCGTGCCACCACTCACTCAGTCCCTTGAGGTTATTTTTCCCACAGGACTGGTCAGGCAAAGGAATCAGTCTCCCCAGCTCCTCCCTCTCAGTACACAAGCCAGCCCTTTGAATTTTCAGGTTCTTTATTCCTTTTTTTCCCCTCTAAATACTAGAGATATACAGAAGGTAACAAAAGAAACAGAGAGAGAGTTGAAGACATTTCGTAAAGTTCAAACAGCTGGTCTGTCATTCCCAAGTCGTTATTCAGATGATAGCCAAAAGAACTTTGTATCATTCTTCTTAGAATAGATACAAACTACACAGCTCCTTTTCTGGAAGTGCTTGGCTCGCCCATTCTTCCCCACTCTGATATGCCTAAGTGCTTTTCACCAAACATTCCAGTTCTCTCTGCTTTGGGGACTATGAGAAGTGCACTGTATGCCCTGGCCGGCATTCCCACCACATTCCCTGGCCCCCACTCCCGCATCCCCCGCACAGGTTGGGTGGGCCATACAGCTGGTTGTGGCCAAATAGTTGCAGATGTTAAGAACTCTCCAGAGCTCTCTTTTCTCTCTGCCTTGGGGCCAGCAACATTCCAAATAGGGACTGCTCTGCCACCCTGGGCCTCAGAGTGAAAACGATACGATGACATGGAGCAGAGGCTGAAGTCTACCCTCAATGGACACAGAGGGGTAAAAAAATAAACCTTTGTTGCTTTGAGCCACTGAGAACTTGGGGTTGTTTTGAGTGCAGCTTAACCCAGCTTATCCTGACTGTTCTACCTGCTACTTGAAATCATGGCTCATTCAACATTAAAAGGGTCCATACCATATACTGGTGTCTTCCCGGGCAAGATAACCACTATTAGCTGTAGGCCCACATAGGTCATTTTCAGATGTTTAAACATCGGTTCCACGCTGTCTGCACCTTGTGCATACTTGCAGAAACATGGCTGACCCTGGATGGGCATTCCTGCATCCTTAGAGATTTTACGGAGCTGGTCAGTGAAACTCCTGTCAAAACAGACCCAGTGGCACAGTGCTTTCATTTCAGAGTACATTCTTAGCATTTATTTCCCTTTAAGATACTTCTTTCAGTTCTGCAAATTCTTAGCCAAAATTAGAAACAAATAAAAAAAATCTTTGGTTGCCAAAAATAGACTGGCAGATGTATCAGTGCAATTATAATGCACAAGAATCTGTATTACTAAGATATCAGATTATCATTTTGAATTTTTAAATAATTATGCCTCAGCTGGGCCCCAGTGACTAGAACAGCATTCTTGTCCAAAGATTTTTTTAAACATTCAAGTTAGTATACTGGACTGAAGAGAAGTAAGGTCAAAATTTCAGGTAACGTGTTCTGGTAAGCTTGACACAAGAATAGCTGGGTAAGGTTGTGTTCAACTGAGAACACAGAAACACATTGTCACAAAATCAGCGTATTGAGGATTACATTCAAACTTGTAACAAATCTGATGCAATAACACTATCAAAAGAAATCATCACTTAAAGCAAAATTCATCATAAAGTTTTAAATTTTGGATTTGAGAAGTCACTTCAATCTACGTATAAAGGTTTCAGAGCAATTCCTTTTGCGCGTTTGCCAATATTTGGTAGGATTCCTTTCTTTCATCCCAGTTCCCTTTTCCTGCCTTAATTTCTCCACCCTTCTCATTAACTGTCTTTATATAGATAGCTGCATCTGTAAGACGTGAACCAATCATCTCAGTCAGTGACCCTCGAGTAAAACAAGCTTGCTGGTAAATTACAATGATTAAAAATGAACTAGTTTTTATCTTAGCTGAAAAGATACAATTAATACCACAGGAAGCTTCACTAAGAACCCAAGAATTTGCCAACGAGCACTGCTTCAGCCTTGTTAGTCAGAAATTTCTGCTTTAAATGTAAGGAAGCTGAGTCAGATTCTTAATGTAATTCCCACGTTTGCAATTTACTATAACACAAGGTCTTTTTCCTATAGCCAGATGGTGTCACTATAGGAGTCAGGGATTTAGGGCCAGTGCACACAGCACATTCACATAAAGATGGTATTTTCATATCTGGAAGGGATATTACTAAGCTGAAAATACGAAGATACTCACTTTAGCAAATCTTCCCTACATTGTTTCTGAGGCGCAAAACAAGCAACTGCCCAAACTTTAATTTCAATGCCAGCATAAAACTGCTTTCCTCGCATGTCCCAGACACCCTGGTTGGGTGTGGCTACTGTTTTATTCTTTAAAAAAACAAAAACAAAAAAGAAACAAAAGAAAAGAGAAAAGACATTACAATCTAAGGCCATTTTAAGGTTGATGAGGGGATAAACAGAACTCTATTTGGTATTAGCCAAAAGACAAAAAGCGATAATGAGCAAAACTATGGGCAAATTCAGTGTAGTGGTGTAGCGGAAAAACCCTGGATTATTCTCTTTTTGACTGGTTGTTGGAAGAAGCTTGGTGAATAAAATAAGAAGCTTACCCGGCCTCCATATTGTAGCATTGGTGCTGGGAGTACCCTGCCTGTGAGCTCTGTCATTTCATTGTGGACAACAATACCAAATTCTTTAAGGTATGGATCAGGTCCACCCACCATGCTGTTACTCTTCACCTAAAGGACAGGAAAGCCTGCATATATAAAAACCAAAGAGTAACCGTGTCCCATCAGGAGTTTTCTATTGTTTTGTTTTTTCATCTTAAAGCGAGCTTTCTTAAAGACCATGCCTTACTGACCAGTCTACTGATTTCTTCCTGTCTGTCAGGAGCAGACCTTGCTGTGGCTTTGATCATTGTGGAAGTCTGATTGTCTGTGAGCTTCTTTATACATCGCTGTCCAGCCACTATATTACAGACCTACCAAGGGGCAAAGAGAAATTAGTTTGTGCAATGGGCTTCTATACCTTAAGCCTTTGTCAAACTGCATCTTACATCTTCCATTTCCAAAAACAGAAAAAAAAAAACCTCCAAAATTCTGTTATATAACGAAGTTAACTGCCAAAAATATTTTAGAAATTAATACTGAATTCTACCACTAGCTGAGAACACGACTTTTTTTTTTTTTTTTAACTCATTCAAGAGATTGGCAGATTGGAAAAGGAAATTGAGTTTAGCTTACCTCAAGTGGCAAGTACGTATGCTTTTGTTCTTGTCCCACTTGGAGACATGGAAGATGGGGATATTTCAGCTGCAGACTATACTTTTGCTTAAAATATTGAGCTACTGTACATTCCATAGCTTGACCATTTTCTAGCTGTAAGGGAAAACTATAGGAGAGAATGTCTTTTTAGAAATTTCTTCAAGTTCTTTTTTTCAAACAAGCAAATACCTACTAACATTTTCTATCTTGATTAGTCACTTAGAAAACAAAGGCCAATCTTTTTTTTTCTTTTTTTGAGGTAGATTAGCCCTGAGCTAACATCTGCTGCCAATCCTCCTCTTTTTGCTGAGGAGGACTGGCCCTGAGCTAACATCTGTACCCAGCTTCCTCTACTTTATATGTGGGACGCCTATCACAGCATGGCTTGCCAAGTCGTGCCATGTGCGCACCCAGGATCCGAACTGGCAAACCCCAGGTGCCGAAGCGGAACATGTGCACTTAACCTCTGTGCCACTGGGCTGGCCCCCCTTTTTTTTTTTAAAATGATGATGCTGGGAGGAGTGTATACTTGGGTGTGAGGTTCTTTTTTTTTTTTAAAGATTGGCACCTGAGCTAACAACTGTTGCCAATCTTTCTCTTTTTTTCTGCTTTTTCTCCCCAAAGCTCCCAGGTACACAGTTGTGTATTTTCGTTGTGGGTCCTTCTGGTTGTGGCAGGTGGGATGCCCCCTCAGCATGGCCTGATGAGCGCTGCCATGTCGGCGCCCAGGATCCGAATCAGCGAAACCCTGGGCCCCTGAAGCGGAGCACGTGAACTTAGCCACTCAGCCATGGGGCCAGCCCCAAGGTTCTTTTTTTTTTTTTTTTTTAAATATTGGCACTTGAGCTAACATCTGTTGCCAATCTTCTTTTTTTTCTTCTTCTTCTTTTCCCCAAAGCTCCCCAGTACATAGTTGTATATTCTTGGTTGTAGGTCCCTCTGGTTGTGTTATGTGGGATGCCGCCTCAGCATGGCTTGATGAGCGGTGCCATGTCCGTGTCCAGGATCGGAACTAGTGAAACCCTGGGCCGCTGAAGCGGAGAGCGCCAACTTAACCACTCGGCCACAGGGCCGGCCCCTGGTCAATCTTTATTTGAACATTTTCAATTAAGTCATTCTTTAATCAGAACAGTGATTCTGTTGGAATTTTCCATGTTTGTTGAAGCTAGGATGAGAAAAACTTTAAATTAAAATTTAAAAAGAATTTAAAACAAGAAGAAGCTGCAGAACCAGAAAATGCAGAGCCTCCCTAGCAGTCAGTTAACACCCACAGATACAAAGACAATCTCTTACTGGCTGGCTTCTTACAGATGTTTAAATTCAAATAAGGATCCTGAGTCATCCACATGGGAGCTTTGTTTGCTTAAGAGAACTTTTTATTTATTTATTTATTTATTTATTATTTTTTTATTTTTTCCTTTTTCTCCCCAAAGCCCCCCAGTACATAGTTGTATATTCTTTGTTGTGGGCCCTTCTAGAACTTTTGTAAAATGAGTGTAGCACAGTTACAGGTCACATTTTCAGATCCCCAAACTAGGACAAATATATGTAGATCTGAAGGCAATCAGACCAAATACATGAAATTGAGAGTGCGCCAGAATATTTGGTATAAATTGGGGAGCATCATTGAAGAGATTCTTTATTTGGTTCTTCCAGTGAGCAAATTATCTCAAATACTTGGCAAAATAATAACTTTAATCTTGCTTTCTTAACTGTCACAGCCCCACAAAGTAACAACGCAGTGAGTATCAGCTGTGTGATATTTAAATCTATGTGCTTTTAACTCTCATGCAAAGATTATACAGGTCTATAAACATAACTATTTTTACAGGGTTATGTGAAGTAATTAAATAATGAAAAAGACAAAGTTCTTCTTGAAACAAATACTACAGTTCCCAATAGTGACTTCACAAGGTTTTGGTAACTTTTTTTTCCCTAGAGAATAAAGTCAACATTATAATGTTGAATGTTATAATGTTATATGTTAAAATGGTATAATATGAATATGAAGAATACATGGAATATCATTTTATAACTCAAGAAATTCATGTAATGAATTCATTTATATGAGTCGATATGGAAGAATTTATTCAAATCAGACTGAATACACATTTATCCAGAGGTCACCCAAAAACTTCAACTATCTAGAACAAAGCCCTCCAGGTGATTTTGATTCACATTAAGATTTAAAAATTGAGAACATGGATTTACAACAAAGTCAGACTGGAATATAAGCAAACATACAAACAAAAGACTTCTGACTAACTAAAATCATGTCAAGTTTATATATTTAAGGTCATGCTCTCTACGTAGAAGAGCCCATGTTGTTTGTCTGACATGAGTTTAAAGATCTTGATTACAAGAATAAGACTACATATATAGTAATTTTAAAAGCACTTTCATATATATTATCTCACTGGGCAGAGTTCACAGTCAATTAGAATTTGGGTGATTAGAAAAATGAGATTGACGAAGAGGAAATGAGCGTGCCGCTGGAGGCATGCCAGACACACTGAGAGCTGGAAGAACGGGCAGCTAGCTACAAATGGAGGGAGAAAATTCCAAACAAATCACAAAGCAAATCTTCCCATGACAGCCTTATGTGACTGAGAGGCCTTAACAGACCCTTTGGGCCATGCATTGAGAATTACAACAGTATCACAAATGATGCTTATAATGATGACTCTGCATCATTATATAAAAGTTGATGTATGTTGAGCATACTCTGTTTAAGAAGTGAAATGAATTAAAGGCAAGAAATATGTTTTATAAATATCTCTATCAAAAATATTTAAACATTTCTTAAAGGTTTCGTGCTTAAAACTGATCTTGGTGATTTTGAAAATCACAACATGGGATACCAATTTCTCAGATGATTATAGTAGCTTCCTCTGTTACCAAAAATGTAGTGGTATCATTTTAGATGTGGTTAACATACGTTTGATGACTGGCTGGCCGTCTAGTCACATTACAAACTCGGTATTTTCGTTTCATCTGTCCACAGTGGGTCACCTCAACTTTAAGACCTGAAGTTAAAAAAAAAAGTCAAAACATCAGTATTAATTAAAATCATAGTGACAAAAACAGGTTCAAATGTTGTCTTCAGAAAGCCCTGACATTGTACAGGACCAAAGTTGCAAGGATATAGTAACAATTTCATCATGTAAGGCAAAGAGCCTCAGCTGAGCAGAAAAAACTAGAACCCAGATGACTTAAGATATGCAACCTACTTTAATTCATTAATTCATTCAAAAAATATCTACTAAGTGTCAACTACGTCCTGTCACTTATTACCAGGTCCAGAGACAGGCCTAACGAAGCTTATATTCTAGTGAGAGAAAATAGCTAATAACAAGTAAAGAAGAAAAGAAATTTCAAAAGGAGAATAAATGAACTCGTGCCATTTTATTAAAATGAAAGTTTTAAGTGGGTAAGGGTTACTTAGTGCCTGATATGTGCCAGGTACTGTGCCAGAAGCTTTATACATCTAACTGCATTTAATTCTTTTTTTTTTAAGATTTTACTTTTCCTTTTTCTCCCCAAAGCCCCCCGATACATAGTTGTGCATTTTTAGTTGTGGGTCCTTCTAGTTGTGGCATGTGGGATGCTGCCTCAGCATGGCTTGATGAGCAGTGCCATGTCTGCGCCCAGGATTTGCACTGGTGAAACCCTGGGCCGCTGAAGCAGAGCGCGCGAACTTAACCACTCGGCCACGGGGCCGGCCCCTGCATTTAATTCTTACAATAACCTTATAAGATATATATTATTAACTTTACCCTAGAGATGAATAAACTAAGGCTCACTGAAGTGGTTAAGTAACTTGCTCAAGGTCCCATTGATAGAAGTGGCTGGGGTGGGATGGAAGCCCAGGCGTGTTTGACTGACTCCAAGACCATGCTCCTTGCACCGTGCCGAGCGGCCTCTCCAGGACTACAGCAATGCCAATACCTACCTCTGATTTCTTTGGTAAACTTGACACGCTGGGAATCTGTTAGAGGTTTGGTCTGTTCATTGATGTTCTGAATGTCTAAAACCTCACACATGAACTCAATGATAGGCTGGGCCCGGTAGAAAGCAGTTGCAGATACTAACAAACAGAAAGGAAGGATACTTAGCTTCAGGGAAAGGGAAAGACCGAAAAAAAAGAGCCCAAACAGTAAAGGGTAAAGAGAGCTCCATCCTACCATCAATATTGAGCATCATGTTCCACATAGCAGGTCTCACAGACTGATGAAAGCCAAACCAGACCTCCCTGCCCCCTCCCAGAGGGTGGTAGTAACCTTCAGGAGGTGAGAAAAAGGAACGACCCACTGGAGTGTACCTAAAGAAAAAAGAGTTTGTATGTTTCACGATAAAAACTTGAAAGGTCTTTCATTTCACTCTCAACTTTGTAAACTGAACCAAGTTTGAACTATGACTTATGCAGAAAACTTTCAATGGTTCCAATGCAACCCGCCAAAAAGAAGTCTGACATTTATGGCAAAGAACTCAACCGAACGTACTAACCTCATGGAGGGAAGGTGTCTTGTGATAACATCAAGTGCTTGCACAGAGTCATCTGGGACTTCATTTAAGTGCCCGGCCAAAGCTTCTAAAAGCAACTGAAGACTTACAACTGATACCCACTGAACAGACACTTTAAAGGTTTGGTCTTTACCCTCACCTGGAAGGGTCACTTCCATATCAACCTAAGGAAAAACACATATACACATATATTTACAAAGCCTGAGAGTAAGATCCGAGCAATATTCAACATAGTATATGTATAAGGATATTTATTTTAACACTTTCTATAATTGTAAAACATTGGAAACAACCTATCTGTCCAGCAATAGGGGAATAATTTAATATTGAATATTATGGAATAGTTTAAAAACAAGGTATATGTTACACTATGGTTTAACCTTGAAAATATTACGCTAAGTGAAATAAGCCAGATAAATTCATAGAGACGGAAAGTATAATAGTGGTTACCAGGGAGTGGGGGAGAAGGAAATGGGGAGTTATTATTTATAATGGGCACAGAGTTTTAGTTTGGGATAATGAAAAAGTTCTAGAAACGGACAGTGATCATGATTATACAACAATGTGAATATACTTAATGACACTGAACTGTACCCTTAAAAATGGTTATAATAGTAAATTTTATGCTATGTATACTTTACCACAATAAAAATATCTGAATTAAAAAAAATAAGGTAGATTTAAATGTACAGAAATGGAAAGATCTCCCAGACACATCGTTAAATGAAAAAATAAATCCTAGAACAATATGCAAACAGATAAGACTATACATAAACATATGCATAAATAGCTAATTCACATAATATCTGAAAGGATACATACTAAACTATTACAGCAGCATCCTCTGAAAAGGAAAATGGGATTGAGGGGTGTAGGCAGGTGGGGAGGCAGGAAACTACTGCATTTCTAGATTGCCTGAATAAGTTTATAATGAGTATATACATATGTATTGCTTTTCTAATTTTAAAAACGAACATTTTAAAAAGTTACTGGGGGAGGCTGGCCCAGTGGGGCAGCGGTTAAGTTTGCATGTTCCACTTCAGCGGCCTGGGGTTCCCCAGTTTGGATCCTGGGTGTGGACATGGCACCACTTGGCAAGCCATGCTGTGGTAGGCGTCCCACATATAAAGTAGAGGAAGATGGGCACGGATGTTAGCTCAGGACCAGTCTTCCTCAGTAAAAAGAGGAGGATTGATGGCAGATGTTAGCTCAGGGCTAATCTTCCTCAAAAAAAAAATAAAGTTACTGTGGTATGATGAATATTTTCATAAGTGGGTACTTTATAATATTCTATAATTTACAGAAACTCCATTGTTCAGACTCAGGTAGCACTTAAATAATGTGCAAATTTGGGAATATATGTAAAGATGACATAATCAACTAAATGCTAATGCTCATCTCATCTCCAATTACTGATTAACTAAGGGACAAGAGAATATAGACAGAATAACAAATCTATCACCCCTAGGAGAGACAGCTCTTAGAATTGAATTGTTCTTAGAAAGGAAAACATTTTTTTCCTACAAATTACCACTAAATGACCTAAGTCAAATAAATATTTGTTGCCGTTAACACTTACCCTATCCCGTCCGATTGGCAGTGGATGTGCTGTGTACATGTTTCTTTTGCCATCATAGCCAGGCTGCTGATCACCAAATATTTGCATCTTGAAGTGCCGCACCATTGTATCTACTACCTCCCTTAACAGGAATGGAGACAGTGGAGGTTAGCTTTGAGAAATGGTAACAGTGAGGAAATCATCAGCATACTTTACTCAGCTACTTCAGCTCAACACTCCTTAGAAAAAGTAAGGGTCAAAATTAAAATTGACTCAAATAATTCAAAAAATAGTTAACTGAAGAATGGTGGTGACACGTAAACAAAAGCAGCTAGGAGATGATAAACCAAAAGAAAGGGGAATAAAAGGAAAGAGAGCACAAAATTTACCGCATCCTCTCAAACTCCTGCTTTCCAAAATCCTCTCCTAGGATAAACACAGCCTTATAAGAATAACCTATCTTAGGTATCGAAGTTTGGCATGTTCATAAGTGAATGATGATAAGTCTATTAGCAAATAAACATCGTTTTTGAAGTATACTGGTTTTGGAAAAGAGAGTGGGCAGAAATTCAGAAATCTGAAGATCAATTAATCTAAGATGCATCATACTCAAAGGAATAAGTCAACCCCTTTGACCAATGCTGGTAATTTATTATTCTGCACACTAACTTGTTTTATTCCAAAGTACTCCTAAGCAGTGTAGAGAAGGGAATGATGTAAAATATCCTCATTCTATAAAGATTAGCGATGTAGTTTCTTTCTCCTTAGAATGAAAGCCTTTCTCTCAATCAAGCATGCATAGCTTTATGTAAGTGTTCCTGCATGGATGCCAGGCCCTGTATGCAGGCTCTGAAATAAGTGTAGTCGTAGGAATACTAGAGTATACAGCTTAAGACAGACAGATCACAACTAGGTAAGGTATGAATATTACTACAAATGGAATCTGAGAGAAAGTCACGTTTTCAAACCAAATCACACAACTGAAGAAAATGGATGGAGAAATGTAGTATCATATATTCTCAATTTAAAAAATCTAACTTAAGAACTAACTGTACATTTTTCTACTGGAAGGGTAATTTCTCATCTTACATTCTTTTTTTTTTTTTTGCGGAAGATTAGCCCTGAGCTAACATCTGCTGCCAATCCTCCTCTTTTAGCTGAGGAAGACTGGCCCTGAGCTAACATCCGTGCCCATCTTCCTCTACTTTATATGTGGGATGCCTACCACAGCATGGCTTGCCAAGCAGTGCCATGTCCACACCCGGGATCTGAACCAGCGAACCCCGGGCCACCAAAGCAGAATGTGCGCACTTAACCGCTGCACCACCGGACTGGCCCCATCATCTTACATTCTTAAAATACAACCATAAAGAGTTTTGCAGTGAAGAGATGTTTTCACCTCTATTCTCATTAAATCTCCACAACAATCTTGTGAGATAAGTAGGGCAATGCTTATTGCCCTCATATTAAAAAGAAAAAATAAAAATTCAGAATGGGTAAGGAACTTACCCCTGGTCACACAATGATTAAGTGGCAGAGCTGTATGACCCTGGGCAAGTTACTTAATCTCTCACATATCTATTTCTTCATTTGTAAAATTATGATAATCATAATACCTACCATAGAAGTTTGCTGTATAAGCAAATAAGTATACACAGAGTAATTAGGACAGTGCTTGTCATGTAAGCCTACTTACTCTGGTGTGCTCATGCATATCACTCCAGGAATTTTCCTCTCTCCTGAATCATCGAATTTTTCCTCTCTAGAGCACACAAATATGCTATAATTTATATCATCTTATATATAGATGTAATATATATATAATATCTCAGTGGCTCACCCCCACCCCCTTCCCTATCTTCTACCCGTTTTATTTTTCTTCATAGCACTTATCACCAACTAACAAGTAATATGTTTTGTTTGCTTATTCATTTATTTTCAGTCTTTTCCCCCATTAGAATCTAAGCTCTTCAGGGGTAAGAACTTTTGCCTGTTTTGTTCACGTTGTATTCCTAGAGCATGGAACAATGCATGGCACATAGCAAGCACCCAAGAAAATATTTGTTGAACGGATCAATGTTAGCTATGTACACCACTTCTATTACAATCGACCCCAGTTATACAACAACCAAACCATTATGGGCCTGCAGGAGACTAAACTGTACCAGAAAGCCAAATTATTGATCTATAATGAGAAAAAAAATCAAGCAGCATAAAACATTTCACTTAACAGCAAGGACACTCTTAGAAAAGCAAGAATCTTAAGATGAAGGACTGCTTGAATATCACAGTGTGGAAACAGAGAAAAGGAAAGCGGGTGTTCTCAGCGCACCGTAAGAATGTCTACTACATGACTATGTCGTCACATTTGGTAGATTCCTGTCATACAGACCACAATGCTTAAAGCATCTAATCTAGACCACTCTTGGATAATGCTAGAATTAAACAGATCTTCTCTCTGAGCTTACTTTTTTCAATACTCCAAGATGATTCTTCTGTCTTTCACTTATATTTTTCTCATGTCTAATACCACCACTTAATAAAATTTGAATTTCCAGACAGTTCTGTTTCCCATAGAGATTAATGTCTTTATAATGAAAGAGTGAGCTTTCTTCTTCATTCAATAAATATTTACTGATTGAACAGTGACGTATCCAGCACCCTGCCAGAATCTGTGGAGGATACCCATGTATGAGACAGCAAACCTGCTATTAAGAAACTCACCATCTTAGAGAAAAATAAAGCCTTCATGTTGAAAGAATTTAGAGAATATGATACATCATAAATTGTATGCATTTAAATACAATGAAGTCTACTCTTTCTAATCCTTACCTGTTAACTCTGCGAGGCCGTTTTTCTGGTTTAATATCCACATCATAGTGATACACATCTATTTTAGGAATCTGAACCTGAAAATGATTGGCTAACAGTCGAATTGGTTTTCCAACAGTTCCAAGGCCAGGACGACGAGGCGGCTGAAACAGGCTGGCTGGAGGTCCTAAAGAGATTGAAAGACATTTGATGTGCTATTCGGTCATGAAGGATAATGTCCTCTGCATGATCATCATCATGATAATGATAGCTACAATGATTGAGATTTTATTATTCACTGAACATATTCTTATATAAAGAGCTTGGAGTGTCTTTTGACCTATATTTCTAAATATTTTGCCACGTGGCTATTATTTTGAATATGGGGGACATCAAAATTAGACGGTATGATGAACGCCTCTCAGATGTGGGCTATTGTATAAAACCTTCTATGAGCATCAGTAGATCTATAGATAGGTTTACAAAACTATATGTATTTTAAAATAAAGCCACTTCTAAACTCTGGGGGCCACCACCCTATTCAGGGTGGAGATGATTCATTAATCCTCCACAAATTAGCCTTTATTATTTTAGTTTGTACAGACAGGAGGAGCTTAAACAGCAGCTATATTTATCAACTTACCTGCTAATTTAGAAGTAAAGCAATACCAATAATGATACACTTTCTTGTTTATAACCTGATATTTTTTAGAATCTGGACAATAGATCAGCAGGTCTAGTTTATTTATTCAACAAACATTTATTCGTTTATTACATGTCTAACCTGCACTAGGGACTCAGGAAAAAAACAGAGCCTCTGCCCTCAAGGAACCTACAGTCTAGACCAGCGGTTCTCAACCTGGGGGAGATTCTGTCCCCCAGAAAACATGTGGCAAATGTCTGGAGACGTTTTTGGTTGTCACAACTTGGGGGGGGTGCTACTGACATAGTGGGTAGGGGCCGTGGATACAGCTCAACATCCTACAACACACAGGACAGCCCCCCACAACAAAGAAGTATCCAGTACAAAATATCAGTAGTGCTAAGGTTGAGAAACTCTGGTATAGACAGAGCAGTCTTCCCAAATTATTCCATTCATGGTTCACAAGATATTCCACACACACACACACAAAAGATACCATAAGTTAAAGAAACTGCATATTCTCTTCCCCTTCTTAAAATTACCTTATACATTATCGTATTAAATTCTCCAACAAGTCATGTAATAAATAAACCTGCTTAACTTTAACTCATCATTTACCCAATTTATGTTTGTCCAGAACTCTCTCTCTCTCCTTTTAAAATCAAACATCTATCAATATTCAGCAGATATGGATTTGGGGAAACAGTTTGGGAAATATTTGTCTACAGAAAACCTTACTCCTTCTCAATGATAATGTTAAGTGAACACTGGTCTGGAAAATAAACTTCTTTTCTGCTATGAATAAGTGTTGAGTAAAATGGACTGTGATTCCAATGGAAAGTTACAACAGGTTCTCTTATTGCAACAGCATTTCGCCGAGAACAAAGACAGTTCACTAAGGAGAGAAACTTTGAAGCAAGAAGTTGTTCCAGTCCAACGTCACTTAGGAAAATCAAAGCAAACTCTTTAATGAAATTTGTGTTAGATCACTATACACTAATTATTAAAGTACTGAAAATATTTTCACATATTAAATTCATTGTTCACTCTTCCTCTAAATTCTACTCATCCTTCAAAACACAGGTCAGGTGTGACCTCCTTGGAAAGCTTTGCTGGAATCTCCTAGACTGTAGGATGCATCCTCTGTGTTCTCAAGACCCTCTGTACAAGGAAGCACTTAGCACAAGTACATAGAAACAACATGTTAATTACTCTGTCTCCTCCACTAGATTGTAAACTCTTAGAAGAAATGGACCTCTGGTTCATTGTTACCTCCTCAGTACCTAATTCAATGACTAGCACATTGTAGGAATTCAATAAATGTTGAGCTGGACAGTACCAATAATCCTTGTAGCCATTCCAGATAGAAACTAAACTGAATTCCAGCCATTACTAAAACCCGAGAATTGTCAATTATTTTTCATTAAAGCAAAAAATTTATACTAAAAATATTATAATTGCTGGGAGTTGACTCCATTTCTATGTACAAGGGGATCTACTCTGGGTGTGATGATATATTTACAATCAAGGTAAGAGGTAAAAGCCATACTGAATTAACTCAATTAAATCATACGGATAAGTCAGCCCTGCCTATTCCAAGATACACTTAAGCAATCATTGTATCATAAATCCAGCTTTATGATAGAAACTTGGAAACAGAAATTTGGATCGAATGACATGCACAAGGACATATGACTTTGATTTTAAATCATGCCTAGAATCTAGGTCTCCTAACTCCCAGGCCTGTGCCTTTTTTTCCCAGATACACTTCACAGTCCTATGGTATCTCTCTCTCTCTCTCTCTCTGAAGTACTTGATGCCAAAGAGACAGAAGCAGAAGAAATGAAAGAAAACGCATTAAGAAGTGGAAAAAGTACATGTGTTTCTTTTCCTTGGCAAGAGAGAAAATTTGGAGGGTGAGTGACCATTTCTTATAACAAATTTAGAAGATTTATTTAGAAAACTATACTCTAAAATTTTCCATTCCAAAAACTGGTTTCTCTGAATTTAGCAAACCACTTATGATGAATTAAGAAACCATGGCTAAGGCCCTGGAGCCAAACTGCCTGGGTTTCAATCCAGTTTTACCACTCCGTAACTGCACGACCTAGGCCAGTTTTTTAGCCTCTCTGTGCTTAGTTTCCTCATCTATAAAATGGGGCAGGTGTGGTAACAACAGCATCTATCTCATAAGGCTATCGTGAGGATCCCACGAGATGATATATATAAAAGGCTTAACACAGTGCCTCTTAATAGTAAGCACTCAATAAATGTTAGCTATTATGATTGTACTTGCATAAATGTTACAGTCAGTGATCAAAGGTTCCTGGGCTTCATAGTGGGGGCATCTCCAAAATTTGGTGACAAAGTTAGAAAATTACATCTTCCGAAAAGGAAACAAGTAAGATTCAACGTAGACCGGATGAAGTCAGACTTAAATGAAGAGGAGGGCATTAGACTAGGAGTTGGATGACCCAGACTCATCCTCATTTCACCAATCAGCCTTCAGACCTCGATGAACTCACTTGAACTCTCTGAATCTTTTTTCTCATCTGTAAAATGGGGATAATAGCTGCCTTGCCTACCCTACAGAGGCTCAAATGAGCTAAGAGCTATGAAAGCACTTTTCAAACTATAAAGAACTGTAAAAATAAAAGTTATCATTAATATAACCAAAATAAATAGCAATCTAATTAAACATATTTCCAAGTTATTATTGTCAGAAACCGAAAGGGGTGAGGGAGAGGAGAGCAAGACTAAGAATGCTTCAAGGATGGTTCAAATGAGGAGAGCACAAGGCACCAGATGGGTGTGCTTTAACAATGAAGCAGAAAAGCTTCGCCAGGTTCTAAAACAGCCTGGATGAACTACCCCACAAAACTATCAACATCCTTTGCTCTGATTCTCTGCTCAGCAAGCAGCTTCTTTTTTCTTCTGCTTTATCTCCCCTCCCACCCCCCCATACACAGTTGTATATCTTAGTTGCAGGTACTTCCAGTTGTGGGATGTGGGACACTGCCTCAACGTGGCCCGATGAGCGGTGCCATGTCCACGCCCAGGATCCGAACCCTGGGCCGCCGCAGCAGAGCGCGCGAACCCAACCACTCAGCCACGCAGCTGGCCCCAGCAAGCAGCTTCTTGTTATTAATTGGGTTTCCAAAGAACCAGGACACGAAAAAGGACTTTGCCAGAGAGCAGACAAGAAAATAGTCCAGTCAACGGAAAAGATCTATGTAACACTTCGGTTTATTCGTTTGTGTCATATAGATGTGGTTAGTGAGAATTAATTTTGCACAATCCTGGGTGAACTGATAAGTCCTCAAACCTGCAAAAGCCAAAATCAAACAAACAAACAAAAAGGAGTCCCTGGGACGCTCCTAACACCACCAGGTTGATCTTTTCCGTGAAATGCAGTTGTACACACAGTTACATAGTCTCTCGCAATATCAGCTCATAAATGCAACAGTTGCTTCTATTATGAATTACTACCAGGGGAGGAAGAAACATTTGTTGAGTATCTACAATGTATCAGGCTCTACAGTAAGACTTCTCACATACATTATCTGATTTCATCCTCACAACAATCTTGCGGCACACAATTATTATTACCCTCATTTTATAGATGAGGAAACGAAAGTTCGAAGGAATTAAGTAATTTGTGCAAGGTTATACGACTATTAAATTACTAGATTGGATTTGAATAGAAGTCTGTTACATTCCTAAAGACCTGATCACGCCTTTAGCTGGGGGGCATAGGTGAAGTGACCCAGCATAATACTTACGCTGAGGTTCATCAAATAATATTAATGTGACAAAACCAATTTATTTTTAAAAGGCCTATGAAATTTGATTATGCAGGTTTTTAAAAATACTTTAAGCAGCAAGCTAAGGTGGAGTTTAATCATTCGGCTATGTAAAAAAGTTCTAAGTAAACAAACCTTCAAACTTTCCAAATTCAAATGGTAAACAAAATTTTCTATGCACTGAAAAACCTAAAATGCTCTACAACTGAGTCCACTATGTAGTTAAGTTTTGATATTAAAGTTAATTCTATCACAGGCCCTAAACTCTGCCTTACTTAGCCAAGGCATTAGAAACCTGTTGGGGTTTGAGGTGGGTGCACCAGGTCCCAATCTGCAGGGCATTTGTTACAACCTGGAATGGTGCCTCTGGTTTGTGCCGAGTGGGGGAGATAACCAGAGGCCGTTCCAAAGATGGGGAATTAGTTTCCAAAGGACTTTCTTCTTCATTTGATCCTCACAACCACCCATAACCCAATTAGAAGAGAACTTGGGGCATTAAAGCTTGTGCTGGAGCCGGCTAGCCGGTAACTAGCCTGTCATTAAGTGCTAGCCCAGACCACTCTGGGACTGTCGCACAGAGTGACAGACAGGACCATATAGAGACTTCAGAGCCTTCAAGAAAAGGTGGATACTTTGCCCCTTCGTCTTTGCGGATCATGAGAAGTGTCTGCGGGAAGTTCTCCTTCTTCCTTATCTGAGAGCGTTAGACCGTCTGCCAGGGCAAAGAAAAATAGGGGTGCGGCCCCAAACCAACAATACCCCTGGTAGTGGCTGGGGGTCCTTCCCGTTCAGCTCCAGACCAGGCCTCCGCTGAGCACCTGGCACAGATCGTCCCTTCTGAGGCCCAAACTGGCCTCGCCTCAACCCTGGAGGACAGACCACCTCCTGAGGTTGGGTCAGTTCTCCCCTCTACCTGGGGACTCGGGTCACCTTCCTGGGCCTCCGTCCCTTAGACCTCGAGATCTGGCTCATCTCTCCAGGCTGGGGCGCGGTCCCCGCCTCCCGAGGCCCGGGTCAGCTCCCTCCGCCTTGTGCAACGGGGCACAGCTCCCAGTCCCCGAGGCCTGACAGCCCGAGCCCAGGGACGCGCGAGCCTATGGGGGCGACGGGGAGCGACGGTCCCGCCCGGCCACCCGTCCCGGGCCCCGATCCCGGCCCCGGCCCGAGCGCGCTCCTCACCGGGTCCCAGCGCCTCCATGGCGGCGGCGGGGGCCGCCTCGCCCCGGTCCCCGGCGCCTCCCGCTCCGGGCCCCGCCGCCGCCGCCGCCGCCGCCGCCGCCGCGTAACGCTTGATCTCCGGAATATTGGCGCTGGGGGGGGCGCCGCGGAGACGCGGGCGCTGGGCAGGGGGCGGCGGCGGCGCCGGGCCCGGGGACAGGGACCCGGCTCCCGCGGCTCTTCCGGCCTCAGCGACAACAAAAACAATCCCCGTCGCCGCCGCCGCCGCCGCCGCCGCCAGCGGGAGCGGGAGCGGGAGCCAGCGCGCGCGCCCGCCGGGCGGGGACGGGGCGCGGGGCTCGGGGCGCGCGCGGCCGGGGGTCCCGGCTCGCGGAGGGGGCCGTGCGCGGCTCCAGGCGCCGGGTCCACCGAGCCCGGCGTGGGGCAGGGGCGGGGTGGGGCGGGGGCGGGCGCGCGCCCGGAGGGGGCAGTGCCCCAGGACGTGTCGGGTGCGCGCCCGCTCGCCCGCACTGCCCTGTCCGCCCGGGGCGGCCGTCCTCTACAGATGGCCTTGGGGGGCTGCGTGCGATCCTCCCGGAGTCTCCTGACACATAGTACTCCCCCAGCACCCCCAAAACATTGGGATTCCAGACCGCGCTGATCCACAGACACAGTTCTCCGCTTCTGGGGTTGGAAAGTGTCCTGAATTTCACATCAGTCCCCTCTCCTCCTTCCTCCCACCTCAAACTATTTCTCTGTCCTCTTTCTCCACTGTCCTGGGACAGAGAACACCAGGGTCAGCACAGACGCAGCTCTTTTCCTCCGCTTCTTCATCCAACACCGCACACCCACCTGCCCTTCCCTCCCCATGCAGCCAGAAAGCACCACAGGAATGGACCACGATGAGTGATGCATTCTCTCCTCGGTCCGTGACAAGCACTTCTGGTGGGCAAGTCACCAGTCACTTCAGAGGAGAAGAATCTTGCTTTGCTGGCTGACTTCACTTTGGCAGCCAAGAGCCAACATGCTCTCTAAGGCAGCCTGGTCAGGCCAGCAGGCCCAGCATCCTTGGGCCTTTTAGTTGAGACTTCGACTTGGAGAGCATAGGACTACAGGCCAAGAAGCAGGTTCTAGTCAGCAGAATGAGGAAGCCCTCTGTCCACCAGTTTAAAAGGTACAATGTGTATGTGTGGCGTTAGTTTGCTAGGGCTGCCATTACAAAGTACTACAGACTGAGTGACTTAAACAACAGAAATTTATTTTCTCATAGTTCTGGAGGCTAGATGTCCAAGATGAAGGGTTGGTTTCTTCTGAGATCTCTCTCCTTTGCTTGCAGGTGGCCATCTTCTCCCTGTGGCTTCACATGGTCTTCCCTCCGTGCATGTTTGTGTCCAGATTTTCTCTTCTTATAAGGACACCAATCATACTGGACTGTGGCCCACCTTACAGTTTTCATTTTAAATTTGTTCCCTCTTTAAAGATCTCATCTCTAAATACAGTCACAGTCTGAGGTAGTGGGGGTTAGGATTTCAACATGAATTTTGAGGGGGACACAATTCAGCCCATAAGAGGTGTAGTAAAATATTCATTTGAGCACCTACCATGTGCAGCCATAGAGCCAAGTAATTTTTGTAAGTAGTGATAAAAAATGTTAGGGGCAAACCACGGCCAGGCACTATATTATGGGCCCTACATGTCATTTAATCTTCACGACCACCTATAAGGTAGATATTATTAAGGAAGTTATGTGTACAAATGAGGGAAGTGAAGCTCAGGGAAGCTGAGGAAGTCAGGCTCTGCATTATATGATACGGCAGTGAAGCGTGGAAAAATTGGAGTTCTACATCCTGCATTCCGGTCCTGGCCAATTGCATCCCTGATTGGCTGTGGAAATGGGGACTTTTAATCGAGTGACTAGATTCTAGTCTACTGATACCATGCTCCAGTTTCTTTCCAAAGCACCACACTACTTCTCTGTTAAACTAGATATTAACTGGAAACAATAATAGGGGACAGAGAGTTTGAAGGGGAGGAAGTATTCACCAAATGAATAGACTGGTTTACGGCTAAGACGGTAAGAAAAGCCAACTAGAGGTCAAGTTTTGAGTTAACCCCAGTAGCCACCTCCTTTCTTCTCCACTCCAGGCTAAATCCTTTGCACAGTTGAAACAGTGCTGGTGGCTTCCAGCCTGGTTTATGGCTGACTTTCCCACTCTTAGTTCCTAACAAATTTTCCCCGTATTCTGCTTGCTACCCTGAGCAGAGACCACAGCTTGTTTCCTGTACTGAAAATAGCTCAGAGACCTGAGTATGAAATGTATTTACCCCAGTTTCAGTTGAGACTGCAATGTCTCAGTTGCTCAGTTTCTCACCCCTGTCATTCTTGACCTCTCTGATCGTCTACATTCTCATTCCAAAACTCACTCACACTCAGGCACCTCCTGCTCCCTTCCCAAAGACCCTTTTGACTGAGCCCTCCCAAACCTAACATTTTAGTCAATAAACTCCCCTAAACCTCAGCCTGTTCAGCAAGCCCTCCCTCCATTTCCTGCTGTGGCTGAAAAGAAGCCATGCCCCAGAATACCACTTCCCCCTCAGCTCTCTCTGGTGGTGGCTGCTCATTCCCCCACACGCCACACATCTACAGGACAGGGTCGGGGGTGGGTAGAGAACTTGCAATATATTTACCTGCATTGCACCAAACCTTGAATTCTCATTCTCATATGAAAACCACTTGCCATCTGGCCAAACCACCACAGGGCCTCCCTTGGTGGTATAATTAACTCAGCTCCTGCCTGGTCATATGTTTCAGTCCAGGCCTGGCTCCCGTTACATTTTAAACCCTTGAGGGCAGGGCTTATGCCTTATTCAGGTACTCAGGTTTGTGTTTCTGTTGCCTAACATGTTACCTGGCACCAAATGCTTATTCAGGGAAATTTATGGAATGAATAAATGAATGAATGAATGAACAAGTGATATATAATTAGTGGGAGCTAGAAATGGTCCAGTGGAGGGGCCTAGGTGAAAAACTCTGGGTGAACTTTCAGCTTCTCCAGAGCACGGACTTCTGAATCAGATGGTCCTGGGTTCAGATCCCAGTTCTACACCATACTAGCTCTAAGTACCTGAGACAAGTTCCTTCACTTACTGCTCAAGGATGTCCTGAGGAGGACGTTAAATCATATACATCCCTGTTCTTGTATGTCTGGCGAGGAATAAGTGCCCAATAGTCACTAGTTCTTCTCCCTTCACTCCTTTCTCCCAGCTAAAAGCTGTCCCCTGCCACAGTCTCGCTGTCCCCTGAGAGACAGTGAACTCAAGGTCTCGGCTCAGTCCAAGGGAGGCGAGTAGGACCTTCCAGGCGGAGCACGTTTACATGCCGTGTGCCTGAGCCACCTGACAGGGACTTGGCGCACCCATCTGGGGGTAAGAGCCAGAACATCCTCTGTCAAGGTTTATGAATGGAACTGAACTTCATGAATGTGTCAATGCTCCCCTGAGACCAGACTGAGCCAGAGGGAGCCTTGCTAATGGACACTGTGCCAGAAGGCAGGGCTCCAGCCCCTCATGCTGCTTCATTCAAGCCCTCGTCTGGGCTGCTGGTCTGTGTTGGTGTTTTGACTCCCCAGCCTCACCTCACGTACTAACTTTCCACATGTCTGGAGCTTAAAGGAGAGGAGGAACTTCTTTGCAGTTGATCACTTGGGCCAGGGGCTTTCCCTCTTCTTTAGCTGGAGAGCCCTTTATTCAAACAAAAACCTTAAGTGGGAGCTGAAGTGGGGCCACTCTGGCTGAGGAGGACAGGGACCTGCATTGAACACAACTGAACTAGAGACACCACCTGGCATCCGAACAGAATTTCTGCCCTCCTGTTCCTACTCCATCGGCAGCCTGGCTCTTTTACCTTTTTTTTAATTGAGATGTAATTCACATACTATAAAATTCACCATTTTAAAGTGTAAAATTTGGCGGGTTTTAGTGTGTTCACAAGGTTGTGCAACCATCACCACTATCTAATTCCAGAACATTTTTGTCATGCCAAAAGGAAACCTCGTACCCTTTAGCAGTCACTCCCAATTCCTTCCTCCATCCAGCTCCTAGCAACCACTAATTTACTTTCTGTCTGTATGGATTTGCCTATTCTGGACATTTAATCTAAATGAAATCATACAATATGTGGTCTTTTGTATCTAGTTTCTTTCACTTAGCATAATGTTTCCAGGGTTCATCCATGTTGCAGCTTATATCAATACTTTCTTGCTTTTTATGGCTGAATAATATTCCATTGTATGTATACATCATATTTTATTTATCCATTCATCAGTTGATAGACATTTGGGTTGTTTCCACTTTTTGGCTATAATAATGCTGCTATGAACATTTCTGTAGAAGTTTTTGTGTGGATATAAATTTTCAATTCTTTTGGGTATATACCTAGGGGTAAAATTTCCGGATTATATGGTAACTCTATGTTTAACGTATTGAGGAACTGTTTCCCACCATGGCTACACTATTTTACGTTCCCATCAGCAATGTATGAGGGTTCTAATTTGTCCTCACTCTCACTAACACTTGTTATTTTCAGATTTAAAAAAAAGTTATAGCTATCTTTGTGAGTATGAAGTGGTATCTCATTGTGGGTTTGGTTTGCATTTCCCTAAGGACTAATGATGTTGAGTATCTATTTATTTGCCTATTGGCCATTTGTATATTTTCTTTGAAGAAATGTTGATTTAAATCCTCTGCCCTTTTAAAAGTTGTGTTATTTATCTTTTTTCTTATTGAGCTGTAGGAGTCCTTTATACATTGTAGATATTAAGCCCCTTATCAGATATATGATTTGCAAAACTTTTCTCCCATATTGTGGGATGTCATTTCACTTTATTTATGGTGTCCTTTGAAGCATACAAGTTTTTAATTTAGAAGAAGTCCAATTTTTCTTTGACTGCTTGTGCTTTTTTGTTATCATATCTAAGAAACTTAATCCAAGGTCATAAAGATTTATCCCTCTGTTATCTTCTAAGAGTTTTATAGTTTTAGCTCTTAAATTTAGGCCTTTGATCTATTTTGGGTTAACTTTTGTATACGATGTGAGGTGCTGGTTCAAATTCATTCTTTTGCATGTGAATACCCAGTTGCCCAAGAACCATTTCCTGAAGACTATTCCTTCCCCCAATGAATGATCTGGTACCTTGTCAAAGTCCATCTACTGTAAATGTAAGGGTTTATTTCTGGGCTCTTAATTCTATTCTCTCAATCTTGTGTCTGTTGTTATGCTGGTATCACACTGTCTTGATTACTGTAGCTTTGTAGTAAGTTTTGAAATCAGGAAATGTAAGTCCTCCAACTTCGTTCTTCTTTTTCAAGGTTGTTTTGGCTATTCTGGTCTCTTGCATTTCTGTACGAATTTTAGGATTGGCTGGTCCATTTCTGCAAAAAAAGGCAGTTGGACTTTTGATAGGAATTGCATGGAATCTGTAGATCAATTTCAGGAGTATTGCCATCTTAAGAATATGGAGTATTCCAATCCATGAACACAGGATATCTTTGCATTTATTAAGGTCTTTTTAAATTCTTTTCAACAATGTTTTGTAGTTTTCTGGGTGTAAATCTTACACCTCTTTGGTTAAATTTATTTCTAAGTATTTTTAGGGGGATGCTATTGTAAATGGAATTGTTTTCTTAATTTCATTTTTGGATTGTTCATTGCTAATATATAGAAATAAAACTGCTTTTTTATATTAATCTTATACCCACAACCTTACTGAATTTGCTTATTATCTCTAGCAGTTTTGTGTGTGTGTGGATTTTTTAGTGTTTTCTATATATGAGATCATGTTGTCTGCAAATAGACATAGTTTTACTTCTTCTTTCCCAGTATGGATGCTTTTTCTTTCATATTCTTGCTTAATTGCCCTGGATAGAACTTTCAGTACAATGTTGAATAGAAGTGGCCCTGTTTTGTACTTTGCAGGTAGTTTTCTACTTATTCGTGGTCTAGGGGCCAGGAATCAAGAGACTTGGCAACAATATTTGATTTGCCATCTCTGTCAATGAGATGGCATAGCTAGTAAGGAAAGCCATGCAAATCGATTAATATGTTTGCGTTTGCTTTTACTTTCAGCCTTTATTTCTACTACACTTTTTTTTTTTTTTTTTTGAGGAAGATTAGCCCTGAGCTAACATCTGCCGCCAATCCTCCTCTTTTTGCTGAGAAAGATTGGCCCTGAGCTAAAATCTGTGCCCATCTTCCTCTACTTTGTATGTGGGACGGCTGCCACAGCACGGCTTGATAAGCAGTGCTTAGTTCCGCACCTGGGATCCGAATCGGCGAACCCCAGGCCTCAGAAGCAACTGCACAAACTGCTATGCCAGCGGGCTGGCCCTCTACTACACGTTTTAACCAGGACAACTGATTTTTCTCTCTTCTTCAACATGAAACAAAGAGAATGAATTAGGGAATGAGATAAACCTGGACTCGAATTCCAATTCTGTATTGTAATTCTCAAATTTCAGTTCTATAGACCACGTGACATTGTCACCTCACCTCTCTGAACCTCAGCTTCCTCATTTGCAAACTGGAGATGACACTAACTGCTTCATAGGATTATTGAGAGGATCAAAGAAGATAATGAATGGAAAGCACCTACCACAATGCATGGCACTTAGAAAGGGCTCAAAAAATGCCCAATCCCATTGACTTCCTCTCCAGCCCTGAACAAGCCTCCTTTATCTGTAGGTTGGAGAAAATAACCAATTTTAAAAAGACTTTTCTAATACCTGGAGTGGTTTAATAAAGGAAAGGTTTTGGGAAGTAGTGAGCTCCAGGCTCCAGGGCTGTTCAAGCATATTTGAGATGATGAAAAGATCAGGTCCGGTGACTTTTGTGGTTCCTTAGAGTCTATTAAGTTATGTGAAAATATTTATTGACTTATGTGGTATACAAAGTTTTTCAGCAACTATTCATTGAGTACCTACCATGTGCCAGACCCTGTGCTGGGTGATGGGAAGACAAGGGTGAGCCAGAGAAGCAGGGTTCCTGTCCTCATGGAGTTCATGGTCTTGAAGTGAGACTAACAATAAAAAGAAAACAAACCAAAATGAAAGAATAAGATAGTTACAAATCGTGATGAGAGTTGTAGAATAAATAAGTAACATGAGATAAAGCACCTAGGGGAGGCAATTTTAGGAAAAGTGGAAAGGGACAGCCTCTCTGACATAGTGACATTTGAGCTGAGAACTTGTGGTGGTTTTAAACATGGCCACAAATTCTTTAGCATTTCACCCATTAAGAGGTGGGGTCTATGTCCCCCCATTTTGAATACGAGTGCGCTTGTGACAACTTTGACCAATAGAGAACTAGAGAATTGATGCCGTGTTACTTCCATGACTAGGGCATAAAAAGTCGTGCAGTTTTTACCTTTCTTGCTGGAGCTCTCTCTCTGGGAGCCCGCAGCTGTCATATAAGAAGCCTGACTACCCTGAGGCCGCCATGTTGGAGAGGTGCTCCAACACCACCATGTGTAGGCACTCTGGTTGACTGTCTCAGCTAAGACCAGCTTTCCACTGTTCCTGCTAGGGAGCCAGACACGTGAGTAAAAAAGCCTCCAGGTGATTCCAGCCACCAGCCATTTGAGTCACCCCCATCTATTTGAGTCTTGCTAGCTGAGGCTCCAGACACCACAGACCAGAGACAAACCATTTCCACTATTATTTGTCTGAATTCCTGACCCACAGAATTCATGAGCATAATAAAACGGTTGTTTCCTTTTTTGAAATTGAGACATAATTGACATATAACATTATATTAGTTTCAGATGTACAACACAATGATTTGATATTTGTATATATTGTGAACGATCACCACAATGTCTAGTTAACATCCATCACCACATACAGTTACAAATTTCCTCTTTTTTTTTTTGAGGAAGATTAGCCCTGAGCTAACTACTGCCAGTCCTCCTCTTTTTTTGCTGAGGGAGCCTGGCCCTAAGCTAACATCCGTGCCCATCTTCCTCTATTTTATACGTGGGATGCCTACCACAGCACGGCATGCCAAGTGGTGCCATGTCTGCACCCAGGATCCGAACCCGCAAAGCCCAGGCCGCCGAGAAGTGGAACGTGCCAACTTAACCGCTGCGCCACCGGGCCGGCCCCACAAATTTCTTTTTCTTGTGGTGAGAACTTTCAGGATCTACTCTCTTAGCAACTTTCAAATATACAACATATTATTATTAACCATAGTCACTATGCTGTACATTACATCCCCAGGGCTTATTTATTTTATAACCAAAAGTTTGTACCTTTTGACTCCCTTTATCCATTTCACCCACCCCCCACCACCCGCCTCTGGCAACCACCAATCTGTTCTCTGTATCTATTACTTCAGTTTTTTAAGGGTTTTTTAGATTTCGCATATAAGTGAGATCACATGATATTTGTCTTTCTCTGTCTGACTTATTTTGTATAGCATAATGCCCTCATGGTCCATCCATGTTGTCGCAAATGGCAAGATTTCCTTCTTTTTTATGGACTGAATAATATTGTATATATACCACATTTGCTTTATCCATTCATTCATCGATGGACACTTAGGTTGCTTCCATGTCTTGACTATTATAAATAATGCTGCAATGACTATTGGGGGGAGCACATATATCTTTTCAAGTTAGTGTTTTCATTTCCTTTGGATAAATACCCAGAAGTGGAATTGCTGGATCATATGCTAGTTCTGTCTTTAAGTTTTTGAGGAAGCTCCATCCTGTTTTCCGTAGTTGCTGCACCAGTTTACATTCCCACGAACAGTGCACACAGGTTCTCTTTTCTCCACATCCTTGCCAACACTTGTTGTGCAATGGTTGTTTCTTTGTGCCACTAATTTCAAGGGTGATTTGATACCCAGCAATCGATAACTATAACAGCAACAGGTAAGTTTCTTTTCCTTTCCTTTCCCAATTCTGAATCTCCCTCCTGCAAGTATAAATGACCTAAAGATTGTAAAGAGAAGGAGGAAAAGGAAGGCAATGAAGAGAAAGCAGAGCAGGAGGAGATGGGAAGGCTGGAGGAAGAGGTAGAGGAGGAGCTTGAGGAGGAAGTGAAAGAGCATGAGGAGGAGAAGGAATAGGAGAAAGAGAAGTAAGTCTCCACGATACTAAAGTAATGTGTGCGTATGTGGGAGAAGACAATTAGATTCTCTTCTTAAGGTTGTAGCTGGTGGGAAATCTTGAAGACGGGGAACCTGCTTCATTTGTTTCTGCATCCCTAATACTTAGCACAGAGCAAAGGGCCCTTGTACTTGCAAGCTGGGACAGTTAACTGGAGCATCTACACATGGCATCTCCAGCATGGTGGCCTCAGGGTAATCAGACTTCATACATAGCTGCTCAAAGCTCCCAGAAAGTGTTCCGATGAGCAAAGTAGAAGCTGCATGGCCTTTTATGACCTAGCCTCAGAGGTCATATAGTATCACTTCTATCATTTTCTATTGGTCAAAGCAGTCACAAACCCCCCATATTCAAGGGGAGGAGATGTAGACCCTACCTCTTCATGAAAGGGATGTCAAAGAATTTATTGCCATACTTTAAAACCACCACAGCTGCATGGTTAAGAAGCTTTGAGGGAGAGGAAGAAGTCTGAAAACTGAAAGCTAGGAGATTTGGAGACTTTTCAATTCCTACCTTCTCTTCTAGCCATCCTGTCTGGTAGAGGGAGAGATGCTGCTAAAGTGATAGGGGAAGACCAACAGTTCTACGTTGGATCTGTTTAGTTTGAAATGCCTATTAGCTATCTGAAAGGGGCCGTCAAATAGACAATAGTATTTGTAAGTCTGGAGTTCAGAGGCCTTGTCTGGGCTGGAGATAGAAACTTGGAAACCAAGAGTATTATTCACCTGACATTTATTAAAGATGGTGGGACAGATTTTATTCAAGACTATTACAACAGGGGAGAGAGTCTGAGCACCACTCTGAGGGCATGTAGAGATTTATAGCTAATAAGTAGAGTGAGGAGGTTAGTTAACAGAAAATTACTAAGAGGAGACATCAAGGATAGGAGGATTCTTACTAAACTGGCCTAACAGGATTCTTGCTAAAGTTAAGCCCAGAATTAGACAACAAGAGTGAGGGATAGGGGCTGGCCCCGTGGCTGAGTGGTTAAGGAGCTGCAGGCGGCCCAGTGTTTCGTTGGTTTGAGTCCTGGGCGTGGACATGGCACTGCTCATCAAACCATGCTGAGGCAGCGGCCCACATGCCACAACTAGAAGGACCCACAATGAATAATATACAACTATGTACCCGGGGGCTTTGGGGAGAAAAAGGAAAAAAATAAAATCTTTTTTTAAAAAAAAAAGAGTGAGTGATAAAGGCTTGATCAGCTGTTAAGGGTGAAGGATTCTCACTAAACTGACTTAGCAGAATTCTTGCTAAAACTGACAAGGCTGGGCCCAAGGATGAGACCTAGTGGAAAGAGGGCTCAGAGAAGCCTGTCTAAAATTTAGTCAAGGAGAAAGTCTTTGTCAGCCATCAGGTGTTCAAAACCACTGGAAGTGGATGAGATCACCAAAGGAGTGAGAAGACAAGGGGGCGGAAAATGGAGTCCTGAGTCACTCAACATTTGGAGTTTGGCTTGATAAAGAGAAGCTAACAAAGGAGACTGAGAAAGATCAGCCAATGGGGTAGAAGACAACAGGGAGAGTGGCATGTTACCAAAGCTAAGAAAAGAAAGTGTTTCGAGAAGGAAGTGGTTAACCATGTTGAAAGCTTCCTAGAGGTCAAATAAGATGAGGACGAAGAAGTTAATTTGGCAGACTAAAGGTCACTGGTAGCTTTGACAAGAGCAGTTTCAGTGGAGTGAAGAGATTAAAAGACTGGTGGGAGCGTGCTGAGATGATGGAAGGTTAAGAAGCAGAGAAAGCAAATTTGGACAACCTTTCCCTAAGTTTTGCTATGAGCAGGATTAAGAGGAATGGCTGCTGAAGAGAGATTTGGTGTCAAGGGAGGGTTTTGCTTGTGTGTGTGTGTTCTAAGATGAGAGATATTAAGGCATGTGTGTTTCGTGATGGAAATGATCCAGTAGAGAAGAAGTTGAAGATGCAGCAGAGAGAAGTAATTTGATTCTTGAGAAGGCAGAAAGATGTGTGATATAGTGCAGACCCAGGTGAGAAAGCAGAGAATATGGCTCCTGATGCAGATCAGAAAAGTTGGTAGATTAGGTTAGTTGGGAGGAAGAGGAATCTGAATGCTTCTATTTTCTCAATGAATTGTAAATTGAGGTCATGTGAGAATGAAGCGGGGGGAGTACATTGGGGGTTTGAAAGGAGAAGAAAAGGTTGTATTGGACAGTGGGAAAACAAAACTACTGGGGAGTACAGCAGGATCGCTGGGCAGCACTGAGCGCTCATTTAAGGTCTGTAGGCAGAAATTTGGTTGAGGCAGCACAGTTGTGTGATTTTCTCTAGCTGTGTCCACCTGCTCAGATGCAGACACAGACTACTCAGGTAATTGGGTTTAGGAGGACTTGGAGTTTTGTCAGTGAGTATAATGAAGAGAAAGTGACAAGAGAATTAAGAATATTTACCATATGGTAATTACAATGATGTACCATGGAATCTAGACTGGGAAAGGAAAAAATGAGAACATGAGGAGGGTGGGATGATTAGTGAAAAGTGATGATGTTGGGGGATTAGAGGACTCCATGAGGTTCTGATTCAACACTAGGAGATTTATTCATATCATTCATAGCAGAATAAATGAGAAAAATAATACACTTATCGCAATAGATGCTGAAAAAACATTTAGTAAAATCCCACACTCATTCCTGTTAACACACTTGTGCAGACACACATACACACACACAAACACAATTATTTAGTAAGCTGGGAATAGAAAGGAATTTTCTAAATGAGTTAATAAATATAACTAAATGAGTTAATACATATAAAGCGCTTTTTTTTTTTTTTTTAAGGAAGATTAGCCCTGAGCTAACTGCTGCCAATCCTCCTCTTTTTGCTGAGGAGGACTGGCCCTGAGCTATCATCCATGTCCATCTTCCTCTACTTTATATGTGGGATGCCTACCACAGCATGGCTTGCCAAGCGGAGGCATGTCTGCACCCAGGATCCAAACCAGCGAACCCCGGGTCGCCAAAGCAGAACGTGTGAACTTACCTGCCGCGCCTGGCCCGCCCCATATAAAGCACTTTCAGCAGTAACTAGCACAAAGTAAACATATAACTTTTGCAATTGTTGTTGTTATTATCTTTTCATAACGTAATAATATCTACCGGAAACCAAAGGCAAACATTGTGCTTGTAGTGGAGGCTCCCCATAGGGAGATGCCCACGCTATGACCCCCATAAGGGCAATCATCCAGAGCTAAATAAATACGTACAGATGTGTTCTATTAAATCAAATCCTTCATATTAAATACAGATGTATTCTGCTAAGTTGAACAAGTTACTGTAATGTGTACAAGCTTTGCTACCAATGCAAGGAAGGGGTATAAAGAGTAACTGAGAAAGTATTTGGGCGGCTCCTTAGTCTCCACGAAACTCACCTCGTGTAAACTGTTAACACCTTGGTCCCCTGATCAGGACATTTCTATGGAACTAAGGGAGATCAGCTACAGAATATCCCTTCCATGATGGCTTACCGTCTGTTGAATGAAGTAACTCTGAGTAAACAATTTGTTTAGATAATACATTCGTGCTTCTGATAATTGCGAGTCTATCCGCCAAATAACCTGTTACAACAAAATGACAGACTGCAAACCCACTAAAATAAAGAACAAGGAATCATGCCAATTATCATCTCTACTAGTCAACATCATATTGGAGTAGGTAACTATTGCTGAGAGACAAGAAAAAGAGATGAGGTATAAATATCAGAAAAACACAATGTAAGCATTTTTTGAAGATGAAAGATACTGACTAGAAAATCTAAGTGAACCAACTGAAAAATTATTGGAATGGATAAGAGAGCTAATAAAATTGCTGTATAGAAATCAATAGCTTTCCTCCAGACCAGTGATAACTTATTAGAATATGTCATGGACAAGAATCAATTCACAATTGCTGCAAAATCTATAAAGAACCAAGAAATAAACTTAACAAGAAATGTGACAGTCCTATGTGAATAAAATTATGAAGTTTTATTCTAAGATAGAGAAGAAAATACAGATAAAGATGTATGGGATTCCGCTTATTTTAAAGATGTCTTTCTACTCAAATTAATCTATTTTTTAAATGAAATTTGGCAAATTAACAAAAAATGTGGGAATAGCCAAAAATGTTGACCAAGTAAGAGGAAGGATTTACCCTATCAGATATCAAAATATGCTATAAAGCTGTAATTATTCAAATAGAACATTATTGGCCGAAAGACAGATGAACATTAAAAACAACATCAACAGAATAGAGGGTCCAAGACCAGATTCTCTCTCTCGCTCTTTCCTCTATCTATCTATTGGAATTTAACACATGAAAAAGATGGCATTTCAAATTAGAAGGGAAAACAATGGCTATAACAAATGTTGTTGGGACAACTGGCTATCCATTTGGGGAAAATGATATGTTCCAACCATTCTTCACACCATACACAAAAAATAAATTCCAGTTTGTTTTTGGATAAATTCCAAAAATGAAGTAATAGTAGAAAATATAAAATATTTCCGAATTGTGGTGTGGGGGTTAAGAAAGAGATCCTTAAACCAGACATAAAATTCAGAAACCATAAAGAAAAGGACTGAGAGATTTAATGTCATGAAAAATTAAAACTTCCCACAAAAACCACCATAAAATTAACTATAAAGAGCTCCTTCAAACCCGTAAGTAAAAGGCTAAGAATCCAGTAGAAAAATTAGCAATTCACAAAAGAAATACAAATGCTAACAGACGTGAAAAAGTGTGCAATCATGAGTAATCAGGAAAGCAAAGTACAAAAATGAGATATTTTTTAAATTTATCACTTGAAAAAATATTTTTAAAGTCAATTACATCCAGTTGGTAAGAGTGAAGGAAATTAGTACTCTCAAGCATTATCGGTAGAATTGTAAATTGGGACAAGTTTTTTGGAAGATAGCCTGTCTATCAAAAATTTAATTGTGGCTTCTCTTGAACTCTTAACTCCATTCTTGGTCTCTGTTCTTGAGAAACTTGAACTTCTGTCCACACATAACATATAGAAGGATGTTTGTTCATTACAGCATTGATTGCAATAGGAAAAATAGAAACGACCTTAACATTCGTCAAAGAGAATGGTTTAAAAAAGTAGGTTATAGTCATACTGTGGAATAATAAGTAACAGTTAAAATGCATGAGATGCATCTCCATGTACTGACATAGAAGGATCTCTAAAATATATTGTTAAGGTAAAAAAAATCCCGTTGTAGAATAAGATGCACAATAAATCTCATTGATATAAAATATGGTATATACTTGTATGTGTGCAACTATAAACTCGTAGAATAAGATCTGAGATTACACACAGAAAGTATTAATAGTAGTTACCTCTAACAAGAGAATTGGGAGGCAGCTAAGGAGGACTATTCATTTTATTCTATATATACTCCTGTTTTCATAGAATGTTTAAAATAAAGGTAATGTAGTCACATATTTTGCATCAAACTAAAATAAAGAGTAATAAAATGTAAGAGAATTAGTTATAGAAAGTTTGGAAAATAAAGAGAAACATCCCTTACAATCTCTCATCTAAAATCAGGACAGCAGTTTTATGAAGGTAGTACGTGCACATTATTAAATTCTCCCCATCTTTACGTCACAGAGTCTTACTCCCCCAAGGCAACCATTTTCAACTCTTTTGGGTGTTTCTTTGGATACTTACTGCCATATTTTGAAGTAATGTGCTTATAACAGTGTTTGATTAATTACTAACACTATCTAAAGACTATTGCGGAAGATGTGAATTTGACACTGTTAACCTATCGCCTTCCCTCCGTTTCCCCAATACAGCTATATCGCATTTTTTGTTAAAATTTTGCCTATTTCTTATTACATTAGTATAATTACCTACCTACTATGATTATACCTCCTTTGTTGTTTAAGTTTTTTGTTCTTCTTAGAGTTAATAATTGCTTTGTTTCTGTTCTCAAACAGTCTTCAATGTCACTATTTCTTTTTTTCCCCCAGCTTTATTGAGGTATAATTGACAAATAACATTGTAAGACATTGGAAGCATACGTCATGGTGAGGATTTTTGTATACCTTGTGGAAGGATTCCCACCATCTAGTTAATTAACGCAGCCATCACCCTCACTTATTTATCTTCTTTTTAATGAGAACATTTAAGTTCTACTCTCAGCAAATTTCAATTATATAATACAGTGTTATCAACCGTAGTCACCATGTTTTACATTATCCTCAGAGCTTGTTCATCTTATTATCCTCAGAGCTTGTTCATCTTATAGGTGAAAGTTTGTACCCTTTTACCAACCTCTTCTTAATTCCCCCACCCCCCAGCCCCTGGAACCACTTTTGTACTCTCTGTTTCGGCGAGTTTGACTTTTTTTAGATTCCACATTTGAGTGATACCATGCAGTATTTATCTTTCTCTGTCTGCTTTATTTCACTTAGCATAATGCCCTCAAGTTGTGTTCAAGTTGTTGCAAATGGCAGGATTTTCTTTTTTCTCATGGCTGAATAACATTTTGTTGTGGGTATGTGTATATGTATATATATGTGTGTATATATATGTGTGTGTATATATATGTGTATATATATGTGCATATGTGTGTATATATATACATAAACACATACCCACATCTTCTTTTCTTTTCTTCCTTTTTTTTTTTTTTTGCTGAGGAAGAGTCACCCTTTTGCTGAGGAAGATTCACCCTGAGCTAATATCAGCTGCCAATCTTCCTCTTTTTTTTTGTATGTGAGCCACCACCACAGCATGGCTGCTAACAGACGAGTGGTGTAGGTCTGTGTCTGGGCACCAAATCCAGGCTGCCAAAGTGTAGTGCGCTGAACTTAAGCATTAAGCTACCAGGCTGGCACACCACATCTTCTTTATACATTTGTCCTTGGATGAACACTTAGGTTGTTTTCATATCTTGGCTGTTGTGAATAATGCTGCAATGAACATAGGAGTGCAGCTATCTCTTTGATATCCTGTCTTCATTTCCTTTGGATATATACCCAGAAGTGGGATTACTGGATCATATAGTAGTTCTGTTTTTAATTTTTTGAGGAACCTCCATATTGTTTTTCATATTGGCTGTACCAATTTACATTCCCATCAATGAGGCATGAGGGTTTCCTTTTTTCCACGTCCTCGCCAACACTTATTATCTCTTGTCTTTCTGATGATAGCCATTCTAACTGATGTGAGGTGATTTCTCACTATGGTTTTGATTTGCATTTCTCTGCAGATTACTGATGTTGAGCACCTTTTCATGTATCTCTTGTCCATTTGTATGTCTTCTTTGGAAAAAATGTCTATTCAATTCTTCTGCCCATTTTTTAATTGGATTGACATTTGTTTTTTTTTTTCCATTGAGCTGTATGAGGCAATGTGACTATTTCTTATTCCTCCCAACAGTCCAACATAGTTATAAAATATCTCTTTTTAAAAAATAACTTATTGAGGTGAATTTCACGTAACATAAAATTAGCCATCTTAAAGTGAACAATGCAGTGGCCTTTAGTACATTCACAATGTTAACAACACCTCTTAATACTATTCCCTCTTGGTCAAACATATCAGGTAATTATCAATTCAGTTTTTTTCTAGGAAGCAACTTCCTTGAAAGTCTCTGTCTTCCTGCTCCAATCTGGATATAAAATTCTGGGTTAGACATAATTTTCCTTCAGAACACTGACAGCATTTCTCCATTGTTTTCCAGTGTTACTGTTGAGAAAACCAATATCATTCTGATTCTTGAGCTATTTTCCTCTCTGAAACTTTTTGTAGAATCTTCTCTCTATCTCTGGTGTTCTGGAATTTCAAAATAATATTCCTGGTGGTGGCTTTTTTTTTTTTAAGTCACTGTGCACTCTGTGAACCCTTTTATTCTTTTTTTAAATTTTTAATCTTTTTTTTCCCCTCGTCCCCAAAGCTCCAGTGCATGGTTGTATATCCTAGTTGTATGTCATTCTGTTCTATGTGAGCTGCTGCCACAGCATGGCAACTGACAGATGGGTGGTGTGGTTCTGCCATTGGGAAGTGAACCTGGGCCGTCAAAGTGGTGAGTGCACCAAACTTTAACCATTAGGCAATCAGGACTGTCTCAGAACCCTTTGAGTCTAAAAATTCTGTTCTTAAGTTCTGAAATTTCTCTTGATAATTTCTTTTTTTTTTCCTTTTAAAGATTTTATTTTTTTCCTTTTTCTCCCCAAAGCCCCCCGGTACATAGTTGTATATTCTTCGTTGTGGGTCCTTCTAGTTAGTTGTGGCGTGTGGGACACTGCCTCAGCGTGGTTTGATGAGCAGTGCCATGTCCACACCCAGGATTCGAACCAACGAAACACTGGGCTGCCTGCAGTGGAGCACGCGAACTTAACCACTTGGCCAAGGGGCCGATAATTTCTTTGATAATTTGATAATTTCTTTGGTAATTTCTCTTTTTCCTCTTTCTGGATCTTCCATTAAATGAGTATTAAACTTGTTAGACTCATCTTCTTCATTTTCTTTTTTTTTCTCTTGAGGAAGATTAGCCCTGAGCTAACATCTGCTGCCAATCCTCCTCTTTTTGCTGAGGAAGACTGGCCCTGAGCTAACATCCGTACCAATCTTTCTCTACTTTATATGTGGGATGCCTGCCACAGCATGTCTGCACCCGGGATCTGAACTGGTGAACCCTGGGCCGCCAAAGCAGAACGTGGGCACTTAATCGCTGAGCCACTGGGCCGGCCCCTCTATATTTTTTTGTTCTACTCGCTGGGAAATTTCCTCACCTGTATCTTCCAACACTTCTAATGAATTTGTTAAATTTCAGCCATTATATTCTTTAACTTTCAAGAGTTTCATGTACTTTTAAAGTTGGATATAATATTATTTAGGAGGGTCTCAACTATAGAGTTTGATTGTCCATTCAAATTGTAGAGTGGGGCATGAAAAACTTGACTGGAATTTTTTTTTTTTTTTAAAGATTGGCACCTGGGCTAACAACTGTTGCCAATCTTTTGTTTTTTTTCTGCTTTTATCTCCCCAAACTCCCCACTGTACACTGTTGTATATCTTAGTTCAAACCCCCCCTGTACACAGTTGTATATCTCAGTTGCATGTCCTTCTAGTTGTGGGATGTGGGACGCCGCCTCAACGTGGCCTGACGAGCAGTGCCATGTCCACACCCAGGATCTGAACCCTGGACCGCCGCAGCAGAGCACGTGAACTTAACCACTCAGTCACGGAGCCGGGCCCTGGAAATTTTGTGTATATAGCCATGGTTTACTTTCTGGTGGGCTTCACTTTTAACGTGATTTATTTGGATCATTTCATTGGAGGAGCCCCAACTATCGGAGTGTGTGGACTTTTCCCTTGGCCAGTTCAGTTTCCCTAAGGAAGATCTTCCAGTCTCCTGGAACATAACCACTTGGCTGCTAGTATTCTTGGAACTGAGTGAGGATATGAGGCAGAGAGTATCACCATTCAGTATACAGATTCTTACTTAATCCATTAGAACGTAGTTCACCATAGGATTACAAGGAATAGTAAGGATAGTAGGTTGAAGTTGACTGAAGAAGATAAGTGATAAGAGATGAAGTCAGAGAAAAGGTGATGGATATGCTGATAATTAAGGCTTTGTAGACCATTTTAGGAACTGGGGCTTTTACTCCGAATTAGTTGGAAAACCATTAATGGGTTCTGAGCTGGAGTAATATAACCTTGGACTTTAAAAGGATCACAATAGACCGTGGGGAGGGAGAGTGTTATGGGTTGACTTGTGTCTCTCCAAAAAGAGTGTTGAAATCCTAACCTGCAGCACCTCAGATTGTGACTTTATTTGGAAATAGGGTTTTTGCAGATGTAGTCAAATTAAGATGAGGTCATTAGGGTGGGCCCTAATCCAATACAACTGATTTCCTCATGAAAAGGAGAAATTTGGACACATACACAGACATGCACAGAGAAAAGACTATGTAAAGAGCACAGGGGAAAATCACGTAAAGGTGGAGGATTGGAGTGGTGCATGTACGAGCCCAGGGACACCAAAGATTGCCCACAGACCACTCGAAGCTAGGAAGAGGCAGCAATGGATTCTCCTACAGGTTTCAGCGGGAGCATGACCCTGCTGACACCTTGATTTTGGACTTCTAGCCTCCATAATTGTGAGACAATAAGTGTCCATTGTTGTAAGCCACCCAGTTTTTGGTGTTTTTTTAATGGTTGCCCTGGGAAACTAATATATGAAGCAAAGGTGGAAACAGGGAGACTAAGAAGCAAGCTATTGCAATGATCCAGGTGAATGTTGATGGTGACCTGAGTGAGTGATAGTTGTGGATTCTGGATATGTTTTGAAGACAGAATTTGCTGATGGACTGAATACGGGGTCTAAGAAAAGGAGAGGCATTAAGGATAATTCCAAAGTTTCAATGCTGTTAGTGCCCGAGGTGTCTGCATCTCTGTGCCTGAGGCCTTTCCCAGAAGTGCGAGAGGAAAGCCACTCTAACAATTCCTACCTTAGACTGGAAGTTCTAGGAAATTAGCCCCATCTAGGGGAAGCCCTCAACCAGTGATTCTCAGGAGTCCGTGTATAAATACCCCAGTTCCCTTATCCCTCGGATGGAATAATTCTGACACATGTGTTTTACACTATTTCCCGTAAGATTAAGCTCCAGTCAACCAGTGGTAGCTGGCTTAACAACACATCTTTATTGGCTGCCTTCTCTTCCATATATCACTTCCCCACTCTCCTACTAGCGGCCCCTGCTTCTCTAAAATAAACTATTTGTACTTGAATCCTTATCTCGGAGTCCGTTTTGGGGGAAACCCAAACTAATACACAAGGTTTTCAGTTTGAGCAACTGGAAAGACATTTGCTAGTACTTTTTCCTTAATAAATTGACATTTATTAAGATATGGAAGACTTTGGCAGGTGCAGATTCTTGGGAGGAAAATCATTAGGACATTTTGAACACATTAGTTTTGAGATGCCTGTTAAGTCACCCACTGGAGCGGTTGAGTAGGCACAGAGATATATAGTCTGGATTCAGGGGTGAGATTGACCTAGAAATAGACATTTGGGAGTCAACAGCATATAGATAATATTTAAAGCCATGAGGCTGAGTGAGATCGCTAAAGGAGTGAGGACAGATGGAGAAGAGAAGAGGCCCTGGAATTGGTAGGGTCCTGGGCACTGTAACATTTAAAGATCAAGGAAATGAGAAAGATCCAGCAAAGGAGACAGAAAAGGAATAGCCAGGGAGGTAGGAGGAAAAGAAGAGTGTGTGAAGTCTCAGAAACTAAGGGAGGTAAGTGTTAGATTAGTCCCCTCTTTTCATTTGTTTTAGTCTGCTTCCTTTATTCTGGATGCTTTCATCAATGTCTGGTGATCCTTTTTTGTCCATTCACCTTGAGGAGTCAAGTATCCTAAGTTTGATTTGAATTCTGTATCCACGTGTGGAGTTGGTCATTTGGTGGCTTTCATAATAGAAGCTACAACTTCAGGTCATGTCTCTCAGGCTGTTCAGTTTCTCCAGAGAAAAATTCCCTGTTTTCATGTCTACGGAGGGAATAGCCTAGCAAAAAAGCCTAGCTTCACCAAAGAAGGAGAATGTAGGGGATAGGGGGAGAGTGGATGAGAAACATGTTTGCTCTTTGTTCAGTATGCAGACTTCCCGTGAATCTCCCTTTTTGTAGTAAGGCCCTCTCTGGTTCAGTTGCTGTGCAAACTAAACCTCCAGACCCCTGCCAGGGAGAAGTAGTCATCTGACAGGTGCAAGATTGTAGAGGGGAGTTGAATCCTAACAGATGCTAATAGAGACTTTGGTCCAATCCTCCTGTCTTCAACCCGTTCTTCACCCTGGGTCTTTCTGCCTGGGTTTCTGGGTCCTCTAGTACTTGAGCTTAGCTGGAGTTCTGTGGCAGGAAATGGCTTGCTTCTCATTAGCACCACCTCTGCAGACACTTGGTATGCAGCTTACTCAGCCCTGCTATTTATTCCACTTGGCTTTCCATCTTCTCATCCTCTGATGTCTCCTCTCCTACTCTCTTTATCCTTGTGGGTTTATTCTGGTTGTATTTGCTTGCTATCACTTTTGTGGGGCTCCAAGAAAGAGAAGAGATAAACATATGTGTTCAAACTACCATTTTTCCTTCTCAACAATGGTATCTTGAGACCATCAAATGTATAGCAATTTTCTAGGTTCTGGGACCAGAATTTCAGGAGAGAGGAGAGTTCTTCCCTGGAGAAGCCACATTCCTTAGAGTTCTTGGTGCCTTTGGTCTTCCAGAGTGTCTCTTGTTTTCTTTTTCCCGGAGGCTAGAACTGAGCCAGAAGTGTTTCTGCCTGGTCCATCCATCTATTTTCCAGCTACCTGAATGTGGAGGCTCTTCCTACTTGCCAAGGAAGATTAACTCCTTCCTGTTGTCAACCCTTAAACATCCTTGATGTCCACACAGGAGGATATACACACAACTCTATTAAGTGCTGAAAGTGATGGTAGTTCTGAGAAGGAATCTCCAAGATATATGGGGAAAATATTTGGAAACTTTGGGCTCAGAGTATGTATATGAAGTAGGTAGAGGTGATTTGGGCCACAAATTTTTATTTATATCACTGTCCACACATCCTGGTGTTTCTGAATCTGCTGAAGTTGGTGCTAATAATTGAAAGCATTTTTGTAATGCTTGTTATGAGCCAGTACTATTTTAAGTGTTTATATATTAATTTATAAAATAAATAATTAGATATTAACTACATAATCTTCAACAACCCTGTGAAGTAGCTACTACTATTGTCTCCAGTTTACCACTAAAGAAACTAAAGCACAAAGGAATGAAATACAAGGCTGGGGGAGGGGAATTGAATCTAGGCATTCTAACTCCAGAGCCCAGATGCTTAACCGCTAGGCAATGCTGCCTCTCTTCTTAGGGCTGGATTATATTTTGTTTCCTTTGACTCATCAGTTGAAAATTTTAGGGGCTGGCCCCGTGGCCCAGTGGTTAAGTTCACTCTCTCCGCTTTGGCAGCCCAGGGTTTCACCAGTTCGGATCCCGGGTGCTGACCTAGCACTGCTCATCAAGCCATGCTGAGACAGTGTCCCCAGAACTAGAAGGACCTAGACCAGAATATACAATTGTGGACTGGGGGGTTTTGGGGAGAAGAAGAAGAAGAAGAAAAAACAGATTGGCAACAGATGTTAGCTCAGGGTCAATCTATAAAAAAAAGACAAAAAAGAAAATTTTAGGATATCAAGTTTCAGAAACTGATCAAAGTCTTTCCATACTATTTATTTCTCATTGTATTTAACACTCAGACCATATCTTGATGGCACTCTCACTGATTTTAGCCTTCTGTTTAAAAATGGGAGTCTTCAACAATCTGGATAGTCGTGGACCCCAAGGTAATATTGCTTCTCTATAATTGGGGTCAGTGACGGGGTGGATGCCTGTAACCTTATGACAGTGCCTCTGAGTACTTAAGCACTTGGTCCGGGTTGCAGTTCCAACAAAAAGGAGGGATCATTCTGATCATTTTCATTATTTTCCCAGGGGCAGAGTTTGTGGGCCCATAGTGAAATTCAATCACAATTTCTTTTATTTTTTATTTTTATTTTTATTTTTTTTAAAGATTGGCACCTGAGCTAACAACTGTTGCCAATCTTCTTTTTTCTTTTGAAAAAAAGGCTGAGGCGTGGCTTGATGAGCAGCGCCATGTCCGTGTCCAGGATCCCAATGGGCGAAACCCTGGGCTGCTGAAGTGGACCACGCGAACTTAACCACTCAGCCACGGGGCCAGCCCCTAATTACAATTGCTTTTTTTCTTATTTGGGATATAAAGGGAAAAGTTTTCTTTATCTATTTATGGGTGCATCCATTAAAAAAACCCAACAAAATGTGAGCAGGGGCACTGCGGCCTTAATCAAGGATACCACAGCCATCTCGCAAAAGCTGGAGGTAGGGCAGCAGGTGGACAGCGATCTGCCCAGACACAGAAAATCAGACATGAGACTAATTCTCCAGTAACTCTCAAATTTAGCAGCTAAACTGTAAAGTAGAAAGAGATCTCCTACAGTTCAGAAATCTGAGAACTGGCTTAAAGCATAAAAAGTTTGCTGGAATATTACTGATGCTCAGAGTCCAAGCCCTGCAGAAGGGGAAGTTCTGATCTATCCTAAAAGCATTTGAAACCAGTAGTGAACTGAATCTAACTAGAGCTGCAACAAAGCGAGACCCAGCTCCATTACAGTTTAGAGTGACGGATTTCCTCCACACTGGTAACCTGACAAAAAGGGGTTTACCCTTTTCTCTTTGTGTTGGTTTCTTTAGTTCTTTTACACAAAAACAGATCATTAAAAATTATCAGACACACAAAGAACCAGAAAAAATAAATGACCCATGGTCAAGAGTAGAAATAGTGTTAGAAGCAGATGAAGTGATAGCTCAGATTTAAAAGGATCAGAAAGAACTTTAAAATAGCTGTGATAAATATGTAAAAGTTCTAGTGGAAAAGGTGGATAAAATGCATGAACAGATGGGAAATTTCAGCAGAGAGGTGGAAACTGTAAAAAAGAACCAAATGGAAGTGCTAGAAATGAAAAACATATAAGAAATGAAGAATGTTTTTCAAAGGGCTTAATAGTACACTGAACACAGCAGGGGAAAGAATCAGATGCTTGAAGACACGTCAGTGTAAATTATCTAAACTAAAATGGTGAGAAGTGTGGAACAGAGTGTCCAAGAACGAGACAATATTAAATGTTCTAACATATGTGTAATTGGAGTCCCAGATAGAGAGGGAAGAGAAGATAAACAACAACAACAACAAAAAGTATTTGAAGAGATAATAGCTGAGATTTTTTCTAAAATAGATGAAAAATAAAATACACAGATCCATGAAGCTTAGCAAATCCTAAGCAGGATCAATACACATAAAACCACACCTGGACATATCCTAGTCAAACTACTGAAAACCAAAGATAAAGATAACATTTTAAAAGGAGCCAGACAAAAAAAAGACATGTTATATACAGGAAAGTAATGATACAAAGGATGGATGACTTATCAGAAATGGAGGCCAAAAGACAATGGATGACATATTTAAAGCGCTAGAAGAAAACAACGGAAATATCTTTCAAAAATGGAGATTAAATAAAAACATTTGCAGGTAGACAAAAGCTGAGAGAATTTGTTTCAGGTAGACCTCACTACAAGAAATGTTAAAACAAGTTCTAGAAGCTGATGTCAAATGATACCAGATGGAAATTCAGATCTGCAGAAAGAAATGAAGAGCACCAGAAATGATAAATATCTGGATAAATATAAAAGACCTTTTCAAAAAAGATCTCTAATTAAATTTAGTTACCTATGACTGTTGTGTGTGTGTGTATAATGTATTGTAGTATTTATAAACATATAACAAGGATTCAAATGGCAGAGGTGAGTAAATGAAATTATATTATCGTAAGGTTTCTTATGTTATTCATAAGAGTACAATATTATTTGAGGGTAGACTGTGGTAAGTTAAAAATGCATGTTAAAAGAAGTATAGCTGAAAGCAGAGAGTAAATGGGATGTTAGATTCACCCAAAAGAAAGCAGGGAATGAGGAACAGATGAGACCTAGAGAAAACAAATACCAAAATGGTGGACTTAAACCCAAGCACATTAATAAGTTACACTAAATTTAAATGGATCAAGCACTCCAATTAATAGAGATTTTCATACTGGAAAAGAAAAGAACAAGAAGGATTTCTGAATAGAGGAGCTTTAAGAAGCGTATTTGCATTTGTTCATCTTTCTCTCTTAATTCATATATGCACATATCTTGTAAGAAATGGCAGAGGGGTTGTGATAGCCATACTTTGATTAGTGGTCATAATGTATAAGTCTCATTTGCTTCCATGAGAAGGAAAAATTATAGCATTGCTGTGCCAGATATTTCATTTGGTGATTTTTCCAAGTATTACTGGTAGCATCTTGGCTTATTGATCAAATATATATTTTTATATTAGGAATTCATATCTAACAGCCTCCTAAAAACTTGGCATTTATAACAGAGTTTAATCTCTCTCTCTCTCTTTTTTTTAAAGATTTTATTTTTTTCCTTTTTCTCCCCAAAGCCCCCCAGTACATAGTTGTATATTCTTCGTTGTGGGTCCTTCTAGTTGTGGCATGTGGGACGCTGCCTCAGCGTGGTTTGATGAGCAGTGCCATGTCCGCACCCAGGACTCGAACCAACGAAACACTGGGCCACCTGCAGCAGAGCGCACGAACTTAGCCACTCAGCCACGGGGCCAGCCCCAATCTCTCTTTTAATAAGATAACTTGGTCATCTATCTGTAAATACTGAAAAGAAACACTCTGGAGCAGTGAAAAGAGCATTGGCCTTGAAGTTAGAGAGACTAAATTCAAATCTTAGCTAAGCTATTAATTAGCTATGTGATCCTGAATAATAAACCCTCTTTCTGCCTCTTGTTCTTAGTTTTTATCTACAGAAATGGGATAATTGTACTGACTTGTAGCTTTGTTGTGTTGATTAAATAATGTCTATGAACAGAGTCTATTCTAGTGCCCGACTTATCAGTTTCTTCCCAAAGATAAGAGTTGAATCTGGTATCATAGTATTTGGAAAGCTGGTAGTAGCTCAGAGGAGGGAAATCAAGACATTAATAGACACAAAAAGAATATTAAGACTGAAATCTTGAGAGCAGACAACATCTTTACTTCTTTATCATCTCTGTACTTTGAATATAATCAAGTTCCCTGCTTAGCAAAAATTTGTTGATTTGAAATGATCTTATCAGGCAAGAAGAGCAAAGAGAATTCTAGCAAATTACAGCCCAAATGTTGCTTCTAGTGTTTGGTGACAGGCAAGAGGTTCAGCCCTCAATTAACTAGTCTTTCTGCATCCATTCCATCATTCCATATTACGTTTTAATGGTGGTGAAGGAATTAGCATTTATTTAGTGCCTACTGTATGCCAATCAGAGAATTAGGGGTCTTAAGATATAGCATCTCATTTAACCATTATTTCGTTTGAAGAAAATTGAATCTGAGAAAGGAGAAGTGACTTCCCCGCAGTTACATGGCTGATAAGTGGCGGAGCCAGCCTGTGAGTGAGGATCCCTCTGATGCTGGTGCCCAGGCTTCTTCCATTGCACCATCTTCACCTCTGACTCTTGTCTCACCTGGGATAGCAACAATCTCCTCGCTGGTGCTCCTGTCTCCAGCGTTTTTCTTCCCAACCCATTCTCCAGACCGCAGCAGGCTGAACTTCCTAAAACACTGCATTGTTTACCTTGACTCAACATTGGTTGGCTTCTCTTTGGTAACATGGGTTCAGATTGTTTGTTTGGCATTTAATGGTGACAAGAATCAATTTGTTATGTGACCTTGGGTGAATCATCTTCTGTTGCAGACTGACCCAAGCCAATTTGCTCATTTATTAATTTTATTATATGTGTATTATATACATTTATAAATGTGTATTTGTTAATTATTGAACAGTTTTTGTTGTCGTTGTTCTTGAGGGGATGAGGGGCAGATATCAGTAGCCTCCAAGAGTGAGAAATGGGTCACATTTCTTTCCCCAAACCTTACTACCAAGTGGTGTGTTATGATGAAAGCAAGTCTCAGACTGAAATCTGCCACATGCTCAAAATATTTATTAACAAGCAGGCAAAACCAGTTGTACAACTTATAAGCTCAATGCAGTCCCAGCTCTTGATCCTTTTAGACACTTTGCCAAACACCTTGCATGAAAGGTTTACTGTAGGTAATAAGACAATATTCTAGCAGCAGGATTTATCAAACCTGCTAGTCAGAATCACCTAACAGGATCCTTCACTAAACGGGGAGAAAGCACTGAGTAGATTCTAGCCCAGAACATTACTCTGAAGAACCTAGCTGCTGGGTTCACTAAATTCTTCTATCTTGGTCAAGAGTGGAGTTCCTTGTACAACACAATACTTCTAGCCAAATCACATATTTTGATACCACTCATTTCACCCACGAAAAACCGTATCTAACATCTAACCATATTTACAGCCTTCTCCTGCTGATTGGAGATGAAGATAGTTGAAGTTTCTGTTGTAACTGCTATTGGAATGTGAACTATTGATTTGAATTTCTCACATGCTAACTAACCACTCCCAGAGTGTATATTTCTTATTAGATTAACTAACAGCCTCCAAAGTTTACAGTAAAACTAGTTGATACACATGTATATCAAATTTTCTAACCTGAAATATTTTAATATGTATCATATTAATATGTTATATATCATGTATTTCATATAACATATTATAATATTTAATATAAGTAAATTACAGACAACATAACATCTTCTCTGAGGATCAGTTTGTTCATGTGAGGAGATGGAACGAACTGATTTCTAAGGCTTCGTCCATGATTCTATAAATGCATTTTAATGCAGTTAGAAAGGTCTGGGTTAGGATCATGGAAAAACTTATCGATGGTTGGTAGAGGGTCCTCAAGCATGAAAACCTCTTTTCTAGAACACTAATATTTTCTTCAAAGGATTTATTTTTCTAAAAGAGCAGCTCTTTTCCTTAGCCCCGAACCATAACTGTCATCCTCTAACCCTTCTCTCCTCTTTTTTAATAAACATTTTCTTATTCTTGAGGTATAGTTAACATACAGCATTATATGAGTTTCGGGTGTAAAACATAATTTCATATTTGGATATATTGCAAAATGCTCATGACAATAAGTCTAGATAACATCTATCACCATACATAGTTACAACTTTTTTTTCTTGTGATAAGAACTTTTAAGATCTGCTCTCTTAGTAACTTTCAAATATGCAATACAGTATTATTAACTATGGTCATCATGGTGTACATTACATCCCCATGACATTTATTTTATACTGGAAATTCGTACCTTTTGACTCCCTTCACCCACTCCCCATTCCCTCTCTCTGACAAACACAAGTCTGTTCTCCGTATCTATGAGCTTGGTTTATTTTATTTTATTTTATTTTTGCTGAGGAACATTCACCCTGAGCTAACATCTGTTGCCAATCTTCCTATTTTCTTTGTTGTTGTTGTTGTTGTATGTGAGCCACCACCACAGCATGGCAACCGACAGACAAGTGGTGTAGGTCCATGCCCAGGACTGAAACTCAGGCTGCTGAAGTGGAGCATCTGAACTTAACCACCAGGCAACCGGGGCTGGCCCAAGCTCAGTTTATTTTTCAGATTTCACATATAAATGGGATCATACAGTATTTACTTTTCTCTGCCTGACTTAGTTCATTTAGCATAACGCCCTCAAGTTCCATCCACATTGTCACAAATGGCAAGATTTCATTCTTTTTTATGGCTGAATAATATTCCACTGTGTATGTATATATACACATATACATATGTGTATATATACACTACATCTTCCTTATCTACTCATCCATCAATGGATACTTAGGTTGTTTCCATATTTTGGCTATTGTAAATAATGCTGCAGTGAACAAGGGGGGGCATATATCTATTTGAATTAGTATTTTCATTTTCTTTAGATAAATACCCAGAAGTGGAATTGCTGGATCGTGTGGTGGCCCTATTTATAATTTTTTGAGGAACCTCTGTACTGTTTTCCATAGTGACTGTACCAGTTACGTTCCCACCAACAGTGCATGCGTTCCGTTTTCTCCACATCCTCGCCAACACTTGTTATTTCTTGTCTTTTTGATAATAGCCATTCTTGTATGTGTGAGGTGATATCTCACTATGGCTTTGATTTGCATTTCCCTAATGATTAGTGATGTTGCATATGTTTTCAGGTACCTGTGGGCCATCTGTATGTCTTCTTCGGAAAAATGTCTATTCAGATCCTCTGCTCATTTTTTAATAGATTTTGGGGGGATATTTTTCTGTTGAGTTGTATGAATTCTTTATATATTTTGGGTATTAACTCCTTAGCAGATAGAATATTTGCAAATATCTTCTCCCATTCAGTATGTTACCTTTTCATTTTGTTGATGGTTTCCTTTGCTGTGCAGAAGCTTTTTAGTTTGATGTAGTCCCACTCATTGACTTTTGCTTTTGTTGCCTTTGCTTTTGGTGTCAGAGCCAAAGAATCAACACCAAGACCAAACATAAAGGAGCTTACCACCTATGCTTTCTTCTAGGGGTTTCATGATTTCAGTTTTTACATTTAAGTCTTTGATCTATTTTGAGTTAATTTTTGTGTACGGTATAAGACTATGGTTTAGTTTCATTCTTTTGCAAGTGGCTGTCCAGTTTTCTCAATGCTATTTATTGAGGAGGCTTTCCTTTCCCCATTGTATATTCTTGGCTCCTTTGCTGTAAATTAACTGACCATATATGCTTGGGTTTACTTTTGGGCTATTTTATTCCATTGATATATGTATCTATTTTTATGCCAATACCATACTATTTTGATTACTATGGTTTTGTAATATATTTGAAATTAAGGAGCATGATGCCTCCACTTTGTTTTTCTTTCTCAAGATTGCTTTGGCTATTTGGGGTCCACCCTCTAAACCCTTATCATCCTTTATTTTTCTCAAAACATTTATCACTACCTGACATTATATAGTCACAGTCACTTAATGAGGGGATATATTCTGAGAAATGCCCCATTATTTGATTTCATCATTGTGCAAACATCATAGAGTGTATTTCCACAAACCCAGATGGTACACACTTAGGCTATCTGATACTAAAATTATGGGATCACCATTGTATGTGTGGTCCATCGTTGACCAAAACGTCATTATGCAGTGCATGACTGTACATTTATTTACTTATTTATTTATTGTCTATCCTGCTATGAGAATATAATCTCCATAAGAGTAGAAATTTTGTTTAAAACTGTATCCTCCAAGCCTGACCCATAGTAGGAGCTTGTTTCAATTATCTATTGCTGCATAACAAACCATTCTAACATGTAGTGGATCATTTATTTGCCCACAATTCTGTAATTTGGATAGGCTTAGCTGGTCAGCTCTTCTCTCAGTTTCACCTTTAGTCACTCACATGGTTGCATTCATCTGAAGGCTTAATGGGACTGGATAGTCCAAGATGGTTAAGTCTTGCATTTAGCAGTTGGCTGAAGTGCCTTGACTTGCCTCTATGTGGCCCATCCAACAAGATACCTTGGGCTTCTTAAGTGGTGGCAGCAGTGTTCTAAGATAACGAAAGTGGAATCTTAAGGCTAAGCTTCTGAAGCTATATATACAATGTCACTTTCATTATATTCTGTTGATCAATGCAAGTAACAAGGACAGCCCAGATTTAAGAGATCAAGAATTAGATGGGAGGTGCAGCAAAATCACATTGAAAAAGGGAAAGAACACAGAGACCCATGATTATTCTAACAGTCTATCATAATGCTCTATAAAGGTTTGTGGAATAAATGAATGACAGTACTATATCAGGTCTAAAGTTCCATGCTTCACACGCAAGTTCTGCTGTGATCAGCACAGATCTCATTATCTTCCTGTAGAACTCATCGCAATCTGCTCTGTGATTTATTTACTTGTGTGTGTGTGTTTTCTCCTCAAAGGAAGGTATCTTGTCTTATTCTCTCTGTATATACCATGCATCTAGCAGATATTCAGCCTCCAAAGAGACACTCAGTAGATTCTTACTGAGTTGAATTTAATTCAACAACCTTGACATCTTATCCTTTACCTTCCTTTCCATCATCATGAAGTCACCAGTTGACTAATTCCCTGAAAATCTCACCATCATTCCTGTCTCCGTGCCTTTACCCATTCCATTTTCCCTGCCTAAAATACTCTCCCTCTTCCTCTTTGCTTATTTCAGTGTTTCTCCCTGACATTTAGCAACCTTGGCCCTACTCACTAAATTCCAGTAGAGGCAAGGTCATTATGACCACTGTGATAAATACCACCAGTGAAGCCATTCTTTGGGCCTATAGTGGGAACAATATTGTTTTGTGTGTCCAGCACCACCTCCTGTCTTAGGAAGTGTTCCTTCCCCCAATCCAACTATATCGTGCTTGAAGGAGTTATTATATTCCTATAAGACTCTGCCTTTCTAGGTACAGTTGAATCACCCTGCATGTCTGAAGCAGGTGCTGAAACTGAATAGAAAGTAGGAGTGGAGCAGATCAGTCTTTGTCCTTCTGGGATGGAATCCCCTTCCTTCAAATGTACATATATTGGTAGAGTCTCCTTAGGCTGGTTGAGGCATATGCAACTGAGGTGTAATTGACCCAGTGTTGAGGAAGCTAGTGTCTAAATATACACTACCAGCACCGCCAAGCCATTAAGTTTCTATAGGGCTTTAGGGAAGGTTTGGGTCATGAAAACACTTGGGTTTTTACAAAAACTGAAGCAAAATGCTTGAGGAAACAAAAAGAATAAAACAGGGCAGAGGAATTTCTCTCATACATTTTTTCCTGGGTAGGTAGCCAGAAAGGAAAAGGGTATTGAAGAGAAAATATATGACTGGAATACAAAAAGCTGCTGAGTTAAGGTTTTGGGGTTGCATGGATGGCAGTTTGGAAATGGAATGGGGAGTGGACCTGTGCCTGGGGAACACCTCTTCGGTCACCAGAAAAGCTAAGAGAGAGAGCCAGACAATGGGAAGACAGAGCTGAGTTAGGAAGGGGAAACCTCTTATTCTGCAAATTAACTTGTGCCAAGCTAAAGTGCGTCTGTATTTGGAATTGGTGACCTATGTTCTCAGTTTCGGTGAACGGCACCATAAACCATCTCTCACCGATCCAGAAACCTGAGAGTCACTAGAATCACATTGACCCTACTGTCCCTCAACCCTCAAGGTTAATCATCCAATGAGCCCTGTCAATTCTGCCTCTTTTTTCCAATCCATCTCCTCCTCTCCCTTGTTACTACCGCTGACCTAGTTCAGGCCCCTAGAATCTCACAGCGAGACAACTAGTCTTCCTGCCTCCACTCTAAGTCTAATCCCCTTCCAATCCATCCGTTATGTGCTGCCAAAATAATTTTTTCAAACATGTGTCTTAACAACCAGTTGCTCTCCTTCCTTTTTTTTCTTTAGATTTTAGATTTTATTTTTTTCCTTTTTCTTCCCAAAGCCCCCCAGTACCTAGTTGTATATTCTTCGTTGTGGGTCCTTCTAGTTGTGGCATGTGGGATGCCGCCTCAGCGTGGTTTGATGAGCAGCGCCATGTCTGCGCCCAGGATTCCAACCAATGAAACACTGGGCCGCCTGCAGCGGAGCGCACGAACTTAACCACTCGGCCACGGGGCCAGCCCCCGCTCTCCTTCTTAATAACCCCCCACTCCCCAGCTGCCCGGTTCATCCTGTCTAAAAACTAACCTTAAGCATAGCATTCCAGACTTTTTGTTCTTCGTTTAACTTTCAGCCTTTGTTCTGGCCATCCCCTTCATCCCCAAAATCACACACCCTGTGCTCTAGTCATATTGACCTACTTTCAGTTCCCCAAACACAACATGCTTTATCAAGCCCCTATACATATCTGGAAAGCCTTCTCCTCCCCGGGCCAGCCTGGAGAACTCCAATCCATCTTTGAAATTCAGTTCAGGAGTCATCTCCCCTTGACTTACCCCAGGCAAAGTCAGGTGCCCCTCTCTCAGGCCCCCCAGAGCTACTTGTATGTACTTCCACTATTATACATGCTTATTTACTTGCCTGTTGCCAGTCAGCAATGGGAAACTCTCTGAGAACAAGACTGTATTTTATTTATCTTTATATTCTCCATATCTAGCTTGTGTGTGCTGGCATGCCTTAGAAAAAGGCCCTGGTATTTTTTGTTTTTGTTTTTTAGACCATGGTATTTTAATCATTCATTAAATAGTTATTTATTAAGTACCCACTATATATCAGATCCTGTGCCATTTTTAAAGGTCAGGGGGTACTACATTAAGCAAGAAATAACATCAAGGCCTTCAAGCAGGGCACTCTCCAAGAGAAGCTTTATGACTGCATGGATTTACAGTACAAAGTTATTTTTGAAAGCAGATTCTGGCAGATGCAATTATTTCACGGTTCCAAAGGAAAGTTTAAACAACTCTTTGAATAATTTTAAATGAAGAAAAAGGGTTTTAGGATAGAGTGGCTGGCTACCGGCAATAGATGGACTAACATGACCAAGACCTGCCACATGGTGGCAGTGCTTCTCCAGGAATGAAGATTTATTGCGTAGGACTCCAGAAAAGTAAGTGGTGCTCACGCTTTTCTCCAGAGGAATGGTAGTACTGTACTAAAAAGTTAACATGGTAGACTTTCTCAATTTGGAGAAAAGAAGTAAAAGATATAACTTATTCAACTTTCTACCTCCAAACTTTCATAAGCGTTTGGAATCTGCTTTTGTTTGTCTGTCAGCAAACAACTAAATAGGACTTTGGAATGGGCTGAGCATGTTAAATTCCATGGTTTATTTTTTCACAGACAGGTAACCTTAGATTTTTTTTAATATTGATCATGTGTGATATAATGATAGATCCTACTAGTGAAAACATTTCCTAATTTATATGACCAGATTAAGTGTGTCAGTACTGCACAATATTTCCTGTAGAGTGCCATACTTCTAGGTGTTCTGCCAATTAAACTCATTTGAGAATCATGATCTGATCCAATGTTTTCTAATTACAAATAAGGAAAACAAGGCTCTGAGAAGCTAAATGATTTCCAAAGGCCACAAAGCCATTTGTGGGACAGGTTTAGGCTAATTCCTGCAAAGTGAACATTCTAGATCTTTCCCTTGCTGCCATCTATAAACATCATAAGAGCTTGTTGGATGATTGACCTTGAGAGTCAAGAGACAGAGAGGAGGCAGGATGACGCCCAGGTTTCTGAATTGGTGAGTGATGGATTATGGCGCCAGTTACCCCAACTGAGAATACAGATTGCTAATTCCAAAAAAAGACTCGCTTTAGTTTGGCACAAATTAACATGTAGAATAAAAGGTTTCCCCTTCCTAGCTCACCCCTTCCACCCGCTGTCTAGATCAGAGTTCTCTCTCTCTCTCTGTCAGTTTCTCTGGTGACTGAGGAGGTGCTCCCCAAAGAGAAGAAAAAGCTAATTAGTTCTCAAAATGCTAATGTCAGGACTACTATCTCATTTACTCACTTCCAGAGGGGGGTCAAGAAGAATAACATAGTTGTCAGGTGACTGAATTAATTAGTTTAACAAATATTGACTGATTTCTCTACCATGAGCCAGGTATGTTCTATACCCTTGGTTCTCAAAGTGTGGTCTCCATACTACCAGCATTAGCATCACTTGGGAACTTGTTAGAAATAAATTTTTGGGGCTTACATCAGAGATACTGAATCAGAAACTCTGGGAGTGGGGTCCAGCAATCTGTTTTTACTAGCCCTTCAGATCATTTTGATGCATTCTCAAGTTTGAGAACAACCATTCTAGATAGTGAGGATATGGTGTTAAAGAGAATAAAGTGCCTGTTTTCTTGGAGCAATTACATACAAATACATAAAAATAAAATTTCAGGCAAAGGTAAGTGTTATCGAGGAAAACAGAAGATGGAGGGAGAATGTAGAGGGTGCTCAGGCAAGGTGTCCCTGGAATATGAGCTCCTGGGTCAGATTGGGCACGGTGTGAATATTGGCTCCACCAGTTACTAGCCTTTTTTTTTTTTGCTGAGGAAGATTTGCCCTGAGCTAACATCTGTGCCAATCTTCCTCTGTTTTGTATGTGGGTCGCTGCCACAGCGTGGCTGACGAGTGGTGTAGGTCCATGCCCCGGATCTGAACCCACGAGCCCAGGCTATCAAAGCAGAGTGCACCAAACTTAATCACTACGCCATAGGGCTGGCCCCAGTTACTAGCCTTTTAAAGGTTTAGTTTCCTCATCTGCTAAAATAGAGATAGTAATATTACTTACCTCACACAATTACTGTGAAGATTAAACAAGACAATGTTTGCAAAATTCTTGTAACTGTTTCTGTCACAGGGTAAGCCCCCAATAAATGCTAGCCCTCCAAATATGAGGAAAGAGTGCTATGGATATATATTTGGGGATCATCAGGGTAGAAATTAATAGTAAAGTGGGTGAAAAGGTAGATAGACTTAGACGTGAGAGAAGAGGATGGATGGTGGGATCTTGGTGGGGGCAGAAGTGGGTTGAGAAGTGGTGAGGAGGTGAAGAAATGAAGATGGAGAGAGAGAACTTTTATTTGAACCCAGCAGGAAGCTTGGGAGAGGAGGCCAGTGGATGGGGTGACTAACTATCCTGGTTTGCCTAGGCCAGAGGAGATTCCCAGGACGTGGGACTTTCAATGCTAAAACTGGGACAGTCCTGGGGAAATTGGGATGAGTTGGGCACCCTACCAGTGGATAGACTCATGCGGGTGATGTGGGGTTAGTAACTACTGTGACTTTTGTTTTTTGGTGCCCTCTGATCTCCTTACAGTAATCTGGTAAACTATCCTCCAGTAGTTTGAGTCAACCCGAAGGGCAAGGGAGCTCTGAGCTCTGGTGATGCAGTGGGGAGAAGTCAGCCTTGCCTGGACAGAGTAGGATAAGGAAAGACAGAGAATGGACCTGACAGGGCAAAAAGATACTAACCAGCACAGTGACAAGAGAGAGAACTGTCTGAGATTAGTCTGATTCCAGACCTTTTATTCTTTTTCCTGCCTTGTCCAAAGAGTCTAGGAGTGGGATGGGTGGGTGTTTTCTGCATCCTCGAACTAACCTTAAATAAAATTATAAAGGTTACCCAAGGATATTCTTTGGTATCTGAGCAGCCCATACAACTTTCCTTTTTTGATGTTCAGTGGTGTGACTGCCGTGTACAAGAAGGGGCAGGTAGGATCTAGCGGCTCCAGGGATAGAGGTCCTGGAGAAAATCCCCACAGGGGCGCTCAAATACGGGACAGGGATGCCCTGGGGTGCCCGTGGATTTTCTCCCAGCTCACTTCCCGCCTGGAGGGTTTACTCCTCAAATTGTGCTTGATGGGAGCTGTGGCGCTGTGGTAAAGGTCAAAGGTCAAAGTCCACCACTCGCCTGGTGCGCTCTCGCAAGGCCAGACAGCCCCGACCACCCGGACAGCAAGTACACCTCCAGCCTCCCCCAGGCTTAGTTTACAAGAGCAGCCTCCACCCGCCAATCCAACTCGGATTACAGTGTTGTATACTTGTAGGGCTGGCCGAGGCGCTTCGTGATTGGTAGGACGGAGACAGGGCGTGGCCTCATGTAGAAAGCCTCTTCTGGATTGGTGTAAATCGTGGAGGGCGGGGCTTCCACTGTGGCTGGGCGCGAAAGCTCGAACGGCGCTGCGGGGCTGCAGACGGCGGGAGCAGCCGCGCCCCGGCTCACGGAACCGGAGATCTGCCTCATCCCGAGCGGAGCGCTGGGAAGGCCGGAGTCATGACGGGCGAAGTGGTTTCCGAGGTGAGTGCGTGAACGTGCCTCCATCCGCGGCTGCGGGGGCCCGGCGCCAAGGGATGGGATGTGGCCGGGGTCGAACCTGGCGGAGCCGGTCGCGGCGTCTGGGATGACTACAGTTCCCGGCGAGCACCGCGCGGCTCGGCCTCGCGGCCCCCCGGGATCGCCCGGCTGTCCCCGCAGGTCCGCGACTCCGCGGTCCAGCCCCAGCGCTGGGGTTCCCGCGCCCTGGTCTCGCGGCCGTGTTGCTCTTTCTTTGCGGCGCGGCCAGCCCCTGCTCAGCCCCACCCGCCCCACCCGCGCTCCCGTTTGGCGCGTTTCCTGCCGAGGGAGCTCTTCCTCCCACAGCGCCCCAAAAGAGAAGAAATTCCGGGCCGAACCGGGCCGCTGGGATGCGGGGCGGGATTCTCTGTAAATGGACGGCGGGAGTCTTAGGGAATTCGACACTGGGTCTGGAAGGGGCCTTTGAGGTCGCTGCACGGGGCCCCGAGAGGGGAAGTAGAGCCTCAGGGCCTCCTGGTTGGTGGCTGACTGGTCGCTGGCGGATTTGGGCAGAGAAACATCTGTTTTCAAAACTATGTTCTTTTCTCGGGCCTGGACTAGGGTGAGACATTTGCCTTGGGAGCACAATTTAAGGGGGCGCCAAAAAGACTCAGTAATGAAGATCATATTTTAATGCAATATTTTTAAAAATAAAAATTAATACAAAGATTCCATGATTTGATTTTGAACAAAATATCAGACTTTTAAATAAAGACCAGATCCGACCCCGCCCTTGCACTACTCTGCCGAGCTCGACTCACCCCAATCCCGGCCCTGGTTCCAATAAAACTTTATTTACAAAAACAGGCAGCTGAGCTCATGAACCACAGTTTGCCAATTTGATTTTTTTTTTAATATTGCACTAAGGTATTATCTTGATGACTAAGTTTTTTGAGGCCCTCTCTCCTCATCCTGTTCCTGGCCCTGGCTGTTGCTGGTACTGCTGCCAAGAATAGAGTGATTAAGAGCATCACTATGTACGTTTTTGAGCTTTGTGGTTACCTAAACTTTTTGCACATCCACAAACAGTCTTACTGCTTTAAATTTTGGGGAGAATCGTGATCCTCAGTGATTCCGCAGCATGCATTATCTTTGGTTATTATTTTAATAAATGTACCAAACATTCAAATCAATTTGATAATTGTTTGAGAAACCATTAGGATGAAGCCTTGTGCCCTATACATTACAGATGTTAATATTTTCCCCCTTATCAATAAGTTGATTCAGAGCCCTAAGAACCCCAAGGAGGTAGGAGACCTGGCATCTAGGGTCAGCGTGGTCACTAACTGGTCAAGTCACCTAACATACCCCTCCTCAGATTTTTTCCCTTGTGACTTTTAGAATGATTTTATTCAGAAAATTTCAAACATGTACAAACATAGAAAGGCTGGTATAGTGAACCCATCACCTAACCTCAACAATTATCAAATCATGGCAGTCCTGTTTCATTTACACCCCCACCCACTTTCCCCCTCACTGGATAATTTGGAAGCAAATTCTAAACATAATTTCATCCACAAATATTTTATCATGCATCTCTAAAAGATAAGGGCTTTCCATAACAGATAACCACAATATTATTACCACACTTGAAAATTTTAGAATTATTGCTTAATGTTAAATATCAAGTTAGTGTTCATGTTTCTTTGACTCTTACATATACTTTCAGTTTGTTTGAATCAGGATCCAGACAAAGTCTGCATGTTGCAAGTGTTAATATGTGTGTTTATGTATATATCTTAACTCTCTTTATAGGTTCCATTCCCTCTCTTTTTCCTTGCAAGTTACTGTTAAAGAAACCACATAGTTTGTCCTATAGGGTTTTCCATATCTGGATTGCATCTGTGTGATGTTATTTGGGTACACTGAGAAACAGTTCATACAGAAAAAGCATAATAAATGCTTGATTATTTTCATTTGTTTACCGTTACTCAGAATAAAGAGTTGGTTCTATAGCATCCTTCAAAGGTGAACAATGAATTTTTGTTTGTTTTTTGTCCAGTAATTCTTAATGTCATCCCTTCGTTGAACCATTATATTGGGTTTTTTCCTTATTTCAGCCTGATGATCGCATGATGATTTGTATATTATTATGTACTTAGAGTTTTCTGTCACCTGCTGGTTAATGTAAAGTATATTCTCATTTTCTAGGTTCACCTAGAAATCAATGATCCAAAACTCATTCCACAAGAAGCAGATAGTCCTTCAGACAGTGGACAGGGCAGCTGTGAAACAACTGGGCCCTTGAGTGAAAGAGGTTTGTAACAGTCACTACTTTTATTTTTAAAAACAGAATGTGGGGGCTTGTGTCGTAAGTGGGTCGAGTTAGTTTCATTATTGTCTTTTTTTTTTTTCTTCCCTTGGAAAGGAAGATTTTCCCTGGGCTGACATCCATGCCAATCTTCCTCTATTTTGTATGTGGAAAGCTCCTGCAGCATGGCTGATGAGTGGAGTAGGTCTGCACTGGGTATCCAAACCCCTGAACCCGGGCTGCCAAAGCAGAGTGCATGGAACTTTAAACACTCAGCCACGGGGCCAGTCCCCTCATTATTCTCTTGATTTACTAAATTATTAATGCCTAACCTTATTGTTTGCTTTATTATAAAAGCATAATAATAAGCTGTACCCTTTTGAAAATAATCCATTTCTATTATATTATTGAATGTATAAAATGTCTAGAAGCTACCACATTGCCTGGTTGAATGCATTCATCTTATAATAAAAGAATTTTTAACACCTGCCAGAAGGATTAGAACAACTTTACACATTGTAAATATATATAATTACATGTCTCAGTAAGAGACACTTTTCCAGGGAAAATGTTTTTCAAAATGTATTTTTAGATTTGCTTTGCTACAATCAGTTCTTGGTGATAGTTACATAATTTCATAAGGTGATATATCACTTGGATAATTGGATGTTTTTGAGGAGTAGTGGGACTAGGAGGAAGGCCAAATGACAGCAGACCTCTAAAAAAAATTGTGTTTCCTCCAGATTCAGATGAAGAGATATTTGTGAGTAAGAAATTAAAAAGCAGGAAGGTGCTACAAGACAGTGATTCTGAAAGAGAGGACCCAAATGCCTCTCCAGAGAAAAATACCTATGACAGTGTGGAGGAGGAAAATAAGGAGAATTTATACGCTGGAAAAAATGGAAAAGTCAGAAGAATTTACAAAACTCTGGCAGACAGAGACGAAAGTGACATCGAAGAGTCTTCGTATCAGGAAAATCTTGAGGCCCAAGAGACACCTTGCTTAGAGCTGGGTCTCCAATCTGAAAACTCTGTGAACTTTACAGTGGACAGAAAGATTTGCAAAAAACCCATATGTGATAAAGAAGGAACTGGAGGAAAAGCAAGAGTAAAATCAAGGAGAAGACTTGAGAAAGAAGAGAGAAAGATGGAAAAAATTAGGCGGCTAAAAAAGAAGGAAACAAAAAATGAGGTACATTAAAAAAAATAATTTGCTATTTTGAAGGCAGATTAACATTTTAGAAAAAGTTGCTTTTACTTCTTGAGGTTGTTTCTGTACTCAGAATATAGCTTTAAGTTGATTGTTTTGTATTGTGAGTGATTTAAAACTTGTTGGTCTTATTCTCCATTTCGGATACATGGAAGACACTTCCAAATAAATAGGTTTCTGATTTTCTTTGTGAGCACGTGGGGTAATTCTTTGCTCATTCTGATCTGATGAAAATTAACTTTCAAAGGAGGATTTTTCATGCATCCATCCATCAGAAGTCTTGTTTGCTAACTAGAAAAACTACACTCAAGTTTTATAAACTAGTTGCTTAATAAGTATTTAACTTATTTGCTAATATGGACAGTGGCATAAAAACCACAGCATGGACTTCAAAGGATGTCTGTGGGTTAGGAACCAGTGAGAATCTTCTAGAATGCCATATATTTGTCTATTAATGAAAGATGGGGTTTTTTTCCTGGCCTGATGCAAATTGCCATATGATGTTGTAAAATATTGGATTTTGAAATGATTGGACTTTGCCTTTCTTTGTGCATTATCCAGGAAGATGATATGGAACAGCCATTTAACGATAGTGGCTGTCTTCTTATGGATAAAGACCTTTTTGAAACTGGGTTGGAGGAGGAAAATAACTCTCCATTGGAAGATGAAGAGTCATTAGAATCAATAAGGGCAGCTGTGAAAAACAAAGTAAAAAAGCACAAGGCAAGTAAAAGATGAATGTAATAAGACCTAACCCCCCGCCACCACCACTTCTAACCTTTGTTTTATTTTCTGATTTACTCTTGGAACCTGATTTATTTTAACTGAAGAAAAACACATGTCAATTGATTTAAGTTTTTCAGCTGTTAATTTTAAAATCTTGGAGTACAAGTGATAGACATACTAACTTGTTTGGAAACTAAGTATTTTGATTGCCCTCATAGGAATGTTGGGAAAAAAAGTAAGATACTTTATGTTGTGTAAGAAGCGGGTAAATAATGGGGCAGAGATGTAAATTTTATAATCCTGTGGCCTCTAAGAAATGAACCTGTAGGGTTTTAGGAAGGGCATCAAAGAGAAGCATCGTCAAAGCATTATCGTCCTGAGTGTTTACAAGCATAATCGTTCTTGCTAAGATTATCTTTAGCTCCCTGGGAGTCAGTGTCCCTCCTTAGGGAAATACGTGATACAGAGGTATAAGAAATGAGGGCCCAAACTCCATTTGAGACTCTAATTTGTTTTCTAGGCTTTATAGAATGCTGTGTGTTTAAAATTTTCTATTTGATAATTACTGATTTACTATTAATGTATCATGATGTGATGTTGGAGGACAAAAGCCATCTGTGAATAAGCAACAGCCTCTTGTTTCAGTTTAATTTTTGTCCGTGTTATTCAACTTGTAATCTTCTCTTTTAGAAAAAGGAACTGTCTTTGGAGAGTGGAGGCTATTCATTTGAAGAAGAAAGTGAGTTATCAAAAGGCAGCATGAGAAAGGTGAGGTAGAGCCCTGTTTGGTGTCATGTTGATCTCTTTCACCAGGAGATTGTGAATTTCTCAGGGATAAACATTTTTTCATGTCTATCATATTTTCCTGGTACTCAAGATATTGCTTTGTACATAGTAGAGACAAAAATATGGATTAGATTGAATTAATTCTATGTGAATTGCAAATAAATGAGCTCCTTGAGTTTGTATTGTATTGAACTTATTGGTGCTTACTGTGCCCCCTCCATCCTCTTTTCTTGGAGAAAGCAAACTTTTGAGGGATGAATATCTATCTTTCTGGATAATAGCATTAATGTAATCTTACTTTTTCTTCTCTTTTAGGAAAGAAAGGCAGCCAAGTTAAGTAAGGAAGCTTTAAAAAAACTGCATAGTGAGACTCAGCGCCTTATTCGAGGTAATACAAGCCAGTACAATAAACTTGCAGGCAAATCGCAGTATTTCTTTGTAAGCTCAACTTGGATGTTCGGGATTTTTGTTTTTTTCAACATTCCTAATATGAATTGGATTATAATATCAAGTTTAGAATTGATCTTGGAGAATGGCCATTGTTCTAAAGCCTCTGGAACATTAGTATAAACTGAAGAAATTTCTAGAACTGTAGTGGTGGTAGGGAGGGAGATTTTTTAATGGTTTTCTATGGACCCACTGCATCAGGATTCCTTTGGGAACCTTTCAAATGTGTAAATTCTTAGGCCCCACAGAAATTCTGATTCACTAGGCATGAAATGGGTTCCAAGAGCCCATATTTTTAGAAAACTTCCTGCATCAGTTTGATTTCACAACTAGGTTTAAAAGCCATTGGTCTTTAGGGAATTGTTTTGTACTTAGGTCCTGTCTTTATTAAAGCCAGGATTGTTCCATTTCTGGTGATGGCTTTGGCTGTACTCTTTAGTTAACTGAACATGAAGTGACATTTCAGAATATACAGTATACGTATTTGCTTGTTTTGTTCCATTTTATAGAGTCTGCACTTAATCTTCCATATCATATGCCTGAGAATAAAACCATTCATGAGTTCTTCAAACGTAAACCCCGGCCCACTTGCCAAGGAAATGCCATGGCGCTACTGAAGTAAGAACCCTCTTTCCTTTTGATTATAATTTTCGTAAACATTCAGTTTTGTAGCAAACACATGGTGTAAAAAGTTCAGATTCCTCACTCCCTTAAAACTGATTTAACTGATTCATTATGTGCTAAGGAGTGAGAATGTTTCACATTGAGGATAATTTTCAACTTCAGCTCATTTTCCCTTCTCTAGGTCATCTAAGTATCAGTCAAGTCATCACAAAGAAATCGTAGACACTGCAAATACAACTGAGATGAATAGTGACCACCATAGCAAAGAGTCTGAGCAGACAACAGGTGCGGGATCTGAAAAGGAAATTAAAGCACTGCCTGTAGTTTCAAAGACACTGCAGATCACTGCTGGATCAGACGTGTCATGCCGTAAGGATTTGATGGGAGGCCAAGAGCTAGAAATTCAGGAGAAACAGAATCAGAGTGATGCTAGATCCTCACCTGGGGACAGCTCAGTGGTGGAACAGGAATCCAGCTTCCTTGGGAACAAGGACACTGGGGAGTATCAGGCTGGAGGTCTTGTGGCACCTGAACCTCATGCCCTGGAGGGAGAAGGCCTGAAAAAAACAGAAGAACCAGAGGAGAACGTGGAAGAGCCCAGCCAGCAAACTAAATCAGCAGCAGCTGTGCCACCTGAAAAAGTGAGGCGGTTCACGCTGGATAGACTTAAGCAACTGGGAGTAGATGTTTCCATCAAGCCTCGGCTGGGTGCTGATGAAGATTCCTTTGTGATACTTGAAGAACCTGAAACTAACAGAGGTAATCCTTTGAATTGTGGGAGGCCTCTCCAGAGTGGTTTATTCTGGCAGCTTTCGATTATAGGAAGGACAGGGAACACAGGAGAAACCGATGACCACACATGATCATGTTCTACAGGGGTACCCGATACTGGTGGACTCTCAGATAAATTTGGCAGGGTATCAGAATGTTCTAAACCTGATTTAAAATGGAAGCCTGTTGATGGGTTAATATACAAAAGAGGTGCATTGCTGTTGTGTTATGGTGTGAAATTCATAAAAGCATTGTTCAGTTTTTCACAGTTAAAGAGAAACAGTTCAGTTCAGTAAATTGTCTGCAAAACTGAATTTCTTTTTTTTTTGCACTCAACAAATATTAACCTATCCACTACATGCAAGATGCTGTAGGGCATAGCAAGAGAAATCTGACATTTATCCTACACTTAAGCTACTTACACTCTAGTAGGGAAGATAAGAAGTATGCAAATGCAGTATTGCAAGAGAGAAGGTGGTAAATGGCATCTTCTATAATGAGCATGTGTCACTGATAATTGGAAAAAATTAAATAACGTGAAGAAACGGGAAACATATTCTTTGCTGAAAGAAACATTTAGAATAAAGTGCAATGGGAGTTCAGAGGAGGGGTAAGTTTCTTCCAATAGGTGGTTAAAGGAAGGCTTGGAGAGTAGGTGGATGTAATTACCTGTTCATTGTTTTTCCCTTTATGCTTTGAATAGGAATCTTCTGACTTGTTCCCTACTCTATCCCCAGTGCTTCCACAGTAGATGACACATTGTAGGCATTCATATTTATTAAACGAATGAATGATCCTTCAAGACAGAACTCAAGTATTACCACATTCAGTAAACTTCCTGACTCATAGGTAGAACTGAGTGTTCCCTCTGCATCGAGGCAGTGTGGCATGATAATTAAGAGCTTAGACTCTGTCACAAGACCAGGCTTTGAATCTAGACTATTCTACTTACTGTGGAACTTTAAGCGTGCTATTTGGCCTCTCCGAGCCATCTTTTTTAAAAATTTAAATAACAGCACTATTTGGTTCATGGGGTTATAGTGAAGATTCGTTGAAATAATGCACATGAATGGATAGCATAAAGAAGCACTCGAATACTGGCTGCTGCTGCTTCTCTTATTAGTGAAATTATTTCCACCAAGACTCTCCTTCACTAAACAGCTGACTCTTGGCGGGTGCTATGTCAGCCACAGTATCTGGTGTGTAAGACGTGCTCAGTGAGTCTTATTTAAGTCCCAAGTAATCTTCCTCCTCATTCATTTCTTTTATTCTCTTGGTGCCAATAATGACCTACCTGTTTCTGTTCCCTTTCCACTGCCACCCCCCGTTGCTTCCGCCCTTACTGAACCACTGTCAAATAGGATGCAGGCTTACAGCTTCTCTTCCTGCTCTTTTGTTTGTAATGTAAACATATCATCCTCTGGAGTTGGGTTTTTGCTGCTAGTAATGTTAGGGACTCAGAATACAAAGGTTTCCTTCCAGTTCTTTTTCCACTAAGACCTTCCAGGGAAGGAAAAATTACATCTCGATTGTAACCACAAAACTCCTAAAGTATGATTCGAGTGCATTTTAGAAAAAGAACCAAACTGAGAGTATCCTGGACATTTTATCATGGAAAAGAAGGCGCATGAAAATATCCAGCATCTGTCGACCCAAAGGGCTTTTCTCCTTTTCCTTTTTCTTTATAACTGTCATTGTCCTCACAACAGATCCCACTTTGGTATGAGGAGTTAGACTGAGTAGGGTTGGTGCCAGGGAGCAGCTGGCTGAGGGAGAAAGGAGGAGGAAATTCTAAACAATACTAGCGGGGAAGAGGAGCACGCCCTGTTGCCACTGGACTGCTGAATTTACTGCTCCCAGTGTCAATAGTCCTGTTCGCATACAAGTTGGGTGTGTGTGACAGAGGCCATGTGTAAGTGAGATTTCCTCTCTGATTGTGCTAGTAGCACTAGGATAACAGCTTTACCAAAAACCTTTTTCCAGTCCTGCTGCTGAGTTACATCACTGCCTGGATTGATTGTCGTTTTCTTTGTCCTTTTTTAAATTTTTGCCCATATTTAGTAAGATTGCTGGTAAATAATGAAATGTTCAAAATAGGGAATAAAAAAAGGAGATTGAAACTCCTGAAAAATTAAGCCCTTGAATAATTAAGAATTGTGGTATTTTTTCCTACTAGTTTAATACTTCTTCTTTTTAAGAATTGAACATATCTAGGACTAGAAGATTAAAAAAAAAAGATGGGGGCCGGCCCAGTGGCATGCTGGTTAAGTTCACACACTCTGCTTCAGCAATCCGGGGTTCACAGGTTCGGATCCCAGGCACGGACCTACACACCACTCATCAAGCCTTGCTGTGGCGGCATCTCACATAGAAAATGGAGGAAGATTGCCACAGATGTTAGCTCAGGGACAGTCTTCCTCAACAAAAAGAGGAAGATTGGCAATGGATGTTAGCTCAGGGCCAGTCTTCCTCACCCCCCAAAAAACCAACTGCACATATTTAGCAACTTCAGTTATAAACTTATATCTTAAAAGTCTGATTTTTGAAATATATTGAGGAAGAGCAGTTGCAGCAGTCCGTTGACCCAGAAGTTTGGGTTAAGTTCTAAGTTATAAGACATAGGTGTTAGTAGCAAAGGGGTTTTTAATGTCTCTGTATTTTTTTTCCCTGCAACTTTGTTGAGCTGAGAAACTTAGTGTATATATATACAGTTCTTGACTGGCATCTTAAAGGAAAGAGTTTAAGCATGGCAAACTGACATACGGGTTGGCTTTTGGGTTTAGAACTGGAAGCCTTGAAGCAGCGTTTCTGGAAGCATGCTAACCCAGCAGCCAAACCCAGGGCTGGTCAGAAGGTGAATGTGAGCGTCATAGTGAAAGAGGTGGGCACTGACGGAAAGGAGGAGCTGAAGGCAGAGGTGGTGCCTGTGACTTTGGCAGCTGAGAAGCTGGATGGAGCAAGCCACACAAAACCAGGTATTTGAGTCCACAGTGTCTTTTGCTTTGTACTCCTGGCAGGTCTTTATGGCTACTGGAGACTCTATAGTGAAAAGTTATAGAACTTTTTCCTTGGAGACTGGACAGCAGTACCTCCAGCATGATTCATGTGTAGCATTGCCTGGAGGTGTAGGGTGGGTAGGATGACTTTATTTCTTAAAGTAGCCTTTGTCTTATTAAAAAAACTAATAAATATCTGTCGTAGAAAATCAGTGGGAAAAATAAACAAAAAACTTCTGCAATCCTCTGTCAGAGACAACTTCTATAACCATACTGTGTATCTATCCTTTTAAACTCTCCTCTTTGCGTGTATGTCTGTGGATATTTAAAGAAAAATAATGTGATCAGACCATGCATTCTGCTTTGTAATCTACGTTTTTGTTTTAACCATGTATTAGAGACAGGTCTATTCTTCCTGCTCTCACTTTGACAATACAAGTAATATATCACGTAGAAAAAAATAAAACATTGAAGAAAAGGTATAAAAGGAAAAATTATTCTTCCCAAAGGTAACTGTTAACAGTTTCTTGTGTGTCCTTCTAGGAAAATTCAAATGCATATACCACTGTGTATGTGTGTTTGTATGACATTAATTACACTTACTCTCTGCCAGCTACTGCTCTAGGTGTTTTACAGTAAATAACATTAGTATCCTTATTTTATATATGAGGAAACTGATATAGAGAGCATTTAAGCAACTTGCTCAAGTTTACACAGCTAGTGAGTAGTAGAACCAGCAGCCTAATCCAGACCACCTAATTCCAGAGCTCAGATACATATTATCTTGCCTTTGAGGTTTTTTTAACAGCTGCATAATATTTCATTGTATGAATATAACGTGATTTGTTTAACCATATTCCTATTAATGGACATCTTGTTCGTTCCAGTTTTTGGATTTCATAAAATGTTGCGTCTTAGGGTCGGATATATGTTGGTTTATTTGGATGTGAAATTCCTTACAGTGGAATCATTCAGTCAAATTTTGATATATATCATCCCATTGTCCCTCCCAAATAGTTGCCCCAATTTACACTGAGTCTCAGTGTATAAGAGTTTCTGTTTCATCTTGTTAATAATGGATATTATCGGGCTGGCCCTGTGGCTGAGTGGTTAATTTCGCACGCTCCGCTGCAGGTGGCCCAGTGTTTCGTAAGTTCGAATCCTGGGCATGGACATGGCACTGCTCATCAAACCACGCTGAGGCAGCATCCCACATACCACAACTAGAAGGACCCACAACGAAGAATATACATCTATGTACTGAGGGCTTTGGGGAGCAAAAGGAAAAAATAAAATCTTAAAAAAAAAAAAAAATGGATATTATCAAAACTTCTGATTTCTGCAAAATATGTCAAAAATGGTATCTCATTATTTTGATTCGTATCTCTTTAATCAGAGGTGAGGTTAAGCATTATTTTTAAGTTATTAACAATATATGTTCATTTTTCACTAAACTACCAGTTCATATCCTTTGCCCATTTTACGCTTGAGTTATTTCTCTTTTTCTTTAATAAAGATAGATTTATCAATGTTTTCCTTCAAGGCTTCTGAGCCAGAGACTTTTGAAGTCCCACTCCTCCCCTCTTTCCTCCCTTTTTAATAATGATTTTATAGTCTCTGCATAGGGTATTATCCCAGGTGTAGAACCTAACTGTGGAAGTTCTGTCTTACTTCAGTTCATAATAATCCCCACTTGTCAAAATAACAAATGGCTAGCTCTGATTCTCCTCTGGGATGTGAGTAGAAGCTTCTGGAGTCGCCTGAAGTGCACTTACATTATTGTAGTATGTAGGCAGTCATTACGTCTAAAGCATTTCTTCGTATTTCTGTTCAGGTGAAAAGCTTCAGGTGCTGAAAGCTAAATTACAGGAAGCAATGAAACTGCGCAGATTTGAGGAACGCCAGAAACGCCAAGCACTATTTAAATTAGATAATGAAGATGGATTTGAAGAAGAGGAAGAGGAGGAGGAAATGACAGATGAGTCTGAGGAAGATGGAGCAGAGGAAGAAGAGGAAGTGTTAGAGGGAGAAGAGGAGGAAGAGAAAGCATTAGAGGGAGAAGAGGAGAAAGAAGAAGAGGAAGAGGAAAGCAATCAGGTCTCTGGCAATTATGTAATTTTTTTGCTTGGTCAGGATAAGGGTAAAAGAAAATTGGATTTGAATAAGAGTATAAGAAGCATGTTCAATTGTATAAGAGGTTTTAGGAGCAGAGATGAACATAGCTAGCTCTTATGTACCTAAATCTTCCTGCATTCAGTTCTGTCAGCAGCATCGAGCATCTGCAGTTCACACAGCCGTAGCCTTGGCTTCTACTGTTGGTTTACACATTCTAATATAATGCTGATATTAAAATGGCTGTGCATTAATAGAGACTTTCATCTTTGTTGTTTATTTAGCTTTCTCTATTCAGAATAAAAAGCACTTTTAACCTTGGCCAGATTGAGGTCTGAAATAAATTCTCAGGCAGGCCGAGACCTTCTGAGTTATTTTCATTCTTCACTGAGGAGGGCATTTGTAGAAGGGCTTCTTGCCCTTGTTCCTGGTATTGTTTTCCATCTGGGGAAGATAGGTGATGATAGCATTTTGGTATTAGAAAAAAGAAAAGCTTTCTTGCTTGGCCCCTGGCGTCTCTCGGAAGAGTTGGTTGATCTTTAACCCTGGGTAAAGGAAGAAAGCAATGGCTGGACTGGGCAGCATATCACAGTCTGTGGTTGGTTTGAGATCAGTAGTTATCCTGCAATCTCAGGCTAATCATTTAAGCTCTCATTGCTTCAATAAAATGATGATCCAGTCTTTCGTAATCTTGTAGCAATTTTGGGAGGGCAAAAGGTAAAATAAGTATAAAAGAGCTCTAGAAGTGTCAGGGAAAATTACGTTAATGGTAATAATTAGACTGAGCTTCCTTCAGGGTTACCTTCTCAGATTTAAGATGTGACCTGTAACCAGGCAGCCGTATTTGAAGCTGACAGTGTGTTTGCTTTTAAAACTTTTGACTTCTCTCATTTTGTTTTCGGGTGGCATGATTGATAAAGATTGCAGAATTCCTTCTTGGTAGTGAAGAAATTGAAACCAAAGATGAAAAAGAAATGGATAAAGAAAACAATGATGGCAGTAGTGAAATTGGCAAGTCAGTTGGCCTCTCTGTTCCCCAGCCTCTCTCATCTGATTCTATCTTACTTCTGTTTAAAGACAACTCTTCCAAGATGGGGTAAGTAATTCTCCCTAAGGAAAGATAAGATTCCTTTGGATGTGTCCATCTAGTAAGGAAAACAGATACTCAAACAATTTACCTCCTTATTTTGTAGTTACTTTCCTAGTGAAGAAAAATCAGAAACAGATGAAAACTCAGGCAAAAGGGCTAGCAAACTGGGTAAGCAGTGACTCTTATGCAGAACTTGACTCTTCTTTGATCCTCTAGCTTTGATACTTACAGACTACAATTCCATAACATTTCATTTTTTGAACTCTAGTGGGCTTTTCCCAGTCTGACATGTGACAATGAAAGGGATTAATTAGAATTTTATTTTGGTCCAGGAGTTTTGAAAACTTACATGCCCTTTCTTTGTATTTGACCTTGGGTATATAATAGGTCTGTAGTGAGTATGTGTTGATTGAGTGAACCATTAAATATTTCTATCATATGTAGACCAAAGGAAGATGTGTAAGTGATTGAATAATGGAGAGAGTGATTTTGGCCATTAGGTAGGGTGCCTACCTGAAAGATGGGAACTTTCAGGTGCCACTTTGTTCCGAGTGATAAACCCTGATCGGATAACGCTATCTTAATACTGTAATTTACCTTTAACTTAATGTTTTGGAACATATAACTTTAGAAGTTTGTCTGTGAGTGTTACCTGACAAGTTCATTCTCAACCCTTTTTCCTAAACAAATCCACCTTATTTCTGGAAGCACTCACTTAGAAGTTGCTTCTCTTTCTTTAGATGAAGATGATTCATGCTCACTGCTAACAAAGGAGAGCAGCCACAACAGCAGCTTTGAGCTAATTGGCTCCACAATTCCATCCTATCAGCCTTGCAACAGACAAACAGGCCGTGGGACCAGTTTTTTCCCTACTGCAGGAGGATTCAGATCTCCTTCCCCTGGGCTATTTCGAGCCAGTTTGGTCAGCTCAGCTTCTAAGGTAAGATGGTAATGGCTTTCTAATCTCCTCCCCCTATTGCTTCCCACATTGCTAAATAAAGTGTGTCCAAGCCAACCAACTCCCACCACATTATGTATGTTCAGTTTAAAAAAATCCACCCTCTTTGTGTATTAAAAACAAGCCTCATCCAGTGTTCTTACTTTTTGGGGGATATTTTTCTTTCTGCTTCTCTTGGCTATGCATTGTCCTCCTCAACTGCAATTGCCTGAGAGTAGATTACACATTGCAAATAGCAACTTCTGTTGTTGTCATGACAGTGAATGACATTTGTGAAATGTTTTGTTTTTGTTTGGTTTTGTTTTGGTGCCAGAGTTCAGGAAAGCTGTCTGAGCCTTCACTTCCCATAGAGGATTCCCAGGATCTGTATAACGCCTCCCCAGAGCCTAAGACACTTTTCCTAGGAGCAGGAGACTTCCAGTTCTGTTTAGAAGATGACACCCAGAGCCAACTGTTGGATGCAGATGGGTAGGTAGTTTTATGTTTCTGTGGGTGGTACTGCTTAATTTTGTTTAAAAATAAAGTGAGCTTCTGTTACTCCATCTGTGCCTTCTCTTCTAAGAAAGAGAAGGTGTACAGACCATTAGTATTACATTCTACAAGTCTGAACAAAGTCTGTCCAGAAAATAAAACGTAAATAAGCCTTGCTGGCATTCTGATCCTTCGATCTCTGCCTTATTTGAAATGCATAGCTCTTGTAAGGGCATCAGACTTCCCTGTATCCATCCTACTATGTTATGATTGTTGGATGGGATTGAGAGTTACAGACTTGTGGCACGTTACATGGACATAACACCAAGCCTTACTCTAGCACCATCTGAAATCACCCTTTCCCCTTTACCTTTTGAACAGCACTTATTCTTTCATAAGACTTCCCCCTCTCTCTGTAGATTATCACAAGGCTGAAGTTTGAATCTTGTCTTCTGGTTTGGAATTCAGCTTCTAACTTTGGTATTAGAAATGTGTTCAGAGCTTTTCACCCACTACCTTGTTTTTTTCCTAGAGAATTTCTTACACTCTTCCTTGTGCTTGTAGGTTCTTAAATGTTAGAAACCACAGGAATCAGTACCAAGCTCTGAAGCCTCGATTGCCATTGGCCAGTATGGATGAGAATGCCATGGATGCTAACATGGATGAGCTGTTGGATTTGTGTACTGGAAAGTTCACATCGCAGGCTGAAAAACATCTGCCCGGGAAGAGCGAGAAGAAAGAGAACATGGAGGAACTACTGAATCTTTGTTCAGGAAAATTCACTTCTCAGGGTAAATATCCAACAGAGAGCATTACGCTCACCACAGCCAAATATCTTAAGTCAGTATCTTTGAAAGCCCCTTACTCTTGGGTAAAAAGTTCATAGAAGGGGCTGGCCCCGTGGCCGAGTGGTTAAGTTCGCGCGCTCCGCTGCAGGCGGCCCAGTGTTTCGTTGGTTCGAATCCTGGGCGCGGACATGGCACTGCTCGTCAGACCACGCTGAGGCAGCGTCCCACATGCCACAACTAGAAGGACCCACAACGAAGAATACACAACTATGTACCAGGGGGCTTTGGGGAGAAAAAGGAAAAAAAAAAAAAAAAAAAACTCTTAAAAAAAAAAAAGTTCATAGAAAACAGGGCTGTGGTGGATTCTGGCATGTAGGCTGAATTAACTGCTTAGTTCTCTGACATTTAGAGCTCTTAGTTTCTTAGGGTGGTAAAGTGTCGACTTAAGACTGCTTTAGCTTTGGCCTTATGATTCATCGTTTATGGTTAATATGTATGCAAAGCTTAGAACAGTGTCTGGTGTATAGTAAATTTCATATAAATGCTAACATATTATTTCCACCTGCACACTTCTTTCTCCACTACCCCCCACCCCTGCTAGAATGTCAGCTCTGTGGGAGCCAGGATCTTTGTTTTGTTCACTGCTATATCTCTGGTGCCTAGCATATAGTAAGCACTAAATAAGGATTTGTTAAATGAGTGGATGGTGAGCTCCTTTTGGCAAGCTTACCTTAAAACTATATGAGCAGGCATGTCTTTCGATGGCTGGGAAAAGAAGATTAAGCTGTCATTCCTTGGTGACAAATCTTTTTCTTGCTGTGATGTAGATGCCTCCACTCTGGCTCCATCAGAGTTAAATAAGCAGGAGAAGGAGAGCAGCATGGGTGATCCAATGGAAGAAGCACTTGCTCTCTGCTCAGGCTCCTTCCCAACAGACAGGTGAGTCTCAGCGTTTGGTGGGAACCTGGGAGGGCACGGTCTTCTGATAAAATCTTGGGGTCAGGTTCTCTGAGATTAGCAATAACTGGTCATCTTAGGGGCTTCATATCCTGAGTCTTGCAGTGGGTTTGAGTCTCATATTTACATAGTAAGGAAATTATAATGCTTTCATTTAGTTGGTGGAAAACAGGGTAAAAAAGGGCAAGAATAAGCACATGAAAGTGCTCAACATCACTGATAATTAGGGAAATGCAAATAAAAATCACAATAAGATACTACCTCATACCCATTAGGATGGCTACCATCAAAGAAAGAGAAAATAACAAGAGTTGGCAAAGATATGGAGAAATTGAAACCCCTGTGCACTGCTGGTGGGAATGTAAAATGGTGAAGCTGCTATGGGAAACAGAATAGCAGCTCCTCAAAAAATTAAAATATGATTCAGCAATTCCACTTTTGACTGTATACACAAAAGAAGTGAAAACAGGTATTTGTACATCCATGTTCGTAGCAGCGTTATTCCTAATAGTCAAAAGATGGAAGCATCCCCAGTGGATAAACAAAATGTGTTGTGTTTAAATGCGTTTCCTTCCCTTAAAAGGAAAGGCAATTCTGATACATGCTCCAACACAGATGGACTGTGAGGACATCATGCTAAGGGAAATAAACCAACCACAAAAATACAAATACTGTATGAGGGACTTACAGTAGTCAAATTCATAGACGGAAAGTAGAAGGGTGGTTGCTAGGGGCTGGGGAGAAGGAAGAATGGGGAGTTGTTTGATGGGTATAGAGTTTCAGTTGTGCAAGATGAAAAGAGTTCTGGAGGTTGGTTGCACAACAATGTGAATGTACTTAACCCTTAAAAATGGTTAAGATGGTAAATTTTATGTTGTGTATTTTATCAGAATTTAAAAAATTTTTTTGTTTAGGGCAAGGTATCTTGTTTACTGTTTCTTGAAGAGTTTGTTGGTGCTACTAAAATATTTTCTTTTACTTTTTTATTTTTTTATTTATTTTTAATTTTTTTTAAAGATTTTATTTTTTCCTTTTTCTCCCCAAAGCCTCCTGGTACCTAGTTGTATATTCTTCGTTGTGGGTCCTTCTAGTTATAGCATGTGGGACGCTGCCTCAGCGTGGTTTGATGAGCAGTGCCATGTCCGCACCCAGGATTCGAACTGACGAAACACTGGGCCGCCTGCAGCGGAGCGCGCGAACTTAACCACTTGGCCACGGGGCCAGCCCCTACTAAAATGTTTTCAATTCTTAAGTTGGCTGAGTGCTTATAATTTGCTTCTGACAACTTATTTTTTGATTTGTTGATTTGCATTTTAGGGAAGAAGAAGGTGAAGAGGAAGAATTTGGAGCCTTTCGGCTTGTCCCAAATGACAATGAGTTTGATAGTGATGAGGTGAGTTTTATGGGAACAAAATCATCATAACTGAACTCCATGTATTGATGCTGTAGGTTTTGTTTTGTTTTGTTTTTCCCTAGACTGAGTTCTTGGGAATTTTGTTTGGCATCTTATCAGAAGCAGTTTCCTAGAATGGGATGTTTGGGCAGAAGTTTATAAATCCTGTTTTAGTTGAGGATACATTTTATTCTGTGTAACTTGGGGAGTGATACTATATGATTTTGCAGGATGAACACAGTGACTCTGATAATGAAGATCTGGCGCTCGAAGACCACGAAGATGATGATGAAGAAGAGCTCCAGAGGCAATCGGAGAAGTTGAAAAGGCAAATGTAGGTGATCTGTCCATTCTTCAATTGCTAGAAAGTTGTTTGTTTGTTTTTAAATTGAAAATAGTTTATTTGAACAGGCAGTGAGATTATAGGTTTTCTCCATTTTTAATTTAAGATTTTATTCTTTAAAATTGTAGGGTTTTTTTTTAAATTGATGTTATGATGGTTTACAACCTTGTGAAATTTCAGTTGTACGTTATTATTTGTCAGTCATATTACAGGTGTACCACTTCACCCTTTGTGCCCACCCCTCATCCCCCTTTCCCCTGATAACCACTAATCTGTTTTCTTTGTCCGTGTGTTTGTTTATCTTCCACAGATGAGTGAATCATACAGAGTTTGTCTTTCTCTATCTGGCTTATGTCGCTTAACATAATACCCTCAAGGTCCATCCATGTTGTTGTGAATGGGATGATTTTATCCTTTTTTATGGCTGAGTAGTATTCCATTGTGTGTGTGTGTGTGTGTGTGTGTGTGTATACCATATCTTCTTTATCCAGGCATCAGTTGATGGGCACTTAGGTTGCTTTCACATCTTAGCTATTGTGAATAATGCTGCAATGAACATTGGAGTGCATAAGTCTCTTTGAATTGCTGATTTCAAGTTCTCTGGATGGATACCCAGTAGTGGGATGGCTGGGTCATATGGTATTTCTATTTTTAATTTTTTGAGAAATCTCCATACTGTTTTCCGTAGTGGCTACATCAGTTTGCATTCCCACCAGCAGTGTATGAGGGTTCTTTTTTCTCCACAACCTCTCCAACATTTGTTATTTTTTGTCTTGGTTATTTTAGCCATTCTAACAGGTGTAAGGTGATATCTTAGTGCAGTTTTGATGTGCATTTCCCTGATGATCAGTGATGATGAGCATCTTTTCATGTGCCTATTGGCCATTTGTATATCTTCTTTGGAGAAATGTTTGTTCATATCCCCTGCCTATTTTTTGATCAGGTTGTTTGATTTTTTGTTGTTGAGTTGTGTGAGTTCTTTATATAGTATGGAGATTAACCCTTTGTCGGATATATGATTTGCAAATATTTTTTCCCAGTTGGTGGGTTATGTTTTTGTTTCAATCCTGTTTTCCCTTGCCTTGTAGAAGCTCGTTAGTCTGATGAAGTCCCATTTGTTTACTCTTTCTATTGTTTCCCTTGTCTGAGAAGACATGGTGTCCGAAAAGATCCTTTTATGACTGATGTCAAAGAGTATACTGCCTGTGTTTTATTCTAGAAGCCTTACGGTTTCAGGTCTTACCTTTAGGTCTTTGATCCATTTTGAGTTTATTTTTGTGAATGATGAAAAAGAATGGTCAATTTTCATTCTTTTACATGTGGCTTTCCAGTTTTCCCAGCACCATTTGTTGAAAAGACTTTCTTTTCTCCATTGTATGCCCTCAGCTCCTTTGTCGAAGATTAGCTGTCCATAGATGTGTGGTTTTATTTCTGGGCTTTCAATTCTGTTCCACTGATCTGTGCACCTGTTTTTGTACCAGTACCATGCTGTTTTGATCACTGTAGCTTTGTGTATATTTTGAAGTCAGGGATCGTGATACCTCTAGCTTTGTTCTTTTTTCTCAGGACTGCTTTAGCAATCCGGGGTCTTTTGTTGCCCCATATGAATTTTAGGATTCTTTGTTCTATTTCTGTGAAGAATGTCATTGGGATTCTGACTGGGATTGCATTGAACCTGTAGATTGCTTTAGGTAGTATAGACATTTTAACTATGTTTATTCTTCCAATCCATGTGCGTGGAATGTCTTTCCATCTCTTTATGTTGTCAGCAATTTCTTTCAGGAAAGTCTTATAGTTTTCATTGTATAGGTCTTTTACTTCCCTGATTAAATGTATTCCAAGATATTTTATTCTTTTTATTGTGATTGTGAATAGGATTGTGTTCTTAAGTTCTCTTTCTGTTAGTTCGTTATTAAAGTATAGAAATGCTACTGATTTATGTAAGTTGATTTTGTACCCTGCAACTTTGCTGTAATTGTTGATTACTTCTAGCAGCTTTCCAATGGACTTTTTAGGGTTTTCTATATATAAGATCATGTCGTCTGCAAACAGCAAGAATTTCACTTCTCCATTTCCGATTGAGATTCCTTTTATTTCTTTTTCCTGCCTAATTGCTCTGGCCAAAACCTCCAGTACTATATTGAATAAGACTGGTGAGAGTGGACACCCTTGTCTTGTTCCTGTTCTCAGATGGGTGGCATTCAGTTTTTCCCCATTGAGTATGATGTTGGCTGTGGGTTTGTCATATATGGCCTTTACTATGTTGAGTTACTTTTCTTCTGTACCCATTTTATTCAGAGTTCTTATCATAAATGGAGGGACCGGCCCAGTGGTGCAGTGGTTAAGTGTGCACGTTCTGATTCACCAGTTTGGATCCTGGGTGCAGACATGGCACAGCTTTGCAAGCCATGCTGTGGTAGGCGTCCCACATATAAAGTAGAGGAAGGTGGGCATGGATGTTAGCTCAGGGCTAATCTTCCTCAAAATAAATAAATAAATGGATGTTGCATCTTGTCAGATGCTTTCTCTGCATCTATTGAGATGATCATGTGGTTTTTGTTTCTCATTTTGTTAATGTAGTGTATCACATTGATTGACTTGCGGATGTTGAACCATCCCTGTGTCCCTGGTCTAAATTCCACTTCCGCATGGTGTATGATCTTTTTAATGTATTGCTGTTTGGTTTGCCAATATTTTGTTGAGGATTTTTGCGTCTATGTTCATCAGTGATATTGGCCTGTAGTTTTCCTTCTTCGTGTTGTCCTTGTCTGGTTTTGGGATCAGGGTGATGTTGGTCTCATAGAATGTGTTAGGAAGTGCTCCATCTTCCTCAATTTTCTGCAGTAGTTTGAGAAGGATAAGTATTAAATCTTCTTTGAATGTTTGGTAGAATTCTGCAGAGAAGCTCTCTGGTCCTGGACTTTTCTTTTTGGGGAGGTTTTTGATTACAGTCTCTTTACTTGTGATTGGTTATTCAGATTCTCTATTTCTTCTTGATTTGGTTTTGAGAGGTTGTAAGAGTTTAAGAATTTATCTGTTTCTTCTAGGTTGTCCAATTTGTTGGCATATAGTTTTTCACAGCATTCTCTTATAATCTTTTGTATCTCTCTGGTATCCATTGTGATTTCTCCTCTTTCATTTCTGATTTTATTTATTTACGTCTTCTTTCTTTTTTTCTTAGTGAGCCTGGCTAAGGGTTTATCAATTTTGTTTGTTTTCTTGAAGTACCAACTCTTTGTTTCATTGATCCTTTCTTCTGTCTTTTTTGTTTCAATTTCATTTATTTCTGCTCTGATTTTTATTATTTCCCTCCTACTGACTTTGGGCTTTGTTTGTTCTTTTTCTCATTCTGTTAGGTATAGTTTGACATTGCTTAATTGAAATTTTACTTGTTTATTGAGGTGAGCCTGTATTGCAATGAATTTCCCTCTTAGGACCACTTTTGCTGCATCCCAAATGAGTTGGTATGTGTGTTTTCATTTTCATTTGTCTCCAGATAATGTTTGATTTCTCCTTTGATTTCTTCAGTGATCCGTTGGTTGTTCAGTAACGTGGTGTTTAATCTCCACATCTTTGCTGCTTTCCCAGCTTTATTCTTGTTATTGATTTCTAGTTTCATAGCATTATGGTAGGAAAAGATGCGTGATATTATTTCAATCCTCTTAAATTTATTGAGGCTTGCTTTGTTTCCCAACATATGGTCTATCCTTGAGAATGCTCCATGCGTACTTGAGAAGAATGTGTAATCTGCTGTTTTTGGATGGAGTGTTCTATATATATCTATTAAGTCCATCTGGTCTGGTTTTTCATTTAATTCTACAATTTCCTTGTTGACTTTCTGTCTGGATGATCTACCCATTAGTGTTAGTAGGGTGTTGAGGTCCCCTACTATTATTGTATTGTTGTTGATATCTCCTTTTAGTTTTGTTAATAGTTGCTCTACATACTTTGGTGCTCCTGTGTTGGGTGCATATATATTTGTAAATGCTGTATCTTCTTGGTGGAGTGTCCTTTTTATCATTATATATTGCCCCTCTTTGTCTCTCTTTACCTGTTTTGCCTTGAAGTCTACTTTGTCTGATGTAAGTATGGCGACACCTGCTTTCTTAGGTTTGCTGTTAGCTTGGAGTATCATCTTCTGTCCCTTCACCCTGAGTCTGTGTTTGTCTTTGGGGCTGAAGTGTGTTTCCTGGAGGCAGCATATTGTTGGGTCTTGTTTGTTGTTTTTTTTCAAAGAAAGCTTTTTTTTTTTAAGATTTTACTTTTTCTTTGTCTCCTCAAAGCCCCCTGGTACATAGTTGTGTGTGTGTTTCTTTTTTCTTTTTTTTGAGGAAGCTCAGCCCAGAGCTAACATCTGCCAATCCTCCTCTTTTTTTTGGCTGAGGAAGACTGGCCCTGAGCTAACATCCGTGCCCATCTTCCTCTACTTTATATGTGGGACGCTTGCCACAGCATGGCTTGATGAGCAGCGCCATGTCTGCACCTGGGATCCGAACTGGCAGACCCCAGGCCACCAAAGTGGAATGTGTGCACTTAACTGCTACACCACTGGGCTGGCCCCAGATAGTTGTGTATTTTTAGTTGTGGGTCCTTCTAGTTGTGGCATATGGGATGCTGCCTCAGCATGGCTTGATGAGTGGTGCCATGTCCATGCGCAGGATTTGAACCAGCGAAACCCTGGGCTGCCAAAGCGGAGTGTGCTAACTTAACCACTCAGCCATGGGGCCGGCCCCTTGGGTCTGTTTTTTAATCCATCCTGCCACTCTGTGTGTTTTGATTGGAGAATTCAATCCATTTACATTTAGAGTGACTATTGAAATGTGGGGGCCTAATGCTGCCATTTTATCATTCATTTTCTGCGTCTCCTGCATATCCTTTGTTTCCTGTCCCATGAATTTTGGACTACAAATTCAGTTAGGTAGTTTTCTATGTTGGTTTTCTTAGTTTTCTCCTTATTTGTACTTTGTGTCTCTGTTCTAATTATTTCTTTAGTCGTTACCAGGTTGTTTGTATAAAACATCTCATAGATGAGGTAATCCATTTTCCTTTTTTTTTAAAGGTTTTATTTTTCCTTTTTCTTCCCAAAGCCCCCTGGTACATAGTTGTATATTTTTAGTTGTGGGTCCTTCTGGTTGTGGCATGTGGCGTACTGCCCTAGCATGGCCTGACCAGTGGTGCCGTGTCCGCGGCCAGGATTCGAACCAGCGAAACCCTGGGCCACCAGAGCAGAGCGCACGTGAACTTAACCACTCAGCCATGGGGCTGGCCCTGAGATAATCCATTTTCTTATAGCCTGTTATTTCCTTAGACTAAGCCAGTACCATCCCTTACCTCTTCCCCTTCTAACTTGTTATTGTCACATCTTTTTTTCTTCTTGTGTTGTGAGTTTGTGGTTAAAATGACAAGATTATATTTATTCTTGGGGTTTCCCTTCCCTTTGTCTTTAATGTTATACTTAAGCATTTGCTAACCTGTTCTGAAGGAGAGCTGCAATTTTCTGATTTTGTCTTTCTACTTATCTCCTTGCTCAGGGTTTTGTAGCCCCTTTCCTTTTTTTTTTTCCCCAGGTATGAGGGCTTTCCTGAGCATTTCTTGTAGAGGGTTCTTGCAGCCATGAACTCCCTTAAGTTTTGTTTATCTGGGAAAGTTTTTATTTCTCCATCATGTTTGAAGGATGTTTTCGCTGGATAAAGTATTCTTGGCTGAAAGTGTTTGTCTTTCAGAATTTTGAATATATCATTCCACTCTCTCCTAGCCTGTAAGATTTCTGCTGAGAAATCTGCTGACAGACTGATGGGGATTCCTTTGTAGGTTATTTTCTTCTGCCTTCTTGTCCTTAATATTTTCTCTTTGTCATTGACTTTTGCAAGCTTCACTACTATATGCCTTGGGGTTGGTCTTTTTACATTGATAATGTTTGGAGATCTCTTGGCTTCTGTCACATGGATTTCCAGCTCTCTCCCCAGGTTTGGGAAGTTCTCAGCTATTATTTCTTTGAACAAGCTTTCTACTCCATACTCCATCTCTTCTCCCTCTGGAATACCTATAATCCTTATGTTGCATTTCCTACTTGAGTCAGATATTTCTCAGAGAGTTTCTTCATTTATTTTTAGTCTTAGTTCTCTCTCCTCCTCTATCTGAAGCATTTCTATCTTCCTATCCTCCAGACTGCTAATTCTGTCCTCCATATTATCAGCCCTACTGTTCAGGGAGGCCAGATTTTTCTTAATCTCATCCATTGTGTCTTTCATCTCCAGCATTTCTGATTGGTTCTTCTTTATAGTATCAAGCTCTTTTGTGACATAACTCCTGAACTCATTGAGTTGTCTATCTGTATTCTCTTTTAACTCATTGAGTTTTTTAATGATAGCTATTTTGAATTCTTTGTCATTTAGGGTATAGATTTCTGTTTCTTCAGGATTATTTTCTGGGTATTTGTCATTTTCCTTCTGTTCTGGAGATTTAATATATTTTCTCATACTGCTTCATGGCATGGATTGTGCCTCTGCATAGAGATAGAGTTTGGTTACTGCCTCCACTTGCTGCCACTGCGGGGAGGGAGCAGGAGCTGTGTAATCTGCACCCACCAAGATCCCTGTCAGCTGTTCCTGACAGACTGGGCCACTCCTTGGGATCGCAGAGGTACTGTGGGGTCTTCCATCAACTGTGGGAAAAATCACACGGGGGCTTCAGGTTGCTGCTGTCTGCTCCCACAGACCCGCCCAGACATGCTCCCTCCTTAGGGATTGCAGTGGTGTTAGGGGCTTTTGCAGCAGCTGGGAGCTTTTTCACCAAGACTCTGCCACCGTCTGGTCCTGCTGGATCTCACTTGCCCTCTCTGGGCCACAGCAGAGCTATGGGCATCTAATGTAGCCAGCAGTTAGCTTGCCCAGCTGCACCGCATCTGCTCCTAGGTTGCCCAGCCTTTGTGCTTGGTGGGCAGGGCCTCTCCACTAGGGTCGAGCTGAGACTCTCCCTTGGGCTGGCATGGGACCATGGATTTTCCCATTGAGCCAACGAGCAATCATGCTGGGGCTCTGGATTGTCCCTGCCCACTTGCATGGTCCTGCTGGATCTCACTTGCCCCCTCAGGGCTGCAGCAGAGCTATGGCTATTTAATGCAGCTGGTGGGTAGATCTCCCAGCTGCTATTGCTGAAAAGTTTTATCAGTCAAGTTTTAGCTTGCTACCTTTTAACCTAAATTTGCTGGTTCTACTTTTGCTTTTTGTGATTAATACAGATTAAATAAAATCCTTTTACATGCCATCTCTTGACTGTTCAAAGCTGGTCAGGTCCTCCTCAAGTGATTTCTGTATTAAACATCTCTAGTTCCTTCAGCTGTTTCTCACACGACATTGCTTCCAGACTCCTCACGTACTGGATATTCTCTTTATCCTCAGGTGTGGTCTGACTACTGCTCTATGTTGTGGTATAGCCTCATCCCTTGTGCTGGATGCATACTACTTCTAAAGTAACCAAAGATCACAAGAGCTGAATCACTGTAGATCCTGAGGATCTGGTAGACAACTAAAATTCCCTGGGTCTTTTTTCTTATGAATTACTCTCATTCCAGGTTTTCCTCATCCTAGTCTTGGGCAAATGACCCCCCCTTTATTTTTTTAAATATTTTATTATTGTTCTGATTATAAAAGTAAGCTGTTTATTTTAGAATATTTTAAAGGATACAGAAAGATATAAATAAAAAGTCATCCATGTCCACCATCCAGAATATTTGTGGAAGTGTTGATGGTGGTTATTCCTTCATAATCTTTTTTTTTTTTTTTTGGTGAGGAAGATTGGCCCTGAGCTAACATCTGTGCCAATCTTCCTCTATTTTGTATGTGGGACGCTGCCAAAGCATGGCTTGATGAGCAGTGCAGAGGTCCGCACCCGGGATCCAAACCCATGAACCCTAGGCCACCAAAGCAGACCACGTGAACTTAACCACTATGCCAGCAGGCCAGTCCCCTCATAATCTTTTTTATGCGTATATTTTTATATAGTTGAGATCCATACAAATTTTTTTTGTATGTACAATTTTGCATCTTGCTTTTCTTCCCAGTTAGCATATCCATTAGCCTTTTCCCATGACATTAAAAGTTTTATAAAGATCATTTTAATAGGTGTTCAATATTATATTGTATGTGGATGACTTTTGGAATTCACATATAGGACATCGTATCGATCCCTATGAGATTTATGTTGGTTTTTTTAGCCCATCATTCTACTCTGTTAAGATCTGTTTTGGGTTCTAATTTGTCACTTGTCAAATTAACTATCTCATACAGCTTTGGGTCATCTATAGATTTTTCTAAGGCAATGGTTCTTAAACTTTACTTAACTGCAGAGTCCTTTGTTCGAATGTAATCTTATAAAGAATAACAGCTAAAAGTTGAACTGCTCAAGGAGGCTGGATGGGAAGATTGGGAAACTGAGTGGCTATAGCCCCTAATGGAATCCCCAGGAACCCTAGGATTCAGAGGAACTCAGCTTAAAAAAAAATAACATAAGTCTGATAAAACTCAGCCTTCAGAAAGCCATCAAATTTCTGCCACTCATGACCACAGATAACAGGACTTTGAACCCAGGGTGATAGCAGATTTGTTCTTAATGGGAACTGAAATAGTAAAATTCACTAGTAGCTGTTTTGATTACCAGGAACTTTGAGGCTCAGTCATGCCTCTAACTTGGCAGTCAAGATTTGGTGGGCTGAAGAAGATCCCACTCCATTACCTTTCTATACTGTACTATCTCCAGTCTGTCTCCCAAAGCTGGTGAGCTTAAATGTAAAACAAAATAGTTTAAACCTTCCAGCAGGTATATCCCAAATGTTCGGGGGAGACTGAGAGTTCTGGCTTTAGAGTCACCAACCTAGTTAAATCCGTGTTCTGCAACCTCCTAGCTGTGTGACCTTGGGTAAGTTTACTCTGAGTCTCAGTTCTCAGTTCTCAAGTGTAAATTGAAGAGAATAATAGTACCCCCTCCTGAGAGAATGGGATAATGCCCTTAAATACAGTTATTAGCACACAGTGTGTATAAATGTTAGACTTTTAAGTATTATCCAAATATATTATAATTATTAATTTAAGCTTATTATTGTTATTAGAGATGGCTCTATATTCTGCTTTTCTTATTGCTTCCAAATTCTGTGTATATTCATTGTTGAATTTTCTAATCTTCAAAATTGTTTTCCAGGAGATTGAAGAAATACCTGGAGGATGAAGCAGAGGTATCAGGGAGTGACGTGGGAAGTGAAGACGAGTATGATGGAGAAGAGATTGATGAATATGAAGAGGACGTAATTGATGAAGTACTTCCTTCTGATGAGGAACTACAGAATCAAGTCAAGAAAATACACATGTCAGTGTCCCAACAAGCCCTTCTGAGTCGTGGCTCTAACCAGCCAGAGTGGTCCTGGTTTTGAACACCATATTTCTCCTGTTGTAGGAAAACAATGTTGGATGATGATAAGCGACAGCTGCGTTTATACCAAGAAAGGTACCTTGCTGATGGGGATCTGCACAGTGATGGTCCTGGACGAATGAGGAAATTCCGATGGAAAAACATAGGTATCTTGGTTATTGCCTTTAGAAGGAAATGGTACAAGGTGCACGTTTGTCCAGTTTAAGACCGCAATTGGAAATCAAAGTATAGCCGGCTGTTATGGAGGAGCTGGCTGTAACCATTATTTTCTATCAGTGGATAGGAAAAGTTTGTCAGTATATGGTAAACAATGGGAGTTCATTTGTGTCTGTCCACACACCCTCTCCTGTGGGGACTGCAGAATGCTGATGGCCTTAACTCTCTGCTTCAGATGATGCTTCGCAGATGGACTTGTTCCACAGAGACTCCGATGATGATCAGGTTGAAGAACAACTTGATGAAACAGAAGCCAGATGGAGGAAGGAGCGAATTGAACGAGAGCAGTGGCTTCGGGACCAGGTGGGAAGTCTGCAGGAAATTTGCCTATTCTGACCCTAATTTATGAGGAGGAGAAGACCCAGTCACCTGGCTTTTCATGATAGTTTCAAAATCTTGGGCAACATACTGCTGTCCCTTTTAGTCCTCGGATTTTCTTTTGTGCTTTGAGAAGGTTAACCTGGGCAGTTCTCTTCCTGTTTGTCCAAGTTCAATTCTTTTGTCTAAAGCAACAAAAGGTTGCAAAAAGGAAAAGAAATGATATCCCAGGTGCTCTAGCTTCGAAGCTATGCTAACTATTTGGGGGAGCTGCAGACTTCTGTTACTACTGTCTGAGTTTTATTTTCAGGCACAGCAGGGGGACATTCCAGCTGAAGAAGAAGAAGAAGTTGGGGAAGACAGTCAGTTTATGATGCTAGCCAAGAAAGTTACAGCCAGAGCACTGCAGAAGAATGGTGAGCGCTTGGTCCTCCTCAGGGTCCCGCTCCCTGGATTGTTGGTGCTGGAGCCTTGGAGGCAGCTCCAACCTTTGGGGACTGTCACAGCTTAGTCATGGGCCTCTGTTTGATAGTGTCTTAAAGAAGCCTCTCAGAGGTGTGGAGACAGCATGTTTGGATCTGAGACTGTTGGGCAGTGGACATTGTACTTGTGAATATACGTAGCTGGTTTTACTTCATGTTCAAAGGCAGCTCAGAGTCGTGAATTCTGGCTTCTTTATTTTGTTGCCCAGGATTATATACCTAAGTGTTAGAGCTAGAATTTCAACCCAGAGCTAAAGCTCTCAAACACTGCTCCACACTCTGACTACTCTTGTTTTTTCATATTAATTCTGTTAATGACTAGTCGATAAGTTCAATTTAGTTATCTTTCTTCTCATAGCCACTTACTCTAGTTTCAAGTCATCATTGTAAACTAATCAGAGTTCCTATGGCTTTAGTTTATGGGTTTGGTTAAAGGCTTCTGAGCTTGTTTAGATTTAAAAGTAATTCTACCCAGCTCTGCCCAGAACGAGCTTCTGTCTTTTCTTTCCAGTCAGTCGCACCGTGGTTATTCAAGAATCAAAGTCTTTATTCAGAAATCCTTTTGAAGCCATCAGACCAGGAAGTGCCAGCCAGGTTAGTTGGGGACTTTGTCGCCTGACATCAGGATCTGCAGTGTTATAAAGGCCCGGGTCAAGCTAAGGGGAGATTTTGTCTTTAGGGGAGGGTGGTGGCTACAGAAATGGAAGTAGGTGTCTAAGGAGCCTCCTATTTCTTTCCTACCTGAGTCGGGTAGGAATATGTCCCCTCGATACCTGGGGGAGGCAGGGAGGAACCGACTTCTCGTTCTTGCCTTGACCCTTGGAATTTGCTACCAGATGTCTCTTCTTTCCTCAGCTGAAGACAGGCTCACTGCTAAACCAGCCCAAAGCTGTGCTTCAGAAACTGGCTGCCCTCTCTGACCTCAACCCCAGTGCTCCCCGAAATTCAAGAAACTTTGTCTTCCATACACTTTCTCCTGTCAAGGCTGAGGCAGCAAAGGAATCGTCTAAGCCTCAGGTAGGGAATTTGAGAACTGATTTGGTGACTCTCCAAAGCAGAATTTATTTATTTAATTGTTTGTTTTTAAAATTAAAAAGTATATATTTTTGGCTTAAAGGCTTATGCTGCAGTGTTGATCTTGTGCTCCCCAGCCAAGGGGATTGCAACCCCCAGTAGATAATCAGCTTTGAACCTTGCCTGGAAAGTTTCTATTTCTTTTTTTTTTTAATTGTTCATGATTTAGCTTTGAGTTGCTTAAGAGCTAATTGAAGGTAAATACTGGCATGAGGGTCTTGAGCTGGCTCTGTCTCTCTCTGCTCTCTAGGTAAGGAGACGGGGTCCATCTTTAGTGACATCCCCTTCACCCAAGCGCCCCAAAGCAGACGATAGCACTTCAGGATTGAAGGAAAGCATCTTCAGATACTTGGAAAGCTAACACCATCGAGGGCGCCAGCAGCTGTGTTGAGACCGCGTTGAGAAGTATCTGGCACTGAAGGTTGGAATTGATGCTCATGTGGATGATCCCCCCTTCCTTCATAATCAGTGCATTAAGATTGTGGACAGAGATTCCAGTTCTTTCACCGCAAGGCTCTGGACATCTCTTTCCTTTCCTAGTATTATTTCCTGGGTTAGCCACTAACTTAATTCTGCGGTGTTTACAACATCGACCCACGGCATACTTGGATATTTTATCCCAGCAGCTTCCTGGGTTGATACCTCTTTGTGAAAGGGGTGGTTGGAGCATGAGGGGGAGAAGGAAAAAGTGAGGCATTACAGAAAATTACAGAACACAGTGATTGTCAATACCAGAAGGACTCTTTCACACCCCTAAGATCTGTACCACAGTGACCAGGACTCAGTGAAAGAGGGACTTCTTAGGCAGAGGACCGAGTAACCAACAGATGGGCTATTAGTCTTGCCCTTTCCATTTTTCTCTGTGCCTCTTCGCAAGGCAGCCTCAAATTTCCAATCAACCCTTGCTTTCTTTGTAGTAAGGACTCAAACTGGTACCCAAGTCAGTTGGCCCTAATTTTCTGGAGTATGAGGATGAAGATAAAGGGTTACACCCAGTGTCTGTCCACATTAGTTACTCCATGGGGCAGAGAGTTCTCTCCTGGGACTAGATTTTTGACTTGAAACACTTTTGCTCAAGGATCCCTTTTCTCATCCTGACAAGAAGAAATATAACCATTATTTATTGCATTCGGCTGGGTTGAATACATTTCCCTGACCAGAGGACAATTTAATACTTCGTTACCTTTTTTGAGAGGAAACCACCATGGAGTTTAATCAAAGTATTGTTGAAGAGACTTGCCGTCACTTCCGATTTTCCTTGAACTTCCATGAGGCTCTCAGAATTTTAGGCAGATTTTTTTCCCCCTCAGGACTGAGTGCCCCTGCTGCTTTGGAAAAACATTCCATGTGATACTGTGGTTTCACTGTCAGGAGCTGGACTTGGGAAGTTGGATGAATTGTGCCAGTTTTTTATTGGCAGATGGGGAACAGCAATTTAATTGATGGAATTAGGGTATATTTGGGTTTTCTACAGTTGTTTCTAATACTCAAGATGCTGACTTTGACGGAATTTATGTTTGTATATTTGTAATCTTGTCATGGGGAAAATGTATATAAAGAGGTTTTAATATGTATGTAGTTTTTCAATAAATCTCAGTGCCTTGAAAACAGGATTTGCTGCCCTGATTGAATGCTCCTTCTTAGGTCACTGCCTGTCTAATGTTGAGGAGCATTTTGTTTTCAGGGTATCTCCTTCCCAGGGAAGCCCTCTGGGCCTAGAGTGAGAGGCTGCTGCAGTTGTCCCCTCACTGGCTTCTCAACTCCTGTGAATTGATCAAATTAACTTACCAAGTGGTTTGGGTTCAGTGCGGGCAGAGAATTTACCTAAGTGGAATCTGTTGTTACAGCCCTTTGATTGGCAGCCATGGGTCCAAGGGGAGAGTTATTGCCCCTCCCTTTGAGCTCTCTAAATAGTGCCCAAGACCAGGCAGCCCTTGCTGGGCAAAAGAGAACTAAGGAGGGCTAGGTATTTCCCCTCTTGCCTTCCCATATCCTTTTTTGGGGGAGAGATGGAGAAGAGGGTTGCAATTGACCACTGAGGATGAGACATCAGTGCCTGAGCAAATGGTTTCTGTTCCAAACTCCAGAAAGAAAGCACTTTTTGGAGAAAAACAAGTTGAGTCTTAAGCTCTCGGTCACTTTTCCCCATGCCAGTAAAGCTGTCAAAACGCAGCTTGACCTTGGTAACAAGACAGAAGTGGAGAATTGTGACCTGACCCATATGCCCAGCCCAAAGCCGTGAGCCATTAGCTTCTGCTACGTTCTAATGAAACTGAAACCCCAGGGCCTGCTGCCATGGCTCCTGCTCCAGCAGCTTGAAAATTACATACTTGGAGGGATGTGAGCCCATGAGTCTGGGAGGTAAAGTATGCTGTCTCAGTCCTTTTGCCTCCTTGTTCCACACCCTGGGATAGGGACACATGGTATTTACGTCATTTAAATAGTTCTCTGATCTCATTAATTCAGTCCACAGTTGCAGAAGCCATACTGGGGTCTCTTCTGTAAAGCATCAGGTTATATTTGCCAAAGCACCATAGAGACAAGGTGCTTAGTTCCCTGCACGGTTTTTCAACTGCTTCTCTACAAACTTTACCCCACGTTGAGAATTTCTAATGCCTCAGACTGGGTGTTTTGGGTTTTATCTCCTGGAGTTACGTCTAAGAACTCTTGGGGCTTCCTATCCTGGGGCTCGTGCACCTAAGGGTAGGGGAGAGTATTTCTGGGTGGAATATTGTCCTGACACTATCTGATTATGTCATCCTTGAGCCAGTATAATGTCTTCTACCTTTGTGTCCTACTCACTGCCTGGCACATGGCCTGGAACGTAGTATTGCCAGTAAAGGTTGAGTGAATCATACCACACCATTCAGAACCTCCATTTATATCTATTAAATGAGGATAGTAATTTATGCTTGTCTCAGAGTTGCCGTGAGGTGTAAGTTGGACAATGTATGTGAATGCATTATGTCAAGTGCTGCTCTGCAAGCATCAGAAATTATCAGTATCACAACTGCATCATGTTTTGTGGACCACTCTTCAAAGGCACGTTGTCTCAAAGCATCTCAAACTTAATATCTTTAAAAATGTCATCTTCCCTCCCTAAAAACCTGCTCTTCCTCCTGTTTCCCATTTCAGTAAAAGTTACCTGTACACACCCAGTCACTCAGGCTGGAAACCTGAAGGGCATTCTTAACACCTCCTTCCTTACACCCATAATCAAACAATCTCTAAATCCTGATATTTCTACTTCCAAATTACGTCTTGAATCAGCTCTCTTCTTCCAGCTTTAGCCAATGCCCTGTTCTAAGATTCCATAATTTCCTGCCAGGGTCCTGCAGTAGCCTCCTATCTCCCTGCTCCTATTTCTGCTTCCCTTCCATCCAGTCTGCACAGCAGCTAGAGGGTGACCTTTGAATAAACATGAATTGGAGGATGCTGCTCCCTCACGTAAAACTGCTCAAAGTCTCCCATTGCACTCAGCATTAAGTCCAAACCCCTCATGGCCTGCACGGCCCTGCACGATAGAGCTCTGCCTCCCAACCTCCTATCCACTCTTCTCCATTCATATTACACTCAGCCTCAGGGCTTCCAAAGTGTCCTCTTTGCCTGGAATGCCCTTCCCTCCTTTGTCTGGCTAATGTATAATTCTCTAGATGTTGGCTTGAATCTAACTTCCTCAGAGATCACTTCCATTACCACTCCTTTCTTTTTTTTTTTTTTTTTTGAGGAAGATTAGCCCTGAGCTAACTATTGCCAATCCTCTTTTTGCTGAGGAAGACTGGCTCTAAGCTAACATCCATGCCCATCTTCCTCTACTTTATATGGGGACGCCTACCACATCATGGCTTGCCAAGTGGTGCCATATCCACACCCGGGATCCGAACCAGCAAACCCAGGGCTGCCAAAGTGGAATGTGCACACTTAACCACTGTGCCACCGGGCCAGCCCCACCACCCCTTTCTTAATTAGTTTACTTCTTAGTTTTCTGTTGTTTACTTTCAGATCTTTTATCACAATTTGCCACCTTAATGTTTGTTTAGCTCTGCCTTCCTTATTAGACTAAATTCTGTGAAACTAGAGACCATATGTATTTTGTTAAAAAAATGTATGGGTAGTGCCATGCCTGGCACATAAAATTGTTCAATAAATATTTACCGAGCAGCGGCCGGGCCAATAGCATAGCAGTTAAGTTCACGTGCTCTGCTTTGGTAGCCTGGGGTTCACAGGTTCGGATCCCAGGCACAGACCTAGCACCACTGGTCAAGCCCTGTTGTGGTGGCATCCCACATAAAACAGAGGAAGATGACCAAGATGGCTGCCTGAGTAGTCTTCTTTGTCTCTCCCCCTTCAAATCTACAACTAATTGGACATTCATCACTTGACAAAGGATATCCATATAGCGTCTCAGGACGCCTGAGAGACCCGTGCTGCTATATATTGGAAGGCGGATGGACTTCCCCCCGGGAGGAGGTGCAGATAGGTGAAAACTCTCTGACCCTGACCCCCGAACAGCCTAGTACCTGCAAGTGGCTTTCTTCCAGCGGACGCCCCCAGAACATCGCCACACACCAAGGGCAGGAGTATGGGCACACCAGAGGAGCGACGGTGGAAACAGGTGACCACAGCCCTACCTAAGCCCCCCACGATTACACCTAAGCCCAGGGGGAAACTCCAGGGTCCCACACCACTGGTGGCAGGGAAAGCCTCTACTCGCCATTAGCGGAGAGGCCCCGCCCAGCATCCACAACGCCAGGAGGCTCCCGGAGAGAATCCCAAATGGGGCAGCAGCCCGCCAGCTGCCGCCGCCGGTCTCACAGACTGCAGCTGACGCCCGGATGGGGTATGGGGCTACCGGAGATCTGGGAGAGGACTGGGGCTGGGTGGAGTTCCAATGGCCGGCTCCGTGGCCCAGGGGGAAACTCCAGGGTCCCGTTCTGGTGGCAGGCAAAGCCTCTACTCACCATTAGCAGAGACGCCCTGCCCAGCATCCAGAACACTGGGAAGCTCCCAAAGAGAATCCCGAACGTGGCAGCAGCCTGCCAGCTGCTGCCACCGGTCCCACAGACGCTCATTGTCACCCAGACGGGGCAAGGTGCACCCGGAGATTCTGTGGGAGTGGTCTGGGGCTGGGTGGAGTTCCAGCGGCCTGGCTCCGTGGCCCAGGGGGAAACTCTACAGTCTCACAGCAGCCTCAGCGAAAGCCTCTGCACAGCACTAGTAGAGAGGCCCTGCCTGGCAACAAGGCTGGAAGACCCTGGGACAAAAGTAGCATAGCTAGATGAGCTAACCACAGACTGCAGAAGATACCCATAGCTCTGCTGGGACCTGTAGTGGACGAGTGAGATTTTGTGGGCTCCAACAGTGACAGAGCTACAAATATAGGTGATCCTGCCCCTGGCTGATGGGAAAGCCCATAACACTGCTGCAGACCCTAAGGAGGGAGCACGTCTAGGTGGTCTGCAACAGTAAGCACCAGCAGCCTGAAGCCCCCTTGTGACTGCCCCCACAGCTGAAGAGGGACCCAACAGGACCACTGTGACTACGAGGAGGGGCCCAGGCCAAGTTAGCAACAGCTGACAGGGTTCCTGGTTGGTGCAGTGTAAACAGCTGCTCCCCCACCACACCAGTAGAAACAAGTGGAAGCAGTAACTAAACTCTCTCTCTATGCGGAGGCACAAATATACACCATCAAGCAATATGAAAAAATATATTAAACCTCCAGAACAGAAGGAAAATGATAAATACCAAGAAAACAATCCCAAAGACAATGAAATATATAACCTAAATGACAATGACTTCAAAACAGCCATTATTAAAAAACTCAATGAGTTAAAAGAGAATTCAGATAGACAACTCAACGAGTTCAGGAGCTATGTCATAAAAGAGTTTGATACTATAAAGAAGAACCAAACAGAAATACTGGAAATGAAGAACACAATAGAGGAGATTAAGAAAAATCTGGATGCTCTGAAGAGTAGGGCCGATAATATGGAGGACAGAATTAGCAATTTGGAGGATAGAATATAGAAATGCTGCAGGCAGAGGAGGAGAGAGAACTAAGACTAGAAAGAAATGAAGAAACTCTCCGAGAATTATCTGACTCAATTAGGAGATGCAACATAAGGATTATAGGTATACCAGAGGGAGAAGAGAAGGAGAAGGGGGCAGAAACTTCTGCCTGTTCAAAGAAATAATAGCTGAGAACTTCCCAAACCTGGGGAGATAAATGGAACTTCATGTGACAGAAGCCAATAGATCTCCAAACTTTATCAATGCAAGAAGACCAACCCCAAGGCATATAGTAGTGAAGCTTGCAAATGTCAATGACAAAGAGAAAATACTAAGGGCAGCCAGGCAGAAGAAAATAACCTACAAAGGAACCCCCATAAGGCTATCAGCAGATTTCTCAGCAGAAACTTTATAGGCTAGAAGAGAGTGGAATGATATATTCAAAACTCTGAAGGACAAAAACCTGCAGCCAAGAATACTCTACGCAGCGAAAACATCCTTCAAATACGATGGAGAAATAAAAACTTTCCCAGATAAACAAAAATTAAGGGAGTTCATTGCCATAAAACCTTCTCTTCAAGAAATGCTCAGGAAAACCCTCATACCTGAAAAATCAAAAAAAGGAAAGGGGTTACAAAGCCAAGAGCAAAGGAGATAAGTAGAAGGACAATAACAGAGGGTAGCAGCTCTCCATCAGAATAGGTTAGCAAAAGTTAAATAAAACATTAAAGATAAAAGGAAGGGAAACACCAAGAATAAATATAACCCCATCATTTTAACCATAAAACTCACAACACAAGAAAGAAGAGGAAAAAAAAATCTGACAATAACAACCTAGAAGGGAAAGAGAAAAGGGATGGAAGGTTTTAATTTAAGGAAATAAGAGGCTATCAGAAAATGGACTATCTCATCTGAGATGTTTTATACCAACCATCTGGTAACCACTAAACAAATAACAAGAATAAAGACACAGATTACAAATAAGAAGAAACCCAATACAGAAATTTACATACCTGAATTAGTAATCCAAAAATCATGGGACGAGAAACAAAGGAAATGCAACAGAACTGGAAAACAAGAGATAAAATGGCAGCGATAGGCCCCCACATTTCAATAAACACTCTAAATGTAAATGGATTGAACTCTCCAATCAAAAGACACAGAGTGGCAGGATGGATCAAAGAACAAGACCCAACAATATGCTGCCTCCAGGAAACACACCTCAGCCCCAAAGACAAACACAGACTCAGGGTGAAGGGATGGAAGACAATACTCGAAGCTAATAATGAACAAAAGAAAGCAGGTGTCACTATACTAATATCAGACAAAGTAGACTTCAAAGCAAAACAAATAAAGACAAAGAGGGACAGTATATAATGATAAAAGGGACACTCCACCAAGATGACATAATGCTTATAAATATATACGCACCCAACACAGGAGCACCAAAATTTGTAAAGCAACTCTTAACAGAACTAAAAGGAGACATCAACAACAATACAATAATAGTAGAGGACCTCAACACCCCATTAACACCAATGGATAGATCATCCAGACAGAAAATCAACAAGGAAATTATAGAATTAAATGAAAAATTAGACCAGATGGACTTAATGGGTATATATAGAACACTTCATCCAAAAACAGCAGGTTACACATTCTTCTCAAGTGCGCACGGAACATATCTTGGGAAACAAAGCAAGCATCAATAAATACAAGAGAGTTGAAATAATATCAAGCATCTTTTCCTACCATAATGCTATGAAATTAGAAATCAACTACAAGAATAAAGCAGGGAAAGGTGCAAAAATGTGGAGACTAAACAACATGCTACTGAACAAACAATGGATTATTGAAGAAATTAAAGAAGAAATCAAATATTATCTGGAGACAAATGAAAATGAAAACACGCCATACCAACTCATTTGGGACGCAGCAAAAGCAGTCCTAAGAGGGAAATTCATTGCAATACAGGCTCACCTCACTAAACAAGAAAAATCTCACATAAGCAACCTCAAACGACACCTAACAGAATTAGAAAAAGAAGAACAAACAAAGCCCAAAGTCAGTAGAAGGAGGGAAATAATAAAAATTAGAGCAGAAATAAACGATATTGAAACAAAAAAGACAGTAGAAAGGATCAATGAAACAAAGAGTTGGTTCATCGAAAAAATTAACAAAATCGACAAACCCTTAGCCAGACTCACTAAGAAAAAAAGAGAGAAATCTCAAATAAATAAAATTAGGAATGAGAGAGGAGAAATCACAACGGATACCAAAGAAATACAAGGGATCATAAGAGAATACTATGAAAAACTATGTGCCAACAAATTGAACAACCTAGAAATAATGGACAAATTCCTAGACTCTTACAACCTCCCCAAACTGAATCAGGAAGAAATAGAGAATCTGAATAGACCAATCACAAGTAAAGAAATAGAAACAGTAATCAAAAACCTCCCCAAAAATAAGAATCCAGGACCAGACGGCTTCTCTGAATTCTACCAAACATTCAAAGAAGATTTAATACCTATCCTTCTCAAACTATTCCAGAAAATTGAGGAAGATGGAGCACTCCCTAACATATTCTATGAAGCCCCAAACCTGACAAGGACAACACAAAGAAGGAAAACTACAGGCCAATATCACTGATGAATATAGATGCAAAAATCCTCAACAAAATTCTGGCAAACCGAATACAGCAGTACATCAAAAAGATTATACAGGGGCAGGCCCCGTGGCTGAGCGGTTAAGTTCGTGCACTCCGCTGCAGGTGGCCCAGTGCTTCGTAAGTTCGAATCCTGGGTGCGGACATCACACTGCTCATCAAACCATGCTGAGGCGGCATCCCACATGCCACAACTAGAAGGACCCACAACTAAGAATATACAACTATGTACTGGGGGACTTTGGGGAGAAAAAGGAAGAAAATAAAATCTTTAAAAAAATTTTAAAAAAAAGATTATACACCATGATCAAGTGGGATTTATACCAGGGACACAGGGATGGTTCAACATCTGCAAGTCAATCAACGTGATACACTACATTAACAAAATGAGAAACAAAAACCACATGATCATCTCAATAGATGCAGAGAAAGCATTCGACAAGATCCAACATCAATTTATGATAAAAAACCCTCAATAAAATGGGTATAGAAGGAAAGTACCTCAACATAATAAAGGCCATATATGACAAACCCACAGCCAACATCATACTCAATGGAAAAAAACTGAAAGCCATCCCTCTGAGAACAGGAACAAGACAACGGTGTCCACTTTCACCACTCCTATTCAACATAGTACTGGAGGTGTTGGCCAGAGCAATTCGGCAGGAAAAAGAAATAAAAGGAATCCAAATAGGCAATGAAGAAGTAAAACTCTCGCTGTTTGCAGACAACATGATCTTATATATAGAAAACCCCAAAGAATCCATAGGAAAACTATTAGAAACAATCAACAGCTACAGCAAAGTTGCAGGGTGTAAAATCAACATACATAAATCAGTAGCATTTCTATACACTAACAATGAACTAACAGAAAAAGAACTCAAGAATGCAATCCCATTCACAATCGCAATGAAAAGAATAAAATACCTTGGGATGAATTTAACCAAGGAAGTGAAAGATTTATATAATGAAAACTGCAAGACTTTCTTGAAAGAAATTGATGACTACATAAAGAGATGGAAAGACATTCCATGCACATGGATTGGAAGAATAAACATAGTTAAAATGTCCATACTACCTAAAGCAATCTACAGATTCAATGCTATCCCAATCAGAATCCCAAGAACATTCTTCACAGAAATTGAACAAAGAATCCTAAAATTCATATGGGGCAACAAAAGACCGCGAATTGCTAAAGCAATCCTGAGCAAGAAAAACAAAACCGGAGGAATCACAATCCTCGATTTCAAAACATACTACAAAGCTACAGTGATCAAAACAGCATGGTACTGGTACAAAAACAGGTCCACAGATCAGTGGAACAGAATTGAAAGCCCAGAGATAAAACCACACATCTATGGACAGCTAATCTTCGACAAAGGAGCAGAGGGCCTACAATGGAGAAAAGAAAGTCTCTTCAACAAATGGTGCTGGGAAAACTGGACAGCCACATGCAAAAGATTAAAAATTGACCATTCTTTTTCACCACACACCAAAATAAACTCAAAATGGATCAAAGACCTAAAGATTAGGCCTGAAACAATAAGTCTTCTGGAAGAGAATATAGGCAGTACTCTTTGACATCAGTTTCAAAAGAATCTTTTCGGACACTATAACTCCTCAGTTGAGGGAAACAATAGAAAGAATAAACAAATGGGACTTCATCAGACTAAAGAGCTTCTTTAAGGCAAGGGAAAACAGGATAGAAACAAAAAAACAGCTCACTAATTGGGAAAAAATATTTACAAGCCACTTATCCGACAAAGGGTTAATCTCCATAATATACAAAGAACTCACACGGCTTAACAACAAAAAAACAAACAACCCGATCAAAAAATGGGCAGAGGACATGAACAGACATTTCTCAAAAGAAGATATGAATATGGCCAATAGACACATGAAAAGATGTTCATCATCGCTAATCATCAGGGAAATGCAAATCAAAACTACACTAAGATTTCACGTTACACCCGTTAGATTGGCAAAAACATCCAAAACCAAGAACGACAAATGTCGGAGAGGTTGCGGAGAAAAAGGAACCCTCATACACTGTTGGTGGGAATGCAAACTGGTACAGCCACTATGGAAAACAGTATGGAGATTTCTCAAAAAGTTAAAAATAGAAATACCCTATGACCCAGCCATCCCATTACTGGGTATCTATCCTAAGAACCTGAAATCAGGAATCCCAAGAGTCCCTTGCACCCCTATGTTCATCGCAGCATTATTTACAATAGCCAAGACGTGGAACCAACCTACGTGCCCAGAAACTGATGATTGGATAAAGAAGATGTGGTATATATACACAATGGAATACTACTCAGCCATAAAAAAAGACAAAATTGGCCCATTCGCAGCAATGTGGATGGACCTCGAGGGTATTATGTTAAGCAAAATAAGCCAGTCAGAGAAAGACGAACTCTATATGACTCCACTCATAGGTGGAAGTTAATATATTGACAAGGAGATCTGATCGGTGGTTACCAGGGAAAAGGGGGGGTGGGGGGAGGGCACAAAGGGGGAAGTGGTGTACCCACAACATGACTAACAATCATGTACAACTGAAATCTCACAAGGTTGTAATCTATCATAACATTAATAAAAAAAATTAAAAATAAATAAAAAAAATAAATTTATTGAGCAATGAGTGATCTGAAGCCTGGAAGAGGTAATGGTAAAAAGCTTGGAGCTGAATTGCTTACAATGAAGTTTTCTAGCATGAGATAGAATATAGGTGGTTGCTGTGTGAGACCTTAAGTCCTTGCTCTGCAACTTGCAAGCGGCATGACCTGGCATAGGTCATTCTCCGAACTTTTTTCCTCAACTGGAAAATGAAGATAAAGTGAAATGGTGTGGTTTAACTCACAGGGTTATGGTTAGGATCAAGGGTACAAATTAATGTGGAATGATTGAGCACGTTTAAGAGGCTGGCTAACGCACTGCTGAGGAAGGGGTGGGGCTCACGCCCCACGGTCTAGCTGAGCAGGAAGGAGAGGCCCAAGCCTCACCAGACCTCCGCAGCCACCAGCGCAGAGCCTGTCCCAGGACCGGTGACGGGTAGCTCTGTGCTGGGACTTGTGACAGTGGTCAGGATGGAGGTCTGCTTGTGTGCCTGGACTCTTGTAGCGAGCTGGAGAAATAGCAAGGCTTCGTGTATGGCTGGTGTCACCCCAGATTTTACCTTTTGAGACCCAGGTGCCGGATCTCTCTGTCTCCAGCAGTTGTATTCTCCTGGTTTGTACGATCCACGTCCTTCCCGTTCCCTCTGTCTGTCCTCTCTTCTCTCACCTTAAAGGTTTTTCATTTTCAGTTTATTGATCTCGTTCTTCCCTGTGGTGGGATATATAATGGGAAAAGGGGCTTTGAAGTAGCTATAGCCTAAGGGTGATCAGAGGAAGCTATAGGGCTGGACGCCTGGGTTCGCTCCCTTTGTTTTAGAAGGAACCAGAGCCTGCTACTCTTAATGGCTGGTGGGCTGGAGGTGGGGGTGAAGAGGTAGCTTCCAGCTCCAGGTGGAGAATTACCGGGCCCAATCTACGGGGTAGAACGCTCCGGGCCAGGCCTGGGAGTGAGTTGTGGTGCAGGTTTTTCGGCCCCCGTCTCTTTTTCTCAGAGGCTGAGGGAAGGGAAAAAGCCAACTGCCCACCCCTCTCTTTGTTTGTCTTGTCTAATTTAACTTATGTTATTTATCAAAAAGACAGGTTATTTGGAAAACCAGATGGACCCAGGCAAAAATCATCTGGGTTTTCCAAACGTGAAAAATTAGGTTCTGGGGGGCCCAGGAGGAAAGGCACGAGCGTGTGTGTGTGTGTGTGTGTGTGTGGTTGGGAGGGGGCGAGGAGTATTGAGGGTACTTTAAGTCTCTGTACTCAGACCCAGAAATTGCTCCACGACATCCCAGCTCCCCCCACTCCCTCTTTTTCCTTCAAGTCCTTTATGATTAGAATCTAAATGGGCAAACTAAGATCTTTATGTTGGTGCCTGGGAGTGCTGAAAGGTGTAATTGGCCAAGGATGAGAACATGTCAGGGCTGCAGCAGACCAGCTGCTCACACTTTCTCCATCTCTCCTGCCCTCGCCCCCTCCCACAGAGCTGGTGGGTTAGCAAGAGGTACAGGGTACAGAGAGGTGTCTGGAGCAGAAACCTCCGCCTCTTGTCCCTTCAAGGTTAATATCCCCAGACAATCACAACAGATATGGAAGTTAGACATTAGGGGAAGAACTTACCCTTTCATGACTTTCTGATGATCCGATGGCCAAAGAACCCTGGGGATTGAAGGTTGTGTACCCCTTAAATACCCAGGGAAAGAGTAAGCTCTAGCTATAACCAGGGATTTTTAAAGCTTGTTGTTCTGTTACCTCTGGGCAGCATTATTAGGAAGGAACTGAAGCGGAAGGCTTCGGAGGCATGACTCTTGCCTGCAACAGAGGAAGTGTTCTGACTGAAAGCAGAGACAGCCATCTCTCTACATACATACGTCGAGACACACGGACGAGAGCCAAGACCCTTTCTGGCCTGAAGAATCTTTGGCAGCAGCCATAGCACTTGTCCCATTGTGAATGTCATTTTTTTAAAGTGTCATTGGACTGTGAAAGCCACTTAATAACTTGATCTCATCTGAATAATCTGATTTAATACTAGCTCCACAGTTGCGAGGATTAAAGAAAAAAACATTTGTAGAGTGTCTGCCTCCAGGCCTAGCACACAGTAAACCTCAGTGAGTGCTTGTGAATGAGTGAACCCATGAATGTGAGCATTAAGACGCCCCTGACCATTTCAAAGGTCAGTGTATAACAGTTCCAATAACAGACTTGTGTGCTGTCCCATTGAGCCCGGAGCCTGAGGCGTGATCTAACCCTGCCGTTCATTTCACACGTGTTTAATGAGTATCTGTGGTGTGTGGGGCAGACCCTGTGAGGCACCACCCCATTTCCCTTCCACGGAGGCCTTGTTGGCCCAGCTGCTGGGAGCTCTGTCTGCAGACAGCCTTTAGGGAGGGGATTGCCTCGGCTGCAGAGAACACCTTGCCCAAGGTCATGCCCCTGTCCAGCACAGCCCACATCCAATGACAGGAGGAGTATAAAGGCCTGGCCCTCTCAGCTCATTTGGGGACAATTCTGAAGGACCATTTTAGCTTCAGAGCTCCCCCAGGGGTTGACTGAGGCTTTCCTGGGCCTGTATGGCAGTTCAGCTTCTTTCCTCTTCCTTCCACAGACGTGGATCCCAAGGGCAATTTTTTTTTTTAATTTTTTTTTTTATTGAGTTAATGATAGGTTACAATCTTGTGAAATTTCCGTTGCACATTATTGTCTGTCAGTCGTGTTGTAGGTGCACCCCTTCACCCTTTGTGCCCACCCCCCACCCCACTTTCCCCAAGGGCAATTCTTAATAAACATCCTGCATGCTAAATTGTCTGAGTCTGCTTCCTGGGAAGTCTAGCCTGCGAATGTGCTAGTCCTGGTGGCCAAGGCTTTAGGACAGGAAAGGGCAGACTCTTGCAGTTGCCAACATTTGTTTCCAGCGTTGGAGGTGTTGGTGCTGTCTTTTCATGCCCACCAGAGGGCAGCAGCTTCCTAGCAACCTGCCCTCCTGAGATTGAGCAGAGTGGGCTTGGGGCCTTTCCAGGTCCCCCTCTGACCTCCCACCACCAGTATGCAGTATTAGGCAGGATCATCTCCCTTAGTGTGTCCACCCTCCTATCCAATGGAAGAAAACTTTCCGAAACTGTCTAGGCCTTAGTTTTGTCACTCAACAGCCCTCCCTCCTGCCCCAGCACAGAAGGCCAATTTGTCTTCCTACGGCAACCCCTACCCCCTCCTCAGCTGGGCAAACAACCCCCCTCCCAGCCTCTCCCCACGTACCACACACAATAGATTTGTTTTCTGTGTGACAAGGTAATTATGAGCTTGGGGCCAGGAGGCCCAGGGGCCAGTCTGAGGATGGTCACTTCAATCTGGTTCTCCCTGTTCCGCTACCGTTATTGATTTTCAGTTTTATTTATTATGATGATTTTTCGTGTGATCTGGCCCTAGTGACATGAGGTACGGAGGCGAGAGGGCAAGAGCAAATTTATTCTTGTGACAGTTTACCTTCTTGAAACCACCTAACCACCCAACATTTTTTTTTTAGCTACTGGTTTTAGTATCTTTATTTACCTGTCTTCATTCTTTCCTCTAATCCCCAAAGTTCTCCCAAAGATTCTTCCAAGAATCGGAGCCAGATGTGGCTAGAGGATGGAAGCTGGGGAGAGGAATGAGGACAGCAAATAAAGCACCTTTTGTTAGCAGCCATTAACCCCTTCAGCAAGCATTTATTGCATCCTGTGACTGGTCAGTTATTTCCAGGCTAGCTCCAACTGCCTGCTTCTTTCTCAGCCCTTCTCCAGGGCAGTCCTGAGACAGGCCAACCTGTGCGCCTTTTTTTTTTTCTGCATCAGTTTCTCTGGCTGTGAAAGGGGTGACAGGACAACCTGACCAGGAAGCTTTCAGAGTGTGATTGAGACTGGGTGGAGCCAATTCAAAGAGCACGCCTGCCTGACCTTCTCCCGTCCAGTACTCCACTTCCTTATGGGGAAGAGGAAGGGCAGGCTTTAGGCAAGAAATTACAAGTGGGAGGGGGCGCTCCAAACCGTGGGGACTGCCTGATTGCCGTGGGAATCAGCTGAGGCCAAGGGCGATTTGTGGGGCCATGTTCCCCCAGCCTGTTTTCTCTGTGTGTGCCAGGAGAATGAATAAATCATTGTTGGGGGGGGAGGGGGGGCGGGGGATGCAGCTGCCGGGCTCCTCCCCTCGGCACATGCCCCGACTCCAGCTCCTCCATTGAGGGCTGCTGGAGCAGAGCAGTTTATACACCCAGCTCCCCAAATCCTATTGAGGCCTCCCCCTCTGCACGAGCCACCGGCTCCAAGCGCATTCAGCCTGGCCCTTTGTGCTGGGGGTTAAGTGGTTACATGTGGGGGGCACCCAGAAAGGACCTGTCAGGCCCTGAAAGGCAGTGCTGATACTGTGCCCGCCTACTGATGAATGGGGTGGGTGGAGGAGAGGTGGGCGGCCAGAGGGTGGGGTAGAGGAGAGGGCATGGGGATTATGGAGCCCACAGAGGCAGCTGCTAGGAAGGGGGTGGAACAGGCACCCCCTTCTCACTCCTCCTTCAGATCATCTTCTCTAGCTCGCTTCCTCTGTTGTGGGCTCTGGGCCGTTGGATTTAGCTTCTCTGGGCTCCTGATGATAGAGGGGTTTGGGAGAGGCCATTTCACTTGGGTGCATTGGGAAGGAAGAGTCTAGACTACCTTTTATTCTTCCAGCAGCTCCAAAACACCCCTCAATTTCTCCTTTTTCCCTACGGGGTCAGGAGGGAGGGTGGGTTGGGGGCAGAAATTCATCTCCCGGGCTCATGTGGTACAGTGGATTTGAAACTGTGCCCCACTGAGCTTTCAAATCCCCCTGGGAGCCCTCTCAGGAGCCCTTTAGGGTGGAGGGTTCAGGGGAGGGGAGATCTCAAACTGGGTGTGTTACAAAGATTTTGTTTGAAAAAAACGATTCCAAAGCTTAAAAAAAAAAGCTTTAAAATTCCAGATTTGATGTACTTCCCCCTCATTTTACAGCTGAGAAAACAGCCATATTGGGGGTGGGGAATGGACATGTCTTCCCTAAGGGGATCACACAGCAATTTCTTGATAAACTAGAGTGGCACTTTACCTTTAAGAGGCAGTGGAGAAATGGATGAACAAAACAACTAGGTCACCAGCTTCCAGGGCCTTCCTTTCCTGAGATGAGCTAATTCTGGGGAATAGTTTTCCTTCTAATCTGCCTTAAGGGCTCTTTGGTATGTCAAAGGTCCTCCAGGGCTGAGCCTGGTGTTGGGAGCCCAAGGAACAATGTTCACAATTATAAAGTTACTTAACAATGTTAAGGCATATTATTTTTATTTAACCTAAAAAGGTTAAAATGATTTGATTTGCCTAAGTTCGCAAAGCCATGTGGGGAAGTTGACAGATGATGCGAGCTCAGGAAAAAAGAAGAAAGCAGGACACAATGTAGCTTGTACTCCAGAACTGAGGCCTGTGCTTTGTTCTGATGTGGAACTTTTGGGGGCTTCCTCAGTTATTTCCCGGCTGCCCACAGGATGAAGCCCAAGCTCCTTGGAATGGGTCAAGGCCTTTCACAACTAGGCCAATTTTATCCTCCAGGCTCATCTTCTGCCTCCATTGCCCCCCAGGCTCCAGCCATGCTGGCCTCCTCTGTGTTGTCTGAACACACACATGGCATATGGTCTCCTCTGCCTTCTGCTTTCTCTTGGTGAGCTTCTGTTCATCCTTCAAAGCCTGGCTCAGATATCACCTCTGTGAAGCCTTTCCTTCCCCTCTTTTGTGCACATTACTTTTGCCTTCTAGCTCTTTTGCAGGGGCTGGTCACATTGTATAGCCCACGCTTGTCTATTTCCCTTTCTAAACAGGGAGCTCCCCAAGGCCACCACCAGTTCTGATTCTGCTCTGAATCCCCAGTATAGTACCCGGCACAGAGTAAGCACTCTGTTACTGTGTGCTGAATGTGAATGAATGGATGGCAGCGCACAAGGTCTTTGAGATTGAAACACCTTGGTCTACCATCCCTTTCTTCCCAGGAGCACCGATATTGAAAAATTACTCACCTATAGAGGAACTCTGCTGCCTGTCCTATTTCCTGGAGTAGCAATTCCTCTCATCTTCCCTTGTCTCCTTGCCTGACACCCCAGGCCTCCAAGGCCTGGATCTGACTACTCACCGCTAGCCTCTCTTGGCCATCTGTCTTCTTGTCAAGATATCTCCTCACTGCCCACTGCTGGACCTTCATGATGGGCTGGCCTGCTGCAGAGCCCTATTCGGGCTGATACTAGCCATCCCTGGTGATTTCTGTGTCCCTGCCAAGTAAGTCCCTGCAATCTATGTAGCTGGGTGGATACAGCCACAAACACCCCTTCACCTGGGGTGACTGATTCCCTGGTACCCTGACCGAGGAAACTTCTGGTGAATGAAGAACAGACATCTGTACACCTGCTTGTCTGTGGTCATGCAGACACAGGCACCCCTGCCTTCCTGGGGTTTTTGTTCTCCAG